>NC_133519.1:40503778-41832945 GCF_049354715.1 Callithrix jacchus | reverse complement strand
ATGGAAACTGAACAACTGGCTCTTGAATGTTGACTGGATAAACAATGAAATGAAGGCAGAAATAAAGAAGTTCTTCAAAACCAACAAGAATGAAGACACAACATACCAGAATCTCTGGGACACATTTAAAGCAGTCTCTAGAGGAAAATATATAGCAATAAGTGCCCACATGAGAAGAATGGAGAGATCCAAAATTGACACCCTATCGTCAAAATTGAAAGAGCTAGAGGAGCAAGATTAAAAAAAAAGCTCAAAACCTGGCAGAAGACAAGAAATTACTAAGATCAGAGAAGAACTGAAGGAGATAGAAACACAAAAAACCCTTCAAAATAATCAATAAATCCAAGAGCTGGTTTTTCGAAAAGATCAACAAAATAGACAGACCACTAGCCAGATTGATAAAAAAGAAAAGAGAGAATAACCAAAGAGATGCAATAAAAACAATTAAGGAAAAATTACCACAGATACCACAGAAATTCAAACCATCATCAGAGAATATTATAAACAATTCTATGCACATAAACTAGTAAACCTGGAAGAAATGGATAAATTCCTGGACACTTGTGTCCTCCCAAGAATAAACCAGGAGGAAGTCGAAACTATGAATAGACCAATAACAAGATCTGAAGTCAAGGCAGCAATTAAGAGCCTACCACACACAAAAAAAGCCCAGGTCCGGATGGGTTCACAGCCAAATTCTACCAGACACACAAAGAGGAACTGTTACCATTCCTTCTGAAACTATTCCAAATAATCCAAAAAGAGGGAATCTTTCCCAAATCATTTTATGAGACCAACATCATCCTGATTCCAAACCCCAGCAGAGACTCCACAAGAAAAGAAAACTTCAGGCCAATATCCATGATAAACATACACGCAAAAATCTTCAATAAAATACTGGCAAGCCAATTGCAACAGCACATCAAAAAGCTTATCCACCATGATCAAGTAGGATTCATTCCAGGGATGCAGGGCTGGTTCAACATATGCAAGTCTATAAACGTAATTCACCACATAAAGAGAACCAAAAACAAAAACCACATGATTACCTGAATTGATGCAGAGAAGGCATTTGACAAAATGCAACAGCCCTTTATGCTAAAAACCCTCAATAAACTCGGTATTGATGGAATATATCTCAAAATAATAAAAGCTATTTAAGACAAACCAACAGCCAATATCATACTCAATGGGCAAAAAGTGGAAGCATTCCCTTTGAAATCTGGCACTAAACAAAGATGCCCTCTCTCACCACTCCTATTCAATATAGTACTGGAAGTTCTAGCCAGAGCAATCAGGAAAGAAAAAGAAATAAAGGATATTCAAATAGGAAAGGAGGAAGCCAAATTGTCTCTATTTGCAGACGACATGATAGTATATCTAGAAGACCCCATCATCTCAGCCCAAAAACTCCTGAAACTGATAAGCAACTTCAGCAAAGTCTCAGGATACAAAATCAATGTGCAAAAATCACAAGCATTCCTACACACCAATAACAGACTTAAAGAGAGCCAAATCAAGAATGAACTGGCATTCACAATTGCTACAAAGAGAATAAAATACCTAGGAATACAACTAACAAGGAACGTAAGAGACCTCTTCAAGGAGTACTACAAACCACTGCTCAACGAAATAAGAGAGGACACAAACAGATGGAGAAATATTCCATGTTCATGGTAAGGAAGAATCAATATCGTGAAAATGGCCATACGGCCCAAGGTAATTCACAGACTCAACACTATCCCTATCAAGCTACCATTGACTTTCTTCACAGAACTGGAAAAAACCACCTTGAACTTCATATGGAACCAAAAGAGAGCCTGCATAGCCAAATCAATTCTAAGCAAAAAGAACACAGCAGGAGGCATCACACTACCAGACTTCAAACTATACTACAAGGCTACAGTAATCAAAACAGCATGGTACTGGTACCAAAACAGAGATACAGACCAATGGAACAGAACAGAGGCATCGGAGGCAACACAACATATCTACTACCATACAATCTTTAATAAACCTGACAAAAACAAGCAATGGGAAAGAATTCCCTGTTTAATAAATGGTGTTGGGAAAACTGGCTAGCCATGTGCAGAAAGCAGAAACTGGACCCCTTCCTGAAACCTTACACTAAAATTAACTCCAGATGAATTAAAGACTTAAACATAAGACCTGGCACGATAAAAACCCTAGAAGAAAATCTAGGCAAAACCATTCAGGACATAGGAGTAGGCAAGGACTTCATGACCAAAACACCAAAAGCATTGGCAACAAAAGCCAAAATAGACAAATGGGACCTAATCAAACTCCACAGCTTCTGCATGACAAAAGAAACAGTCACTAGAGTGAATCGGCAACCAACAGAATGGGAAATAAATTCTGCAGTTTACCCATCTGTCAAAGGGCTGATATCCAGAATTTACAAAGAAGTAAAACAGATTTACAAGAAAAAAACAAATAGGCCCATTCAAAAATGGGCAAAGGATATGAACAGACACTTTACAAAAGAAGACATACATGAGGCCAACAAACATGAAAAAATGCTCTTCATCACTGGTCACTAGAGAAATGCAAATCAAAACTACATTGAGATACCATCTCACGCCAGTTAGAATGGTGATCATTAAAAAATCTGGAGACAGCAGATGCTTGAGAGGATGTGGAGAAACAGGAACACTTTTACACTGCTGGTGGGAGTGTAAATTAGTTCAACCATTGTGGAAGACAGTGTGGCGATTCCTCAAGGACCTAGAAATAGAAATTCCATTTGACCCAGCAATCTCATTACTGGGTATATATCCAAAGGACTATAAATCATTCTACTATAAGGACACGTGCACACGAATGTTCATTGCAGCACTGCTTACGATAGCAAAGACCTGGAACCAACCCAAATGCCCATCGATGATAGACTGGACTGGGAAAATGTGGCACATATACACCATGGAATATTATGCAGCAATCAAAAATGATGAGTTCGTGTCCTTTGTAGGGACATGGATGAATCTGGAGAACATCATTCTCAGCAAACTGACACAAGAACAGAAAATGAAATACCGCATATTCTCACGCATAGGCAGGTGATGAACAGTGAGAACACATGGACACAGGGAGGGGAGCACTACACACTGGGGTCTATTGGGGGGAATAGGAGAGGGACAGCAGTGCGTAGCTGGGGAGGGATAGCATGGGGAGAAATGCCAGATGTGGGTGAAGGGGAGGAAGGCAGCAAATCACACTGCCACGTGTGTACCTATGCAACTATCTTGCATGTTCTGCACATGTACCCCAAAACCTAAAATGCAATTAAAAAAAAGAAAATCCTCAAACAAAAAATAGATTAAAAAGTCAAATATATTTCACAGAAGAATAAATACCACAGAACAATAAGCATGTCAAAAACTGTTCAACTTCACTAGAAATAGTAAAGGCACACATTACAGCAACAAAGAAATACCAGCGCTCACTTCTCAAAGTGGGATAAACAACACTGCAACAGAATGTGATAAGACTGGTACACCTTACTAGGAAGCGATTTGACAACGTTTGACCTAATACTATGATTTCTAGTAATCTATACTTTTAAAAAAAGAATCTCTGACTCTTTATAGTAAAAATTTATTATATGATATATGCAATAGATAATTTCTTTATGGAAATATTCATCAAAATGTTATAATAATTAAAAGAAGCAAGAAACTGAATGTTATATAATAAAGTACTAATTAGTCATGAATATTGTATTTTTTAAAGAACTTTTAATAACATGGGAAAATGTTCATGGCACAGTATTAAGTGAACAAGCAGGGTATAAAACATGACTTTATTTATATTATACATAACATACACATATAGCAAAAAGACTGGAGTGTAGGAGGATCACTTGAACCCAGGAGTTTGAGACCATCATCAGCAACATAACAAGATCTCGTCCCTCCTAAAAAAATTAAAAAAAATTATCTGGGCATGGTGGTGCATACCTGTGGTCTCATCTACTTGGGAGGCTGAGGCACAAGTATGACTTGGGCCCAGAAGGTTGAGGCTGCAGTGAGCCATGATCATGCCACTGCACTGCAATCTGAGCGATACAGCAAGATTCTGTCTCAAAAGCAAACAAAACAGGTAGCTCCTAGGGCATTATAGGAACAATGACAACTGAAGGAATATTGTTTAAATGAAAAAATCATTACTTAAAGATCTCAGCTTTCTGAGTTTAATATCCCAGCAACTGCTGATTTGAAACATTCTAAAGAACCATATTTGCTTTCCATAATAGTAATTTTTCAAAAATCCTCTAACAAGACCCACTCACTGGAAAGAAAACTCTTACATATCAGTGAATGAGTGTCCACAACCCAAAGAATACTCAAGTGGCACTTCCACAAGTGTAAGTCTCTACCATTAAGAAAAAGAGATCCCATGATCCCAGTCTCAAAAAAAAAGGAAAATCTCCAAATTATTGCCAGTGATTTTAAGAAAGAGTTGATTTTAAATGCAAGCACACTCAATAGTTCTGCATAATACATTAGATGTTATCATATTCTGAGAAGATTATGAACAAAATGCAAAACCCTTTTTTTGTACTTCCACAATTAAAAATAATCTAGATAACCCTAGGATTTGTACTTTTACTACTAAGAGCTAATATTTACTGAGTCCTTACTATGTGGCAAGCACATAATAAGCATTTTATGTGTATTCATTTATATTATTCAATGCTCAAGACAATCTTATGAGGTAAGTACTATTCATATCTTCATTTTACAGACAAGAAAGCTGTGGCTCCCAGGTGTTAAATAACTTGCCAAAGGCCACTAAGCGGATAACTGGTCAAGCCCAAATTTAACTGCAGACGGTCTGTTTCTAGCACTTGCATTGTTAACCCATTTGCTTTACTGACTTGGAGTCTCTGAAACAGGTAAAGGTGCATAATGCCTTTCCCTTTTGTTTCATCCCCATGCCCCAGGAGTCTCAAAGAATAATGCATCTGAACTCTTTAACCTAGTCATATATCACTATCTTTATTATGCTACTTCCTTTAAAGAAAGTATGGTTTAATAAATTAATGCATCAGCTTTAGTTTTTCCTGCACTGGTTTTATACATGATTTCTCTTCCTTGTTTAGGTTTGCAGCTAGAAGACCGTAAATCTAGCAATGGAGCCCTTATATGAGGAATACCTAGCAAATCGTGGGACAATAGTAAAACCTTATTACTGGCTAAGCTTCTCTCTGGATTGCGCTAACTGTCCTTACCATATTCGAACAGGTGAAGAAGCAAGAATTTCCCGCACAGAATTTTGCCAGATTTTTGGATTCCCTTATGGGCCAACATATCATCAAACAAAACACTTCACATTTTATGAACTAAAAACTCCTTCTGGTAGCCTGGTGCAAAAGGGCCATGCTAGCAGTTGCACCGGGAACTATATCCATCCAGAATCAATGCTCTTTGAAATGAATGGCTACCTTGACTCAGCCATAGACAGTAATGACAGCATCAGGCATATCATTCTGTATTCCAGCAACTCCCCTTGTAACGAAGCTAACCACTGCTGCATCAGCAAAATGTACAATTTCCTGATTACGTATCCAGGCGTCACTCTTAGTATTTATTTTTCTCAGCTCTATCATACTGAGATGGACTTTCCTGCCTCAGCATGGAACCGCGAAGCTCTCCGGAGCCTGGCTAGCTTATGGCCGCAGGTCATTTTGAGTCCAATAAGTGGTGGGATTTGGCATTCTCTCCTCCAAAACTTTGTTAGTGGTATCTCAGGATCACATGTTTTCCAGCCCATTTTAACTAGGAGAGCACTGGCTGACAGGCACAACGCATATGAAATCAATGCCATAACAGGCATAAAACCTTACTTCACTGATATACTTCTCCAAACAAAACAGAATCCGAACACGAAAGCGCAGGTGGCTTTAGAGAGCTACGCCTTAAACAATGCCTTTCCTGGACAGTCTTTTCAAATGACGAGTGGACAACTGCCACCCAACCTACCTCCAGACCTCAGGGCTCCTGTTGTTTTTGTGGTGGTGCCTCTCATACACTTACCACCAATGCATGTGGGCCAAAACCCAAATCAACCCAGAAATATTGTAAGGCACTTAAATATGCCTCAAATGTCATTCCAGGAAACGAACGACCTTGGAAGGCTTCCCACTGAAAGGTCAGTGGAAACAGTGGAAATCACAGAACAGTTTGCAAGTAGCAAGGAGGCAGATGAAAAGAAGAAAAACAAGAAGAAAGGGAAAAAATAAAGTCTGCATTCCTACAGCATAAACCAATTACCTGGGGACTTATTGATAGGCAATAAAAACCTGGAAACTTTCTCTCTTAGGCTGAGCCAAGATGGAGATAAACTGATGCGCTAAAAGCAAACCTTGAATCATTTACCAGATCGATTACTACAAAGTTGCACTATTCTAAACATATTCCTAAAGGTTTCCATAAGCAACTTGACCTCTCTCCTTTATTTTGAAAGTGACAGTATCAAAATGGAACCATTAGCAGCTTGCTAATATTTTGGTGCGGAAAAGGAATCTCATTATTCTATTCTACCCACATCGTCTTTCCACTGCAAAAGCCCATGGATGAAATAGCTGCCTAAATTGGTTTCAGTAAAAAAATGTACTGTAAAATTGAAAAACAGCCTGAATCTACTGACATTAAGTGCTGTTTGCAAAAGCAAACCAGTGATTTTCTATTAATTGTCAGTCGTGGACAGAAGATTTTAGGCAGCTCATGTTTTTCTAAAGTGATTCAAAATAGTTTTGTGTGGGAAAAAGCTCTTCTGCTGATTACATATTGCTATAAAAATTGATTTTTGAAACCTAGCCACCTGCTCAGTTTGATCTGCCCCAGCTCAGACCTCTCCCTACCGAGCAGATGATAGAGGAAAGATGGTACATGAGAACCTGCAATGGCTCTTGTCATCACATACCATATAAAATCCAAGTTCCTCTTACTGGCTTTCAAGGATCCTCCTTTAGCTTCCAGTTGCCTTGTCTCATCAGCAAGACCAGAAGTTCCTACCGGTCAAGCACTGTCTCTCCCTTCTCTTTAGCTTTGCCCTTAGGATCTAGCACATTATGTGGCAAAATGTAGGTAGCAAGGCTGAACTGACATTGCAATAACTTTACCAATGACTATGACTCAACATCCATTCTCCACACCAGCTGAAAGCCTCCTTAACCATCCTGCAACAGATGTTTTAATTTTTGTTAGCATCTATTCCCCTTCTAATGCAGCTCCCAATGCATAATGTGTGTTTACTTCCCTTTTTTCTGACTCCGTCCTCTTCACCAGTGAATATTTGTACCTTCTCTTAAAAGCTTCTTCAAAACACACTTCTGGGAAGTGCTCCTTGACTAATTCTCTAAGCACTTAAATGAAAGCACTTTGCTTATGCTTATTTCACATTTGCTGCCACTTGCCTCTTTGAAATATGAAAGATACATTGCAAGAAAAATGTACATTTACTTGTAACTTGCTATTAATTTTTTTCTTAATACATATATATATAAAGTAATCCTAAGCTAATAAAAGAATTTGCCACGACATTAAAACATTTAATACTCCATGAAGGAGGAGGAGAAAGAAAAACATATTTTAGGAATAGCAATTAGTATTGTGGTTAAAATAAAGATGAATAAAACTTTTAAATCAAAGTTCTATTGTTAGTATGCAAATTTTATTTGCTTTTTACATATATATTTACTTTTCATTGAATTTTTTAATGTTATAGAGTTCTCACACTGCCAAACCATGCCTGAAAATTCAAACCAATGGTACAACGAAAAGCCTCATCCACCATCATACAGTATATTCATATACTTGATTCATATACAAAATCTTTTAAAAAGTTATAACAAGAGTCAGAATTTAAGTCTGCTGCTGGTCTTCAGATTTTGAGTACAGTATGCCTTTACATAATACTTCCACTTAGTCATCTCTGTTCATTCCTCAGTAACATAACCCCCAACAAAATTTTGCTGGGAAAAAATACATACTTTTCAGGGAAAATACGCAGTTCAGAAATGAAGAGACTATTTTTTGAGGTTTTTGGTTCCCAAATAAAGTCTTCAGTTTACTAAGAATCCCATTTCTGAATTAATCATTCAACCTGCCCTTGGCTAGCTCAGCTACTCACTCAAGTACATTAGAAGCAGGCATCCTGCCTGCTGCCTCAAATGTCAACATTACTGCCCAGACATGGGTGACAGGTCCCATCAGGAGATACTGTAACCCTACTCAGAGTCCAATTCCTGCATGGACACATTCATCAAAACTAAACTCCTATCTGAAAATGCTCCCACATCAAAACAGTTTCACTCACCCACTTGCTTCACTCTTGCCAATAGCAAGTCTGCAACTCAGCATGCAAATTTTAATGGAATTATTGGAATATAGTTTTACTGTGGGTATATAATGATTGTTATTTAAAGAAGCACTGTTGGGGTTTATTTTTATTTCATGAAATCCTATGTCCACGATTTGGGATACTGAGTTATAAAGATCCCAACATGACCAATCCAGCATCTCTGATCATTATTAAAACAGATCCAATTTGTTGCCATGAAATCTGACCCCAAAGTGAACGGGCTACAACATGAATCAGGCTACAAAGAATCCAACCGGAAATATGATCTGGCTGGGTGCATTGGCTCAGACCTGTAATCCCAGCACTTTGGGAGGCTGAGGCAGGCAGATCACGAGGTCAGGTGTTCAAGACCTGCCCAGCCAACATAGTGAAACCCCATCTTTACTAAAACTACAAAAAAATTAGCTGGGCATGGTGGCAGGCATCTGTAATCCCAGCTACTCAGGAGGCTAATGCAAGAGAATCACTTGAACCCTCAAGGTGGAGGCTGCAGTGAGCCAAGATCACGCCATTGCACTCCAGCCCAGGTGACAGTGCAAGACTCAGTCTAAAAAAAAAAAAGAAAAGAAAGACACACGGTTCTGACATCAATGATGAACTCTTATATTTCTAATGTGAACCTGGATATCAATGGTATATAACAAAAAAAGAACTTGTCAGAACTACAGGAAAGAAAAGTGCCTTTGGCAGTTCAATTTTTGTACTGGCTAGATAAGACTAGGGCTAAAAGATTACTGACAGGTCATAAGTGCAGGCCAATACAGCCAACCTTAGACAAAGACTATTAGAAGAGCATAAAGATATACTGCCCAAGGCAAGTAATCTGTTTCCTTAGCTATAAAACAAGAAATGAGAGCTAGTTCATCTTTAAGGTTCCTTTCAGCTCTGTCTGCTACAAGATGGCACATAGCAAAGCAACAGTTCCACAAAGTGAGATCCTGCAGTACCGTGATCAGGTTTCCTTGCTCACTACACAGCGATTCTTGGTCATGTCAGGCTGGCCTAGGGATTGAGAGTGAGAAGTTGGGTTGCTCCACTTCTCTTCAGCAAACTGGCAATGGTGATATGGAAGCATATCTCTGCCTCCGCACATAGAGAAATGACGGAAATAAAGAAAATAGAAGTAAATTAAGGTAGCTAGAAATACAATGATCTGGAGAAGGCACCAGGGTGAGAGTGAAGGGAGGGACATATTATCTTGGTGACTCTACCAAGGTCCAGGGTTTGGGGTCTTAGCTATGTACGCTCAATTACCTAGTGAGCATACATAGCTAAGACCCCAAACCCTCCTACCTACAAGGAGAATGGATTTACTCATTGGAAGCAGGTTTGGATTAATGAAGCTCTTGAAATTGACACATAAAGACAAAAAACTAATGTATTGATTTCTAGTAAGACTTATAACTGGAGAGGCAAGAAGATATTCAAGTCGTCCAGGTTACCTGGGGTATAGTTTAAGCTCCATGAAAGAACAGAAAAAGTAACCCTTTACAACCTAACTTGGGTACCTGCTTCTCATCATGAAAGTGTGTCCTTATGCTTAGATGCCTAACAGGTCCTAAAAACATTTCTTCAAAATAAGAAAATAGTTGTAGCCCCAACTTGCTGTAACACCCTTGTTAAAAAAGTCCTAACTGCATGCATATGGCATAATCGCAAAACCTACAACCCTCCAAAAAGCAAACCGTGCCTACTCAAATCCCTCTGTGGAATAGTAATGCTATAAACTGGTACGATTATAATAAATGTACAAATAGGAAACTGGAGATACACAGACTAGCCCCCAGAGAAAATAATTATTACGGCCCAGCTACTTGGGTGCAAAATGCATCATGGGAATAACGCATTCCCATCTATATGATAAACCACATCATGAGGCTGCAGGTGGTTCTAAAAATCATAACCAATGAAGCATCCACAGCTTTAAATTTGCTAGCCATAGTAGCCGCAAAGGTAAAAAATGCCATTTGCCAGAACAGACTAGCGTTAAATTATCTTTCAGCCCGAAAAGGAGAAGTATGTAAGAAGTTTAACTTATCAAACTGCTGTCTAGAAATTAATAATAACAAACAGCAGTCATAAAAATTCCCTCCAGAATGCGTATACTACCTCATGTTCCAGTACCAACCTGGAAAGGGTAGTCACCAGACTCCCTCTTTGGAAAATGGTTTCTATAGTTTAGAGGTTCTAAAACCCTAATAGCGGGAGTAGTAATCATATTAGGAAAATGCCTAATACTTCCTTGCCTCTTACCCCTCTCTTAACTGGGAGTATTCTGTCAACTATACAAGCTGTAGTAGCCAAGCAAATCACCAGCCGATTAACGGCATTAACTAAGTACCAGCCTGTACCTCAAGAGAAAACAGAACTACCTCAAAATAACACGTATAACAGTGGTGCTTTCTATGGGCTTACGTAAGGATGTTCATCTAGCTAAACCCAACTGTTAGCAAATGTCTGGATAAAAAAAGCTGAAACAAAGCCAGTATTATGTTAAGAGCCCAGAAAGCCTTACTATTACCACCTTTCCCAAGCAGGCAACTCAACAGGAAAAACAACTTAAAAATGTGTAATAGGTCTGCTCCCAGACCCACCATGCTCTGCCGGTCAGCCCCCGACAGCCTTCC
Organism: Callithrix jacchus; assembly: GCF_049354715.1. Taxonomy (NCBI): domain Eukaryota; kingdom Metazoa; phylum Chordata; class Mammalia; order Primates; family Cebidae; genus Callithrix; species Callithrix jacchus. Next base: position 41,821,933 of record NC_133519.1, on the reverse strand, counting down.
AACCTTCAAACTGTCACCCTGGTTGGCCCCAGGTAGATGGCTGGTTAGCCAAAGACTGATAAGATTCCTCAGAGGAGGGATAACCTAAGACAGCCACAGTCACGAAGGGGCCATCAGGTGCTAAAAGTTCATTTTGTGCCTCTCATAGCAGAAAAGAAACTCTCAACCTGGTGCTAAAAAATTCAACTTGGTGCTATACGCTTACCATAAGCTAACACACCAACCTGCTGTCCACCAAAACTACAAAGGCATTCCTCCCAAAAGAGTTCTCTTAAAAAGCTCTACAATACAACTAACCCTCCCACCCTGACATTCAGCTACGAAGTCATAAATATGCTTAAGTAAATCTAGTAAATAAGCTAAGAGAAACACCAATCAAATTAAATCAAAAAAGAAAAAAGAAGGAAAAAGTAGATGAAAACGAATCAAAAATGGCAAACCTCTAAAGGTAACAGTAACTTAAATGATTAAAGTAGTGGTGTTGCTTTCTATTAAAGTGTTATTTATAAAAAGCAACAAAGGGGGGAATGAAGAAGGGAATTAAATAATAGCAGTAATAGTAAAAATGAAAGCTCATAATTTGTAGTTACTATATAAAAAAGCAAATTTTGCTGTGTTGTGTGTTATAAAACCTAACCCCCAGCTCTGCTTAAAACTAACTAACTCCCTGTAAAACCTACCTTATCTATTCTCTCCACATTCTCAGCAAAGTTCCCAGGCATCTCAAGACTCCTGTTTTTCTTGCTGACCAGCTACAAGGTCACAGGGTAAGAGAACACCCAAGGAATGTACAATGCGTTTCTGAAAATGCTATTTTTCAAATGTAACATACATCACAAGACATGCTACAAATTAATTTACTGTTCTTTGCTCTGGCTTCTGTAAACCTGTTAGCCGCTAGGACATCCTGGATGTATATAAAGTACCCCATTTTCTTTCCCATTTGCTCAGCCTTGGGATGCTAATCCACTGAGCCAGCGGCCCCTTTAACACAATCCTCCTGTTTCACCCAGTGGTCTCTCTGGTCTCCTGAATATTCTGCAACAATATAGCCTCTCCATGTAGATAAACTACATGGTAAGCCAAATTATCATGACGTTGCTTTGTGGATTACAGGAGTCCATTATTTGACTCAAAAGTTTAGTGCTATCAGACTCTGCTTTTATAGTGGTGACTGACATCTGCTGGCTTAGAATGAAATGGTGGGTGGGGTATGTACAAGGGCATCTCGTCCCTGGACAGTATTTAGAAGGGTCCAGACAGCAAGAGACAACACAAACCTCTCTGACCAACTCCTGTCATAGCATCAATTTTCTATGTGACTAAAAATCCATTTTCTATGTTTCATCAAGCTATAATCCAATCTATATAATACTAAATAGACTAGAATTCATCAAGCTATAATTTAATCTTGCTGATCTGAGAGCAAATCCTGTTTCTTTACACTGCCATCACATCTTTTTTTTTTTTTTTTGAGACGGAGTTTCGCTCTTGTTACCCAGGCTGGAGTTCAATGGTGCGATCTTGGCTCACTGCTACCTCCGCCTCCTGGGTTCAGGCAATTCTCCTGCCTCAGCCTCCTGAGTAGCTGGGATTACAGGCACACGCCACCATGCCCAGCTAATTTTTTGTATTTTTAGTAGAGACGGGGTTTCACCATGTTGACCAGGATGGTCTGGATCTCTTGACCTTGTGATCCACCCGCCTCGGCCTCCCAAAGTGCTGGGATTACAGGCGTGAGCCACCGCGCCCGGCCCACTGCCATCACATCTTTTTGATTCATAGTATATTCAATCCAAAAAGCTTAACGCACAGAATGGAATCTTACTCTTCTTACTGGTTTTTAAGGAAAGCCACATAAATAAATTAAAAAATTAAAAATAATAATAAAATAGATTTGTAAAGGAAAGCCACATCATAACCTATACTAATTTAAAATAATATTATTCAGCCAGGCATGGTAGCTCCTGCCTGTAATCTTATCACTTTGGTAGGCTCAGGCAGGAGGAATGCTTCAGCCCAGGAGGTGGAGGCTGCAGTGAGTTATGATCACACGACTACACTCCAGCCTAGGCAACATAGCAAGACCCTTTCTCTAAAAAATAATAATATTATTATTACTAGCTGGGTGTGGTGGCTCATGCCTGTAATCCCAGCACTTTGGGAGGCTGAGGCAAACAGATCACAAGGTCAAGAGATCAAGACCATCCTGGGCAACATGGTGAAACCCTGTCTCTACTAAAAATACAAAACAAATAGCCAGGAGTGGTGGTGCACTCTTGTAGTCTCAGCTGCTCGGGAGGCTGAAACAGAAGAATCACTTGAACCGAGAGGCGGAGGCTGCAGTGAGCCAAGACTGTGCCATTGCACTCCAGCCTGGTGACAGAGCAAGACTTCATCTCAAAAAAAAAAAAAAAAAAAAAAAAAAAAACACAATTATTATTACTAGCACTGAGTGAGAGCTATATGTCAAGTATTTGTCTAAGCACTTACATATATCAATTCGTTTAATCCTCCCAGTAATCCTATGAGGTAGATATTATCACAATACCCGCTTTACAAATAAGGAGGTGAGGCGTAGTGGCTCATGCCTGTAATCCCAGCTCTTAGGGAGGCAGAGGCGGGAGGATAGCTTGAGCCCAGGATTTTGAGACTTGCCTGGGCAATAGAGCAAGACCCTGTTCTCCACAAAAAAAGGGGAAAAAAAAGACAAATAATAATAATAAGTGTATAAATGAGGAAATTGTGGTACAGATAATTTAAGTAACTGCCCAAAGAGTAAATAAAGTTGAACCCAAGAGGTCGAGCTCCAGAATCCATGTTCTTAATCATTGTGAGTTAATGCTTCTCTAAATAATAACAATTCAGATTCACTACAAAGCCTGGAAAAAAAATCCATACTTATTTAGGACCTGTCCTGTAGCTTTTCTGTAATGCTACTCAAACCACAGTACCAATGGTCATCCTCTAAACTATAGAAGCCAGGCAGGCTGAGTGGGCTAGGGCAGAAAACTTTAGTAAGGTATAGATCCCAGAACTTTGGCCCTCCCAACTCCCCTGTTGCCCAGGACCTCATACCAAACATAAATCCCAGGATTACCTTTTCTTATATGTCACTGACTTTCAAGGATGTACTGAATCTGGGACCCGAGGCAATGGAACATTGCTTTATTGCATCGTTTAGTTAAAATTAAGTGTAAACGATTCCTCAAAAAATTAAAAATAGAATTAACATATCATTAGGCAATTCCACCTCTGGGTATTAGAAACAAGCTCTTCAATGGAACAGAGCAGAGGCCTCAGAAATCACACCACGCATCTACAAACATCTGATCTTTGACAAACCTGACAAAAAGAAGCAATAGGGAAAGGATTCCCTATTTAATATATGGTGTAGAAAAACTGGCTAGCCATATGCAGAAAGCTGAAACTGGATCCCTTCCTTGCACCTTATACAAAGTTAACTCAAGATTGGTTAAAGATTTAAATGTAAGACCTGACACCATAAAAACCCTAGAAGAAAACCTAGGCAAAACCATTCAGAAGATAGACATGGGCAAGGACTTCATGATTAAAACACCAAAAGCAATGGCAACAAAAGCCAAAACAGACTTATGAGATCTAATTAAACTGAAGAGCTTCTGCATAACAAAAGAAACTATCACCAGAATGAACAGACAACCAACAGAATGGGAGAAAATTTTTGCAGTCTACCCATCTGACAAAGGACTAATATCCAGAATCTACAAAGCACTTAAACAAATTTACAAGAAAAAAACAAACAACCCCATCAAAAAGTGGGCAAAGGACACAAACAGACACTTCTCAAAAGGAGACATTTATGTTGCCAACAAACATGAAAAAAAGCTCATCACCACTGGTCATTAGAGGAATACAAATCAGAACCACAATGAGATACCACCTAACACCAGTTAGAATGGCGATCATTAAGTCAAGAGGCAACAGATGCTGGAGAGGATGTGGAGAAATAGGAATGCTTTTACACTGTTGGTGGGAGTGTAAATTAGTTCAACCACCTGTGGAAGACAGTGTAGCGATTCCTCAAGGAGCTAGAACTAGAAATACCATTGGACCCAGCAACGTCATTACTGGGTATATACCCATAGGATTATAAATCATTCTATTATAAAGACAGAGGCACATGTGTGTATATTTCGGCACTGTTCACAATAGCAAAAACTTGGAACCAACCCAAATGCCAATCGATGATAGACTGGATAAAGAAAATGTGGTATATATACACCATGGAATACTATGTAGTCATAAAAAAGAATGAGTTCATGTCCTTTTCAGGGACGTGGATGAAGCTGGAAACCATCATTCTCAGCAAACTAACACAGGAACAGAAAACCAAACACCGCATGTTCTCATTCATAAGTGGGAGTTGAACAATGAGAACACATGGACACAGGGAAGAGAACATCACACACCAGGGCCTATTGCGGGGTAGGGGCCTAGGGATGACAGTAGTAGGAGAAATACCTAATGTAGATGACGGGGTGATGAATGCAGCAAACCATCATGGCACGTGTATAACTATGTAACAAACCTGCATGTTCTGCACATGTACCCCAGAACTTAAAGTATAATTTAAAAAGAAAAGGTCTTGGCCAGGCATGGTGGTTCATGCCTGTAATCCCAGCACTTTGGGAGGCTGAGGTGGGAGGATTGTTTGAGCCTAGGAGTTCAAGACAAGCCTGGGTAACATAGCAAGATCCTGAATCTATTTTTTAAAGTAAAGTAATTTTTTTTAATAAAACAGGACCTCAAAGAAATATTTGTACACCCATGTTTATAGCAGCATTATTCACAATAGCTGAAAGGTAGAACCAAACCAAGTGTCCACTGACAGATGAATGGATACCCGCAATGTGGTATATACATACAATGGAATATTACTGAGCTATAATAAGGAAGGAAATCCATTCACATGCCACAACATGGAACCTTGAGGTTATTATGCTGAGGTAAATAAACCAGTCAAAAATAGACAAACATCACATGATTCCACTTACATGAGGTACCTAGAGTAGTCAAATCCATAGAAAGCAAAATAGTGGTTGCCAGGGAACATGGGCTTATCGTTTAATGGGTACAGAGTTAGTTTTGTAAGATGGAAAGAGATCTGGAGATGGATGTTGGTAATAGTTGTACTACAATGTGCTTAGCACCACTTATTTGTAGACTTAAAAATGGTTAGACTTTTGTTATCTATTTTTTTTTTTTTTTGAGACGGAGTTTCGCTCTTGTCACCCAGGCTGGAGTGCGATGGCGCAATCTCCGCTCACTGCAACCTCCGCCTCCTGGGTTCAGGCAATTCTCCTGCCTCAGCCTCCTGAGTAGCTGGGATTACAGGCACGCACCACCAGGTCCAACTAATTTTTTGTATTTTTAGTAGAGACAGGGTTTCACCATGTTGACCAGGATGGTCTGGATCTCTTGACCTCGTGATCCACCCGCCTCGGCCTCCCAAAGTGCTGGGGTTACAGGCGTGAGCCACCACACCCAGCCTGTTATCTATTTTACCATAATCCTTTTAAAAAATGGAACTACTAGTTGACACCTACTGATCTCTAAATACAAAAAAAGTGACATCTTTTCTTTTAGACTAAATAATAGGAATCAGGCTCCATGTCTAGTCTCAAAATACAGAGATGAAGTGTGAAAAGCTCACAGAAATATCTCAAAAATATAGCCTTTAAAAAATCATTACAATAACAAGGTTATTTTAGGTTCACAACTTATATTTAATTACAAGCTATTATATGGTTTTATTTAGACCTTTGATACTTGTTGATATATTTATTTTTTAGAAAAAAGTATTATAATTTGGAATAATGAGAAAAATACTAAAAGCAGAGAATGGTGATTAAATGCACAAACCTCAGAATCTGACAGACCTAGTTCCCATATCATTCTGCCACCTGCTAACTGAATCTCATTGGCCATATTACATAACCTCACTGAGCTTTAGTTTACCCATTCATAAAACAGGAACACTAATTCCTAGGCCATAGAGCTACTCTGAGGATTAAATAATGCAAGTAAAGAGTTTATTTACCAAGTGTCTGACACATAATAAACTTATTAAGTGCTATTATTAATAAAATATGAACAGGATAAGGATAAACAGCAGGAAATGATAGGAGTTGCAGGATCTTTCAAATTTTATGAAAACTCTGAGTCTTAGATAGTTGCCTTATTTTCTTTAAAAAGTAAAGGTATGTTACTAGAATCTGTGATAATCAGGTTGGGGAAGAAAAAGTTTATTTCAGTATTTTGCCTAAAGAGTTAATACTGGTAATGAGATAATAAAAACGTCCATCACCATGGAAGATATTAAAATAATTATAAGAAAATATTTCATTAAAAAAAAAGAAAGAAAATATTTCATGCAACTTGCCAATAAGTTGGCAATCTAGATGAGATACATGATTTTCTAGAAACACATAAATTCTAAAATTGATTCAAGAAGAGAAAGAAAATCAAAGAAATCAATAACTATAGAAGATAAAAATGATCAAAGATCTACCTCTAGAAATATCCGCAAGCCCACGTAGTTTTGCAGCCTGTAACTGCAGGGTCTATAACTTTCAAAGACCAAATAGGATGGTAATTTTTCATCATTTAAACTATTCCAGAGCATGGAAAAAAAGGTGAAAACCTAAATTCATCTACAAAGTTAGGCTAACGCTAATATCAAAACTGGATAAAGATAGCACAGAGAAATAAAACTATGGACCAATCTTCATCAAAAACAGAAATTCTGGTCAGGCAGGGTGGGATGGCTCATGCCTGTAATCTCATCACTTGGGAGACCAAGGTGGGAGAACCGCTTGAGGCCAGGAGTTGGAGACCAGCCTGGGCAACATACGGAGACAGTGCATCTATTAAAAAAAAAAAAAAAAAATGTTAAAGTCAAGGTGCGATGGCTCACGTGTATAATCCTAGCATTGTGAGAGGCTGAGGCTGGCAGATAGCTTGTGTTCAGGAGTTCAAGATCAGCCTGGGCAACATGGCAAAACCCCATCTCTACAAAAAAATACAAAAATTAGCCAGGGGTAGTGGAGTGCACCTGTGGTCTCAGCTACCTGGTAGGCTGAGGTAGGAGGATGGCTTGAGCCTGGGAGGTTGAGGCTGCAGTGAGCGAAGATCACACCACTGGCAGCCTGGGCACCCGAGTGAGATCCTGCAACAAAAATTTTTTTTTAATTCTGAAACCATATAAACAAAACATAAACTAATGAAATCTAGCAAGTAATTAAAATAGAAATATTTTATAACGAAATAGCGTTTATTCTAGAAATGTGGGAATGTTTCAGTGCAGAAAAATTTATGAATATATTCACTATACTCATAAATTCAAAGATCAAAAACTATATGATTTTTATCATTAGATTCCAAAAAAAGGCATTTGATAATTTTAGCAGTCATTTCTAAAAGTCATAAAACAAAAGGAAATATGTCAACTGGTGAAATACCAAAGACATTTCCACTGAAATAGGAACAAAGCAGAAGAGCCTATCACCCAATTTTTCAATACTCTTTTCAAGATTCTAGCAAGCACAATAAGTGATATAAATATTGAAAAGAAGATGTAAGTTATCATTACCTCAAATATTATAATTATACACTGTGATAAGAGATGTAACCTTAAAACAACTGTGAGCATTAATAAAAGATTAAGATAGAATACAGGATTATATGTTTTGAAATCCATAGCTTTCCTTTCATATCATCATAAGGCATTAAAAAATCAAATGGAAAAAAGTCTCATTCACAATATTTTAAAAATAAGACTTACTCTTTGGCACTAAATCTTTTTTTTTTTTTTTTTTGAGGCAAGAGTACAGATTTGCAATTTTTTTAAATATTTGAGGTACTAATATATAAATAAAGGTTTGTGAAAGTCACAGATACCAGGATGAAATCACCTTTTGTCACACACAAAACTGAGCCAGGAGAGCATGAAGGAGTAGGCTTCATGATTACATGGCAAAGATAAAAGACATTTTAGAAAGTCCTGTCTTGGTTGGGTGCAGCACTTTGGGAGGCTGAGGAGGGCAGATCACAAGATCAGGAGTTCAAGACCAGCCTGGCCAACATGGTGAAACCACGTCTCTACTAAAAATATAAAAATTAGCTGGGCATGGTGGCACACACCTATAACCCCTGCTACTTGGGAAGCTGAGGCAGGAGAATCACTTGAACTTGGGAGGCAGAGGTTGCAGTGAGCCAAGATCAAGCCACTGCACTCCAGCCTAGGTGACAACATAAGACTCCATCTCAAAATTAAAAAAAAAAAAAAAAAACTTTCTAAAAAAAGAAATTCTGTAGGACTGCAGCAATTCAGATAAAATGTTCTCAAAATAACACCTGCCCAGTAACGGCATCTCCTCCTCTAAAATGACACCAAGTCTGACTTTGAATATCCAAAACCAATGTCTGTTTCCAAGCAGCTTATGTGAATTCCTTTTGCCAATAAAGTTTCCCTTTATCCTCCCTTCTTCAGATGCATCTGTAGCTTGCCATAGCTGTGCATCTCAGGTTATAATCCTCTTTTCTAATTCCCAAATAAATTCAACACATTTGCAGATTTTTTTCTCTGTTTTTTTTTTTTTTTTTTTTTTTTTTTGCCTTTCAGGTTTTTGGTTGACAAGTTTCAGTAGAGAGCTCACCATATCTACTCCACTTTAATGTGTAATCACAAAATTATGTAAAGAAAAAACTTGAAACAAAGGTTGGTGTTTTGAAGGTTTCAACACAGAACCAGTTGATGTAGGTATTCTTAGGAACATTAAATCATAAAATAATCTATGGACAAGATGCTAAAAATCTATGGACAAGATGCTAAAAATCTTTTTATATTTCAGTAATTATATTGCCAAAGAACCCTGGTATTAAACCATCCTTACCAGAATTGAAATTCTTATTTATATTTATAATATGCTTTACATAGTTGATTAACATTGATTTTGCACTTTTATTTTAAATAATAAAAATAGCTGGCCGTGGTGGCTCACGCCTATAATGCCGGCACTTTGGGAGGCTGAGTTGGGTGGATCACCTGAGGGCAGGAGTTCAAGACCAGCCTGACCAACATGGTGAAACCTCATCTCTATTAAAAATACAAAAATTAGCTTGGTGTGGTGGCATGCACCTGTAATCCCAGCTACTCAGGAGGCTGAGGTGGGAAAATCACTTGAACCTGGGAGGTGGAGGTTGCAGTGAGCTGAGATCACGCCCTTGTACTCCAGGCCGGGCAACAGAGTAAGACTCTGTCTCAAAAAAAAAAAAAAGAAAAAGAAAAAAGAAAGAAAATAAATAAAAAAGTCACGTTTCAGGATTCAATGTCTTTTCCTTTTTTTTTTTTTTTTTTTTTGAGACAAAGTCTCGCTCTGCTGCTCAAGCTGGAGTGCAATGGCACAATCTCAATTCACTGCCACCTCCGCCTCCCAAGTTCAAGTGATTCTCCCACCTTAACCTCCCGAGTAACTGGGACTACCATCCCCAGCTAATTTTTTGTATTTATAGTAGAGACTGTGTTTCCCCATGTTGGCCAGGATGGTCTTGAACTCCTGATCTCAAGTGATCTGCCCATCTTGGCTTCCCAAAGTGCTGGGATTACAGGCGTGAGCCAGGATTTTGTTGTTTGAGTAGCGACAAATTCGGGGAAGAGAACATGTTAGAATCCTTGGTTTGAAATATCGGAAAAAGAAAGACCTATTATAGAATAGCCTTATTAAAGTCTCTTCTAACTGGAAAGATCCTTGGCAGTTTGCATCATCACAGAAAATAAGGAGCTACATATACAGCATTAACCTTGAGAAAATTCAGATTCAGTCCTGCTTCAGTATTGAACTAAACCAGGTTATCTGCACCACAAGTAAAATGTCTTAAAACCTTATACATCTTTTATATCAGGGTAAGCACCCATTTGAAAAATTAAAATATGGAAAATAATATCACCTAAGATGAATTATCATGATTAACATTAAAAATTTAGAATTTGCAAGGAAGTGGAAATAATGAGTTTTCTAATTAAAAGATAATTAAGGACAGGTTTCTCCACATACACACAAAAATTTCCCTAAAGCTTTATAAAGATTTAACTAACTAATGAGGTAGAGAAGTAATTTATGTGCCCATTAAAAAATACTCAATCTCTGAATGTTAGTCCAAAATTAACTTGTCAGGTCATTAAATCATTGGCTAGAAACGTGTTGAGTACCTATTATGTACTTGGCACTTAGAACATTGTGAGACAATAAAAAATACTGCATTAGAAAATGACATTTTTCACATCTTATACGTAATATTTGGCTGGCAATTAATTACATTTAACACATTCAGCATATAGTGCAAAATTCTGAACAATCGATTCCCTTGAGCAATCGATTGTTCAAATTCCTTTTGCTATTCCCTTAAGTTTATTTCTATTCTGGGATTCTTTTGTAGTTCTCAAATAAGAAAACAAAGAATTCTAAATCAGACAATACAAAAGAATAGAAATGTAAGAGATGTATTAGCTATTGAATCCTTGTTTCCACTTGCTCTCAATAGTGCCTCTAATGTTCGATTTTCTCTTCAAAGAAAAATCTAGATTTAAAAAGAAGAAAAAGTACAATCACCTTTACATCTAGTTAGCTAAGACTGAAACTGAAAAAAATTGTAAAATAAATCTTTATTCTATGTTATATAATGCCATTCACCATATAATGATTTTATACTTTGGTATATGGCTTTTTAAAATAAATATTACCAACAGGTAAAATTTTTTCCTTTCCTGTCTTAAGACAGTCCTAAGAGAATTTTTACCAATGTGTCTGTTCATAACTTGAATGTTAATTTAAAGCAATGTTACTTCTATCACCTAAATGTTATACTTACAAAAGAGTGATTTAACTGGGAACAGAAAAATGACACATTGCTTCTTCCCAAGAAAAAGGGATGCATTCCATTCTTGAGGTCTCTCTCCCACTCTCTCTCTATTTATATATAATATACTGCATAGATAAATATACACACACGTACGTATGTATTTTTTCAAACTTAGAGAAGACTGAACATATGTATTTATATGTATATATCCAACAAATGTTTAATTTTAAAATCTCTCTTCCTCTTCTGATTTATTATTCTCGGTATGGTTCTCAAACTGTACAGTCTTTCACATTTCATTCATTCATCAAGCATGTATTGAGTCCCTTCTGCATGCTTAGCTTTATGTCAGATAGAAGGAAAATACAAAAGAAAAACTGTCTCTGCCCTTCAGAATCTTTCTAGAAGATAAAGCACCACATATCATTGAGCAATTTATAAGACTACTGCCAAAACCAATGGTACAAGTAACATGCCTTTGACATTTATGTAGAATTTTAGAGCTTGGAAACCCTTCCATGATATTTAATCCTAAGAACGATCTTGTGAAGTACACATTATTAGCTCCATTTCAGTGATGAGGAATCTGAGACAGAATTTTAAGTGACATGCCTCATTCAAATATTATGAGTGGAAGAGTCAAGACTTCAGCCTGAGTTTTCTGATTCTAAGCCCAGTGTTCGACACAGCACAGGAAACCAAAGATTGAGGTACACAACAGGGCAACAGCCAGTCTTCTGCTCAAGGTCCAACTAAACTGGACCCACACCTGAGCAGTGTCCAGCCAATGTCCAAATTAATTTTATCCTGCAAATATTTGTTCTTCAGTGTAATACACACAGCACAACTACCATTTCCTTCGTCTTAGTAGTACCTTTATCTCCTACATTCCAGAAATGGGGATGTCAAATAATTTTTTAAAAATCTGGCCTAGATGGAATCATATCAATCTTAAATCATAATATAAATCTCAAAGGTCTGTTTTCCACTAATCCTACACATTTTTCCCCAGCACTAGAGAGCCTAACTTACCCTCACCCTCTTCGAGCATTCTTGCTCCAAACAACCACCTATTTTAAGATGCCAATGACCCTTTCCCAAATTCTACAAATTCACCCCAGTTTTGTAGAACCCGACCCCAGCGCCTGCCAGGACACCTTCCCCTCCCTCTGAATGGATATGATACCGAGTTCAGGTTCTGCAGATCCCGTCGCGATGCTGTCACACAGCACTGACAGATAAGATTTGACCTTTCGACTCCGTCCTTGGGGACCTCCCGCTGGACAAGTAGGGTAGTTCCAACCCCAGGAAACGGGCTTCCTGCTCAGGAACGCAGCCCCTGGCAGCGCACAGTCCGAGGCAACGTCTTCGGCAATTAGAACGATGCTGGGCGCCCGGGTGTGCATCACTCCGCCTCATACTCCTGCCAACTGCAGGGGACTCGGTCCGGCAGCCAGTCCATCCCACCCACAGCCAAGTCCCAGCCAGCCGGACCTTACGCAGGACCCCGATGACAGGTCGTTGATGGCTGCAGCAAAAGCCAAGGCCACCCGCCGCTGCTGCCCATCGCCGCCAACCTCAGACCCCTCAGACTGGACCGGAGAAAAGCGTTTCTATGGGAACCCCTGGGAATCACGTGACGCACTCGGACGACCAATCGCCTCTTACCTCTGCCCGCCGTCCGTCTTTCTGCCCTCCCTCTCGCCCCCGCCTCCTTCGCCCCGCCCCGCCCCTTTCCTGCGGAGAGCCCGGGCCTGCGCGCTGTGTCCTGAGCCCGGGCCTGCGCGCTCCCTCCCTCGCGCGCGCTCCCCGTGGAAGAGCGGGGGCGGCGTGGGAGGCGCCAGGAGAGCGTGAACCTGAGGAGGAAGAAGCGAGGCCGGCGCGCAGGCCCAGAACCGTCCGAGTCACGGCTGCCGGCGACGCCCCAGAACGGAAGAGGGAAGTGAATCAGGCGTCGGGCAGTGGGCTGCTGGGCTGGGCTTGCTGAGGTAGAGGCAGCAACAAGAGGCTTTTGCCGCTGGTCGGGATTGGGATGTCGAAGAACACAGTGTCGTCGGCCCGGTTCCGGAAGGTGGACGTGGATGAATATGACGAGAACAAGTTCGTGGACGAAGAAGATGGGGGCGACGGCCAGGCCGGGCCCGACGAGGGCGAGGTGGACTCCTGCCTGCGGCAATATCCTTGCATTTGCCGCCCTCCCCACCCCAGCCCAGCCAGCTCTTCTTCGGGGACCCGGGCGCCTGCAGGATCCGCGGGGCACCGGCGCGGAACTGCACTCTCAACCCGCGACGAAACCTATCTCTTTGGGGTCTCCCGCTCTGCGAGGGCATGGGGAGCTTCCGTTTCCTCCCCAGTAGCCGGGAGACGCGAGGGTCCCACTCTTGGAAGCCTGCCCTCCCCCGCGCGCCTTCCACGCCCCCCGATTCCTCAGGTTGCGCCCGAGTGCCTGCCTCGGCTACGGGTCCCGCCGGCCGCGCCCTCGCGGAGCAGGGGAAGGCGGCCCGGGCTGGTGGGCAAGGCTGGTGCCGAGCGCTTAAGTTTTTCTTCCTAGAACTCTATTTTCTGGGGTCACATTCTCTCCAGAAATCTCCGATGGTGGGGACCCGACGTCTTTCCATAGTGGCTTTGTTTTTTGTTGTGTTTTTCTTATTGGTAGCATTAAGGTAGTTTATTCCTTACTGAGGGGGAGCGGGGAGATGGAAAGGTTCGAAAATTGAGGCCTCCTGTGCTTTCAGCCCATTGGCTTTAAAAAAAAAGGGGGGGGGGATTTGGCAAAGTATACATTGCACAGAATTTGTTAATCGGGGGAGGAGAATGAATACAAAAAATACAAAACTTGGAGCCTTTTACCTGCTAAGAAAAGGATAATGAAAAAAAGACGGGGAACGCATGTGGAGAATCCTTGGAAATATTTAAAATAAACCCCAATGAATAAGAAGATGAGTCATTTGTATAAAGCAGAATCATTTTTGTAATCCTAAAATTGATTCCATGTTAGTTAAAATATGGCTGTCAGTTCCTGGTTTCTGGTTTTTGCATATTTGAATATTCATCAATTTTGATTCGCGTATGCATCGGATCTTTTTTAGAGCGATGTAAATGCTGCAAAAATCCGAGGCTGTCGTTTTAGAGAATCTCGGTTACTGGGTTTGCATGCACTTCTCTTGAGTGTATTCATAAGGAAGACTCTCCTCAACAATGTCCTGTTAAATTATATTGGGGAGATGTGTGAGTGAAAATGTTTAATGGCAACTGTATTCTTTTATAAAGGCACCTAAATACAGCATTAAACATTTATCAATGTATAGGTATTGCTTTGATTGCCACAACTTTCACAGTTAGCTGTTGCTCTTTTGCATTATTTAAATACTTCAGTGCTTGGGGGTCATAAAGAAATGAGCCAGTCTACGTAAGGCATGCTTCTCTAGAAATCCCTGCAGCTTATCAACCAGAGATTTTGTGTGTGTGAGACCTTTTTCTTCAGAAGATAAAGGGTGAACATTCTTTGTAAAAACATTATTTGAGATGGATGATGTTTTATGAAACCCCAATGTATTTTAGGTAATTTGTGGTGACTCTTAAATGTTACTGCTGTATCCCTATCAGTGGATCTGCTTTTTCATCAGTTCATCTTAAAATATAAAGATACTGTCTCTTCTTACTCTTACATACAGCCAGGAAAGACAGCCCTAGTGGTGGGGTGCTGGAGATGGAGGAACGAGTGAACTCTGTGGTTTTCCTTTTAGGGGAATGGCTGAACATTCTGACAGTCTGATTGGCCTTCCGTTTCTCATGCTTGCTAACTCACTAGTGCTTTCAAAAAGAGTCTGAATTTAATAGGTATGGTCTAACACAGTTTGAATAACCTTTGTAAAATATGAGAGAAAGTATCTAAAGCAAAAACTTAGGCTGCCACCTAAGGGTCATATGAATTATTACATCTTCTATGATGCCTCTTTTCATCAATATTGAGAGATTGCTAATGTCTATCATTCAGATGGCTAATCTGCCAGCATTTTCTACCAGCATTTTAGTTAATATAGAATATAGTTCTAGTAAAAGTTTGGTCTTTACTTTTTCAACTAGAATCACATGAAAAAACATATTTTAGTTGATAATCGGTTATTTCATTTGGGGGACTAATAATTCTGATACATATCTTAGGGTTTCTTCTTAGGGTTTCTCCAGGTAATGTTTGCATATGTGTCTAACTGGGAAATGAAAGATTATCAAGGTATTCATTTGATAGTTAGAACCAGGGGCGAGCCAGTCTTTGCTTTATTAAAAAGAAATTCTAATGTTCT
The DNA here is from genome assembly GCF_049354715.1 of Callithrix jacchus. Lineage (NCBI taxonomy): Eukaryota > Metazoa > Chordata > Mammalia > Primates > Cebidae > Callithrix > Callithrix jacchus. The sequence continues at coordinate 41,806,727 of NC_133519.1, read as the reverse complement.
GTTTTGCTTTTGATATTTTGCCCTTGATTAACATCCTAGAAACCAACACATTGAATATCTGGTATTGAACATGGTAACCAAAGTAATTTTCTTTTTATATATAAAGTCTTAAGAACCGGTGGTTATAATGCTTTCCTGGGGGCCATCCTTTTGTTGCTATACCCTTAACCTCCACCACAGGAAACATGACAGCTGCCCTACAGGCAGCGCTGAAGAACCCCCCTATCAACACCAAGAGTCAGGCGGTGAAGGTGAGTGGCAGACACAACACAGTGACCTCTGAGATATCTTATTCTTAGCAAACTCTTCTGCAGTTGCAAAAAACAACAACAGTATTTTTTACCTTTTTCTATCTTTGACATAGAATAGCTTCTAATGTAGTTTGATAGGCAAGAATTTCACATGAAAAAGTAGCCCTGTAATGTAGAGTTACAATAATGCTGCGTGGTAAGACACAGTAAGTTCAAATGATAGTGAAATCATCTGTGTGTGTTTTTAGAGAAGACCACTCATGCTGAATTTAGACAAAGGCTTGAAAAATAACAAACCTTTACAAAAGTAAACAGATTGTAATTGCTTTTTAAAGATTTTTTTAAAAACATACAAATACTAAATGTTTATTGTAGAAGGCTCAGACATATGGAAAGGTTAAAAAGATAGTAGCCATAGTCCCACCACCCAGAGATGTTACTACTTTTGGGCCTTCCTATATTGTTACAGAGTTCCCTTTTGTTTTTTAAGAATGAAATTTTATAACCTGCTTTTTCAGCAGTATGCAATGTACATGAGCTTTCCTTTGCATTAAGTTTATTTCTATAGCATTTTTAACAGCTGTATATGGATAAGCTGCAGTGTATACATAATTAATGTTTTGTTATATATTTAGACTGTTTTTTTCTTGTTGTAAACCACTGAAATGAATATTTTTTGGTAAATTTTTGATTACTCGCTTTCAATAAATGCATAGCCATGAATTATTGAATCAAAGAATGCACTTTTTTTAAGGCTTTTGATATATGTGGTATTGCCAAATTGCCCTTCAGAACAGTTGTGCAACTTACATTCTCTGCAGTCTTTTACTAATTCTTAAGAACCTATTTTTACGTATTTATTTAAAATGATGTCCATAGCATCAACCGCATTGTCCATAGCTATCATGCATCCTAGGAGCTTCAAGAATCTCAATTGAATAGTAGTAAGTAATAACTTAGGTAAATGCATAATAATTATCTAGGCAACATCATGGGGAAAATTTCTTTGATTTTTTTTACAAGTCGTAAATAATGTCATTGAAATTTCATTTTTACCACCTTTTGCTTTTATGTGGGAGGTTATAATTCTGGATGCAAAGATGCTTTCCTAACTCTGATAATTGCATAATCTTTAAACCAAAGATAACAGTGGGTGGTAGAAACATTCTGTGAAGTCCTGACCAGTAGGAATGCTGGAGGTATCACATTATGTTGAATAGAAGGAGAAACGAATTGTTGAAAAGGTCAGCTAAGTGTTCCCTTTGCTTGGCCGGATAGGTAAGAAAATAACTGCTTTTGAAGCAGGCTTTTGCCAAGTAAAAAGATCATTACTAATGAACATCACTATCTTTCATATTTATAGTCAATTCATATAAATTACAGCCAGTTTTCTTTTAAGAAAAGTTGGTTTATTAAAATTTTAAAATAAAAAAGTTTTTAAAAAACATTACTTCTGAAGGATAGTTCAAGGTAGAACTTCAAATCCGCTTCCTTGTTTTATTGGGATTTTTTTTTTTCTCTTTGTGGCAAGAGTCTCACTCTGTTGTCCAGGTGGAGTGCAGTGGTGCAATCTCGGCTCACTGCAACCTCCGCCTCTTGGGTTTAAGCGTTCCTCCTGCTTCAGCCTGGGATTATAGGAGCATGCCACCATGCCCAGCTAATTTTTTTTTTTTTTTATTAGAGACGGGATTTTGCCATGTTGGCCAGACTGGTCTCGAACTTCTGACCTCAGGTGATCCCCGTCTCGGCCTTCCAAAGTGCTGGGATTACAGGAGTGAGCCACCATGCCTGGCTGTCTTATGGGGATTTTTTTTTTTTTAAGCTCAAGACATAAAATGTTTTCATGAATTGTTTTCATGAATCACCCTGATCTGTTAGCAAATCCTCTCAGCTCTTCGTTCAATTATGTCAATAGTCTATCTAGTTTTTAACCACCTTCACTGCTACTTTGCTCACCACATCCAGCCTGTATTATTGCAGTTACCTCCTAGTTGCTCTTCTGCTTCTACCTTGTCCCCTACTCCCACAGCTTATTCCCTGTAGCATAGATGCCAAAGCGAACCTGTTAAAATGTGAGTCAGATTATGGCACTGCTCTTAAACCCCTCCAATGTCTTCTCATTTCTCTCAGTAAAAGCCAAAGTCCTTACAATGCCTGTAGGCCTTACACAGTCTGTCCTCCCACAGCCTCTGACTTGCTCACCGGCTTTTCTCCAACAAATCCACTCCAACCACATTGGGTTTTTTTTCTATTCCTAGAACACACTGAACACACACTAATAGCGCTAGTCTTTTCTCTGTCTGAAACACTTTCCTCAGTTATCCCAACCTTTCCTCTTTCACGCCCTTCAGGTTCTTACTCAAATGTCACCTTCTTAATGTGGCCTTTCTAAAATTGTAAACCCTCCTCATACACATATGTCTAAATGTTCTGTTATTTATTTACCCACCAGGACCGGGCAGGCAGCATTGTCTTGAAGGTGCTCATCTCTTTTAAAGCTAATGATATTGAAAAGGCAGTTCAATCTCTGGACAAGAATGGTGTGGATCTCCTAATGAAGTATATTTATAAAGGATTTGAGAGCCCCTCTGATAATAGCAGTGCTATGTTACTGCAGTGGCATGAAAAGGTAAGTTATGAATTATAAATCTATATGACTGGTTCTTTTACAGTAGGGAATGACAGTGACAACCTCTTTCACCTAAATAACCATTTTGACTTGGTTGTACATTTTTGTTACTGCAAATAAAATGCATGAAAATTATAGTTCATATTTATGTTTACTAGGCTTAGTCTTAAGAGATTCTGATTCCAATACTTGGGTTTATTCAGCAGTGATTATTAGTAATTAAACATAATCTTGAACTTTGAATTAAATCAAAACTTTGTAAAAGGAAATAATAAAAATCAAGAATTCTTTCACAGGGACCAAAAGGTGAAAACAAGCCAAGAGTCATCAACAGACAAACAGCTAAATTGTGGTACATACAGTGGAATATGATCCAACCATAAAAATGATTGACACTCTGACACATGCTGTAACATGGGTGAACCTTGAAAACATACCAAGCGAAATGAGCCAAACACAAAAGAACAAATCTTCTAATTTTATTTATATGAAATAATCTACGATAGGCAACACAAAAGGACAGAAAGTCCTTAGAGGTTACCAGGAAGTAGGGAAAGCAAGGAAAGGAGAGTTAGTGCTTAATGGGTACAGAGTTCCTGCTTGGAGTGGTAAAAAATGTTTTGGAAACAGTTCATGGTGATAGCTACAGTACATTGTGAATGTAATTAATGCCACTGGATTTTACTTTTAAAGATGGTTAAAATAGCAAATTTTGTGTTATATGTTTTACAACTTTATTTTTTAAAGAATTAGGGGTTTGGAGGATTAAGAATTCTTAAATCATTTTTTTCTATTTTCACACGTGTATTTGGCAGTGTAGTTGCCTGTACACCATCTGTCAAAAAAAAGGAGTAGAAGGGATTTTGAACTTTGGGTAAAAAATTGAATAACATTTAAATAGAACCAACCATAAAAATATTCAGTGTTTGAAGTGTATGAGTGAAAACACACACGTAAGAAAAAAGTACATAGTAAAACTTGTTTATCCTTGGTCGAGTCACCTTATCCCTCATACACTATCAAAAAGAACTCCCATTTATGGATAGGGTAACCATTCCTCACAGTTTTCCCAGTATAGCCCCAATTTATGCCTGTTGTCCCATCATAACTATAAATAGTTACCCCTTTTACTCTAAAATATACCAGTTTGGATAGTAATTTATATGGCATCCTATTCATGGAACACTTTGTGTTGCTAGGCAACATATTATTTATGTTTTATTTCATCTTTACAACAACCCCGTGAAATATATAAATACCTTTATCCTCAATTTACAGATGAAGAGCCAGCTTTAAAACCCAGGCAGTTTAGTTCTAGTATAGCCTCAGGATTGTAGTGCACATTCATTGAGCACTTAGTATATTCCAGATACTCTTCCAAAGACTTTCTAAATATTAACTCATTTAATCCTCATAAAAATGGAGGGGAAACCTTGATATTATTCTTCTTTGGTAGCTGAGGAAACTGAGACATGTGTTATCTTCATTTCTTCCAAATGTCAGTCACCAGTTTTTACCAGTCTTCTAAGTATTTTTGAAATCTGTCTGTTCAAGTTTATCTAATGCAACTGTTCACAGCTTCTCTCCCAGTCTGTTGCCATAGGTTCCTGACTGGTTTCCCAGCTACCAGTTTTGTCTCCCTCAAATCTGTTCTCCACCCAGCCATCAGAATGATTTCTTTAAAATCAAAATTGCTCTTGTCAGTCACCTGCAGGATAAAGTCAGAGTTCCCAAGTCTAGCCTCATCTTCCATGTCATTCTTCCCTTCAGACTATAGCAGTGCCAGCCTTTTTCCTGAACACACCATATCGTTTCACACCTCTATACATTTGCTCATGATTTTCTGGTGTTAGCTTGTCACCTACTCATTGTTTTAATGTGTCATTTCCTCCAGGAAGCCTTAGCTGAAACATTCCTCTATACTGTTAATCTGGGTATATGCCTCTCCCTGGTACTTTAATAACACCCAAAGTACAACTCTCTTTTCATACATAAGATTAAAATTATATGTTTATAGGTCTGTCTCCTCGTGCTAGACTGGAAAATGCTGTATTTGTTCACTTTTATATCCCCAGCATCTGCCACAGAATACAGAGTTATTCCATAAGTATTTTTTGAACAGAGATAAACCAGAGCTCAGATCCCTAATACTTGATCATTACTTTCCATTTTTCAACTTAGAGTCAGAGTTAAAGTTTCTAAGTTCTTCGCTATTAAGCAATACCTTCTTTCTTTGGGAGAAAACAATTTGACAGAGGCTCCAGTTGAAGTACAAGTTGGGATGGGTTATCCCAGTTTGAATATTCTTCTGGCTATATGGTGAGAATGAGAGATTTGGAATTTCCACCTGTTTTGAGCAGGAACATTATGCTGCAGATTTTTTTAAACATTATTTAGAATTAATACAGAAGAATGTAAACTAGTGTCTCACTAGAATGTAGGCTCATAAGGGCAGGGACTTTTAAGGTTTTGTTTATTACTGTAACCCCAGTGTCAAGAACAGTACCGGGTATGTAATTGGTGCTTAAGAATTTATTATTTGCTAAATAATAAATTCAAGGTCTATAGCCATGCCCATTCCTTCTTCAAGAAAAATGTTTTACTTATGAGAATTGATCCTTTATGATTCTGTCAACATTTACATCTTGGTTTGTTTGTAGGCACTTGCTGCTGGAGGAGTAGGGTCCATTGTTCGTGTCTTGACTGCAAGAAAAACCGTGTAGTCTGGCAGGAAGTGGATATCTGCCTCGGGAGTGGGAATTGCTGGTACAAAGACCAAAACAACCAAATGCCACCGCTGCCCTGTGGGTAGCATCTGTTTCTCTCAGCTTTGCCTTCTTGCTTCCTTTTTCATATCTGTAAAGAAGAAAATTACATATCAGTTTTCCTTCAATGAAAATTGGGATAATATTGAAGAAATTATGTTACAATAGAAGTGTTTCATCCTCTCAAAACCATTTCAGTGATGTTTATACCAATCTGTATATAGTATAATTTACATTCAAGTTTAATTGTGCAATTTTTAACCCTTATTGGCTGGTTTTTTGTTTTGTTTTGTATTATTTTTAATTAATACTGAGAGATTTAGTCAGAATTTGAGGCCAGTTTCCTAGCTCATTGCTAGTCAGGAAATGATATTTATAAAAAAAAATATGAGACTGGCAGCTATTAACATTGCAAAACTGGACCATACTTCCCTTATTTAAGCAAAATATGTTTTTGGAATAAGTGGTGGGTGACTACCACTACCAAGCTGTAGCTCTGTCTTTGCTTGCCTCCAGATCATCTGTACTGTGGGTTTAAGTATGCTACTTTCCCTCAGCATCCAATAAGCATGGCCTCTCAGTTTCTTTGTGGTCACCCAGGGTTTAGAGCAAGAAGTCTTGCTCTATACAAATGTATCTATAAAATATCAGAGCTTGTTGGACATAAACATCAAACTTTTGTTCCAGTAATATGGCTCTGCTTGGAAAAACTGCAAATCAGAAAGAATGTGGAAACTGATGTAATTCACACTCCGGGCAGTCTCTGAATGAAATGCTACTTTCCTTAGAAATATAAAACTGCCTTAGACATTATGAGGTATATGTGTAAGTATTTAAGATACCATTTAATAGGCCCCATAAATGTCTTCAGTGATCTTCAGGGTAATTGGGATCTCAAAAGATTTGGTTCAGATCCAAACAAATACACATTTTGTGTTTTAGCTCAGTGTTTTTTAAAAAAAGAAACTGCCACACAGCAAAAAATTGTTTACTTTGTTGGACAAACCAAATTAGTCCTCAAAAAAATGACCGGTGCTTATAAAAAGTTATCATTCTCCAGTAGCTCCAAAACAAACCACCTGACCAAGAGGGAAATCAGCCTGTGATTAGTATTTACATTGGACACCGGTTTTGTCATCACTGACTTATGTGAAAACTGGTGCAGAAATTCTATAAACTCTTTGCTGTTTTTGATACCTGCTTTTCGTTTTGTTTTGTTTTGTAAAAATGATAAACTTCAGAAAATAAAATGTCAGTGTTGAATAATTTATTTTTCTCTGACTCTAACACTTATGAATGTGTGGTTAATTAAGAGGAAAGGTGGGCCGGGCGTAGTGGCTCACGCCTATAATCCTAGCACTTTGGGAGGCCGAGGCGGGTGGATTATGAGGTCAAGAGATTGAGACTATCCTGGTCAACATGGTGAAACCCCGTCTCTACTAAAAATACAAAAATTAGCTGGGCATGGTGGCACACACCTGTAATTCCAGCTACTCGGAGGCTGAGGCGGGAGAATTGCTTGAACCCAGGAGGCTGAGGCTGTGGTGAGCCGAGATCGTGCCACACTCCAGCCTGGGTAACGAGTGAAACTCTGTGTCAAAAAAAAAAAGAGGAAAGGTTTCCTGCTTCTCCACCAAGTTCTGTACTCTTAACAAGAACTAATTTGGTAGGATTTTTATAAGACTATACAGATATAAGATGATAGAGAAGAGAGTCATTAATGTCAGCACTACTGAAGCCTTTGGAGGGATTCCATAGTCCTGTGGATGGCAGTTAACACCTTTTTATATAATAACAGATATTACAGTGTATGTAATATCACTGCCCAAAGACCTAGACTAGAAAGTGCAAAGTAGCCTAGCAGCTGCAGTCATTCATTCCCAGCCTCTAAACATCTCTTTCCTACACCTTAAATCCTTTTCCTGGACTTACCTACTCATAGCAACTTCTGTTTGCTTTCCAGCTGCACCTGACTAGATTCCCACTTTAAAACACTTCCAGGCAATTCAGGGCCCTGTGGGTGAAGATGAGCCAAGCAATAGGTATTATTTTTAAATTTTACTTGGAGATGAGAACTTGCTATGCTGCCCAGGTCAGAGTGCAGTGGCTGTTCACAGTTGTGATCATAGTGCACTGAAGCCTCAAACTCCTGGCTTCAAGCAGCAGTTTGGCCCCAGCCTTCTGAGTAGCTGGAACTGCAGGCACATGCCACCGTGCCTTAGCCAATAGGTATTAGAGGTAGTCAAGTAGGTATAACATAACTGATAAGCTAAAATCAAAGCAAAAATGATACTGAATGCTTTTTCTTAAAATCCTTCTTAACGTCACTTTCATGACTGAAGTATTTGGGAAGATTCTGCAGTTCCATATTCTGTGTTCATGGAAATGGGTGTATTTAGAATCTGCCAGTCTATCATCTTTACTAAGAGGAGAGAGTAAAAATATTTAACAAGTAGTACAATATAGAGACTGAGTCAAAATGGATACCAGTTGGAAACAACTGGTTCAACTGATGCCTCCTGACTAAATGTCAGCCCAGGGTATAGTAACCATGACACAATACTATCCTTGGTGAAAAGAGTTGGGAATAGGATTAACTGTGAAAAAAAAAAAACACGTATATATATATATGCACGCCAAGGGACACTTTTAGTACAAAAGTAGTTCTTTACCTCCCATTCTTTCCTCGTTAATCTCATTGGTTTTATTATTTGTTTTTTTCTTGCCATTTTACAAAGGGGAAGAAATGGAAAACATACCCCTTTTTAGTCATTAGGTAGCAGCACCATTTAGGTAACGGTCATACTCAACCCCAGTATGATGATATTTTAAGAACATGAACATGGGTGAAATCAATGTGTAGATGGTACAACTTAACCAAATTCCTTGTAAAGCATTTACTTTGATCCCCAGGATCGTGAGGACATAACAGAAGAATAAGGCCTGAACCTTGGTCACCAGTTTGCTATCAGCCTAACTGGCAAGTAAGGTTAAGCACTTGAAAATTAACGTCATACAATTTAGCATTTGGCTGTAAATGCAGTTAGTCAATGTTGGGAGCACAATAAAATCAGAGTGGACCAGAGTATTTAAAGTGAGACATTAATTTGAGCTAATCATTTGGAAGGGCAGAAAGGACTAAGTCCAAGTAACATGAACAGAATAGAAAGATAAAAGTGACTTTAATAGTCACCGTTCTTGGAGTTTTAATGTTAACATAAAATTCTAGATGGTGTGAACTTTTAACAGGATCAGGCTTTCATAAGCTATCTCCGTAGAAAATTGAAGAAAGACAAATTATGGGAAATCATAATTTTTTATTAGCTGAAATAGACATTGACGGTCATTAAGTTTCACCCCATGTATAATGGTAAAAAGAATGGGAAAATTAAATTTTGTTAAAAGGAAGACATTTTAAGTTAATGATAAAGTAGTTATTTAAAATGGGATGGATAATTATGGCTGTTTTCATTTAATTGTTTTTGATCATTTATTACAATTGTAAATTATGTTTACTAGTGTTCATTTAAAAGTAGTTTGTTAATATTGAAACATCAGTAGTCTATCCCAGGTCCATGTGGCCCAGAGTTAAGTCTATATGAAAGGTAACAAAGATAGAATGCAAATAGCAGGAAACAAGTCATAGTATCCCCAGCATGTGGTATTTACATGGTTTTTAATTTTTCAAAGCAAGATTCTGAAGTAGATTAAAACACAAAACCTACCTTATATTGAGTCCTTACTATGTCTCAATCTCATTATATATTTGTCTCCAGAACTGAGGCTAAGAGAATATATATAATCTGCCCAAGATCAGATAGTTTGCAGGTGCCAGAACCAGGATTTCGAGTCACATCTGCTTGACTCCAAAGTTACATCACACTCAAGTCCGGAGCTGGGAGAATAAAAAGGTTTCTAAAAGAGATGTTTTTTTTTTTTCTAGAAATTCAAACCTTGGTACTTGGGTGATACTGTGGAGAGGTAAAATCAACTCAGGAGGCAATTATAGAGGCAAAAGCTGACAGACATAGGCATCAAAAGGAAGATTTGAAGATGTTCCACAGCACACAGAGCAGAGCTACTTTTTAACCATAAGTTTTGCCTGTATTTTGATGATTTTTTTAATGTATTAGAAATAGTAGTAACGAGCAAGACATGAGAAAACTGCATGCTTTAAGAAATTCAAACCCTCAGTTACTTTTTTCTAGTGGAGTTATGTATATTGTGGGTATTGACCTCTAATCTCATTTTTAGTGCATTCCTTGCTTTTTATGTTTTTGTAGATGATGTATTTTGAATAATAAACCATTTTAATTAAGTTTGTCATAATTCCATTTATCAAGAACCAGTGTTGCAATCTCATTTCTTTAGCCAAGCTCAACAGAGAATTGTTCATAACTAAAACTCGTGGGCTTAATTGAATTCCCAAGAATCATTCTGGCCCACCTTACTTCATTGTAATTGCCTGGGGCTCCATTTTGGAGGCACTCCAAATTCGAAGTTATCTCTGTCCACCCTGCTGGAAAGCCCTCACGTTCTGATATCAATGTCAGTGGAAAATAAGTTTTGGGCCGGGCATGGTGGCTCATGCCCGTAATCTCAGCACTTTTGAGAGGCCAAGGTGGGCAGATCACGAGGTTAGGAAATTGAGATCATACTGGCTAACACGGCGAAACCCCGTCTCTACTAAAAATATAAAAAGCCAGTTGTGGCGGGCCCCTGTAGTTCCAGCTACTCAGGATGCTGAGGCAGGAGAATCGCTTCAACCCTGGAGGTGGAGGTTGCAGTGAGCCGAGATCGCACCACTGCACTCCAGCCTGGGAGACAAAGTAAGACTCTGTCTCAAAAAAAAGAAAAGAAGAAAATAAGTTTTGCATGGGAAATGGGAGATCCTTGAGTTAACTCTGGGCTTGAGAAAAACAGGATCAAAATCATAGACCTGCATGGATGAGGGACCAAAACACCATTCACCAGGCATCAACCCACTAGCAAATATTTATTTATGATTTTTATGCATGGCACTGTTGCAGGTCGACTAGGCTTTGTTTGGGTTTGTACAGGATTGGATCAGTTCTAATTTTCTCAACTCTTTCTACTTCTTGTTTTCAGGTGCCTTGTATCCTTTATTTTCCCTAATTCTTTTCTTTGTTTTTTCCTCTCTCTTCAGTTCATGCATCTGCTGCTTTCCCTCTCTTTTTCTGTTTCTACTCCCCTTGCCTCATTTTTCCCATTATTTCGTGCTTGTGCCTAGGCTCTTAGAGTCATTTCTACTAATTAAATATGTTCTGCTCAAGCAGCAGGTTTAAACAATGCCTTCCCACAATTCAACTGACTTTTAAATTGCCTTTAAACTGTGTGACTACTGATTTTTACTTCCATAGGTTGCTTTGGCCAGCAATTGAGAAAATAACCTAAAATCTAAGCTTGACCAATTTTTTTTTTTTTTTTTTTTGAGATGAAGTCTTGCTTTGTCACCCAGACTGGAGTGCAATGGCATGATCTTGGCTCACTGCAACCTCTGCCTCCTGGGTTCAAGCAATTCTCCTGCCTCAGCCTCCTGAGTAGCTGGCGTTACAGGCACCTGCCACCACGCCCAGCTAATTTTTCTATTTTTAGTATGGACAGTGTTTCACCATGTTGGGCAGGCTGGTCTGGAACTCATGACCTCAAGTGATTTGCCCACCTCAGCCTCCCAAAGTGCTAGGATTACAGGCGGGAGCCACTGCACCAAGCCAGACTAACTAATTTTTAGATACACGGTTTTTTGGTTTTTTTTTTTTGGATTTACAAATAATGTCACTTTACAGACCAAGTATTTTAAAAGCACCAAAATAATTGACAGACATACCCAATTAAGAAACAGACCAGTGGTCTCTGTAGAACTGAGTACTCTAAAACAAGGCTTCTTCTGTCCATATTCCTGCCATGGGACCTCTGCCCCACTCCCTCTCTACCTCAGCCCAGTATCACTAATGCAATATGTGAAAACCCCGGTGTCAAAACGTTCTGTGCAGGTGCCTCTTGTACAATTCCAGAAACAGAGGAGGCTGGGGGAGCCCACAGAGGTACAGCATGCCATCTACCTCAAGGTGGTGCTACTTCACCACATTGATGATCCAACCACAAGCAACATGGGATTCAGCATTCACTTTAACGTTTCTGTTTTCCTTTATCATTTCGGTTACTTGAGTGTATAAGAGTAATAAACATAATGATCTATGTTTACATTTTTTATTCCTCTCTGAAACAGTTCCCTAGAATCCACACCACATGAAACACACACTGAGTAGTGAATAACCCACCTGAATTCCAAAGCATTCCAAACTCCCGTATTTTCCAGCCTAGCAGTTAGCTCATGCTCTCCAAGACACACCCTCTTGACCTTTCTGCTAGACTGCATGGGCCCCCTAAAGTCATAGTAGCTGTCTCTTACTCATTCCCCGCATTCCTTGTAGTAGATGTTCAACAAAATATCTCTTGGTTGCATAACATTGATTGAGTCGAGTCACCTAAGAAATCCTTAAGTTATACAGAGGTTTCTAGGGTACCTGAATAGAACAACACATCACAAGTACAAATTGAGAACTATACAAAGAGTAAAATAATTATTGGGTTCAAATACCCTACAGCCAATCAAATTTAGTCACAAAGAATTAAAATTCACTTCAATGTGGACAGTTAAGCAGGGAATTTATCAGCCTTAGGTGGAAATCAGAGCCACCATGTGCAGCTCCTATGGTGTTTATCTCTGCCAGAAGTCACCAGAGAAAGTGGCTGAGGAACAGAATTCCAGCTCACATCTGACCAACAGTGGCACCATGGCAATTTATATGAACTGTTTATTACTCTGTGGCATGACCTTCTAAGAGTAGAGATGTAACCCAATACCCTTTGTTTTCCTTAAAGATAATTGTTAAATTATGTCATAAATTTCTATCACCTTTCTTGACTTTATACATAGATTTTTCTAACTCTGTCAACTCTTAAGGTAATGAATAACTTGAATGGCCAGTGCCATTGACTAACATCATGCTTTCTTTTGTTTCTCCAAAGATTTAATCAAGATGCCAGGAGCAACTTTAAGATTTTCTTCAATTTGCTAAGTTAAAGGTCAGTATATTCATTAGCCAGTGGTTTTATATTTTACTCATTTTAGTTTTATTCATTTGTTTCCAAATAATTTGTTCATATTGTTCAAAATTCAAAAGGTAAGAAAGATATACTGTGGTAATTTTCCCTTCCACACTAGTTCCCCTTTTGACAACCATTATCACTTAATTCTTGAGTATCCTTCCAGATATAGTGTATGCATTTATAGGCAAATACCTATATAAGATTTTACCCCTTTGCATACATAAATACTAACATACTATAAATAGCGTTCTGTGCCTTGCTTTTTTCATTAACAATATATTTTTAGTACATAGCAAACATCCTTATTCTGTCAGAGGCATTCGAACCAGAGCAACTCCGTCTTGAATAGGGGCTGGGAAAAATAAGGCTGAGACCTACTAGGCTGCATTCCCAGATGGTTAAGGCATTCTAAGTCACAGGATGAGACAGGAGGTCAACACAAGATACCTATCATGAAGCCCTGCTGATAAAATACTTCGCAGTAAAGAAGCTGGCCAAAACCCACCAAATCCAAGATGGTGATGGAAGTGACGTCTGGTCATCCTCACTGCTACACTCCCACCAGCAACATGACAGTTAACAAATGCCATGGCAACGTCAAGAAGTTATCCTATATGTAAAAAGGGGAGGCATGAATAATTCACCCCTTGTTTAGCATATCATCAAGAAGTAACCATTAAAATGGGCAACCAGCAGCCCTCAGGGCTGCTCTGCCTGTGGAGTAGCCATGCTTTATCCCTCTATTTTCTTAATAATCTTGCTTTCACTTTGCAGACTCACCCTGAATTCTTTCTTGCATGATATCTAAGTCCCCTAGCTTGGGGTCTAGATTGGGACCCCTTTCAGGTAACAATTCTATTTTTATGACTTCATAATAATTCTATTATATAAATAAATGTACCATAATTAACCATTTCCCTTTTGATTTAGGTGGTTTCTGATCTTTTCAATTACAAACAGTGCTAGAGTGAATAGCATTATACACAAGCCATTTTACATATGTTCAAGCCTATTTGTAGATAAATTCCTAAAAGTGGAAGTTAAGGTCAATTGGAGGGCATTTAAGGGAGACATTGCTAAATTGCCTTTCTTAAAGGTTTTATCAATTATGCTTTCTCTAGCAATGTAGAAGAATGCATGTTTTCCTGCCCTTTTACCTATTCTATGTGTTTGTCATAAAACATTTTTTAATCTTTTCAAATCCGATGTTTTAAAAATGGCATCATATATTTGCATTTCTCTTAATGTAAATGAGATTGTATATCTTTTCACATTTAAAAGCCAGTTCTATTTTCTTTTCTGTATTTTTGTATTTCTATATTTTCTTTGCCCTTTTGATGATCTTTTATTGAGTTGGAGGAGCTCTTTTTATTATAGAAAAATTAACTTTTTGTTTACAATAGGAATGTCAAATATTACATTTTGAGTTTCACTTTATAATGGTTTTTACTAGGAAGAAAAAAGTTATTTTTATTTTCATCTAATTGAGTTTCTTAATCTTTCCTTACAGCATTGAGTTCAAGTCATACTAAAAAGATTTTCCCAGCTTCAAAATTTAAAAATAGAAATCTCATGAAGTGTTCTTGGGTGGGTGTTTTTATGATTTTAAATTTTAGGTTTCTTATTTTGAAATATTCATATTTTTCTTCTCAACAATTGCTGCTCCAAATGTAAACTAATGTGATTAATTAGTCCCCAAACAGAAATCTTATATAGCTCCTCATATATTGATTTGGTTGGTTTTCTTGGGACTTGAGGGTATTTTCCTAAGATAAACTACCTAGGTATTTCCTGCAGGATCTAGATTCTAGGTAAGAGACACACCAGCAACAACTAAAATTCAGTAGTAAACAAGCCATAATAGAGAAAAGAGTAAATTCATGTAGAATAACATGGGGAGCAATTACTTCTCCAAGAGAGAATGTCAAGGAAAAGGTATGAAAATGGAACCATTCCCCTGGGTCTTGAAGGCGATCTAAGAGTTTGCCAAATAGAAAAGAACAGAAAGAGAATACGAAGCTGAGGTAATAACAGAATTTCAGAATTCACACAATTAGTTAAAATTCCAGAATCCTATTCATTATTAGGATTAAATCATATTAATTAACTGATACCATGTTACCACTAAGTTTGAAGACTGGTTCCAAATTTTCTGGGTCCTCAGATCAAAAGCAAAAAAATTCCTATGATATAATACCCAGTGTTTATTCTAATGAGAGGGAAAACATCTGCTCCTGAGATACAGTCACTTATGAATTACATGTCATGGCTGTTGTCAGGACAGAAAGTACATAGGCAAAGTATAAGCTGATCGATAGTGACTCTTTGGGGAGCCATATTGAGTAGGCGATGTTGGAGCGCAGCAGGAAGGTGGACCATGAGAATCAGTGATGTCTGCCATGGGTTTTAGAAGGGTAGAATCACAACACACATTTTATTCCTGCTCTAAATGATACATAATACCTGCATTATTTGGCCCTGGCCTTTGTTTACAGTTCCATCCCCAACTAAACGTAGGACTGCCTCATACAAGTCCAGCAGACACCATTCATGTCACACAAGGAATGCTACTTATATGAAATCAGTATAACTGGGCTTCTGGGAGCTGTAATAATATTGTTTAATATTGCCTAACGCTCTGCTTAACTTTTACATGCCAACCACCAAAACTCATGCTTACATTTCTCTGCGGGTCTGCTCCATTCTTGCTTTTATCACCAATAATCAGCCTCCTCTGCTTTACCAGTAACATGCCAAAACACTACTACCAGAAGCCCCATAAGTTTTCCATCATGAAGTTCAGGCTCAGACCAAAACTGACTTCTCTTTCTCAGTTCCACTGCCAAAGTCCCAGGGAAGGATTCTGATTTGTCCAGTGGTTGAGTCTCAACTGCTGGACCAATCAGCTGAGACATAGGCTGGATCACATTTTATTTTACTAATATAGCGACTTTCATTGTAACTCTGTAGTTGGCATATAAGCACAAAAAGGCCTCAGAAGTGAGATTCTTCTTCTTCTTTTTTTTTTTGAGATGGAGTTTTGCTCTGGTTGCCCAGGCTGGAGTGCAATGGCACCATCTCAGCTCACTGCAACCTCCACCTCCCAGGTTCAAGCAATTCTCCTACCTCAGTCTCCTGAGCAGCTGGGATTACAGATGCCTGCCACCACGCCTGGCAATTTTGTATTGTTAGTAGAGATAGTGTTTCTCCATGTTGGTCAGGCTGGTCTCAAACTCCCAACCTCAGGTGATCCACCTGCCTCACCTCCCAAAGTGCTGAGATTACAATTTTGAGATACTGTGCCCAGCAGAAATGAGATTCTTATTACACAAAATAATAAATATGTATTTCATGTACAGGTTCTTCTAGGTTAGGGCCCATGGATTATTTATCTTTGGTCACTTTATGAAACTTGGTTCATAATTGGAGTCCCTTATATTTATTGAAGTATTAGGCACCTTTTGGTGAATAAATGAATATAGGTATTATTGCCCCATCTTAACAAGGTTAACTTGGAGAAGTATATTGCCTAGAAAAATATACATGTTATGGTGATCAACTAGATATAGGTGTCTGATTATTAACAAGACTGTTTTCACTTCAAGAAGGACCGCAAATAGAGCCTTGTAAGAAGTGTGGGCAACATGGTATAGTAAACAAGCTTTTACTTTGGAAAAACAGATCCAGCAAGCTATGTGGCCTCTGCCAAGTCACTTAGCCTTTCTGAGCCTGTTTCTTCATCTGTAAAGTAAATATACTATCATCTACAACATGAAATTGTTACAAGGCATAAATCAATAAGGAGTGTCAAATATCTGGCTTATCTATTAGGCTTTCAAGTAAATTATATTTCCTTTGTGTACAAATTGATGGATTGATCTGGGTTTTACCTGGATTCATTTCTCCATTTTTCATCTATCTTATGTGTATGCATTATTCTATTTGAACATACTTTTTTTTTTAAATTTTTTAGAGGGTAGACTCTGGGAGGCCAGAAACTATGTCTATAGAAATTGCTCTTTTTAAAGAATGCCAAGCAGAAGGCTGACTATGCCTGGGAATTGTAAAGATGCTATTCAAAGATCACAATATGTGGATAGGTTAACTGCCTAACCAGTCTCCTGACTGGCGGTCTTCAACCCATTCTCTACACAGCAAGGTATTTTTAACCCAAAAATTTAACATCGAAAGTATAGTTTTCTACTCCTTAAAAGGATTTAAAGTCTTCCCATTGCTCTTTGTATCAAATCCAAACCCCTTAACATGGCCACAAAATTCTGTGTGGCCTGACCTCTGTCTTCAGCCTCACTGCCCATCCTTCGTCTCTGAGTCCTAGTCACAGTAGCTTTCCCTCTGCCAGGCTCCTTCTAGCACTGGGCCTTTGCACATGCTACCTCCTCTGCCTGGAATGCTCTCCTCCTATCCTTCCCATTCACCCTCATTCAGTTTAATTTCTCAGAGAAATTGTTCCTAACCCCATCTATCTAAATTAGATCCTCCTCAGCTGGGCACAGTGGCTCATGCCTATAATCCCAGCACTTTGGGAGGGTGAGACAGGAGGATCATTTGAGCCCATGCATCTGATACCAGCCTGAGCAACATAAGGAAACCCCACCTCTAAAAAAAAAGAAAAAAATTAACTAGATGTAGTGGTGCATACCTGTGCTCCCAGCTACTTGGGAGGCTGAGGCAGGAGGATTGCCTGAGCCCTGGAGGTTGAGGCTGCAGTGAGCCATGGTCATGCCACTGCACTCCAGCCTGGGTGACAGAGTAAGACTCTTTCTCAGAAAAAAATGTATATAATAAATAAATAAGGCTCCCCTCCTAGCCTTGAGTAGATACTGCCCTTTTCCTCTGTAGTGCTGGCATTACTGTAATTTATGTTTATTATTTGTATTTTACAAATATGACTATTTGATTATCTGTGTTACCACTCCATGGCCCACTTCATGCAGACAAGCACTGTGTCTGTTTTTGCTCACCGCAGATCTCCTATGTCCAGCACCCAGTACAAATTACTTGTCTGTTACTAGACAAGGTAACTATGTCTAGTTACCCAAAAGATAGCAGGAATGCAGAAAATATTGGTTGAATAATTGGATGCTGAAGAATAAAATGGACCAAAAACGTATTTGCTACCGATTAGTACATAACAAATTACTCTACAACACAGTAGCTTAGAACAACAATAATTATTAAGACCCCTCATGTAAAATATGCATATAAAAGAGGCAGGGCACCATTCCTGGGGACTTCTGTACCCTCCCTTAGTTTCCAAATTTGGAAATCCTAAACAGTAAAGGTCATAAGAGGTGCCCTTCCATACAGATATAGTCAGTTTACATGTTATTGCCCCCAACAACATGTTTCTGCCCCATTCAAATGACTAGAAGGTCAATTTAGTTTTCCTATTATATCACTTACTACTGCTACATTAAAAATTACCATCAGACTTAGAGGCTTAAAATAACCTATGTTTGTTTATTATCCACAGTTGCTGTGGGTCAGGAATTTGAGCACAGCTAAGTTGGATCCTCTGGTGATATGGTCTGGCTGTGTCCCCACCCAAATCTCATCTTCAGTTGTAGCTACCATAATCCCCATTTGTCATTGAAGGGATCCAGTGGGAGGTAATTGAATCACGGGGTGTGTTTTCCCAAGCTATTCTCCTGATAGTGAATAAGTCTCACCAATGGTTTTATAAAGGGCGGTTCCTCTGCACATGCTCTCTTTTCTACCACCATGTAAGATGTGCCCTTGCTCCTCCTTCACTTTCCACCATGGTTGTAAGGCCTCCCCAGCCATGTGGAACTGTGAGTCCACTAAACTTCTTTTTCTTTATAAATTATCCAGTCTCCAGTATTTCTTTATAGACCTATGAAAATGGGCATTTTAGTTTTTCTACTATATTACTTATCTACTGCTACATTAAAAATTACCATAAAACTTAGAGGTTTAAGACAACGTGCTTATTATCCACAGTTGCTGTGGGTCGGGACTTTGAGCACAGATAAGTTGGGTCCTCTGGCAATCCAGTGCCAGTTTTGCACAGGTTGCTGGGCTAAGGATCTCAGTGTATCCTGCCTGGCTCAGCCCAAACACACCTCTCTTCAGAATGCTGAGATAACAAAAGATCTGTGGACCTTCTACCCTAAGCTCCAGCCTGTTCCGAGTGAAGCTCTCGGTGCTGGCCCTGCTCAGCAATGGTGCATCCATTGTTGATGGCGAACCATACCAGGGATGTAATAACAGGAGAGAGGAGAGCATCTCAGCACAAACAAAATTTGTGATGTGATACCTGCGAAGTATTCATAGATGAGTCCCCCACCCATCCTCCCTTTTATTTTGTGACTTCCCCCACCTGCCCCGCTTCCTGTGGAGAAGCAAGATGCTGCCATTTGTTCTACAGAATTGCCATGGTGGAGAGAGAACAAAAATGACAAATAGTTGGCAATGGTACACATATCCCAGTGAAAGACAGGATGTGGAGTGTTTGCTGACCAGTCTCTACTCTCCACCAGCCTCTCCTCTTCCAGCCACACCATGCTCTCACCGCCCCCCGCTCCACCCCATCAGAAGATAAAGAAGGGAGAGAGACCAGCTGGAGGAGAAACAAGAGTTACACCCTGGACAGGGATGCTGG
Source organism: Callithrix jacchus (assembly GCF_049354715.1). Taxonomy (NCBI): domain Eukaryota; kingdom Metazoa; phylum Chordata; class Mammalia; order Primates; family Cebidae; genus Callithrix; species Callithrix jacchus. The sequence goes on along the minus strand of NC_133519.1, from coordinate 41,787,305 downwards.
AGTCTGGAGGAGAGATGCTCACCTCTCCCAGAAATAGGTAGCTTCAAAGGGAGACATGAAAGATCCCTGAGAAAAGTTTGGGGATTCCAGAGTAGAGGAACTTGGGTAGGTTTAAAGCTGAAGTGCCTAAGAGTGCCTGGAACTGAATGAGATTATATTTTCCACCTCCAATAGAAACAGAACTAAAAATAGAGAGTTTGGAGAAATGAAGACTTTTGTTTTTAGTATTTGTATTAGTAGGAATATGCATATTTGCCACAGAAGTGCAATTCTCTGAAATGGATTTTTTTTGCTTTAATTTTTTTGCAGATTTTTCTGCACCCCTCTTATCATGAAGACGTTTTCTAAGTCTAGAAATCACATGTTTACTAACTGGTACAGTTAAAAAAAAAAAAAAAAAAAAAAAAAAAAAACCAGGATAATTATGGTTCAGCTCCAGCCCTCTGGAAATTTTCATCCAGAATGTCAGCTTAGATACTGAATGGGAAAATAGAGGGCACTAGATTTCCCCTTTACCCTTGCCAAAAAGATGTTTCCCAGGCCCCTGTGCTCGGGTCTGCCAGACTCAATTAGGGCAAAAGAACCACATGACACTTAAGCTTATTTCAGAGCCCTTTTTACTTCCCCATTCTGAATGTGACTCGGGAGACACCCAAAAACTGGATAAGGATGAGAGGACTCCTTTTATTCTTTAACAAGTGCTGCCTGGTGGCCTGCTATGGAGCATGCAAAGAGACTGTGAATTCATGCAAAAAGAGAGACTATGAATTCCCAAGCTTGGACTCACCACCCATGCCTGGCTCTTTCTCCTCCGCCCTCCTGACTCCCTGGCCTACCGTTGGCCTCCCTGGAAATGGAAAGGCTCCACTTTTTCACCCTGGATGTGAGTGGTTTAGTTCTGAGAGCTGAATTGGGGTAATCAATTGGCCAAAAGTAACAGGTGTTTTTCACCCAAGTTCAGGAAGAGCAAATGAACCTAAGAGTAGACTCCCTAAATGGGTGATTTTACCTCCCTAAATGGGTGCTGGGTGGATGGAAGCATGGAGCCATCAGCTGAAGTGCAGAAACCTCAACTTGAGTGACTAAATGCTTGGGAAATAACTTCTAAAGCAAGAGCGATAATGACAGCCAATCAAATGCTGGCCTGAGACACAGCAAACTGGACCCCAAAGAGCCATCAAAGGTCTAGACAGGTGTTTTAGTTTCACACAGTATAAAAGGCACAGAAAATCTTAGTGAAAGCCAAGGGGCTGAAAGACAGCCAAAAACAAGAAACAGGAATCCCTTTGGTTCACTGAAGATGGCACATCAGAATAGCCAATCTGCTGGAACACTTTAATTCTGGAACAAGGCAGAATTCAGTTGAACATATGTGTTCAAAGTTTTAGGAAACTAAGCACAAGGCAGTGACATCTTCTGGAAACGGTGTCCAGCCCATACCACATAGAGCTTACGGGAATCCCCCTTATCCACACTTTCACTTTCTGATGTTTCCATTACCTGAGGTTTCAGTTACCCTGGTCAAATGCAGTCCAAAAATATTACATGGAAAATTTTAGCAATTAGTAATTCATAGTTTTAAATGCACATCATTCTGAGTAACATAATGAAACCTCATACAATCGGATCTACTCTGCCTAGAATGTGAATCATCTCTTTGTCCAGTGTATCCACACTGTATATGCGCCCTACCCATTACTATACAGCAAAAAACATAGTGTATGTAAGGCTTGGTACTGTCTGAGGTTTCAGGGATCCACTGGGGGTCTTGGAATGCATCCCCTGCAGATAACGAGGGACTACTCTATTTTTATTTTCTTTTCTGAGATGGAGCTCACTCTGTCACCCAGGCTGGAGTGCAGTGGTGCGATCTCAGCTCACTACAACCTCCGCCTCCTAGGCTCAAGCAATTCTCCTGCCTCAGCCTCCCAAGCAGCTGAGAGTACAGGCGCGCACCACCACACCTGGCTAATTTTTGTGTTTTTAGTAGAGATGGAGTTTCACCATGTTGGTCAGTTTGGTCTCAAGCTCCTGATCACAGGTTATCCACCTGCCTCAGCCTCCCTCAGCATGTAAAGAGCTGAGATTACATGCGTGAGCCAACGCACACAGCCGCCTACTGTATTTTCATTTGGCCTAGCATTGTTCACTGAATGTTTTACCCCAGCCCTTCTGTAGATAATTTCCAATTACATATAAACATTTTTGGGGCAAGGATGACATCCTAGTTTTTGCTCAAGAGACCACTGCCATATGCAAATTGGTGCTTTGTAATTATTTGAGGACTTAACTAAGTTTGCCATCAACCCTGGATTTCAGTTCTCCTTTTTCTTTTCGTAGTTAAAACAACAGTGAGAATAAGGATTGATGAGAGATTACAATGTAGTTTAGAAGATATTAATGAATAGTTACTGCAGAGATACAGCATTGTGAATTTTGCATTAACAAAATGAAAGTGAATTGCTAGACCTTGGATTGCTAAACTTAAAGCATGACCATTTGGCCTAAAGATATAAGGAAAGGCCAATCGTTAATTAGTTATCTGAATTGAGTAGGAAGTATCTGATATTTAAAGCTACTTCACGCTCAACTAAACACATTTTTTTGTTCCTCAGACAGAACTCTATCTTTAGAGAAAAAAAAAGCCCTCTGCGAAGGATAGTTCCTGTTTGTGAACTGTGCAGCGCTCTTCCTCAGGCCCGGTGGGCCAGCCCCACTATGTGTCTGAGTCTCCAGCTGGTACCCAGGTTGCTCTAGAACCTAGAATCTGAAAACAGCTCAGTGGGAATATCAGCAGGTTACACAGATTTCTCCAGAGTTAAAATGAAAGTCCCAGGGGGGCAAGATTCACCTGCTCCCTCGTCAGGCAGAGAAAATCTAGCAGTCGAGTTTGTTTCTATGTGACTTTGGCAAATTACCTTAGCAGGACTTTATTTGTAGTTTCACAGATAATCTCAGGAAAGCTAGAAGGCACCAAACTCCAGTCCTACTATTAAAGAACAGGACAATCGGCTCCTCTGCCTACATTTTCTTTTGTCTTTAGTTTGTTTTAGACAGGGTCTCACTCTGTCGCCCAGGCTGGAATGTAGTGCCACGATCACGGCTCACTGCAACCTCGACCTCCCAGGCTTACAAGATCCCCCCACTTCAGCCTCCCAAGTAAGTAAGACTAAAGGTGTGTGCCCCACACCTAGCTTATTTTTTTATTTTTATTTTTTTGGTAGAGACAGGGTCTCATATTTTGTAGAGACAGGGTCTTAGGAGTTCAAGACCAGCTCAGGCTAGTCTGGAACTCCTGAGCTGAAGTGATCCCCCCACCACAGCCTCTCAAAATGCTGGGATTACAGCCTCCCCAAGTTCTAGGCACACCCCACCCCTCTGCCTACTTTTCTGTCAACGTGCCCCAGCCCTAGCCAGAGAAGAAATCTGGGAACATGGAGATTGCCCTATGGGATTTGAAAAGGCAGTTGGGCCGAGGGAGCTCACTGACAGCATGGGTGGAGCTACGGGCCCAGTTCCTCTCAGCCAGCACATGTCTGAGGCCGAGGCAATGGGGTCAGCACCACAACTGAAACAGGAAAAACACAGCATCATGCCAGGAGCTCAAAATTCCAAATATCTTGGATATATTTTAAAGATCTGGCTATTTGTGTATTAATTTTTTACATGTATTTACCTTTACAGAAATTTGTTTTGTTCCCCAGGGTAAGGAAACATTTCTAGTTTATTTAAACTTTTTAAAAGTTAGACGGCAAGGCTGTGAATTCGAGCATGAAGTCCCTCAAGATACAATGTGCCCTGGCAGGCTCTCAAGCTGATGGAAGCCTCTGACCTCTCCAGCTCCCAACCTCTTCCCCAATTGCCAAGGTCCAGCTTTAGTCCCTGCTGCCCTCAGGAAATGACAGCTTTTGTACTTGTGTCAGTGGAAGGGTTTGGCTCTATTGGGTCATGGATAAGAACTTTAGGACACTTCTAAGGGCCAAGTCATTCCCTGCCCTAGGCGGGATAGCACCATTCCTGAAAAAAATATCTCTGCTTTTGATATTTGTTTGCTTGTGTGTTTTTTGAGACAAGGCCACTGTGGCCCAGGCTCACTGCAGCCTCAACTTCCCAGGGCTCAGGCGATCCTCCTGCCTCAGCCCCCTGAGTAGCTGGAACTACAGGCAGATGCTAATTTTTATATTTTTAGTAAAGACGGGGTTTCATCATGTTATCCAGGGTGGTCTTGAACTCTTGGGCTCAAGTGATCTGCCCACTTTGTAATCCCAAAATGCTGGGATTACAAGCGTGAGCCACTGTGCCTGGTCCATCCTGTTTGTTTGTTCTTAATAGGAAAAAATAACCAGGTTTACAGTTGAAATGTCTTTGACATGCTTTGGATTCTAGGAAAGAAAAAATTAATGAAACGTATTCAGATTCAGTGTAGTGCTGGGGAGGTGGTGATTTCTCTTTCCCTCTTCTCTACAGAGCACAGCTTGGCTTTAGAGTCAAACAAACCTGGGTTTAATTCTCATCATTTATGAGGTCTGTAACCTCAAACAAGTGATTAATACTTAACCTAAAAATTAGCTTCTTTTGCTATCAATGGGTTTGTGTAAGGAACAAATGAAATGATGCATATCAAGCACTTGAGAGCTTTCTTGGCACATGAGAACTCGTAGAGAGTAACTGTTACTGCCAGGACCTCTCCTGACCCTGAAGGATTCTAAGCCTCTGGAGCCACAGCAATCAGAGATATAATTGTCTTCAGGGCAAAGCTTGCAAAGATGTACTCAGGCTCACCTTTGGGAAGCCACATGACAGTGGGCAATGACAGTGGAAAGAAGAGGTTGTGCCAGGCGTGGTGTCCCACGCCTGTAATCCCAGCACTTTGGGAGGCAGAGGCAGGCAGATCATGAAGTCAGGAGTTCAAGACCAGCCTGACCAACATGGTGAAACCCCATCTCTACTAAAAATACAAAAATTAGCCAGGGGTGATGGTGTATACCTGTAATCCCACTACTCAGGAGGTTGAGGCAGGAGAATTGCTTGAACCAAGGAGGCGGAGGTTGCAGTGAGCAGAGATCAGGCCACTGCACTCCAACCTGGTGGCGACAGAGCAAGATTCTGTCTCAAAAAAGAGAGAGAGAGAGAGAAGAGGAGAAGGTGTTGGGCAGGTCCTGTTCATTTTTGGCAGAGGCCTGAGAACTGCACACCGTTGGTTTCAGCCTTCTGTTCCCCAGCCTTCTGTAAGATAAGGTGAGAACATGGGTAGACCTGCACCCTTTCCACTTCCACACACCAATTTGGGGAGGACGATGCTGATTGGCGGCAGCCCTCACTTCCTCTCCACATCTGTGGTGCCTGTGAGCATATCCTACATTCAAACATCTGTGTCCAGAGGAGGGGAAGTGCATGTGGAACATGGCTGCTTCTTTACCTCAGACCTCGGCCCCTTGTAGCTGGGCTCTGAAGAGCCCCCACAGTCCCTGTGACTTGACACGGATCCCTGAGAGGCCCTCGGCGTTTCTCAGCTTATTTGGTGATCTCTGTTGGAAATTAGTTGGGGTTTAGCCTAGTTTAGCTGCTGAGTTCTGTTCAGGAGGAAAGCAGCTAATGCAGATGCAGAAAGGAGAAGAAAAAATGTATTTCATCACAGGAAAGGTGTTACACAGATTGACCAAAGTTTCAGAAAGACTCGGGCCTGCACAGGCTTGGAAGCCCAGTGTGAGGAAGACACAGGCAGAGGGGCAGGGGCTGCAGACCCAGGGTTCCCCTTCTCCCTGGCTACTCCATCTATGGACAGCATCATTTATTCCTTTTCCAAGTTCAGGGAGAGCAGCCAGCCTTTTATCCTCTCAGCCCCCACTGTCTCCTCAGCTCTTCACACCCTGACTTCTGCCTCCTCTGCCCACTGCTCTGCCGTGACCTCACCATGGCCTTCAGCTTCCCTCCCCTCCCCCAGCACTCCACAGGGTCGACCGACCTCCCTGAAGAGCTGAGTCAGATATGGCTGACTGCAGTGCTCTCACTGTCCTCCTGCCTCTCTGACACTTGCCCACAGTCCCCACCCAGGGCTCCAGCAGTCTTAACTAGGGCCTCCCCAAAGTTCACTCCCCATTTATTAAAGGCCATATCAGTTGTCTTCAGATTTCTGCTCTGCGGAGACAATACGGCCAGAAGCTTGCCTTGAGAGTCACTTGTATAAAAGTCTAGGGGTAGATGAGGTCACCACTCCATTCCCTGTGGCAGCCATGGGTGTCACCAGCCTCCCAGGCACTCTCCTTTGTCTCCACAAGAAATGCCACGTTGCCTTTGGCATTTATCCACATCCATCCTCTCTTCCTATGGCTGCCTTAGCATTGTTATTTCTTGCCTGAAGTATTGCAATAGCTTCTTGTATGTTTCTTTGACCTGCTAGAAACCACCTAGAATTCAGAACACCTGTCCCCCATCTTCCTTCCACCATTCTATGTCCCAATGGACAGGAGTGGAAGGAGAGAGCACGAGAGAGACTGGAAGAGCAGTGGATGTAATAAAGAGATGTCCATGGCTTGGCACAGTGGCTCACGCCTGTAATCCCAGCAGTTTGGGAGGCCAAGGCAGATGGATCACCTGAAGTCAGGATTGGAGACCAGCCTGGCCAATACAAGGAAACCCTGTCTCCATTAAAAATACAAAAATTAGCTGGGTGTGGTGGCAGGTGCCTGCAGTCCCAGCTACCGGGGAGGCTGAGGCGGGAGAACTGCTTAAACCCAGGAGTAGGAGGTTGCAGTGAGCCGAGATTGTGCCATTGCACTCCATCCTGGGTGACAAGAGCAAAACTCCATCTCAAAAGAAAAAGAGAGAGAGAAAGGGGGTGGGGGGGGAGAGAGATGTTCACCTACTAAGCAGATTGTACTAAGCAGACAATCCAAGCAGGAAGACAGGGAAGTATGAGAAACTGTGTTTAGTGACAAATGACGATCAATTCTAAGGTAAACAGTCAGTGTTCTGTGTTCAAGGGGACTTCCACAGCATTTAATGGCCCTGGACACAACGTCATGAACTGTGTGACGTTAGTGGTACTGCAATGTGGTTAACTATTCTGCAGAGCTTTTGCGTGCTAGGAATTCTAGGGAGGAAATCGTTACAGAGAAGACTGCAGCCGAGAGAAAATTGCTTGGAGTCTGGACAGGATGGAATTGAGTGTCCACAGGCCAGCTGAGGAGGTGGCACCCAGCACGCTACCAGCCCTTTGCTCAAGTCAGCCTGGAGTAGGAGGTGGGAATGTCGGGACAGAGGATCAGCACCCCATGAAACAAAGAAAAGCTATGTTCACTTTCAGTCATAAATGCCAGTCTCACAGTAAGCCAGCAAGTTAGGCATTGTTCTGTAATCACTTTGCAGATGAGGAAACTGAAGGTTTTGAGACTTTGAGGGACTTGTGAAAGTTCACTCGAGTAGCACAAGACACAGTCAGGATTTGAATCCAGGATTTCAGACTCCAAGCATGATGCTTTGTTGGTCTGAACACAGAATAAGGAGGGCTCAGGCAGTTAAGGGCTTCTATGGAGTTCAGGGGCCCAATGGGGAAAAAATCACCAAGGTGCCTCCAGACGCAGGCTCTGACCAGTGAAGACCCCCACAGAATACCCAAGGGAAGTTGGTACTAGCCTCCCAAAGCCACTCTCCTGAGTGGCATTGACAGCATCCTATAAAGAAGGCCATGCCAGAGGAAGCACTAGGACAGATGGTGTCAGCAGAAGGGACCCCAGACTGCAGTAAAAGTAACCAAGATTTAGCCTCCTTCGATGTCCCAAGAATGGGAGGCTCCATACAGCAGCAACCTTCAAGAGCAATAGGAGACAGTTGGTAGGTGGTAGGTGGAGGTGGATGATAGGAGGGAGGAGGCCATGTGTGAGTGGTTACAGAATTTGCAGGGTCTCTATGCAAAATGAAAATATGGGCCTCTTTTTCTGAATTATTAAGATTTTAAAGATGGTGACAGCAAAGAAATAAAGCAATGGTGGGGACATTATAAGCATGGGCCCCTGTGTGACTGCACAGGTCACACTTGATTACATATTGTATCTGGCTTAATTTCAGGCTCCCATCATAAATGTGTTTACAGAGAAGGCGTGTTGAAAGGGAAAAGTGCTAGGCAGGACAAATATTCACTCAGAATAGCTGAATTATAATAGCCACCAGGCAACACACCTTTCCACATGAGAAAAGTGAGGCTGCAAGGCCCACAGCCAGCTAGAGGAAAGTCAAGCCTCAAACCCAAATCTCTTGACTCCAAAGCTCTCTCTTTCCCGGTACTCTACCTGTGACACCTTTGAATGCTGTAAGAAATATAGACTTTAGGAGCTTCTGGTAGGGAATGTGATAATTCTGTTCTGGATCAGTGTTTCTCAAACTCTAGCCCTTTACTTACTGCTTCCGTAAATTTTAGCCATATTTTCAAACCATCAATGCTGAGATTTGCTTAATATTTTTCTCTCACTGATTTGCCATTTTAAAACGTACTCTCATTATAAAATATGCTAATAATGAAATTGTGGATTTGGTGTGCTAGCTATACTTTTTAAAAAATGTACATTAGAATAAACACTCTGACTCAGTTATTCTCCTTCTATAAGTTTATCCTGTAAATATGTTCACAGATGTGTGAAATGATGTATATATATATATAAGAACGTTCGTAAAAATATGATGGTGATAACATGCTCTTGGAGACACTGTATTGGAATTGGAAAATGGGGCACTCATTATACAACAGAAAATTACACAGCCATAAACAAAGAATGACGAAGCTTTCTATGTACTGATAAGAGGCTGATATCAGTACATATTACTCTTAAAGAGTGAGATGCAGAATTGTATATCTAATGATACGTGCCTAGAAGAGGAGGGGTCAGAGGGTCTACATTTGCATATGCTTAAAACCTTCTCTGAGGGAAGAATGCCAGCAAACTAATAAAAGTGGTTTCTGATGGGCAAGAAGAGTTTGACACTGAGAGGAGGAAAATTTTTCGTATTTGTTAATTTTTGAACCATGTGAACATATTATTTTTCCAAAACAATTAAGGAACTAAAAGAAAACAATACATATTATGATAAAAATGTGTGTCCATGTAGTGCCTAAAATGATCTCACTATTGATCATTTCTGTTGCTGGGAAAGATCCCTGCATGGGGAACCATAGCTCTGATGTGGTCACCTCACCTCCCTGCCTGGTGCTCACATGAATGGGATAATGGTGTGGCTGTGAGCTGTCAAGCTCTGTCAAGTAGGCAAAAGTCCTGGACAAGCTAGGTCCAGCCCTAGTGCTGAGAAGGAAGTAGAGGACCCCATCATTCTGGGAGGCTCTTCTGTCAGATGATCTGCTGATGAGGGCCATGTTGCTGGCCGTCCTGAAGCCCAGGAAAGAGCCTAAGCCCCAGAGTGAAGAGGCTGTATCTCCCGGTGGAGAATGCACAAGCCACATCTGCACTGGTAGTCGAACTGTGACCAGATGGAAACATGACTGAAATAAAGACTCTCTAGACAATGCTTCTAATCTGAGTCAAGAGTTCTGGGGAAATGGATGTGAACACTGGTCAGTTTGGGGTAGGAGCCCTGGATGACAGATAACAGGTACTATGAACAGAAGAGGATCTGTAAGCATCTTTTTCAAGTTGGGGAATTGGTGTCAGTTTCCGGCTCTGGCCAATGGAGAGATTACCCAGGTCTCTGGGTGGGGTGGGTGGTTGAGTCAAGGACCATCTGACGCAAGAGTTGGGTGCACTTCTGTTAATGCAGCCTAAGATTGCGTTAGCTGTTTTGGCAACCACATGATTCTGTTGACTCACACTGAGCTTGCAGTCAACCCAAACAGCTAGGCCCTCTTCTGATGCACGCTTTCAAGAATTATCAAGAATTGTCGTCTTCTGATATGTGGGCAATTGGGTTTTTATACTTAGGAGCAGATCTTTACATTTGCCTTGTTTTGTTTTGTTTTTTGAGAGAGTTTTGGCTCTCGTTGCCCAGGCTGGAGTGCAATGGCATGATCTCAGCTCACTGCAACCTCCGCCTGCCATGTTCAAGAAATTCTCCTGCCTCAGCCTCCTAAGTAGCTGAGACTACAGGTGTGTGTCACCATACCCAACTAATTTTTGTATTTTTAGTAGAGATGGGGTTTCACCATGTTGGCCAGGCTGCTCTCAAACTCCTGACCTCAAGTGATCCACCCACCTTGGCCTCCCAAAGTGCTGGGATTACAGGCATGAGCTACCATGCCCGGTCTTACATTTGTCTTTATCAAACTATATTCGGAGCTTTTGTGAATCATGTGAGTCAGGAAATATTTTAATTTTGACGTAAATGTTAATACTCTCTCTCCAAACTTTGAGCTATTTGTGAGTCTGATCCAGGATGTTTAGAGAAAGGGTAAAAGCACAAGCATAATCTTCATATGTTAAGAAGATTCAGTGGACATAATGTTTAGCCAAATAAACTGTCTAAGGAATATCTTGGCGAAATATCTTACTGATATTGGCAGATGGCGCCTTCCCAATTCACCTATCAGGAAAGTCCTCTCAAAAAAAGAAAAAGAGGGAGGGGTGCAGTGGCTCACTCCTGTAATCCCAGCACTTTGGGAGGCTGAGGTGGGCAGATCACCTGACATCAGGAGTTCGAGACCAGCCTGGCCAACACGGCAAAACCCCGTCTCTACTAAAAACATAAAAAATTAGCCAGGCATGGTGGTGCTTGCCTGTAATCCCAGCTAGTTGGGAGGCTGAGGCAGGAGAGTCACTTGAACCCGGGAGGCAGAGGTTGCAGTGAGCTGAGACAGTGCCACTTCATTCCAGCCTAGGTGACAGAGCAAGACTCTGTTTCAAAAAAAAAAAATGGATTTTTTTGTTTTGTTTTGTTTTGTTTTCAGAGACAAGGTCTCACTCTGTTCACAGGCTGCGGTATAGTGGTGCAACCATAGTTCACTGCAGCCTCAAACTCCTGGGCTCAATCAACCCTCCTTCCTCAACCTTCTGGTTAGCTAGGACTACAGGTGCTCACCACGACACCCAGCTAATTTTTTATTTTAAGTAGGACAGGATCTTGCTATGTTGCCCAGGGTGGTCTCAAAATCTTGGCTTCAAGCAAATCCTCCCACCTCAGTCTCCTAAAGTGCTAGGATTCCAGGCACGAGCCACTGCACCTGGTCAAGAGTTTGTTTTGACCTGGCTTATTTTTAGTAAACTCATGCTGGTTCCTAAAGGTAATAGCTTCCTTTTAGTTTATAAATACCTTTGTTTAATAATCTATATTTTATACTTTTTTCCAGAGCCCATCCCATAAGTCTTTGATATCATTTCTAATTCACAGCTTTTAGGAAGCTAGACTCATACTTGCCCATCCATCCTGGCTCCCTGAATCTCAATACTGGTAAGATTTTAGGGATCACACTTGCAAATTTTGTCGATTCCTGGAATTGAATGAGTCTTCATTTGATAAAACGAATTTCTTTAAAGCAGCTAGCAACTTTCTCACCATCCTCTTGTCTGGGTCTTCAATTCCCTGCAGAACTAGAAGCAAAATCGGGGCTGAGCAGTTCTGCTTTCTCCCTGACATCTGTGAAAGTGACGCCATCTCCACCAAGCCATGACTCTCCCTGCTCTTCTTCCTCTGACACTAAAAAGACCTTTGTGCTGTCCTTAGTAATTTTTTTTTTTCTTCCTCAGCTCACTCTGGGCTTTGTCTTTCCTCATACTCTGCCTTTGGCCTCTGCCAAGCATTTGGATTTCTCCTTGGTCGGGAGCCATGCCTTCCATCATCTGTGCATGTCTGGCCTCCACAGAGCATTCTCAGGGGAGTCTCATTGCCTCCCAATTTCCCTCATCTCTGGATTCCTGAGTAGCACATGGTTGTGTTTGTATCTGAGAATCTCCTATCTCTCTTCAGCAATCAATTATTTTAGAGTCTTGGCCTAGGGACTGATGTCTGTTTTTCACTTTGTACTAGTCAAGTCTATTTTCAGCATACAACAAAACTAACTAGAGCAAACTTAAGCAAACACTGACATTTATTGCAAGGGTCTAAGCTTGGGGCAGGAATTTGGATGGGGCGAGGGAAAGGCTGGAACCAAAGGCTGGAAAGTTTCTCTGTCTCCTGTCTCTGCTCCTCACTGGGCATCTGTTCCATTCTCTGAGTAGTCTGGCTTCCTCTGCTTTCCTGGGCCTCAGGGCACAGCACAGTAGAACCACAGCCCCTAAGTTTACACATCTCTCAGTCCTAAATCCTGATTCACAGGAGACGTAACCTGATGAGGCCAGCTTATCAGACGCCCACCATCGTCCAATCAGCCAGGACTCAGGCAGTTCCCAGAGAAGAGAGAGGCATGTACCCTAATAGATGCCCAGTGAGGACTAATAGATGTCCGCTCTTCACTTAGTCATTTATTCAGTTATTCAGCAAATATTTATTGTATGTCCAGACACTGTTTTTGTTGTTAGGAACACTACAGGGAGAGGAAAAGGGAATCTTTAAAAATTGTGTTTTGTGGAAAATCTAATCTTGCACGGTCTCACTTATGAGTGGTAGCTAAACATTGAGTACTCATGGACAGAAAGATGGGAACAACAGGCACTGGGGGCTCCGAAAGTGGGAAGGGAGGGGGTGGGTAAGAGTTGAAAACCCGCCTGCTGGGTACTGCGTTCACTGTTTGGGTGACGGGATCAATAGAAATCCAGATCTCATCATCATACAATATACCATGTAACAAACCTGCACACGTACCTCTCAAATCTAAATTTTTAAAAAAATTCTGTTTTGCTAAATGGGCACATTTCTAACTCTTCTGTGCCCCTCTCTGCTTTTTTGTATAATGACATGATCAGTTTCTACTCCTTCTACATCAGTAACTGTGTTGTTAGAGCATCATTTCCCCTTAGATATTCACTGGCTTGGGAAACACACACATAAACTATCCTGAGACATGAATCTTCCGAAAAAAAAAAAAAAAACCTATGGAGTTTTAAACACATGGAAAAGAGATCCCTGGCTCTATGACTAGGTTGCTTTTAGTGAATGGGTACTCTAGAAGAAAGATACAGCACTGAAAAGGCCAATTGCATCCAAAAAGGAACATTACTAAGATATGCAGGCCTAGAATCCTGCCACATCAGCCATATTTCTTTTTTTACTTTTTAAATCCGCACATATGTATTAAGCCTTTGATATAAGATGTTAGGTGCCAGTTCTGTGGAAAATGTAAAGAAAGAGCCTTCTCCCTGCCCTCAAAGAACTTATAGCTAGCTGGATAGATACGGTAGAAAATAGATAATGTAATAGAATTGCTTGTGTTTTGGGGTTTAATCATAAAATGCTACAGGAATTCAGAGAAAGGAAAATTACTAAGACTAAGTTAGGTGGGGGAAGTCTTCATGTAGGAGGTGAGTCTAAGCTGACCTTTTACAGATGGACAGGATTTGGATGAAAACCAATCCAATGATAGATTAGACAGGACTAACTTGCCTTCCTGGAGAAAGAAGACTTGAGCACTGGGGCTTTCAACAGCATTGCTGAACAGGACCCCTGCTGGCTTTTCTGTATCCTCCATGTGAAATCCAGGCCAGGTTTATATCTAATAAATGAGGTCTCCTGCCTACCTCCTGAAGCTTTCCTGTCTTGTACTCAATAAAACTATCCATTCAATGTTAGATTTGAGGGCAAAAAAGTGCATTCTTTTCCCTACTAGTCTAAATGTACCTCACTTTATGCAACTAACATGATACTGACAAACTTTACAAAATTATATTTTTCCAAGTAGGATTCAATTTTCTCATTTTTCAGTTCATTTAGTTAGTTAGCCAATGATTACAGAGCACCTACTACCTCGCCGGGGCTATGCTAAACATGGTGAAAGACTGAAGGACACTGGCAGGATGGTTCTATCCTTTGAGGAGTCTAAGAAAGAGGCCTCACGTACCAGAAAAACTTAAAGAGTGATGGAACACTAAACTCTAAAAGTAGGAAAGAGGAGGTATTTCCTGAGTGCCCAGGAATAATGAATTTTATTTTGATTGTACAGGCTTCTTCCTCCGAAAAAAAAAAGGAGGGTCTTGGGAATGTTCTTAGCTTCCAGCTGAATAAATACATACAATAGTAGTTTGTAATCTGTTAACCAATCATATGCAAATCCTGCTTATTCAGGATTTTGGAATAATTTTGAAAACATGGAGATGAAACTGAGTTACCCAACCAATGCCTCAGCAAGTTTTATTTAATGAGTAATGTTTATTGAACACCTGCTATATGCCAAGCCCTGTACTAGGTACCGAGAATCCAGTGGTGTGTGTGTGAGAACGTTTTAAACAATAACTAATAGAAAATTAGGTTCGAATGACTTAAACAATAAACAAACTTATTATCTAACCAAACAAGAAATTCCAACGTAGATCAGCTTCAAATTTGTAGAAAATGTTATTTTTTCTTTTTAGAGTTGGAGTCTTGCTGTCACCCAGGCTGAAATGCAGTGGCATGATCGTCGCTCACTGAAGCCTTTGAACTCCTGAGCTCAAACAATCCTCCCACCTCAGCCTCCTTAGTAGCTGGGGCTACAGGCATGTGCCACCATATTTGGCTAATTTTTAGTTTTTTCTGTAGAGATGGGGTCTGGCTTTGTTGCCCAGGCTGATCTCAAACTCCTGACCTCAAGGGATCTTCTTACCTCAGCTTCCCAAAGTGTTGTGATCACAGATGTAAGCCACTGTGCCAAGCCAGATTTGAAAACAGACGATGCAACACAGCTCACCAACATAATTAAGAGTCTGAGCTTTTTATTTTTTCATTCTCTTTTCCTTCAGACAGCAGCTTGTTCTTAGTTGTCTCTCCTCACGGTCATGAGACAGCTGCCATGTCATGTTCCAGACACATCTCACAATGCTGTCTAGTAGAGAAACAAGTACTGTTTCTTCTCATGGCTTCAGGAAACTGGAGGCTTGAACAGAACTGGGCTTCTACTAAAAGGAGGAAGGCGAATGAACAGTGGCTGAACAGACCATCTACTAATGGCATCGAGTAATGATTAAATAGACTGCCCCTACATTGAGGGATAAAAACAATGTCACAGATGACGTACAATTACAAACTGTGGCAAATACATGATCAGAGAGATCCATGCACATAGCAAGGTTGTGGATCCAGAAAGGCCACTCTGAGGAAGTGAAAAATGAGTAGGAACTGGCCACGTAGGCTTTGGGGAAGAGTTTTACAGGCAGAGGGAAGAGGCTGGGTCATCTGAGACCATGAAAGGAGGCCTGTGTAGCTGGAGTTCCTGGGAGGGAAGGAGGGGAAATGACAGGGAATCACCCCAGGGCAGCAGGCAGGGGGCTTCCTGCATCATGGAAAGGAGCTTGGGTTATATTCTGACAGCAGTGCAAGGCACCGAAGAGTTAAAGATGGGGGCATGAAGTGATCTGACTTGTGTTTTCAAAAGCTCAATCTGGATGGAGAAGCAAAGAAATGTTAGGAGACTATAATGTTCACCCGGGAGCTGATGGTGGCTTGGCCTGGGTGGTGACAGAAGACAGGGATGGGAACTGGATGGAGACAAGCATGACTGGCTTTGCTAGTGCCCTGGGGATACAAACATGGGTTAGCCCAGGACTTCCTCCCAAGGCACATCGACTATTTGAGGGGCTAAGACTTGCATGCGCATACATTGGTGAAGAGTGATTCAGGGCCACGTGGGAGGTGCAGAGAAGGAGATGCAGGAGTTCAAAAGGGAAGATCATGGGTTTGAGAGCTTTCAGGCAGGACAGATTTCAGGGCAGTGTGTTAAGGAAGGTGGTATTTTAGCAGGCTTTCCAAGGTTGTGCAAGGTGGGTTTAAAGGTGCAGACATGGGAGAGGGCAGCCTAGAAAGAGGAACTAGCACGACGAGTCTAATTAGCACAGATGCAGGAAATGGAGTAAATAGCAGAGTTTGTATGGGACTGTGAAGGAAAGTTCTGGGGATAAGGCTAGAAAAGTCTTGGTGGTCAGATTAAGGAGATTTCTGTGTGTCAGGGTAGGATAATAAGAAAGCAAAAACATTAAAAAAAAAAAAAGTCTAACTTAGCTACAAACCCACTTGGTTTTCTCAGGAATAATGTATGTGCTATTCAAGTCCTGATTATTTATTCACTAGATGGAATAGCAATACCTCTTTCTGGCATCACTGCTACCTGCAGGTCACTTACCAATGATTTCTAATTTCTTTTAGAATGCATCCCTTCATCATGTGTTGAGTATCAGTGCTAGAAATCTTAGAATGAAAAGGTGAGGTCCCAATTTACCATGAAGAGGTAAATTGCAATAAGTATGATGCAAGTGTTTCGGTAGAGGTGGTACAAAGAAGAAAAAAATTCTCCTATTATCTGGAGTTGGGGGCTAGATTTAGCAGAGTTGGTGACATTTAGACTGGGCTTTGAAGGATGAGTAGGAGTTTGCCAGGCAAAGACATGAGCTGGGAAGGCCTTATAAACACAGGAAAACAGTCTGTGCCAAGACACACGTCTTCTTAATTCTCACACCTTAAATCCTACAAGTATTGTGATGTATACATTTTTAAGTTTTATTTTCAGGCTTTTAGGGGAAGCTTGGTGATAATGAGTGAGTTCTTTCAGTTGCTACAAGAGTTTGCATCTAAGTATTTGACCCCTATAAACATGCATTTTACCTGAAAAGAAGCCAGGATCTTAGTAAGCTAAATTGGCTATACCCTTTACCCACAGCTACTCCTCTGGGAGGTTTTACTGATTTTTAGTTTTCCAGGAAAACAAGGAAAGAACTCTTAAACCTGTTTTTTCAGAGACTAGTAAATTCATTAGTGATCAATGCAGGACCTTCATCTCTTCAATTTTTCACCAGAGGATGGGAGAAGTCATAATTCACAGTCATTTCTGGCTCCCAATTTTGACATTTGCAGGAAATTGGTTTCCTCTGAACTTCCTGGGTGTTCATAAAAGTTATTTTGGCCAGGTGCAGTGGCTCACACCTATAATCCCAACACTTTGGGAGGCCAAGGCAGGTGGTGAATCTTCTGAGGTACGGAGTTCGAGACCAGCCTGGCCAACTTGGTAAAATCCTGTCTCTACTAAAACTATAAAAATTAGCTGGGCATGGTGGCAGGCACCTGTAATCCCAGCTACTTAGGAGGCTAAGGCAGGAGAATTGCTTGAACCCAGGAGATGGAGGTTGCAGTGAGCTGAGATTGTGCCACTGCATTCCTGCCTGGGCAAGAAAAGTGAAACTCTGTCTCAAAAAAAAAAAAAAAAGAAGTTATTCAGGCCCAGATGGGCATCCAAAGACTATCTTGTCTCGAAAATTTGTTAATGACAATTTCAGCTCAAGATAAAAACTAACATATTAACACAGTCTATGGGATTATGAAAAAGTGAGCAAGGAATTCATTTAAGACTAGAAAGAATTATCCTCTTGTCCACCACTCCCATTTAGCAAGGGTGTGGAAATCAAGGCCCAGTGACACAGGATTATTTTTCAGTTGCTTTGTAAGCCGGGGACCTCTGGCTGGTGACACCCTGCCCAGGCCTCAATGGGCCACACTCCCTACTGCAGGGGATGGCCTGCCCACTCGGCTAGGTGGGGAGTTTTATTGAGTGATGAAACAGCTTTCAGTGGAAAGGGGATGCAGAGGAGGTTCCCCTACCCAAAGGCAGGAAAGTCCCCCCAGTGTGGCTGAGTCTGGGACTTTTATGGGCTCAGAATAGGGGAGGGGCAGGTCATAGGTAGTACTGAAAAGGGCAACATTCAATTGGTTAAAAGGCATTATTCAGAAAGAATCAATTGGGAAAGGGCAGACAAACAGGAACAGAAGTTCTCACTCCAGGTCATGGGTTTCATCTGGGACCAGCAGTCTAGTCTTTCAGCCTTTAGGCTGTTTTGGGCTTGAAGGTGGGGTTTCACCAGGGACCCGCCCCTATATGCCTAGGCATTTGGCTGCCTCCTGTCACTGTCACCAGGAAGGTGCCTTAATCGGCTAAGATTGGCCTGGCTCTAGAAGCAGAGCTTTGGCCAGAAGCTGCCACAAAACAGGGGTGGGAGAGAGAGGAGGAGCTGGGTGACAGAGCAGAAGCATTTTGGGGAACTGATCCTTCAGGCAGCATCTGATGTACTTCCTCTCTCCTCCACACTCCGCCCCCACTTGCCCTCTCTCTCTCTGCTTCTTTCCTTTTCTCTCTCATGGTAGGGTTATGAGTCAGTTGTCAAATGGTGGGGACATTTCCTGATACATTTGCAACACTGAGAAGTTATCTTAAGGGAGGCTGAGCCCCATTCTACACATCTGACCCAGAAAGTAAACACCTTGGGGGCCACTAGGGCAGCCCTGTTGGGGGAGACGCCCCAACCTGTCCTCTCCCTGTCTCCTGGCAGCTCTCTTGGCCTCCTGGTTCCTACCTGATCATGTCCCTGGCGGAGGCCATCAGCCTCTGGAATGAAGGGGTGCTGGCAGCTGACAAGAAGGACTGGAAGGGAGCCCTGGACGCCTTCAGTGCAGTCCAGGACCCCCACTCCCGGATTTGCTTCAACATCGGCTGCATGCACACTATCCTGAAAAACATGACTGAAGCCGAGAAGGTGAGTGGAGGTGCCTCTTTCCGGGCCTCCTGTGTGCATTTGTTATTATGATTGCAACCCCGTGGCATTTCAGAAACCTAACCTCTGGGGGGATTGAAAAGAACAAAAGTTCCCCAAGCTCCACCCCTAGAGAGCCTGATTTAACTGGTCTGGGAGGGGCCCCAGGTGGCCAGTTTTAAAAGCTCTCAGGTGGTTCTGAGGGGCAGCCAGGGTTGCCTCTTTCTCCATCTTCTACATTCAAATCATTCCACAAGCGTCTTTAATGCCTTTGTGAAGGTTGCCCTAATCATGTTTTCTTCTACACAGAACTCCTTCTGGGCACAGAATCTCTATCTGTCGCATGGCTTTACACCTGATTATTGATTATAAGGCGCCTCTTTTGGCTAAAGACTTTCATGTGCGTCGACTTTGCCTGCTCAAGAGATTTAAGGGAGGCACTTACTAAAAATAGATTTTATCCCAAGTGACAGTTCTGATCAGTTATGCAGGAGACTCTATTAAGGATGCTAGCTAGGCTGGCAAGCGGATCCTCTGCCTCGCTCTGGACTTTCAGTCTTAAGCAAGCTAGGTAGCCTATGTAAGCGTCTGGCTTTAAGCTTCCTGCATTTCTAAATATCATGAAAATTAAGTGAGACACTAAACTGTTAATGTCCTGTGGAACTGTACACCACTGTTTAAAAGTTAGTTCATATTTTTACCCTTTACTGCCAGTCTTTGCCAGGTGTGGATGTGTGGACAGATGGCTGATTCCCCAGGTCCCTCAAAGAACCAGTTGCTCCCACACTCTGACAGCAGGTAGACAAGCCTCAGCCACAGCCTTCTGACAGGAAGACAGAGGAGTGACTGAAGGGCTGTCACACAGTTTGACTAGTCAATCTCAGGCTCCAGGGCAGAGCGTGCCAGGGCCCTCCACCTCTGGCTGGAGGGAGGACAGCAGCCCCACCTCCTCTCGGGGGCCTGCTGCGGGGCTGAGTGAACAGCCCCACACATTCTGAGGGCTGATGCACACAAAGTGCTCATTGTCTGGGAGAAGAGATTGGCAGCTAGTCTGGCACAGCTATGCCAGCAGGGACTGTAGTTTCCTGCCTTGGCCTGTGGGACCCTTGGCAAGGCTGTGTGGGCCACCACTCGCCTCTCAGCTCCCAGGCCTTCACGCTCACAGGGCTCCGCTTCTCCTGGCATTCCTCTGCTTCTAGCCTTCTCATTCCCTCTGCTTTTGTTTACCTGCTTGAACCCTTCCTAGTAGTATTTTATACGCATTCTTACTTGTTATTTTAATTGTATACTATTCATGTGATAAGTGTGTCTAGTAAACAAATGTAATAATTTACATAATATCTTCATTATTTTCATTTGCAGTAAATTTTATTTCTTATTTAAACTGAATGTTTAATATATTCATAGGACTAAAAGAAACGCAACAAGGGTTAGAATTTCATAATTCCATTAGGTATTTATGTAAAAGATGTTTTGTTTTTCTTTTTTTTTTTTTTTAAGAGACAGAGTCTCACTCTGTCACCCAGGCTGGAGTGCAGTGGTGCGATGTCAGCTCACTGCAACCTCTGCCTCCTGGGTTCAAGTGATTCTCCTGCCTCAGCCTCCTGAATAGCTGGGGTTACATGCATGCACCACGACGCCTGGCTAATGACATTTCATTTTTCAAAGACGTTTCTCTTATTTCCCTATCTTTTTTATCTTCCTCAGAGCAATAAATAGTAATTACTACTCTCCTGGACAAGCTGCTCTGTTGTGTTGGACAGGAACTCTTTGTTTTACATCCTTATCACCTCCAAAAACGCCACCTTCACTTCACAGCACAGTCTCGCTGCGTCGTTTCACAGTAAAATTGTACTCTGCTCAACCTCGAAGAACCCAAAAAATTAGAGCAAATAGCAGTCAAATTCATATGAATTGGAATATGAATAGAGGACCAAAGATTTTAAAGTACTGATTTAGTAACTTTGTGCCTACTGGCTCAAAGCTTTTATCTAATTATGTTATTAAAACAGCAGTAGTAGAAATGAAAGATACACTAATGAAAAAGGAACTCAGAAGTGAGGTCATTAAATATAACTAACTATATTTTAAATATGGATATGTATTTTTCTGATTAGTATCAGGCAAATGTCTAAACTATCTATTCTGAATTCTAGTCTCGGAAAAGAAGTTCAGAGACAATTACAAAGAAGGTGCTTCATAGTATCAGGTCCATTTTTAAAATGATGAGATCCTTTGGGAAAATTGCTTTAGTCTTTCTTTTAATCTAAGAATTCTGTTAGTGATAATCCATTCACATCTGCACCCTCATAGTCTACTTTGTCTATATTTGTATCGTTGGATTTTTTATTTTGAGACAGGATGCCTCACTTTGTCGCCCAGGCTGGAGTGCAGTTCTGCTGTCACAGCTCACGGCAGTCTCCACATCCTGGGCTTGAGCGATCCAACCACCTCAGTCCCCCAAGTGGCTGGGACCACAGGCATGCGCCACCACACCTGACTAATTTTTTAATTTTTCATAGAGATGGGGGTCTCACTATATTGCCCAGGTGGGTCTTGAACTCCTGAGCTCAAGTGATCCACCTGCCTTGGCCTCCCAAGGTGCTGGGATTACAGGTGTGAGCAACCACAACTGGCCGTTATTGGATTCTTGTGTAGCTTTTCTAAGCCATATATGACTAAGAAAAGAGGAAATCAGATGGTATAGGTATGGCTCCAGGAATGTTTTGTAGATCCACAGCAGAACTGGAATGACAGTACAAGGAATGCATACTGTTGTCCCCGACTCGAGTTCCTAAATGTGAGAGGAAAGTGAGGTGCACCGTGAGAGCACAGGGTGGGCCTCGAGACGCAGGAGGGCAGACAGGAGAGCCAGGCACCGCAGAGGGCTAGGGCTCTGTGAGCTGTGGCTCATCTCACACTTCCTCACTGCCCCGCTTCATGGCCACGGCTGGTCCCTTCTCTCCGCAGGCCTTTTCCAGAAGCATTAACCGAGACAAGCACTTGGCAGTGGCTTACTTCCAACGAGGGATGCTCTACTACCAGACAGAGAAGTAAGTGGTTCAATGTTGCACCAACTGGAGAATTTCAAAGAGAGACCCAAGTGGTCTCAGTGCTGTGGACTTGGTGTTTGAGAAGTACCTTCCCAACCTCTGTTGGGAAATGTGACTGGCCCTTCTGGGGAAAGTTATGCAATAAATCAGCAGGTGAGGCAGAAGCTCTCACTGGGGAGGGAAGGCAGGCCTGCCACCAGATTATAAATCAGCTGTGTCATAGGCACGATGAGCCTAGGTAACCACCATGGACCTGATACTCAGCTGGGGTGGCACCCCCCCAGTGTCCCTGACAGGGTCACCCATGGAGGTCTGCTATAAGGCACTGAGCTGCCACAGAAAGGGGATGATAATGAAACGCATCAAAACCTGGCTTCCTCCCAGCAAAACCTGCTTCAATTCATTTGAAGAAATATAATTCAGCTGCAAAAATGAGAATACAAACTAACATTATATGTATAAGAATAAATTAATACAGATAAATAAGTAGCATATGTACTCATACAGGAAAAGTTTGCAGTAGATGTTAAATTTAAAAAACAGTTTTCAAAACAGTGTGTATAGCATAGTCCCATTTCTGTATCACAGAATAAAGTCTGGAAGGCAAAGACCAAAATATTATCAGTAATTCTCTCCGGATGGTGGGATTATAGGAAAATCCATTTTCTTCTCTCACCCTATCTGCATTTTTAGGTTTGTTTATAGTCAACATGCAATAATTAGTACAAAGATAAATAAATTCAAAATGAAAGTTAATCTCAATTCCTCCTCCCTCTCATCCTGCACAAATACCTCTAGCAAATAACAAAGGAAAAAAATTCTAAGTGATAATTTCAGATGTTTTGAGGGATGGCAAACTGACCCTTTGTAGAAATTGTTCCCCCAGGGTGTGTAAGTTCTAGGGAAGAGGAGTTTGGTTCAGGCTAATGAAGAACTTTCTTTTATTTTGAGAGAGAATCTTGCCCTGTCTCCCAGGCTGGAGTGCAATGGTGTGGATCTCGGCTCACTGCAACGTCCACCTCCCAGTTTCAAATGATTCTCCTGCCTCAGCCTCCCAAGTAGCTGGGATTACAGGCGCCCACCACAACACCCAGCTAATTTTTGTATTTTTAGTAGAGACCCGGTTTAACCATGTTTGCCAGGCCGGTCTCGAACTCTCGACCTTGTGATTTACCCACCTCAGCATCCCAAAGTGCTGGGATTACAAGCATGAGCCACCATGCCTGGCCTAATGAAGAACTTTCTAACAATGAAAATGGTCCATGAATGGTGTGGGTGGGGGTAAGGGTGAGACCGAGCATGGATGGAACAGCAGGGAGGTTGCAGACAATATCCAGACATCAGACAGAGGGCTGGGCTCTGATCCTGTGCCACCTTGAAAGACTTTGATCCTGCGGTTAGGTCAGAAACAGCCTGCAAAACCTGTGTGCGCAGCTGTTGCTAAGGGCAACCACAAGCCGCTCAAAGGACTTTAAAGATGTAGATGCAGTTAATTACCTGAAGAAGTGAAAGTAGAAGTGAGGTCTTTTCTAGAAGAAAAACCACAGACATAATGGCAGTCTGGGGAGAGAGGGAGCGTGGGATTGGGAGAAGATATCCAGGCATTTATCTTTTTCTTCCCTTCATATTTAGTTTGACATACTTATTGTGACTTTATAAATTCTTTTTTTAAGTTTAAATTTAAATTGTTTTATTTTCATGTTTGCAGGTACATAGTAGGTGTGTATATTTACGGGGCGTATGAGATGTTCTGGTACAGCAGCCATGTGTCTTGACTGGCATTTTGCCTCTCACTGCCTGTCCCCACTCTTAACATCCTTCTCTTTCTGACTCGCCCTTCCGCCATCTCCAGACCATGGAATATGCAGGAAGGCCTGAGAACAAATCCTTCAGCTGATCTTAAATCTCAAAAGGGAAACTCTAAGGCCATTCCTTAGTAAGCTCTAATAGCCTATCAAGAGGAGGGACAACTGGCAAAAGAGTGAAGGCTCCCAGAAAGAATTTTCTCCAGAAAAGGCTCTCGAGTCCCAGGAACTGGAAGGCTATGGTTTTGAGTGATTAGAAAGATCTTGGAAAGATCTAAGAAGAAGACCCAGGATTCAATTGATCTGTGATTGATAATATTAGTAGTTAAACCGGAGAGAAAAATCTACCAAATTGTATCTGTAATTCAACAATGAGGAAATTATACAAATGAGGCACTAGTCTCAACATCAAGCCAGCCTTCTTGTGCAATTTCCTAGGTGTTGGTGTTCCCCTTCAAGTTCTGTTCTTGATGATTTTCCCTTTTGCGACTACAGCAGTGTTTGTTAAATGGTAAAATGTGATTCTGGAAACACACTCTCAAGCACACACATTCGTCTATGTACAATTCAGGGGGCTGTGGATACGGAAGTCCATACGTGAACCTCGAGGATCCATTCCTGGGCAAGGCCACCCTCACCCATACGGCTGACCTCCATTTCCCATGCAGTCTGTACCTGGGATCAATCCAGGGAATGTCTCTTTCCCTAAACCTTGTCAGGTTGACCTCTTAAATATGTCTTAAGTCCACCTATTTCTCTCCATCTCCACTAACACTGCCTTGGTTGAGACCCTTATTTTTCACCAGGACTAATGCAGTCACTTCCAAACTGATTTCCCAGCCACAGCCCTTGTCCCCTCCATTTGTATTCCAGAGTGGTCTTAAAAAAAAAAGAAATCAATGCAATCTGCGTGAGAACTTCCAGTGGCTCCTATGACTGCAAGACAAAGGCTAAATTCCCTTGCCTGTTCCTATGTGGTCCAGCTGCTGCCACCCACTCATCATCCTCGGTGCCATTTCCCCTGCCATGCCCAACCACTAGGGTGGCACCTGCTCCCTCTTTGAGCCTCCTTTTCTAACATGTCTGGCCCACAACAGACATTTGCTTCCTATATATATTTGTCTTCTCTGCCTCTGCTAATTTCTTAAGAGAGGAAATCTGTACTTACTCATGCTTGTATTTCAGTATCTAGCATAGTAGTTACTCAATAAATGCGTGTTGGATTAAATAAAAGTGAGACTAGATAGTCTCTGTTTCAAGGAACTTATAAATTAAAAAGGGGAAACAAGTCCAGAACACCAGTAACTGTCATGCAAGGCAGAAGTGGGTAAATGCTGTAAGACGTAGTTTTAAATAAGTAGGATGGGGGCTAGAGA
This sequence comes from Callithrix jacchus, assembly GCF_049354715.1. Classification (NCBI taxonomy): domain Eukaryota; kingdom Metazoa; phylum Chordata; class Mammalia; order Primates; family Cebidae; genus Callithrix; species Callithrix jacchus. Next base: position 41,762,493 of record NC_133519.1, on the reverse strand, counting down.
GAATTACTTCTTAATATGTGGGACGGGAATTCCCTCAGATTGGCTGGGCATGGTGGCTCACACCTGTAACCCCAGCACTTTGGAAGGCTGATGTGGGCAGATCGCTTGAGGTCAGGGGTTGGAGACCAGCCTGGCCAACATGGCGAAACCCCATCTCCACTAAAAATACAAAAAATTAGCAGCACATGGTGGCAGATGCCTGTAATTCCATCTGCGTGGGAGGCTGAGGCAGGAGAATAGCTTATACCTGGGAGGCGGAGGTTGCAGTAAGCCGAGATCACACCACTGCACTCCAGCCTGGGCAACAGAGCAAGATTCTGTCCGGAAAAAAAAAGGGGTGGGGAATTCCCTCAGCTTACAGTGGGAACTGTTGAAGGCTGATAATGTAATGCATGGAGGTTTTCTCCCCTCTATTTCCCCACTTTCATGTGTTGTTGTATTGCTCTTCCGTCATAAAGTTCCAAGAGAACAAAGTTAGAGCACATTTCTGAGTAGGTGGTGCCTCAGTGATGATCACGGTCAAGCTTTCTCACCTCTCTGGCCCCAGCCTTGTCATCTGAAAGGCAGAGGAGCTCAAAGCTGTCTTTCAGATCCTGTGCCTTACGAGTCTTAGGGCATGACGGTAAGGGTGAGACCCTTTCAAGGGAGCAGGCTTGTAGAGGCTCCATAGCAAAGCCTTCTCCCTGCTGACCGGGAAACAGGAAAGGGAGTGGACCCAAACCTCTGTTGCAGCAGCCACTGCAGCATCTCAAAGGTGTCTGACGTTTTGACTTCTTTCAGCTTGCTGAGATGCCATTATCCTGGCTGCAGGTGTATGAGCTGCGGACTCTGGACCGCATGGGGCACTGGCAGCACGGAACAAGCAGGTTTACTTCAGTGGTTACTAAGAAACCTCACAGTAGTATTACACAAATGGGGATTATAAACTCTCAAGCCTGGAGCTTGTAAAAAGCCGTGGCAAGGTTACTGCTTCGGCTGGTGGACTGACTCCCTGCCTGGGAGGAGTGGGGCTTTGGGTCCAGTGCAGCCACAGTGCCCTATGGGGTGTCACTGAAGTGTGGGTGTGAAGAAAACACCCACGCCCAGCCCAGCAGAGCCCAGCAGGAAGCTGCCAGCACCTTGGCTGCCTCTTTGGGGATGCTTCCAAATGGCTCCAAAGAGAGCCTCTGAAGAAGGGCGGGGGCTGCCGCAGCACTGCCCGCTGGCACACAGTGCTGAGTGCTATTTTGGGATTCTCATACTGAGCTTATTGCGACCCTGTACAGTGGGAAAGGAGCTGTGTGACAAAGTGGAAACCCCTCAGGACTGCAGCTCTGGGTAAACAGTGGAGAGGCCGAGGAGAGGCCTGTAGCAGGGAGCGAGGGGGCTGGGAAGCACGCCAATGCCTTCAGAGACATGCTTAAAAACGATACAGGCTGGGCGTGGTGGCTCAAGCCTGTAATCCCAGCACTTTAGGAGGCCGAGGTGGGTGGATCATGAGGTCAAGAGATCGAGACCATCCTGGCCAACATGTTGAAACCCTGTCTCTCCTAAAAACACAAAAATCAGCCGAGGGTGGTGGTGCAGGCCTAAACTCCCAGCTACTCGAGAGGCTGAGGCAGGAGAATAGTTTGAACCAGGGAGTTGGAGGTTGTAGTGAGCCAAGGTTAGGCCACTGCACTCCAGCCTGGCAACAGTGAGACTCTGTCTCAAACAAAACAAAACAAACAAACAAAAAAAAAACAAGGATACCCCCTCCCCGTTTTACAAATTAATTAATTAGGCCCTGTGCAGTGGCTCACACCTACAGTCTTGGGACTTTGGGAGGCTGAGGTGGGAGGATTGCTTGAATCCAGGAGTTCAAGACCAGCCTAAGCAACATAGTGAGACTCCATCTTTATAACAAAATGAATAAATAAAGCAAGTAATCAATTTTTTTGAAAAGGGGGTCTCACTATGTTGTCCAGGCTGGCCTCAAACTCCTGGGCTCAAGTGATCCTCCTGCCCAGCCTCTGGCAGAGTAGCTGGAACTGCAGGCTCAAGGCTCAGCCCCACCCTGGTTTTTTGGTTATTAGGCTTTCTTTTTTCTTTTCTTTCTTTCTTTCTTTTTTTTTTTTTTTTGAGACAGGATTTCACTCTGTCGCCCAGGCTGGAGAGGAGTAGTGAGATCACGTCTCACTGCAGTCTTGAATTCCTGAGCTCAGGTGTTCTCCACCTCAGCTCCTTGAGTAGTTGGGACTACAGGCCCCATGCCTGGCTAATTTTTTGTACTTTTAGTAGAGATGGGGTTTCGCTGTGTTGCCCAAGCAGGTCTACCCTATCTTTAACACAAAGCAAATGCTCTGAATAAGCTGTCAGTTCTTTCTCTCTTCCTCCCACCAGGTCCAAATCTGTAGACATCTTTTTTTTTTTTTTTTTTGAGTCAGAGTCTCGCTCTGTCACCCAGGCTGGAATGTAGCAGTACGATTTTGGCTCACTTCAACCTCTGCCTCCTGGGTTCAAGCGATTCTCCTGCCTCAACCTCCTGAGTAGCTGGGACTATGGGCACGCACCACCACGCCTGGCTAATTTTTTATATATTTTTGGTAGAGACGGGATTTCACCATGTTGGCCAGGCTGGTCTTGAACTCCAGACCTCAAGTGATCCACTTGCCTCGGCCTCCCAAAGTGCTGGGATTGCAGGTGTGAGCCACCGCACCTGGCCTCTGTAGACATTCTGATGGGCCAGGGAATTATTAGGAGGATTTTGTTGGGCTCATGTAATTCCTGGTAGACCTAGGTGGTGTCACTTCCCAGCTGAAATCCATCTGCTTAGCCAGCTCAGCAGGGAGGAAGGCACGTTGATAGTTAATGCTGAAGGTACTTAAAGTGTGTGCCCTCTGAGACCTTTAGCCAGCTCCCAAACAGGCAACAGAACACAGTGGAAATTGCAGCTGCTGGGGAAAGGGAATCCTGTGCTTCTGCCTGTCCTCTTCTCAGTGGAAGAGGCTCAGTGGCTCAGTGAATTGAAGGTAGTCACCCCTCCTTCCAGCTTAAAAAGAGGAACTTTATTTCTGGGGTACTTTTGGGTACCTTCTTCCCCTTCCCAGTAACCCAGAAAGATGTGTGGAAGCAACTGGAAAGGTCCGCTGCTGCTTAAGGAATGGCCTGCATGCATTTAGTAGGTTTTACAATCATCTTTATTAACAACGGATCCTAGAGAAAGCCCTCCTCTGATTTCCCGTATCGCTGCTGCTCCGCCCTGGGACTTACCTCAACCCTAACAGTGATGGCAAATGGAACTTCTCCCCCAGCCACACTGGCACCCGTTCCTTACGACTCTCTTGGCCAACCAGCCCTTGTGCTCAGCTCTAAACTTCCTTGAGATCAGGGTTCTACCTTCTACACCATGTATTATTTAAATAGCCTGATAATTGCGTATATGGCATTTGAAAAGCGACAAGCCAGGTTGTCAGAAAGGTGAAAGTTGTGTGCAGTCAATAGAGAAGAAACTCCCTGTGATTGTCCAAGACTGGGGCACTCGGGGTTGCTGTGAGGTACAGCCCTTGGGGGTTGGGGGGCACCATTCCCAAGGAGTTCTATGGAATCCTTGCGCTCAGGATTGCTGAAAAACTAGAACAGGTCAAAAGGAACTGAAAGGCTTCTTGTCCCAGTGAAAGAGATGGGGAAGGGAGAAGCAGACTCACATTTTATGCGGCATTTATTCTTCCATGCACTGCTGTATTTTCCCCCTCTGTCCTGCAGATACGATTTGGCTATCAAAGACCTTAAAGAAGCCTTGACTCAGCTTCGAGGGAACCAGCTGATAGACTATAAGATCCTGGGGCTTCAGTTCAAGCTGTTTGCCTGTGAGGTAAGGAGAACAGGGCCTGTGCTGGGCAGGAGGGGATCCTGGCTGGATGGACAGCTGATGGTTCAGATGCGCAGTGATCTGTTGACACCTCCAGGAGCTTGGAAAAGCCATTTTGCCTCCTCCGCCTTGAGACTCAGATTTTCCCTGAAGAAAAGACTGAGATGGATTATTTCAGGTTCATCAAGGCATTGTCATCAGTTATGTGGGGGCTTATGTCTTATTCATGTGAGGCTCAGAGGACCAGGTGAAAATGAGCCCACTGGGCTCTCTGAAGGGAAGCTGGACACAAGTGTGTTGGCTTGTGAAAATATTCACGATAATGTGCATGTTTTGTTTAGCAATTCAGATTGACAAGCTATGTGTTCAGCATTTTGCTAGCAGATCCAAAATCATGAGTTCATTGTCCAGACCTGCCAGAACCTTCCTCAGTTTCCAAGTTTATAGACCACACTCTGTACTATCCATGGATCTTACCCCATGTACTTGATTGATACCTAAAGAGAGTGAGGATAATTTGGCATAAATCTGTCCCCTTTTTCTCAAAGAACAGCTCAAGGCACATATTTAGGTAAAGATTTCTGCAGAACAACTTCTTTTCTCTATTGTTAAAAGGGAGAGTCATGACTGGCTTTGACTTTGCAGGTTCATTTACTTTTTCCAGTTGGCCCTTCCCACCCCTCCCACTTCTAAGTATATATCAGCAGTTTTGAAAACTAAAATTCCTGTAAATGTCACAGATCTTTCTTTAGAAAAATCACTGGTGCTTTAGTTTCTCAGGCACAAGAAGTCAAGTGTTCCCAGGGTCGCTCAGGGCTAATAATAGAGTCTGTAGCTGCCCTCGGCCGCTGGGGACATGTGGCCCCATCCCAACCCTGCAGCAGGCTAGCAACTTACTTCACTTCTCACATTCTGGGAAGATGGAGCTTTGCGGTGGGAATTGGCTGCCATTTGACCAGCTTCTTGAGTAGGGTTTCTCAACTGTGGTGCTATTAATGTGTTAGACCCAACAATCTTGTATTGTGGTGGAGGTGGGAGTGGGGTGCGGTATGGCCTGTGGATTGTGGGATCTTTGACAGCATCTCTAGTAGCCAGTAGCACTGCCACCACCACTCAGTGTGACAACCTAAAATACCTCCAGACATTGCCAATAATGCAATGAGAGCCCACTTATACAGATTAAACAGTTGGGGGACAAGTGGCTCTAGAAAAAGGATTATGCCACAGCAGCATCAAAGCAGAATCCCACGAGAGGAGTGTTTCCCCTGGAGTTTGGGTGAAATGGCCTGAGAGGACAAACCTACTGGCTGAGTGGCCCTGTCTGCAAGTAAGGCTGAACTTTTCAGGGTCTAAGCCCCTCTTTGTCACGTGGGAGCTTCCAGTCATTTCCCTACTTATAATCCTTCCCTTCCTACTGTGGTGCAACCCTGGCTTTGGAGAATCGCATGACTATTTTTGAAGAGTGTCAAAGTTTTTCTTGTCATCATTTCGTAAAAGCTAATTGTAGGGAGATGTCTTAAGAGAAGGTAGCTGAGAACCAAATAGGAAGTTTTAAATGACCTAAGTTCTTTCTTTCTGCACCCAAGGTCGGGGTGGGCTGGAGAAGTTGACAAATTCAGAAGGCAGTAGCTCATTGAGTCTCAGAAATAGGCCTGAAAGGAGTCCTTATTTCCACTTCCAGGATTGATCCTGGCCCCCATCATCCAGCACCAGCCACTAATGCCACAGAAACACCAACCTTGCCACCTGTCTGAGTTTGGCAAGTTCGTGTTGTTGGTAGAAGCCTCAGTTCTTTGCTAAATGAACTCTCTAGGGCTGCATAAGTCTTGTCATGACATGGCAGCTAGCATACCCCAGAGCAAGTGACCCAAGAGCAAGACAGAGTGTCAGTGTCTTTTATAACATAGCCTCAAGTGTCACACCCCCTCATTTCCATAATATCCTATTTTAAATAATTTATTTAGTAGGGCATGGTGGCTCACGCCTGTAATCCCAGCACTTTGGGAGGCCGAGGCAGGTGGATCACCTGAGGTCAGGAGTTCGAGACCAGCCTGGCCAATGTGATGAAACCCCATTTCTCATATTTCTTGGAGACTTTGCTCATTCCTTTTTATCCTTTTTACGCTATTCTTGTCTTCTCGTTTTATTTCATTAAGTTGGTCTTCAACCTCTGATATCCTTTCTTCTGCTTGATCAATTCGGCTGTTAAAACTTGTGCATACTTCATGAAGTTCTCATGTTGTATTTTTCAACTCCGTTAATTCACTTATATTCCTCTCTATATTGTCTGTTCTTGTTAGCATTTCATCAAACCTTTTTTCAAGGTTCTTAGTTTCTTTGCATTGTGTTAGAACAAGTTCTTTCAACTCCAAGAAGTTTCTTATCATCCACCTTCTGAAGCCTGCCTCTGTTAATGGAACACAGTCTTTCTCCATCAGCCCTTGTTCCATTGCTGATGAGGAACTGCAATCCCCTGCAGAGGGAGAGGCATCCTGATTTTGGGTATTCTCAGCCTTTTTAGGCTGGTTTCTTCCCTTCGTTATAAATTTATCCATCTGTCGTGTTTGTAATCACTGTCTTTCTAATTAGGTTTCTGAGTGGACGTCCAATTTTTTGATTCCCAGCGCCAAAATCTGAGCAACCCACTGCGCCGGCTAAAATGGTGGTGGTAAGATTGATGGTGCTTTTCTGCGCCAAAAACCGCTGTGCCAAGGGCCAGCAAAACAGCCGCGCTGGCCACAAGAGTCGCGGTGGTGACCTGTGGGGCTCCTCCGCTGGGAATCTCCTGGTCCATGAGCAACAAAAATTCATCTAAAAGTGTGGTGTCCTCTCCTTTTCTGTGCTTTCACTGGGAGCCACAATCCTGAGCTGCTAACAATCAGCCATCTTGGATCTCTCTCCTAATCTACGTTTGATAGGTGTACTTGAATGTGACAAAGAGAATGATTCCAAGCTGGAAAATACCCTTCATGATATTATTCAGGAAAACTTTCCCAACCTAGCAAGGCAGGACAATATTCAACTCCAGGTAATATAGAGAACACCACAAAGATATTCCTCAAGAGGAGCAACCCCAAGGCACATAATCGTTAGATTCACCAGGGTTGAAACGAAGGAGAAAATACTAAGGGCAGCCAGAGAGAAAGGTCGGGTCACCCACAAAGGGAAGCCCATCAGACTCACAGCAGATCTCTCGGCAGAAACTCTACAAGCCAGAAGAGAGTGGGGGCCAATATTCAACATCCTTAATGAAAAGAACTTTCAACCCAGAATTTCATATTCAGCCAAACTGAGCTCCATAAGTGAAGGAAAAATAAAATCCTTTGCAAACAAGCAAGTACTCAGAGATTTTTGTCACCACCAGGCCTGCTTTACAAGAGCTTCTGAAAGAAGCATTACACATAGAAAGGAACAACCAGCATTAGCCTTTCTAAAAATATACCAAAAAGTAAAGCATATCAACATAATGAAGAATTTATATCAACTAATGGGCAAAATAGCCAGCTAACATCAAATGGCAGTAATTTTAAATTTAAATTGACTAAGTCCCCAATCAAAAGATACAGCCAAAACCCATCGGTATGCTGCATCCAAACCCATCTTACATTCAAGTATACATAAAGGGTCAAAACAAAGGGATGGAGAAAGATTTCTCAACCAAATGGAGAGCAAAAATAAATAAATAAATAAAAAGAAGAGGTTGCAACTCTCACCTCTGATGGAATGGATTTTAAAGCAACAAAGATCAAAAGAGGACATGATGGTAAAAGGATCAATGCAACAAGAAGAGCTGACAATCCTGGATGTGTACGCACCCAATACTGGATACATAAGACTTGTAAGAGACTTGGACTCCCACACAGTAGTAGTGGGAGATTTCAACATCAATATTAGATAGATCAATGAGACAGAAAATTAATAAGGATATCCTGGACTTGAACTCAGATCCGGAACAAGTAAACTTAATAAACATTTATAGAACTCTTTACTTTAAACACACAAGATATGCATTCTTATCAGTACACATCACACCTACCCACAGGTTTAAATGAAATATTGGTTGGCCATTATTAAGCACGATTGATGGTATAAGGGAGGTTTTCAATACCCATTTTTAGACTGCATTCTAGCCTGGGCAATTAAGCAACACTCCCGTTCTCTCTCCTTCCTCCTCTTCCTTTTTTTCCTCTTCTTCATTACTTTTTTTTCTTTCTCTCTTAAAAAAAAAAAAAGAAAAGAAACCCCATTTCTGCTAAAAATACAAAAAAAAAAAAAAAAATTAGCCAGGTGTGGTACCGCGTGCCTGCAGTCCCAGCTACTTGGGAGGCTGAAGCAGGAGAATCACTTGAACCCGTGAGGTGGAAGTTACAGTGAGCCGAGATCATGCCATCGCACTCTAGCTTGGGCAACAAGAGCGAAACTCTATCTCAAAACAAAAAATTATTTTAGTCAAGCCATTTTAAAAATCTTAGTAATGCATCCAAACAATTATGTGTAGATTATGAAGCATAATAATAAGATAAACACTCAAGAATCTACAGCCCAACTCAAGACCTGGAAAGTATGACTACTGTTGCATTTACCATTCCTTCCCCGCCCCAGGGGAAGCATTCCCCTGGCTTCTGTGCTAACCTCTGTCTCCTGGGTTCAAGCGATTCTCCTGCCTCAGTTTCCCAAGTAGCTGGGATTACAGGTGCCCACCACCACGCCCAGCTAATTTTTGTATTTTTAGTAGACACAGTTTTCTCCATGTTGGCCAGGCTGATCTCGAACTCCTGACCTCAAGTGATTCACCTGCCTTGGCCTCCCAAAGTGCTGAGATTACGGGTGTGAGCCACAGCGCCTGGCCTGTGTTGCTGTATTAGTCTTGTTATTCATGTGGTCTGAGCCAGGTTCTGCTGGTGCTGGTACAGAGGTTGCATCTTGATCCCTCTTCCCGCCCTGTACCTGTCCAGTGTTTCAGCCTAGGGACAGTGGCAGGAGCTGGACTGGAAGGCCACACACTTGTATTTTATTCCCAACTCTGTCTGCCTCTAGAAGGGGCCTTGAGCAAGTCACTCTTTTGTTAAAGCAACTCATACTAAAACAGCATAACAATTCTTTTTTTTTTTTGTTTTTTTTTTTTTGGAGATGGAGTCTCACTTTGTCACCCAGGCTGGAGTGCAGTGGCATGGTCTTGGCTTGCTGCAACCTCCGCCTCCCAGGTTCAAGTAATTCTCCCACCTCAGCCTCCTGAATAGCTGGGACTACAGGCACTCATCACACACCCGGCTAATTTTTGTATTTTTAGTAGAGATGGGTTTTCACTATGTTGGCCAGGCTGGTCTGGAACTCCTGACCTCGTAATCTGCCCACCTCAGCCTCCCAAAGTGCTGGGAGCATGAGCCACAGCACTTGGCCAATTCTTTTTTCTTTTTCTTTCTTTCTTTCTTTTTTTTTTTTTGAGATGGAGTTTCGCTCTTGTTACCCAGGCTGGAGTGCAATGGCGTGATCTCGGCTCACCACAACCTCTGCCTCCTGGGTTCAGGCAATTCTCCTGCCTCAGCCTCCTGAGTAGCTGGGATTACAGGCACACGCCACCATGCCCAGCTAATTTTTTGTATTTTTAGTAGAGACGGGGTTTCACCATGTTGACCAGGGTGGTCTCGATCTCTTGGCCTCGTGATCCACCCGCCTCAGCCTCCCAAAGTGCTGGGATTACAGACGTGAGCCACCGCGCCCAGCTCTTTTTTCTTTTTTTAAACCTGGTTTGAACACTTTATATACAATAGTTCTTGTCCCTTCCTGACCTATTTTGTTATTGGAAGAATACACATGATGTTGCATTTATACATTCAATGGTGTTTCCTTAACACCGTGTTTGTGTTTGACGTAACTCAGTAGCAAGACTAATTGCACTGTATTTTAGGTATTCCCAGGAGAGCTGAGAAAGGGAGAAATGTTACCAGGCAGCATTCCCAGAGTATACGTGTGAGCCCTTCCCTGGCACCTTGATTTGGAGTAGTCTCAAGTTTTGTGTTGTGGTCTGTGCTTTTCCAGGTGTTATATAACATTGCTTTCATGTATGCCAAGAAGGAGGAATGGAAAAAAGCTGAGGAACAGTTAGCATTGGCCACCAGCATGAAGTCTGAGCCCAGACATTCCAAAATCGACAAGGCCATGGAGTGTGTCTGGGTAAGCGTATCGGTGATGCAGGTGGTGAGAGGAGTTCACTGGATGCTCATTTGTCTCAGAGGACATGCCACTGAGAAACTATCAAAGTGGTGCTTTTACTTTCTGTGGGTCCGGGCAACACTCATCTAAGGGTATAGTTCCACTTAAGATCTTGAATCTGTGCTAAGAAGCTGAGGCCTAGAATATGGGACGGCAGAGCTCATGCCTCACAGCGCCCTCGGAGTGGGGCCCCTTGGCAATGCAGAACAGGATGTGGGATGCTGGAGTGGTCTGCACAGACTCTCAGCACTGAGAGGGCAGAGCCCATATCTCCTCGATCACCACCGAGTCCTCACAGCCTGGCACAGTGCTAGGCACATAACAGCTCTCAAAAAAATGTTTTGTTTTGTTTTGAGATGGAGTCTCACTCTGTTGCCCAGCTTGAGTCCAGGAGTGTGATCTTGGCTCACTGCAACCTCTGCCTCCTGGGTTCAAGCAATTCTCCTGCCTCAGCCTCCCAAGTAGCTGGGCTTTCAGGCACATGCCATCATGCCTGGCTAATTTTTGTAATTTTAATAGAGATGGGGTTTTGCCATGTTGGCCAGGCTGGTCTCGAACTCCTGACCTCTGGCGAACCGTCCACCTTGGACTCCCAAGATGCTAGGATTACAGATGTGAGCTGGCGCACCTGACTAAAAAGTGTTTGATTATGTGAATGAACGAAAGAAGTTATTCATAGTTCAAGCATATTTGTGAATAAGGTTAGCTTTAAATCTGATCTTTAAAACACAGAGAAGAGGGCTCAAGTCAGTCTTTATATGCCTATCCTTGTCAGCAAATACCCATCCAAGGGAGCACTGTCATGAGCCTTGCTTGATTCGGGGCCATCCTTGTCATGGTGGTGCCGTCTACACTATGCAAGAACCCTACAGACACCACACTGAGTGGGAGAGGAGCAGTTCCCCTGGGAAAAGAGGTTGCTGGGCAAACAGCACCAACAATGTCTGCGTGACCTCTCAGCAGAAGGTGATATTGAAACCAACGATCCCTACCTTAACACCCTAGAGGAATGACAGTATCATTTGGAAAAATGCTTCTATGTGGTTATTTCAAAGAATTCTTGCATCTATTCGCTGAGGGAGGCAGGGCAAGCATCGTCACCCCCATTTTCAGGTAAGGAAATGCTACATTTTCTGTGTTACAGAAGCAGAAGCTGTATGAGCCCGTGGTGATCCCTGTGGGCAGGCTGTTTCGACCAAATGAGAGACAAGTGGCTCAGCTGGCCAAGAAGGATTATCTAGGCAAGGCGACGGTAGGTGGGATTACTCAGCTTCCCCTGAGTCTCCCATGGCCTGGGCCCTGTGGAGCAAAGTAGGAGGGACTCTTGAGAGGATGGTGGCCTCCTCGTGGCTCTGTCCCTGGGATGGCAACGAGAGACTTGTTTATAGGAAGGAGATTTGGCTGAAAGATAGGCAGCCACTTCTGGTTTATTTTCTCCAGGCTGCTCTCATTCTTCCCTTCCAGCTTGACCCTAGGTGAGAGCCAAGGGTAACTCATAGAATGCTAAGTCTTGGGGACTGAGCCAATGGAGGGAAAACACAGACATGAGGAGCTCACTAAATGTGAAGAGAGAACCAGGAAGGGTGGCTCATGCCTGTAATCCCAGTGCTTTGGGAGGCTGAAGTGGGAGGATCATTTGAGGCCAGGAGTTTGAGACCAGCCTTGCTAGTGGAGGGGCTGAGGCTAGAGGATCGCTTGAACCCAGGAGTTCAGTGTTACAGTGAGCTATGATTGCACCACTGTACTCTAGCCTGAGCGACAGAGTGAGACTCTGTTTCTAAAAAATAAAAATAAATATGGAGAGAACATGTTAAGGAAAGAGATTAGCATGGGATCCTCTTGGCTTAATGTGCCTTGTAATTCACGTTTTCGTGGGCTGAGGAATCTTTCCCCACTCCTACAGCCCTATGTTTAGACTATGTCTTAAATTGAACTTCTTCTAAATCTGGGTCTTGGCCGGGCGCAGTGGCTCATGCCTGTAATCCCAGCACTTTGGGAGGCTGAGGCAGGCAGATCACTTGAGGCCAGGAGTTCAAGACCAGGCTGGCCAACATGGTGAAACCCTGTCTCTACTAAAAATACAAAATGAGCCAGGTGCTGTGGCGCATGCCTGTAATCCCAGCTACTCGGGAGGCTGAGGCAGGAAAATCGCTTGGACCCAGGAGGTGGAGGTTGCAGTGAGCTGAGATCATGCCACTGCACTCCAGCCTGGGCAACAAGAGAGAAACTCTGTCTCAATAACAATAATAATAAATTCAGGTACATTCTTTCAGACATGATCTGAAGTGAGTCAGCAGTGCCCTTCCAAAACCACATTTGACTTTGACACATTCGTAGGGCTAAAGTTGCCCAGTGGTCAGGTAGCTGGGTCTAGCATACTAGCAGAGGTCAAGAAAGGCTGGGTTAACGGAAACACCCGAAATATCTATCAACTGGTGAATGGATAATCAAAATGTGATATATCCATGCAGCAGAATACTACACAGCCATAAAAAGAAATGGAGTAGGATGCATGATACAACATGGATGGGCCTTGAGAACATGAAGTTATGTGAAGGAAGCCAGACACAAAAGGCCACCTGTTACACAGTTCCACTTACATGAAATGTCTTGTGCAATCTCAGCACTGAGAGGGCAGAGCCCATGTCTGCTTGATCACCACTGGGTCCTCACAGCCTGGCACAGAGCTAGACACATAACAGCTCTCAGCAAAAATGTTTTCATTATTATATGAATGAATGATGAAAATCTGATTTTTAAAACTCAGAGAAGGGGGCTTAAGTCAGTCATAGAAAGCGAAGTGGTTGTTGCCAGTTTAGGGGGAAGGGGCATGTGGACTAACTGCTTAATGGGTACAGCATTTTCTTCTGGAGTGATGAAAATGTTTTGGAATTAGAGGCGGTAGTTGCACAGCATTGTGAATGTGACAAATGCCACTGAATCATTCACTTTAAAATGACTAATTTGAGCCGTGCATGGTGGCTCACGCCTGTAATCCCAGCACTTTGGGAGGGTGAGGTGGGTAGATCACCTGAGGTCAGAAGTTTGAGACCAGCCTGGCCAACATGGCAAAACCCCACCTCTACTAAAAATAGAAACATTAGCTGAGTGTGGTGGCGCACACCTGCAGTTCCAGCTACTTGGGAGGCTGAGACAGGAGAATTGCTTGAACCCAGAGGTGGAGGTTGCAGTGTGCTGAGATCGTGCCACTGCACTTCAGCCTGGCAACAGAGTGAGACTCCATCTCAAAAAAAAAAAAAAAAAAAGTTCATTTGGCGTTATACAAATTGCACCTCAATAAAAACATTATTTTAAGAGAGGAGAAAGCAAGCCTGTGTTAGCAGGGGTTGGGTGAATACTTGTTTCTTCAGTTGCTGAACTCCTAATCCAGAGGATCAGGAATCTAATCCTTAGTTACTGTCCACGTCTGAAACCAGGCTCAGGACATGAGCAAGGAGGGACACCCAGAAGAATGGAAACAGCTCTGGCAGAACCTCACACCCTCCTGTCCTTGATTTCAGGTTGTGGCGTCTGTGGTGGATCAAGACAGTTTCTCTGGTTTTGCCCCTCTGCAACCACAGGTGAGGCATTCCTGACCTTCTCCATGGGCCTGGTTCTCGAGAGCTTTCTGTGAGCATCCAACTGGGGAGAGAGACTGTGTGTGCTGAGCTGCCTTCTTGTAAGGCTCCTTCAAGTGGCCCTCAGTGCAGCTGAAGGGATCTGTCTGCCCTCCTGCAGTCCCGAGTTCCATGGCTGGTAAGGAAATGAGGCAGTGTCAGACTTCACCCCAAGTCCTCTGAAGCCGACTCTCCTGCTTCACCCCAAATGTCAGTCTTCACATCTCTAAAGAGATGTGCTGATCCTCTCTGAAGCCTCACCCATTCTCTCAGGAAGCTGAAACACAAGCGATGGAAGGCTTGTTAACAAAGCCTCTTCTTGGGTACAGGGGCAAGTGGGGAACCCTGTGGGGCCTGGGCCTGAGGTTTGGGCTCTCCTGGCTCTACCCATCACCCATGTGCAGGGGTTCCCCTGGGAACACAGAGAGTGTGAACCCTTTTTCTGCCCAAACTGGGCTTGGAGAGGTGGGCTCAGATGAACTGGATGACAGTGAAGCTAGAAATGCAGACAGTACTTCCTTGCGAAGGGAAGGAGGCGCATGTAGAGGAAGTAAAAAGCTCTGTGGCAATGAAACCATCACGGGAAGAGCACTGGCCAGTACCAGCAAGGGCGGGTTTTCTGAGCAGGGAGTGTGTGTTCCAGATCTAGAGTCTGTGATCTCTTTCTTTACAATAAAGTTGATGAAAGCCTTGCTGAAGTCCCTTCAGCTTCAGCCCAGCCAGAGGACCATGAGGGGAACACAGCCAAGATCACTGGACTCCATAGTATCCAGTGTAGAACGGGGGAGATCTTTGCCCAGTCAGTGGATCCTGTGTCAATTTTAAATGCTCAGAAGTGACCAGGAACAGTGGCTCACACCTATAATCCCAGCATTTTGGGAGGTTGAGGTGAGCAGGTCACTCGAGTCCAGGAGTTCCAGACCAGCCTGACCAACATGGTGAAATCCCCATCTCTACTGAAAATACAAATATTAGCAGGGTGTGGTGGCAGGAGAATCACTTGAACCTGGGAGGCAGAGGTTGCAGTGAGCTGAGATCACGCCACTGCACTCCAGCCTGGGCGACAGAGGGAGATTCCATCTCAAAAAAAAAAAATTAATTAAAAAATACTCAGAAGTGTCATGTGATGTAGTAGACATTAATTACAGAACAGAGCTTTTGGCAACTGTCCTAGGAAAAGGACAGAGCTCAAGGTCGAAGCACTCTTGTGACACCATGTTGCCGTGTGAGAGCTAGCCTAGAAACTAGCTCTGGCTCTAAATGAATTGCGGTGCTAGTGAAACCTGCACCTGGGGAGCTGGTGGGAGGTGTAATTTCCCAGTGTTCAGTCAGGGCGACTGTGCCCTCTCCCAAGACAGTGTTCCCATCAGTCAATAATGCATTATTTGATTTTCTGGTCTGGAAGAATGCTTGAGTTATCATTAGCCATTTGTTCTCTCTCCCTGCTTTCCCTCATTGCCTTTTGCATTTTCACTTCTCCTGAATGTTCAACAGGCAGCTGAGCCTCCGCCCAGACCTAAAACTCCAGAGATCTTCAGGTAAGTTAGATTTAAATCCATATGCAGAATATCCAGGCTCCAAGCCTGAACTGATAGCAAGAAAGGGAGGGATGAAGATGAAACTCGGGTCAGGGTGTAAATCTTGTGGAATTTTCTAGAATGTCAGGTCTCTTCTGTTATCAAGGTTAGAACAGAATGATATGGTGGGGGTGGAGTCTTGGCTGTGATGGGGTGAGGCATCGGGACCTGGCTGCAGCTACATGGTGTCCCAGTGGCCCCTGTTCACATGCACAGCCGCCCACCTGGCAAGGAGTTGTTGCCAAAGGGGAGTGGTGCCTGTGGAACATAGCTACCCTAGGGGCCAGGACGCTGACCTCAGGTAGGAGTTCAGTTTCCACTGGCCACAGCCCCCACTGATGCGGTCAAGCAGAGCTCTCTGGAGACAGGAAGCTGTAATGGCGTCCTTTTTCCTGTGCAAGCACTTTCCACTCCCTATTGGCTTGTGTTTTCTGAAGAAGTAAAGGGGAAGGACTCAAGAAAAGGAAGTCCTTCTTCTGTAAGATGAAAAACAAAGGGTGACATAACCTACAGCTTTCTTAAGAATTCCCTCTAAGTAATGAAGCATGCCTGGTCCCCCCACCCAAAAAGTAGGTTTCACAAAGTGATTGGCCTGTGCGCTAGCTCACATCTCATGCCTGTAATCCCAGCACTTTGGGAGATGAAGGTGGGCAGATCACTTGAGGTCAGGAGTTCGAGACCAGCCGGGCCAACATGGCAAAATTCCATCTCTACTAAAAATACAAAAATTAGCTGTAGGTGGTGATGTGTGCCTGTTGGGAGCTACTTGGGAGGATGATGCAGGAGAATTACTTGAACTGGGGAAGCAGAGGTTGTAGTGAGTCGAGATCACGCCACTGCACTCCAGCCTGGGAAACAGAGTAACACTCTGTCTCAAAAAATAAAAATAAATAAAAAGTGACAAAAGTACCAAAGCAACTACAAAAATGAGGGCGCTGGATGAGCTCGTTCCTAAACTCCCTGTCATCTGGAAGGGCCTGTAATTCCTACAGGAATAGACATGCTGTCTGGAAACAAGGAAGGGCTGAGGAAGAAGTAACGGAGCAGGGAGTAAAGGGAGGGAAGCCTGAAACCCGAACGCCAGCTCTCAGTCACGCCTTCCAAAGTGACACCAGTCAGAGCCCCAGAGCCTAGAAGCGTGGTCAGCCCTGAGGGAATCGACACGGCACCACCGCAGCTGGGCAGCCTCACAGCACTCTAGGAGCATCCCGCACGCTGCCCGTCACCTCCCTTCCTCACAGTCTCCTTACCCTGGCCCAGTGCTGGCTCTAGGTGGTTCTCCTCCCTCTTCTCCCACCTGTCTTTCTCGCCCAGATGGCTCTCACTTGACTTCCACCTTATGCTGTTCCCCTGACCAGAGTCATCTGATCCACCCCAGCCCAGCCGCAGGAGCTGGATGAGATGACCCAGCCAGGGACCTTCCTCCTCAGAAGGGAAGGGAGGATGAGGATTGTAAGGCCTCACTATCTAGTGTTGTGGCTTTTTAATTTTATTCTTGTCCCTCTGCATATATGGTTATGAGCATGTGTACACCAGTTTCTTACCAAGACCTCTTGGGAGCCCAGGCAGGCTCAGTGTCACCTAGGCAGTTGCAGTTAGGTGTGGAGTTAGACCCAGGCTGGAGCCAAGTCCCTGGCTCCAAGTTCACTGTGCTTGTGTGAGGGCATGTGGGCTGGATCTTGTGTCAACCCCCCGCAGGGCTCTGGAAGGGGAGGCTCACCGTGTGCTGTTCGGGTTTGTGCCTGAGACACAAGAAGAGCTCCAGGTCATGCCAGGGAACATTGTCTTTGTCTTGAAGAAGGGCAATGACAACTGGGCCACGGTCATGTTCAACGGGCAGGTATGCAGAGGACTGGGAGCAGTGTGATGGGCGTGGGATCCCGGCAGCACATGCAGTCTTTCTGTAGAGCAGTATCTGCTGCCTTCTGTGCAGACCAGCCAGATTTTTTGTGTGTGCTCGCCATCCTTCCCCAGGACTCTGGCTGTTGTGTGGTGTGGGTACTGATGAGCACATCTCTATTTTCCCTTTCTGATTCTGTGACGCTGCACTGCAGAAGGGGCTTGTTCCCTGCAACTACCTTGAACCAGTTGAGCTGCGGATCCACCCTCAGCAGCAGCCCCAGGTAATGCCATGCCAAGGCCTGACCCATTTCCTCCCACCATTTAGAGATCTCTCCCTAGAGGGGAAGAGGAGCAGTGTAAAGAGGTGCTGTCGGGGCCCCTGGAGAAAGACTCACCAGTCTTGAGCCTGCCTTGAGATGGCACCAGCTGCCCAGAGCTGAACCTGGGAATGAGGGAAAAAAGCCCAGATGTGCTAAGTTGAAGGCATCCATAGGTCCCATTGGGTCCATCCACCTTTGCGACTCTTCCTGGTCAGAAGTGACTTGGGAAGCAAAGCCTACAGTATGTGAGGGATAGGGCTTCCCAGGTGTGTCTGCTTCACCTGGAAGAAGGTCAATGTGTTGGCTGGTACAATGCCATTAGAAATGCAATGAGGCCGGGCACAGTTGCTCACACCTGTAATCCTAGCACTTTGGGAGGCTGAGGTGAGAGGATCACTTGAGCTCAGGAGTCTGAGACCAGCCTGAGCAAAATAGAGAGATGCCACCTCTATACAAATAAAAATAATATAATGAGATCTGCTTTAGAGCTTTGAATCAGAGTGGGCCTTGCCAGCCACTGCTTCTAAACTGAATCCCTTCCTCACACTTCAAAAGTCTGTCCTTCTGCCAGGCCTAGAGGGCTGTCTTTGTTGGATCTGAGCAGCCCTGTAAGTGACTCGACGGCAGTGGAGCCTGTCTCTCTCCAGACTGTGTGACCAGTTGTATATGAGCTCCACCCTCCCTGGTCAGAGTCACTATATCCAGATGCTTTGGAAAGTCTCAGATGCCTTTCTCAGTGCCCTCTGCAGTGGAAACAAGAGCTCAGTCCTACCCCACGTGCAATGGATTTCCAATATGGCTGAAACAGATGCCCAAGCAGCGAGAGCGTTTTAGCGGGTTAGGGTTCTTCTCTCCACTGTGGTTTTCGTTTTCATCAGGCCAACCCTGCCTCCTCTTTGGGGCAACATTTTCCTTTGTCTTTCTCAAATGTCAGTGCCATTCCAACTTTTAGGAAGTTATTTCCATCTGGCTCCTTTTCCTGGAGCCTCTGTAGGGGGATCTTCCCACATCCTCCCCTGCCTGGGAACTTTCATCATCACTCCCTGTTGCTTTCAGGAGGAAAGCTCTCCAGAGTCTGACATCCCAGCTCCTCCTAGTTCCAAAGCCCCTGGAAGACCCCAGTTGTCACCAGGTGAGTTGTCTTGGAGCAGCAGCCTTGTTCTGGGTGCAGGAGCATACCAGGCTGCTTCCTGAGTTCCTCTCCCCGCCTTCCAGGAAGTTCTGGTTTCTTCTTTTCCCAACATGTCACTCAGCTAATGACCACACAGCCCCAGAACCCTCCTTTCCTGCACTACCCACCCACCCCAAACATGAAATCAGTGCCCTCTCTCCCTGCCTGCTGCAGAGCACTCACCAGGCTTGGGTGAATGTAGCTGGTCTCTGAGTGACTCACCTAGTCACCAAACCCCTTGATCGTTAGGTACTGAAACCACGTCTCAGGAAGAAAAGTTGAAGTAGCTGTACAAGTTTACCTCAGAGGGGCATAGAGTGACTGTCTTCAAATGACTGAGGCACTGTATCTGGAAAAGAAACTGTTCTGTGGAGCCCTGAGGGTGAACAAAGCACCAATGGGCAGATGTGAAACAGAAATGTTCTCTCCGAAAGGCTGTTTCCTGGTGTGGAGAGGGCTGTCTTGGGAAGTGACGGGCTTCTTACCATTCACGCACTTGAAGCAGATCTTGGATAAGTGCTTGGTAGAGGTGCACAGAGTAAGTGGTTGGCCAGATTCCACATCGATGATTGCCACACATGTCTGACCATCACAATCTCTTCAGATGTCCCTTCCCCCATTTTTATTTTGAAAAACATCAGACTTACAGAAAAGGTGACAGTAGAATACAATACACTTCAGAATATCTTTCACTTCACTCACCAATTGTTAACATTTTGCACCATGAATTGGCCCTGCTGCATTCTATTTTTTCCCCCAAGCCAGTTGAAAATGAGTTACAGACTCGTGCCACTTCACCCTACATATCTGCAAAAACACAGGCCCCTGAATAATCACAATAGAATCATGGTATCCAGGACACTTAACGTTCATATAACGTTATATAATGTATATTCCATATTCAAATGGAGCCATTGCTCCAGCTCAATGTCCTTGACAGCCTTTTCATTGTTATCGTTTGTCTAGAGGCTCATCAAGGATCACATATAAACCTAGGATGATTTTGTGAATACGGGGTCCTAGGCTACTGGTTCTTGATTATTTAGGACTGGAATGAGGCTTGGGAATTCGTATTTTAGAAAAAAACTTCCCATGTGATTCTAATGATCAGCCAGATTGGCGATCAATGGTCTTTTCTGATCATGTACCCCCTATAGTAAATATCTTTGTGCATGCTTCTCTTACATAAATTATATTACATTGATATATGATGCACTTTAGGAAACATACACAAATAAAGAATCAGGTGAGGATAAGTGGCTCTAATAGTTCTTCCTATGGCCTCTGGCTCACCTTGTACTCCTGATTTTCATTGCTTTGGATCCTGCGGGTTTAACTGACTTTTGGGAGCCCCACCAACCTCGTGGGTTGGTGAGGATATGCTGGTCCTTTGATAATTACCTACAGGCTCCCTGGAAGCAGAGACTGAGTTTGTTTATGTGTTCGTGACCTTCATGCTTTCCCAGGGTTAGATGGGAAAACCACAGTTTACTAAGGTTCATAATTCCTCCACAGATTAAAGGGTAAGAGGTTGGGGGCCCTGTTTGAAGAGGTTTCATCTGTGTGTGGCAGGGGCTGGCCAAGCGTGTTCATTCATCGTCATCTTTTGTTTTACTCCCTGCTTTTTCCATTTAGGTCAGAAACAAGAAGAGCCTAAGGTAACATTTTTCCCTTGTATTGTTTCAAGTGGTAGAAGATGGGAGAGATTGGGCTATCAACCACAGACATACCTGTCTACATGTAGAAAGAGCCCCAGTGGAAGGGTCAAACCAGTTGCTACCTTAGAGTCCACGGGCGAGGGACCTCTTAACAGCCTCCCCCACTATCATGCACACATTTCCTGCGTCCCAAGATGGTGGGCCAGATCCTGCTCAAGAGGAATTCCTGTCCAAGCACAGGTCGGCTAAAGGACCTCTAGAAGGCCTTTTAGGCTGTGATGAAACTGGTTACTTATTGGCCTCTCCCCTGCTGCATGGGTACCCCAGTGCCAAATCACAAAGCTGCGGTGACCTGGGATGTTGAGAGAAAGCCTCCGACACTCAGGAGTTCCCTCTGCTTCCTCCCCACTCAGGAAGTGAAGCTCAGTGTTCCCATGCCCTACACACTCAAGGTGCACTACAAGTACACGGTAGTCATGGAGACTCGGCCCGGGCTCCCCTACAGCCAGGTCCGGGACATGGTGTCTAAGAAACTGGAGCTCCGGCTGGAACACACTAAGCTGAGGTGAGCTCCATGCGGGCAGCTGTGAGGAGTACGGTGGGGACCTTGTGCTGGCCTGGAGGACGGAAGAAGAGGATGGTGTTTGTGATCATGTTCTCTGACTTACTCATTATCCCCACCCAGCTATCGGCCTCGGGACAGCAATGAGCTGGTGCCCCTTTCAGAAGACAGCATGAAGGATGCCTGGGGCCAAGTGAAAAACTACTGCCTGACTCTGTGGTGTGAGAACACAGTGGTGAGTGCAGTGAGGGCATCTAAGCTTACATTTCCACTGGTCCACTTACTCAACAATTTGACATTTACCCAGCACCTTCTGTGTACTGGGCACTATGCATGGTGTTGAGGATATAGTGGGTTAACAAGTCACAGCTCTGCCTCCCTTTTACCTGCATCCTCACTCCAGTTGCAGCAGGGAGAGAGTTTCCCACAAGAGAAGAGCAGGCCCAGCTGGGCAAGAGCCCACAGAAAGCCTCCCGCACCCTCCTCTGCTTCCTGCCTGACTGTCAAACATCCCGTCCATCACTGTCATAGCTTAGGGCTGAGCTCAGAGCCATTCTTCACCTTCTTAAGCTGTTTCTTTTCTTTCTTTCCTTCCCTCCCTACCTCCTTCTTCCTCTCTCTCCTTTCTTTCTTTTCTCTTTCTTTCGTCCCTCCCTCTCTTTCTTTCTTTCTCTGTGTCTGTCTTTCATCTTGCTCTGTCACCCAGGCTGGAGTGCAGTGGTGCAATCTCACTGCAACCTTCACCTCCCGGGCTCAAGCAATCCTCCCACCTCAGCCTCCTGAGTAGCTGGAACTACAGATGTGAACCACCACAGATGGCTACTTTAAACATTGTTTTGTTTACAGTAGATATAGTCTCACTCTATTGCCTGGGCTGGTCTCAAACTCCTGGGATCAAGCAGTCCTTCCACCTCAGCCTCCCAAGGTGTTGGGATTATAGGCATGAGCCATTGCACCTGGCCAACCTTCTCAAGTTAACATGAGGAAGAACACTTTCCACATGAGGGTGAAAGAAAATAGCATTTCACAAAGAGATGATTTGGGTAACAACCTATTAACAACAAGTATCTACTGAGAACTTCCCATGTGAGACACTGTGCAAAGTGCATTCTGTGTGTTAGTTCTTACAATCTTCACAACTCTGTGAAGTAGACATTATTTTCCCATTTTATAATTTAGGAAACAAGGCAAAGAGAGGTCAAGCAGCTTGACCAAGATTAAACAGCTGGTCAGTACTGGGGCTGAACGCAGGCAGGCATTTTGATTTCAGGGCCTGCCTCTATTCCTAACTACCCCACTGTACTGATGGGACCAGGGCAGGCTATCTGATTAGCCTGAGGTCTTACTAGCCTGAAGTCTGACTTTCAAGTAAGAACAATGGGAGTCAGTTGGAAAGTTAGAGGCTAGAAGCATTAATGGTAGCAACAAGGTAAGACTCTGAACTCTGTCCATTGGTCTCCAGAGGAAAAGTTGCCATTTCTTTTTGTTGTTGATGTTAATTCCCTCCCACCTGTCTTCTTTCTCTAAATATACTTTTGCCTTTTACAGAATTTCATGTGAGTGGATTGTACAGTGTGTGCAGTCTTTTTGTTTCACTAGTCTCGCCCTTTTGATTGCTCAATGGTATAACATTGTGTGGATACTCATTTGGGTTGTTTGCTAGTGACATTTTTCAGCAAGGACTTGCTGAGCACCTAGGGCTCCGCAGATAGGCAGGCACGGGAAGCCTCATGTCTTGTAAACCGATGGAGGTTCAGAAATGGCATACTGTGTTACGGAAGCATGTGGTAAACTATTTAACCCGGAACTGCCAGAGGGAAGTGACACAGGTAGGAGCTGTCTTCCTGAGGAAAATGCTGCTGAGATCATCGTGATGTTTCACCGTAAAACAGTAAGAAATTCGTGAGGTGGAGGAGGAAAGGACGCATTATACAGATGGAAAGGGAACTCCATCAAAGTCAGCATCGTGAGGAAAGGGGCTCAGTGTTCCTGGATGCGATGGGGAGGGTGGAGGGAGACAGGCTGGAAAGGCGACATACCGTGGAAGGCCTTGAACACTTGGATGCTGCCATGAGCAGGGCAGAGAGTCAAGTCTTGCTTTGAAAGAATGGTTATGAGGCATATGAGCAAGGCAGCGGGGCTGAGCTAGGATAGCCGGATCTTCCTGAAGAATCAGCTCCCATCCAGTCCTGAGGCTGGAGACAACCCTGATACAGCATTAATGAGGCCAGTCTCCACTGACCGAAGCTGTTAATTTGGGCTATTTCAGAAGTTTCAGCTCTCTATTCACCTGTTTTTCTGACTTTGCATTTTTAGGCTGTGGCATTTGCAGTTCCACTGGTGTAGGGTGGAGGGAGTATCATACCAAACAGTTCATATGTGAATCCTTGGGGGAGCTGCTGTTTTCTACCTACTAGTGGATTTGGAGATGTAGAAATGAGCAAGCAGGAAAGCTATTCTGGCTCATCCTGGCCTGGAGCCACCATAGAGGCCGAGTCCTTCCTGCAAACCTCATCTTCACAGCTGGGCAGAGGCGTTTAAAGGAAGGGGGTCTTTGGTAGATTCCCACTCAAGTCAGAGACAAATGTTTCCTGGAAAAGAAAAAGAAATGTGGGAGAGGAAGAGTGAAAGATAAGGAACCTAGAGAAGGGCAGTGTGTAAATAGCCCCTGGGGATGAGGCTCCCTGGCGTTTCTGGCTGAGACAAAAGGCCCCAGTACCCTGGGGGTAGGAGTGAGTGTGAGTGTAAGGGGTCTCTTGGAAATCCGAAAGGTCACTTTAGGTTTTCCAGCTGTCTTTGCATCTTCTTAAAAAGATTCTTCCTAGAATGAGTTCTGCTGTAAATGTGAACTACTTCACTTCAACTTTTAATTAAAATTTTCCTTTGATAGGAGCTTCAACCTATTTGGTGGCTACACATAGACAACCCTCTTAAAACTCCCAACAATGTTTTTGCAACTTAATCCAGGCTCAGGAGTCACTGGAATGTTCTTTATCACTCTGCATTAGCCTTGGAGGCAGCAAGGCAGGTTCTCACTAGGAGAAAGAAAATGGGCCGGGCAGGAAATTGGGAAATTAACAGGCCCTTTATTATTTCAGGGTGACCAAGGCTTTCCAGATGAACCTAAGGAAAATGAAAAAGCTGATGCTAATAACCATACAACAGAACCTCAGCTTAAGGAAGGCAGCCAAGTGGTGGCACTCTTCAGTTATGAAGCTACCCAACCAGAGGACCTGGAGTTTCAGGAAGGGGATATAATCCTGGTGCTATCAAAGGGTAAGTGCTACTCCAAGATTATTGAAACAAATTTACATGTTAGCAGAAACAAGGTCAAGGGCAGAGAGAAGAAAACATCAATAACCTACAAACAAAACTTTGGCCCGTGTTTTCAACCTCCTTTCTAGCATTTAGCTGGAGAGAGCAAAGCTGAGTGCTCAGACGTTCCCTGTGTCTTGCTCTAGTAGCCAGGAAAGCAACAAGTAGCTGAGATTGTCTCAAAACACAAAACAAAAAACCACACAGTCTCTCTCTGTCACCCATGCTGGAATGGAGTGGTGCAATCTGGCTCACTGCAACCTCTGGCTCCCAGGTTCAAGCGATTCTCCTGCCTCAGCCTCCTGAGTTGTTGGGATTACAGGTACCTGCCATCATGCCTAGCTAACTTTTGTATTTTCAGTAGAGATGGGGTTTTGCCATGTTGACCAGACCGGTCTCGAACTCCTGGCCTCAAGTGATCCACCTGCCTCAGCCTCCCAAAGTGCTGGGATTACAGGCATGAGCCACCGCACCGGGTCGGTGGGAACATGTCAGTTATTAAGGAATGAGTATGCTTTGGAAAGCATGGATTCTCATTCCCAATGGTAACACATTGGCTGGAATCATTCTGCCTTTGCGTCAAGCCATATGACATTCTGCAAACCATAGTTCTTTGAATTAATGTACTTTTCAAAGAGAGAAGTAGGTAAATTTTGCCTTGAAAACCAGCTATTCAGAACTACCCTGTGTCTCTGGAGACTTTCTTGATTCTGTTTGGAATGAACAGACTAAAAATGGAAACAGTTTGTCTGTAATTCTAGCTACTAGGGAGGCTGAGGTAGGAGGATCACTTGAGGCCAGGAGTTCAAGGATGTTGACTGGGCAATATAGCAAGACCCACCTCTTAAAAGTGGAAAGTTCTAAGAATCCCTTGGAGAGTTTGTTAAATCAATTCCTGGGCCCAGCCTCCAGAGATTCTGATTCAGGTCTGGGCACGGGGCCTACCAACTTGCGTTTCTACCAAGTTTCCAGTTGATGGTGGTCTACTGCCTACATTCAGAGAAACACTATTCCAGCTCATGGTTTGCCAGCCTAATTCTCTACCTGGACACAAACAAGTCCCATCATAAAAGCCCTGCTCATACGCTGAGTCTGTCTGCACTACCAGTGCAAAGCAGTGAAACACTACTATCAATTATAACAGAAAATCCAATAGAAAAAGAGAGTGGGAGATTTTAAAGTAAATGGGAGAAGGCTGGGTGAGGTGGCTCACACCTGTAGTCCTAGCACTTTGGGAGGCTTAGGCAAGGTGGGTAGATCACTTGAGGCCCAGGAGTTCAAGACCAGCCTGGCCAATATGGTGAAAACCCGTCTCTACTAAAAATACAAAAGTTAGCTGGGTATGGTGGTACATGCCTGTAATCCTAGCTACTCAGGAGGCGGAGGCAGGAGAATTGCTTGAACCCAGGTGGAGGTTGCAGTGAGCTGAGATGACGCCACTGCACTCCAGCCTGGGTGACAGAGTGAAACTCAGTGGCAAAAATAAATAAATAAAAATAAAAAAAGTTAACGGGGGTAGAGAGAGTATACAAGTGTGTAGCAATTACTTAAAAATATGAGTAGTATAGGTCCGGCGTGGTGGCTTACATAGGTAATCCCAACACTTTGGGAGGCCAAGGTGGGTGGATCACCTGGGGTCAGGAGTTCAAGACCAGCCTGGCCAACATAGTGAAACCCCATCTCTACTAAAAATATTAGCTGGGCATGGTGGTGTAGTCCCAGCTACTTGAGAGACTGAGGCAGGAGAATCACTTGAATCGGGGAGGCGGAGGTTGCAGTGAGCTGAGATTGTGCCATGTACCCCAGCCTAGGTGACAGGGACTGTTTCAAAAAATATATATAGAGAGAAGCAGAGTGTTCCAACAAGAGAGAATGGTGACTCAGGGGAAGAACTGGGAATGAACACCTCCCAGTGCCACTTTCTAGTCTCCTAAACCAACCAACCAGCTCAAATGTCCATCGTTTGGGAGAGGGGGCAGGAATAAAACGAGTGAACACCTAAAACCACCTTTTGGGTAGATCTGGAGAGAAGCAGGGCACTTACTACTATGACCCATCTGTACAAGTCTAAGTTGAGGAAGTACCCATGTTGTAGCACTTCAATTGAAAGCAGGATTTAGCATGCAGTCAGGGTAGGAGGGGAGTTCAACTGCTTTCGATAGTTATGAGCCGGTTTCATCTACAAAGTGTTTCTCAAACTTTAATGTGCACGTGAATCACCTGGGGATCTTCCTAAGTGGATCCCGACTCTGGTTTGGGTTGGGGTCTGGGATTTTTCATTTCTAATATGCTTCCAGTCCACAACCTACCCTGTAAGTAGAAAGACTCGACAGTGATTTGTATTTAGAATTGCCTGAGAGAACTTGTGAACAAACTGCTGCCCAGTCACACCACACATTAAAGCAGAATTTCTGGGGGCAGGATCCAGGCACCAGTGCCCCAATGTCTGATCTAGATGGACAATGACAAACTTTGAACTGGCTGTGTGATCTGGTGGGTGGGCTTTGGAGATTATACCTAAGTTATCTGATTTTTACTGGCAGAATGGCTTTGAACAAGCTATTCACTTCTCTGGGTCTCCTTTTCCTTAGTAAAATATGGATAATATCTACAAGTTATTATGAAGTCTGAATGTACTTTCTAAGTACAATGCCTGTACTATATTAAAGGCTCCGAATAGGAGCTATTAAAATCTTTATATTTTACAAACATGTACTAACCCATCATTGGCTCCAACTCAGCTGTTTAGTGGAGTTCCCTGGAAAGAAGAAAGCTTACTAACAAACTTTCCCTTTCAATATGGTTAACCAATGGCATGTCCCTTTTCTGTAGTCAAAACGAAGATTTCCAACAAAGCTCAGGTAAAATTCTCTCCTTTCTTAAACAATTGGGCCAGGAACTGTGGCTCACCTCTGGGAGGCTGAGGTGGGCGGATCACTTGAGCCCAGGAGTTTGAGAGCAGCCTGTGGAATGTGGGGAGATCTGTCTCTAATAAATACAAAAATTAGCCAAGCGTGGTGGCACAGGCCTGTAGTCGCAGTTACTTGGGAGGCTGAGGTGGGAGGATCACTTGAGCCCAGGAGGCGAAGGTTGCAATAAGCCCAGATTGTGCCACTGCACTCCAGCTGGGCGACAGTGAGACCCTGTTGAGGGTTGGGGGTAGTGGGGAGGATGGAAATTCTATCTAAGGATTCATTGTGCAGTTTCTTTGACCTTACTTCTCCATCTGGTAACTTGCTGAAAAACG
Source organism: Callithrix jacchus (assembly GCF_049354715.1). Lineage (NCBI taxonomy): Eukaryota > Metazoa > Chordata > Mammalia > Primates > Cebidae > Callithrix > Callithrix jacchus. The sequence goes on along the minus strand of NC_133519.1, from coordinate 41,735,142 downwards.
TAATTCATCCTTCTGCATTTTGCTCCGTCATCATATTTAAGACAAAATCAGTAAGATGGTTAACCCCTGTGTTCACTCTGAAACCACTTTGAATTACTGTCTTTTTCCTGTTGATCACAATTAGGGGTGGGGAAGGGTGACCGATAAAATATTCTGTGTGGAACACCCAGACAGGTTAATCTTCCTACACTGGTTTTAGAAATCGATGTGTACTTTTCCTTTTATCAGTGAATGAAGAATGGCTGGAAGGGGAGTGCAAAGGGAAGGTTGGCATTTTCCCCAAAGTTTTTGTTGAAGAATGTGCAACTACAGATTTGGAAAGCACTCCGAGAGAAGTCTAGGATGTTTCACAAACTACAAAGCTGAAAATGAAGCCCTATTACTTGTAAAAATTTAGCACCTGCTGCTGTACACTGTACTGAGACATTACAGTTTGGAAGCATTAATTATTCCCTGTTAAAATTTAACCTACTTGGCAATGACGTGAGTACCCAGGATGATTTCTTGGGGCACAGGGGTGAGGGGATGGGGACAGGTGAATGGAGGCGTTAGGGGAGACGAAAAGTGGATGGAAGTGTCTGGAAAGGGCATGAGAGGGTCTTCTAGGTGCTGATCCGGTTTTTTGCTCTGAGTGCTGGCTGCTCAGCCGTGTTCACTGTTAAAACTCATCAAGCTGTATATCTGGTTGGTGCACTTTCCTGTGTCATACCTCAATTAAAAAAACCCTGTCTTCAAAAATCAAGACACCTAAGTCTAAGCTCAAGGACCAAGTATAAATATTCGTTTCTGAACCATTACTGTAATTGACTCTGAAGGCTGGAAATACCGTTACAGGTTATTCATAAGGCATATACAAATAAACTTGTTTTCTTTTCCCATTAACTCTTGTTGCTTAAACAAAACCTGGACTGAGTTAGGTTCTCAGGGAATACAATACTCAATTCCACAGAGAACTAAAATACTGGCATTACATACCTTGTACTTCTCAGAGAGGAACGTGTTACGAACTCAATAGTGAATATGTGTCACCGACATTTAAGTGATGAAAAGCAACAGTGTTCATGAAACCAGTTGGTTAGTAGTATCTTGTTAGCTGACACCTGGCAATAGTTATGCATTGCTTCACAATGGAGACATGTTCTGAGAAATGCGTTGTGCAAACATCTATCTAGAGTGCACTCACACCAGATGCTATAGCCTACTGCTCCTAGGCTACAAACCTGTACGGTGTGTAACTGTGCTGAATACTGTAGGCAACTATACCACAATGGTAAGTATCTGTGTATCTAAACAGAGAAGGTCAGTAGAAATGTAATCTATGGGAGCATTATTATACATGCAGTCTGCTGCTGACCAAAACATTGTTATATGGTGAATGACTGTATATATTAATATGCGTAACAGAATGCATCGGATTTGGTTAACCCCATTGTCCAATTTTTCAGGATCAACTTGAGTGAAGGATTGTATAACTAGTAGACCTTAAGGCCTGGCCTTAATTCCTCTCTCTACCCGCTTCTTCGTGTATGTATTGTTTTGCCAACAATTTTTCAAGTGTGTAGGTGCTTGTGAAAAGCAGAATAAGGAAGTGAACTGCTGACCGAATCAACACCCAGGTGAAAGGCCAGCCCAGGGTGAGCGCACAGGCATTATGGCTAGCTACTGCACTGGCTTCCAGCACACAGCTGAAGACCCAGCAAGCTACCATGGGAACCTCTGGACATAACTCAAGGAAAAGACTGCCTCAGTCACAGCTACAACAGGAATAAAAATGATGGGTTGTTAACTCCTTAAGTCATTCTTTTATTAAATAGAATAATTCTGACAATCATAATTCTTTCTACTCACTTTCTATTATAATTAATTATAATGTCCATAATTCATTGGTCTGGAATGCTACTAAAAGCAAAAATAACTCTGAAAAATATTCAAGTTCTGACCATCTGTGCCTTTCCTTGCATGTGTGAGTAGCTGAAATTCTTGTCTTTTAAGTTGGATTTTCTTCAATACTTATCTTTTAGGATAGGAAAGAAATAATCGATACACAGATCTGGTTGGAGAGAACATGGTTTAATTAAAGGCAAAGCTGATTTTCAGCAGCTGCAGGTCTTGCACAGACAGACAAACAAAAAATAAAACCCAGAAAACAAAACAAAACAGAACACAAAACCACAAAAGAAAGTTTACTACACAAAACCAGTTTCTGATAAAGATTCTCCTCCCCCTCCTCATTACTCCACAGTGAGGATGATGAGGCGAGGAATCTCGCCCCGAGAGTCAGAAAACATTCCAGACACCAAATTCTCATGCAGAATGGGGCTTTAGATGGGAACTGGGTATTACTGGGAGTGAGATGGTAAACCTGGTTAGCTTGTCTAGGGCGCAAGAATGAGTGACAGTTCAAACACTGGAATGTTGCAGCTGCCTGAATGCAGAGCTCAAACACACAAACTGGGTAAAGGTGGTAGGAAAAAGGCTTGGGACAAGGAGAGAAACGTGGACACAGGGAAGAGGCTGAAGAGAAGCACAAAAGGTTTCATATTGCCATTGGGTGGGGGGCTTCACCTTTTCAGACCTTTCAAAAAAACTATAAACAAAACCCAAACACCATGTCAAACTAAAAGAGCAATAATGTAAGCATACTGGGGGGAGGGGGCTCTAACCACTCTCTCTGAAGAGCAATGAGCATTATCTCACCCCTTTTCTTTGCTGGGGTTGCCCAGACTCCAGTGACAACCGGGGCTCCTGGATGTGCTTTGCTCTACAGCTGTGTTCCAGCTCTTAAGTTCCACACTAACTCCATACACTCACACACACAACCCCTCCCCTTTGGGACAGCAGATGGGCATGTGTGTGTACACAAACATACTCACAGACACACAAAGGAGACACCTCCCAGAAAATAAACCCTACCACTAGCACAGCAATTGAACATTTAGATTGTTTCCATAATTTCCCCTTAAAATATTACTCTTCCAGGAAATGACTAACAGAAATGCTGTCCTTCTGTTTCTACCCAAGAACATTTTCAGTCCTCTTTCCTCCTAATAAATATCAAATAAAGAGTTTATTTTCCTTTCTTTCGCCTTATCCAAAATGGACGACGTCGTTTTCTTCTGTGCGTCATGTGCACATGTCCATGTTGCCTTGAATTTCACTCTGAAAGTAGAGGCTGGGAGACTGCAGCTTGGCAGGGGCCTGGGCCCTCTGTGGGCTATGCAGATACTGCCTCTTCCTTCCTCTTCAGACTGTCTTTTGGGCCCCAACTGCTGGACCCCATGCTGTTGCTTCTTGGGAAGATGTGATGTCACACACATTAGGAATAAAAACAATTACTAGCATACAGCATCAGGTAAAGAAAGGATGGAGACGGGGCAGGAGGGTGGGAAGTAGAATGGGGGCACAAAAACCAACCGAACAAAAAAGAACCACACTGAAAGCTTCTACCTATTAGAATGTGCCAGGCTGTGAATGGACTAGCCTGCCTTCTGTGAGACTGCTTGCTATGCGACTGCAAAATGTCAGGAATCAAAAACATAATTTGAAATCCTCCAGCAGTCACCTGCTAGTCCAGCCCAGCACCACCATCCACACTGCATCCTTGATTGGGGCTCGAGCACCTACAGAGTGGAGGGCATTTCCTGCTGGAGTCTCCAGGCCAGAGGAGGGCCTACCAGAACCTTCTCAGAGGCCTTGAACTCTCCCTTATGGAACACTTCCACTGGCTGAAGAGGTCGGTTCCCCATCCTGTCACCACCAGCCTCTCACAGGAGCAGTGAACGGGGCTTTCCTTGCTACACACTGACTAGAAGCACACCTGTGTATGGAAGAATTCAGTGTGATATTTTACTACTGAGAGTAATAACAATAAAAGATGTTTAGGAATAATTTCAACTACATTCTCAGTCAGCAAAGCAATCATTAATGGATTCCTATTTTTATTCCCCAAAGAGGAAAAAAGGACTGAGAAGTTCCCATTGGCTTCTCCCATCTGCCTTCCCTTCTCAGCTTTCACTTCCCATGTGGCCGGGGACATGCACAATGGAGAAGGTGAGAGGCGGTGATACCAAGTAACTGAGTGAGATAAACAGCAGTTCTTCTCTCTCTCCCTCCGGAAGGCCCCGGGGGGACGGAGAGTTCCTGATGGATTTTTCTTTTTGTTGCACTGCGAACATTTCGTGCACACTCAGCGGGCTGGTGGATTACTTACACCCTCTTGACAGCGAGAAACAGAAAAGAGGGCTGCCACCTGCAGGGGACTGTGTGGGCCAGTCCTGCAAACCCAACATGCCATGGTTTATGGAGCCTTCATTCCCAGGTTGCCACTTTGGCCTCAGTGTGGAGGGTTCATGGTGCCTTGTCCCCGTTGCTGTTTCTGCTTCTGCTGCATTAACAGCTGCTCCAGAGCGGAAGGTCCAGGATGCATCATGGAACTGGACCAGATAGACTGAAAAACAGCCCAGATCTTGTCAGCAGAGGTCAAAGGCCCAGTTGTTTGAAAGGGATTTGCTTTTCAATCCCAGTCAAATATAAAGCCATACATACAGCCCCAAAGCCCAACCCCACTGCCCCCTAAAATCCAGCTATTAGAAAAAGTCATTATGACTCTCAAAGCTGGTTAGTTTCCATTAAGATAATTTTAAACCAGAAGTGAAATCACATTTTATGTCAGGTCTTTTTACTGAAACTCAGCTGTATGTGGTACCACAAAGGGCATTTACTAGAAAGGTTTTAGGCAAATAAAACATTTCTAAAATTAGATAGTCTTATTTTGTCAGAAAAAGCTTAAATCAAACATTCCAAGATGAATCAGAATTTTCTTAACCTTAGAATGAAACTAAAACCTTTGTTTCTGTTCCTCCGAAGATACTGCTTTACCACTACTGAATTCAGAAATTAAAAATTATCACTCAAGAATCTTCTGGGGCAGACCCTGTTTCTAGGACTTTGCTATATATGTACTATGCATCAGTCAACTCTGAGCGCCTGAGAAGGAAGCCTGTTTATGAATGAAAGCAGAGACATCTTTGCTGTAATAATCTTGTGGTTCTTGTTCCTGAAATTGACTCACCTTTAGGCTTTCCATGAGAACAGCAGAGGAATCCTCCATGGAGGGGCCATGGCCTGTCCAGGGGCCACTTGAAGTGCTGGCCTGATGCCAATTGCTCTCAGAGGATGACGTCGCTGAGAGATAATCAATGCCAAACCCACCCATGGCTAAGGGATGAAAAGAGATAAGAAAAATTCAAGAAGGTATTCTATCACTGCCAATTGCCAGACCCCAGGGAAGGACAGAGTAAATTTCTTTCAATTTTGCTTGGCAATGAAATGTAGATCTCACCTGGCTTATCAGTTTTCCACCGATCTGCAGTCCTCCTATCCCTGTTATCTGGAGTCCCAATGGGTCCAAAATTGGAGAATGGAACAGAATTATGGTTGTGAGTTGGAGGAGAGCTGGGCAGACTGCTTGGGTTAGAGGAATGAGGAGACTGGCTGGCTGGTGTTGAATGGTCTATTAAATAACAGCAACATAGGATACAGTAAAGCAATGTTACAGAAACATACAAAGAGCTACAGGTTCCTGTAGATCTGCTCACTAGAATTTTACTAACAATAACCACAGGGCTTTGAAGGAAAGGGAAACTAATGGCTCCAAAGAGATCTGCTAGATGCGTTAATTTGCCCTGCTATCTAAGGCATGTTCTTTGCCTTAAAAAAAGCAAAACAAAATCATAGGCCATTTTTGTCGACTGAATGAATGCACTATTCTGGCATGACTATTTCAGATAAATATTTATTGGTCTTACATATCAGAAAGAATCTGCTAACCTTAAGAATTACTATTAACCTTATTAATAGTAATTAATTAGTAATAGACTCTATTTAATAGTAATAAACTCTATTTAAAAAACTAAAGTTAAGCCAGGCGCGGTGGCTCACTCCTGTAATCCCAGCACTTTGGGAGGCTGAGGCGGGCAGATCACCTGAGGTCACAAGTTCAAGACCAGCCTGATCAACATAGAGAAACCCTGTCTCTACTAAAAACACAAAAAATGAGCTGGACGTGGTGACGCGTGCCTGTGATCCCAGCTACTTGGGAGGCTGAGGCAGGAGAATTGCTTGAACCTAGTGGGTGGAGGTTGCTGTGAGCCAAGATCGCACCAGTGCACTCCAGCCTGGGCAACAGAAGCAAAACTCTGTATCAAAAACAAAACAAAACAAAAAAAAAGCCCTGAAGTTAAAAATCTCAATTTTAAAAAGTGCAGAGCTGAGCACAGTGGTGTGCACCTATAGTCGCATCTACTTGGGAGGCTGAGATGGAGGGACTGCTTGAGCCCAGGAATTTGGGTCTAGAGTGGGCAACAGAGTAAGACCCTGTCTCAATAAAAAGTGCAACTTTTCCTGCAAAGAATGAACATCTACAAAAAAACTGAAAAAGAGCTGGGAACCATAAGATAGATCCTCTATTTTCTCCCTTATACCTCTGCTGGCTATTGAGAGTGTAAAAAGCTTTGTCAGTAGCATTCATTACATACCCTGGCTTTTTTTTTTCTATTTCCTTTCTGGAAAAAAAAAAAAAAACCCCGACAAGTAATAGATACATTTATAATTACAGAATCTTGTTATCCCTTAATCAATTTGAGTGTACAGAAAATGCAAGGTCTATAAACAGTTAATACCTGAACTGGCAGGAAGTGATGGAGACCATGGAGTTCCTTCAAAAAGGGAATACAGAGATGTTTCCTGGGGAGCCATTGAGGGATTGAGTTCTGCTTTGGAGCTGGGTGCCAGGTTTTTCCCGTATACCTCATTGAACATACTATTATTTGGGTATCTTTCCTGAAAGTCATGACAGTCACATTATAAACTCAATGCAAGGAAAGAGATTTGAGAAAATCCAATGTCTTATTCATGGATGCTTGGTACACTTTAAGCTTTTTTTAGGAAGAGAAATTTTGAAGGCTTTTATTTCTGTTTGTGTTTCAATTTTCCAGTCAAATTAATTTTCCTCTTTGCTTTCTCTCACCCTTACATTTGCTCTATGTAAACCGCCCAGGTTGAAAATGTGAATAATTTATTTGGCTCAAGAACAGAGCCCTAAGGGTTTCAATATTAATGAGAAGTAAAGGGTTTTAACTCATGAGGTACAAGTCACTAGCATACCCCAATCAGAGACAAGGGGGATAAAATCAAATGCCTGGAATACACTAATATATAGAAAATAAAGGAAAAAACAGACATACTGAAACAGTATGCAAAAGAAAATGATCGGTCTATACTGAAAGCAAACGGCAGGATTTTTCACTGTTCACCTACCTGATTGAGAGAGAATCCGGTGAGGGACAGGAAAGAGGATGAATGTGACATGAGCTCTGAGGGTTTCTCCAATAAGGATTTCTTCAGTTCCAGAAAAAAAGATAACTCAGTTATACCTTCCATTCTTAATATTAATCTTATGATACTATGGAACTAAAGCAAAGACTATCATTTAAGCATGCCTGCATTTGCCTGTCAAGTACAATTTGAGGCTCAAAAGACGTGAATTCAAATCTGTTACTTCCATGACACCACCTAAGTGTCAGTTGCCACAGGTGAATAGAATCCTCCTTTTATAATTGAATCTAGTCAATGATTCTATTCTGGCAAGGACCAGAGAGACCCTGGTAAACTGCATTCTGAGTGTTTATGAGGCAGGTACCTCAGGAATCCCCTTGTCAACCGTTGCTCTTAAAATAATCTCAAAACAAAATGCTGAACTGTTCCAACACTGTTTCTCTCCACCCCACAATTTTTAAAACATTTACATTGGTGAATTTTAAAAAGCCTTTTAAATCCATTTGACAAATGCCTTTGTTAATATGCTTTTAAAGCAGCTCTATTTGCAGTATATATTAAAATAGTGGCTAAAAGTCAAGCTTACATTTATTGGTCTAGCAAAGTCATTAGAAGAAACAAAGCTGACTCTCTATGCTGCCACTGAATAGCTGGCTAACAAAACATTACTAAATGCCTATGACAAGTGAAGCACTTTGATGTCTATATCATTAATGTTAAATATAGGAAGAGTTACAGTCAAGGTTTTTTAACTCGTTTTTTAAAATATGAAAAACAAAACCTGAAAATACTCCCACTTGTTCTACCATCAGCTCCATTTCCAACGAAAGCAACACTAAGGGAACAGGAACAGGAACTAAGGATTAGGAAACAAGTGGACAGACAGGCACTACCCTCAGTCCTTCAAGCCACTCCAGCGTAAAAGCAGCAAGAAAGGCAAACATGCAGAGGCAGCAGTACAGCAGCTGGGCTTCCACAATCCCTATGCACTCAGTCATGACACTACTACCATTTAAGTCTCCAGGGAATCTTTTATTGCTATTATTTAATAACTTGGTATGGGGCCTCTACTGCTACCACCCAGGCAAATTCTTAAGGGAACTTCAAGTGCCAGGGATGGCAGCAATGTCATGAAAGCTGTTAAGCTTTTATTTCTCCCGATACTAAAATTAATGCATTTTAATTTTACAAATGTGTCCTTGCCCTGTGTTTATGAGAAAGAAACAGCAAGAAAGTAAAATTCACTGTCTTTTTATGTCTTATTAAGGTGTAATAAAGAGATGTATGTCATAGCATACATCTTTCTTTCCATCTTTTATACTCCCCACTCACAGTAAAATATAATATGAACACTGACAAGCATACAGAATGTTTCTGAAATGCAGGCTGAGTTCTCCGATTTTATTTTATGTGATTCTAGTTATTTATTTTCATATTTACTCAATTATGACACTCTGACAATGTTTATAATTAGACTCCTCTTCATTTTTACTCATTCTGTTCATGAATCCAATTTTGAATTTAGATCAGGGCTCTTTCTGCAATTAATCAAACAAAAAAGAGCCATATACTCTTCAATAATGTCAGCTAAAAAAAATCAAGAGCATATTTCCTATCATATTTTGGCTACATATGAGAAATAAATCTCACTGTTCCTAAGCAAGATCAAATGACACTTAAAATTTCTGAGTCCAGATAGAAATGTCACCTGAAAAGTGAGTTAATTTCTCACCATCATACCTTCTGTGTGACCAGCTCTGCAGGATTCTTTCTGGACAACACAAAAAACCAAGGTATGCCTCTAGGATTTGAGGGAACTATGAAGTCAGAAATATTCTGCTATATCCTACTACTATCTTAAGATTGGTTTAGGTAATTAGAAAATGTTTCACAGTTCTGTAAAGGACAGCCCCAGGAAGAGAAAAAAATCACCTAATCCATGTACTACAATATCTCAGAAAAGCAGCTGGGGGTTAGAGCAAGAAGCAGAATTATGTCAAATACATACAAAAAGGCTTCGTCCAGGAAGGGAGGCGAGAGGCCCCAGCAGAGCTGGGTAAAGATCAGGAGGGTTAGAAAAAATCAGCTCTTCCTCTTCCTCCAAGGCAGCCAGACTCTTTAACAGGTCCGGAGGAAGCAGAGGGGAGCTCTTGGGGTCCTAGTGACAGAAAGGATCACAGTGAGAATGCGATAAGGGATAACAAAAGCATAAAGGAATAGTGGCATAATTAGGTGGAAGAAGACAACTAAAGTCAAGGGGATGGTGAAATAGATGGTATTAGGCAAAGAGAAAAAGGCTCTGAAATGCAAAGGCAAAGTGACACAAGGACAATGATGGAGAAAGTTCAAGGTAACAGAAAAGCAAAAATACTGACAGAACAGAACACAAAAGGTTAATGTGGCTAGTGAGTAAAACAATGCAATGGAGCAAAATGATTAGCATATCTTGTGCTAACAAAGAGAGAAACAGATCTTTTAAAAAGTTACAAATATTCACCTGATTCTCATGAATAAAAAGGGCAAGGAAAGGGACCTCCACTGTCCAAGATAACTAACTTTGGTCCTCTCAGAAAGCAATTTATTTAAATATTAGTAAACCTGTTTTTAAACTTAGATGATTCAGCCCAACTGAGAGGAGTGCTTTGTCTCAGAATTCTCTGCTGTGTTAAACCACAGAGATTTCTGTACATGGTTTCTCTGCCAGACCATCAGAGTTCAAAGTCAGTCACAGAATTCTTCAGCTTCTAACTTCCAAACTAAAACATACTGTGCAATTCTGAGGAGGAAACCAAGAGCTATACCAATACTCAGTGGCATACAGTACTAATGAATAAGAGTGGCCTTTTTATAAGATCTATTTGAGATATTCAAAAGATAGTCAACCCCAGATTGTGGGGTGATAGGAAAGAACACACACCTCAAACGGCATCCTGGGCACAGGATCCTGCTCTGGACGGAAGACTGTTTGCCGTTTGCCCCTGCGGTCCATATTTGCTTGCTGTGCCATTACAGGTCTGTTATCAGCCATGCTGTAGGAAGAATCCCAGTAGAATTCTGGGACCTTGACTTCTGAGGGATTATGGTTATATGGCTCCATGGGAAAAGGCTTCATTTTTTTTTCTAGAGGCTGCTGCTGCATTACAGGAGGTTGCAATGACGGCTCAAACAGTTTTATGGGGTCTTGGGTCTGAAGGTAGTAGGGCTGTTTCACAGGCATAATTTTCCCTAATGGGCCTTGAACCTGAGGAGGATTCCACAGCTGTTTGGAGGCATCTGCCTGTTGATACTAAGAAAGAGATGCCTGTCATCAAGGTGAAGATGAAATGCAATATTACTTATAATCAATGCTAAAGAATCACAGAATGAACTTAAGTTTTTTCCAACCAACAAAACTCCAGGCAAGGCAGCAGTCTCCTTTACCTTTTGGCCTTTTCAATACGCAGAGCTTTCTGAGAACAGATTATAGGCACCACACTCACATTTTCTTTCATAAACTATTTAAGAGGTTGAATGAATGAATATATTTGCATAAGAGCGTTTGTTTCCCCTTTCTGCTTCAAGTGCTGTGCTTCACATGACAACATTTAAGATTGGTGTCACATCTGTCTTAGTACCTCATCAAGACTGGGATTCTATTTCCCTAGTAGTTTATGTTCCTATAGGAGAATTATTTGCAGAAAATCTATTTTCAATAAAACTGACACTTAGTAGCAGCCAAGGAAAATATTAAGTTAGTTAATATTTTAACTAACTAAAAATATTAGTTAAGATCTAATATTTTATCCTTTACAAAAGGAAAACATGAAACTTTCATAAACAGTAGAGACAATACTTTTGTTTTCCCATAATCACTATAAATCTAAGGAAGAAGTATCTCAAAGTTTAATCAGCACTTCTAACATTGACTCCTTCAGCGTTTCCCCTTATTTCATTCAGCTGGATAGTACACACAACTGTAACTTACCTGCTGGAATCCAGAGTGGTGAGGCGGGCTTTTCCCCAAAGCTGGCACAGCTTTTGTAGGGGATTGTTGTTGCTGAGTTAGAGCTTGAACCTGCAACTGGCTTGTAGGCTGTGCTGTTGGCTGAGCTGGTAAAGATGTAAGGGGTTGCTGGGAAGGTGGCTGTGATTGTTGAGGTCCCTGGTTCATTGGCCCTGGTCCAGAGGGCCGTTGCTGGCTGTAAGGAATGTGGGACTGTTTCCCAGCTTGCACCTGGTTTCCTGCTGGAGAGTGAGCTGTAGGCTGAAGAAAGGTTCCCGGGACAGAAACACCAGCTGGGAAGGTGTAACCTGAGCCCATAGAAAATGCCACAGGAGGGGGGATAACATATGTTGGGGGCGGAAACCCTTCAAAACAGAAGAACACAGCTTTAGTTCTAAAGAAACAGCAAAAAAAAAAAAAAAAATTCAAAATGTCAACTTTTTTTTTTTTTTTACAGGTGGGTAGAGGGAGTCTTCCAACATATCATAAAAGGTATCAGCCATGTTGTCAATCTTTAATTTGATTTTAAAAACTACACTACTGACACTTTTCCTTTATCCACTGAAGTAATCAGTATTCTATAAGTAGCTTCTGTGTTTAGTGATAGGATTTCCTTCGTAACGACAAACATGCACTTGCAATGTACACTACACAGAAACAGCTCAAAAGTAATTTTATAAGCATTAGGGCAAATATAACTTTTTATGGCTTAATAACATTACTCCAACAGAATATACATTTCTCAGTGAGTGAACAGAAAATCTTGCACAGAAAAGATTAAGTAGAAGAAATTACAAAACATGTACTTACCTGGCCTGCTGGGAAGAGGAGGGAAGGCTCCAGGGTGATGAATGGGGATGAACTGGGAGTTACTTGCTTGGGTTGGAGTTTGAGTTACCGGTGTTTTCCTGGCTTCAGACACTGGAGTCTTTCTTAATTCTGTCTGGGATTTTACCTATGACCAACAGAGGCAAAACTATCTATAATAAACTGAAACTCAAATGTATCAGAAAGAAGCCCCTATTCTTAAGAAAGTATTTAAAACCTCATTAGATCAAAAAGTACATGCTGAAGATAAATTCACCTAAGTTAAAAACGGAAAATCAAAGCAAATTATTTAATCGCCAATAAAAGATAATTATTTGATAAACTATCTTAGTTTTACAAATTATTTTGCTTTCCCATGCTTGCAAAAATCCAAATATGTAAAGGACTTTGGAGCACATTTGTTTTAAAAATGAGATACCTGACGCTAACAAGTTGAAAAAAACTTGTTTATGATCTTAAGTTGCTTGTTATGGGGCCCAGGGTACTCTATACTCTAATTCATTAAACAGCATACATGCTATTAATTAATAATGACTATTAACCCATAGATGAGGTATTTTGGCCCTCAGCTTAATTTCATCTGGGTAGCCTAAGTATATAGTCAGGCATCTACCCTCCAGCCTGCAACTTTACCACCCTTCAGAATAATAAGGATACATTCAGCAGTAAGGCCCAGGCCCCAAGATCCTACAGATGGAGCCAGAGAGAAGTAGATGTCATATGCACTGCTCAAAGTTGAGCAAAATGAGGGAAAATGAGTAGCATTTATAGAAAACTTAGGAAGAGGTACAGAGTGTGGTGATATGTTGACTCTTTCTTTAATCATTTATAGGTGATTTGAGATGGGTAAGAAACCAAAAAAGGAGATGGTATTTTCAGTCTGGACCTTATTAAGAGCAGTTATGGAGAATGGAGGCAGGCAAGCAGAAAATGCTGGGCTTATCCCTGTTACTCTGATCCTTTGGCTTTCTAGTTCATTTGGTTTTTTCCCTTGCCCTTTCCCAGAATCTCCTACTCCCCCCATGTCTTAATTTCTACCTTGTCTTTCTCTCTCCCTGATATAATCTTAAAAGGGAATCATTTTCTTATTTCTTTTTCTCAAAAAAATTAGAGAAATACATCAAAGGTACTATTTATTTGTGGGCAGCCTTCAACAACGTAAAATTTCTCATGCAAACACATTCACTTACTAAAATGTGTTAACAAATCACATGGCCACTTAAGTATTTGGTCAAACATTAATAGTATTAATAAAACCGTCACAGAATAAAGGTCTTTTTCTGTTTATATGACATCATCTTATCTACTTGGAAAAATATTTTAATAAAAATAAAGTCACAAATAACTGAGCAGTGCTTATCTTTTCCCAGCAAGAAACCTGGGTTCTTGCTTTATAAATTCCTAGGATCCAGGATAAGATTAAAGTGATATTAATACCACTAGCTGGGACAAGTATAAATGTCAAGAAAAAAAGTCTCATGTTTCCATGAAAAAAATATATATCAATATTTTTATGTGTACACACACACACACACACATTCATATATATAAAATAGTGAACCTAAAAAAAAAAACCTGCATATGCCTTAATATACTCTCGGTTCTACTGGATCTAAAGAAGACCCCAAAGCTCCACTATAGCATTAACAAATGGTAATTATATCTTCCAAAGAAAATATAATCCTGGGTGTAACTGATGGCTTTGCAACTGACCCTTTCAAACTCCTAAAGTGGAGAGAATTGACAAAGGTGTCAAATCAGGTTGACATGTATTTTTCACTCCTAATTCCGAAGAATTGCTGAAGTAACCATCTATCACAGCTCTTTATATAACCTTACTACGCATTTAAACTTCCAGGACAGTCAATTCTCATGCCTTTAGAACAAAATGAAAAGTCTTGCCTTTTGTGTGAGCCTTCCTCTACCTGCTTTATAGTTCAAATACAGCTTACCTGCACTGCCACATTCTGCTTTCCTGTTTCCTGTAACTTTTCTAAGGTGCATTTCTTGGTTTCAGTTTTCCTCTTGTTGTTGTCCTTCTTTCCATCATTCTTAGTTACAGTTATTCCTTTGCTATAGTCCCTTCTCACCTCTTTGGGAGGAAAACTTCTTCCCTGGTCTCTGTTCACTTCTCGTGGCTTAATGTTCTCTTTGAAGGTAACCATTGGCTTCTCTCCTGTGTCACAGTTGTTGCTTAAATTTCGGCTTGTAGATAGCACTGATTTCAGCCCTGGGCTCCCATCTGCAGCCAGCGACTCTATCACAGATGTTTCTTGCAGAATGAGGTTCTCTTTGGCTTCACTGGGGTCTTCCAGTATTAATTCTGGAATTTCTGTGATAAACAACAATTTCCCTACTTCATTTTCACACTGCATCAGCCTAAAAAAGCAAAAATAAATCCATATATGAAAAACATTAACTTAAAAAATAATAACAACTGAATTGTGTATGGATCCAAGTCAACATATTCCTAGCACTAAGAACCACAGAAACAGCAGGATATAATGATACGGATTCAGAAAACCCAAAAAGTAATTATATAGAAACTGAGGTTCTCATTATCACATTTAACATCATCACAACATATCCCTCTGCTCTTTCAATGTTTGCTAGTAATTACATTTTCTGGGATGCTTCAAGTACAAGACACTAGGGCCCTTGATACTTCCTATAAGGTAGCTATATATAATTCCTATTTTATAGATGTGAAAATTGAAGCTTGGAGGTGGTAAGTTCATTCAAACATGCAAGCATTTAAGTACCTACTATATGACAGGAACTTGAATACAAAAAGGAGTAAGTCGTTACTGACTTTGGAAAGGTTATAATCTACCGGGGAGATCCCAAGGACACCCACTTGGGAAGCTGCAGATCTAGAAATGAAACTCCAAGCAATGGAATTCCAAAACCTGCATTCTTTCCCCTACACTACTACACCTGGTTTTTGCTTAATTACCTACTAGCACCATCTTGGTCTGTCCTGCCTGAAACTGACCACCATGCCCAGGCCAATACAAATTACCATGACTGTGAAAGTACAGTTCAGCCAGATTTACAGATATATTTATAAATTAGAGCAGAAACTCATGATAAACAAGAAAGACAACCAAATCCTCTCTAATACACAGTGTAATGGGGAAAATGGAGATTCTAAATAAAGAGGGTATTTATTATCACTGAGTCATAATTAGATGTTGTGCTACCAACATGTTGATTTAAGAGTTCATGATTGACAATATTTATACCAAAGCTTAAAATACATAACATGTGAGGTGTGTGTGTGTGTGTGTGTGTGTGTGTGTTAAAAGGTGGTTAAAAGGGGTAGACCAGAAGCGCCATGGACGTACCTTGGCTGATTATCAGCGATCCATTTGCCTATAGAGATCAAGCGCTGCTGTCGTATTCGTCGTTGCTGACCTTCTTTGTCTCCTGTAATACCCTGGTGACCTTTGGAAAAATCCAAGTTCCTAAAATTTACACAAACAAATTATGAGAATATTAAATTGCTAAGGATATTTTCCAGGCAACTAAATTCACCTGATTATCTGTAATGGCTTCAGATTATTTTCCATATAGGTCAGCTACTTGATGTAATCAACTGAATTTATGAGAATTTATACTCCCAAAGATTTTTACAAACTATGAAACAAAAAAGATAATATACAAATTCATTATATTAATGTAGTATTTTTTACTTACATTTTACTTTTTAGTTGGGGAGATCAAATAAACCACAACTTTTTATTAGGAAAGATTCTTTTATCATTTTAAGAATAAAGTGTTATAAACACTTATCTTGCATGCTAAATAATTTGTTTGAAATGACCATGGGAATGCTAAGAGTCTCTGAGGTGCCTATTCTAATAAATAATATTAATCTATCCACTTTACAGTGGCCCATTCTAAATCAGAAAAATGTGTAAATATCATAAAGCATATAGAGCAACTCACTGATCTCAGAAGGATAAGCCAAACTGAAAAAAATAACAATTTTTCAGATTTTTCCTTATTAAACTTTTTAAAAAAAGAACATTTAAGAATTGCCAGGCAGAAGGCTAGATGCTGAGGACACAAAGATAAGTAAGAGTCCCTACCTTCAGGAATAAATAATAATGATTCAATCTGATAAGCAGCATAATAAAAACTATACAAAGAGTAAGTGACTATAGTAAAAGGAGGATGAGTTCCTTCTGAGAAGCTCTGAAAGGTTTCACAGTGTGACACCTGAGCTAGACCTTGACGAGGTATGGGTAAGTGCTTACCAGGCTGGTGAGGGAATGGCAGTAGAGGAGAAGAAAATGTTCTAGGTACAACATGAACAAAGTTGTGGAGGAATAAAAATAGGGAGCTATTCAAGGATAGCACATGGTGTATAGGGTTTGTAAATATTGGGGGAAGTTGCAGAAAAAAGGCTAGATAGTGCTGAAACTTGAGTATCAAGCTAAAAGAGACAGTAGAGCAACCAGGAATGGGTAAATCAAAATATTAGTCATGGGATATCACTGTTTCCATATTTAAAAACTGTAACTCTAGAGGCAGTGTAGAAACAGACTATAGGAAGAGAGGAACTATATGTAGGGAGGTTTTTATACTTCAAGCAAACTGGTGATAAAAGCCTGAACTATATATGAGGAAATAAGTGGAAGGAGTTGAACCTAAGAAGCATTTCAGACACAGAATTATAAAGCCCTGGTGAGAAAGACTAATGGAAACAAGGGTTTTTCAGATTTCCAGTTTGGTCATATGGATGGTAATGCCACAGGCACAGATAGAAAATAGACAAAGAAGACTGCTTTTTGGCTGACCAAACAGGAAAACATAAGCTCAACTTTTGGTCATGTTAAAGTTTAAAATGCACAAGCGATGTTAGATTGTTAGAATATGGGCCCAAACTTCAAAAGAAGCCAGAGCTGAAAATCTGGGACCTATCATCCCACAAACATAGGGATGGGTTTCATCGACAGGGAGAATGTAGAAAGTGGGAAGGAAAGGGGAAGAAAAGAATCCTGGAAAACAGCCGGGCGCGGTGGCTCAAGCCTGTAATCCCAGCACTTTGGGAGGCCGAGGCGGGCGGATCACGAGGTCAAGAGATCGAGACCATCCTGGTCAACATGGTGAAACCCCGTCTCTACTAAAAATACAAAAAATTAGCTGGGCACGGTGGCGAGTGCCTGTAATCCCAGTTGCTCAGGAGGCGGAGGCAGGAGAATTGCCTGAACCCAGGAGGCGGAGGTTGCGATGAGCCGAGATCGCACCATTGCACTCCAGCCTGGGTAACAAGAGCGAAACTCCGTCTCAAAAAAATAAATAAAAAAAATAAAGAATCCTGGAAAACAACAACATTCAGAGGCATGTAGTTTAAAAGTAATAGTGAAAAAGACTGAGTGCTAAGCATGGAAAAAATAGTATCACAGAGCTAAGGAAAAAGGTTTGATGAAGAAAGGGGATCAACAGACTCTGCTGAAGAAAATTCAATAGAATGAAGATTATAAAGAAGTCATTTGTTTTTTGTATCTAGAAGAGCACTGATAGTTTAAACTACAATAGGCTGAAAATGACTGGGAATTAAGTGGAATCAGTCAGGTTGGCCCACACTACTTTTTAAGTTTGATGAGGAAAAGATAAGGCAACATAGGAAAATATGAGGATGTAAATTCATTTTACTGTTTTAAAAGAATGGGCACACTTGAATGTTACTAGGCTAAAGGGAATTAGTTGTTAAAAAAAAAAAAAAGAAAGGAAAGAAAAGAAAAAAAGACACTGGAAATATAATGCAGAGAGAATAACGGATAGAGCAAGGTTCTTAGGGAGGTGAGAAGGGATAGGATCAAGGGCAGGGATGGAAAGGTTAGACTTTAATCTTTATTACACAGGAACTGAAGACATGACAGATACAAATCCAATTCACAACAAACTTTCACTATTAGTTGCTGTTACAAAAATAACACACAGCTAGGACAGATCAAATATTCCTCTATATCCAAGCCCAATTCCCTCTTATTTTTAATAACAACTGCAATCACTGGCAATGAAGTAAAAGCACTTCAACTATCACCTACCTGAAAGAAGGTCTCAAGGCCAAGAATCCTTGTAATTCAAACTCCTCTGGAAGTGGTGTTGCTAAAGGGTCAAAATCAAAATTTGCAATCATTTTAATTAAAATGTTGTTTGGTAGAATACTGCTCACTAAATGTTTCAAAAAATTAATACACAGAAAGTAATTATAATGCTTATAGTTTGTTCTCTACTCTTCTTTGTAGTAATCCTGATGAAAATAACTCACCTGTCAAAACTCTGCATGTTACCTTTGAGACACAGACATTCCCCTAATACTCAATGCTGAGGAGGATGGATTTGTAAAAAATTGGCAGTCTTAAGAATTCACAGTCTTGGATCTGTAATCCCAATGTTTAGATTACCTGTCTCTTTTTACTCAAAGTACTGAATAACACTGACATCATCTGAGAACTTGTGAGAAATGCAGAATCTTGGGCACTAATTCAAACCTACTGACTCATAAACTGTATTTTAAAAAGATTTGGGTGATTTATGTGCAAACTAATGCATGAGGAGCACTCATTTAACAGAAAAAAAAAAATCAGAAAGCAGCCAAGCCAGAGGTTGTTCAGTGCAGCATTAACTAAAATGGGGAAAATTTTAAAGCAACAGAGAGTGCATAAATAAGATTATAGCACTTCCATAGGATGGAATATTATGAAACCAGTAAAAGTTATGTTGTCAAAATGCTTAATGACAAAAGAAAATGCTAACAATATAATACTAAATTTCAAAATCAGGCACAAATTTATATTTGATATGAATCATTTCCTATGTGTTTGTACATGTAAGAAAAAGGTCCAAAGAAGATATACTATCATGAATAGTAAAAGGTATCTCTGTATGGAGATGTGTGTTCTTTTTGTTTGTACCAAATTTTCTGAGTTACTTTGACAGAGCAATGTCCACAATAATCTCCTTTTAATAGTAAGAATGAGGAGGAAGGAAAGACAGAAAGAATCTAAAGGTATTACACACCCTTCTGAACTCCTATTTGAATGATGCTAAATGAGAACACACTGCCAGAACTGCGAGCACATTATCTACCTCCACCCACTTACTGTAGAGCTCAGTCACTTCTGAGATATTGAATTGAAAGTCAAACATTCATCACAAAAACCTCTTCTTCTCTGGCCTCAAGCACACCATTAATGATGGAGAACTGCATCAACAACACAAGGTGTGGGTTGCCCTTACCGTTAGTACTTGAGAGGTCTTCTTCGTGGGGATGGAAGCTATTCAGAAGAGAAATCAGCCAGGGCCAAATGCTGTAAATTAAAGAAATAATTCTGACTTTATTTTTATATAAGAGCAACCATATAAGCATGAAAACGATATCTACAGGTCCTGGACATTATGTATTTTCCTCTTATTTCAGCATTTCAAAGGCAGTATAATTTTTTAAAATGTATTTTCAAAGATATACTACAAATGATAAAGATACAACAAAAGGGAAAAATTTCCATGACAGAGAACTACTACTGTAGGTCATGTCCCACGCTCCTAATTCAACAAACAGTGAAAATAATTTGTCATTTTTAAACATGGAAAACTGAATAGGCTGAGAAAATCCTAAGCAAATAAACAACATACTATGTTTTTATAAAGCTTTCACATACATTATGAGTTGTGGAATCCACTGTTAGTTCTTTAATTTGTGACAGGGTATGGTTATACCACACAAATCCCATTCCCTGTTCAAAGTGATAACACCTCTTTTTTTAATGGTACAAAAAAGTCCATCTTGTTACAACAGCCTCTCTGTTTCCTAATACACAATTTTTGTGAAAGTTTACACACGAAATATTAGAACATATTCTTTCCACTATTCAGAAGTAAGTTCTATATATGTATTTGTTAACTGTGTCCTTGGTTCCTGAGTGAGGTATGTTGGTTTATTATTTAGATTAATAAACATCACTTTACATATAAACATTTGTATCAAAATCTGTTATCTTTCAAACATAAGAGCAATTTATAAATCTGATATAATATATATGGCCAGGCAAGATTTATTTTTAGGTGAGACAAATGCAATTAGTTTGAGTGTATTTGCTAGGTTGGGAACAGATGTGATGAGTGGAAGTAGCCATGCTGATGGCTTAAAATAATTTGGTTTTGGCCTGGAAACAATTACTTTGATTTTCCTACAGTAGACTCATCTATCTAATCACGTTATCCTTAAGATAGTATGAAGCTTACCTCTGAATATAGATCAACTGATTTTTATTTAAAAAAAAAAAAAAAGCATGAGATGAGGTGCCCACGGTAGAGAAACTGGATATAAATAATCACACCATGGAAAACTGTAAGTTAACAACTATTTGGGACAGTTGTACACTTTGAAATATGAGAATATGCTACTTTAAAAATATCGACATATACCCATATCAAAAAATGAATAAACAAATATTGAAGAATCAATGTCTGCTACAAACATTTGAGGATGTAGTAACAGACAGCTATAGTAAGGTTAGTAACCTAAAAAAGAATATTATACTAGTACAATGTCTTCATGCAACACATATAAACTCTCGAGAAAACACTGCAGAAAAAGCTCATGAGTGGATGACCTATTGATATACTGCTTTACCCTGTAACTGTTTTCTAAGTAGGAAAATCACTATTCCATGTATTCATTAGCTTAAGAGAGTATGTTCTCAAAAAAGTACAAGGGAAACAAAATTCTAGAAATTGAGAAGGCCCAGATATAAGAAACTGAAGAATATTTGAATATATATGAAATTCTGAGTTCACAAAAGAAATATTGTTTTTCCATTACTTAAAAGATATAAATGAACATTATTACTTTAATGTATTAGACATGTAAGGAAAATCTTCAGTTTTGAAGAGATATCCCATGTTAGTCTTTAAAATGAGTACTAACATAATTTAAGATAGAATGAAATACCTGCAAGGGCATAATTCTAAACATCTTGGTAAATCTGATAGGAGGAAGAGGAAAGTAAATGACAGAAAAAAATGGAGGGAAAAAAATGTTTGCCAATAAAGCTATTTCTTCTGGCTGAATGTCTTTTGCCATGAGAAGAAATGGGAATATACAGAATGGGCCAAAAGGATAACTGTACAAGATCAACAATAAGAAGAAAGAAAACACAATAAAAATAATAATCCCTACCTATAAATATAAAAACTCTGTAAGCAAATGGTTAAACACGCCGTTCTTCTTTTCTAACATTACTGATATAATATACTAAACTAAACATGTTTGAGTTCTAGAGTACCCAGGAGTAGAAAAACTGAACAGCCTGAGTTAAGAAATGAACATTTTGTGTAAGGAAGCAATGTCTGAAATTCTGTATTACTAAAACCTATGCTAACATTAAAAGGAGATGTACAGAGTATATGCTGTGCTATGTTCCTAAACTCTATTCATGATAATGACAAAATATCATGGAAAGAGCTTATAGTTAACAGGAGAAAAGACAATTATGAAGCAGACAGACTATAAGGTTTTTTTGCCTTTTTTTTTTTTTTTAAAGACAGTCTCACTCTGTAGCCCAGGCTGGAGTATAGTAGCACTATCTCAGCTCACTACAACCTCCACTTCTTGGGTTCAAGTGGTTTTCCTACCTCAGCCTCCCAAGTATCTGGGATTACAGACATGCACCACAATGCCCAGCTAATTTGTATTTTTAGTAAAGATGGGGTTTCACTATGTTGGCCAGGCTGGTCTCAAACTCCTGACCTCAAGTGATCCACCTGCCTCATCCTCCCAAAGTACTGGGATTACAGCTATTGAGCCACAGTGCCTCGCCCATAGGGTCTTAAATATGGCTTCAAAAAGGCATTTTCTAAGTTGTGACGTTGGCCAATATATATGCTGAGCCACAAAGCAAAACTTTCAAAGAGACCCTCCTTACATATACCATGAAAATATGCAGGGGAGGAACTTCCTATTTGGTGCTAAGCCATCTTGAAAGTATTTATTTCTACAATCAAAGGTACACTGAAAGTTTTCATTTATCATTGTAAAATCAACAGTTCCTAAGAACTGTCAGAATTCTTTGTGAATTGTCATTGTGAGTAGCAATGACAAAGAAAATGGTGAGAATCAAAATAACTTTCAATCTTTACGCTTCAAATAAACAAATATTCAAATTGAGTGTTACTGTAAGACAACAGCAAACAGTTTGTGTATAAAAAAAATGAAAGAAATAAAAATCTCTTCCCTTCAATTCTTAAACAGAAAATTGGGGCATACTGTAATAAATAAGAAACAAACCGGTTTTATTTCAAGTTCACTTTGAAATGTGAAAAATGCCTTTTCCCCAGGACAGCAACTGGGAACAAGGGAGTGTACAGGGAGTCACAAATCCTTAAGACTAAGCCTCACATGAAGAATTCAAATAAACAAATGAAAAGCATACAAAGAAGTCTTCAGTTCAACTTCCAGAGAGTCGGCAGAAAATACAGTCTTCCATTGTTCAAATGTTGTATTTTAGAAGGCAGTTTTTACATATTTATGAATATCAAACAAACAAAGCACACAAGTTAACATGAAATTCTAAAAACACTTACTACTGCCTTTCATCCACCACTGCCTCCTGGAAGACCCTGGGTCTGAGTCTTAGCCAGTCCATGGAGACCTTGACTGCTGGAAGAGGGTAGGCGTTGTAGGACTCCTCCGGAGACTCATTCTGGAGAGGACACTTGCACAGGATGCCAAGAAAAGACACTTGAAGAAAAAAAATGTATTCAAAAAGCGTAAGAAATCTGAAACTGTGCCAGTTCAAATTAAAACATTATGTGCCTTCTAATATATTCTGTTTAACACTTAAGTATCTTCCAGTTTCTTCCTAAAAAGACACTTTCTTTCCCATATTAAAAATGTTATAGATACACTTGATGAGAAGGGGTCAGCAGATAAAAGGACAGAACTTGGGGTTGAAAGTTATTCTGAGCTTCTGATTCAGTGTATGAAATACGCTGTGCATTTTATGTCATTGTGCTTTGCTACAATGATGAAATGCCTAAGATGATGCTTTTCAAAAAACATGGCACATGTTAAGAATTTAATACTCACTAAAGAGGGCCAGCAACTGTGTCCAACATAGCTGCTCATCTTGGCTGTAACTGTGCTGCTCGGTTTCATTGCTAAAGTCACGAAGGTGATGAAGTTGAAACAGGTTAATGACAGTGACATGAACTAACTGCTGAGAGTTGAAAGCTTTTTGGAATAGCAGCCTCTGTAAAAGAAGACAGAAGTACTGCATATATTATCAAGAACAGGAACCATGTTTGACACAAGAATTAAACTGGCAGTCTGTATTTAGAACCACCATGTGTAACAGAATTACAGATGAGTAAATGGTTCTGCCCTCAATCCCAGTATTTTGATTGGGTCTAATTATTTCCAAACTGACATTCTGTCTTGAAAGGAATTAATCTAGACACCACAGAATTGTTTGAGCTTTTGTCAAACAAACTTTTTTCCCCTAGGAAACTATACATTTTTAAATATGACCTGAGAAAAGTCTTTTGAGTATTCATCCATAAATTTATACATCTTTGTCCTTTAGCAATTGTTTTATACAAGATATATACATATCAAAAAATTAAGTTGGAACCAATGACTAGAAAGCAACAGAAAGATCCAAAAAATTCTTTTTTGAACTCCGAGTACAAAAAGCATGACTTCTTAGATTTGTCATAAAATTTACTCTTTCAAAGGCTTGATACATTAAAACTTATTTTCTAAACAAGGCATAGCAAGCACATACTCTGGAACAGAGTAAATGACATATTAAAGCAACATTAAGATGTATTAAAGGCACTTCTACAACTGGTGTTTTCCCCTCTTAGAGAAGTACATGCATGAGCATCAAATTTCATTTGCCCTCTAATAACTATGTGTTCACAGTGATCTGTTAACTAGCAATATAATCAATCACCCAGATACTCTCAGTTGGTGCCTCAACGGAATTACCCTTCTACTTTAATAACTGCAATTGTTCTGGATTACCTTCAGATAAAAATACTTTTCTAACAGAAGTTCCTATTTCATCCTACACTTTAGCCATAACCAGTCTTCCTCTATCCCCAGGGAAAATTTTTGCAGAGAGCAGGGATTACCACTAGCATTATGGTGGAAAACGGATAATCCTTACTTACAGTTCCACCAGCAGTGACAGGAGATTCTACCATGTCAGAAACTTACAGCTGCCTCTGCCAAGACTACTCTGAGATTTTTGTTTTTATTTACATAAGGAACCTGAAATAGCCATAGTAAGTTGTATGATTCTAAGAGGAAAGTCTTTTATATTATAATACAATATAGTTATATTATATTAGAGAATACAATTTCCTTCTACTTGAACACCATCACAACTGTCAGTCTTCTTGCAATCTGCCATCTCATTGTATGTATATATCTAGAATGGTTAGCCCTTCTCCAAAGACATCAAGCCTTAATCTTTCATAGAAATTTCCTGAAATCCTGTCTCTTCCCCAGAATTTTCCCACAAAATTTCTCCTTCAGTCTCTACAACTAACCTTCTAAATAAGCTGACATTCATACAAATACTTAATACTGGTATAAAATTAGACTATTTAGTTATATTTCTCAAAAAGCACTGTTTCTTACAAGCATAATATGGTAATGTATTCCCTGTATCTATAAATCCATTGGCATTAATTTTAGAAGGTAATATACCACTGAAGAGGTTCATAGCCAACTAAATAATTTTCTAATATATGTACACAAGTGTTAATGAATATGAATACACCCTACTACGAACAAATGATAATGCAAGTTCATGAAGATACAGACTGTCATGTTTTCCCCTATATCTCCAAAAGCCTGGAAAAGTGCATGGTACATAGCAGGACCTCAATAAACACTTAGTGAATGAACAAGGGTTAGAAATAAGTTTATAATAATAAAGGGTTAGAAGTGAGTTTGAAGTTATTCAGTTGTAATTTCCTAAAATTTAGATTGTATTGGAGAGAATCTTCCAAGGAACAAAATCAGATTAGAACTGATACGATTTTGCTACTCAAACTTTCAACTGCAGTTGAGAAATATACTGAACTAAATACCATTAAGAAACAGCCCACCTTTAACTTACAGCAAATGTGCTACATCTCAATTCCTAGATCCCAGGCCTTAAATCCCTTAGTGGACCTCAATTTGGTAAACATGTCTTCTTAGTAGCTAAAGGTTGTTAGAAACACTGAAGCATACATGTTGATGATATTAATTATTTATATATGCTTTAGAAATACTTTAGAGAATTTACTCCACTATGTTAAAATTTCACTCCAGCAATGTTCTAGTTCAACACTGGGTAAACTTTCAAATAGATCTGCCTCATACTATGTTTAACTTTAGAGTGCTGGAATGATACTTCGAAGTATATTTTAGCAACTGCCCACCCACATTCACCAGAACTTCACATACAGAAATATGTATGTGAAGAGAGTGTTAGCGTTTGAGGTTGAATCAAATGCAAAACTTACTAGGCTCCTAGTCTAGAATAACTTACTTAGTGAAGATTTCATTAAGGTAGGGACCACCCACCAGCACCAATTTAGAGAGTATTTCACAGAACCAGAGCTGGAAGCAATCTCAAGAAGTCCTCTAGTTCAATCCCCTATTTAGTAGGACTGTACTTAAATAATCCAAGAAAGATGGCTGTCAATCTGACTCTTAAGCGCTCCAAAATGGAGAATCCACAACATCCCACAGTCAACTCCCTATCGATTTCAACTTAAAATTTCGGATTTTAGTTTTGACCTCAGGAAAGACAGATATGTTCTTTTCAAATAATCCTTCACATGTCTGAATTCTTACTATAAAAACTATTTAGACTTGTTTATTTCCAGGCTAAACAGCCTACACCATGACAAAGTTAGCTGTTCTTTTCACACTCAACCCTATAAATCATATGTCAGAGGCTAAGTATATTTTAAAACAAAACAAATGATAGCTATTTATAATTATCTAGTATAATATCTTGCATATAGAAAGTATCAACCAAAAAATGATTACCTGTAAAAACTATTTTGCACTGACTATTTTTGGCTAAAAAATAGTTTACCAGTGAATTGCTGGTAGAACTTAACTGTCCAAGTTCTACAATCTCTTCAAAGGTTTGACTTTTAGAAAACCAACAGAAATACTATGAAGCAATTATACACAATTACCCAAGCATATAGATATCTAGAAATAACCAAGAAATATAAAATGTTCTTTGAAACTGTCATTTACTGTTTAACTCAGTGCCTAAAACAGTGACTGAATAGTCAAACATTTGTTGAATAAACTGAAAAGAAAGTTAATACTTAATTTTGACTTTCCCCTTATTTTATGCATTATACTACATTTGAACTGCTAATATCTTAACATGCTAAAATGCCATTTTCACATATATATACAGAACAAAGATTAATTTTATCTCTTCAAATCAGTAAAAGATATCCCCGTTAAATGAAATCCTCATTCCTTTCCTTCAAAATACCACAATCCTGATGAATGCAACCACAGTAGAAATAATGGAACCATAGTCAAAGATGACTGCCAACAAAAAATAAAAAAAGAAAAAGGAAAAGAAAATAACGAACCTGGTTTGCAGAATGCAAATATCTATAAAGTAGGTAACATAATCATATATAAGAATGCACAAACCATCAAAAATAGTAGTTTCAAAACTGAGGAGTTATTTTTTCCATTTTGATAATTTTTGTCAAATGGCAGCTACTCAAGTGAAAACACTGATATACTTGTCTATACAGACCACACCTCAGTTTAAATTGAAGAGAGGATATATGCAAGGATTTCACATGCTTCAAATTTAATTTTTACCAATAGTTCACACAGTTAAGTAAATATAAAAACTGGGAGTCAGTTTCCTCCAAATTTTACGCTTCCTGATTTAGACAAGACAAAAATTCTCTGTATCTGAAATCTAACCTTAAACTGTTCTTCCAATTTCTCTCGAAGAGGGCTCAACTTTTCCAAGCTCTTACTCAGGTACACATGACCGTGGAATTTAATAAAGGCCTTGATGAAGTCAGAAACACCCCACTTGGTTTTCACCTCATCTCGGCTGAAATGAAAGAAAAAAATTCCATGAATCTTAAGCAGCAAAATGGCTACAACTGCTTAAGGAGGCACTGGCTTGCTAAAACAAATGAATACTTGATACACAAAAGAGAATTCTGTATTTGACTAATTTTTCAACTGCAACACACTCAAGATGAGTCAGTATTAACAGCCTGTGTACTCTTTTACTGGGACTGAATCAGATATTGACTGGTTGAAATTCAGTGACTATATAAAAATTATGACAAATCTACATCTTTAGAAATAAGAGAAGCATAGGTCATTATTTTCTGTAAAACAAAGTATAAGAGTTCAAGGCTCCAGGTTACAAAGTCCTCTAGAAAACAACAACAAAATCAACCCCACCTTTCCAGTGCTTTAGAAAGTGCTTTTTGCAGATTAGTGGAGGCAGCTGGGAAAGGGAACTTCACAGCAATGCTTCTGCAGTAGTAGAAAATTGTGGTCAGATGGTCTCCTTTGGAAGAAGCTAAGATAGCCAACTGATTGTAAGGCTGACCTACAGAAGAAAGTTAAGATTCTGGAGTAACCCCAAGAATGACAAAGTCTTGCTATCAGAATATGAATGATCAGTGTTTAAATACTCAAAAAAAAGGGAGTATTTGATAAGGTAAATATGCCTACCTCATTACAAACTGGCATAAAGTACAACGGCACACTTCAGCAATGGTACACAATATCATACACAGCTTAAAAAGTCATAATTAGGGTGGAGAGTGGCTTCACAAAGGGCTAAATAGTAAATAATTTCAGCTGTGTAGGCTAAAGGGTCTCTATCACAACCACTCAACTTTGCCACTGTAGTGTGAAAGCAGCCACAGACACTATGAAACAAGTCGTGTGGTCAGACTGCCATTCCTGCTTTAGACTCTTTCTAGAATCTAAAAGAATTTCAGTGTCTTAATTCTTATTAAGAATGGTTAAAATCATCAAATATCTGCTGTAACTTCTTTAACTCAAGAACTACTGCTAATGCCTAGTTTAGGGCCATTACAAGATTACCTTTTAGGTAATAGATTATTTTTCTGCGGGAAAAATGGTGGTATCTAAAGAAATAATTATTCTATAAGCAATTAAGGAAGCCAGAGTTGTAGAAACAATATCAAGTTATATTAAGAGACTCTATCTGTATTGCTTTACTGACAATAAGTCATTTTACTTGTAAAACAAAAATTCAGTTTACATGGAATGTACAGTTAAATAGAAAAACACGACAATAACAAAACAAAAACAAAAATACATGAAAACATGTATTGCTTTCATAAAACTTCAAAGGTGAGCCTTATCTGCCACGTTGTTATAAAGAACGAAGTGTCAGGGTCAATCTCAGGTTGATAGGCCCACTCACCATTGGAGGGGACAAGCTGAGCTGCATGCCTATAGTAGGACTCTGCCTGGCTGGTCTGGTTTCTGTATCGAGCTAAGAGGAGGAAGAAAGTTAGTTTTTAAAAAACCCAAAAAACAAATAGTAGGGTAGTATTTCCAAAACAGCTATAGTTTTAAGTTCTAAATATAATAAAGACATTAAAGTTAATTTAAAATTAAATGCAGAAAATACTTTAAAACAAATTAACTATAGGATTATGTGTGAAGTGTCCATCAGCCTTCCTTATTTGGGACATTCAGCATGTAACCAATTTTAAAGCTTACCTAGACCCCATTTTCAGGTCCTCCAGTGTCATGCATCACCAGCTCCCACTATGGACTATGCTGGTGACCTGGAGCCGGCCCACAAGAAGGGGTGAGTTATATGGCACTTAAAAACAAAACAAAACAAAATACACTATACAATATGATCTGAAAATGTATTTCTTCAATATCTTATAAATTGATTTTGAAAAATGCCTCATTCCTATCACATTAAATATGTGTGTGCAAAGAATACATTTAAATCAAAACAACCTAAACACACTATCAATGAATCTCCCTGCCAAATTCACTGCTTACTCTGATGTAATCTCCTCATGGAACCGATGATTTGTAATATTCAGAAATCTAAAATGTTCAAACTTAAAAGCAATAATGTTCTCCATTCTTTGTTATTTGAGGACAAGCAAAACATAATCCTATAGTTAATTTGTTTTACAACCTTTCTAGGTCACCTTAAAGGAATGAACGAGAATAAATGTTATGTAATATTCCCAGGTAAAATACATTTAATAGAAATACAAATTAAACTTTTAAAAAGAAAGCAAAATTAAAAATGAACTTTTAGTGCACTGGTAAGAAAGAAAGAGGGCAATTCTGCTTCAGAAGGAATAATTTACAAACCCCACCAGAGTACAGACATTTAATTTAGAAAATATTATGGCACCACTTTGAAAAATTTAGCTTTGATTACATTTTTGCTGTTTATTATTTGCCTATACTACATAAAGTCTTAATAAAATTTAAATCTTAATATGAATTCTTCAAGATGCTCTGCCAATCCCAAAAATATTGAGAAATTTTAAGTTCCTTAGAACACATTTTATAGTTTCTTCTTATGACAATCTAAATTGTGTGTGTATGCTCAGCTTAAAGGAAAAGAGTTTCTTTCTATGACTACTCCAAAGAAAAGGATGAATGTATTATCAATTCCTTCACAGCAAAGGCTCACCAATGTCTCCAAGGTGGACGAGGCAGTGCTGGCAGATATAGGAACAGGAGCTAGACTGTGGCTTCACTATGGCGCTGGTATGCGTCTGTTTATTGCTGATAATTCCCAATTGGGAAGACTTCACACGGCATGGTAAATCTACATTAAATACTGTACACAGTTCTTGTAATAACTAAAAGAAAAACAAAATTTAGTAGTAAGTCACAAGTGCTCTGAAAGTAAAATTTATAAACTGTAAGATGTGTACCTGGTATCACATGGTGCTGAAATCTGAACAAAAACTGCATGAAAATTATATGGTAATCATTCATAGGATAACCAGTATCATTCATTATAAATCATACCTTTTGAATTCTCAAGTATTACAGCAATCTAGGATGTGCATTGAAAAAAACCAGCAGCATTTTTAAAAAAAGATTATTTAACTGGATAGGATTTTCAGACATATTCAGCAAGCAAAGAAAACTACCACCCTCAGAAACACACAAAAATTATTAGATATTGGTTACAAATTTAACTTAAATGCAAGCCAAGGTATTTGTCAGACTTTAGGCACTTCTTGCAATTTATTTTCTTAAGCTATATGCCAATTCACATGTCTTTGCATATACAACAAATCTCATGGTAGTGTAGATCTTTACTGTATTAACCCACTCCTACCTCCTCTTTTCTCTGTTCTTCAAGTATGAAGGTTCTTCTTCCTAGTCAGAGTTAACTATTCTGACTGTGTGTGCCTATTGCTACATTCTTTTATGGCTCCTGTCTGTCTCCCACCTCTCCATTTTTCATCTTTGTTCAACCTCTCACATGCTTCTTTCCTATGGCCCACACACCAAATGTCTCCCACAGAAAAAAACAAGAAGAAAAAACAAAACAGAGCTAAAACACTCCCCTTGACCCTAGATGCCTTTATAGCAACCTTCTAAGGCCTCTTCCTCTTCTTGACCAAATGCCATTAAAGGAGTGCACACTTTTTATATCTGCTTTCTCAACTCCTATTCACTCCTTAATCCATTATGATCTGGCTTTCACACAATCTCTCTCCCTCCTCTCACCCAACTAACCATTACACTACTGAAACTACTTTCAGACAACTGGTTACCTAATAGCCAAATACAATAGATATTTTTCAGATATCATCTTATTGGATCTCTTTTGCTGCACTTAAAACATCTGATCTTATGGCTGATTGCTGAGCTTTTCTAATTCTTTGTATCTCCCCAACCACTCCTTTTTAGTTTCCTTCTTTGAAAGGCTTTTCTCCTCTCGCCTTGCTTGCCAAGGGCTTATTTCTTGGCTGCACACAGTTCTCCACACTGTGAGGAATATTTACTCATAGTTATTCGAAAACTTACTTTCAAGTATAGTCATTCAAATATTATTATATTCATCCAAATATGTGCTAGTATATCAGACACACGGTAAACAAGAGAGATATAAAGATGTGTAAGAAAATGTTTCCTTAAAGAGCTTGTAGCTAAATGGGCAAGTCAGGTACAAAAAGAGAGAAGAAAAAGGGAAAGAGGGAGAGAGGGAGGGAGAAGGGGAAGGGAAAGGAGAGAAGGAGAGAGACAACATGACACACAACCAATAGAATCTTCTACATTTATATATAACTTATTTCTCTAGGTTATTTGTCTTACTTTATCCCTCAGATAAAATAGTAGCAACACAGTATTCATAGGGATAAAGCTCAATTTTTTTTTTCAGAAGAGGATGTGAAAGCAGAAATAATCAAGCGACTGAACTAAGGTTATAGAATTAGAAATATTTTGATTCTATCATCACTCTAACATGTGCAGAATTCAAAATAAGACACCCTAAGGGCTTGACTCAGAAGGATCCAAATCATGCCACCTTTTTCTTAAGATAAAAATCACCTCCATAACTAAATATAAATTCTGTGTACCCTTTCTCACTAGGCATGGAAATTATTTACTACATCTTTACCTGTACTTGTGCATTTGTAATGCGCAAGAAATTCACTAACATAAAATTGCGTAAACAAAGCCAGGCATGGTAGCTCCTGACTGTAATCCCAGAACTTTGGGAGGCCAAGGTGGAAGGATCGCTTGAGGTCAGGAGTTCAAGACCAGCCTGGGCAGCAAAGCAAGAATCTGTCTCTACAAAATAATAAATGAATGAATATAAAAATAAAATAAAATAAAAAATTATCCAGGTGTGGTGGTATGCACTGCTATAGTCCCAGCACTTTGGAAGGCTGAAGCGGGAGGGTCACTTGAGCCCAGGAGTTCCAGGCTGCAGTGAGCTACGGTATACACTGCACTCCAGACTGGGTGACAGAGAGAGACCATGTCTTAAAAAAATAAATAAAATGAATAAAAAAAATAGGGTGAATAAGTTAATGCCCTGAATGGGATGGGTTAAGAAATAGAAAAAGCACAAGGTACGGGAAAAAACAACAACAAAAATACACACACACACTACACACATATAAAAACATATATATGTATATGTGTATAAAAACGTATGTATATATATGTTTTTATATATACATACGTTTTTATACACATATACATATATACACATACATACACACACACACATACATATATATGAAAAAACAAAAAAAGCAGATAACTGTTGGAAATGGCAAGAAGAAACATTAGAGGGTTAAAGAACTAACTTTAATAGGTAATGAAAAAAACAGACTGGAAAACTGGGAAAGGCTGCACATCTAGCGAAAACAAAAAAGAAAGATCACAAAAAATAAATAAAAATATGGTTGGAACATCATACAGAATGTCTTGTAATAAAATTTCTGCCTGAACCCAAGACTTTAAGTGGTCATACCAGACAGAAAAAGCTCCTACTGGCTTAATGATTCTGGGAAAGAGAGCTTTAGTTGCTTTAGAGAGAGTAACAAGATGGAACTAAAGAAGAGAAAAAGATGTTTCGTAAGTTGAACAAAACAGTTTCCTACCTTCATAAAGGTTGACCCCAATGTAAATTACTTTGTAGTGGTTTTCTCAGTCTGATAAGAACTTAGTTACTTCATTACACAGAAGTACCGACCAAGAGATAGTCCTAAGGCTGTAGCTAATAATTAATGCCTCTAGTTCTTCCCAAATTACAACCATGGTACTATAAAACTGGAAAATGAATCTACAAGCATTTGTCAACTTTCTTTTTACAGCCAGGAAGCTAAGTGCCACAGAGGTCAGTAACTTGCCCAAATGGTCACAATTAGTCAGCACTAGAGCAGTAGGAGAACAGTTTCTGGGTTCCTGTTTATCAAGCGATTTTTACACTATCCTGTGTCTCCTCAGCTCTTTATTCCATGCCAAGAATGAAAGATTGATCATGAAGATAACGGAATATTATCTTTTATACTAATACAGAAACTCAGTAATTATACTTTTTTTTCCTGTTCCTATTTTCTCAGAATAATGGCCACCGTTCTGTTCTTTGATGTTTAAAAACAACCTACAGAATGGTATATCTTTACTGTGACCAGGAATTTGGTTCTTTTTTAGGCACTATGCTTTAACTGGTTAACAAAACGATAGCTAAGAAGTTAAAACTAAACCAGCCTGGATAACAGTGAGACCCATTCTACAAAATATTTTTAAAAAGGAGCTGGTATATGCCAGTAGTCCTAGGTACTTGGGAAGCTGAAGTGGGGGAGAATCACTTGAGCCAAGGAGTTTGAGGCTGCAGTGAGCTATGATCAACCACTGCACTTTGTCTCTTAAAACAAAACAAAACAAAAAATACTATCTTCACAGAAAATGTTACTGTGGATAACGAAGCACTAGTCTCTTCTCAATCCATTCCAATTAGATATCCATCCCCAACACTCTGAAGTTACATTTCATCAATACAAAAACACCATACATTATAAGATGAACCATTATCTTATATAATATTGAGAACAAAACTGCAAGTTACTTGGTGACTTGTCATCTATTACAAACTTATCTCTATTTCAGATATGTTAAAATATGAAAAAATGTTTTAGAAATGAAGAAATATGGTATTCATTAAGTTGACCAATGACTCCCATGTTGTCAAATCTAATCGATCACTTTAAATCTTACTTTAATTCTCAGTGGCACTCAACAGGGTTGATGATTCCCTTCCTTATTCAGATGTTTTTTTCTTGGCTTCCAAGGCATCTTCTCTCTCTCTCATATTCTCGTATTGCAATGGTGGCTCCTCCTATGCTAAATCTGTTACCATTCGACTAAGTCAGTGTTCTTTACTATAATAATAAAATTTAATCTGGCCCTGATGTTTCCACTGGGCTCCAAGCTTGTTTATTCAATTGCTTATTTCACATCTCTACTTAGATGTCAAACAGGCATCCATTTTAACAGAGAAAAAGGTGCTTTCTCCCTAGTGTTCCCCATTTCAGTAAATGGTACAATCATTTGACTAGCTGCTCACATTGATAACTCTATCTGTTTTGACTCCTCCCTTACTCTGATTCCAGAAATTCAATCTAATCCATCTAATCCAAGTATGGCTAATAGGAGTTAACAGCATTAACTTCCATAGAGCTTCCATACCTGACGCCATTATCCAGGGCTATCTTTTAAAAATGCAAACCTGATCATGTTCCTCCTTTGCTTACTCTCCAATGACCTGCAACTCCTTTTTCTTTTTCTTTTTGAAACAGGGTCTCCCTGTCGCCCAGGCTGCAGTGAAGTAGCACGGACATGGCTCACTGCAACCTCAACCTCCTGGGCACAAGTCATCCTCCTGCCTCAGCTTCCTAGAGTAACCAGGACTACAGGTGTGTACCACCGTGCCTGGCTAATTTTAAAATTCTTTGTAGAATGCAGTTTCACCATGTTACTCAGCCTGGTCTCAAATGATCCTCCCACCTCAGCTTCCCAAAGTGTCAGGATTACAGGAATGAGCCACCATGCCTGGCCTGCAGCTACACTTAAAATTAAAATTCAAAACTCAGCTTTTAAGGCCATACAACAATCTGGAATTTGTCTACTTTCTCAATTTGATGGTAAGTATGTACTGCATGTATTCAAGAAAGATGTATGGAACATTACTGTTAGTAATACCATTATCTGTTTCAATTATCAATTCAAGAGAATATAAAAATGCAAGTGAGGCCGGGTGCAGTGGCTCATGCCTGTAATCCCAGCACTTTGGAAGGCTGAGGTGGGTAAATCACCTGAGGTCAGGAGTTCGAGACCAGCCTGGCCTACATGGTGAAACCCTGTCTCTACTAGAAATACAAAAATTAGCTGGATGTGATGGCACACACCTGTAATCCTAGTTACTCAGGAGACTGAGGCAGGAGAATTGCTTGAACTCAGGAAGCAGAGGTTGCAGTGAGTGTCACTGCACTCCAGCCTGGGCAACCAAGTGAGACTCCATCTCAAAAAAAAAGCAACTGAAAAGTCCTATTAATGTAGTTAACTGATATCATAATGTGAGAATAAAGAAGTTTACTGATGCTTATTCTATAATTATCATAATTGTCGAACCACTGCCTGTGGAATGCAGTTGGGGAGAATCAATGCTTATTACAATTTTTTTTTTTTAATTAATTTCAAAGAGTAGCCATGTTTTCCTTTAAAAAAACAACTTTTTGAGACATTTAAATGATTTTATTATTCCCCCACTTATAAAATGTTTTTACAAATACCATACACCCTCAATAAAAATGGTAATTCTTTACTTCCTTGCAGATCTTTTTTGATTTACCAATGTCTAGTTAAATCCTTGGGAATGTATCACATGTATGTCATGTAACAAAAAAAGGTTAACAATTATTTTTCAAGATGACAAACCAATCTGTATAATAGCTATTATAAAAATGTACTGCAGAAGGTGGATGCCTTCCCTCTCCCCCCAGCAGAGCCAGCTGCACCACCTCCTTCCTACTCCTCCTACTTTAGTCATGTTCCCAGTTCTAGCTTCTATTCATGGGGGAAGGAAAAGAGATTTGAATCAGAAACAAGACTAAGGTTTTAAAACTGAACTATGCTTCAAAAATGGAAAGCAACCAGAATGTTATAGAATCTGTCCAAGAAATGATGGGAATCTGGGAATCCAACAGAGCACAGTTGAAAGTAGTGACTGAAAAAAAGTTACCACTTTGTTAATATCCCACTGAACTGAGACTACTCAATTAATATGTAGAATCAAATTATATACATAACTTTATATGATTTTCACTTAATAACAAAACAATCTTTTCATCTTAGAAAATCTTAATATCAACCTGTAATCATTTCATGTTTCCATTCTACAGTTATGCCATAATCTAACTATTATACTCCTGTAGTACATTAGTGTTGTTTTCAAATGTTAAGATGTGAATTATACTTATCTGTTTCCTTAAATGTGATAATTTCCCTCATTATTAAATATGCACTGA
The DNA here is from genome assembly GCF_049354715.1 of Callithrix jacchus. Lineage (NCBI taxonomy): Eukaryota > Metazoa > Chordata > Mammalia > Primates > Cebidae > Callithrix > Callithrix jacchus. Next base: position 41,698,886 of record NC_133519.1, on the reverse strand, counting down.
TCTATGGACGAAGGAAAAGGTATTGCCAAAGACAAAAACAAAAAAACAAAAACCCTGGTAACTTCTGCACTTCAAACAACTCTAAATAAAATAAAAAGGACAAAGAAGAAACTAGTGAAAAATGTTATAAATGATGACCTTTGGGAAAACAAAATGGTGTCAATAGTATTTAAACTTTCACTTTAAACTTTGTAATAATTTCAATTTGAACAACTTGCCCTCAGGAGGTAATACAATATTAGAGAAAATGCTTTATACACAAAAAAGCTCATCAAATTGTTAACAAGGAAAAGTTTACAATATGTTTATAAAACAGATACAAAAATGGATATACTGTGTGGTCTTAAATATGTAAAAAAGTATCAAAAGACAAGAAAAGCATATATTAAAATGTAATTTATCCAGAATGGGAGGACTAATAAACTTTTTTGGGACTTTGTGTAATTCACAAATTTCTTGCAATTGGTATGCATTACTTTTACATTCAGAAAAGAAAAAAATACCTATTAACGTATCATGTTTTCATTTAGACTAGGTATTTCCTTGAAGGTAAAGATTCTGTCAAATTTCCCTCCATATTCTCAGCATCTAGTATTGTGCCTTACAAATAGTAGGCTTTTGACAGCTACTTGTAAAATGAACTAACCTTTAACATCTGCTTTAAGGACCAATCCCTCTCTCCAGAAGTATCCCCTCTCCAAAAGTATCAACTTTTTGATTGCTGCTAAAAGCTGGCATTAATTTAAAAATAAATGTTGAGACTAAGAACCACACTTGAGTTCTTTCAACAATGAACTCTGATGAATGTTTTAGTCTAAGTAAAACATAAATAACCTCCGAAATGACAGCTATTTGAATTGTTCCAACACAGAGATTCTTTTTTTGGAGACAGGTCTTGCTCTGTCACTCTGGCTGGAGTACAGTGGCACGATCATGGTTCACTGCAGCCTTAAATTCTTGGGCTCAAGCGATTCTCCTGCCTCAGCCTCCAGAGCAGCTGGGACTACAGGCAGGCACCACCACACCCACTTGAACTCCTGGGCTCAAGTGATCCTCCCACCTTGGCCTTCCAAAGTGCTGTGATTACAGGCCTGAGCCGCTGTGCCCAATGGAGATTTTTTTTCTTCATTTAAAGAGATGATAAAATAAAAATGAAGCCAAAATATAGGTAGCAATGGTTAAGCAGTACTATAGTGAGAACTAGCCAAAAATTTATTTCCATGCAAGATTCTTGAAACATTCATTGTAAGATACTAATTCTTACATTGTAAGATACTAAGTCTTAACATTCATTGTACGATACTAATTTATATACAAAAATTTTGTTAATTATAAATGCTATTACAAATGGATGAGATGCTAATTTTCTAACAGATTCTGCTTAAAGAAAATTCTGGTCAAAAATATTTATTCTTTTACCTTGCCTGATTTAGAAGTTCTATCAGGATGTGACTAAGGAAAAAGAAAATCTCTGGGGACAATGAATAATAGCTTATTATTCAAACAGAGGAAAAGCTACTCACTTCTTAGTTTAATAACATCTCAAATCCAGATAAATTCCATTGTATAAATAATACTATGAAAACTCACTTGATATTACAAATTTTGACTATTTCCTAACTGGCACAACATAGCTGTTATTTTAATGACTATAGCTATATCTATAAATTCACATTTCCTCTATCTCCACTTGTAACTAATTCTACTGTTTCACTAAGACTTTGAGCTCACTATCCCTTTTCTGTTCATGCAGTTAAACTTCCAACCTTTAAGCTAAACATCAACCTTTTTAAGAGTAGAGCCTTTATTTTTTTAAAGGTCTTATGGACATTTGAATTAATTTAAGATTATAGGCTGGGCACAGTGGCTCACATATGTAATCCCAGTACTTTGGGAGGCTGAGGTGGGCAGATCACTTGAGCCCGGGAGTTTAAGACTAGCAGGGCAACACTTCGTCTATATAAAAAATATAAAAATTAGTCAGGCGTGTTGGTGTATACCTTAGTCCCAGCTACTGGAAGGGCTGAGGTGAGAGAATCATTTGAGCTAGAGAGGTTGAGGCTGCAGGGAGCCATGATAGCACCACTGCACTCCAGCCTGGGTGACGAAGTGAAAGAGGTGACCCCCCTCCCCGCAAAGAAAAGATTATAGGTGATCAATCCCTGGATGGCCCACATAATGGTCACAAGAACTGTTTACATGGGCATTAAGATATGTACAAAGAGTAGAATATTTACCACTAATAGTAAGAAAACTGGTATGCAATGCAGAACTCACCTGAGTATAGAAGCCACTAGCTGCCTCTAGGAACAGAGAAAGGTTTGCCTGAACTTCACTCCGATTCGGATTTGCTCGATTCTTTGCCTGGCCTTGTAGTGTTGTGATCTGATTCTTAAAGGCGTGATTCCAGCTGAAAACAAAATGTAATTCTATTTGGTATAGCAGTGACTCACTGGGCAGACACTGGTCCCCCTGAGAACAAGAAAGAACTGTCTGTTATAATTGTACCATACTAGAAAGTAAACCTGCATTAAAGTTACTCTCATTTAAATAACTTCATGCTTCGCTTTGAAGAAGACTAGACATGCGGTAGAATCCAACTGACCTTAGTAAACACTTACCAAATGTTCGAATCATCAGATTGTGGCTTCAGCTATTAATCTTTTAGAACTACTAGTTTATTTAGGAATCCCAGTAGAAAATCAGAACAATAGTGGCAAGATCAAAGTAAAAATAAGGTATTAACAAATTTCTACATATTGTGCCAAAAGTGAAGGACTATACCCTACCAAGTGACATGTATATGGTGGAGAGGGGAGGAAGATTTTGTAAACAGTAAGCCATATCTCTTATTTCCCCAAAAGTTATTTCCCAGAGCATTCAGTTTCACTGCTATTGAATAGTTTTGTTTATTTCTCCTGTGATAAACATTAAGAGGTTGAAATACAAGCCACATTTCAAATTTGGCTATTTAAAATAAGAAACAATATAATGCTGAAACATGACATATCAAAGTCCTATTATAAAATGCTTTTCATTAATCTAGTCATATATAGAATCAGTTTAAGTCCAGTTATGATGAATATAGTCACTCTCTAACCTGGAAACCATAGTGGGGAATAAAAAACTAGAATAAAGGGAAGATATTACTAGCTTGATTAAAAGAAGCAAACACAGATAAGAGGTTTACAATCTACCTGGAAAGTACCTGATTATCTATCAATATCAACTTCTGAGGCTCTAGCTCTCTCGGCTTTTTAATGATTTAGGAGGACAATCACTTCCTTCAGCATTTCTGATGACATCTTATCCTTGACTCTAACATCACAGGACAAGGATTTTGATGGTTGTGATTTAGCTGTATTACTAGACTTCCTAAAAATATAAAGTATCTAAGACAGATGTGAATGATAGAAAAAAACTAATCTTCACCACAACAACTTAGGGTAATGGACATTAGTAAACAGTATTCTCAATTGATTTTTAAATTTCTATCAGGCTAATGTCCCTATTCCAATTTATAAGGCAAAGCCTTCCACAAAAGACAATTACTCACTTGGGAATCTGGTTATCTGCATTTCACCCCTCATTAGAAAGAACAAGTGGAAAAGTCTAAATACACAAAATCTTTCATTTTACTGGGGGTGGGGGTAGGAAATACTACCAATTTATTAATTAAAAGGAGGAATTTTCCTTATAATGCAAATACATTTTCCTGACAGATAAATTATAGAATCACATTTACCAAAGAAAGATATTTTTAAAGACTACTCTTAAATCATGGCTTAAGTATAAGACTGACCACAGAGAATCCAAACACTCTTAGTATGTGAAATAGATATATTTGCTTTTGTGATATACCTTAAAAGAGCTGCCCTAATGACCTTAATAAAATTCAACTCTAAACATTTCTCTTCTTAACTCCCAAGACTATATCTGAAATAGTATCAATGACCAAATATCACAAATGCTAGAATTTATTTCCACTGAAAGAGCTTACTCTGCAATAGGTTGAAAAATAAATAACCAAACAAACTGTTTTAAAGTCTTGGTGAAATTCTTGATCTTACAGGGACTTCCCAAATGATAGATAATACTTACAGATCCTGCTCTACTTTCTTGTCTAAAGCGTATTCCAAATCAGTAACTAGCATTTTCTGGTACAGGTCCTGCAGAGCCTGCCTGGATGTCCAGACTTCAGCTGGACCCAGCTTAGAATCTGAGTAACAAAAACAGAAACGTAACAGTAGACAGATAAACTCCAACAGTTAAAACCATTACACCACACCAATGACTTCTTGTTCCATCCCCACAGCAAACGCTGCTCTAAATATATTCCATAGAATGCTGCAGAAGTTTAATACTACTGTATTTCAAATGACTTTTACCTTCTAAGTCTGGTTTACAATGCTTGTGTTTTCAGTTTTGAAATAACATCATGAAATGAAAGGGTTTTTTTTAAAAAAAGAATGGTTTGCCCTTTGCTTTTTGTTTGTATTTCTGCCTATTTATATAACAGGAAGCTATATGTCTCACAGTAAGCCACCTTATTTGGAATAACACACTGCCAAGTTGGTCTGCTTTCTCTCATACTGTAACTCTTTGTCCAAAGCAACGTTTTTTTTTTTTTTTTTAAAGAATTCCCACAAATGTCCTTACAGAATTTTTACATCAGCTGACTATCCAGCAGTTGCTTTGGTATTCTGCCGTTACTCCTATTCTCAGTATATTAACCCAATAAGCCAGGACAGTATTATTTTCATGAGTGGTAGACTGTTTTCCAAGACACTTTTGTGAGCAATCCACATTAGCCATTTAATGTAAACGAAGACTTAGAAGACTGGGATTAAACTGCTAAAGAGGTCAGATGAGAGACTGGGTGTAGGATGTAATCAGAAAATCAGACTCTGACTACACATAATGTAAAATAGGGACCATGCTGTCTGCCAGAGTCATGCAAGGCACATTTACCTTTGTGATCACTGGGATTATGATTGCTATAACTGACAGTAAGCTACCTCAGTAGGTGAACTGTTCAATTATATATTTCCCAAAACTAGGTGGGCTATTTAGTTTTGCTGCTACGCAATGACATAATCTTCACTCTTCTTTAGGTTTGCTATTAGTGTATCTATAGCCACCACAATCCTATTTTGCAAAGAGAATCTCCTGGATTTGAGTTAATGCTCCTAAGAGTTTACAGGCTAGTAAGAATAGAGTTTAGTATCAGCTTCTTGTTCCCAGTTAAGTTTTTAATCACTAAATAATAGAGTTAGTCAACCCTGCTTTAATTCACTTATGGCAAGAAAAAGAAGTATAAAAGATTATTAATTCTCAACTATCAGACAGTCGTTCAAATGAGTAGACTTATTATATTGGTTTCTGGGCAGCCAAAGGTCTCCTATAAAGGTCAAACCCTAAGACTATTTACTAAGGTTGTTCAATGCCTAAGAAAAGGTAAATGATACAGATAGCTTGACACTGCTCCACGTTCTGTTTTCATCATACAATAGATTATGCCAATTCAAGAGCATAATACAGTAGCTCAGAGCCAACACACTGACATACACAATACAGATGATGACAATCTGTTAACAAAGGGAAGAATGAGGTGTTATGAGTAAATATATAAGCTATTCACTCCCCCCGCCCGCCCCTTCCTTGAACAAGGTGACATGAGATTACCCATGAACTCTCAGCACATTAACCTAAGAGACTCTAGAGTTGAGAAAAAGACATTTCGATAGTCCTTTTCCACTTTGTAAATCTTAGTAGGTATGCTGTTTAATTCTTTTTTGTGTGTGAATTTCACTGCAGAACTAAATTCTTCAAAAATTTAGAAGATGATTCACTAGTACATATTCCTCTTACATTTTAGGATGGCAAATCCTGTTACGGAGGGCATACTGATCACTACACAGTTATTAAAATGTATTTTCTAATTTTGTATTTAAATCATTTACTCCCCCCCCCCTTTTTTTTTTTTGAGATGGAGTCTTGGTCTGTCACCCAGGCTGGAATGCAGTGGCATGGTCTTGGCTCACTGCAACCTACACTTCCTGGTCAAGCAATTCTATTGCCTCAGCCTCCACAGTAGCTAGAATTACAGGTGCATGTCACCATGCCCAGCTAATTTTTGTATTTTTAAGAGACAGGGTTTCACCATGTTGGCCAGGCTGGTCTCAAACTCTTGACCTCAGTTTATCCACCCACCTCGGCCTCCAAATGTGCTACGATTACAGGCATCAGCCACCATGCCACTGTGCCTCATTCACTCTTTTCAATGGCTAAGTCTGGCAGTTATTCTTCAAAAAGACCTCAGTCATTATTCAAAGCAACAAAAATATGGGAGAACAGAAAGGCAGCAAGATAGCTCACTCAATTTCAAGGACTTTCAATAGAATTTTTCTGTAAATATTTTTTCTGAAGGTTTGGTTTAGTTAATTATAAATAGGAAAAGAGTATTTTCCCAGAAAGATAATTAGCCTAATACTGTAAGATATTTTGGTTTATATGGGGTATGTTATTGTTTCTGTATGTCTTAAATCATTAATAAAAAGTTTCTTTATAACATCTGAGAAGGGAAAGAAAATTAAAATAATAATAAAAAGTTTCATTAAAAATTAAGTGATTATATAAACTAAATTAGGTAACATTCAATTCGGTATGCCATATATTAATATTATATGCAATTCTCAACAATTATTTAAGCACGAATTCAAACTATAAAAACAATAAATATTTAAAACAGACAGTAAGTTATCATCCCTTCTGGCAACTAGGACAGAATTTAGTGCTGTGGGTAATAGAAGAAAGAGGATATCCTTCCATTAATTTGATGTATAAAATATATTGTGAAAAAGAAATAAGCCAGCCAATACCTGTCATGTCAGCCTTCAGGACTTCTGCCTGCCTAGATAGAAAAAAACAATATATCAGTTAGAAACAAAACAAATGATATCAATAATACTAAAAGTTAGGTGAAAGCATATACTACAATGAAGGTATACAGCGGCTAGATCTGTGGCACTGCAATTAGTATCCCTGCTTTAACATCACTGTAGCACAAGGTCTTGGCAAATTAATGCCAATACTTAAAAGTTTAAGGACCCTTAGTGATCTCTTCTGCTAAGTAGAGTCCACTGTCTTGCTGTTTTCCTCCAAATGTGATTTACTTAAGATAGTATTAAATGATACTCATTAAATTTTAAAAAATTCTCTCAATGCTGCCAAAAAACCCTACCATGTTTCTCAATTCATTAGTCACCAAAACTATGTCAAATTTCCTCTCTTCAAGCTACTGATTCCTATGCCCTTTCCACATCCCCAAATGACAGTTCCATACCTCAGGGAAAACAAAACAATTCCCACCTACTACACACGTACTACATTTATTTAGCTTACTTCTAACTTTTTCTTGTTAAAACACTAGAGGTACTGCTCCTCTCATTTGGGACCAATAATTCCACTTAGGTATGTTCTTGCTAACCCTTCTTAAGGACTGACTGTTCCTTTGATTTACCCCTCCTCTTTCAATAATTTTGAGACTTCCCTCATTCATCTAAACCGTTCCTTTTCTTCAGTATTTTAACATGTCCAAGTATCTCACACATTTTAAAAACCTTCTGCCCCATTTTCCCCTCTAGCTGCTGCCTCTTTTTTCCCTTTCAAATTCTTCAATGCCTGTGCTCAAGAGATCCAAAACTGAACTCAAGACTCATCCCCATCCCCTACCTCTAGTTCTCTTTCTAATGTTTTTTCATCTTAACAAATGCATCATAGCTTTCTACTTGTGGAAAGCAGAAACCTGGAAGTCCTCCATGACAACTTTCTCCTAAACCCCTAACATCTATAAACTCCAAAAAATGTTATCTACTAAATAAATCTTTAATCTGTTGATTTCATTTCTTCTTCAGCCACTCTCATTTAAGAACCATCCCTTGGCTTTGTTTTCTACACTTCATTCTTACCCTTTTTCATTCTGTTCTCCCAACAGCTGTCAGAGGATCTTTTAAAAATGCAAATCTGATCTAGCAACTGTCTCTTTAAAACATTTTAATGACTTTCCACTACTCTGAGGGTAAAGAACAAAATCTAAACTGTCCCACAATATTTGACAGTCTCTGAACTCTACTTCCACTACTCTTCACTCCTTGATCTCTGTGCTCATTTCTGGACTTCTGGACTGGACTTCCTTTGCCTGCTTAATTACCACTCATCTTTATCTCAGTCAGAACATTACTGCTTCAGAAAGCCCTACCTGAACTCCATCTATATTAAGGATATTCCTATTTTATGCTCTCACAGCACTTGTAGTTTTTCTTCATATTACAGATTTTAAGAATGCTCATCACAATTCCTTGTCTACTAGCACAGCACCATGCACACAACAGACAATAAATATTTTTAATGACAGGAAAAGTATGAATCAGGCTCATAAACTCTATTTAAGGAGGTAGGTACGTAAACTTAAAAGCAAGTTGTTGTTTTTATTTTTATTTTTTGAGAGAGAGAGAGAGAGACACACACACACACACACACACACACACACACACACACACACACACACACTGGTCCTTTCTATGTTGGCCAGGATGGGCTTCAACTCCTGGGCTCAAGAGATCCTCCTGCCTCAGCCTCCTAAGTAGCTGGGCTTACAGGCACATACCACCATGCTGGGTTGAGATTTCCATTTTAAAAAGTGAACTTTTAACATGAAAGCTGCAAAATATTAAGGTTTTAAAATTTTTATTGTAAATATTGTTTTATATAATTTAATAAGTATTTAATGTCAACTGTATTAGGTTGGTGCAAAAGTAGTCACGGTATTTGCCATTTAACATGGCTTTGTTTTCTTTTAAAGTATCAGACAGTAAGTATTTTATGACTGGTGGGCCATGTGTGGTTGTCTCAACTCTTCAACTCTGCCATTTAACATGGCAAAACCCAAAACTACCTTTGCACCAACCTAATAAATTTAAGTTTCGGCCAGGTGCGGTGGCTCACGCCTATAATCCCAGCACTTTGGGAGGCCAAGGTGGGTGGATCACGAGGTCAAGAGACCGAGACCATCCTGGTCAACATGGTGAAACCCCGTCTCTACTAAAAATACAAAAAAAAATTAGCTGGGCATGGTGGCACATGCCTGTAGTCTCAGCTACTCGGGAGGCTGAGGCGGGAGAATTACTTGAACCCAGGAGGTGGAGGTTGTGGTGAGCCAAGATCGTGCCATTGCACTCCAGCCTGGGTAACAAGAGTGAAACTCCACCTCAAAAAAAGAAAAAAATATAAAATAAATTTAAATTTCATTAAAATGTAAAGCAAACCTTTTCATTCTCTTAGCCTTTAAAAGATATTTACACCTTTTTTTTAAAAAAAGTTAAGCTTTCAAACAACAATCACAAGATGGTGCTAAGGAAGGTAACCACAAGCCCTATGAAAACTAGTAAATAAATGAACAATACTTAAACAAATAACTACACTTAGTCATAAAATGTAACATCACACCAAATTCCATTACCCATATAGCCTGGCTTCACTCTTAACTTCAGGTGTTAACTTTCCCCATTAAAAACCATACACATTTGCAAAGCTGTTGGCTAATGCCTTTAAAACTTAAGATTCTACAATGAATAAAGCATACCATATACCCTTATCCTACCAATGTCACAACTGTTGCTCCTCCCCTGAAAAATTCAATTGGAGAATACTAATTATAAACCCTATACTGAGGAAGCTAGGGTTAATTAGGTACCTTTACTAGATTCAATGAATGATCTTTCATTTTGTCCCTGAGTTGCAAAGTTACAAAGGATATATTTTACTATGCTTCCCCCTTTGTTGGCTAAAAATTCACACTCAAGTATATACACGATACATACTTAGGATCATGCATCTAAACGTTGTTTTCTCATTCCAAACATGATTTGTTTTATAAAGATGAACAAACAACATTTCAGTATACTATCATCCACCTAATGATGTTACCAACTCCCAGTCACAGATTATATGGAGTATATAATGGGAACGTAATTTACAAATAATCTGCTTCTTACAAGCTGTCAGGTGATGAACTACAGTTCTTGCAGATTCTGGAGCAGGATTCCATTGATAAACGATGATCTAAAATTTTACTCCATATTTTTATTATGCTATAATGTGTCCAAGAAAAACTGTAAAACTAAAAAGTCAAGCACTAACAGAAATATTAAAATGTCACAAAAACTATCTGACAGAAACGTTAAAACATTTTGAAATTCCAGCTTTGATTCTTCAGCATGACAAGGGTAGAGATGCTTATTTCTGTGCAGTTCTTTCCTAGGTTCTGAAAGAAGTACAAGGTAATGACTAAAATAACCTTGCTAAATTGAACTGATAAAGATACTAAACGGAAAATATAACAACCCTATGGGGTAGCTATGATTATTCCTGTTTTATAAGTGAAAATATTGAAGCTCTGAGATATAAAATAATTCTTCCAGTCACAAAGTAGTCAGGAACAATTAGGTACGAATTTTGTTCTTAAATGATTCCACAAAACCCAAGTTATTTCTATTATTTCTAAAGTAGAATAACAAAATGATATGACATAAAAAGCTAATGTGGGCTTATTTTAGGAACATTGACATTGCAGTCAATTAGCCTAAATTAAAAGATCTGGTCACAAAGGAAATAGAGTATATCTAAAATTTTTATCAAAAAGACCACAAGAAACAAATTTTATACTCGAATGCAGTGGTCAGCTTGTGAATGCAATTCCCTTTCCCCTGGATCTATTTTTGTGAAGATAGTTTTACTGGAACACAGCCACATACATTCATTTACTTGTTGTCTATGGCTGTTTTCAGCTACCAAAGCAGAGTTAAAAAGTTGAGGCCGGGCGCGGTGGCTGAAGCCTATAATCCCAGCACTTTGGGAGGCCAAGGCGGGTGGATAACCTGAGGTTGGGAGTTTGAGACCAGCCTGACCAACATGGAGAAACCCCGTCTCTTAAAAAAAAAAAAAAAAAAAAAAAGTGTTGAGACAACAACCACACATGGCCCACCAAGCCTAAAATATTTACTATCTGACCCTTTAACAGAAAAAGTTTGCCATCTCCTTTGAAAAGAATGAGAAATAAAATGTCTTTAAGTTCCCAAAACAAGTTATGGTTATGAGGAATCATCAACAATAATGTCTTCAGAGTAAAAGTTTGTTTCCATTAGTTAATATTTTAATCTTGACACCAAGGGGGCTATCTTAAAAAATACAGTCTCATATAATTAGAAACAGTACTTGCAGGCCATGCTATGTTTTTGATAGAATCAACTGGCAAACTGTTTATAACAGAGTTTGGTTTATATGCTATTATCCACTAACTTTTTTTCTGTATCCTCCAAATACCCATTTAGACAGGTGGGAGGGTTAAGCTAAGAGTTACTGCCTCATAAGAAGAGGGATCTCTATCTTCCTACTCCTAAGTATTTATTAGCTTTCCTTTTAAAAAAAACAGTGTACAATATATGAGAAATCAAATCAATGGATATGTAACCCAATATAAACGTTCTCATAGATTGCACAAAATTGGCCGTATCATTATTTTACTTTATAAAGAAAAAAATATAGCCCAGGCATGATGGCTCATGCCTGTTATCACAGTACTTTGAGAGGCTGAGCCAGGAGGATCACTGGAGCCAGGAGTTCCAGACCAGCCTGGACACCATAGGAAGAATTCATCTCTACAAAAATAAAAAATTAGCTGGTGTAGTGGTGTGCACTCATAGTCCCAGCTACTCAGGGGCCTGAGGTGGGTAGGTGGGAGGACTGCTTGAGCCTACGCATTCTGAGGCTGCAGTGAGCCATGATCGTGCCACTGCATTGCAACCTGGGCAATGGAGTGAGACTTTGTCTCCAAAGAAGAAAAAAATAATACTATATCTCAATTGTTCTATGGATTTGTTATAAAGAACACCAATGAATTAACATTATAGTTTTGTAAATGCTTATACAAAAAGGCAAGAATTTTAAAATGTTTTATCTTGGTAGAGGGTATGGCAACATGAATTTCTTTTAATTCTTTAAGCTGAAGGAATTAATGAAAAAAAAATGAATGAACCAAGAATTAAAATCACCATGCTTTCAATAATAACACTATTAAATATAGCTATCAAAATATATTGTCTTAGTTATTAAATAATAGGAGAAATTAAGCAATTCTATCAGGCAATTAAAAAAAGAAAAAGTCATTAAAAAGTTGAATAAAATATGGAACACTCAGTGACAGCCAAATGTTGGAAGCTAATAAACTGAAATAAATACTATTGAAATAATCAAAATCTCTAAATACATTTAATGCATTCTAAGCACTCAGTACTATATATTATACTACAGGTACTACAGTATAGGTACTAGGTATATTAGAATGTATATATAGATACTACAGTACCTACAGGTAAAGCTAACACTATATATAGCATTTACTATTGCCAGACATTGTTCTAAGAGCATTAAATAAATTATTTAATTCACACTATGTACTATTACTGTCCCCACTTTATAGCTCAAGAAACCCCAGGACACAGAGGTTAAGTAATATCATTAGTCAAGATTATACTAAATAGTAGAAGTAGCATAGTAAATATGGCTCCAGGCCAGGCACGGTGGCTCACGCCTGTAATCCCAGCACTCTGGGAGACCAAAGCGGGTGGATCACCTGAGGTCGGAATTCGAGACCAGCCTGACCAATATGGAGAAACCCTGTCTCTACTAAAAATACAAAATTAGCCTGGCATGGTGGCACATGCCTGTAATCCCAGCTACTCGGGAGGCTGAGGCAGGAGAATTGCTTGAACCCGGGAGGCGGAGGTTGTGGTAAACTGAGATCGCAGCACTGCATTCCAGCATGGGCAAAAAGAGCGATTTAACTCTGTCTCAAAAAAAACTCCAGAGGATAACTCCTAACCATCATTTTATATTACATATTATAATAGTTCCTCTTTTCTATAAGAGTATAAGAAAAAAAATTGGAAATGTTTGATAGTAACAGTATCTAGAACTAGGGGCTTTCAATACTTAACCATTTTATGATCATTTTTCAAATAATGTTACTAGAGGAAAATACTAAAAATTGGGTTATCTTCTTTAACAAATATCTTGATTATATATACCACTTCTGTAACAATGCTGGGTAACAAATACGGGATAATCTCTTTTAAGAATATATAGTCTAATGGCTGGGTGTGGTGGCTCACATCTGTAATCCCGGCACTTTGGGAGGCTGAGGTGGGCAGAACACCTGAGGTCATGAATTCAAGACCAGCCTGGCCAACATGGTGAAACCCTGACTCTACTAAAAATTCAAAAATTAGCCTGGCATGGTGGCGCATGCCTGTTAGTCTCAGCTACTCTGGAGGCTGAGGCAGGAGAATCACTGGAACCTGGAAGGCAGAGGTTGCAGTGAGCCAATATCACACCACTGCACTAGGCAACAGAGCCTAGGCAACAGAGTGAGACTCCGTCTACAAAAAAAAAAAGAAAGAAAGAAAAAAAAAGAATATATGGTCTAAGATTCATGGTTTAAAAATGTAAGATATTTCCAAATCAGGGCATATAAAATGGGATATTCCTTCTATCTGAACTCCTGACCCCCTCTGAGCAGAATTCAGGAATGTCTATTCTAAACTCACAGCTGCTGAGGAAAAGTGAATCACTCTCTTTTATTTGGGAGAACACGCTGGGAGTATTTTTTGTTTTTGTTTTTTAAAGAAATTTAAGCGAAAGCCACAAGTTAATTGGTTCATTCATTTCATAGAGTTCTAAGAAATACTTCATGAACACAATAACCCAATTATAATTATTTATGCTGAATAATTGGCCAGACATAAGGTAAGCATGCACTTAATGTGCGCACATGCATGTACATGCACACACACAATCTATGGCTAACACATACATCATCAAGTCTCATAGTATTCATCAGAGAAAAACAAATCATATTGTTCTATTGAATTTCATTTGGAAAAGAGAATCTAGAGAAGATGTTGCTCCTAAAGGAGCTTTTCTTGCACATTTTAATAAAAATACTAATTTGTTTTCTCTTTATCGCACTTGATGGCTCATGATGTATTTTCAAATCTTCTGACATTCCAATACTCTATACTATAACATTCACTACATAATTTATATTCTTTGAAAATGTGTATCTAGTTTTATTAAGGACCAACACTGGTCTGATAATTTCTTTTTTTTTTTTAAGATGGAGTTTTGCTCTTGTTGCCCGGCTAGAGTGCAATGGCACGATCTTGGCTCACCACAACCTCCGCCTCCCGGGTTCAAGTGATTCTCCTGCCTCAGCCTCCCAAGTAGCCGGGATTACAGGCATGCACCACCATTCCTGGCTAATTTGGTATTTTTAGTAGAGATGGGGTTTCTCCATGTTAGTGAGATTGGTTTCAAACTCCTGACCTCAGGCAATCCGCCTGCCTCGCCCTTCCAAAGTGCTGGGATTACAAGAATGAGCCACTGCGCTCTAGCCAGTCTAAGAATTTCAAAGGATGAGAAGGAGTTATTCTTCCAAGCAGAAGAAATAACACAACAATAAAAAGCAAAGCTAAACTAGTGAGTGAGCATCAAATGCAAGATAGAAAGCCACAGATAATGAAGCTGAAGAATTCAGGCAGATAGCAAATTGTAAGAGGCCTTGGATGGCATGCCTTGGAGTTCAGATTCTGTTCTTTAATAGGAAACCAGTGCTGAATTTAAAGCAAGAGCATAGCATTGCTATAGTTACATTTTAAAAAGATTACTATAGATTTGACTGGAAGTAAGGAAGTGGTAATAAGGATGAATGGAAAAACCCAGATTCAAGAAATACCTGGTAAGTTAAGCCAACAGAAAGGAGGATACAAAGCAGAAGAAAAAGACTGTCACTCCCAGATTGTTAGCTCGGTCTGCTGGGTATATGACAAGGTGGAGAATGCAGAAAAAGAGAAGTGTTCAGGGCTATACTCATAACACCTAGAATAATGCCTTGGGTGTAGCAGCTGTTCACTAAAAATGTGTTCAATTTGTTGAATGAATGAATGCGTAAGCAGGCATTTAGAGGTAAGTATCAACCACAGGGAAGACTTGAGACTAGGGATACAGAACTGATGTGTGATGAGGATATTGACGGCAGTTAAAACCATGAGAGTAAATGTCATTGCCCAGAAACTCAGAAGGGTGGAGCTAGTTCTCTGTTTTCATTTTTAAAGGGCAGATGAAAGACACTCCATGAAGAATACCAAGAATAAACTGGGGAATAGCATGACACCAGAGTAGAATGGAGTACAGAAAATAAGAAAATAAAAAAGAAGAGTAGTCATCAATATCACAGGTAGCAGAAAAATACTATTAGACAAATAAGGACTAGAAAGTGTCTTGGATTTGGTGAAATAGGGGTCAATGATAGCCTTGGCAGAGAAAAGACTGTATCAGGATGCAGGGGGTTGAGGAACAAATAAGGAGAAGTTTACGTCAATTCTTAGGATGCTGGGCTGTAAAGAGAAAGAGAAGGGGGCCATGGCTAAACAGAAGTTTCTTTCCTTTTTTTCCCCCAATGGGAGATACGTGAGTGTATTTACAGTAAAGAAAAGAAGCTGGGAGAAATGGATAGGTTGAAGATATAGGAGAAAATAAAACTGACAGCACTGTTCTGAAAGAGATAGAAGAAAATAATAATAATAATACTAAGACAGGAAGAGGACTGGCCTTGAAAAAGAGTCAGGATAAAATTAGAGGTGGGTAAGGTTAAACAGAAATGTGTTAGAATTAGGAAATACTGGGGGTAGGGAGATGTCAAGAGAATTTACAGCTGTATTTGCTTAATTTCAGAGACAAAGCAGATTTGATCAGTGTCTGAATGTAAGCAGGGGGATAAGTTGAGGAGAACAGTAAATATTTGAGATAATTACGACAAAGAAAAGAATGCAGAGAAAGTGTTATGAGCCATGTAGATTAGACAAAATGGAAAAATACGAAAACATTTGGCGGGGTGCGATGGTTCATGCCTGTAATCCCAGCACTTTGAGAGGCTGAGGTGGGCAGATCACTGGAGGTCAGGAGTTTGAGACCAGCCTGGTCAATGTGATGAAACCCTGTGTCTACTAAAAATATAAAAATTAGCTAGGCATGGTCGCAGGGTGCCTGTAATTCCAGCTGTATTTTGGAAAAAGGAAATATTACTAGTAAGTACAAATTAAAATAAGTAAAAATTTTTTTTTACTCTAAATAGTCAAAATGATAACACTGGCATATACCTACTTTTAAGGAACTCTAGGTAAGGTGAAAGACACAAAGGTGTGTATATAATTTCAATACAATAAAGTTGAGTGCAAGGATAGACATAATAGCTAGAATACAACTAAAAAGAAGAGCCACTGGGGGTGTTGGAAAAGATAATGGCTGTATCCATAACACCTAGAATAAGTCTTGCCCGTGGCTGCTGTTCACTAAGAATTGTTGAATTTGTTGAATTACTGAGTAATAAAATATGAACCATACAGGAGGCAGTTTCATGTAATGGAAAATAATATAAGGCAAAAAAGACTTAGGTCTGAATTTGGGCTTTCCTACACATTAGTTGTGCTATCTTGGAGCTTCTTTCTAAGAAGAGTGTTTCCTCATCCATAAACGGAGGATAGGAACTAATTTTCAAAATTGCTGTGAGGAATAAATAAGACAAGCAAGTTACATAAAAGAACCTAAGTGATCATTTGAATAAGGAGGAGTAATCTGATTGTGACATCAATAGTTCAATGACCACCAAATTACTTTTGCTAATTTGGTTACTGACTGGCTAGTCAAGTGTCCCTCCCTCCCCTCACAGCTTCATGAGATACCTTTTAAAGGGGCACAATGGGTTGAAAAAGACATTTCAAAGTTGTGGTTTAAAAAAACCCTAGGTCCTCTACCACCACAAGTGACAAGAGAAAGATAAACAGTTCAGATGTCATGAAGACTATGTTCTTAGTATAAATAGAAAATAAAACCGGAGGTAGATACATAAAAATTACAAAATAATTGAGTAAGGATGTTTTTTTTTTCTTGTTTTTCTCCAAACATTAGTTCTGATTACATTATTTAACAAATAACATTTTTTAAAGCAGACCTGATATATCAAGCCAACTATAAATTAGAGAAATGCCACACTAACTGATAACAGACTAAACCTATCTGTTAAGAATTAACCAGTAGTCAAATAATAATGTAGTTTAATCACTTCTTGTTTGCCAGGTTTTAGCTTTCATATATTACTAAATCTTTGATTTTCACAACAATCCTATCAGGTAAGTAATAATAATAAGTAAGCCATTTTGCTGATGAGGGAATAGAGGCACAGAGTGGTTAAATAATTTGCCCAAGGTCACATAACTAGGAAATGGCAGAATGTGGGTTTCATCCTTGTAATCTAGTTCCAAAGCCCAGAGCTCATAAACATATTTAAGACCTTCTGAAATGGCCAGGCTAGAGGTATCACTCTTGTGATGCCTCTTGTAGTATAAGCTCATAGAGGTAACTATCATCTCTCAGTTGAAAGCTGCATCTTTGAGATCAAGCATCTTTTTGCATGTTCTGTCATCATAAACTGCAGTAGCAATAGTTACTAATTCACCATGTACAAGAGGGCTTCTCTAGCATACTATCATACACCTGTTTCTAAAGGCACTTGGGAGACTTGGTTGCGTCCATGCTGACATACAGAACCGTGAGCTGATGCTACCTGCACTCCTATGATTTACTAAGTATATAAAAAAAAGAAACAGGAATTTTCATTCTAAAGGATGATGTATAAGATAAATCACTTGTCCCTATGCTTAACATAAATATTCAGAGACCTCATATAAAACATAAAAATTGTTTAAATTTTCTTCAGTAAAATTGTTTAAAACTTCCTTGGACCACAAGATATAAATGCTCAAGACAAAGAAAACATATGCCAAAGTTCCCATGAAGTCACATAAATAATAAAACTTCAGCATGCCCCAGCCCGATCTTGGCCAAAATCAAATGCTTAAGTTTCTAATTTTATTAGTGTTCATAGAGTATGAATAATACACATCTCCAAAAAGAATAAAAACATGTAGAAATCCCTTATGATTTTCATCCTACCTAATATTACTTGATTTCAGATGCTCCTCTGATTTCAAGTTTTCGGTCCTCATCTGGGACTTAAATGAAACGTTTTCTCCCACAATGACTATCTGCAAGAACATCCAATTTCTCTTAAGGTAGAATGGTTTAAGACATTCTAGATAGAGGAGAGGAGGAAAATATGAGTTAACCCACAGTAACAGAGAACCCTTATGAAGAAAATTATTTTATCGTTATTTGAAATTACTTAATGTGAAAGGTAAAGGAAAAATGTCAAAGCCCTTTTCTTTTTTTATTGTTTCATAGAACAAACATTTAAAAATTCTGTCTCATATATTTCTAACAGATTCTAGTTTTACACCAAAGTGTTATTCTAATGTTCCTCACTGTCCAAAAGCTGAGTTATCTCTACAGGACAAATACATACTGATTACCAAACATGGCTCTTTTAAGATCAGTGTGAGAATGCCCTATAGAATACAGGAGCAGATGAACTCCTTACTGAAGAAAAAATATATAAAGCAATTAAAACACAATTATAGGTAGAACGAATAATGCTGAAATTCTAAGGTCAGCTGAAAATGTCAGGTTTTTCAATTCTCATTTACTGCACAAATATTTGATCATTTTTATATTGTAGATACAGTATTAAGGACTAAGTATACAATGATGAAAAAAAATCAATACGGTCCCTGCCATGGATTTAAAATTTAGTGTAGAAGACAGACCAACAAGGAAGGAGGCAGCAGTGGTTAAAAGCCTGGCTTTGGGAGTCACACTTTCGGTAACCTAATGGTATGTCAGATGCAAATCAAGCCACAAGAAAAACAGCACAATTTCTTGGGACTTCAATTTAACCCAAAGATTTGAACAAAGTTATTATTATTGCTATTGATAATTGCTTACATTTATAATTATTACATGCCAGATACAAAGCAAAATATTCTATATGCATGATCTCATAAAATAGGAGTATAATATAGTAAGAGTGTCTTATATTCAAACTGCCTAGGTTCAAACCAAGTTCTGCCATTTACTGGCTGTGTAACCTTAGGTGAATTCCTCCTCTAGGCCCCAGTTTTGTTAGAAATAAGATGGAGATAATAAAATACCTACCTCATTGAGGTGTTTTGAGGATTAAATGAGGTAACAGAAGTAAAGCACTTAGGACTGTTCCTTGGTAAGTAAGCCCTCAAAAACTGTTGGCCATTATTGTCATTATCATTTTATAGTTATTACTCCTCTCAGCAATCCTAAAAGGTAAATGCTATTATTATCCTCAGTCTATAAATTAGGAACTTAAGAACACATTACTAATCAATTCCAGAACAGAATATTTTTCATAATTCTTCACAATAAAATGTCTTAGGAGAAATTTCAAATATGTGGCAGGTCTACGCGGACTTTGCTGCCATACGTCCAAAGCATGTATTCAATCCCTGTGACTTTAGTAGCACTTTAGTGGAAAAGAATGAGATAAAATACTTTATGATAAAACTCAAGTTCCTCAGCACAGCATATAAAGTCCCACAGCTGTCCACTTTATACTTTATGAGCCAATAAACCTGAATTACTCTTAGTTTCTTGTTGTTTTGCCCCTTTGTATCCTTATTCATGCTCTTCACTCATCCTAGAATGCCCTCCCACTTTCCTCCTTGTCTGGTTAACCCATTCTTGTACTTTAAACTCAGTAACTCCTAAAAGCAGGTCTTGGCTTGGCTGAGTACTCCCAGTACATCTTAATGCCCACATCTATTATTGGACTCACGGTACTACAATGAAGTTACTTGTTTACACATTTCCTTCACTAGAGACTGTCCCATTCAATTATGCATAACATACTGCATGTCATACAAGTTGCTCAAATAAATTCCGGTTAATTTGGACTAACTTCGATAGAAGGTAAAGATCCTAAAAACTCCAGGTTTCACAAACCTGACAACAGTTTTAAAAGTCTTCACAAAAACAATCGGATAGATTTGTCATCTGAGAACCAGAAGTAACACACTTTTCCTTAAGAAAATCCACCATTTTATACAGTCAATCAGAGAAATACATAATCATTTACTTGGCTCTGTGAAATTCACATTTTGCTTTCATCATAGTGGTATCTATATAATATACAGAGAACACTAAATATTCCTGCAGAAATATAAAATCTAAAACTTCAAACAGAACATACACTCACAATCCAAATGAATGAAACAAGAAATGTAGGTTAAGCCATAAACAGGAAAGCAATTTCCCCTCACCTCAATTTTTACATTAAACAAGGTATGCCAAAACAATGCTTTCCAAAGCAATGAACCCAACGTTTTCTAAAAATAGTCCCTTTTTTTGCAATAGCCCCTGTACCTTCTTGAAATAATAGATTAAAATTAGTATCTCAATATATAAATGGTCAGGTAAGACTACCTTGGAAGACATAACGGAGTAATCAGATGCTTGCACATACAGATAAAAGGTTAACAGAATTCCAAACAAGGATACCAAAATAAAGCAAAAATATGAGTAGATACCGGAATTAAAAGTAGTGTTAATATAAGTAATAGCAGGCCAAATTTATTTGGAAATGGTAATAATATGAAAAAACTAACACTGACAAAGGGACAACATTACAAGACAAAGTATGAGGAGTTAATATGAAGAAAACAGGCTGTAACGAGCACAAGCCACAGACTGGAATAAAATAATTGTAAAACACACATTTCATAAATGGCTGTTATCTGAAACATACAAAGAACTCTTGAACAATAAGAAAACAAGCAACTCGATTAAAAAAAATGAGCCAAAACCTTAACAGACACCTCAACAAAGAAGATATACAGATGGCAAATAAGGATGTGAAAAGATGCTCCACATAAAATGTCTCAGGGAAATGCAAGGTAAAACAACAATGATATACGACTATACTATTAGAATAGCTAAAATCCAGAACAATTACAAAACCAAATGCTAATGAGGATGTGGAGCACTGAGAACTCTCATTCACTGCTGTTGGGAATGCAAAATGGTATAGTCACTTTGGAAGACAGTTTAGAAGTTACTCACAAAGCTAAACATAATCTTATCATATGACCTCTATGTATTTATTCACTTGAGCTGAAAACTGATGTCTATATAGAAATCAGCACATGAATATCATCAACTTTATTTATAATCACTAAAACCCGCACATATCATACCTGCACATGAATACCATATCAGGTGTATTTATTATCACTAAAACCTGCATATCATATCAGCTTTATTTATAATCACTTAAAACTAATTTGTCCATTCACCTACTGAAGTAACCAAGCTATCCTTCAATAGGTGAAAAAATAAATAATCTGTGGTACATCCAGACAACAGATTATTATTTAGCCCTAAAAAGAATTTAGCTATCAAACCATGAAGAGACATGAAGGAAGCTTAAATGCATGTTATTAAGTGAAAGAAGCCAATAAAAAATGACTATATACCACAGGATTCCAACCATCTGACATTCTGGAAAAGGCAAGAACTACAGAGGTAGTAAAAAGATCAGTGGTTGCCAGGAGCTGGAGGGGAGGAGAGGGGATGAACAGGCAGAGCAGAGAGGATTTTAGGTCAGTTAAAATACTCACACTGGTCCAAAGCCACAGAGGGTTCAACACCAAGAATGAACTATAATGTAAAATGAACTTTGGGTGAATATGATATGTCAATGTAAGTTCATCAATTATAACAAATGTACCACTCTGGTGGGGAATATAGATAACAGGGGAGGCTATTCATGCGTGTGAGCAAGGGGCATATGAAAAATCTCTGTATCTTCCTTGCCATTTTTCTGTAAACCTAAAGCTGCTTTAAAAGAAAAAGAAAACAGGGTGTAACCATATCATTTGACAGGTGAAAGTGCACAAAAATTAGGTTGGAAAAATAACCTGTGTGTGCGTGTGTGTGTGCGCACGCACACGCACACATGTTTGTTTTAACTCTGTTGCCCAGGCTGGAGTGCAGGGGTGCAATCACAGCTTTGGCTCCTGCTTTAGCCACCCAAGTAGCTGCAACTAGAGAGGCATGTGCCACCACATCTGGCTAATTTTGGTATTTTTGGTAGAGACAAGAGTTTTGTCATGTTGCCCAGGCTGGTCTTGAACTCCTATGCTCAAGCAATCCTCCCACCTTGGGCTCCCCAAGTGCTGGGATTGCAGTTATGAGCCACTGTGCCTGGCTGAAACAGTGCTTTACAAAATGTAAAGCTCCATATAAATTTAGATTAGGGAGAAATAAAGTTCAACTTTCTAACTTGGAACAGGCAGATAACATGAAAGATGGACAAGTTAATTAACTCAACTAGCAACAATATTTAAGATATTGTCTGATTTAACAAAATAAAATATTCTGTAAATTACTGTGGAACAAAAAGTACATTCTTCCACTTCCTAGTCTCTGTTCCAGGTAGTCTCAGAAACTGAAAAACAAAAGATACTCAGAAGTCAAACCTGATATTCTCAAAAGAGCCATTATTTAGTCCATACTTCCAGATGACAATTTAATTATCTACACAGTTCTTTCTCTTATTTTCCTGAGTAAAGAAATGGGTGCTGTGTAATAATAAAATAATTTAACAAATAAAACCAGATGCAGATTATATAAAACCTGTGATAGATTATTAACTGCTCCCCAATAAATCACACACCTCTTGGCATTTGCACCCCTGGAACTCCTCCCAATCCTGAGTTTGGCCATGTGACTTACTTTGGCCAACTGGACTTCAGTAATGTGACACTGAGACTTTGTAAGCAATGGCACATTTGCGCTTGCCCTTTCGGAACACCATCAAAACAGTATGAAGCTGAGGATGAGAGACTACTTGGGAAGAGAGACCCAGTTTTCTCAGCTATTAGAGCCATTCCAGTTGAGGGCCCAGACATTTGAGTGAAGTTGTTTTGGACTATGCAGGTCAGACTTAACTTCACCTAGATAGTCTGAGATATGGGAAACCAGCAAGCAAAATTTTTGGACATTTTAAACAAAGGTATGACATGCATGTAACTGACAGCTCCTTAAAGAGTTTTGTTAAAGGGTTTTCCTTTTGATAAAGGAAAGAGTGGGAGTACAGATATCATTTGGGAGTCATCAACATATAGATATTCATTAAAGCTCATGAGATGGGATAACATTGCCAAAGGAGTGTTAGAGTAACGAGTTTGAAAAGCTCGACCCACAGCACTCGGACCACATGTGTAGCCCAGGATGGCTTTAACTGTGGCCCAACACAAATTCATAAACTTTCTTAAAACATTATGAGATTTTTTTTGCAATTTTTTAAGCTCATCAGTTATCATTAGTGTTAGCGTATTTTATGTGTGGCCCAAGACAATTCTTCTTCTTCCAGTGTGACCTAAGGAAGCCAAAACATTGAACATTCCTGGCTAGACTGAGAAAGAAACAAATAGTAAACAGACTGAGAACCAGTGGCCAGAGAATTAAGAAGGAAATTTGTTAAACAAGTGTCCCAGAAGCCAAATAAAGAAAAAGCTTCAAGGAAAGAGGGCAGAATCAATAAATGCTCCTGATGCATACATAAAGTAAAATGACGCCTGAGAACTAATCACTGAATTTAGTCATGGGGAAGTCACTGAGGATCTTGTTATTAGAGGACAAGAACTGAGGCTAAAATTGAGTTTAGACAATCCTGTCTAGGAAAAGAAAGGCGGTAGCTAGAGAGAGATGTGAGGGTCAAAAGGGATTTTAAGATGGAATACATAACATGCTTTTTTACAGGATGGGATAAACAACAACATAGAAAAGATCCAATAGAGAAAAATAATGGGTAAATACAGTCTCATGAGGGACACAGGGACTTGTTTGAATATGCATATGTTTAAATGGAAGAAGTCCCTGAATGAAATAATAAAAAATTAATATATAGAGAAGGAAAGGTAACTAACAATTTTGGGGGATCTACTAAATGACAAATGAAACACGTAAGTCATCCTGTGTTTAGTTTTCATGGCAACCTGAGATTACAACTATTTTTTCAATTTTATGATTAAAGAAACATGCAGAGATTTTAGAAAACTTGCCCAATGCCACCAATTTTCAACACTTCATACACTAAAAGCTAAAGAGCAAGTATCTCATTAATTATGATTTATTCAGTCTGCCTTTTTTTTTTTTTTTTTTTTGAGACAGAGTCTTGCTCTATCGCCCAGACCAGAAAGCAGTGGGGCAATCTGGGTTCACTGCAACCTCCGCCTCCTGGGTTCAAGTAATTCCCCTGCCTTAGGTGGGAGGAGGATTCAAGAGATTCTCCAGCCTTAGCCTCCTGAGTAGCTGGAATTACAGGTGCACACCACCTGGCTAATTTTTGTATTTTAGTAGAGATGGGGTTTCACCATGTTGGCCTGGCTGGTCTCGAACTCCTGACCTCATGATCTGTCTGCCTCAGCCTTCCAAAGTGCTGGGATTAGAGGCATGAGCCACCACGCCTGGCCCCCAGTTTGCCTTTTTGAACAGCATAAGACACATCCACATCTTATTTCCCTTAAATCTGATAAAGAACTCTTCTCCAAGAAATCCTCCTGGTTTTAACTTTAGCATTAAGTTCTTTCCCAGTTCTCTCTCTAGGTGTTTTTCTCACTCTCTTCTTCCTCAATGTAATGTAAAACAAAAATCCTAATTTAAAAAATTTTTTATTAATAAGAATTACCAGATAATATAGGTTTACCATTATTTTCTCACATGAATTATACCGGAGAAATAAACATACAGACTTCAATGGCAACAGCGGGATCCAAATTTGATGAAAATTAAAACCCTATAGATCTAAGAAGCTCAACTGCAAGCATTTAAACACAAAAGAAAATCACACAAAGACATTTTAATGAAATGGCTGAAAAACAATGATAGAAGAGGGAGACAAAAAAATATATATTATATAAGAAGGACTAAAGATAAGAATGATGGCTAAGTTCTTATCAGAACAAAGGTAAGCCAGAAGATAACTGAATAACATCTTTAAAATACTATGGGAAAAAAATGTCAATCTATAATTTATATCCAGCAAAAATATTCTTTAAAACCTAAGGTGAAAAAAAAAGACATTTTTTAGAAACATAAGATCTGAGGAAATTTGATACCAACAGATCAATACCATAAGGAATATTAAAAAGGAAGCACTTTGGGCTGGAAGAAAATGATACCAGATGGAAGCCTTGAACTAAACAAAGAGATGAAGAGTGCCAGAAATAGTAAATATATGAGTAAATATAAAATAACATTTTGGCTTTAAAATTTATTTAAAAATTAATTTACTGCTTTAAGAAAAAAAAACAAAAAAACCCCTATTTTTTTTGGAACTTAAATACAGAATCTGTTTGACAATGGTAGTACAAACAAAAGGAAAGGAAAATGAAAATATTATACTGTTGTAACATTTTATATTATACATAAAGTTATATAATATAAAGGTGGAAAATATAAATACCAGAGCAATAAAAAAATAAAAAGAGTGAAACACAGTTCATATATGGAAGACATTAGGCAGGCATCATGGTGCATGCTTGCAGTCCCAGCTGCTCAGGAGGCTGAAGTGGGAGGATTGCTTAAGCCCAGGTGATTGAGACTGCAATAAGCCATAATGGTGTCACCGCACTGCAGCCTGGGCAATGGAGCTAGAACCTGTTTCAAAAAACAAAAAAGAAAGAAAAAAAACAAAAACAAAAACAGAGAGAGAAATAGATAAATCTATAGTTATTTGGAGATTTCAAAACTCTCTCAATACCTAACAAAAAGTAGGCAGAGAAACCAGTAAGGTGCGGTGGCTGACACCTGTTATCCCAGTACTTTCGGAAGCTGAGGTTGGGGTAGATGGATCACCCGAGGTCAGGAGTTCGAGACCACGCTGGCCAACATGGCAAAACCCCATCTCTACTAAAATCACAAAAATTACGTGGGGGTGGTGGCGCACGCCTGTAGTCCCAGTCACTCCAGAGGCTGAGGCACGAGAATCACTTGAACCGGGGCAGCAGAGGCTGCAGTGAGCCGAGATCATGCCACAACTCCAGCCTGGGTGACCGAGGGAGACTCTGTCTCAATGAAAAACAAACGAACAATACCAGCAAGGTTAGACCAACATTAAGGTTATAACTCAACAGATCCCACTGGAATTCACAGAACATTTTACCCAACAAAAGAATACACCTTCTTTACAGGTGCACATGGCAAATTCATTAAGACAGAACATATGCGGAACCACAAAACAAATCTCAGAAATGTTAAAGAATTATAGTCATAGAACTACAAATAAAAAAAAAAAACAGATAAACAGCTAGAATTGGTTGTCTAAGTTGAGGAATAAAGTTGTCTAATTCCTCAAATATTTGGAAATGAATCAAACATTTCTAAATAATCATAGGTTGCTGGGCATGGTGGATCACGCCTATAATCTCAACACTTTGGGAGGTTGAGGCCGGAGGATGGCTTGAGGCCAGGAGTTTGAGACCACCCTGGGCAATATAATAAGTCCCTATCTTTTTGTTTTACAAAAAAGTTTGTAAAAATTAACCAGGAGCAGTGGCAGTACATTCCTGTAGTCCTAGCTACTCAGGAGGCTGAGGTGAGAGGATCACTTGAGCCTAAGAGTTTGATGTCGCAGTGAGCGATGACTGCACCACTGCACAACAGACTGGGCAACGGCTCGAGATCTTGTCTCTAAAAAACAAAATAAAATAAAAAAATAAATAATCACAGGTCAAAAAATAAATCACAGGAGAAATCAGAAAATATCTTGAGCCAAATGAAAATGGAAACATATAACGTGTCAGATGCAATAAAAGCAGTGTTCAGAGAGGTATTTACAGCTTTATATGCTTATGTTAAAATAAGTCTAAGAGCATTGATCTAAGCATTTACCTAAGCATATAAGAAGCTATAAAAAAGAACAGCATATTAAATCAACAAAGAAGGAAGGAAATAATGAAGAGGAGAAAACAAAGACAGAAAATAAGTGAAAGCCAAAAGCTGATTCTTCAGAATGATTTATATAATTCTCCCCAAACTGAACTACAGTTATAAAACAACTGCAATCAGAACCCAAGCAGATTGTTTTCGTTAGAAACTGACAGTCTATTTTTAAATTTATCTGGAAATGCAAAAACCTAGAATAGCTAAAACAATTCTTAAAGAAAAAACAAAAACAAAAACAGAGAACTTAGATTACCTGATTTCAAAACTTACTAGAGATCTGTGGTCATCAAGACAGTATAGTAGTAAAAGGACAGACATGCAGAGGAATAGGACAGAACAGGTCAGAAACAGACTCATCTATTTCTACACTTAAGTATACGTGTATGGTGAGTTTTCACATGTACAGCCAATATATTTTTGACAAAGGTTTCAAAGTAATTTAATGGGAAAAGCAATTTTCTCAACAAATGATGCTGGAACAACTGGATGAAAATTTTAAAACTAGAAAAAAATTAACCTCAAACAATATACAACATCACACAAAAATTAATCCAAAATGGATCACAGACTTAATCTATAAGATTTCTAGAAGAAAACTAAGGGGTAAATTTTTACCACCTGATATGGTTTGTGCCTCCTCCTCCAAAATTCATGTTACATCTTAACCCCCGATACAACAGTATTAAGAGGTGATGCCTTTAGGAGGTGATCAGACTATGAAGATTCTGCCTTCATGGATGAGATTAGCACCATATGAAAGGGCTGGAGAGAAACAGGTAGGGCCTTTTTTGCCCTTTCATCCCTTCTGCCATATGTGGACACAGCATTTGTCGTCCACTGTAGAGAAGGCAGCAACAAGGTGCCATCATGGAAGCAGAGGATGGGCCCTTGCCAGGCACCGAACCTGCTGGAACCTTAATAGTAGACTTCCTAGCCTCTGGATTTTTGAGAAATAAATTTCTGTTGCTTATAAATTACCTAGTCTTAGGTATTTTATTATAGCAGCACAAATTGATCAAGACACCCATCCAAGATACATAAAGAAATCTTAGATAAGATTCAATAAAAGAAAAAACCTAATAAACCATATTAATCAATATTTAAAACATGTTCTTCAAAAGATACGCTAAGAAATTGAAGAGAAGCCACAGACTAGTATGTGTGTGTGTGTGTGTGTGTGGGTGTGGGGGTGTGTGTGTGTATATATAGTCACATATGTATGTACCCAAGTGTGTGTATATATATATGTGTGTGTATAACAGTTATACACACACAAATATTTATATCCCTATATATATATGTATACATACAAACCAAGAGAAATAAAAACATATGTATACAAAAAGACTTTTACAGTATGTACTTAGTTCTATTCGCAATAGCAAAAAATTAGAAACAACCTAAAGGTTCATCAAAAGCTGAATGGATAAACAAACTGTATATTCACACAAAAGAGTATTATTTAGCAGTAAAAAGGAAGGAACTATTAATGTGTAAAACAATGCAGATTAATCGCTTGGCATGTTTTATGCCAACAGAATACAGGCACAAAAGAATGCATTACATAATTCTACTTCAAAAGTTCTGGGACATGCAAACAAAATTAATATTGATAAAAATCAGTAATGACAGAGGGTTAAGCAGAGTTAAGACTGCAAGGGGTCCAAAAGCACTTTGGGCCAGGCATGGTGGCTCATGCCTGTAATCCGAGCACTCTGGGAGGCCGAGGTCAAGGATTCCAGAACAGCCTGGCCAACATGGCGAGACCCTGTCTCCTAAAAATATAAAAATTAGCCAGGCATGGTGGCACATGCCTGTAATACCAGCTACTCAGGAGGCTGAGGCAGGAGAATTGCTTGAACCCAAGAGGCAGAGGTTGCTGTGAGCCAAGATGCTGTCACTGCACTCCAGCCTGGGAGACAGAGTGAGACTTCATCTTAAATAAATAAACAAATAAATAAAAGCACTTTGGGGGGATTTGGAATGTTCTTGATTAGGGTGGTGGTTATAGGGGCATATGTTTGTCAAAATTCTTAACTATAGATTTAAAATATGTTTTATATCATAGATAATTTGATTAAAAATAGTGTATGTTTAACTAAAATGCATTATCTGTATATGCGTAAAATGCATATTCTATATTGATTAAAAAGACTGGGTATTAACAGTAGCGGTGGCAATTTAATGTTACTGAATTATTTAATCTTAACGTTTTTATTTTATTCAATGTAGATATATATTTTTAATAAGAGTTATTAAAATAAGTTTCCTATAAATCAATTTTAAAGTATTTTATACTTAAAATGCTTTCTGTATAGAAAATGTCCACAGGTAAGACTAAAATAATTTCTAAAAAATAAATACCCTTTTATATCGTCTGTTGAAGCCCTAAGTCATCTATAAACTTGCAATTAGGGTCTTTATCATTGTAGCAAATTTGCTCCTGTGTTAACATCGACCTTCCCTGACCAATCTAAGAGCTTTTTCTCAGTCCTTGTATTTCCTGAACTCTTAGTATTCAATAATATACTTTATCAGTGTTTTTTCAGACACCAGCCTTGGATCATCTAGATTGCTGGACCACATCCCAAGAGGTTCTGATTCAGCAGGTCTGAGATGGCACTCAAAAATCTATGTTTCCAGCAAGTTCCCAGGGGATGCTGATAATGCTCATCTAGGGACTACACTTTGCAAACTACTGCTCTAGAGGAACCCCTTCATTAAAACTTTTCTGCTCAGTCTTTCCTAGTCCCTCTCACATTTTTGATAGGTAATTTCTTGTTTCTTCTTTCTCCTTCCACCTAAATAGGTAGAGTAACAAAGTCATTGAGAATAGAAGTTGATCTTTATTACCATCTGGTACTTGTTCCCTAAGAAGCTGGCTCTAACGCTCTTATACTTCTGTAATTCATATTTCCCAGGTTGTAGATTCAATTCTTACTATTATTGAAGACAACTACAAAGTCAGTAATTCCAACTCGGTTCACGCCTATTTCAATTGTGTATCTGGCATCTCTCCATAGATATTCCTTAAATATTCCCTTCAGTACCCATACTGTTATTCCCCATTTCCATTAAAAAGTGCTACTATTTCTCTATGGTCAGCATCAATATCATCAATGAATATCTCTCTCACTCATTCTTCACATCTAACCACCCTTAGGGAGGTGAGGTCTCAGCCCAAGCTGTAGGACCTAGGAGTTCGATGTATGACAGCCTGAGCACCCTGTAACCAGCTCTCAAAGAAACTACACTTGCCCTTCCCAAAGTTATTTCACTTGTCCTCCTTTGCCCAGCCCAAGTAGAAAAATCTGACAAGAACCTGAGAATGAGGATCAGACCTGGGCAGAGCAGCTAGCTTTTCAGTGTCTTAACATTTAACACAGTACTTAGCACCTTAGGCATTTTATAATGCACTGAGAAGAATTAAATAATTCAAGTCCTGCTTAACTCTATTGTTTGAACTTTTTATTTTTGAGCTTCAATTACTGTATGAAAAGTGAGAGTTAATTGTGTTTATTTTGCAGGATTTTGTCAGTGAAAGCACGTAACGCATACGAAAGATATTGTGAATACTTGTGCACTATACAAAAAGGAAAAATAATTAGGGGTTTAAAAAAAAAAAAAAAAAAGAGCCGTGGCTTGGCGCAGTGGCCCAAGTCTGTAATCTCAGCACTTTGGGAGGCCGAAGAGCTTGGCGGATCACCTGACGTCAGGAGTTTGAGATCAGCCTAGGCAACATAGCAAAACCCCGTCTCTACTAACAATACAAAAATTAGCTGGGTATGTTGGCAAGTGCCTATAGTCTGAGCTACTCGGGAGGCTGATGCAGGAAAGTCACTTGAACCTGGGAGGCAGAGGTTGCAGGGGGCCAAGACTGTGCCACTGTACTCCAGCCTGGACGACAGAGTGAGACTCTGTCTCAGAACAAAACAAAACAAAAAACCAGAAAGCCTTATAAACATTTTCTTTTTCCTGGATTGACCCTTATACAGTAAACATGCTACACCATGAATACAGAACTGAGCTGTCCTATATGGCAGTCACTAGTCACGTGAGCACTTGACACGTGGTTAATGTGAGACTGAGAAACTGGATCTTAAATTTCAATTCAAATGGCCACGTGTGGCCAGTGGCTACCATACTGAACAGCACAGTTACATTATCAATACCACTGTTACTGATAACCTACTGGAGTGAAACAGAAAAGCCACACAAAACCTACCTGCCTTCCTCTATCAACTATTGTCATGTCACCATTTGAGAAACTGGATCTTAAATTTCATTTTATTTAAATGTGTTTAAATGACCATATGTGGCTAGTGGCTATCATATTGGACAGTACAGTAATACAGCAATACCACTTTTACTGATAACCTACAGGTCAAAGAGAAAAACCTTAAAACATACCCACCTTCCTCTATCAACTATTTTTATGTCACCTTTTGAAAGGCAAAAGTTCAGCCAATAGCAATTTTTGGTGAACAGATGAAAAACACACTAAGGGAAATGCCTTCACATAACAGAGCTGACTTCCTATCAGTTAGGGTCTCAGAGAAATAGCACTGGTTTATGTTAGGGTACTGGCATACCCTGAACACGGTTTTCCACTCTTGCTCTGGCTAGCAATAATCAGAAACAGAAACATATCTCATCCATCTGTGTATCTCTGGTAGAGTTTGTCAAATGAATAGAATACTTATACCAATGACTCTCAACTGTACTAATATGCTCTCTCTGGTTGATATTCTTTTCAGAAGCCCAGCATCTGAATTTCTTTTCCTATTTTCGAGAAATCCCCACAATTTATAAAGCAGAACCTGCTTCCCATTACAGATTTACCAGCTTCATGTGCAGCTAGTATACAGATACATAATTCAGGCTCCATCAACAAACACACCAACCCCACATTTAAGTATGAACTAAGGAGAGAAAGTGGGGACAGTGGCTAATCCATCCTGGATAGCAGCAGCAACTACAACCAATTTCCAATAGGGCCAGCATGAGTGGTGTTAGGGGTCAGGGATGCAAAGTAACAGATACAACTAAGGTTCTGCAAGTGTCTTCACAGGTTGTGTTCTAGGATGTGATTTGAGGCACTGTTCCAGGCTCTACAGCTATTGTGGGAAGCAGAATGGCTCCCCAGAGATGTCTACCTCCTAATCCCAGAACCTCTGAATTTTATCTACAAAAGGGATTTTTCAGGTGTGATTGGTTATGGATTTTGAGAAATGGAGAGTATACTGAATTATCTGGGATAATTGTGTCCTGTGTCAATGTGATAACAGGATCTTTCTAAGTTAAAAAGAGGCAGGAGAGTCAGAGAAGGAGAGTAATGAGGGAAGCAGAAGGTAGAGTCATGTGACTACTGGCTTTGAAGATGGAAGGGGGCCAAGAGCCAAGGAATGTGGGCAGTTTCAAAAGCTGAAAAAGGCAAGAAAAAGGATTTTCCCCCTAGACACTCTAGAAGGAATGGCATCTTGATGCCTGGTAGGACACATTTTGGACCTCTGACCTCCAGAAGTAAAAGATAACATACTTGTGTTTTTTTAACCCACCATGGTGGTAGTAATTTGTTATAGCAGCAAAAGGAAACTAATACAGCTATTGGTCCTCAATCTCCAGACTTTTCACAGCTTAAATGAGCCAGCGTTTTTTCTGTTCCTCATAACTAAGAATCTAATACTCTTCTGTATTCTTCAATCTTTACATCGACAGTGTATTAGCATTTCTTTAAAAAGACAATGACCAGCCTGGGCAACCTGGAGAGACCCATCTCTACAAAGAAAAAGATTCAAAAATTAGCTGGGCGTCATGGTGCATGCTTGTAGTCCTAGCTACTCAGGAGGCTGAGGTGGGAGAATCATTTGAGCCCGGGAGGTAGAGGTTACCATGACCACACGACTGCAGTCCAGCGTGGTTGACACAGTGAGACCCGTCTTAAAAAAAAAAAAAAAAAAAGCCGTGTGACATAAGTTTATACAGTTTTTGCTTCTTTTCATTGCTTAAATCAAGTGTGCTTGGTTTTGTTTATGTAACAATGAAGAATATTACTAATTATTCCGACCCTACCATTCCTTGAAGACTGAGATACGTCAATTACTCTGAGAAATTCATGTAATTCAAATGTCTGCAGTAAGTACAATCTCATATATTATTAGGCAACATTTACTGGGTGTCAGTATGGCTCTAAGGTTGTCCCAAAATAAGAGAAAGCCCTCCTCTTAACTGCCAACATGAGAACAAAATAGTGCACACACAAAAGGGAAACAACTAGTTATTTACCTGAGAAAATTATAAGATGATCCAAAGACAGACTTTCTAGAAGAAGGAATTTTTCAAGAGTAATGGAAAGTCACATGAAAGAAAGAAGTTAAGACTTGGAAGTGAGGAGAGGAAAGCTGTCCCTTTTCCGAGTCACAGTCTTGCTGTCTCAATTTCAGGTAACAGTATTTTTACGAGGACCAACATTAAATTCAAAGATATCAGGCCACATATAAAGTATAGCTTTAGTAATCTGTTACTTTTTAAAAGTCACAATGAATTTTCCTTTAGAAGCAATTATTAACTAAGATTTAAATTTCATACATGCAAAATTATAATCCTTAGTGTCAGAAGCTGGCACCAAAACATCTCTATGTAATAATTTTACCAAGTTAATGAGGAAAATGGAATCCAAACCTTCTACAGTGAAGTTATCCACAAAAACTGGCAAGACATTCTCTACTTGTACCATTAGCCCTGAAGGGTCAAAATTATTTTCCGCCACAATAGCCGGTTGTCAATATTCCCAAGTGTTCTAGGAAACAGACTGTATCTAAGTAGTAATACTAAAGACGAAAAGTGCAGAAAGAACAGCTATAAAAGGGAGGAACAGCATATGAACTAGTCAATAAGATAAATCAAAGCAATCTACATTAATTTATTTCAAATATATAAGAAAAACTATCTTCCCTCAGTAAGTTTTTTGCCAAAACTACCTGGTCCATTCCCTGATTATCTACCAAGAAAAAATGCATTAGGAAGGCTGACACTGATGAGAAAAGTGTTCAGATTCTATTTGTTTATAATTGTATACATTATGTTTTATATAAATAAACAAAATAAAAATAAAAACAAAAGCATACAATCCTAAGCAAATAATAATATAAAACTATACAGATAAAATCAGCCTGCTCTCTAGGTTCAAAACCCAGCTTTGCCACTTTCTTCATGTATGTCTCCTGTGCCTGTTCACCTAGCTGTGAAACAGAGCAATAGTAACATACATCTACTATTCAAAGAGCTAGTAAACACAGAATATTTGGAATAGTGTCTGGCACAACATAAAAGTGCTGGCTATTACTATGATCAATCATGTTAAAAGAACAAACAGACTCTCTGTGAAGTTATTTCTTATTGTTAGTCTATGCAAGCCTCAATGTCAGAACTGAAAAAAGAAAAGGTACGTCAGTGTATGCCAGATTACATGTGAATGGAAGCTAACCCAGAACCATATGACAAAGGGTCTAAGAGCACAATAAAGAAGGCTTTCAAATAACAGGTCAAAATGATTACTAAAAACATAATTTATAAAATCATAAAATAACATACCAAAAATAATTTAAGATAAAGGATATTAACTCAGGAGTCCCTTTCTAAGCTTCACAAAGATTTATATTAAAGGGCATACCTATATGGTCACATCAGGATATACTGCATACCTCTCCCAAATGCAACACAAAAGCAAGTAAACCCTCATACAAAGGAAATGCTAACAAATCCCTGTTAGCATTTAAAAGGAGAGAGGATTGTTCTTGGTGACACATTCATGAGAGCTGCCATCACTTGTAGTTTCACATCAGCTGCCAAAAATAGTGGAAAGACTAATTGTTATTTCAGGAATAAAGAAAGAGCATATGTAAAAAATAAAAAAGCAGAAAAGCTTCAGGGTTATTGTGATATGAGTTGGCCATCTGTATCTGTGGGTTTCTCATCCATGGATTCAACCAAGGGCAGACCAAAGAAAAAAAAAATCAGAAAAAAAATACATACATAATTTTTTTAAATACAAATTAAAAAGCAATATAGTGTAATAACTACTTACATTGTATTACATATTGAAGTGATCTAGAGATGACTTAAAGTAGAGAATGTATGCAGGTTATGTGCAACTACTGTGCCATTTTATATAACGGACTAGAGCACCTACAGATTTTGGTATTGTGGGGGTCCTGGAACCAATCTCCCATGGATACCAAGGAATTATACTGTGTATATCTTCTCATGTAATTCTCCCAGTAATTCTACCATGGCCATTTTACCAGCAGCAAAACTGAAACTAGAGAGGTTCAAGGTCATACTGCTGGTACATTGTAGGGATCTGAACTCAGGACAACCAAAATACAAATTAAGCCAAACTTATTTCAAACGCCTTGGTTCATTCAACTTGCTATGCCATGCTGCTGTCTTAGGGAGCCAAAGAGACCCATGTATGAGTTTAAACAACTAAATTAATACATTACATTAGAAAACCGGAAAGCAATTAATCTGTTACATTCTTTTCATTTCAAAAACCAGAATTTATGACCAATATGCCTTATCATTTGAGTTGTGCTTCTTAAAATGGTCTAACCTTTTTCATCAAAAAACAAAGCTAATGATTATTTCAGACAAAGTATAACACTGTCATTTTGGTTATTTAAACAGAATTTGAGGAATATGATTTCACAGAATTAGCTATTAATAGCACAAAAATTTCACTTCAAAGTATATTACACAAGCTGCATGTATGTGCACACAAAAAATCTGCAGATGTCCTAAGACACTCTTCAATATCCAAATTTATCCTATGGTGGTTCTCTTAACACTAAGCTTTTTTACTTTTTTCACTGTAATAAAAAAATAAAGTAAGTGGTCTTTAACTCATTTTTTTCATTGAATACCATTTTCCAGTTGCATTTTACTTTGATTATCTCACTACTGATTATCTCGTTACTGTACAGTATCTCAAAGGAAATCTGTTCAGGTGATCACCTGATACAAAATTAAATAATAATTCATGATCTTTCTAAGAGGCAGTATTAGTAAAACAGACACATCCAATATACTGTATCCCAACTAACACAGCACTGAAGTATTATTATATGTTTTTGGGAAGACAGAAAGAAAAAGAACTCAACTTCTGTGATCTGAGAACCCAGAGAGTTTTGGGATGAGGATATTAACAGAATATAACAGTTATAACAGACTTTTAGAATCATGCTTATCACTTAAGACAAGATACCACAGTAGGAAAATGCCATCAAGAACTGTGAGAACTAAATGCTAATCAAAGAGTCTGTTCTTTATGACTTGAAAAAGTTAAATCCAAAGACACTTCACTTAACCTTAGTAACTAAAGATTTCTGATATTTCCCCCTAATGCTATGAAACTTCTCCTTCCCACAACTCAACCTCCATTCTACCTCCTTATCTCAAGGTGAGGATCCTATAAATGAAGTCCCACGAGCCCAAAGCTGTTTTCAGAATTACTATACATTAGTCCTCCATTATCCATGAGAGATGACCCTGTGGATGCCTGAAACTTCAGGTAGTAACAAATACTATCTATGCCACTTTTTTCCTATATGAACTTACCTATGATAGTTTGACTTACAGATTAGGCACCGTGAGAGACTAACAATAGCTAATAATAAAATGGAACAATTATAACATATGCTATAATACAGGTTATGTGAACATGGTCTTCACTCTCTCAAAGTATCATATTGTACTGTATTTATCTATTTTCTGACCTACTTGTAGTTACCATTGACCACAAGGTAACTAAAACTATAGTTAAAGGAGGACTACTGTACTCACTCACACTCATCATCATCTCCCACATAAAAATTTCATAATGTTCCAAATAGCTATTTTTTTTACCTAAGATGAGGCTACTTACAAAAGTAGGGGGAGAAAATCTAAATCTTCAAGCATCTCAGAGGAAGTACTGTAGGCATTGTATGTGTCTCTCTCGTGTCCTGCTGCTCCAATAGGAATGTGCATAATACAAACCATCAATTCAAATATAAACTGCTCCCCTTAAGATTACCAGGTTCACTGAAAGAGATCCTTAGACTCCCCCCAAAAATGCAGAATGAAATATGGACTAATCAAAATCTCTAGTTTATATGACCTAATCTGACTGGTAGTTTGTTTACATCAACCAAACTCAGTCATTCCTAGAATCAGGATTCTTTCAGAGTTCTTCAAACACACTGCATTGAGGCATTTTACTCATTTTCATTCTTTGCCCGCTATACTCTTCTTTTTCCACTTGGCTAATCCTACTCATCCTTTTAAAATTCAACTCATAGGGAGTAGTGGCTTATGCCTATAAATCCAAGCAACTTGGGAGGCTGAGGCAAGAGGATCTCTTAAGGCCAAGAGTCCAAAACCAGCCTGGGAACAGAGTGAAACCCTGTCTCTGAGATAAATAAAAAAAATAAATAAAACTGAACTCAGGTGTTCAGCTCCAGAAGTTTTCCCTAAACCTCCTATGCAGGAAAAGTTCCACCTCCCTTAGTACACTCATGGAATTCCTTGAAAACATTTGACACTGTATTTACCACATTATTTTGAAATATCTGTGCCACATCTGTTTCCCTCAGGAGCCACTATCCTAAAGAGCAAGCACTGGTTCATTTTTATATTCTCAGAGCCAGGCACTGGCACAGGGTAAGTATTCCTAAATGTTTTGCGAAAACAAAACAAAATCATGACAATTTTACACCAATTATGTACACTGTACATTTAAAAGATGCTGAGACATAGTCTCAACCATACTCAGTCTAGCTACAGAGATAAGTCACATATAAAAAAGATCATTGGCCAGGCATGGTGGCTCATGAGGTCAGGAGATGGAGACCATCCGGGCCAACATGGTGAAACCCCGCCTCTACTAAAAATACAAAAATGAGCTGGGCATGGTGGCACATGCCTGTAATTCCACCTACTCAGGAGGCTGAGGCAGGAGAATTGCTTGAACCAGGGAGGAGGAGCCGATATTGCACCACTGCACTCCAGCCTGGCAACAAAGCGAGACTCTATCTCAAACAAACAAAAGATCATTACAAAATAAAGAAATTAGAAGTACCAAGTGACTAAGATACAGGCGATGATACAAAGTTCAAAGAATGCAGAAATCACCAGAATAGAAATTAAATCTTCACAAAAGAAGGTGAAGCTTAAGCTAAGCTAGTACAGAATGGCACTTCCCACAGGGGAAATGACATGGGAAGAGAGATTTAAGCAGGAATGGGTATGCCATGTTTAGAAAACAATGAGATTACTCTGGCTAAGATAGTTGGTTTCTATCAAGGAGTAAAAAGATATTATGAGGCAGAGGTAGGTGCAGGTCATTTTATGAAAGGCCAACAATACCAGATTAGGAGTTTAAGGAAGTGAAAGCCATGTACAAATGCCTTTTCAAGACTATTAATATAGAAGCAATGCAAAGATTAACTGGCAGGGGGGCAGGGGGTAGGGAACCTGAAAAAGCATCAGAATTTGTTAAACACATGTAAACTTTTGTTATTTTAACACTGACAGCAATTTTAGGAGACAGATGTTCCATTTTACAAATAAAGAAATCAAGACCCAGAAATGTTACATTTTTAGCCCACGTGGAAAGTAGTGGGTGGTGCTTAAAGCTCCAAATCAATGCTTTCTTCTTGATGCTTGCAGGAAGAACTGCAGGTAAGGTAACAGAAGAATTTTTCAAAAGAATGGGCAATGTAATCAGAATTATGGAATCTTGATGCTAAACACAACAGCCAAAGCTCAGAACACTCCATATGGCCTGTGTATGTATCATTGCCAGTATGAAATATTTGGTAATTGAGTACTTACTTGCATGCTCAGTAAAACTATTTGAGGACATATTCTCTTCTTATCCCCAGCGACCTGGGATATAGCATGGTCCAAACTGAATGTTTATTGGTAGAATGGATGGAAGGACAGATGTGAGAGAGGCGGGCACAAAGGGGAAGGAAAACAAAAGTGTGAGTGTGAGAGGAAGGAAAACAATCATCAGTGAATGAATTTGGCCACTGTAAGGTCTTTGGCGCCTTTGGAAATGTCAATTCCAAAAATTTACTCGGAAAAAAAATGGATAGATGGCAAGGGATCAAGGAAAAGTAGTCAGTAACTAAAGGAAAAACACAGATTAGGGCAAACTTGAAATGCTTAGCCATAAAACAAAGGTAAAGAAGGATAGAACTTAAAGGTAAAGAAGGATAGAGCTTAAAGGAAAATCAGAACAGGAAGGTCTTTTAAGGGAAAACTGAGATTGGTTCACAGAAGGTAAGACCAGGAAAGGGAATAATTTAAGAGTCTAAAAGAAGAGGGCCAAACAAATGAAGAAAGGTCCTAAAGGATGGTAAACATTTAAGAGCACAGTTACCTGACCAAATTCCTTTTCCCGTTTTTGAGGCCTAAAGCAGCCACCAAATCTTTATCACTCCCACATCACCACTTCTCTGTCCATAAACCTATCTTACCTTAGAAAAACTTAGATGTGGTCAGAATACTAACTAACGCCATGTATTAGATGAGTGAAATAAATTTTTTAAAAATTTATTTGGAATAAAGGAGCCATGAGTTGTTTCCTTCCTGCCTAAAATGGCGATTTGCCCAATATCCACTTTTTACGGTCCCATCCATCTTTCAGTATCCAAACCAAATCTTACCTCCTCAAAGACACCCTCTTCCCCCCATCTCCACCTCTGTTGGAATAAACTTCTTGCCTATACTTAAACAGTACCTCTGATCTACTATTATAGCTACTTAAATGTCTTTCTTTTACTTTGCCAAAAGCAAAACCCTGGTTATTGTGCTCTACACAATAAATGTTCAATAATTGCCAGTAAAACAGAGCACAGACTTAAGAAATTAAAATATGTACAAGTGTTTATAGATAATGTCTGCCCATGGTAACTAGCCGATTACTACCTAAAAGACAGCTGAAAAGAAAATCTAAAGAAATAATCTGTGGCTTAGAGGAGAAAACAAGAAAATGAACCTATGTAGTACATATATATCTTTCCTACATATATTTTCTCAATCAGTGGTTCTCAACTGGGGTTGAATTTACAATCCAGGGAACATCTGGCAATGTGTGGACAATTTTGACTGTCACAACTGCAAGGGAAGATACTGGCATTTAATGGGTAGAGGCCAGGGATACTGCTGAACATCTTACAATGCTCACGACAATCCCCCATAACAAAGAATTACCTGGCCCAAAAAATCAGTAAATGCCAAGGCTGACAAACCTTGTTGTAAACGTAGCAGACAAGAAAAACACCCAAAGTTGCCACACAGTCTACTTGAGATTCCTAAAATGTTCTTAGACAATTAGTAGAATCACCTCCTCCTTCCACTGACTAAAAACTGGGTCTAAGGGAGAGTAAAAACAACGTTCCTAAGCAGCTCCACTTACATACTAACAAAAAAGGAGCTGGTTTCAAGCTCTCATTTATCATGTGACATATTTGCCAAAATTCCACCCTTATATTGCCTTGTAAATGCTTAGTTACAATCTCTCGGACAGCTGATAAGTCTATTCATAACAATACAGCAACTAAATTAGAATATAGCTTGATTGCAAAACTTTAATGGTAATATATAATGGCCAACAGACCTACACACAGATGAATAATCTACTGTCTACAAGACATATATTTTATCATTTACTCTCTACACAAGTTCGGTTGAACTAACCCATCTAAACTTTGAGGCACTAACTAATTCGTAACACTAATACAAAAATCTGAAAGGATAGCTAGAGGCAGCAAACAATTTTTCTCAAGTATGAAACACACAAGCCCTTTTAAAGTCTGAACCACTCTCCACTGCAAAACTGCCTTATGAGAAGCTTGCAATACTAGTGAGTCCAGATCTTACTGTAACACATCATTAAAACAACAACAACAAACTCAGCAACTGCTTCTTCTACCATGAAGGCACAAGACCATAGCTGTTAGAAAGCAAAGAAATGAAACATAAGATAGGACAGGAAGCATATTTTTTTAATCTGAATGAAATCACAAGGGAAGCAGAAATTAACTGCCAAAGTAATTTATTCAGACAATATCCAAGCAGGTAATATGCTATTAACACTGTCATAACAAAGACTTATAATCCTAAAGAGACAGCCATTCGTTCAAATAATTTCACCACATTTTGCTGATATTCTGAGACAAAAGCTACTTTACATTCTGTAAAGGATGTACTTGGTGGAAAGGAAGGGGATGGGACAGAGGAAGAAGACTTTGAGGACCATGTGGATTAAAATCAGCATGTGCTCAAAGACTTCTAGAAGCTTCAGGATACAGTGACGACCTGATCTAGCATTACTAGACTCTTCTAGAACCTGGAGCCCATGCTATTTGGTTATATGTTCCTCCCAATACTCCTACTATCTTCTCTGTTCCTCTCCCCAGGATAGGATAAGGCTCAGCTTGCTACTTTATCCAACCTTATCCCCACTATCTCTCTCTGTGCCAAGATTTATAGTGATAAATTTTTATTTTATACCATATTGGATATTTTAATTTCTATTTAAATGACAACCATTTTTCTGTTGGCTTAGAAAACAACCCTGTGGCTATTATATTAGTAACAAAGTTTCTGACAAGTGAGTCACTAAAATGCAGCCTCTTCACTACAAATATATCATACCAAAAAAAAAAAAAAATACACACACACACACACACACACACACACCCAGACCCAAAACAGGTACCTTCTGGACCTTTCCTGTAAAGGAGTCTAACAGTAGGAATCCACTTCAAGTGGATCTCACTGAAACATCCACAGCATAGGAAGAAATTAAAGACAAAAGAGAACAGTGAAGGAGGATAAGGAGGAAAGTTGAAGGGAATACAGAGTGTGAACAATGCCTCTCAAAACAGCAGCAGATGTCATTCAGTGGCACCTGTGCCACCTTTTATAACAGGATTTGGCCTGTTTGACTGGTATTCCCTATGGCTATGATTATTCTTTCTCATCTTCCAAAACAACTTTGATGTCTTCTCTGTCTGGTACTTTAACACTTCCCCCACTCCTGCTTTTCCAACTTTGATATGTTAATTTCCATTTTTCTTTTTTTCAAAATGCCATTCTTTTAAAGCATGATATTATACCTCACCTATAGCCTAGCCTCACCT
Organism: Callithrix jacchus; assembly: GCF_049354715.1. Classification (NCBI taxonomy): domain Eukaryota; kingdom Metazoa; phylum Chordata; class Mammalia; order Primates; family Cebidae; genus Callithrix; species Callithrix jacchus. The sequence goes on along the minus strand of NC_133519.1, from coordinate 41,656,644 downwards.
TCTCCTACCATCACCAAATGAACTATATTCAATACACCCTTTACTTTTATTCAACAGAGGTGTCAAAGTCTTTAAAAATCTTTCATTCTGTCATAAACCAAGAAAAATACTCTGAATTTTCCTTCAATTTGAGTAATTTGTAGTGTGATTCAGCCTAAAACACCCATATTTAAGACCATTTGTTATTTCTATAAAACATAAGAAAGTATTTTCAGCTTAACTGATTCATGTATAAGTCTTGTCAATGTATTAAAAAGATACTTACCTTTCAACAAACAAAAAATTTCATTATCCTCTTCTGCCCGGAATATCATCACCTTTCCCACACAGAGGATAGGTTTACTTCCTTTCATCTCTGCTCTATGTTTTACAACTTGAGACTAATTCAGTTCCCCCGGTGCTGAATTCTCTTTATTGGTCTTACTGAGGCTTCTTACCTTTTATCTTCATTTCTGACCCTTTCAAAACAGCCATCTTGCTCCTTGGTTTCCCACCACCCCACCATTTCAATGCCAGATATCCTAGCTCATTTATTCTAACAAATTAAAATTCAGCTGAGACAAAACGAATTTTCATCTACATGAGGCAGGATCTGTAGCTATGCAGATTAAAAATTGCCCAGTCATGATCTTCCACCACTGACAAAGGTAGGCAAGAAAAATTTTTAAAGCCAAGGTCACGAAAAACAACTGCTATACCCCCGCAACCACATCCATTCAGCAATACTCGGCATCCTCCCTGAGGTGTCTATAAAAACCAACAGTTCTATTTTCAAAGAAAGTGAACATAATGCTTCCCTAAAGACATTCTCTAGTGTCCCCACTGCAGACTTTAAATGGAATGATAATCTAAAAGAGGAAGAGGGAAATTCAGACTGCCACAAGCCTTTATTTATGATTCCCACCACCATCACCTAGGTCTCAGACTTCTAACACTTGCTTTAATTTACTTAGGACAAATGCATAATACTGAGACAAGATTGGCTCCAGGAATCTTTAAGGAACACCAGGACCTATGCCTCCCCCATTTTGCTTGTTCAATTTTAGTTGAAAAATATCACTGTATTCAAATTTTTTCTTTTCTCCCTTCTTCAAAGAACTAAGTTCATCTCAAGCTATCACTGATTCCACGCCTAAGGAAAAGTCTTCCCTACCATGTTAACTTATAAAATATAAGGTACATTAACAAGAATCCTCTCAAAGTCCACTGAGCTTCCCATGAAAAGTACCACCACTCTGCCATTTTGCTTTTCATAACTTTCTAGATCCCCTGCCACTACCTTATTTGGGACCTAAGTCCCAAAGGGAACCTTTTGTAAGGGATAGAACCTTACAAAAAAAACAAAACAAAACATAGTTTTAAAGTCTTCCCCTTCTCTAAGCAGTAGTCACTCCCAACTAATCTCAGGCTCTAGCAACCGTACTTTTCTCTGTTATCCACCACTACATCACACAAACAGAGTAATTTTCCTAACACATAGCTATGAACATATTAATTCTAACAAATCATCTCAGATTCTCCATTGTCTAGCCATTTTTACTATATACTACAAAACATGACAGGATCCTCTTAAATCAGGTCACCTTATCAGTTAGGATTTCCCTGACCACCTTGTCCAGATAGAACAGTATATCCCCGTCTTACTTTATTTCTCTTCCTAGTGCTTGTGACACCTGATATATATTTAACTGCTATGTTTACTGACTCTGTTCTTCTACTATAATATATCCTCCCATGTTCACCCTTTTGTTCACCAGTGTACTCTCAACAGTAGAATATAGTATGTTCTCAATTTGTCTTTGTGGAAAGAACAGATGAACATTGACATGAAGTCTACTATAGCTGACTTGAAGTTAGAAGACCTACATTTGAGTTAAATTTCTATGTACCAGCTATATGACCCTCAACAATTTTACCTTCTTTGGGCTTACTTTCCTCATGTGTAAAAGGAAAGGGTCAAACCTGATAATCCCCACAATTCTATCTAAGCTTTCCCAGCTGTATCACCCTACCTTCTCATCTACCTGGACTGAACATCTCCCCTCCCTCAACTTCCCTATCTACACAACTCTGCTCAGATTTCTTCCATTTGGAATTCTCCTATTCTCAATCCACATCTGTTAAAATGAATATTAAGGATCAACAATATCCTAAATGCCACTTTCTTGAAGTCTAACAAACGGCAAGCTCTGTAAAAGGAGGGTGGAGTTTTATTTTTCTGTTCTCAGATGTTGGTACAATGCCTCCCATACAGGTGATCAACAAAACAACTAATGAATCATGAGTACACGAATGAGCAAATGAACAAAGGAAGTCTTTCCTGATTCCCTCCCATTGCTCAGCTGATCTCCTGCCTTTGGACTCAAAACACTTGGTATCTTTTATGATACTTACAGTCTTGTGCTGTTATTAACTTACTTGCCTAATAGATACTCAACTGCAAATTCCTTAAGACTAATCAGCACCCTGATGGTTTCCGTATCTCTCTACATCACCTACAACAGATCATTGTCATAGCTGTATTTATTTGATATATTAAGCAACGAAGGAATATTTGAAAAAATATTCCTTTGAGAAAATAGAGCCTCAAATTACAGACATCATTCCGTCTGTCCTATGGTCACTGGGAATACATGTTGTGTTAAAATCAGGCACTCAAGCATAGTCCAAATATCTCATAATTCTCTCCTCTCCCTATCTTGCTTAATAAAACTTTACTATTTTAAAAATTATAATGGCCGCTCTATGTATCATGTAACTACACACCTCTTGAAATATACATACAGGGATCCACACACATCAATATTTTCACTTCACTAAACAGCTAAAGTGACTTTTCCACTTATTTCAGACTTCCACCTCATCCAACTCCTTCCTCCGCAAGGTATGAAACAATTAAAAAAAAAAAAAAACTTTCCATAAGGCCTGCCTTTCTTAGTTCTGCTCCTGAATGACAAAAACGACCAATTTTAAAATCTTCCCCTTTTCTAAGCAGTAGTCACCTGCCAATTAATTTCAGGCTCTCGTAACCTTATCTTTCTCTGTTATCAAGATTTTTGACCCTCTTTACCTCTGCTTCTAAGCTCTTACTTCGCGTCCATGGAACCTTTCTGGCTGCACAGAAGCTGGTGTCCTTCCATCCAATATGTTCTCGCCATCATGTACTAAGTTCCAACCTATCTGCATCTTCTTCCTGAATTTGCATCAATCGCTGCCCTCCCCCACCCAGACACACATCTCACATACACACACTATATCCATGTGTTACTCTATCTCTAACATACAAGCTCCTTATACCACTCTTAATGAATACACACGACTCTCAGAATGGCATCTTCCAACTACACTGATTCTAACCCAGTTTCTTCTGGAAAACTCAACCTTGTCCACAGTGCCTCCTTCTCTCCTCACTTCCCCATCTATTCCCCTTCTTCATCCCCTCCCTACACCGCCAACTAACTGCAGATGACATTATTCCTCAATACTCCCAACCCGAGAGTGAAGAACAAGCTTCAGTTTCCTGCGGTCTCTCTCTCCTTCTGTCTGCCTTCCTCGGTTCCCCCGCCCCAACACTCCAGGTGTGTAGACTTCCACCCCGTCCCCTACTCAAGCATCGCTCCAACCAATCCCACGCCACACCACGAGTCCCCCGCCACAGGGATCAGACTCCTCCACACCCACCTCCACTCGGGGTCGCCGCCGCCTCCCCGGACGTCTCTCTCCACCCCTCGCTAGCGAGCCCGAGACCACGGGCGCGCGCGCACAGACATTCTCACGCTTCCCCAACCTCCCTCGGCGCACCGGGACGGGCCGGCTTCTCGGGAGTTCAGCCAGGTCGGTGGGGGTTACGCATCGATACCCGTTCCGCCTCCTCCCGCAGATCCCCTTGCAGCCCAAGCCGCCCTGCCCGGCGAGGAGAGAACGAAACTCCCCCGCCACCCCGGACTTACCACCTCGCTTGTCTGTTGCTCCATGCCCCAACCCTCGGCCCGCTCCCCCTACGTACCGGGCCGGCCTTGGCACTCACCGGAGGTACTGCGCGCTCTGCAGGCTCATCCTCCGCCGCCGCGTCTTCCCGCGAAGCCTCCGTGGGTCTCTCAGGCTCCTCGGAGCGGCCCCGCGGCACCGCGGGTGCTGGCGGCCGCCGCCATCTTCCTCTCCTCCGGCTCCTCCTCGCACGGCGGGGGGGTGGGGGTGAATGAGGCGAGGGGGAGGGAGCCGGGAAAGCTGCTCTCGCTGCTGCTCCGGCCCGTGGGGCGCAGGGACACTCCGACCGGGGGGGAGGGGGAGGGTAAAGGGAGGGGGCGGGGGAAAGAGGAGAAGCGGAGGAAGGAAGTCAGCGGCGAGGAGGAGGGGTCCCTCTCGCGAGATTTCAGCAGCGCCTGTCCCTCCCGGTGATTTCCGCCTCTCTGTAGCGCTCCCTTTTGGGATCAACGAGCTGTGTGGCACCTGTGCGGCTTCTGAGCGACCTGCTGGTGGCGCCTGGTGGCTTTCTGCCAATCCACTCCTCTCCTCCCGCGCAAGAGGGCAATCCCAACCCCACCGAGAACATTGAACCCAGAAGAACCGGGAGTTACACTCAAAGTCTTCCCCCTTCTTATCACTCCAGCCGATTTCCCTCTTCCTTTTTGCACGCCTTCACTCTTCCCCCCCGGAAACGCCGCCCCTTCCTCCTACAGTTCCGCCGGGCAGTCCCTCGACTCTCATCTTCCCTCGCGTGTAGACAGTGACTCGAAGGACTCCCTCCTCTTCTCTGCAGCCCCTCCCCAAGCACACTGGGAGACTGTTAGAGGGGATAGGGTGGGGCCCGAAGAGGAAGAGAAAGGAAACCAATCGGATTGGTTAGGTAGCTGCCATGGCAACTGGAGCTGTGGTTGTATTGTCATAGTAACCGATGTGTGCGGACAGGGTGACTCTCCCCTTGGCGAATGGATTCCCAGGAAACCGCCCAGGGTTCCCCGTTGGCATCTCTTCCATCTAAAAGCCTCCCCCAAGTTGGGAATCGAGGTAGTTATCCCCGGTGATGAAGTCCACTTACTCCTCCCTTCCCACTTCCCACAGCAATTGGGGGGACAGGCCGAGGCATTCACCATGGGCTTTTCCACCCGCCTGCGGGCGGGAACCACCTCCATCGTTTCCTCTCAGAGCCAGGCGTGGAGAGGGCTGGGCCTGCGAAGAAGATGCATGGCCTGGAGGCTGGCGGGCGGCGGACTGGAGTCGGGAGGGCGAGGCGGCCTCGGCAAGCGGCGAGGAACGGCGAAGGGTTTTCCCCATAACTGCAGTGGGCTCTGGGAGGCGGGATCCCGCCAGGACGGGGTCCCTGAGGGAGGAGAGCGGCACACGACAGCCGCGATGCCTCCCCTGCCGACGCGGATAGCTGACTTCTCCTGGCGGGTCGACCCCTCCCTCAAATCCACACCGCCCACGTACTGCCTCTGGACCTAGCCGTTGCGAGCCTGGCCAGGGTGAGGGTGGGAACACATCCTAGAAGGCTAACACGTGGTTTTCTATCATTTAAGCTGGGGACGAGCAGCAAGACTGACTATCGCCATCACTCTGATAGGCACCCCACGATGGGGATCTCGCTTGATTATTAAGGGCAGACCTCCAAGTTCCTCTCTCCTCTGCAGCCTTTCCCCTCTCACAGGTCTGCAGTGTTTTAAAACTCGTCATTCTATGTCGTTGGGTGAGAGAGGAAAACATTGGATAAAATAGTATCAAGAAGAACCCTAGATACATCTGTCTGATGAAAGGAGTCTAGGAAAGGAAGTTTCATTCTTAGAACAGATCTTTTTGGATATTTATTGTTTCGTGTCAGGTTTCAGGCCAAAAAGCTGAAATAACGAATGAAGTCAATAATAATATGGAGTGTATGGGAAATAACTGGAAAATTCATCATCCTTGGCTTGAAGAAATTGACATTTTACAACTTGTATTTTCAGTTCGTATTGTGGAATCATTTAAGCAGCCATCCCAAAGTACTTTAGGATATGTCACTGTATAAAACCTTCCGAGAATGCAGCCGTCATAGGATGGTTAAAATCAGAATTTTAATGGGCTATTTTGATTTGGTTTGGTCTGGTATGGCTACATGATTTCTGCTGTCTTTTTCCATGCTATCTGAAGAGGCACTTTCAAGATCCTTCCCTGAGACCTGCACCAATCAAACTATGCCAATGTTCATTTGAAACATCAGGTATAAGTTTAGCGGAAACGAAAGTAGAACCTGCTTTGAAATAAATTCCGAGGACAGATTGTCATTAATGAAATAGAAAGTGGACTATGCCCCTCATGTTGCCAGCGCCTGGTATGATGCGGCGTGACGCGCGGCGCTTGCGGCAGTACAATGCCCCCAATCACCCGCCCGGCACCGACGCGCCACCCACTCACGGGAAAGAGAGCCACCTAGTGAGGGATTATTCTCATCTCCGCGGTGGGGTTCTGCTTTTCCTTCTACCCTGAGCGCCCAGGGATAGAGAGTCCTATTACCTATTACCTAAAATAGCCTACATTTCTTTCCTAAAATGTATTGGTTAGATATTTTTCTTTTCTCTCTCTCTTTTTTTTTAACTTAAAGACCAGTGTGATAGTATAATGATTAGATTTTTTAAATATTTCAACCTGAATAAAAATTGTAATAATTACCTCCTTACTAATCATGGTAATAGCCATTTATGTCTGTGGCACATATCTCCAGTAGAGAGTATATGAACAGATATGATCGGTTCCTGATAAGCAATCTAGGAAAATGTTACTACTGTCTTCTCATTTTGGAAATAGAGAAACGGATCAGAAAGATGAATGCTTTTGTTATGGTTTGCTGGTTTATTTATTCCATAAACATTTACTGAGTGCTTATTATATTTCAGACACTGTCCAGGTTATGATGGAAACCACAATGAAAGAGACCTGGTCCCTGTCTTGAATGAACCCACTTGCTGGTAGAGATTTCAGAGTAACAATTAGGATACAATATAAGGGAAACCGTAATTGAGGTAAAAACAAAGTAGGAACACATGAGGTAAGAAATAATAAACTCTGTGTTTTATAGCAGCTTTCCTAAGAATTTTATAAGCCTCTTCAATAGCTTTACAATATTGCTAACTAAAGAGAATAGTAGCATTTATATTTTAGAGATTAGACTTTTGATACTAATATTAAAATTACTTTCAAAAATCAATAGGACTCAGAAATATTATTACCTTTTATTTATATACTGTTTAATAGACATTTTCCAATTTCATCTATGTCTACTTGCCCTACTCAACAAACTTGTAGAATACAGATGTCTTTCTGCAATAGCTATTATTCACCTTTTTCCCCTGCAGATATAAGATTACATCTAAACCAAAATAAATTAAAGAGAAGCTTCCTTACTTACTTTAATCCTACCAGATTTTAAGTTTTTGGGTTTGTCTTTCTGGCTAAGTGATTTCATGGAAAGATCATAAGCTAACAGACCTGAGTATGCATTCCAACTCTACCATCTTGGTATCTGAACTTCGGTTTGCTCTTTGACCAAAGGAAACATTTCCTGTTATAGGTTTCCTGTGGCCTTTAACGATGACATACCCTTTTGTCTTTTTTTAAATTATTATTTTGGAGTGCAGTGGCACAATTTCAGCTCATTGCAACCTCTGCCTCCTGAGTTCAGGCAATTCTTGTGCCTCAGCGTCCCAAGTAGCTGGGACTACAGGCGCATGCCGCCATGCCCGGCTACTTTTTGTATTTTCAGTAGAAACAAGGTTTAGCATGTTGGCTGGGCTGGTCTCGAACTCCTGACTTCAAGTGATCCAACTTGTCTCAGCCTCTAAAATTGCTGGGACTACAGGTGTGAGCCACCATGCCCATCCCCTTTAGCTCTTTTATATCAAGCTAAAATGAGTAAAATAGAACTACTACAGCATAACATTATTTTGTTTTTAAACGAATAGTCTAGTCTTTTTTTCTTCTTCTTCTTCTTCTTCTTTTTTTGAGATGGAGTTTTGCTGTTGTTACCCAGACTGGAGAGCAATGGCACAATCTCAGCTCATCGCAACCTCCGCCTCTCGGGTTCAAGCAGTTCTCCTGCCTCAGCCTCCCGAGTAGCTGGGACTACAGGCGCGCACCACCACCCCCAGCTAATTTTTGTATTTTTAGTAGAGATGGGGTTTCACCTTGTTGACCAGGATGGTCTTCATCTCTTGACCTTGTGATCCACCTGCCTCGGCCTTTTTTTTTTTTTTTTTTAATAGAGATACAGTCTCACTGTTTTGCCCAGGCTGATCTCTAACCCCTAACCACAAGCAGTCCTCCCGCCTCAGCCTCACAAATAGCTGGGATTTTAGGTGTAAGACACTGTACTCAGCTCTCAATCTAGTCTTTGTCTATAATACTCACAGGTCTGAACTCACCTTCAAATCTATTGTCATCCAGTGCTAGAAGATAGACTTCTTTATTCATGACTCTGATCACAGAAAAGAACACATTATCAGGACATTATGAGTCAGATGCTAGAGATATACAACTTTTCAAAAACCTTTTATCACGTAAAACAGCCTAATAAAACCATACTTCTGTCCAAGTAAATAGAATGGCCTCTTTTCAATCAAACACTGAGTACTTGCTGAGAAGCTACTCTTAACACTCTTACCAAATTTACCCAGCGCTTTGGTAACCTGACAATTAATACGCAGCAGGCCTCCACCCTATTTGCAATAATAGACAGCCTGTTCCATTACATCATAACAAGACGTCATTTATTTTAATATTTAGCCTACATATTCTGAATGTTTCTAAATGCCATGCACAGTTAGGAACTTGATCAATCATTCTCATCAAAGTACAAACACATTTATTATCAAATGCATACTCAGTCATACTCAGTACACGATGTGTGCAAAGCTAGTCAGTACCACACCTCAAACCATAGAGTTAAGTGATTCAATCAAATGAGTGATTTATTCTCTTCAAATAGTGAGTCAGATACAAATTGATATTTAAATTCAGGTCTCCTGTTGCTCAAGATTTCTTAGATCAAGGGTCAGTAGCCTTTTTCAAACAGTTTGCCAACTGTATATTTATTCGTTCACTCCAAAGAGGGAGTCATTTAGCCTGAAGAATAGTCAGGAAGCATTGCAGACCAAGATTGAAGAAAAGAAACTTCTGATTTGGGAGGCAGTCAGGTGACACTTGGGGAATAATATTAAGAGCTCTCTCTCCCCCTTCACTTCTCCATTCTCCTAATATTTACTAAGGGAAACCTTATTATCTTCAAGGTTTCCCCCGACTCCCAATAAGCAAATACCTCTGAGAAATTACCACACCTAAAATTCCTATCTGCTGATTTAATGGACACAGACAATCTGGAGAAGACAAAAAGAGATGCTCATGGGGAAGACTGAAAAGTATTGAAAAACTAAAATAAAAACCCTAGCCTCTCTTACTTTATTGGCAGAAAGCTTTAGCATTCATGAATCTCTTTACTACCCCAAGCACAGTACTTACTGAAATTATATTGGGGTCCCTAATCTAACAGCAACATATTTCATGTCAGAGTCTGTAGAGTTACCCAGAAGTTGCCATATATTTTTCTTAAAACACCCAACTAAAGTAACATAATCTTTTAATATTTTCTAGTTTCTACTTTCCTTTTATCAGGTAGATACTACTTTGGAGCACAAAGAATGTGATACTGATATTCATTGTCATAAATCTGTTCTTCAAAACCATGGGAAACAAGTACATGCATATATATGTGCACACACTGATATGGTTTGGCTGTGTCCCCGCCCAAATCTCATCTCAATTTGTAATCCCCACATGTTGAGGGAGGGACCTGTAATTCCTACATGTTGAGGGAGGGAGGTGATTGGATCATGGGGGTGGTTTCCCCCATACTGTTCTCATGATAATGAGTGAGTTCTCATGAGAGCTTATGGTTTTATAAGTGTTTGGAAGTTCCTCCTTCGTTCGTCCCTCTCCTTCTGCTTCATGAAGAAGGTGCCTATTTCCCCTTCCACCATGGTTGTAAGTTTCCCGAGGCCTCCCCAACCATGCAGAACTGTGAGTCAATTAAACCTCCTTTGCTTATAAATTACCCAGTCTCGGGTAGTATATTTATAGTGGTGTAAAAACAGACTAACACACACCTTCCTCCTTTCCCTGGCATTATTATTGTGCCAATTTCATTTGCAATTCAAGTTAAAATGTGATAAAGATGAAAAGCAAGGAAACTTAGGACTTAGGTCCATCACTTCAAGGCATAATAAGAACATGTATCCAAGCACTTTTTTGCTGTGCTTAATAATCCTAGGGTCTTTTCTATTCTTGGAAAACTTTTACATATCAAAAACCTGCATAGTTTGTCCCATATTTGTAAAAGTAGTTCCTCCTCCTCCTCCTCCTCCTCCTTCTTGTTCTTTTTCTTTTTTTGAGACAGGGTCTTGCTCGGTTGCCCAGGCTGGAGTATAGTGGCATGATCATAGCTCACTGCAACCTTAACTTCCGTGGCTCAAGTAATCCTCCTGCCTCAGACTCTTGAGTAACTGGGGCTACAGGCTGGCCTCACCATGCCCAGCTAATTTTTTTTTTTTTTTTGGAAACTCAGAGGTCTGCTTATGTTGCCTAAGCTGGTCTTAAACTCCTGGGCTCAAACAGTCCTCCTGCCTCAGCTTCCCAAAGTAATGGGATTACAGGTGAGCCACATCATCCAGTCATATTTGTAAAAATTCTTAAGGTTAGCCTGGCGCAGTGGCAGGTGCCTATAATCTCAGCTACTCAGGAGGCTGAGGCAGGAGGATCATTTGAGCCCACAAGTTTGGGACCAGCCTGGGCAACATAGCAAGACTCGATCTTTAAAAAAAAATCTTAATATTATTGGATTAAGATGTAAGAACACATTCTGGAACAAATTAAATAGTAAACTAATGTGTACATATATTCCACATTTTAGCTATGTTAAGCTTTATAAAAAGTTTTTTTTTTTCGCCTGGCTTTAAGTCTCCATTGCCTTTCCATTACCCTTAGGATAAAGTTTCCAATCCCTAGGATGACCTGTGTTCTGGTCTCTGCCTGTCTTTTCACTGACATCCCTCCCTTCCCCCTGGTATCACCACTCTAGCTATAGTGACCTTCTGTTAAGTCCTCGAATAGGCATTGTTCCTTTCTTCTCAGAGCCTTTACATAAGTTTTTCCCTCTATCTACATAATTCTTCTCCACAGACGACTCCTCTGTCTTCCTATGCGTCAAGCCTAAATCTGAACTTCTTTGAATAAACTTTGTCTACTCCCCAGCCCCCAAACATCAGGCTAAGTTGGCCAAACTGATTAGATGTTCCCATAGCACTCTTCCCTTCTTTTTCATACCATTTGTAAATCTTTTATACTTGTAAATCATTATTTAATATCTGTTACCTCCAATTGTAAGTCCTGTAATAGTAGATGCTGTGCCTATTTTGCTTACTCTTGTATTATCATTCCTCTTGCAGAACACCAGATACAAGGAATGCTCAATAAATGTTCATTAAATCAAGGAATTAAAAAACAAAAAACAAATTAATAGAAATTTGGGAGCTGGGCACAGTGGCTCACACGTGTAATCTTAGCACTTTGGGAGGCTGAGGTGGAGGATTGTTTGAGCCCAGGAGTTTGAGACCAGCCTGGGCAACATAGTGAGAACACGCCCCTATCTCTAAAAAAAAAAAAAAAAAAAAAAAAAAAAAAAAAAAAAAAAAAAAAAAAATCTGGACCATGTGTTCTTTAGAAGTAATCCCAAAGCAGTAAGAAAAGAATTTTATTGGGCCTTGAGATAATCTGGGTAATTGCAATCATTATTACATTTAACAAGATTAAAGTTTTAACTAAATGAAATATTTAAGCAATGAGTAAAGGGCATACTTGTAAGATGAAGGATAATGCATCAGTTATCTCAACAAAGTCTCAGACTTCCATGAAGAAAAGACAGGCTTCAATGGCCAAATTATTTTTATTTAACTTTATATTTTTTATATTTGAGATTAGGTAAAGCAGTTAATTCTTTCATTATGTGGCAGGAAAGGGTGCTAGGGAAGCATGGCAAAAGAGAGGCTGATAGCCTCTCTTAATGTTCTTATTAAGAATATAATACAGAAAATTACCTTTAAAATTTCAGAAAGAAAATTGGATCAAAGTGTAGAATGGAAAGCTCAGTGGTCTCTATTTCTCACCAGAAAAGTGTTTATAAATTCTAGCAGTATTATTGTTAAATTTTTTGCCTGTAATGGGATAGGGCTAAATAAACTGTATATAGGATTTTAAGGAAAGGGATATATCCAATTTCAAAGTAAGTGTGATAATTATGTTTATGGAGGAGGCAGGTTCTGAATTTAATTAAGTGAGGCATGTAACATATGTAAGCAGCCTGGCACTTAGTAGACACTCAACAAATGTTACTGCTCTTACTGTATATAAATAGGGGGAATAAGAACTTCATACACACTCTAATTAATGTAGGTTAAATGTGTATTTAACAGCACAAAATGCTGTAGAATTGCCTTTGTAGAGAGGGAGGTACACAGCATACTGCCTCAAAACTATATGACCAGTTTTATCTTATGACTTTTCTTACATTTTCTTTCTTTCTCTTCTTTCTTTCTTTCTCTTTCTTTCTATTCTTTCTCTTTCTTTCTTTCTTTCCTTTCTTTCTCTTTTTGTTTTATTCTTTCTTTCCTCCTTTCTTCTCTCTCCTTTTCTTCTTTCTTTCTCTCTCTCTTTCTTTCCTTTCTCTCTCTTTCTACCTCCCCTTCCCTTCATTTCCTTCCCTTCCTTTTCTTTCTTTTCAACAGGGTCTCACCCTGTTGCCCAGGCTGGAGTGCAATGGTGTGATCAAGCTCACTGCAGCCTCAACCTCCTGGGTGCAACAGATTCTCCCATCCCAGCCTCACAAATAGCTAGGATTATAGGCATGCACAACCATACTGAGCTAATTTTTTTTTTTGAGGTCTCACTATGTCACCCAGGCTGTCGTGAACTCCTGACCTCAAGTGATATTCCCACCTCAGCCTCCCAAAGTGCTGGGATTACAGGTGTGAGCCACCATGACTGGCCAGTATAAATTCTTTCATCTATTTCTGAAGGATATTTCAGTTTATTAGCTGTCTTATATTTGAATGAAATGATAGCCAAGATCTGGTTCAAAGCTAAAGAGGATAAGGAGGCTCCTATGGAGCAAAGCCAGCTGCTCATGCTTTCCCCTGCCCTCTTTCAAACTAACACCTCTGGGATGGCTATGGCTTGCATGTTGTCTTACTCTTGCTCTCTTTCAAGCATTGGCTATTATGTTCCCATTATGGACGTCCAAGTCATCCAGTTCTTTGTCCAAGAGGACATGCATGGTTTTAGTTTGTTTGTTGTTGTTTTGAGACAAGGTCTCACTCTGTCACCAGGTTGTAGTGCAGTGGTACAATCACAGCTCACTACAGCCTCCACCTGCCGGACTCAAGCCATTTTCCCACCTCAACCTCCTGAGTAGCTGGGGCTACAGGCACATGCCACCATGGCTGGCCAATTTTTGTATTTTTAGTAGAGACGGGGTTTCATCATGTTTCTCAGGCTGTTTTTGAACTCCTGGGCTCAAGTGATCCACCTGCTTCAACCTCCCAAAGTGCTGGGATTACAGGCATGAATCACTGCACCCCACCAGTTTTAGTTCTTTTTAGTTATTGTTGTTGTTGCAGAAAGGTGATTTTATTTAGGTAGAGAAAAGAGAAGGAAAGGAGAAGAGGAGAAAGGCTTCCACGAAGAGTGTGGAAGGGGATTCCAGAGGGGAAAATCCTGGAGGGAGCTCCCACCATGTGGGAGGGGAAGTTTTAGTTCTTTAATAATGTCCTTGTGGTAAAACCAGGACCAGAGGGCATGCCAAATAATTGGAATCCCGACATTTCCAAAATATAGGCAGCAGTGACCTAGATGTTACGGAACGTTACCAGCTATAGAAAAAAGCTGAAATTAATTTCCTCTAAGTATTTAAGGAACAGCTAAATTTTAGCATGAAAGCACTGCAGGAATGTTAGGGACAGTTGAGTTTAATATCTATAGAGAATTTTCAATTGATGATGATCAATTCCTGTATTTCTCTGCTTTTTCAAGACAAATCTATATTGAAACTAAAACTTTACTTCTGGGAATCGTATTCATGGTGTGTCCTGCTTCTGTGGTGAGGTTCTACGAGTTGCGGATCCTCTCAAATTTTAGTATTTAGTAATGTATTCAGCCTTTCATTCAGTTTTCATAAATAGAATTTTCATTGTATCAGGTCATATGCTAGTCATTGGGGTGCAAATGATGAATGATAATGTCTTGCTCTCAGAGCTTAAGGTTTAAAAGAGAGTTAAGTAAAAGGGAAGTCATTATAGAGTAATAAATGCTGTGGTAGAGGTCTTTGGAACCATTCCACCTGAGATCAGTTACAGACATGCAATCAGATAATCCACGTAAGTGTCTCAGTCAACTGTAAACTCCTTCAGAATGAGATTTTGCAGAGTTTACCCGTTTCCATTCTATTTCCCAGCAGGAAAAGGAATACAGACAGCTCATCCTGCCAGAAAAGTGATGGAAAACCATTAAAAAAAATCTTATGCCTAAAAGATACAAAACTGTATGTGTAAAGGGAAACTATGAAATAGAATTACATAGAAAATGGTCATAAATAAAATGTTAATGGCAGTTATTTCTGAAGTAGACTACTTATGGTTGGCTTTAATTTCATACATTTTTCAACATTTCCTGCCAACCATAAAGCAAAGTTGAGGTTATTATTGTTATTGTTGTGGTGGTGGTTTGCATTATTTTTAAAGAATGACTGAACTAGATTACAGGAGCCTGAAAGCATCTTTGGAAGTTGAAAAGGAGGCAGATTAAAGATAAGTGTAGGGCTGGGCACAGTGGCTCACACCTGTAATCACAGCACTTTAGGAGGCCAAAGCAGATGGATCACGTGAGGCCAGGAGTTTGAGACCACAGCCTGCCCAACATGGCAAAACTCTGTCTCTACTGAAAACACAAAAATTAGCCAGGCATGGTGGCACGTGCCTGTAATCCCAGCTATTTGGGAGGCTGAGGCAGGAGAATTGCTTGAATCTGGGACGTGGAGGTTGCAGTGAGCTGAGATTGTGCCACTGCTTTCCAGCCTGGGCAACAGAGTGAGACTCTGTCTAAATTAAAAAAAAGAAATAAGTGTAATAGCTTTTCCCAACTGATGACTGAAAAAAAACAACAACCCTTGTTGCAGGCAATTCCCATAGCTCTAATGCAATATCAGGCGTTAATACTTATGTATGAGCAAAAATTGATAAGGATGATAATTTTTAATATGCCATTAGTGACCAAAATGCATCTTTGGTAATTTTTGGATCTACTTCTGGGAACCATCACAGCCTGAGAAAGATGGCATGCTCTGCATGGAATTCACAGAGAATTTTTTTAAGTAATAAAAGTCTAAAGTTATACCTTTATTTGCCATTTTGCCTTTTCTTACCTTTATAATTCTTTTCTCTTCCTCCCTCAACTCTAAGTCATGTCACCAGCCCCTCCCAGTTATGTAATAACTTGTATTTCCTCAGTTCTCTGGAATGTGGCCAGTCAGGAACTTCCCTTTTTTATTTTTATTTTTATTATTCCTTTTTGTGGGTAAGAAAGTAAAAGAGGTGGGAAAACTGAATTAAGAAAGAAGAAAGAATAGGGGAAGAGAGAAATAGAAAAAAAACATGAAGTCTGGAAGAAGAGAAAGAAGAGATAGATGAGCAAAGAAACACATTGCCTCATGGTAGCAATAGTTGTCAGACACCCGTCTATTATAATCTGTTTTCCACAGGAGAATTTTTTTTTTTTTTTTTGAGCTGGAGTCTTGCTCTGTCACCCAGGCTGTAGTGCAGTGGCACGATCTCAGCTCATGGCATCGTCCACTGCCCAGGCTCAAGTGATTCCCCTGCCTTAGTCTCCTGAGTAGCTGGGATTACAAGCGCCTGCCACCACGCCTAGCTACATTTTTTTTTTTTGTATTTTAATAGAGACGGGGTTTCACCATGTTGGCCAGGATGGTCTCAATCTCCTGACCTTGTAATTCTCCCGCCTCAGCCCGACGTGCTGGGATTACAGGCATGAGCCACTGCACCCATCCTTCCATGGGAGATTTTAAGAAGAGGCTAGATTCCCAGTTTGTCTTAAAAGCAAGAAAAGGGACTCTGTCACCTCTAATATATACCTCCAGACTCAGCAATCTCTCAGTTCTGAGTGGGGCATCCCTAGTTTTGCTGCCTAAAATCTGTGACAGCTGAAAATGATTCCATTTAAGGTCCAGTTCAAGAAGCTATACATCCTGAGGAACTTTATATTGCAATTTAAAAGACGGAGACTCTCCAGATTGCTTGAGCCCAGGAGTTCGAGACCAGCCTGGGCAAATGGCAAAACTCCATCTCTACCAAAAAAAAAAAAAAAAAAACATTAGCTGGGTATGATGAAGCATGCCTGTAGAACAAGCTACTCAGGAGGCTGAGGTGAGAGAATCCCTTGAGCCTAGGAGATGAAGGTTGCTGTGAACCAAGATTGTTCCGCTGCACTCCAGCCTGAACAACAGAGCCAGACCCCATCTCATAAATAAGCAAATAAAGAAATAAATGTCAATATTCTCCAAAACAGAGTGTATCATTTGAATATGGACTTTGTGTATAAGGTGAAATGTCACTCTACTTTCACACATTTTAGTACAGGTGGAAATACCATTTAAAACAAAACAAAGCAATGTAGTCCAGACAGTTGTTGTAAACTACTATTTATTCTGCAGAAACTCCTTTTTTACCCCTCAGGTAAGCTTCAGATAGGTAGCCAGGAACCTTTGAACTAAATCAAATAATCTCTTATAAGTTTTTATTTTCTCTCTCTCTTTTTTTTTGAGATGGAGTCTTGCTCAGTCACCCAGGCTGGAGTGCAGTGGCGCATTCTCAGTTCACAGCAACCTCTGCCTCCAGGGTTCAAGCAATTATCCTGCCTCAGACTCCCAAATAGCTGGGATTACAGGCGCATGCCACCACGCCCAGCTCATTTATTTTTTATTTTTTATTTTTAGTAGAGACAAGGTTTAACCATGTTGGCCAGGCTTGTCTCAAACTCCTGACCTAAAGTGATCTGCGACCTCGGTTTCCCAAAGTGCTGGGATTATTGGCATGAGCCACCATGCCCATTTGGGAATACGAATCATGTTTTCTTTACCCAAACTATCTTTTACCTTTAATTTAATAATATTACAAATATTTTTCTATTCTACCACTTTAACCTCTTTTTTTCTTTTGACAGTGTCTCACTGTGTTGCCAGGATGGAGTGCAGTGCATTGGTGTGATCATGACTCACTGCATCCTTGATCTCCTGGGTTCAAGCAATCCTCCCACCTCAGCCTCCTGAGTAGCTGGGACCACAGGTACACATTACCACACCCAGGTAATTTTTTAATTTTTTGTAGAGATGGGTTTTGCCATGTTGCCTAGGCTGGTCTCAAACTCTTTGGCTCAAGCAATCCACCCGCCTAAACTTTCCAAAGTGCTGGGATTACAGGGGTGAGCCACTGTGCCCAGCCTAACCTCATCTTTAATTCATTATACTGCTATGGTTCTAGTAGTACTTCACAAATGTGTGACTATAGAAATTCAATAAATGGAAATACAATGACAGAACTGGGTGACTTATTGGATGGGAAGGAATCAAGAAGACCCCCAGGTTTCTGCTTGGGAAACTGGATGAAATAGAAAATGTAAGAGAAGGAACAGGTTTGGAAAAGTGTATGGGATGTGGAGATAATGAATTTATTTTGGACATGCTGAACTACATTTGTCTGGGGTTGAAAAGGCTTGTGTATCTGGAGAACATGAGAGAAATCTGTGCTGAAGTTGTAGCTTTGGGAGTCATTAGCATGTAGATGGTAATTAAAGCTACTTGTGTGGTTTTCAGAAAGCTTGCCAAAAAAATGAATGAAAGATAGGAGTTTTGTCTTATAAAGAGGTGGGAGACTTCAGCAGGAAAACATCCAATATAGAAAAATCAGGGTTACAGGCCAGCCAGGCATGGTGGTTCACATCTGTAATCCCATTATTATGGGAGGCAGAAGCTGGAGGATTGCTTAAGCCCAAGAGTTTGAGACCCACATGGGCAACAAAGCAAGACCCTCATCTCTATAAAAATTAAAATAGGCCAGGTGTGGCGGCTCATGCCTGTAATCCCAGCACTTTGGGAGGCCAAGGCAGGCAGATCACCTGAGGTCAAGAGTTCAAAACCAGCCTGACCAACATGGTAAAACCTCATTTTTTCTAAAAAGACCAAAAAAATGAGCTGGGTGTGGTGGCACGTGCCTGTAGTCCCAGCTACTTGGGGAAGCTGAGGGAGGAGAATGGCTTGAGCCCAGGAGGCAGAGGTTGCAGTGAGCCAAGATAGTGCCACTGCACTCCAGCCTGGGTGACAGAGGAAGACTCCATCTCAAAATAAATAATAAATAAAATAAAATTAGTTGGGCATGGTGGCATGTGCCTGTAGTCCCAGCTACTGGAAAGGCTGAGGTAGGAGGATCTCTTGAGCCCAGGAATTCAAGGCTACAGTGAACTATGATCACACCACGGCACTCTAATCTGGGAGACAGAGCAATACCCTGTCTCTGAAAAAGAGAGAGAGAGCGAGAGAGAGAAAGAGAGAAAGGTATATAAGAGTGACGCCTCTGAGGAAATGAGAAAACATAGATTCCAGAACATAAATACAGAGAGGAAAATCTCTTCTCTGGTAGAAAAACAATGAGATGTAATTGTGGGGTTTCCTCCACACATATTTTTTTAATACCCATGCCCTACTGGATTTCAAAAGTTAAGGTTACAAAAATGTGTAGACTGAAGAAATTTAGGACAAAGACTACTTTAAGTGCAAGACTTTCAGTACCAGAATGTATTGTTTTAATGTCCCTAATTGTTGTATACATTAAGTTAGCCAGGTGAACAAGAAACAGGGTTTTATGTTCTGCCTCTGCCTGAGCCAGAAGCCCTGCAATTTACAGAGATTCCAAATAGGTTTCTGGCATTTGAGAATACAAGAAGCCTGAATTCGTATTACTAAGGAAAGCCAAAAAAAAGGTAGGAAGACCAGAGTTCCCCACATCCAGAATGTCGGAGAAAATGGTCAGAATGGTTTTGTGGAGCTCACCCTTTGAATTTCTACATCTTCTCCAAGAACTTCAATAATAAAATTAAAAGACATCCCTGGATTCATTAATAAGATAATCATCTCTGGACATCAAAATGAAAGACTGGCTGGGTACAGTGGTTCATGCCTATAAACCCAGCAAGTTGGGAGGTCAAGGCGGGTGGATCACCTGAGGTCAGGAGTTAGAGACCAGTCTGGCCAACATGGTGAAACCCCATCTCTACTAAAAATACAAAAATTAGCTGAGTGTGGTGGTGGACACCTGTAATCCCAGCTACTTGGGAGGCTGAGGCAGGAGAATCACTTGAACTCAGGAGGTGGAGGTTGCAGTGACCAGAGATCACGCCACAGTACTCCAGCCTCGGTAACAGAGTGAGACCCCATCTTAAAAAAAAAAAAAAAAAAAAAAAGATCACTACAACTGAGTCAGTGGGACTAGAGCTATGGCCTCAATGGTCTTCTGAGTCTGGAAGCAGGTAGAGGTTGGTTAGGAGTTTGAATCCTGCAGAGCAGTGGAGATCAAAGTTACCCCAAACATGGTAAGGCACCTTAGGTTCATTGTGAACCTGGAATTAGGGAAAAACTGTGACTTCTACCATGGGCTAGAGTTTGAAAACCAAAGCAAACAGAAAACAACAAAAACAGCTTAGCTATGGTGGCGGAAGGAAACAAACCAGCACACGGAAGACTTGAGCCAACCTACTTTGAGGCTCTGGAGGCAGAACTGAAGGGCAGGTCCTGAGACCCCTAGCCTGAGTGGTCTCAGCTGTACATGGACCCAACACTAAAACAGGAAACACATGGAATAAGTAGAAAGGCAAGGATAAACTGCCATTCTAGATGACCTGCAAATTACAATTTGTACACAAGGAAAGCAATACTAAAAACATCAGCCAACTCTCAACTTAGTTTTTGTTTAATTTATCTGTAAATTTCTGGAAAGATATATTTAAATTTTCCAGTATAGCTGCTGGGCTTGGTGGCATGCACCTGTAGACCCAGCTACTCAGGGGGCAGAGGTGGAAGGATCCATTGATCCCAGAACTTTCAGTTTAGCCTGAGCAACAGAGTGAGAACTTGTTTTAAAAAGAAAAACATTCTTTTTTAATTTCAATATGGTGTTGATCTGATTTTTTTTGTGCAATTCTGTTAGTTTTTGTTTTATATCATGGTTATATGGTCAGCTAGATAGAACTTCTTGGCAATTTTAAATTTCTATTATTATGTATTTTTGTATCCTTTATACTTTTTGCTTTATACTATTTTTGTTTGCTACCAATGTTCAGCTTCACCTTTCTTTTGGTTAGCATTTGCTTGCTATAACTTTTGCCTTTATTTTTAATCTTTCCTATGTTATTTTATTATGGCCACGTCTTTTGTATATGGCATCTAACTGATTTTTTTGTTGCTGTTTTTAATCCTGGCACTCTCTATTTTTAACTGAAATTCAATTTATATGAGTATGATCTATTTGAATTTATCTCTAACAATGTCTATTTTTGAGGTCTACCAATTTTTTTTTTTTTTTTTTTTGAGAGGAAGTCTTGCTCTCCTGCTCAGGCTGGAGTGCAATGGCACTATCTTGGCTCACTGCAACCTCTGCCTCCTGGGTTCAAGCGATTCTCCTGCCTCAGCCTCCTGAGTAGCTGGAACTACAGGCATGTGTCACTGCACCCAGCTACTTTTTGTACTTTTAGTAGAGATGGGGTTTTGCCATGTTAGCCAGGCTGGTCTTGAACTCCTGACTTCACGTGATCAGCCCGCCTTGGGATCCCCAAAGTGCTGGGATTCCAATATACTTTTGATTTTCTGTTTACAATGATTTCTCCTTATTTTTGTTTGTTTATTTGACTCTCCTGCCTTTTTTTTTTTTTTCTTTTTTGAGATGGAGTTTCGCTCTTGTTGCCCAGGCTGGCATGCAATGGCTCCATCTCAGCTCACTGCAATCTCCACCTGCCAGGTTCAAGCAATACTCCTGCCTCAGCCCCCCGAGTAGCTGGGATTACAGGCATAGGCCACCACGCCCGGCTAATTTTATATCTTTAGTAGAGATGACGTTTCTCCATGTTGGTCAGGCTGGTCTCAAACTCCTGACCTCAGGTAATCCACCCACCTCAGCCTCCCATAGTCTTGGGATTACAGATGTGAGCCTCCATGCCCAGCACCTCTCCTGACTTTGTTGGATTGATAACTTTTTAAAATTCCCTTGCTTTTACCTCTGCCTGTTTGAACTTTGTAGGTTATATTTTATCTATGCTTTTAGAAGCTACTCTTAAAATTTTGATATGCATGCTTAACCATTTATTTTCCTAACAATTTATAAAGTTTTTTAAAGCCAGTTGTCTTCCAGCCCCAAAACTGCTTTATCTACCTAATGTATTGGGAGTTATTGTTATCTAGAATTTTAGTTCCATATTTATCAGAACATAAACCTGTTACTATAAATCAATGTGTAATTTAACTTATCAACATAATTTATAAATGTTTGTTTTTAACCATTTGTTTTTTTAATACAACAATTTCACTCTGAATTCACTTTTCTTCTTGCTGCAATGCATCTTTTAGTAGTTCTTTCAATAAAAATGCATGTTGGTTAAAGTCAGTTTTAAAGAAAAGTTTTCTGTTTCATTATTCTTGAATTGTCACTTAGCTGGTTGTAGAAGTGACAGTTATTTTCATCTCAGTCCTTTGGTAATATTACTGCATTGGCTTCTGGTTTCTACTGCTGCTAATGAGAAGTTTGGTGTCTAATTGTCATTTTTTTTTTTTTTTTTGAGATGGAGTCTTGCTCTGTTACCCAGGCTACGGTGCAGTGGCCTGATTTTGGCTCACTGCAACCTCCACCTCCTGGGTTCAAGCAATTCTCCTGCATCAGCCTCCCGAGTAGCTGGGATTACAGGCGCCTGCCACCATGCCCAACTAATTTTTGTAATTTTAGTAGAGATGGGGTTTCACCATGTTGGCCAGGCTGGTCTCAAACTCCTGACCTCGTGATCTGCCCACCTTGGCCTCCTGAAGTGCTAGGATTATAGGTGTGAGCCACCACACCCGCCCTGATTGTCATTCTTTTATGGGTAATCAGTGTTTTCTCTTTGGGGTAGCTTTTAAAATTTGCTCTTTATCCTTGTTAGGTATCTTCACTACAGTACATTGAGGTGTGAATTTGTTTTTATTATTTTGCACTTAATATGTGACTTCATATTTTAAAAATTCTCTGCATCATCTCTACAAATATTATTTCCACATTCCTTTTATTCTCTCTTTCTGAAATTACTGTTAGATGCAGCCTTCGAGTGTTCTGTCAGTATATTTCTATGTAACAAACACACCATTCCAAAACATAGTGGCAAGAAGCAATCACTATTAATATTTTATTATGCTCACAGATTCTGCACCATAGGTATTTGAACAGGCACATCAGGGGTAGCTTGACTCTGCCTCAAGATATCCAGGGTGTCAGATGAGAAGACACTTGGAAGATTGGAGGATGTTTTACTCTCCTGTCTCTAGGCTAGAGTGACAGAGGCTGCACTCTGCTGGGATTGTAGATTGGAATACCTATACGTGACTTCTCCACGTGGTTTGGGTTTCCTCACATCAGAGTGGCCTCAGGGTAGTCAGACTTCTTATGTGGTAACCAGGGCTCCCATAGTGAGTGTTCTGGTAAACAAGGTGGAATGCATGAACTTTCATTGTCTAGCCTCACAAGTCATATAATGTCATTTCCACCTTTACTTAGTCACAAGCTCGCCCAGTTTGGGAATGCGAGAGCTAGACCCACCTCTTAATGGGAGAAGTATCAAAGAATTTGTGGCCATGATTTGAAACTGCCACAGTATGTCTTTTCTTTTACATCATGCTGAATTCTGGATAAATTCTTTACTCTTACAATTCAATAATTATTTATCTGACCAGTTTAGAGTTTATCTCAAACTCCCAGGTTCAAGCAGTCCTCCTCCCTCAGCCCCCTGAGGAGCTGGGACTACAGATGCATGCCACCATGCCTGGCTAATTTTTTAAAAAGTTTTTATAGAGACAGGGTCTCCTTTTATTGCCCAGGCTGGTCTCGAACACCTGGGCTCAAGAAGTCCTGCCTCTGCCTCCCAAAGTGTTGGGATTACAGGCATGAGCTACCATGCCTGGCCTCCATTTTCCTATGTAATTATTTTTTATATTTATCTCTTCTTTATTCATGTCTTTTGTGTTTGTTTCTTAACCTTTGATTCTTTTTAGATATTTCATTTCTTATTAATGTATTTATTTTAAAGTCAGTTTAAGATTATTTTTCAATCTGGATTTCTATTCTAGTGGAAATTGATCATCTCCAGGAAATGAAAGATTTCTATAATATCTATCTAAATACATACGTAAAAACCCTCCACCCAACAAATAGATATTCTTTTCAAACACACATTTAACGTTTATATAATTTGACCACATACCAGGCCAGCTTTTTTTTTTTTTTTTTTGAGACGGAGTCTCACCTGTAGCCAGGCTGGAGTGCAGTGGCACAATCTCGGCTTATTGCAACCTTCGCCTCCCAGGCTCAAGTGATTCTCCTGCCTCACCATGCCCAGATAATTTTTGTATTTGTAGTAGAAATGGCGTTTCACAAGGTTGGCCAGGATGGTCTCATTCTCTTGACCTGGTGATCTGCCCACTTCGACCTCCCAAAGCAGTGAGATTACAGGTGTGAGCACCATGCCCGGCCGGGCAAGCTATTTCAGAAATCACCACAGTACAGACTACATTCTCTGACCAAAATTTAGTTAAGTTAGGAATCAATTTTGGTAAGTTTGAAACTTAATGACAGACTCATAAATAACTCATGACTTAAAATTACAAACCATTTAGAAAAGAAGAACAAAGAAAATACTGCATGGAACAATTTGTATAATGCAAGTAACTCAGTCATTTGCAGGAAACATATGGTATTAAATGCCTTTATTAAAAATGATTTCAAGCAAATGAGCTAACATCTACTCCAAGAATCAGGAAAATGAGCAGAGTCATTTTAAAAAACAAAAAAAGACTGGGTGTGGTGGCTCATGCCTGTAATCTCAGCACTTTGGGAGGCCTCACTGGGCAGATCATTTGAGGTCAGGAGTTAAAGACCAGCCTGACCAACAAGGTGAAACCCTGCCTCTACTAAAAATCCAAACAAACAAAAAATAGCTGGGTGTGGTAGTGCACGCCTATAGTCTCAGCAACTTGGGAGGCTGAGGCAAGAGAATCGCTTCAATTTGGGAGGTGGAGGTTGCAGTGAGCTGAGATTGCGCCATTATACTCCAGCCTGGGTGACAGAGTAAGATTCAGTCTCAAAAAAAAAAAAAAAAAAGTGAAATTGATTAAGAAGTTAAAAAATGGATTCTTTGAGGAAATAAATAAACCTCTAGTAAGCCACATTGAAAAGCAGATAGCATAAATAAGCAATATGAGGAATTCAAAGAATATAACTAGAGATATATATATAATAGAGTAGAAATTAGAAATATTTGTTATACTGGAAATTTTGTAATATTGTGTATTCTTATGTCAGTAAATTGAAAACTGATGTGAAATCCACAACTTACCAGAAAAACACAAATTTGAGAGTTAACTCTAGAAGAAATGTGAAATCTGAATAAATCAAACATCATAAAGATAATGGATCAATAGTCAAAAGTCTCCCAATAGTCGCCTCCCAGTCATCCTTCCATCCCTTGCTAAAGAAGCCAGGCCAGATGGCTTTACAGGTGAATTTAACCAAATTTCATGGAACAGACAATACTAACTTGCACAAACTATTTTAGACAAGAAGAATAAAGGATATTCAGTTTATATTACAAAGTTAGTATAGTCTTGATACCAAAATAGGACACTCTATAGACAAAGAAAATTACAGATTTTTAATATTGACATGAAATCCTAAGTAAAGTAATTATGAAATCAAATCCAGCAAAGTATACAGGATAATACCTCAAATAAAAGTTGCTCCAAATATAAAGATAGTACTACAACTTAAAAATCTATCTGTAATTTACCGTATTATCAGATTAAAAAGTGAAGACCCATATGCTTAACTCTTAAAAAGTTAAGAACTATAATTTAAACAAAATGCTTTAGTTAACTAGCAATATTAACTTTATGTGGGTATATATGAAGAGTCTATAACATGTTTAATTATGGGACTATAGAAGCATTCCTGTTAGCATTAAGAATATAACAAGCCAGATGAAATCTCTACAATTAAACATCATACTATAAGTTCTAGTTCCTGTATTTAAGATAAAAGAAAAAGAGGTATTTAATGATTAGCAAGGAAGAATAAAAAATACGTGTGGACGGTATCATTTCTCAGCCAGAAACTCCAGGAGGCTCTATAAGAAGAAAGAAATTACAATGATTAAGTGTTGAGTAGTATGATTAAATGCATGATCAATGTGAAAAATCAATAGCAATCCTATATGCCTACGTCCATATACCTATGAATGAGAGGAAAAGATCACATTTATACCTGCAACAGAAATACTAAGATACTTAGGAATAAATTAACGCAAATGTGTAAAACCTTCATGAAGAATGTTATAAATAGCAAAGGTCAAAAAAAGAGAAGATTGGAATAAAAAGTATGCAATATGTAATACCAAATTCACAGAATAGAAAATCAATGCTATAAGAAATATGATTCTCCACAACTCAATGCAATTTCAATCAAATTTTGAACAGGATTTTTTTGTGGAACTTGACAAGCTGAATCTAAAGTTACAGAGAGAAAAGCTTTAACAAGAGCCAAGACAATTCTAAAGAAATTAAGGAAGTATAATTTGCCTTTCCAGAAAGGAAGGTTCCTGGTAGAGCTGTAGTAATTAGACAGCATAGTGGTTGTAACATGAAGAAAAGCCTTGAAGTAGACACATGTACATATGAGGCCATGACATATGATGATAGAGGAAACGTTACAAACCTAGTGGGTTTGGAGAATACTGACTTTCTATACTAAAAAAAAAAAAAAGAAAAACAGATCTCTTTCTTATAGCTTTTACCAGCAATTCTCAAACTTTTTGGTCTCAGGACTTCTTCATACTCTTAAAAATTAATGAAGGTCCTACAGAGCTTTTCTTTATATGGATTAAATCTGTCAATATTTATCATATTAGAAATTAAAATGGGGAAATCTGTAAAACACATGAACAGACAAGCACACATTCTATTAGGCATCAGAGTGATGACATTATTACATGTTGTGTAGCCTCTGGAGGACTCCACTGTTCATGAGAGAATGAGAGTGAAAAAAACAATAACATCTTAGTATGATTATGAAAATAGTTTTGACCTTATAGGCCTCATGAAAGTGTCTTGGGGACTCTACAGGTGTATCCCCATACTACAGTTTGGGGGCCACTGCTATAAATTGAATTCCAGATGGAAAAGATCTAAACCTGACATAAATTAAAAACTTTATAACTATTAAAAGAAATTATAGGAGAATACATTTCATGATCACAGGGGAAGGAAGAATCACTTAAATGTAACATCAGAAGCACAAATTATGAAGGAAAAACCTGATACATTTTAACACTCCAAATTTAGTACTTCTGTTTGATAAAATATCCCATAAATAAGATTAAAAGGAATGTCACAGTCTGGGAGAAGATAACTGTAACATACATTAAACAAAAGATTAGCATTCAGAAAACATATATTACTTTTGTAAATCAGAGAAAGATATTCCAATAGAAAAAGATGTAAAAGAAAATATGCTCAGCTTCACTCTAGTAATCAGATAAATATAAATCAAAACATCCATCAGATTGTCAAATCTAAGTCTGAAAATGTCATGTACTGGGAAGGATATAGGGAAATGAAAAAATCTTACCTTCTGTTGAGGTGTAAATCGGAACAACCACTTAGGAGAGCAATTTGGAAATACCTTGCCTAGTTGAAAATGCAAACATTCTATGATCCAGAAACATCTATAATTTAGGAAAAAAAGGTTGAAAACGTATAAGGAAACATTCATTAATGTACTTATTGAATAAATATTGATCAAGTTCTTATCTAAACCAAGTGTTATACAAGGTCTTGAGAATAAAATGATGAACAAGACAGTTCTCATGAAATAAAGACAAGCTTATAAATAAACACATATATCAGGTATGACAGGGTAAAGGGATAGGGGCTGGAAGTGCTATTTTAGGCAAGATGGACAGGGAAGGCTTCCCTGAGGTGAATTTGCGGAAACTTAGAGGAGTGGGGGAACGAGATCTGTGTGCATGTTCTAAGGAAAGTGCATTTTAGGCGAGAAGGAATGGGAGAAATGCACTTGAAACATTGGAAGAAAGGAAGAAGGTGAGGTGGGGTGGAGTTAGTGACTGGAAAGTGGGAGGAGATGAATCTGGAAGGTAGGCAAAGGCTATATCACTAAGGCCTTCAGGCCAAGGTAAGAAGTTTGGACTTTTTGGTGGGATGAGAAGCCATTGGAGGGTTTTTCTCAGGGATTTTGTATTAGTCCATTTTCATGCTGCTGATAAAGACACACCCGAGACTGGGGAATTTACAGAAGAAAGAAGTTTATTAGACTTACAGTTCCATGTGGCTGGGGAGGCCTCAAAATCATGGCAGAAAGTGAAAGGCACATCTCACATGGCAGCAGAGAAGAAGAGAGCTTGTGCAGGGAAACTCCCATTTTTTAAAACCATCAGATCTTGTGAGACTCATTCACTATCATGAGAACAGTGGAGGAAAGACCTGCTCCCATAATCCGATCATCTCCCACCAGATTCTTTCCACAACACATGGGAATTGTGTGAGTTACAATTGAAAATGAGATTTGGGTGGGGACACAACCAAACCATATCAGATACTACTGATCTAAAGTGAATTCTTAAAAGGCCACTCTGGCTGTTCTGTGTAGAAGAGACTGTAGGGCATAGGGTAGAAAACTATTACAATCAGAAAAGTGATGTTGATCTCTTGGATTGGTTGAAAGTGTTGAGAAGTGGTTGGATCCAGAATATATTTTGAAGCCAAAACAGATAACTTGATGGGGTTTTGAAATATGAGGAAAGGGGGGCCGGGCGCGGTGGCTCACGCCTGTAATCCCAGCACTTTGGGAGGCCGAGACGGGTGGATCACAAGGTCAAGAGATTGAGACCATCCAGGTCAACATGGTGAAACCCCGTCTCTACTAAAAATACAAAAAATTAGCTGGGCATGGTGGCGCATGCCTGTAATCCCAGCTACTTGGGAGGTTGAGGCAGGAGAATTGCCTGAGCCCAGGAGGCGGAGGTTGTGGTGAGCCGAGATTGCGCCATTGCACTCCAGCCTGGGTAACAAGAGCGAAACTCCGTCTCAAAAAAAAAAAAAAAAAAAGAAATATGAGGAAAGGGGTTCAAGGATGACTGAAGTTTTTCGTGGAGCACATAGGCCCAGTGCCTGGTGATGTCATTTACTGTGAGAGAGATTACTTAGTACTATATGGTGAAAAAGGATAGGAAGGGATAGTTGTTGCAATATTTGTTTGTAGCAACAAAACACTTGAAACAACCCAAGAATGAATGAATGGGAACAAGGTGTTGTGTATTCATTCTATGATATACAGAACAGAAATTAAAATAACTAATTGACTTTATATCAATGTATGGATATATTTGAAAACATTCTCCAACATCAAGTTGCAGCATATTATATCTGTATGATACTGTGTGCATTCACTTTTAAAAAACAATACAAGTTATTGTATTTTTCTACAATTATGTCAAACAAGAGCATATCAACAGGGACTAGCAGATTTGTACCAAATTTGTGATAGTGATTACTCTGGGGAGTAAGGAAATGAAAGGAATTATACTAGGAAGGACATGCTACTTTCTTTTAAAAACACTCTGAAGGAAATATGAAAAGACAATAACATTAATTCATTTGAAGTGATAAGTACATGGATGGTTTGTATTATTGTTCATACCTTGAAATATTTTGTGTGTTTTCATCAAAGGACAAAGAAAGACTGAGTGAGGTCTAGGAACACGGGCTCAAGCCAACCTCATGCAGCAGGGGAATGACTTCCTGTACACCTGAGGGCCTGAAGGAGCTGACAGCCTAACAGCGCCTAGCATGCTCTGGCAGTCAGATGGTTGACAGTGGTGATCTGCAGGCTGCCAGTGCAAAGAGAAGGTGGCTGCAGTATGTACGGCAGGGGTCTCTGAAACCCCATCTGCCCCCCTTTGGCATAATACGATCCCCAAACTCTGAAATGTAGATACAGTCCAGAGAAAGGCAGGGAATTTGCCAAGATTATATGTTAGGATCGGGGCTTGCAATTGAAGTTGAATTTATTCATAGAAAAATTAAGTATTTCATAGTGATCTAAGTTTATAGTGCATGTTTATGTTAGGAAAGAAGGAAGCAAAGATGGACAGTGATATAGTTCAATTTCTCACTGGGGAGAAAAGTGGGAAGTCTTGGGTAGAGAAAAAAGAGGAAAGGGGAAAGGCCTAGTCAACTGAGAGAACAACTGTGGTAACAATAATGAAATGAGGTGTCTGGAAGGCCAGAAGCGGTGGTCAAATGGTAAGAGGCATAAATTTCGAATTTGGGAGGTTGAATGGCTCCAGCTGATTTTAGGGTCCTGGATGTGGCCACCAGACTAGGAGGCTGAGGTCAATCAGAAGTGGAGACAACTGGCCGGGTGCGGTGGCTCACACCTGTAATCCCAGAACTTTGGACGGCTGAGGTGGGTGGATCACCGGAGGTCAGAAGTTCAAGACTAACATGGCAAAACCCTGTCTCTACTAAAAATACAAAAATTAGCCAGGCCTGGTGGTGCATGCCTGTAATCTCAGCTACTTCAGAGGCTGAGGCAGGAGAATTGCTTGAACCTGGGAGGCAGAGGTTGCAGTGAGCCAAGATCGTGCCACTGCACTCCAGCCTGAGCAACAGGAGCGAAACTCCATTCATCTCAAAAAAAAAAAAAGAAAAAAGAAAAGAAATAGAGACAACTGCAGTCTCCCGCTTTTATCCTGATTTGTATTTAGTGATTTACAAAAGAAACATTTTCCCTTTATTTTCTAAACTGTAATCATGGATGGGTTGATAATGAAAGTATTATTCTCCCTGTTC
This sequence comes from Callithrix jacchus, assembly GCF_049354715.1. Classification (NCBI taxonomy): domain Eukaryota; kingdom Metazoa; phylum Chordata; class Mammalia; order Primates; family Cebidae; genus Callithrix; species Callithrix jacchus. The sequence goes on along the minus strand of NC_133519.1, from coordinate 41,626,355 downwards.
AGTACTTTCTTATTTCATGGTATTACAGAAATCACAGAATTGTGAAGCTAGAAAACTCTCAGGAGGTTATGGGCTTTCCTCCTCTTCTAAAAGTGTCCATCAGAATTATGTATGTGTAAGGCTTCTTGGTAGAAAGTGTCTTTAATTTTTTGAAGTAAGCTGCTTATATCTCAAATCACTTTTGAGCTAAGGTTAACTTATTATTTTAATTCAATACCTCTCTACTTACCTGAGTTGCAACTTCTCTATCTTTGGTTCCTGTGTTGTAAAAGAAACACATACAATTTTTCACCTATCAAACTGTCAAAGGTTAAAATATTTGATAAAATATTGTTTTGATAAAGGTTTGAGGAAATAGCCAGTCATAAATAGTTGATGGCTGTGTAAGGGATGGAGTGAAATTTGGAAATATCTTTCAAAAGTAAAAATGCGCATACATATTGACACAAATTCCATGTCTAGGTATTTATCCAAAGAGTCTATGCAATGCAATATTGTTAATAATACAAAAGATTGGCAACAACTTATATATCCCTATAAAATGGCAAAACAAAATGGCACAGGCATCCAGTTAACACCACTCAGCTATTAAAATAGCCAAGCCACTAGCTCTCCATATGGTAAATTATCTAAGATATCTTGATAAATGAAAAAATAAAAGAGTAATATGTATATTACACTACCATCTGTGTAAAAAAAGAAAAATTATATATGTTTATAAATACATATATACATTTTTATATATAGAATGTCCATGGGAGGAAATTTAAGAAATTGGAAATAGTGGTTGCCTCTGGGGAGGAAAACAGAATCACTGAGAAGGGAGAGAAACGTACTTTTCATGATATGCTCTTTTGTGCCTTTTGATTTTGTGTACATGAGTGTGTTACCCATTCAAAAATAGACAAAACAATTTTTAAGTCCACAATCATTTTTAAGCAGAGATAGCAATTTATTCATTAAACATAAATAGATACCTCCCCTGCACACACTTATGAGACTCTGTGCCAGTCATTCTTGTATTTTTGGAAAGAAATATATCACACAGTCAAGCATGGTTCCTTCAAAGAGAGCATCATCCTGCTGACTGAGTCCCTTCATATAAAGAGAAGAGGTGACTTCTCAAGGGATACTATCTGTGGTTCATTAAAGACCCATCTAACTCAAAACATTTCCTTTTGTTAACTTGTCCCAGTTCTGGAAATCCCTACCATGGAACTTCCTTTATTTTTATTTTAGGACAAAGGCATTACATTTTCAGGAAGTCCCTGTCAGGCCACAAATATGTAACCTGCTAACATTAGGATGGATTTTTTTGTTGTTGGTTCCCTATCAGAAAGCTGTTTCTTGAAAAATAAGGTTGGTTTGGTGGGAGGGAGTTTAAAGACATTGATGCATGCAGTCCTGCAGAGAAGAGTTTGCATCCTGGAGATTTGCCAAATGAGAGTTCATGGGTAGTAACAGGCAGCATGAAGGCAATGAGCATTTTGGAGCACTGAAGGAGGAGATGAAGCTTTGTAGAGAGTGTTACATACAACCCTATCCGGTTTTTATGAAGCAAGCTCTGACTGTATAGAAGGGTGAAGTCCTACACCAAAATTACAGGAAGGCCAAAAGTCACAGTAATTGAATACAGGTTGACAGTAGGCCCATGCTCTTCAGCATTTTTAAAAGTTATAACAGTAATATAACCTGCTATGAGGTGATTTTTTTTGTTTTTTTTGAGACAGAGTCTTGCTCTGTCGTGCAATGGTGTGATTTTGGCTCACTGCAAACTCCGCCTCCCGGGTTCAAGCGATTGCCCTGCCTCAACCTCCCGAGTAGCTGCGATAACAGGCGCCCACCCATGAGGTGATTTTATATACATCATTTACCCCAAAATTAGTCAACATATGTTCTGAATAATACCAATCTCTTGGAATGTAAATAGATGTTGCTAAAATATGTTGTATGATCAAATAAGTTTGGGCAACAGTAGTTAACACAGAAATTTTTTTCTTGTTGGGAGTTCTCAGAGCCTTTAACATGCAAATAGGCATTTCTCCAAGGGAAAAACAATTATGTGTTGTGCCCAAAATTGTCTTCCTATAGGACTCTTTTACATCACAGCACATGTCATGCAGTGATGTTAGGTGGGACACTTGGGCATCGCTGAACCTTCCTACTCTTGCCTGGCCTCCCATTTCTATCCTGATGATCGTTTCCACCTTGTTTTACCTTACCCCCTCCTCCAGTTCATCACATATCCTCTATTATGATGTCCACACTAGGAAAAAAATGACATCAAAAGGAATGATGACCTTCACACAAGGACTTCCTTCCCACTTATTACTATACTCCTATGTGTAAGTAAAGGCTCTGCATTTCTTGAAGCAACTGCAGTCTGTAATAAGACTAAGACCAGTGTGAGATTAGAGCAGGCCTTAATGCTGCAATTGTCAGTGAAGTCTGTCCTTTAGGTATCATGGTGCTCTCTGTAATTATCCCTCACCTTCTCTTAGGCCTCAAAAACTGGCTTGGCACTAGGGCTCTCTGAAGCAATCATTGTGTCTTTTTCCCCCTTCCACGTTTGATTCATCTAAGTTCCTAAATCTTTGAAGGCTAAAATGAAGTTTCATTAGAGTTAGAAACTCCAGACCATGAACTGCCACCAATCTATGGACAGTACCTATTGCTAATATTACATCATTTGGGACTGGGACAGCTCTGGTCAACATAATCCCCAGGGGTCAGAGATAGCAGTCAATAGTAGCACCACTTACTATTTTCCTCAAGAGAGACTGATTACCTATGTATTTGTAAAATCAGAATAAGCTTTCTGTAGCCTTAGTGTCCATCTGAATATTTTGTCTCATTCAAAAGAATCACAAATCCATCTTTAAACAGCTTTGAAAAATAATTTATTTTCACTGAAGACTCTTGAAAAAGTAGGAAAGTGATGAATCACATCACATCACAAACAATGGAACTTAGTCAAAATCCTCCTTTTCTATTCCCCTAAAGCCCCACACGGCAGAGCAGCTGTTGTCCAAATGTTTCTGCTCAGATTTCAATCACTCTCTTCACCTCTCACCTCCCTACTTTCTCTGTCCCTTTCCCCTTCCAGATCTTTTCCACTGCAAGCAATTCTTATCTTTTTTTTTTTTTTTAATGTAAATTGCTTTAGCTTCCCCTTCAGTTCTTCTTTCTATCCCTTACCACCTTTTCTCCCTGTTTCTTTCCCTGGCTTACCCTTTAGACTCAACAAGGAAACAGGAGGAGAACAGAAGAAGGGAACATGATCACTCCTTACAAGTTACTCTTTTTCTTTGACATATATAGCTTAATACATATGACATGTAACATGTAATATACAATAGATATGATATATACTATGTTATGTGATACGTCCAGCAGAGCCTCATTATAACAGTCCTTGCCATCTGTCCTATAAGGCTGCTAAATTAATGGAGCAATTAGGTACTTTTCTCTGATGCTCTAGTAACTAGTTCCCTTTTTAAAGTTTACACTTTTAACTCAGTTGCATAGCACAGTGATAATATTCTAAGGAATTTCTCCAAAGACTGTGTAATTAAGCTGTGTGCAATCAAAACAAATGGACAAAATATACGGATATTGGTCATTCATATGCATAAAGCTGTCCATCTATCTTTCCCTGGTCAGATAGTCTGAGCTCACATGGGAAGGCCCTTTTGTGTCTTATTTGTGCTAAAGAAGATAAGAAAAGCATTGAGTAAGAACTAGGTCAGCTCCCTTCCCCTGCTTATCAGTCACCAAAGCAAATTTCTTGGGCTTAGAAGTTTCATGTCTTTTAAATGGAGTCACTGTTCTTTTTTCTTTTATCCAAACCAGAAGGGCATTTGCTAATCATCTCACTTTCAGGCCAGCTTATGTATCATAGTGTGTGTGTGTATAGATTTGTGTGATTTTTTTCAAATTATTATTTTTTTGGCTTGCATGTCTAATTATTTGCAGGGCAAATACTTTATACGCAAACTCCGCAAAAACATATACTCTAGGCTGAGTATAAAATTTGAGAATCAAAAGTAGGAGTTTTTTCAGAGAGACACTAAACTTGAAAAAGAATAGAAAATGTCAGCACATACTACCCAATCCTCCTGCTGGTTGATCTTTGTCAGAGTGAAATCAGGATTCAGTGATGAGGACCACATCCTGTTGCCATGGAAACGATTGTGCTGTCACAAATATAGTACTATGACTTCATGGTAAAGAGGAACAGATGGTCTGGAAGAGAATGAAGGCCAAGGTTAGCACAATTGTTTGGGGAATAAGTCATCTTAGATCCTTTTTGGAAGTAGGTAGAAGCACAAATAATAAGCAAAAATGACTTCACTGTAGCTTTGTAAAACCACTGAGTTAGAAAGAGCTTAGTCAAGGTAAAACTACAAAGCTCTTTTCCAATGAAAGGAAAAAACATTTTAATGTAGGATGAAGCACAGGTAAGAATATAAGACAGCTTTATGAGTCCATATTCGAAAGCTGCTGCTCCACCCTTCCCCAACCTCTCACTTGACCACTGTTGATGTTGCTAGCCCCTAGAATGCTTAGGGCCAGTGGTAAGATTTAAAAAAAAAAAAAAAAGGCTGAAATAGACTGAAACAATATTTGCCATTGTTTTTACAATGCCTCATTTTTAGGTATTTCTGATTTTAGTGTTGGTTTGATTCAGACATCCTGGATCATATACCTCAAAACAGCCTTAAAACACAGGATTGGATAGTTGAGCTGGTAGGTATAGGGCCTACACAGTAAAATCAGGGGCATGTGTACCTCGCTCATCTTGCCCCTGAGTGGTCATGTGTCCAGACGGGGTTCTCCAGCCATGATGACACTCTGAAAACCAATCTCCACTGACCGGACAATAAAACCAAGGTGTCCTCAGCTACTAAAAATTGACACTGGTCAAAAGCACTAACTTTTAAAAGGGTCAGCCTGGTATCTTCTCAAAATGATGTTGTTCATTTAAAGGGCAAAGAAATTTCCCAAGCTTATTGTTGTGGTCTGAATATATGTGTCCCCACCCAATTCGTATATTGAAATCCTAACTCTTAAGATGATGATATTATTAGGTGATGAAATTGTGCCACAGAGTTGAAGAAACCAGTGAATAACAGAAATTCTTGAGCTTGTATGATGGCAGATAAGAAACAACTTGCTGAAATGCTGAAACTCCCTCTGCTTGTAAGAATAAAAAAAAAAAAAAAAAAGGCTGAAATTGACTGGAACCAACATGGTCAACTAGAGTCTTTGCAGAATAACATTTTCATTTTCACCATGTTTCCTACTAAGTTCCCCAAATTTGTAAATGTGATTCATGAGGTTGCATGAAGAGTTGTGTGTATGGCTGAGTACTTTCCAGACCTCCCTTTCTCTTTACCAATCACCTACTAATCCCAGAATCTACCCCATAACCCCTTTCTAATAAAATGACTGCCTTAAAGCCAGCACAGAGAGACAGATTTGATCTGGTCTCTTTTCTCCTTGTTGACTGACTCACAATAAAACTTTTCTCAAAAACCTGGTGCCATAGTATTGGCTTCTAGTGCCTTTTGAGTGAGCCCGTTTGCTCAGTAACAGTGGGGCCTTTGGGGAAGTGATCAAGTCATGATCTTCATGAATGGGATTAGTGCTCTTATAAAAGGGACTGAAGAAAAACCTCTCACCCCTTTCTTTCACCAGGTGAAGACACACTGAGAAGGTGCCTATGAACCAACTCCTCACCAGACATCGAATCTGCTGGTGCCTTCATCTTGGACTTCCTAGCCTCCAGAACTTTGAGAAATTGCTGCTGTTTATAAACCACCAAGTTTATGATACTTCATTATAGCAGCCTGAATAGGCTAAAGCAATTATAAATGCCATTAAAATCACTTGTCCTTAGAAACACTTTTTATTTGGAGTAGACGCAACAAGAGAGATTTCCCAGCAGTATCATTCTCTGGGGTTGATTATCAAGTGAATTAACCAAGGGGAGCTAACATAAGATACTAGCTAGTATGTGCCAGTGCAAGTACTTTTTGTTTTGGGGTTTTTTTTTTTTTTGAGACAGAGTTTCACTTGTGTTGCCCTTGATGGAGTGCCATGGTGTGATCTCGGTTCACTGCAACCTCTGCCTCCCTTGTTCAAGCAATTCTCCTGCTTCAGCCTCCCGAGTAGCTGGGATTACAGATGCCTACCACCACACCTGGCTAAATTTTGTATTTTAATAGAGATAGGGTTTCACCATGTTGGCCAGGCTGGTCTTGAACTCCTGATCTCAGGTGATCCACCCGCCTTGGCCTCCCAAAGTGCTGGGATTACAGGCATGAGCCACCACACCTGGCCACAAGAACTTTTTAAAAACCATTTATTTTGAAATAAGTTCAGATTTACAGGAAAGTTGCAAATATAGTGCAGAAAGTTCATGGATATTTTTCATCTAGTTTCTACTAATGTTACGTTATACAACCACAGTATAGTGACTGAAATTGTGAAATCATTAGTACCATACTGTCAAACTACATACTTATTCATATTTTTTGATCCTGAGATCTAATGCAGGAGACTGTGTTACATTTAATTATCACATCTAAGTCTCCCTCAATCTGTTTCTCAGTCTTTTCATGACCTCAACAATTTTGAAGACCACTGGTCAAGTATTTCATAGAATATCCCTGAAAGGGGCTTTTTCTGAAGTTTTCTCATAATTGGACTGAATTATGGATTTTTGGAAAATGGTATCATGGAGGTAGAGTAGTCCTCTCATCACATCATATTGGGGATACAGTATCAATATGACTTGTTGATTGATTATGTTAACTGTGATCACTTGGTTAAGGTAGTGCCTACCAGTTTCTTTACTGGAAAGTTATAATTTCTCCTTTCCATTAGAGAACAGATGTTATTCTATTAGAAAATTTATTTGAAACAATCAGTAAGTCCAGTCTATACTCAAGAAGAGAATTAGGCTTTACCTTCTAGGAGGATTATCAAATAACTTGTGGACATACATTTAAGCTACCACAATAATTAATAAACATTTTTGATGAGATACTTTGAGGCTACACAAATATGCTGCTTCTCCCTAAGGTTTTACCTACTAATTTTAGTGGACCTTACCTGCAGCTGTTATTACTAAGGTGCTCTAATGGTGATTTTTAAATGTCCTTCATTCTTTCTACACTTATAGTTTAGAATTTTTCTGTAAGGAAGATTTGCTCTTCTTCCCCTAATTTGTTTATTTGTTTATTGATTTACTTATTTGTACTTATTCCATACTGTTACATGGAATGAAATTACATATTTTATATATTTTTTCTTTGGATTGTAATCCAGTAATGTAATTACTAATTTTCTTGTTCAAATTGTTCCAATTTGGGTTATTGGGGGATGGTTTTGGGTTGCTTCCTGTGTCTGTTTGTTATGCCTACACAGAAAACAATCAACACTGCAAACCCAAGGCTGAGATCTTAGAAGAGGCTGCCCGAAGATTGACTCTTGCCTGACATCTGGGAACTTGGCTTGTGAAAAGTTTCTCAAAACAACATGAAAAGTCTCCTACACAAGGCTGTTTGGCCCACTTGAGGCACTGAATAACCGCTTCCTTCAGAGAGCCTGACATTTTGGTAGCTGCCAGGCAGACAGTGCCTTTTATGACTAGCCCCCAATAAATACCCTAAAATCTGAGTCTCAAGTGGGACACACACATGCACATACCCCACACACACGTATAAACACCCAACTTTATTTAGAACCACAGGATTCATTCCATTCTTCTCTGCTTGCTTGTTTGTGCCTTCTTTCTCTGACAGTGAGAAAGCTGGCTTCCATTAGCTACAATTTATTGACTCACTTGTTCAGCCTTAGTATACATGTAAAGTAGTTCCAGAACTGCTAACTCATACCCCTGCCTGAAACATAGTGACCAATTAAAGAAAAGCATTTATGTATGGTTGATTTTGCTTTAGCCTTACAGCATCCAGTTAAAACAGCTTCCCAAAGTTACTTAGGTCAGCTTCTTTCTCCCCAGCCATTTTAGTCAGGTCATGTCATACATTTGTAAGACAAATTTGTCAGTCTGCATTCCACTGGAATCTCCCCACATCCTGGTTGATTTTTAAAAAATTGTATACAGTTAATTTCACTTAGGTTATAATACATTATGTCTTAGTTAGAATAAATGTACCTTCTGTGAGTGTTGACAAATGCAGTCATGTTTCTACCACAACAGTGTTTTGCAAAACTGTTTTATTACCCTAAAAATGTCTTGTGTGACCCCTTTGCAGTCAACCTCTTCTCAACACATGGCAACCACTGATCTGGGTTATCTGTCTCTATAGCTTTGCCTTTTGCAGAATGTCCTATTAATATAATAAAATAGGTTGTGGTCTTTTAGGTCTAGCTTTTCTCACCTAGCAAAAATGTATTTAAGATTCATCTGTGTTGTTGTGTGAATCAATAGTTCATTTATTTTTATTGCTGAGTAGTATTCCATTGCATGATATACCACAATATGTTCATCTGTTTACCTCTTGAGGATATCTTAGTTACTTCTAGTTTTTGGTAATTATGAACAAAGCTCTATACATATTCATGTATAGGTTTCTATAAATACAAGTTTTCAGTTCACTTTGGTAATTACCTAGGAGTGGTATTGTTGGGTCATATGATTAAGCGTATGTTTAACTTTGTAAGAAACTGACAAACTCATTGTACCATTTTGCATTACCACAAGGAATGAATGAGCATGCTTGTTGCACCATGTTTTAACCAGCATCTGGAATTATCTTTTTTTAAGTTGCTATTCTAATAGGTATGTTGAAGTATCTTACTGTAGTTTTCATTTGCATTTTTCCCTATCATGAGCATCTTTTTATATGCTTATTTGCCACTTGCATATCTTCTTTGTACACAGCTATTGTGTGTCTTCTTTGTACAGATTCTGTTCAGATCTCTTTTTCTCTTTTTAAAATTGGGTTATTTGTTTTTCTTGTTAGGAGTTCTTTATGTTCTGGCTGCAAGTCCTTTATTGATATATGATTTGGAACTTTCTTCCCAGTCTGTAGCTTGTATTCTTATTCCACTAACAGCATTTTGGAGATGGGGGCAGGTTTGGTGGAAAAGCCAAAGCTTTTAATTTTGATAAGTCCAGTTTATCACATTTTTCCTTTTATGGATTGTGCTTTTGGTCTTCTATCTAAAAACTCATCACCAAACCCAAAATCATACATAATGCTGTTTTTCTTCTACAAGTTTTAAATTTCTACATTTTACATTGAGGTGTATGATCTCTTTGAGTTCATTTTTGCACAGATGTGAGGTCCTTCCTCTTTCCTTTCCTTTCCTTTTCTTTTTCCCTGTCCTTTCCTTTCCTTTTCCTTTTCCTTTTTTCCCCTATTTCTCTCTTCCTCTCTTTCTTTTTGTTCTTTCTTTCATTCTTCCTTTCTTTTGTTCCTTCTTTCATTCTTTGTCAAATTATTCCAGTGCCATTTGTTGAAAACACTGTATTTTCTCTGTTGAATTGAATTTGAATTTTGTCAGAAATCAATTGACTGTATATGAGTACATTTATTTCTGGGCTATGTATTTTCCTTTGATCTTTATGTATATTAATATAGTAGTATGAATATCATAATTATAATATTCTCTGTCTAGTTCTAACATCTATGTCATATCTGGTCTAGTTATGATGATTGCTTTGTCTATTCAGGTCGTCAATCTAGGTGTTTCAACTAATTATTGAAATGATCTTTGAAAGTGTAGTATTAGCCTAGATGTTTTAAATATGTTGAAGTTTTCAAATGAATCTAAGCGTTCAAGGAGAATTTTAAAGTACATGTTTATATTTTATGATTGTCTAATGTAAGATATTCTGGATCTTGTCATACAGTGTTAGTTGCCATGTTCCAGTTTACTGTATATCAGAGAATACCCATAGTAACAACATGTAATATTTAATGAGTGGAAAAACATGTCATGTTAGACTTATGTTAACTTCGCCTGTCTTAAAGTGATTATCATCGTACTCGTGTGGAATAATTTTGCCAGTTTTGCAGAAAAAATAGGTTTTTATAGTATTTACATTAATTAGACATTTTCATAAAAATGCGGTATTTAATAACTTGAAATTTTGGTTAAACATGATGAAAATGACATAGTACCATCTTATGCATTGTGGCCAACGTAATATGTAAATTTCTTATATGCATCAAGTGAAGACTAAATGACATCATGCTAGGTGTATGAATGAAGTACTGCCAGTAGATTAAACAGAGAAGAATGAGATAATTTTCACTATAACAGTCAATTTCACATTACAAGTGCATATTTTCACTTTGCAAGAATACATATAAGCAATGCAATATATACACTTGCAATGTGACAGAAAGCAAAAGGAACTCACATTACCCTCTCCTCCTCTTTTGGAATTGGCAGCCGCGACCTGAGAACTTTGAACAGAGGCAGCCATTCCATAAACTGTAAAGAGGGAACCCAGTTACCTTGGATGGCACAAGTCCCACTTGCCAAAGTGGGTAAGTGGGACTTGACACACCTCTGGAGGAAGAAGTACCATTTCTAAGTTACACAGAGGCACCAAATGGAGTAATGGTAGCTCTGGTTGAAGAATGATTTCTGGGTCAGGTGTGGTGGCTCATGTAATCTCAGGGATTTGAGAGCCCAAAGTGGGAGGATCGCTTAAGCCTAGGAGTTAAGACCAGCCTGGGTAAAATAGTAAGACCCTCATCTCTACAAAAAAAATTTTTTTTTCAATTTTTATTTTAGGTTTGGAGGTACATATGAAGATTTGTAACATAAACAGGTGTCACACAGGTTTGTTGTACATATTTTTACATCACCCAGGTATTAAGCTCAGTATTCAATAGTTATCTTTTCTGTTCCTCTTCCTCCTCCCACTCTCCCCCTCAAGTAAACCCCAGTGTCTGTTGTTTCCTTCTTTGTGTTCATATATCCTTATCATTTAGTGCCCACAAAAATAATTTTTTTAAGTAGCTGGGTTGGTGGTGTGTGTCTGTAGTCCCAGCTACTCCAGAAGCTGATGCAGGAGGATCACTTGGACCCAGTAGTTCAAGGCTGTAGTGAGCTGTGATCGCACCACTGTACTCCAGCCTGGGAAACAGTGAGATATTGACTCAAAAAAAAAAAAAAAAAACAAACAAATCCTTTCCCTTGCCAGGTCTGTTGTATCCACCAGGATACATTTAACTGCAAGTCACAGAACACATGCCAAATAGTAACTTAAGCAATTAACACATGTATCTGGCGATAGATGTCTCTGGGGTTGGGAAGTGGCTCCACAATGCCATTAATGATCAGTTATTTTCTCCACACTGACACCCTCAGAGTCTTGAATACTCATCTCATGGTAATAAAATTGCTGCTGCAGCTCCAAGGTTACATCCTCATACAATTGTACAATTGTATTGAACCCTTGTCTGTTTCGATCAGGAATAAAAATCATTCCCGGAAGTAAACTTCTCCCACGCCAGCAGACTTCCCCTCATGTACCATTGGCCAGAACTGGGTCACATATCTACACTGGCTTTAAAGAGAGCTGAGAATGAAAACCTAAAAAGGAAGAAGAGTTGGCAACCAACAGTGTCCACCGTACCCTGAAAAAAAGTTTCTTTTCTACTTTCTGTCTCAAAGGCAACCTTCAAGTCTAGTAAGAAGAAAAGCACCCCAACTACACTTCTTTCTGATTCTGGAATTCCTGTCCTAAATAACATTGTCATCTCTATACTGACATTTAACTTATTTAGACAAATTTGAAACAAGGTAAGTCTAAGTTTAAGTTTGAAATTTTTTAAATTATGCAATAATTTTAGCCACTTGCGTATTTACTACTTTAAACTGCAGCTTATTGGTAAGGCCTGGGCTAAACAGGGAAGGCCAAAAACTAATCTTTAATGATGGAAGCTTGAATGAATAAATACTAATCACCTGGGACAATTACATTTTTTTGTATACAAAAGTATCTACCAATCTTAAGCAATTTTTTTCCTGAACCCCCTCTCTGCAACCCTGTTTAAGGTATGTGTCATTTGCGCGTGGTGGGGTGACAGAAAGTTAATCAAGGCAGCAACTAAAGGTAACCTAGATAAATTAACTCAATATTGGTTTCTTACTGTATCCATAACTTGGCTTTTCTTTGTTTATACAGAAAGACTCTTTCTGTTAAAAATTTATTTGTATTCATTTCATCTTTATTTCTGGTAATTTTTTTTTCCTCAAAAGCTTTGTGTGCCTAAAAATGTGAGTGTGAATTAAATCTGCCTAAATCTCAAAGCATGGATGCCCAATTAGGATCTTGGCATGTAGAGAAATTCTATACATGAATCTTTCTCTCAAACAAAAAATTAAATAATAACTCTCTAATTATTTCTTGTGTAAATATAGATTTACTTGTATGAAGTTTGACTAATAGATAATATAATTTTCTACTTCGGTTTTTCTTAGTTTTATTATTTTCAATAGTGTGCACATTTCTCATAACAAAAGTTCCTGTTAAGACAACTTCCTCTTCACACATACACACACACACACAAACACACACACACCCTAAAGAAACAAACACTCTAAACCCCACTTTATGTTAAAAAAAAAAATCTTGCTCAAACTTGCCTTTTTCCTTAATGGAGCTTTTAGGAAACAGTATGAGTGAGGTTCATTCTTCCCCCTCTGAACCCTGTTTCTGAGATTGAGAAATTAAATCTGATCTGGGTCATTCTCATATGAAAAGTACTTTCTTTTTTTTTGACAGCATATTTAATTTTAATTCACATTATTGCTTCCGTACTTTTCGCAGAGAGGCTAAGAAAGCAAAAGATCTATCATTCCTAATTGTGCAAAGTTTGATTACTTCCGAGTACTCTTTCAGTGCCATTGATATGAGGAAATAAACCCTTTACTATGTATTAATGACACCTTCTCTATGTGAATAATTTGCTCAAATCATCTTGGAAACCACTTCAGTTCATACTCTTTAGGGCCTAAAGGAAGATTTTAAAGCATTTTCATTGCTACTGGCCTGCACTTACCTTCTGTCAGGAAGTCTTCTTTGAAAGAGATTTTATGAGCCACAGACCTCTCAAAGGCTCACAACTGAAGGGCAAGGGAGGACTTGGCAGGGGTAGGGTGGGTGAGAAGAGGAAGCATAACAAGGGCACTGATGATCATAGGCAGTGAGCGCTGCCCTACCCCACACGCCACTGGAATTCCAACTGGTGGGACTCTGGCAGGCAGTCACTTTCGGATAAGCTCATGTCCTTAGCCTGCTGGATGTGTCACTGGGCTGCAAAGTGGGGCCGTGCAGCAGCTCTTTCTGCCCTCATCCAGGCTTGGTATCAGGTGTGAGGGTCAAGAGAGATCAAGGGTAGCAGTTGGATACTCTCACTTCCATCAGAGTTCTGCAGTGGAGAGGCAGCTGTGAACCCTAATCCACAAGTCTTCCTTCAAAAAGGCAGCATGGAGTCTTACAATAGAAATGGGCCCTGGACTCAGGCAGACCTGGTTCAAATCCTGGCTCTGCCAGGTGTCATAGTTAAATGATTATGGGCAAATTATTTGATTCTGCTGCTTGTTTTCTCATTTGGAAAATGATAGTAATAATCCCTGCTAGCTTCTAAGTCCCTTCATGACAAATCCAGGTTTAGAGTAAAAAGCCAAGGTAGGGCACAGTGGCTCATACCTTTATCCCAGCACTTTAGGAGGCCAAAAGTAGTGGATCACCTGAGATTAGGAGTTCAAAATCAGCCTGGCCAACATGGTGAAACCTCATCTCTACTAAAAATACAAAAAACTAGCTGGCATGGTGGTGGGCACCTGTAATCCCAGCTACTTGGGAGACTGAGGCAGGAGAATCACTTCACCCCAGGAGGCAGAGGTTGCAGTGAGCTGAGGCCACACCATTGCACTCCAGCCTGGGCAAGAGCAAGACTCTGTCTCAATCTATCACCCAGGCTGAAGTGTAGTGGCACGATTTTGGCTCACCACAACCTCCACCTCCTGAGTTCAAGTGATACTTGTGTGTCAGCCCCTGGAGTAGCTGGGATTACAGGCATGTGCCACCATGCCTGGCTATTTATTTTTAGTGAGACAGTGTTTCACCATGTTGGGCAGGCTGGTCTCCAACTCCTGACCTTAAGTGATTCCCTGCCTCGGCCTCCCAAAGTGCTGGGATTACAGGTGTAAGCCACTGCACTCAGCTGAAATCCAGAAAGACTTTTAATAGCCTCCTGCCAGTTTCCTTTACTTCCTTCTCTTCCAAATACCCTTCCTGTACTGATGTGGAGAGTGAGAAGAGCTCCCATCTACAGTGAGGGCAGGAGAAAAATTTGTGACATCTGGCCTGTGCAGGCTGGTAGATGTGTGCACAGGGCAGTTGAAAAGAACAACACGGGCTGAGCATGGTGGCTCACGCCTGTAATTCCAGCACTTTGGGAGGCTGAGGTGAGTGAATCACCTGAGGTTAGGCATTCAAGACCAGCCTGGTCAACATGGTGAAAGCCATCTCTACTAAAAATACGAAAATTAGCTGGGGGTGGTGCCACGCACCTGCAATCCCAGCTGCTGGGGAGGCTGAGGTGGGAGAATTGCTTGAACCTGAGAGACAGAGCAGAGATCAGGCCACTGCAATCTAGCCTGGGCAACAGAGCAAGACTTTGTCTCGAACAAACAAACAAACAAAACCAACCAACCAACCAAACAAACAAAAAAACTATGAATCAGAAACAGCTATAAAGGTAAGTCACATAATATACCCTCCTTACCCACTTGTAAATAGTCTCAGAGTTTCCAAGGTGTGGAACCTCTAAATGGGCCTTTTCACCTTCAGTTCAAACAGCTATATAGCTGTATGACCCACCCATTAGTCTTAAGAGTGTGGGTGTATTTTTATGGATGTCTAATGTGCTGTTTTGCCCTCTGTACCTTTTTCTAGAGCGCATCTACAGTAAGTTTTAGAATTTCTACACACACCTCTACACATAAAGCAGCTCTCAGTCCCTGGACTCCCCTCCGCTTCTTTGAGTCTCCTCAAATCCTCTTCCCTGAGAGACAGTTGCAGCGAAGGTGAGTTGCTTCCTTCCTCTTTTCACATCTTCTTTTCTTCCAGAGAAGCTCCAGGCCCAGCTAACCCTAGAGTGACTGTTCCCTATATTCCCTGAGACAAGGACTAGTCCAGGGCAAATGCCACTCGTGCAAAGCAGGGGGGTGGGTAGAGTCCTTGTGTAGTCTCCCTAAGAAAGTGTTTTCTTCTTCATAATTCCCAGGTCAGGGCCAGATGAATCTGTGTTTATCATTGTGCCAGTTACGCAAGGACAGAGGACACTCTTCCTTTCACCTTATTCTGAAGTGTCATCTGGGCAGAGGAAATAAATCATAGAGCCAACACCTTCTAGTTCCCCGAAATGACTGCTCATTCATCCTCCCCTTCTCACACCACTTTTAAGCAGCTGTTTGTATATAGCATTGAACCAATGGGGACAGCTCACTCTTTTCCCCAAGCAAGGCCTGTTGCTTATCCACATCTTAAAGTAGGATTGACCAAAATTAAAGGAAGTGTAAAAGCTGCAAGAGAGCCATGTGACTGGCAGAGCCCAAAACCAAGGTCCCTCTGCAAAGAAGGTGTCCCACACACCATAAGTCATGACTCAAAGCACTCAAAGGGTGTCCTTTAGACTAATGTGACCTTGGAACCACACTAGCCTTTCCTTTTGCCTCAGGGCCCCTCTCCGTGGTGAGCCAGTAAGAATTTAGCCAAACTCTTAAGTATAAGATTGACACTATGGGAACGTCAAGCGAAGACTATTTACAAAATGCCAAATTTTAACTACCCGACATAGAGACTGGATCCACTTAGCTTCTTAGCTCCACTCCAGCTCACTCAGCTTCTACCCCTTGGGGACCAGTCACTGAAGATAAAAAAAACAAAGAAAGGCATCTCCTAGTCTTGAGAAAGAAAAGGATCTTTCTGACTGGGCCCTACAGCCTTTGTGTTCAGATTCAATATTGCATGCCTGTTGTCTTTGACAGTCTGAATTCCTCAGTTGTTCCTCATTCTTAAACCAAAAGTAATTTCTATAACCAACTGCCTGAAGTAGGATGCTGGAACTTGGAATCAACATTCTGACCCAGCCACCTACAGTGGCAATCTTGAGCTTACTGGGCCTCTCTTTCTTTCCTCATGTGCAAAATGCACAAAAGGGCCTGCAAACACTTAGCTCATGGAATCATTCATTGTTAAGATCAAATAAAATAGCATATGAAGAAATGTTGTGAGCTCTAAATAGCTCCACACACGTAAACAGTTATTAGACTACGTTCTTAATGACTCACTATTAATTCCAAATCTGCTCTATTTTCTTATAAAACCTGAGAGTTCTCTACTCATTTTCATCTCTCTTTTCCTAGTCATCTTCTGTCATGCCACTCAATTCATCTTTTTCAACATCTCCCTTCCTCAACTTGTGAAGCACACACACACACACACACACACACACACACACCCTCTGTCTCTCAGGTTCAAGCAATTCTCCCACCTCAGCCTCCCCAACAGCTGGGATTACAGGTGTGTGGCATCACCCCCAGCTAATTTTTGTACTTTTAGTAGAGATGGAGTTTCACCATGTTGGCCAGGCTGGTCTTGAACTCCTGACCTCAGGTATTCAAGACCAGCCTGGCCAACATGGTGAAACCCTCAGCCTCCCAAAGTGCTGGGATGATAGGGGTGAGCCACCATGCCCAGCTCATATTGTTCTTTTAAATTGCCCTGTGCACACATCTACCAGCCTGCACAGGCCAGATGGTCACAAATTTTTCTCCTGCCCTCACTGTAGATGGAGCTCTTCTCACTCTCCACATCAGTATAGGAAGGGTATTTGGAAGAGAAGGAAGTAAAGGAAACTGGCAGGAGGCTATTAAAAGTCTTTCTGGATTTCAGCTGAGTGCAGTGGCTTACACCTGTAATCCCAGCACTTTGGGAGGCCGAGGCAGGGAATCACTTAAGGTCAGGAGTTGGAGACCAGCCTGCCCAACATGGTGAAACCCTGTCTCACTAAAAATAAATAGGCAGGCATGGTGGCACATGCCTGTAATCCCAGCTACTCCAGGGGCTGACACACAAGTATCACTTGAACTCAGGAGGTGGAGGTTGTGGTGAGCCAAAATCGTGCCACTGCACTTCAGCCTGGGTGATAGATTGAGACAGAGTCTTGCTCTTGCCCAGGCTGGAATGCAATGGGGTGATCTCAATTCACTGCAATCTCTGCCTCCTGGGGTGAAGTGATTCTCCTGCCTCAGTCTCCCAAGTAGCTGGGATTACAGGTGCCCACCACCATGCCAGCTAGTTTTTTGTATTTTTAGTAGAGATGAGGTTTCACCATGTTGGCCAGGCTGATCTTGAACTCCTAATCTCAGGTGATCCACTCCCTTTGGCCTCCTAAAGTGCTAGAATAAAAGTGTCAGCCACTGTGCCCAACCTTGGTTTTTTTTATTCTAAACCTGGATTTGTCATGAAGGGGCTTAGAAGCTAGCAGGGATTATTATCATCATTTTCCAAATGTAGTTCTGCTATGACAATAATCTGGGACTGAGTACTTTGTAATAAGTAGAAATTTATTTCTCACAGTTTTGGAGGCTAAAAATCCAAGACTGAGGGGCCAGGATCTTGTGAGGACCTTCTTGCTGTGTCATTCCATGATGGAAGGGCAAGAGAGCACAAAAGAAAGCAAGAGGGGACCAAACTCACTTTTATAACAAACCCACTCTTACAATGACATCGATCTATATGAGGACAAATCCCTCATGGCTGAATAACCTCTTAAAAGTCCCACCTCCCAACACTGTTGCATTGGGGATTAACTTTCCATCAAATGGACTTTGGGGGACACACTTAAACCATAGTAAGCCCTTTGGCTGGAGTATAGAGAATGGCTGAGCAGAGGAAAAGATTACTGCAGGAAGTCCAGCCAGGAGTCTTCAGTAATTTAAGAAGGAGAAGCTGGGGAGTGGCAGAAAGATAAAGAAAAGTGGAATAATTCTGGAGATATTTAGTAAGCAATTGGCTGGAAAGTACAGTATGCATTTTTCACTGTCCTCCTTCTTTCTTTCTTTATCTCTTTATTCTTTTTTGTTAAGAAGCAAAACTTCTTTAGATAATTCACCACCTTAGGTAACAGATAGTGCTATCTGATCAGTTAGTGGCCTTCAGAAGCATATGCCCCATGTTAGATATTTAACATAGTTATTTAACATTATTGCAAATTAATAGCCACGTGGAAAAATAGATGATACAGGGACTATATTTGGCTTTTGTTTTGGTAGCCCTCAAATCCTACAGCTATGCTGCAGGTATTTCCGGTGAACATCCTTTTTCCTTTTAGAATAATCTTTTGATCTGAGCTACTTGTCCATGCAGCCATCATAGGGGTAACTAAAAGTATCATGTTATAAAATCCTTACTATTCTTCAGGTTTCTGGCCCTACTCTTCATAGTGGAACCAAATATTTAGTGTGTTCGGGGGTATTAAAAGTGAGATAGTGTCCCTTACAACCCCCGCTAAAGAGGTGGGTAAAGCAGACCTATTTTTTGGCCCCAGGCAGTCAAAAAATATCACGATGGTCCCAAAACTCAAGCTGAACTAAAAGGATTCTCTTTCTGTGATTTGAACCAAGACACAGAAACTGAGGTCAGCAGATGACAGGAACTGGAGGTCATGTTTAGTCTGTGCCATAATTGGGGCCATGAAAATTCAAATCATTTTTATGAAGCAGCAGGAACTAAGAAGCTTTCAGAGAAGGATGGTGCTGATGCATGGCATAGACAATAGATTATGTGGAGGGAAGGAGTAAGTGGGAGGGAAGGAGCAAGAGAGAAAGAATGAAGTTTAGAAGCTTCTAGATGCCAACAAGACTAGCTTGGATTCAGAGAGCATTAAGCTCCCATCTCTCACCCTCAAGAGAGCATTTCCCACACTCTTCTTAGTCCCTATAAGCTACAGCCTAAATGTCCTGAATTTATCCAGGACCACATTTCCCTTGGAATGCCTTGCTTTCTTCCATTAGTTTCTACCCTCCCACAACAATTAATAAATCTCAGTTTACTTCCTACAAGGTGCTGGACCTACAGATATTAACAAGACATTTTCAGATTATAACTTGATATCTACACTACGTATTTCCTTCTTATAGCAACACTCTATTTATTGCCAAGCTTCTCTATCCTCTGTTACAAGCCCAGTCTAAGAAATTCAGATGAAATTGGCTTTTCTTCCTATTCCCCTCCCATTTCAAGCCTAGTGTGGGCAAGTGACCCTGGTTTGACCAACCAATTCCTCTTTCTAGTCACAGTGATTGATAAAGGATGGGCACATGATCAGTGTAGGACTAATCAGAGTCTTCACCAAGACTTTTATTGGCATTCTGGGCAAAGATGCTGTCTTTCAGTGGGATTATCATCTGTAAGGAAAGTGTCACTTAGGGCTGCCAGCAGCCACCTTGTTTTAATGCAGAGAGCACTCATCTGAGAATAAAAAAAAATCACAGAGGAAAGTAAAATAAGAGATGGTGAGAGGAGGAAACAAGATCTTGATGATATAATCAGAATTCATGGATATAAGTTGTTCCTGAAGCTGGATCTACCTGTTAGACTTCCCAATCAAATAGATCAATACATGTCCTCCTTGGTTTAAACCCTAATTTGAATAGAGTTTCCATTATTTGTTTCTGAAATAATCCTGACTAATACAAGCAATTTATAAAATTTAAAAGTGGGCCAGGTGCAGTGGCTTATGCTTGTAATCCCAGCACTTTGGGAGGCTGAGGTGGGCTGATCACTTGAGGTCAGGAGTTCGAGACCCCAGCCTGGCCAACATGGTGAAACCCCATCTCTGCTAAACATACAAAAATTACCTGGGCCTGGTGGTGGGCACCTGTAATCCAGCTATTTGAGGCTGAGGCAGAAGAACCCCTTGAACCAAGGAGGTGGAGGTTGTAGTGAGCCAAGATTACACCACTGCACTCCAGCCTGGGTGACAAAGCGAGACTTCATCTTAAAAATAAATAAATAAAATAAAATAAAATAAAATTCGAAAGTGCACAGTTACTGACCTTGAACTATTTCAATTCTAGGAATAGAATGAACATGGGTTGTAAAAATTGAGACTAGCAGGTCTAATTGATGCAAATGTTTCTTTGCCTTCATTTCCTCCGAAATTAGTTTAGTTATTATGGGAGAGTCCTTAGCTCAGCTGAGACACTGTTATTTTTTACATCTGATAAATTTGGGAGTCATGGGATTGAAATTCCAAGTTAGATCTGACTTAACTACATTGTGAAATATTGACTTAATGGAAAAAATATTTTGTGTTTTAATCTCCCTGCCTTTGATTTAATACTCCCTTGAGCCAAATGTGTTTTTCATTTGGGTGACTTAAAGGAAGGAGGCAGAGATATTCTCAGATGTCATTTCAGGGAATAATTTTACTTCTTAATCAATTATACCCTTTCCAAGTCTGTTAGTACTGATTTTTCTGTCTCCTATTTTTGCTCTTGGGAAAACGTTATAAGTAGTAAGATTTTCAGCCTCAAGAAAATAATTGAAAATACGAAAATTTCAATTTGTGCCACCTCCCCCAATATCTGAAAGAAGCCATGATGAACAAATGAGCAAGAGAGTTCGCTGCAGAAATTTCTTATTTTTAATGGTGTGCAGTTCTTGCTGGTTATAGAAACCTGTGTACTTTGTTTCTTTTACTGTGGTGCCAGCAGAATTGCTATGCTTATAACTGACAATTAGGTTTTAACATTTGGGAATATAAATGGAATGAAACAGCTCATGCCTATAATCCCAGTGAAATGGAGGTGGGAATGAGGCCAGGAGTTCAAGACAAACCAGAGCAACACAGCAAGACCCCATCTCCTAAAAAAATGGGGAACATATTTCACTTGTGAATTATTATTTGAATAATTACATAAATCATAAGTCTGAGTGAAATTTTGGAGATTTAAAGCTGCAAGAAGGAGAATCTTGATCTAGGGACATTTTCTATTCCATAGACATAAAAATGTTTGCTTGTGGGCAAGAGGGAGAGAGAAATGCCAATCAGTTTAGCTCTATTCTAAAGAAAGCAGAAGAGATAAATCTGTATAAATGTGGAAAAAGAGGCAGGGTTTCCTTAGGATAATATTTTTAGTAGAAAACTGCAAAATAAATACTCAACATCTGACTTGATTCTTGAAACTGAAGGACTCTACTCCAGGAATATAGGTGTGTGTCTTTGCGTTCTTCCTATGAAGAATGATCCCTAATATTACTTTGTTTGTTTTGAGATGAAGTCTCGCTGTGTCACCCAGGCTGGAGTGCAGTGGCACAGCCTCCCATGTAGCTGGAATTACAGGCAGGAGCTACCATGCCCGGCTAATTTTTGTATTTTTGGTAGAGATGGTGTTTCATCATGTTGACCAAGCTGGTCTCAAATTCCTGACCTCAAGCGCTCTGCCCACTTTGGCCTCCCAAAGTGCCGGGACTACAGTGTGAGCCACCATGCCCAGCCCCTAATATTACTTTGGAAGTCAGCTGTAAAAACATGAAATGGTTTTACCCTAATTTGTGATGAAAATGTATAATCAATCTTGTCTAGGTAAATAGGGAGATAAGTGAGCTTATGTACCCGTAAGCATACGTAGCCACTTTGTTAGACTTCACATATGCACGTTTCTCTCAAACCCAATAGACATTTAAGTCTGCCCCTTCAGAACAGGTATTTATGGTAGGGAAAGAATGTCTGCCTTGAGCTATTAGGGAAACTGAACGGGCTCCAGCAAACTGGAAGGTTTAGGCAGTGGGAGAAAGAGTCTGCTTCTGTCTTTACAGCCTAAAGTAATATCCAGCTGTCAGAAAGTTGAAATATTGGACAAAATATTACCTATATTAAAATAAGCATCCCTGAGAATAGATCACTATATATATTAAGGAATATCTATTGTGCAAAACTTGATATTCTTACATCTTATAAACCAGCTTTCACTGAAAATAAACTCATTGTTGTGTTTTTGGCTATTTGTTTTCACTGGTTGATACAAAGACTACCGGCATATTCCCAAAGCCATTGCTCTCTAAGATTGTAACTTCCAGAAACAGTCTTGACAAATGCATAAGTAGAAACAACTAAACACTTAAAAACAAGTGGTGTTTGTATTTAGCAACTGCGAAGTTTCACCTAAAGTTGGCAATATTTTTTTTGAACAAAGTTCTTTACTCACACTTACTTTATTTTATTGAGATGGGGTCTCAGTGTTGCCCAGGGTGGAATGCAGTGGCATGATTTTAGCTCACTTCAACCTCCGCCTCCCAGGTTCAAGTGATTCTTTTGCATCAGCCTCCCGAGTAGCTGAGACTACAGTCACGTGCCTCCATGCCCCGCTAGTTATTTGTAGTAGAGACAGAGTTTCACCATATTGGCCAGGCTGGTCTCAAACTCCTGGTCTCAAGTGATCCGCCCACCTCGGCCTTCCAAAGTGCTGGGATTACAGGCATGAGTCACCGTGCCTGGCCCACACATGGTTTTATTTGATCCATATAGCAAACACATAAAGTACACTTGCCGGCAATAACTAAATTAATTTCAGTGGAAATGGAAGCATAAGAAAAATTTGCACCAGTTAGACCTGTTAGTCTCAGTTTTCATACCTGTATTCATTCTATTGCTGGTGTTGAAGTGGCTCAAGGTTGGTAACTGTACACTTCAAGATGTTTTAACTTGTTTGTATTACTTAGTACTGTTTCAGAAACAAATAACAGTCATCCTATTCAAATTAGAGTTTGCTTATTGTGTGGCTTTAGGCAAGTCATTTATTGCTAAGTCTTTATTATATCAACTGGAACTAAGCCAAAGAAGGAATTTATTTATTGATTTAATTGGGAAGTCTAATGGGTAGACCTAGCTTTAGGAACAGCTATATCCAACAGAAATTATTTCTCACTGGAGGCTGGGAAGTTCAAGATTAAGGCACCAGCAGATTTGATGTCTGTTGAGGTTTTGGTGCCTGGTTCATAGATGTGTCTTCACGTGGTAGAAGGAAAAAATGAGCTCCCTTGAGCCTCTTTTAATCCCATTTATGAGGGCTTCGAGCTGATGATCTAGTCACTTTCCAAAGGCCCTATGCATCAGTATGTTCTTGCTCTGCTCTAAAGAAATAGCTGAGACTAGGTAGTTTATAAAGAAAAGAGGTTCGATTGGCTCACAGTTCTGCAGGTTGCACAGAAAGCATAGCAGCTTCTGGGGAGGCCTCAGGAAACTTTTACTCATGGTGGAAGGCAAGGGGGAAGCAGGCAGGTATTTCACGACTAGAGCAGGAGGAAGTGTGTGGAGGGAGGTGCTATACAGTTTTAAACAAGTAGATCTCATTAGAACTCACTATTGAGACAACAGCTCCATGGGGAATGGTGTTAAACCATGAGAAACTGTCACCATGACCCAATCACCTCCCATTAGGCGCCCCCTCCAACACGGGCTTACAGTTCAACATGAGATTTGGATGAGGACACAGATCCAAACCATATCACTCTACCTCTTAATACCATCAGCTGGGGATTAGGTTTCAACATATGAGTTTTGGGGGACACAAACATTCAGACCTTAGCACCTGATAAGGTATCTCTCAGTCTGTTCTCCAATCTCTGCTAAGAAGTCCTATTTTCTCACTTAGGAACTAGCTATCATTTATTGATCATCTACTGTATGCTAGGTGTCCTATATACCTTACCTCTAATCTTCACATCTCTGCAGCTTGTTGGGCATTGTTATCCTCATTTTACAAATGTGGTCAGTATAGCATAGCAGTGAAACAAGGGAGTAGCCTTGTATCAAGAGTAGGGCCTTCAATTAAAACTGTCAGGGTTAGAATCTGGTTCCATACATACTAACAGTCTGACCCAGACCAGTTACTTAATTTCCCTGTGTCCTTGTAGGCTTATCTCTAAGATGGAATAAAATCATACAAACTCACAGAGTTATTGCAAGTGTTAAATGAGTTAACATCTGTAAACATCTTATAGTGGTTGGTTTTCCAGTAACACCTAATGAATGAGAGCTACTATTATTAATTTGGTATTCCCCAGGGTTGAGCCTGAGGACCTCCTTTTCACTCTGTATATCTGTTTCTCCCTAGGTATCCTCATCTAGTCCCATGACTATAAATATAAGCTATACTGGAGACTCCAAAATTTATATCTCCTGGCTGGGCATGGTGGCTCACACCTGTAATCCCAGCACTTTGGGAGGCCGAGGCGGGCAGATCACCTGAGGTCAGGAGTCGAGACCAGCCTCACCAACATGGAGAAACCCTATCTCTACTAAAAATACAAAATTAACCAGACATGGTGGCATATGCCTGTAATCCCAGCTATTCAGGAGGCTGAGACAGGAGAATTGCTTGAACCCAGGAGGCGGACGTTGTGGTAAGCCAGGATTGCACCGTTGCACTCTAGCCTGGGCAACAAGAGTGAAACTCCATCTGAAAAAAAAAATTATATCTTTTGCCAAACATACTTCTCAAACATTGAGTCAGCTCATGTCACTTCTCCACTCAAAACCCCTGGATTGCTTCCTATCCCTTCTCAGTGAAAAAAACCAGAGTCCTAGTCAAGACCTACAAGGCCCTATATTATCTGTCCTACTTTTTGGACTTGTCTTTGAGTATGTTCCACATTCTTTGTTTTCTTGTCAAAAACCCCCAGCACTGTTAGTCTTCCAATCTTTATACTGCTTTATACTAGCAGTCCTGCCTGCTGTATTTTTCCCTAGATATTCAAGTGACACATGCCTTCACTTCATTTAGGTTCCTGTTCAAATGCTGTCTTATCAGAGAGGCCATCCTTGACCACTGCAAATAAAAAAGGGTGTTCTTTCTTTCTCTTTTCTTCACATTCTGCTTCATTTCTCTTTGTGGTACTTTTTACCATGATGTTTATTCATTTATTTGTGGCCTGTTGTCTTCCTCTGGAATGTGAGCTGTATTAAAGCAGGGACTCTGTTTTGTTCACAGCCCCTAAATCAGTGCTTGGTGCATGGCTGACACTCAATAAATATTTATTGGTTAACTATAATTATGTCAGTTGCTTAGCTAGTGAGTGTCAGAGTTTCATACCCAAGTCAGCCTCCCTTTACAAGCTCTCGCTCTTTTTATACCACGAATCTGCGTATCATATTAGGGAAGATACAAACCTCATTAAGAATATATATCAGTTCTTAGGGGTCTTCTATTTAAACTAGAAATTTTATGCATATTAGGGTTGATCTGCTATTCATCACAATTTAACAAATATTTACTCCACACCTACTATATGCTCTTGGATAAGGAAAAAAACCAATGACCAATTCACTAATATGGGATGGAAATTTATCCAAGAAACTTAAACCTCAGGATAGGTACATATTTGTACTTGTTAATATCGAAATTAAGAATTATTGGCTCTGGCTGGGTCAGTGGCTCACGCCTTTATTCTCAACATTCTGGGAGGCTGCTGTGGGTGGATTGTTTGAGCTCAGGAGTTAAAGACCAGCCTGGGGAATGTAGTGACATCCGATCTCTACAAAAACCACAAAAAGTTAGCTGGGCATAGTGGCACATACCGTAGTCCCAGCTACTTGGGAGGCTGAAGTGGGAGGAGTGCTTGAGTCTGGGAAGTCAAGGCTGTGGTGAGCTGAGATTACACCACTGCACTCCAGCCTGGGTGACAGAGTGAGACCCTGTCTCAAAAAAAAAAAAAAAAAAAAAAAAAAAAGAATTATGCTCTATATCCAATCCATCTGCAAAGAATTATCGGTTCTTTCTGTTGCATAATCATAGAACATCTGACTTCCCTTACCATTCTCAATTTCAGTCTACTCATTGTTTAAGCCAAATTTCAAAATCTATAAAATGTATCCTGAGACCATCTACTTCTCATTTTCCTCATCTCTATAAACCCCAGTCTCAGGACAACTCCACTTGCCTAGGCAACCAGATTTTCCTAAATGCTTTTCTTGTCTTCCCATTTGCCCTCCCTTTCCACCCAGCAGCCAGAGTGATCTTATAAAAATGTAAATTACAAATCATTCCCCTGCTTAAAAGCATCAGAAGCTTCCTTTTGTTATTATTCCACTTAGAAAAGTGTCTAACTCTTGCCGTAGCCTACAAGCCCCATTTGATCTGGCCCTGATCACCTGCTGCCCAGTCTTCTATCATTTTTCCCGTTGCCCATGCTTTTCAGCCACACCAGCCTTTTATTTCTGTGAGCAAAGTAAGGCCTTCCCTGTCTCTGAATATGTAGACTAGCAACTCCTCCTGTCACTCAGGTCTCACTGAAATGTCACCTCCCCAGAGAGGCCTTCTCAGACTACCTGATTTGTTCCCTCTTCTCCACTCACTCTCTGCTCTGTCCGAGCATAAATTGCACTCACTTGCTGTGCATTGCACAATTGTCATCTAATATTTATGGTCTATCTTTCTCCAGTAAAATGGAGACAGTGACTTTGCTTTACCAGCAGGGTTTATAGCAATACGTGACACATAGTGAGCCCTCAAGAAACACTTGTTGAATGGTAAGTCTTTGTCTCAACTTTGGTAGCTTATGTAGGATCCCATCATTTTCTAATACAGTTTTAGTAACTCTGCCCGCTTCATGTTCTCTCAAACTGATAGTATTTCTTCACCCACAAAAAGGACCAATATAGCAGGGAAAGGGTTCAGATCTGCCCTGTCTCTCTGCAGCCATCAGATCAAGAGTTGGTCTCAGCTCAATAGTTTGGAATCATCAGATAAGGGAAAAAGGAAAGGCCGAAACGAATACTACTGAAATAAATAATGGTCATTTCTCACTTAAAATTTTGAGGAAGAGAGAAAGAAGAAAAACCTTAAGATCAAACATTTTTGAACTCGGAGATGTTAGAGAAAGTAGAGGGCACAGAAAAATGTTAGAGTGAGAAGGAAAACTGAATCAAGAGGAGGCAAGAGGTAGAAAGAGCTCACACCATGCTGTGAGCTCTTGGTTCTGGGCTTGGGTACTACGTCTTGCCCTCTGGATAAACTCCAAGGAAGAGAGTGATGGGGTGAAATGGGCTGGGGGCGATAGAAAAGATGGGGTGGGGCACCAGGACGAGAGAAGCTAGAATGAAAGAGAGGGACGGAGGAGAGAAGAGAGCAGAGCAATACAAAAGCAGCCTCGGATCTTGCCGGAGCTGCAAGCGTTAAGGGGAGGCGGGGAGTGACGCGGTTTGCGTCTGGAGCGGCTCCTTGGAGTCCACAGCATCCACCGCCGGAGCCTCGCCTTCCTTTCTCCCTCTGCAGACACAACGAGACACAAAAAGAGAGGCAACCCCTAGACCTGCGCGAGGGACCCACTCGCACCATGACCGAGACCACCAAGACCCACGTTATCTTGCTCGCCTGCGGCAGCTTCAATCCCATCACCAAAGGGCACATTCAGATGTTTGGTGAGTCCTCCCGCCCACCTCTGGAAGCCGCTTCCGCTCCTCTCCTTTCCCAGGCACCTGTGTTTTCCAGGGCGATCAAACGGGAAGGCGTGTGCCCCTTCGGAGGGGTGCGCCGGCTGATCCCGCTGGTGGAGGTCGGCCCCTTTATTTTGGACTCAGGGGAGGGGAGGCAGACTGCGTTTCTGAGGCGTCACTTGCCGGGGCCAGACCCGGCTCGCAGGGGGCCAGAGATGGGGGATGGGAGGGGACTGGAGACGAGTGTCATTTGGGGCTGGGCAGGGTTCAAGATT
This sequence comes from Callithrix jacchus, assembly GCF_049354715.1. Lineage (NCBI taxonomy): Eukaryota > Metazoa > Chordata > Mammalia > Primates > Cebidae > Callithrix > Callithrix jacchus. The sequence continues at coordinate 41,598,571 of NC_133519.1, read as the reverse complement.
CCATAACTGGAGTGCAGCGGTGCAGTGGTTCGGCTACCAGGCGGGCGAGGACCGGGATAGAAGCAGCGGTTGGGGCGCGGAGAGGGGAGGAGGGGGTTGGAGGTAACGTGCTGTTTGTTTAGCATGGGCGGAAAGCTTGAAGGAGTTAAATGATGTATGTGCCTCGGATTCGCAAACACACTTGCGCCTGACACACCAGTGACAAGGGCTGGGGCTTCAAGATTAATTTCGGGTTTGGCTGGTGATTCTGGGCGGCCCAGGGACGAGTGTTTGGGAATTGTGGACCGTGTATTGCGCGCTCGAGGTGGCTGCTGAGTGAATGTGGAGGGAGCCCTGGTCCGCCTAGGTTGGGCAGCAGGGATCCGCTACCTAGGAAGGGGAGGGGGCGGGGCGGCGGTTGCTAGAGGCCCTGCGCGAGCCGTTGCCGGAGGATCGGGGCCCCGAGTTGGCTGAGGCTCTGCCCAGGATGGCGATGGCACCCGGAAGGCTTGCGGCGTCTAGTGTGTGTATGAATGTGCGAATGAGTGTGTGCGAGTATACGCGTGTGCGTGTTGGGGGGAGGGGACGCATCATCACGCGTTTGTTTCTTAGAAGCTCTGGGGCGTGGAGCCAGAGACAGCCAGCAGGGGCATCTGGCTGACCCGTTCGGGTTCCAGCAGCGGCAGGGGAAAGGTGATCGATGCCTACTGGAGGTCTTGCGCCACCAGTGGGAAACCACACGGCTTCACTGGGCTCGTAGGACTCCAAGGCGTGGGGATTGAGCCTTTAGACCCTGAAAGAGGGACGCGGAGGTCTCTTTAGAAGCAGGAATTGAGAAGTTAGAAGTTGGGGGTACTTTTTCTTGGAACTGAGAGAAACGAGGAGTAGGGAAGAGCGAGTGGGCTGGGGATGGGTGAGAGAGTGGGTTGGGAGGCCGTGACCTGGCCAGCCAGCAAAGCGCTCTCCAGAGGCGGTGGTGCTGAAGTGCAGGGCGCGCCAGAGCTGGATGCGGGCACACGTGTTTATCCGGAGCCCTCCTAAGGAGGTTTCGTGAAAACCACACCAGAGCGGTAAAGACAGGGCGAGGTGGCTCAAGCTAAAAATATTCATCTTTAAACTTAAAAGGTGCGCTGAACTGGGCTCTCTTGTTAAAAACCTCATGGAAAGACTATAGAACTACTTTGAGCCGAGGGCAAATCGGGTAGGCATATCTACACGATAGAAGGAGGGAGGCTGAGAGATAGCCATCCCTTCTTCACCATTCCTTCAGCTTTTAAAAGTCTTTTATGAAGAACCAATGCCAACTTGCCTGTTAAATAGGACTTCTGTTCAAGCATCAGGATAGACAAGAGCATCTTATTGGTCTTCTAAGTACTATCAGTGCCCTAAGAACACTCTAGTCTCACTTTCCTTTGATGCTGGTGTCTTCATCCCTTTCCTTTTCCTGTCTGTTCATAACTCCTCTAGCACCTTATGCTGTTGCCTTTGACCAGGCAGTGATGGGTTTTCCTTTGGAACTGAGAGAAAGGAGGAGTAGGGAAGAGCCAGTGGCCTGGGAATGAAACTGTGTGACTCTTAGAATCTATGGTAACCCAATGGGTACTACTTCTTTCTTCCTGGAGCTAGGATGTAAGTAATTTCAGTTGTTTTAGATTACAAGAGAAACAGATTTGGATTGAGAACCAAATATTCCGTCTTGCAGCTGAAGATTCTTTAATAACAGTGATAAAGGGTTTTGTTAAGTGAACGTTGTCCTGACAATTCTCCATGAGCTTCGAGGGTAGACTGGAAATAGGCATTAATTGCAGTGGAAGAGTTTAGATACAGAAAGGTGAAAGGAGACTTTTGGCAGTAGTGATTATTTACTTAGTATAAGAACTGAGGATCAGGGTAGAATATCCACAAAGTCCTTTGCATGTCCATTAAAGTACAGTTGAGAGAACAACACACATGAAAAGTATAATATATTCACTCACTATGGCTTTAAGGAGCTTATTACCTAATGAAGAATTTAGCACATAAGCAGGTGAGAACGAAGCAAGAGTAAGAACACAAAATGCACATTAAACTATTTTTGGTAGAATTTCCTATTGAAATTTTTGAGCTCTGGATAAATTTTATGATTTATTGTTGTAGAGCAGTTTCTGGTTGACAAAGCCCTTTCATCTCGGTCATGTTACTTATTCCTATTAATAACCTTATGAGAAAGGCATCATTACTTCCCTTTCTCTAATGAGAAACTAACAGAAGCCAAGTGACTTTCTTACTAACATACACAGAGGATGGGTGGCACTGAGACTTGAGCCTCACATTCCTGACTCCTCTTGCAGAGGCCTTCATATGGCAACAAAGTCAGGAGGAAGTGCCCACTCATCTTCTGACTGCATAATTCCATGAACACTCTATTTTCATGAACCATATACTTAACAGAATTAAATTGCCCATTAACTAAGTGAGATTCCTATACATGCATTTCCTTTAGATTTTTGTCTCATCTCTAAAGAAACCAGTTATTTATGAACTATTTCCTCCTTTCAAATGGCTTTTAAAATTTTATCCATGACAACATAAAAATAATTAATACAACTAAATTATCAAACTTTCGGCCAGGCACGGTGGCTCACTCCTACAATCCCAGCACTTTGGGAAGCCAAGATGGGCATATCGCATGAGCTCAGGAGTTTGTGACCAGATTGGGCAACGTGGTGAAACCCCATCTCTACAAAAAAATATAAAAATTAGCCAGGCATGGTGGTGCATGACTGTAGTCCCAGCTACTCTGGAGGCCGAGGATGGCTCCAGAGGTGGGAGCCTGGGAGGATGGCTGAGGTGGGAGCCTGGGAGGCGGAGGTTGCAGTAAGCCAAGATAGCAGCCCTGCACTCCATTCTAGGTCATACAGTGAGACTCTGTCTCAAAAGAACTTTTTTCAAGCTTTTTTAAAGGTGACTGAAATTTGTAATAAAAATTTTTTTTAAAAACAGACACAAATAGGACTTTTAAATTAGACATTTTAAATAGAGCTCCTATATCTTGAAATTCAACTTCCTACCCAAGAAAAAAGAGAAAAACTATAAACAAAAAGAGAAGTGGCGTTCAAAACTAAAGTCTAAACTCACTCTTCATCTTTGTAAAGTAGCACTTGTACAATTCTCAATATTTGTAAATTTTTTTAGAATGAGCTTTTCTTTTACTCCGAAAGGGAAGCTGAAGTTATTTCTCCTATTTGAAACTATAGAAACATACTGGAAAAATAATATTTGTTAGAAATATTTGACACTTGTATACTCAACTGTAACTAAAATGCTTTCAGGGATAAGTAAAAGTTTTCGGGAAAGTAAACCCATAAATGAATGATGTCATATCTCATGGGTATGCCTTATTACATACAAAGATAATGTGGAATGGAAGCTTTTAAAAAATGTAACTTCTTGGTTTTTAAGTATGTAGACATTATACTTTAGTGTAGCTTTCTTCATATTTATATTGCTATATTTGTCAATAAATCTGCCACTGGAAAGTCAGAGAGCAAGTTTAAATAGAAACGTAAGAAAGGACAGCTCAGATTAATTTGGCTATAAAAAAGCAGAGGAATTGGAGAATTTCTTCACAGCAGAAATATTTCCTGCTATTTTTTTGTCTTTTTTTTTTCTATTTTAATGTTTAGATATAGGGTCTTGCTCTGTTGCCCAGGCTGGAGTACAGCGACAGTGTCATAGCTTCCTGCAGCCTCAAACTCCATGTTCTGCTGGCTGCAGTTTAGATCCAGATCTACCTGACTCCAAAAACTATTTTGTTTTCACTGCACTCTGATATTGTCTCCAGAAATTACCAAAGTCTAGCGTTTTTCCTCCTTTTAAGCCAGTCAGACGCCTGACATAGAGAGGGATACCCAGGTGGCAAGGAGTTAGTCATTCAGATGAGGTGGTTACTACCAGGGAGAGCTTTCTGAAATAAGCTTCAGCGAGAACAATTGGAACTGGAAACTTGTGGCATACATTATATTTGAAAATTAATATTTCTTTGGTGGGGCAGGTGCAAAAAGATTCACAACACTGAAAAGTCAAATGGTACAAGATCTACTTGAATCATTTTCCAAGTACCCCAGCCTGTGGCATAGTAGAGTTGCGTGCTTAGGCTGGGCGCATGCTCATGGCCACCACCTTGCTCCACAGCAGTAGTCCCTCCACCAGCATCCAGGAGAATGTGACCAAAAAGAGGAGGTCATGGTGGCTGTGACAGCCAGAAATGACCAAATTCCATTCTTTTTCTGGGTTCAAGTGAACCTTTCACCTCAGCCTCCTGCATAGTTAGGACTACAGGCACCACGGGCACACCCTGGTGGCTAATTTAAACAAATATTTTAGAGACAGGGTCTTGTTATTTTCCTGAGGCTAGTCTCCAATTCCTGACCTCAAGTGATCCTCCCATATCAGCCTCTCAAGTAACTGGGATTATAGATGTGAGCCACTGCATCCAGCTATATCCTGCTTTTTGATAAGTGTAAAATAACTGAATTTTCCAGTTTTCCTATTTCAAAAACAATTTTTTTTTGCTTTGAACTGGATAATTTGAAGAGACATAATCCAATTTTGTTCTTAAAGAGTATTGAAGAAGGCCTTCTACTTGTTGCAGAATTAGAGATGCAGCCCGTACTACTACAGCTAGAAACCATAAGAAAAATGAATTTGAGTTTCTACTAATATATATATATATATATAGAACTGCTATAAATCAAGAAGCTGTTGAATATGCTTGAAATTCTTCTATTAAAAAAGTGATTAGGCATAATGTGGTACTCTTTTCCTTTGTACCACTATCTCATTTGATCCCACCCTGTAAGGTAAACTAAGTAATAGTATCATCCCCTTTCATAATTGATAAAGCACAGGTACATGTGTAAGTCATTGGGTCAAATTCATCAGTAAAAATCAGTATAGAACCACTTTCTTGATATCTAGACTCTCTCATTCATGATGTTTCTTTTTTATTCCCTTATAATTGCAATAGCACCTACAAAAGAAGAAGCCATTTGAACTTAGCTGTCAACGAAGGGTCATGAGAACCTTTCAAATGCTTTTTCCTTGGCAACACAAGCCACCGACAAAGTATATCCAACAAAGATAACTGTGTCTAACAAAAAAAGACTTTCTTTTCTGAATACTCTTCTGTTTTTCCATTTAACTGTCATTGGAACAGTCTTTCCATAACTCCTCCAAATTCCTCCTTTCTCCCCACTTTTCTGTTACCTCAGCTAACACGTGTTCATTCTTCAGATTTTAGCTTCAACAATAGTTTCTCAGGGAACCTCCACTGACTCCTAAATTATGTTTGGCTCCCCCGACATTTGTTCCCACATCACCGTATGCTTTCCGGGGGATAACTCTCATCTCATATGTTTTACGGCTGTTTCCCATGGTGGATCTTAAGCTTTTTGAAGACAGAAACAATGCCATTGATATATTTCCTGGTACCTAGCATGTAGAAGGATCTCCATAATAGTTGTTGAATAATTTTACTAAATGAATCTATAGAATCTTGTTCCAGACAGAGGACTCAGCCATGTAAAAAGGCTGGGGTGCAGAGACAGAATCCTAGAATACTAGAACAAGGATGGCTCAAGGAGAAGGGGAGTGAGAGGTGCAACTAGAGGAAGGTAGATGAAAGTCTGAACACTTATGAAGGCTCCTAAGTCATGTTAAAGAATTTAGACTTTATCCCAATGACAATGAAAAGACATTGCATAGTTTTTTTTCTGTGTGGGTTTTTTTTTTCAAAGAAAGATTTCCCTCCCTCCCTCCCTCCCTCCCTCCCTCCCTCCCTCCCTCCCTCCCTCCCTCCCTTCCCTCCCTCCCTCCCTCCCTCCCTCCCTCCCTCCCTCCCTCCCTCCCTCCTTCCTTCCTTCCTTCCTTCCTTCCTTCCTTCCTTCCTTCCTTCCTTCCTTCCTTCCTTCCTTCCTTCCTTTCTTTTTTTTGAGATGGAGTCTTGCTCTATCACCAGGCTGGAGTGCAGTGGTGTGATCTCAGCTCACCACAACCTCCACCTCCCAGATTCAAGTGATTCCCCTGCCTCAGCCTCCCAAGTAGCTGGGATTATAGGTGTGAGCCATCATGCCTGGCTAATTTTTTGTATTTTAGTAGAGATGGGGTTTTGCCATGTTGGCCAGGATGGTCTCGATCTCCTGACCTTGTGATCTGTCCGCCTCAGCCTCCCAACATGCTGGGCTGACATTGCATTGTTTTTTAAATAAAGGAGTAACATAGCCATATCTTTAAATTATGATGTAATTAAATGTTGAATGTAAATTAGTGAAGGGCAAGAATGTGGTGACCAGTTAGGCACATATTTCAGCAATACAGGATTCAAGTCAGAGAAGATGGTCACCTGGCCCAGGCTGGTGGTTTCTGGGATAGAGAATGAGTGTATCTGAAGGTTATTTAGGAGGTAAAAGAGATCTTCTTCGTTTGGTGATGTGATGAGTGGGTGATGGTGAAGTAGTAGCCCAGGGTAATTTGCAGGTTTCTGTCCAAGGTGGATGAAGAGAGAACACTAGAGGAGAAGCAGGTTTGGGGTTGGTGAGGAATGGAAAGATTCATATGTCTTTAAAATTTTGACAATATGTGTTCTAACCAAGTGCTGATATGACAGAATACCTAAATTGAAAGTTTCTTTGTGATATGGGATATCTGAGTCTTTTTTTTTTTTTTTTTTTTTTGAGATGGAGTTTTGCTCTGTCAGCCAGGCTGGAGTGCAGTGGCAATCTCAGCTCACTGCAGCCTCTGCCTCCTGGGTTCAAGCAATTCTCCGAGCTCTTAACCTCGTGATCTGTCCACCTTGGCCTCCCAGAGTGCTGGGATTACAGCGGTGAGCCACTGCCCCTGGCCAATATCTGAGTCTTATAATGAAAGCTCCCGGTAGATTCCGGTTACATTATTAAGATTTCTTCATGCAAGAAAGTTGTATTTATTAGCAGTATGGAAATAAAATGATAAAAGAAGGGTTTTCTGTTTTCTTTAACTATAAAATAGAAGATAATCGATATCCTAAATTTGACTCTTTGTTAGTGTTGAGGCTGTAAAATTGGGTATAACTGATAACAGTTCACAGAACCACTTTGGACTTGCCCATCACTCTGATGATGGCTGTGACATTATACTTAAATAGGTGCTTGAGGTTGGGCACGGTGGCTCACATCTGTAATCTCAACACTTTGGGAGGCTGAAACTAGTGGATCACTTGAGCCCAGGAGTTTGGGACCAGCCCGGACAACATGGTGAAACCCCATCTCTACTAAAAACATAAAAATTAGCCGGGCATGGTGGCACACACCCATAGTCCTAGCTGCATGGGGGGCTGAGGTGGAAGGATCACTTGAGCAATGGAAGGCTGACATGGAAGGATTGCGAGCCCAAGGAGGTCAAGGCTGAGTGAGTCATGATGGCACCATTGCACTCCATCCTGGGCAGCAGAGTGAGACCCTGTCTCAAAAAAATAAAAATATAGATGCTTGGCAATCCCACCTAATTTGTTGGGAAGCTGAAGGTACACAAGTGGTAATTCATGGATCACTCAAGGTGGTTTTATTAGCAGGAGCAGTGTCTGCTCAGGACTTAAGAATAATGGGCTGAGGGCCGAGCGCGGTGGCTCAAGCCTGTAATCACAGCACTTTGGGAGGCCGAGGCGGGTGGATCACGAGGTCAAGAGATCGAGACCATCCTGGTCACCATGGTGAAACCCCATATCTACTAAAAATACAAAAAAATCAGCTGGGCATGGTGGCGCGTGCCTGTAATCCCAGCTACTCAGGAGGCTGAGGCAGGAGAATTGCCTGAACCCAGGAGGCGGAGGTTGCGGTGAGCCGAAATCGTGCCATTGCACTCCAGCCTGGGTAACAAGAGCGAAACTCTGTCTCAAAAAAAAAAAAAAAAAAAAGAATAATGGGCTGAAAAAGAAAATGTAGATATTTAGTTCACACAAACAGATGACTCAATTTACTTTTGTCTGCTGCACTGACTGACTGAGCCTCATGTGAAAACAACTTAACTGTAAGAGGCAAATCTCCTAGCTAGAATTTATTCCAGGCGATAGGATATAATGAAGAGCAGAGCTGATGTCCTAAGAGTTTTGAAATATTTATTTTCAGTTTCTCTTCTCTTTTTTGTTTTACTTGATTCTATTCTATATTTGTAGGCCTTTCTGCCTAGAACTATCAGAATTAAGGTAATTCAAGCTATTTCTTAAATATTTATTTCTTAAATAGCTTGAATTAGCACTTAATAGGAAGCCCTTTGAAATGTTCCGGGTCTCAGAGAAACATTTCTACACAAATTTACAATTTTAGATCGAGTCAAATGAACGACCTAAACTGCGGAGGCAAACTAAAAAGCACAATTGCCAACACTCAGGTTTGAACCTCTCAGTTTCAAAGATATCCACAGACACGAGGAAAATGAAAAAGTAGACAAATAATATATTTATTTTGTCGTTTTTCTATTGTTGGGCAATAGTTTAAAGGTAATCCATTCGTGACTGGAAGAGAGAATAAAAATCCAGCTTTGAAAGTGTTTCTTTGAAAAAATTCAAGTCTTAATTTTTTCAGTATAATTGTCCTCTTGGCCACCAGTGTAGTGTTCTGCATGTGACGCTTGCTCAGTTAATATTTAATGATGCTGTGAAATGTACTTTCTTGTACAGTTCTTTCTCATGTTTGGTTTTGGATCGTCGTTAATTGCTCAGAAAGATCCTAACTACACAAAGGGATGCGTTAAATATTTTTTTTCAGGCATGGTGTGGTAGCTCATGCCTGTAATCCCAGTGGTTTGGAGGCGAAGGCAGGAGAATCGCTGGTGACCAGGAGTTCGAGGCTGTAGTGAGTCATTATTGCAGCACTGCACTCCATCCTGGGCAACAGAGCAAGACTTGTCTTAAAAAAAATTTTTTTTAAAACATATTCAATACACAAAATTTCGGTTAAACAAAGGCATTTGAAATAATTCTTTAGTATTTGATGTTACAGACTAAGACCTGATACATAGGAGTTCATTTTATAGAGAATTACATAAATTTATTTATGGATATGTTCCATATCTCAATATATGTAAATACAGCATCAGTTTACCAGGAGGGAGTTTTCCATGGGCAGAGATCTGCCAATTGCAACAAACAGGTTTGCTTTTGGGGGATAGTCTGACAGCTAGCCTCAGAAGTCTTTTAGCTTAAAAAGATCTTTTGGTGGCTTACATGGTGTGACCGAGGCCATCCTCCAGACATTGGCTCCCTCCTCCCTTTACATCTTCCAGGGTCTCCATGATTTGTGAACTCTACAGCAAAGGCAAATATTATGACCACTACAAGCCACATCATCTTCCCCATTTTTATCCTAATAATGAAGCCACTTTATTTGAGCTTCTTTAAACCATATTGCCATTAAGCTATTTCTCATTAAATTTAATGTATAATTCTCTTTAGCATTATGCAAGTGAGTCAGCCAGGAAAATTCTTATGATTGTGGCAATAAGGGGTTAAAAGAAGGCAGCAGCAAGGGAGCAAGATTCTGAGGCTAACCCCTGGAAGTGGGCAGCTAAATAGTGTCCTTTTTCCGTATTTTCTCCTGCATCAAATTGCCTCCACATGAGTAGACATGCTGCAACATATTGACCTCATTTCATATTTACCAGGCAGTAGAAGAGATAGTAAAGCATATTCCCTAGATAAGACTAAATGCTGATAGTTTTATTCTTGTTCCAGTTTCTTAGGCCAAAAACCTCGGACTAATGCTTAATTATTCCCTGTTTTACACACACTATTTATGTCCAAATGGTTTGGAATCTCTTTATCTTCAAAATATAACTAAGACCAACCACCTCTCTCCATCTACATCCCTGGTGCAAGCCACTGTTATCTTTCATTTGAATTATTGCAGTAGCCTCTTAACTAGTCTCTCTGCTTCCACTATTGGTTGCAACACTCAATTCTTAAAAATAATCAGAGTGATCCTTTCAAAATGTAAGCCAGATCTAAGTCAGATCATGTTGCTCCTTTGCTGTAAATCCTCCATGGCTCTGTATCTCACTCAATCAAAGTCAAAATCATCATCATGGCCTACAGGCCTCCACGATCAGCTACGCTGCCCCCACCTCCACCCTAACAGGTCCCTTCCACTTCATTCTTAGCTAACCCCACAGAACCTCCTTGCTTTGGCCTTGGAGTCTTTGTGCTGAATGTTCCCTCTGCCTGGAATGCCTTTCCCCCTGTAACCCATGTCTCATTCGCTCCCCTCATCCGGGTCTTTGCTCAAATGTAGCCTTCTCCTCATTGTCCACTTGGCAAATCCTACTCCCCTGCTCACATATTAAAATTGCACGTCACACACTCCCAGTCTCCCTTATTCTGTTCTACTTATATCTTTTCCCCTTTGTGCTTATCACCTTTAAACAAAGCGTTATTTCTTGTTTTTTTGTGCTTATTATTCAATGCCTGTCTCCCCAGCTAGAGCTCCTCAAGAGCAGAGATGTTTGTTTACTCTGCTCATTAATGAATGTCAGGCTCCTAAGACAGTGCCTGGCCCACAATGAGTGCTCAGTAAATGTTTGTTAAGGTCAGGCATGGTGGCTCATGTCTGTAGTTTCAGCACTTTGGGAAGCTGAGGCAGGCAGATCACTTGAGGTCAGGAGTTAGTGTCCAGCCTGGCCAACGTGGGGAAACCCCGTCTCTACTAAAAATATTTTTTAAAAAATAGCCAGGCTTGATGGTGCATTCCTGTAATCCTAGCTACTCAGGAGGCTGAGGTGGGAGGATTGGATGAACCTGAGTGGTGGAGGTTGCAGTGAACTGAGATTGGGCCACTGCACTCCAGCCTGGGTGACAGAGCCAGATCCTGTCTCAAAAAAAAAAAAAAAAAAAAAAAAAAAGTATATAATCTACGAGTGAATTTGCCCTCCTCGGACTAACCACATACAAATATGAATCTGGCTGCAAGAACAGGATATCCAGATAACTAGAAAGCGGGCATTGATAAAAATATCTGGTGGAGAAGCCTAGGATTTTGACTTTTTGTCAGAGGATTCCTGTTGGGACAGCTTTACCAGAAAAGAGTAATAGTGGATATGTCCATCCAAACTGAGAACTTTTGTGCATCGTGTATTGTTACACAGCCTGTGGAATGAATTCATTTTTTCTCCCTTGAGTCCAGGAATGACTTTTCTGGAAAAACTCAATCTATATAGAGCTGTGCCAAAATGAAGGGTACCTGCCTCTCTGAAACTTTCACTGCTGCTTCTGTCATCATTCACTTGTCAGATAAAATTTTACTATCTCAGGATGCAAAATTAAAGTAAAGTGTAAATCTATGTTAAAAAATAGTTTGTTGAATTTGTGAATGAGTGAATGTATAACCCACCAAAGAACAAAAGCAAATAAGCAAAAAAAAATCACTCCCCTCATCAGTTGTTCTTGCCTAGTCTAGATCTTACTGTGCTTCACTGGAATGCACCTGCTGCTCAAGTATTCTCAGATTTGCTGAACTCAGTTCACCTTAGTCTTATCTTCCATGATTTTGTGGGATTTGGGTATGTGCCTACTTTCTTCTCCACAGGCTTAATTGTCTGAAAAGTAAGCATTGTGGAGATCCGGAACTAAAACACTTGTTTTTAGCTCAAATACTGGAGGTTTGATCAAGTGAATTTCTATTCATATAAAACTATGGTTCTGGCTGGTTGCAGTGGTTCATACCTGTAATCTCGACACTTTGGGAAACCAAGGTGGGAGGATTGCTTGAGGTCAAGAGTTCAAGACCAGCCTGGGCAACATAGGGAGATCTCATCTCTACAGAAAATGTAAAAATTAGCCAGGTGTGGTGGTGTGCGCCTGTAGTCCCAGCTACTCTGGAGGCTGAGATAAGAGTATGGCTTGAGCCCACAAGGTTGAGGCTGCAGTGAGTCATGATCATGCCACTGTGCTCCAGCCTCTCTCTGTCAGAGAGAGAGAGGGGGGTGGGGGGAGAGAGAGAGAGAGAGAGAGAGAGAGAGAGAGAGAGAGAGAGAGAGAGAGAGACTGTCTCAAGAAAACAGAACAAAAACAAAAATCTATTGTTCTCCATGACTATTTAAATTATTATGGTTCCATTTTAAAGGCTCAATAAAGTGACACTATGGTAAGGGGTTGCGTTTTCTGATGCTTCATTTATTCTTTAAAATGTAATTTTTTTTATTTTTATTTTTAGAGACAGAGTTTCACTGTATTGCCCCATCTGGCTTCCAATTCCTGGACTCAAGTGATCCTCCTGTCTCAGCCTCTCAAAGTACTAGTATTACAGGTGTGAGCCACCATGCCCAGCCAATGCTTTATTCTTCAACATTTTTCCAACCCTTCATCTGAGTACCCACAGAGAGGTAGAAACCTCATCTGCAAAGCACTGAGATTAACCTACACCCATGACTATTCATATTTCCTTTGAAATATGTATGTGCTGATAAATATTTATCAGTGCATAGCTCATCGCATAAACTACAAGATCCTTAAAAGAAAACACTTTTTTAAAAAAGAGACATGTCATTCATTTTAAATTAAAATTAAGACAATAAATATTATACATAAAAATTAAAGCCATAATTGATTCATTTACCATGAACCAATCTTGCTAAGCACCATTTAAAAATTATTTACTTATTGTACCCCAGGGAATCAAAATTTCTAGGTAATATATCAGGTTCTCATGCTGTTAACAAGATTGACAAAGAATGGGTAAAGGCCTCAGTTTTTCCTATCACTCCATTTTTTCTCTTTATATGGAGACTAATAAACTGAATGGCTATTGATTTGGGAATACACTTAGTCTCCTGAAAACTTATCTTTCTCATTTGTAAGCTAGGCTGATTGACATAACTCAGAGGTTGGCAAACTATGGCCTGCAGGCCAAATGTGCTCAGCTACCTGATTTTGTAAGTCCTGCAAGCTAAGGATGTCTTTTTACATTTTTAAATGGTTAAAAAACATGTAAAATAACAATAATATTTTGTGACACATATACATTTCATAAAATAAAATTTTAGTATTCATAAAGTTTTATTGACACATAGCCACTCTCATTCACGTGTGTATTACCTCTGGATGTTTTTGCACTGAAACAACAGAGGTGAGTGGTTGTGGCGGAAACTTTATGGACTGCAAAATCAAAAGTATTCACTCTCTAGACATTTACAGAAAGTTTGCTACCTCTGGTCTAGCCTACTTCTGGGTGTTGGAATGGAAGTATCTAAAGGGTTTTGAAAATAGGAAGTGCTGTTGAAGTCCATTACCCAGAGAAACTGTTTAATGAACAATTTTCAGTCTAAACTAAATCTCTAAAAAGACTCATTTAAGCAGCAAATGTAGTTTCAATTTCATAATTGTAATTTTTCTGGCTGACTGGGTAAATGGCCACGTCCTTGCCGGGGATGATTTTCTGGTGTTTGGTTTACAGTGGACATTGATTCACTGCTCTGGCTAATGTTGGACATTTATCTGCTGTTGAACATTAAGTATGCTTTCTCAGAACACATTTATCCTTTTCTCGTTTCATAGCTACCTCCTTCTTTAAATTTCATATCTTACAGATGTTATATTTGAGGATTAGAAAATAAGCACACCAATTGCATCAGGCTTTTACACGGTGCTCTTGCAGTCATGTCTAGTTTTTCTGCAGCATCTCACTTCCCTGGGATCTTTGATAGCACTTGGTTTGTACCTCTCTGATAGCACTTAGCGCATTATGCTGTGGGTTGTAGCTATTTCTGTCCATGCCTCTTATTATCTATCAGACATAAGATCTAGCCAAGGTCACATATATATTTTTTGTCTCTCCTAAGGTGCCTAGCGCAGTGTTCTAGGAACATGGAAGATACTTTAAATATTTAGCAAATGGAGGAAGATTCAGAATTTCAATGTCTGGAGGAAAATAGGAGATCAGAAAAAAGACAAGCATTTAGGAACCAGAAAGTACAGGAAAACTGAGAATCACACAAGACAGGACCAAAAAGCAGGACAGATAGCAAACACAAGGTGCCAATGTCTTAGGGACTTCAAAATTGGGATAATTCTTGCCTTAAGATAGAAAAGCTCATGCTTCTTCCCAGACATGCACAGTGGGAACTGGCAAGTCATGTTTGGGAGCTATGAAGTGTGAAACTTGGCAGGAGTGAAACATATGGAGTCAAGTGTCCACTGGACACTTCAGGCAGGTGCATGGGATGTGTAGGAATGATTTTTCACTGAAGCAAAATTAGGCTTAAGAATGGGAGAGCGAATGAGAAATAATAAATAACCCATCTCTAAAAGAATGGGAGAGCAGGCGGGGCATGGTGGCTCACACCTATAATCCCAGCACTTTGGGAGGCCGAGGCAGGCGGATCACAAGGTCAAGAGATCGAGACCATCCTGGCCAACATGGTGAAACCCCATCTCTACTAAAATTACAAAAATTAGATGGGTGTGGTGGTATGTGCCTGTAGTCCCAGCTACTCGGGAAGCTGAGGCAGGAGAATTGTGTAAACCCGGGGGCCAAGGTTGCAATGAGCTGGGATTACGCCACTGCATTCCAGCCTGGTGACAGAACAAGACTCAGTCTCAAAAAAAAAAAAAAAAAAAAGAAAGAAAAAAGAAAAGCAAGAATGGGAGAGCAGTTGAGTTTTATTTTGGTTTAGTTGCTGTTTGCAAAAGGTTTTAGGTATATGGCACCTAGTGAAGGGAAGCTTTGTAAGCGACTTACTCTTTAGGCAAACAAAACAAACAAAAGTCATTGGTTTATCAATTGTAAATTTTCATCTTCAGAAATCACAGAATCTCCACTGGCAGCAGATTTCAAAATTGTGCAGATAGTCGTCCAGTTCTGAAATCCCTTTTAAAACATTTTTACAAGTATCTGTCCAATGTCTGCTTGAGGTCTTTGAGGCCCAGAGAATGCACTATTTTCCAAAGCAGCCAAATAGCACTTGGCACAACTGCACTTTTTTCAAGATTGTTCCTTCTATCTAGCTGACCCTGGGCTTCCTGAGACTCTCATATGTTGGACCTAGTTCTTTTCCTTGAGATCCATGCAGCAAGCTTAATCTGTCGTCTACTGTGAGACATTCAAATAGGTGGAGACAGCTACCCTGTCCTCCCAGCACCCTTCTGTTTTGGCTTCACAAGCTCTAGTTCATTTTACCTGGATGTCTTACATTCCCAGTCTTCATAGCATCCTGCTTTATCGCCTTTAAACATACCTGCATCGTCTACATCCCACTAATGTTCAATTCATGATGCTGCTTTCTGATGTGGCCTGATTATGCTGTCTTATCTATCATTGAACTTAGCATAGCAAGTAATCCCTTTATTGTGGCACTGTCTCTCTCTCTTTCTAACTGAATCAAGTAAGGCAAGGTATAGCTACCTGCATGTTAAAACGTCCTGACATTCTGAAAAATTTGTCATTTGGTGGACTAACTGCTAAACTATTTCAATTTATGAAAAAAAATCTAACTGATGTATCATCAAGATGTGATATCTTCCCAAACTTTGCAGGTCAGAGCACATACTTAGTTGTGTGAGATGTCAACCACACGCTGGAATAACATCCTGCCTTTGGAATAACAAAGACACTACGTGCGTTCCCAGGCAGGGCTGAGACTAAATGTTTCTGAATTCTGGAATTATCAAGTTTGTTTTTTTTTGATATTTCACTGAAAGGACTGTTTTATTAAAACAAGTTCTCTTGAGGTGAAACCTTGTTTCTGCAAAAAACAAACAAACAAACAAACAAAAAACAATAAAAATAAAAAAGTTCTGTTGAAAGCTCCAGCCAACTCTTGGCCCGTCTTAAAGTCTGTTTTGTCTGGCTTCTCCCTCATGGCCATGTGGTGGATGCTTCCCTATTCCCAGGGCTCCCATGCAAGTGGCTAAATGACCTTGTTCTCTGCAATGATGTCTTTGTCCCAACAGAGGTGGATAGTGTCACATTTACATTGGGAGAGGTGGAATCTTTTAAAGACCAAATAATAAAAAAGCCAGTTTTCTTATGAAAAATTCTAAACATATGCAAAAGTAAACAGAACAATACAATGAACTTGATGTACTTATCACCCAGCTTCAATAATCATCATTCCTTGCCCGTTTTGATTTTTTCATACCCCTACCCACTTCCTGATCCCTGCCCTATATTATTTTGAAGCAAATCCTAGAATCCTCTTGTTTCAAAGGTGAGATCCTTCCTTTCCTTTCCTTTCCTTCCTTTCTTTTTCCTTTCCTTTTCTTTCTCTTCTTTCTTTCTTTTCTTTCTTTCTTCCTTCCTTCCTTCCTTCTTTCTTTCCTTCTTTCTCTCTCATTCCTTCTTTCCTTCCCTTTCTTTCTTCCTTTCTTTCCTTCTCTTTCTTTCTTCTTTTTTCTTTTTTTTGGCAGAGTCTTGCTCTATCACCCAGGCTGGAGTACAGAGGTGCCATCACAGCTCACTGCAGCCTTGACATTCTGGGCTCAATCGATCCTTCCACCTCAGCCTTCTAAGTAGCTGGGACTGCAGGCACACTCCACCGCGCCTGGCTAATTTCTGTATTTTTTGTAGAGGTGGGGTTTCACCATGTTGCCCAGGCTAGTCTCGAACTCCTGGACTCAAATGATCTTCCCATCTCGTCCTCCCAAAGTGCTGGGATTACAGGCTTCAGCCACCTCACCCGGCCTGAGATCCTTTTAGCTGGTACATAATTGCTTCTCTATCTGACCTGCATTTACAGACAGGATGTATTTCCTCCCCATTTTGCATTTGTTTGCTTGACCATTTGGGTTGCAGACAGGGCTGGTATGGAAACATGTCCAATTCCTACCTTTGAGCAGATATAATAATGCTTCCAATCTAGACAACAGCGGGTGGCAGTTTAGCATTGGCATTGCCTTTAAGTACGGGATTTATGGTCTTTCACATCTTTCTCACATCACGGGGGGCCTCCAAGCCTTCTCCCCAGAGTAGAGCTCCTACTGGATACAATGGGCCATTCTTCCCCTGACATGGAGCATTCAGATCTCTTTCCTTTCAGAGCAATGAATGTATGTTAGAAGATGTTCCTGGGTCTGGGGTTCTCAGTTTGGAGGCCCTCGAAAACCAGTATTTCTCATCAGTCACAATAAGGGTCTGGGAACTGCTTCCAGAATTTCTAGGCATATGCATTCCCACTCAATATGACACAGGCTAGCTAAATGTAACATTACATCTCTGGGCATGCAGTGGCTCACGCCTGTAATCCCAGCACTTTGGGAGGCCAAGGTGGGTGGATCACTGAAGTCAGGAGTTCGAGACCAGCCTAGCCAATATGGTGAAATCCTGCCTCCACTAAAATACAAAAATTAGCTGGGCATGCACCTGTGGTCCCAGCTACTCAGGAGGCTGAGGGAGGAGAATCGCTTGAACCTGGGAGGCGGACATTGCAGTGAGCTGAGATTGCGCCACCGCATTCCAGCCTGGGCAACAGAGTGAGACTATCTCAAAAAAAAAACAAAAAACATTTCTGAGCTTTTGCCTGAATTATTATCAGTTTGGTGAGATAAACTCCTGCTGATCAGGAGTCTTAATGGGTAGCTATAGATATCTTTGATGAACAAAAATACGGACTTTCTTCTTCCATTTCTTCACAAGAGGAGATAAATAATTATACAAATCCTGTTCGGTGACAAGGTTGTCCCCTGTAATAGCATTTAAATTCTTGGCTTCTGTCTGGCCTGACTTGAACCTCCGTAAAGAACTAAAATAAAATCCTTCTTACTAATTCCCTAATCCTTCTCTTATGCTGCATTAAATCAATTTTTCAATGTGTATTGTCATGCAATTTTGTTATCATTTGCATTTAAATGTAGTGAATAAAGAACTCCCTGCTGAACCCCTCGTGGAATGTTTAAGCCCGACTTCCCAGTTTGCCCAGTAAATCATATGGCTATGAATATTCATTAAAAAGGCCTGAACAACTTCTCCCTGTGGAATTTGTCCTTTCCGCTACACTTGCTCTGTTAAGATTGGTTCTTTGTGATTTCATCTGTGGTCTTACTGAGCTCCCACAGTGGATGGAAGGAATGGTGGGGAGGTGGGTAAGGGCAGTCTCCTGAGTGGGGACTCCCCATGGCTACTGAGATGCTTTAATGTCATTTTTTTTTGGCTTTGCTCCTCTTCACTTGTCCCTTCTCCACACTCAATAGAACCCACAGTAATTTATACACAAACATTTCTTTTACATGAAGATTGTTTATTTTAGACTATTTTGATTAAACATTTTTTGTTGTTGTTGTTTAAAGAAATTGAGAAACAATATGTGTTGTAACCAAGCCAGTGTGAAATCACCACTGAGACAAAGACTAGGCCAAATTACAGGGTCTTTATTGCCGGCGGCCAGGGAGGACTGCCTCTCTAACCCGTGGCCCCCCGAAAGGAGGGCATTAAGACCTTTTATGCCCGTAAACCACCTCCCGGGCGGGGGGTGAGGGTGAGGGGCTTTAGACATTCCAATTGTTACTTAAGAGGTTCACAGAAGTCAAGACAAGCCTTAGTTTACACATCGCCTGCGTAGGGTGGAAATTATAGACCTTAGTTACTTATTACAAGTGGCAGGGGCCAAGATGGTGTGGGTTTGGACTGCTTGCCTGTTGTATCAGGGTTATAGAGAGCAGTTTCAACGGAAAGCCAAGGTATGATCGAGGTATGCAGCTTATGGGGCAATTACCGTGTCACATATGTTTTGGCAGTCTTAAAAAGTTTGGGAGGGAGGAAAGAGGAATAAGATATGATGTTGTTTGGCTGGATGAGGTGGCTCATGCCTGTAATCCCAGCACTTTGGGAGGCTGAGGAAGGTGGATTGCCTGCGGTCAGGAATACGAGCACCGCCTGGCTAACATGGTGGAATCCATGGTGAAACTCCTGAAATCAGGTATTAGAGGCCAGCCTGGCCAACATGGTGAAACCTTGTCTCCACTAAAATACAAAAATTAGCTGGGTGTGCACCTGTGGTCCCAGCTACTCAGGAGGCCGAGGGAGGAAAATCACTTGAACCTGGGAGGCGGAGGTTGCAGGGAGCTGAGATTGCGCCACCGCATTCCAGCCTGGACAACAGAGTGAGACTCCATCTCTACTAAAAATACAAAAATTAACTGGGTGTGGTGACAGGCGCCTGTAATCCCAGCTACTCAGGAGGCTGAGGCAGGAGAATTGCCTGAACCCAGGAGGCGGAGGTTGCGGTGAGCCGAGATCACGTCATTGCAGTCCAGCCTGGGTGACAAGAGTGAAACTCCGTCTCAAAAAAAAAGAAAAGAAGGAAAAAAAAGATACTATGTTGTTTATGCGTGACATGATGTTTCATTGCACAACAGCAGCTTTGGGGTCAAGTCCAATCTGTAGAGATTAAAGGAATGGGGAAGAGGAAAGAAAACCCAACTTGTCCATTAGGTGATGCTCAGCTTCCTTTTTCCTCCATTTTTGAACTATTCCCAGAGGGAACCTGACCAAAGACATTTGTGAGAAATTACAGATACTCCTCCTGCCTTGGGGGAGTTCAGCAGGGAGCAGCAGTGGCCTGACATCCCCCCAAAATTTTTTGGCCTGTGTTGTGAGCAACTCTACACATCCCCTCCAATAAATAATCACTATAAACTAATATATGAAATGACATTTATTGAGCATGTCAACCTAAAATAATCAAAGGTCAGAATCTAGTTTAAAGAGAGTTTATTCAAGTGCAGAGTTTGAGGATAGCCAGCTGGGCAGCACAGATTTCAAACAATGGAAGTCAGTGTTCTGAAGTGTATAAGTTTGGGATCAATTACACACACACATTTTATAATTTAGGAAACCTAACAAAATTTCAGCATCTTTCTATATAAGGCTTAATGCATAGTTCCAACAATCCAATTTGTCAAGGTGGTCATACTCTTTTGGGAAAGGTATATTTAACTTTCCACACTGAAGATGTAACAGTCTTAGGGTCTTTGGCACCATCTGAGTCTGAGTTAGGTTCAAGACAGTAAAGGAGGCAGCTAATCTCTAATAAAAATCAGTGATTTGAAGGAAGGAAGTCTGATTTCTGGTCTTTCCTAGTCACTTAAGAGTAAGAACAATGAAGAAGATTGGTCAGCCTATAATCTAAGAAACAAGTTGCAAAGATGCTATGCAGCTCAGTCTCTAGGGCTTAACTACCCTCTTAGCGTATTATACATTTAGAGGGCCCTGAAATTTTCTTTCACAAGCACTTACTATGTGGCAGGAGCTGTTTTAAGTGCTTTCCTTTTCTTACCTCATTTAATCTTTACAACAATCCATTATCATCCCCATTCAGCCAATGATCAGAGAGGTCAGGTAACTTGTGTTAAGTTCATACCAATGGGATAGGGGAGGTCCCCAAACACCAGCAGAACCTCCACCCTGGCTGGTGTCCAGGATCTTGACACTGTCGTGAGTAGGAATTCAAGGATGGGTCAGAAAACAGTGAAAGTACAGAGATTTATTGCGAAGTGAAAAGTGTGTACTCAAGAAAGGGGGCTACGGGCATATTTTCTATTCTCCTGTCACCACCCTTGTCTCAAAGCCACACAGCAAGTGTTTGGTGGGCAGAAATGTAGACTCATGTGCTTTGACTCTGGAGGCCACAGTTCTAACTACTGCAAGATGCTGCCTTGCTCATTTGTTGAGTGTGAAGGTGTTAGGAGCGGCATTTATCCGAGTCACATGGCACCAAAAACAGTATGTTAGTGGCAGCAAATCCTTACAGGTCTGCAGCAACCTCAGTTCTTTCCTCCTTAGAAGAAAGAACTTGACTGAGGGGCATAAGGCAGAGTAAGAGACCGAGGCAAGTTTTAGAGCAAAAATGAACATTTATTTAAAAGCTTTAGGGCAGGAAGTAAAGTACACTTGGAAGAGGGCCAGCGGGGTCACTTGAGAGATCAGGTGTGCTGTTTGACCTTTTGACTTGGGTTTTTTTAATGTTGACATGCTCCCAGGGTCTTTGTTCCTTCTCCGCATTCTTCCCTTGGGGCAGGCTGTCCCTATGTGCAGTGGCCTGACTAGCATTTGGGAGGGGAGCATGCGCAGTGTGCTTACTGGTGTTATATGTGTGCATGGTCACTTAAGGCGTTCTTCCCTTACCCATCGAATGTCCCGAGGAGGTCATATGCCAGTTAAACTTCACCATTTTGCCTCTTAGTGCACACGCTTGAGCCCACTTGCCCAACTCCTGAGATCTTATTAGGAAGCGGCCGATCACCAGCTTCAGATGTTTTCTGTCTGTTGGGAGACTGCCTTTCCCTGGTGCTGGCTGCAACCAATTATTATTTTAGAGAGACAGTTAACAACCACGTGACCATCACCTGATGGTTGCCTGACATTCCAGGTGGGGCAGAGGGAGACCTCTCCTGCCCTGCTTATGCTTAACTACCTACTATAATAAAGGGGCCCTCAGCACTGTGTTCAGGGCTGTGACAATGCAGAAACAGAAGGTAGCCTCTTCTGGCACTTATGTCTACCAAGTAAGCCAGTGCCAGGTTTGCAGAGAGGCTGGCACTGCTCTGAGGATCTTGCCCAAGGCAGCCAAGTGTGATAGGGCCAGAGGACTCTGCAGGCCACCAAGGAGATCCACGGACAAGCCCAGAAGACAGTGAGAGAAGCAAAAGGAAGGGGTCAGTGGCAAACTAGGAGTCACTGCTGGGAAACAGGAGAAGCCTGGGAGCAAATCTAGAAGGGCCCTGGGTGATGGGGATGAACATTGTGAAGAAGCTACACTCGCCTTTTCGCTACAGGTACAGGATCAGAGTAGACAGATACAAAGATGAAATTCTCTCCTTCTTTTACATTACGGTTGGCAGGAATGTCTACAGATTGTTATTCAATAATCTCCCTCTCCCAACACACTGTAAAAAGTGTAATGCCTGCCTTATTGGGCTGTTGTAAGAATTAAATGAGATAGGCCGGGCGCAGTGGCTCAAGTCTGTAATCCCAGCACTTTGGGAGGCTGAGGCAGGTGGATCACGAGGTCAATAGATCGAGACCATCCTGGTCAACATGGTGAAACCCCATCTCTACTAAAAATACAAAAAATTAGCTGGGCATGGTGGCACGTGCCTGTAATCCCAGCTACTCGGGAGGCCGAGGCAGGAGAATTGCCTGAACCCAGGAGGCGGAGGTTGTGGTGAGCCGAGATTGCACCATTGCACTCCAGCCTGGATAACAAGAATGAAACTCCATCTCAAAAAAATAAAAATAAAAAAATAATAAAAAAATAATTAAACGAGATAATGTGACCATATGGTAAGGCACCACCTTGGACCTCTTGGCTCTCACCTTGAGTCCCAGTGCTTCATTTCACCCCCTGCAAAATCATGGCTCCAGTCCCTATGTACTGACAGGTTATGTAAATTACAGTGAACATTTTACAAGGAAATGGCAGGTGTTATGGTGTACATCACCCACAATTTTTAAATATCCCACTCGACTCTAGGGAGAGGAAATTTTGTTCTTCTCTTAATGGGAGCAGGTTCATCTCTCTTCCTCCTGCAACTCTTCTTGGCTATGTCCTTCCCACAAAATGCCCTGGCTTCCCCTGCCCCCTACTTAGCTTCCTTAACCTACCTCTGTCTCCCTTCCTACTTCTCTAAATTCCTTGACTGGCCTGCCCTGCTCAGCAAACAAAAGCTACCACAACTAGTTAAACTCTGGTCAACTGTAGTCCTCCAAGCATGTCCCTGCATATATATAAGGGTTATAGCCCTTCCTTTCACATATGGAGTTTTTAGCACATTATCTTGTCCAGAGTAAGCGATGGATAAATGGGAGCAATATTAGCAGTTGTTGCCAGTGTGTGCACCATGATAACTTTCCTGGGCCAGTATGCAGTCACCCCTGAATGTCTGGTTGCCCGTGGTAGTGAAGGGTTGGGAGAGTGGCTGAAAGGCAAAGGAGGGTGGGTCACTGTCATCGGGGATATTGTGAGCTGGCTGGATCTCCCAGAGGCCTGCAGACATGTGGACATTGTCAGTGAGCATCGAGAAATCACTAGAGGGGCAGCCTCCTGCCAAGGACAGTTTGCTCTTCCCTTTTTTGTAAGCACTGGTGGCTTCGCTGTCAGTGAGAATGGAGTAACTTGCGAAGACATCTGCCTGTTCCTGCCGGGCAGAGGAACTCATTGAGATGTGAGCCCCTGGTGGGTTCTGCAGGGGAAGTCTAGAGGAGGCTATGCCCCTCATCTCCCTGTAGAAGAGGCAACTTTAGCCACTGCTGGAAGGATCTGGGGCTGACAGTCAGGTGGCTCTCATTCTCTATGAGGGCCGGCAAGAAATCATGGTTTTCATCCAGATTTTTGCTCCTGTCCTGACCCCATTGCCTTTTCTCACCCTCACAGAGCCTTCCACTGCAAATAATGGTGACTTAGGGTAGAGAGAGACTGCAGAATAGAAAATAATCAAATTTGCAGTTGGAAGAGAAGTCACTAATTTGCTTATTGGATACTTTCGATGACAGGGTGCTCATTTCCAGAGTGTTTCACTGCTGGGCGGCTTCATTTATTAGAAAGCTTTTCTGTAATGAATAAAATCTGTGCTCTTACAACTTAGTGTTTGTTTTGGCACTATCTTCTGAAACTCTTGACCAGGCTCTGCTTTATTTTGCTTTATTATCAACCCTATTCCCTAACCCCTAGACTGAGAATCTTGAACATCTTTGATACCCAAATGCATAATAATATAATTTGTAGCATTCCCAGCCAGCAATTAGAGGCACTGTCCATCCTGTTACCAATTAAAAATTTATGGGTAACATGTTAATAACTTATTAGTGGGCATCTCAAACTTAGCTCATTTGCTATGCTCCTCATCAACCTCTATCCCTTTTCCCTTCATAGCACTATCATCCTCTGGCTCATTTTAGATGATTCATTTATTTGTTTATTGTCTATCTCTTCTCTGAGAATATAAACTCTGTGAAAGCATAACCTGTCCCAGTCTGTGTTGTCCTGAACTGTATCCTGTGTAGGGAACAATGTTGGAATCTGGGACTCACTCAGTTAATTTTTTTTTTGTATAAATCAAGAGCCAAGGCCCAGTGCAGTGGCTCATGCCTGTAATCCCAGCACTTTGGGAGGCCAAGGCAGGAGGATCACCTGAGGTCAGGATTTCGAGACCAGCCTGGCTGACATGGTGAAACCCCATCTCTACTAAAAATACAAAAATTAGCAGGATGTGATGGCAGGTGCCTGTAATCCCAGCTACTTGGGAGGCTGAGGCAGGAGAATCGCTTGAACCCGGGAGGTGGAGATTGCAGTGAATGGAGGTCGTGCCACCCTACTATAGTGTGGGTGACAGAGTGAGACTCTGTCTCAAAATAAATAGATAAATAGCCATGTTAGGATAGTAAGGTTTCCAGATTCTGTCAGTACTCATTCAAGCACTCCAGAGAAGGGCAAGCTGTTTATTTTAAAGCCGACTGTGCAGCAGCCATGATCCTCAAGTGAGGGGACTTAGGATTTACTCCAAGGTTCATCCCAAGTTTGCACTCATCGTCTGGGTGACCTTGAAGCGAGGCATTTAACCGTTTTGAGGCTTAGCATCCTCATCTGTAAAATGGGATTGGCACCGTCTGCCCTATTTAACTCACAGGGTTGTCCTGAGGTTGACATATGACTATATAAAAGAAAGAATTTTGTAAGCTGGGAAACTATAATATGTAAACATGAGTTATGATGATGGCAACTGAAGTTATAAATTCTTGATAAAATGAAAGTGTATTTAGTCTGAGAATGAATTTATCTTCTGCTCGAGGTGAATTAATTCCTCAAGCAGCTAGGGATCATGCGATTTCTAGAGCTGCTCTCTGTGAGTTTGCTCACCGACACCACCACCACTTGAGTGCCTACTATGTTAAGACAGTCACAGAGAACAAAACGGACAAAATCCCCACCCTCATGTGTTTACAGTCTAGAGGAGGCAGAAAGACAATCAACTAAATAAATAAGGAAATGATGTAGTATGTTAGGGTTACAAGAGTCAGGAAGTAAAAAAGAAATAAAATGGTTAGAGGAATAGTGAGTATGGGGATGAGATTGCAATTTCAAAAGGTGATTGGGGCAATCACGTTAGAGCTGACTCCTGAGCAAGGACTTGAAGGAAATGCAGGATTTAGCCATATGAAGAATGCTTCCGGGAGAGCATTCCCAACAGAGGCAACAGCAAGTGCAAAGGCCTGAAACTGAGCGCTTCGCTCACATGTCCAAGAAGCCAGTGAGACTAGTATGTTTGGAGTGGAGGGATGGTAGATGGGATTAGAGAGATAATGGATGCCCAGATTGTGTAGGGCCTTATATAGCATTGTCAGGACTTGGGCTTTTACTCCAGGGACAGAGGGAGCCATCTGAAGGTCTTGAAGAGAAGTGTTACATGATTTGACTTTCCATCATATTTGTTCTGGCTGCATTGATGAGAATAGACCATAGAGGTTAAGAATAACAATGAGGGAACTAGTTAGGAAGTTACCATGTGTAATCTAGAGGAGAGGGGGTGGTTTCAACCAGGGAGGTAGATTAGAAGTAATAGGGTAGCAGATGTATTTTGTAGGGGGTATCAGTAGGATTTGTTGTTGAACTGGCTTTGGTGAGAGAGAAAAAGGAATTAAGAATGAGCCAAGGTTTTTGGCCTGAGCCCCTGGAAGAATGGAGTTGCCATTTATTGGTGTTTGTGGGGTGTCTTTAGGAAGAGCAGGTTTGGGAGGAAATATCAGGAGCTCAGTCTTGGACATGTTGCTTCTGAAAAGATGATTAGACATTCAAGTGGAGATGTTGAGTAAGCATATTCCAGCCTGAGCCAAAAATAAAAATAAATAAATAAATAAAGTCAGGAGGCATCATCATTGAGTTGGTATTTAAAGCCATGGGACTGGCTGAGAATACCAAGGGAGTGAGTGCATTAGAGGAGAGGTCAAGGACTGAGTCCTGGGGCACCGCCATGTCTGGGGACTGGGGAGATGGGGGAGAGGCAGCAATGCTAACAGTGAAAGAGCAGCCAGGGAGACAGAGGAAAATCAGAAGAGTGATGCCCTGGAAGACAAATGCCATCAGTGTTTAGGGGGCATGATCAATCATGGCAGACATTTCTGAGAGGACCATTAAGGGGAGCATGGAGAACTGATTGTTGGAGTGAACTGAAGTGGAAGCCCACTTTGCAGGCTTTGACAAGAGCTGGAATAGTAGGGACAGAGCTGGACTGGCGTGAGTGTAAGAAAGTAAAAGGAGTGTAATGGAGGGAGCCTATTTAAACATTCTTTTGAGGAGGGTTTCTCTAAAGAGGAGCAGACAGGATTTGGCTGGAGGATAAAGGTCGAGAGAAGGTCTTTGCTTTTTGCTTATTTTTTTTTTTTAAGATGAGAGAAATATCAGCATGTTTTTATGCAGAAGGGAATCATCCAAAAGATATGGAAGAACCGATGGTGCAAGACTGACAGGGGAGAAATCTTGGCGGAGTGTCCAAGCAGGTTAGAGTAGGTTATAGATAC
Organism: Callithrix jacchus; assembly: GCF_049354715.1. Taxonomy (NCBI): domain Eukaryota; kingdom Metazoa; phylum Chordata; class Mammalia; order Primates; family Cebidae; genus Callithrix; species Callithrix jacchus. The sequence continues at coordinate 41,572,085 of NC_133519.1, read as the reverse complement.
CGCGTCAAGTCAAAATGGAGGGGTTGACTTTGCCTTAGAGGCACCAACAATTCATCCATATGTCGAAGAAAAGTAGAGAATATGGAGTTACATGCAGGTAGGTGGATTGAAGTGGTGGGAGCATGGAGAAATTCCCTTCTGAGAGCTTCTGTTTCCTCAGTGAAATAGGGAGAAAGGTCATCCTTGCAGAATGAGGATGAGGTTGGGAGGATGCAATGGGATTTAAGCAGAGATAGGGCCTAAGTAATGTGGATAGAGGCATTTCTCTAAGGCCTCTGGCATTAGTTCCAGTGAGGGAACTCCTCCATGCTCACTAATGCTGCAAAATACCAGGTGGCCCTATCCCTCCTTCAAGCCTCTTGGTCAGGTTTGTGTTAATTTTTAGGTATAAGTTTTGTCTGAAACCCACTTGTGCATCACCCCAAATGATTTCAAGCTGTGGAAGCTATCAGAACTGTCTGATATTTTTAGAAATTGACTTCATAAAAAGTAAAAAGAAAAAAATGTTTTGCTCTGACCCAAGCTGACCTTCAAAACGTTCCAAATGCATGTAACATCACATGGTTGAATTTCGCCGTCACATCATTAATTAGGGAGTCCATTCTGGCCTCAAAGAGGAATTACTTGTTTCTTCCGTTTTAGACAAATGTGCTATACTTTTCATTTCTCTCTGGCAAAAGCGACTTTGGTTTATCTCACCAGGCATCTGAAGCATGAGTTATTTTGTGTTTTTTCATTTGTAAGTGTTCCTTTGAATCACTACCTTGTAAACACCAGCCAAGAGTCTTCGATTTGGGTTTTAAGAATAATTAGTATAACTACCATCAGAATCAAGTAGCCAACAAGTATTTGTGAGGCAATTATGATGTATTCTCTTACCACTGCTGCCCTGTGTAGTTCCTGTGGGAATCATAACGTGTGGTGACAGCATACTTGGCGTTAACAAAGTGCTGATGAAGACAGGATGGGATGGCTTCTCAGGCTCAGCTCCATTATAATAAGGACACTGAGGACTGAGGGAGTAGAGACAAGATTAGGGTGTAAAGGTAACTCTGACTGTTGACATTTTCTCACTGTAAGCACTAAGTGAGCACTTAATTCATTAAGATCTGTGTGTCTCATTTTCCAAGGCTGACTGGTACCGTGGACATTTTTGAGTAGCTGCTTTAACACATGTTCATGCAGCTCACCCTATTTAGTAATTTTGACATATAAACACACAGAGAAAACAGCAACGTTCCCCACCTTCTCTTACCACTGCTGCCCACAGGAACTGCCCTCTGTAGTTTATGCCTTCCAAACCCCTGGTACCACAGAAATAATGTTCTAAATGGTGATGAGTTCCTATTGTCCTGTAAAACCTTTGGTACGTGGGTCCTTTTAGATAGTTGAGAGTTTAAGAACAAAGAGAGAATGGAACATCTTTTCTTTTCTTTCTCTCTTTCTTTCTTTCTTTTTCTTTTCTTACACTCTCCCTTTCTCTCTTGCTCTCTTCCTTCCTTCTCTCTTTCTCTCTCTTTTTTCTTTCTTTCTCTCTTTCCCTTTCTCTTTCTTTCTTTCTCTCTCTCCCTTTCTTTCGTTCTTTTTTTCTTGCTTTCTTTTTCTCTTTCTCTTTCTTTCTGACAGGGTATCGCTCTGTTGCCCAGGCTGGAGTGCAATGGCATAATCTCAGCTCACTGCAGCCTCAACCTCCTGGGCTCAAGTGATCCTCCCACCTCAGCCTCCCAAGTAACTGGAACTATAGGCATGTTCCCCCATGCCCAGCTAATCTAACATCTTTAATACCTACTTTGCACAAGGTGCTTTTGTCTGTTTTGTCCCATTTAATTCTCAAAATAGCCCTGTCAAGTTGGTTTTTACCCCCACATTTATATGATAAGAAGACTTAGGTAGTTAAGAGGTTATGTAATTTGGCTGAGATAACGCAACTACAAAATCACAAAGTTTGGATTCAAATTCAATTCTTGGTATTTGACAGAAAAAACAATATTTTTAAAAGAGAAAATGATTTTTAATTTCCATGCTTCCTCCTAAGGAGGATGGATCTGAAGGGAACGTGTCCTTTGCTCAACAGAGATGACAGGTGTGAGAAGGTAAACTGGAGACTTTATATTGCTCAGCAGAATACTAAGGGGATATAGAGATTCAGGAGCCATGTCAGCTGGGAACCTGCAATGCTGGAGGGGTGACACTGTGGGAGGGTGGAGGGATGGCCAGCTGGCAGGCGAGGAGCTGGCTGGGGACAGAGATGCCTGATGGAGATCTAGGGAAGAGCAAAGTGCTGTGCTCTGCGTGAGGCTTATGCTCTCCTCCATTCCCTAACTCCCTCCTGAAATTGCCAGCAAAACCCTTTCTTTTCCTTGTGCTCCGTGTCATGTGTTTGCTTTTAGGGTAATGGAATCACGTTGGTACACTTACTCAAGGTTGGCTGGCAAGAACAAAGGCTGCCCACAAGGGTTTGGTGAGCATCTTCAAAGCCCGTTCTTTTTCAAATATCCACCTCATGAATATTTACTGAGTTATTTTTGTGTGCCAGGCATTGTCCTAGGGCACCAGAAATACATCAGTAAACAAGAATGAAACCTCTGCCTTTATGTAGTTTATAGTTGGGGGAGACTGACAATAAGAAAACAGAAAGAAATGTTATCAAGAAAAGTATAATGGAGAATTATTTTAAAAGTGTTGGAGTAGAATCTCCGTAAATAACTTGGACAGCTGTCTTCTTTTTAGAGACAGGTAACTGAACTGAGGACTAGTGGTTGCAAACATTTAACAGTTTTTTATTGATTAATTACAAGGTGCGACATCGAGTTCTAGATATTGTAGCAGGTGAATTGAACATAGGTCCTCAAGGACCATATGGTTAATAAGGGAGATATGACAAGTTTCTTAGTAATTTTAGAAGTGATGAGTTACCTATAATGCCATGAAGCTTCCAATGCATTTGGCAGAGGTGTTTTTCTTTAGGACCCTGAAATTGGCCCAGAGTGGGAAGAAAGCACCGGAAGGGTCCTACTCTGCCCCGAGTTTGCTATATCCCTACCTGCCTAATGTTTCACCTTTTCTTTCCCCAACTAAATGCATGTGCCTCCATATTCCTCAGTTTAGCAGGCTGTCTCTCTGCTCATGGCTGGTCTTTTTTCTGGTAGTCCTCATTAAAGTAGGAGAGCACAATGGTTAGGTCCATCATTTCTCAGCTCTGTCACTTGTAGCTGGACCACTTTGGGTAAGTTACCAAATCTCGGCTGTGGTTTCTTTATTAAACTGCAGATATAATTGTACTTGCTTCGTGAAGTTCTTGTGAAGATCAAATGAATTAATTTATATAAAGTAACTCGAAGAGTGCCTGGCACATAGCAAAATTTGAGCTAGAGTTAGCTATTATTAACATTATTCTGGTGTTTTTTAAGGGTTCATTATTATTATATGGACTGCCCTCACTCACTAGTACCTTAAGACGACTCGGCTGAAAATCTACCTCCTGACTCTCAATCACACAGGAAGGCCACCAGTATTGAGCCTTTGGTATTTCAGATTACAAAAAAGAGGTTTAACTCTACTTGAGACATATGAAAACACTAATGAAGTGGTATTTGAGATGAATCTTGGAGATGGGCAGGATGCAGACATTTGGCAGGGGAGAGGAGGGGAAGGCCATTTTATCAGAGAGACCATGAGCAAAAGGACAGAAGCTGGACATTTGGGGCCAGCACTGAAATACTGTTTGGTGTGATTTGTCTCAACATTGAATGCATGAGGTTAAGACTAAGAGACAGGTGTGGAAACATGGTAGGTTAGTTGACAAATTGTGGAGGCATGTCAGTGTTAAGGTTATTGGTGTTAGACCTTGTAGGCAGATTGAAAACTATTATGGATTTTTAAGGATCCAGATTTGTTCTCTGCTATAAAGTAGGTGTGTGGGTATAAGGGCTTTTTACCTCAATGTTAAATAACCAAAGCCTCTGTAATTTTCTGAATTCTTCAATTATTTTTTTCTTACTAGTCTTATCTCTCCATTAGATGCGCCACCGGGATTGGGCAATTAATTAATCACATATTCCAAATTCATATTTTCTCAATAAGAAGAGGCAAAAAAAAAAAAAGAAAAACCCCAGATAGGGATTTTCCATCATAAAATATAAACTTAGAGCTGTAGATGAAATTTTAAATAACATTTAATTCATGACTATACTTATGCAGATTTAGAATTATACTCAGTAATTTATATTAATTTATAAGTATTAATATATTATTTATATATTCTATTGTTTTTGCTTTTTTATGCACATTTTATCAATTTCTTCAAACTAATCACAGACATTTTCAACAGCAATGTCTCTGTTATCATTTAACTAAATTTTTGAATAGTCAAAACATTTTTGAATAGTTTTCCAGAGTACATCTTTGCATTTAAGTAAGTTGTTTGATAAAAGTACTTCTTGCATCCATGTATAATAAAATTTTATCATAACTATAAGCATCCCAACTATGTGTCCATTATTATAAAGAACAGTTTTGATTTTTCATTTATCCTATAGTTAGCAATCCATGAGCTCCACAGGATAACTATATATTATATTGCTTTTGTAATTGTTAAATAATTTTTTATTTTGTACAAAATGTTGACACAAGAACGTCAAGTGGAAAAGGCAGAATACATAACTATTGAATATATTCTATATGACCTCAACCATGAAATATAATATCCAAACAAATTATTTTGCTTTTAAAACTGACCTTTTAAAACTCATATATAATGGCCAGCCCTTGCTATTGTGAGGTTATTGCCCCAAAAGTAATTATTACGTTTGTGTTAAATTTCTTTGCTTTTGCTTTTTACCAATTTCATGAGATGTTTTCTATAAGCACTCAAACTTAGCCTAGATGGCAGTTGTTTTAGGTGAATATAAGTTCCCCCAAATGGTACACTGTTGTTCAGAATAAGGTAAATCAAAGGGCACCTCAAGATATTGGAGACTTTGTAAGGATTTACACATGATAACTTTGTCTTTCCTGAGGGACTTTTTTTGGTGGGGGATACCTTACCTTATATTTGGATATATATTGCCTCTTCTCTTTCATTGATAGTGCCTGGTCTTGTGATACCTTTGTTCACAGATCTTCTATGACTTTTAATCTTCTCTAAGTGGATATAATTTTGCTTAAAAGATACTCTTTGCCGGATGCGGTGGCTCACGCCTGTAATCCCAGCACTTTGGGAGGCCGAGGTGGGTGGATCACGAGGTCAAGAGATCAAGACCATCCTTGTCAACATGGTGAAACCCCGTCTCTACTAAAAATACAAAAAATTAGCTGGGCATGGTGGTGCGTGCCTGTAATCCCAGCTACTCAGGAGGCTGAGGCAGGAGAATTGCCTGAACCCAGAAGGCGGAGGTTGCGGTGAGCCGAGATCGCGCCATTGCACTCCAGCCTGGGTAACAAGAGCGAAACTCCGTCTCAAAAAAAAAAAAAAAAAAAAAAAGATACTCCTTCAGGTTGCAGAATATATTTAAAAACTATGCTGTAGTAGAGTTAAACAAAAACAAACAAGAAATGCAAAGTCCCTAGCACAGTCCTCCCTAGCAGCATCCGGTCGGTCTGTTTTTAATGTCTCTTCTCTGGAGCTTCCCTGACATTGTGACTTAGTTCCCTTCTATGCTGTCAGCATCCAGGCCTCATCCCCTCAGACCCTCATCAAAGCCTCATAGGCACTGATTTGCCTGTCCGTCTTTCTCACTAAATACGCAGCATCCCGAGGGCAGGCACTGTGTCTTGGTCTGAGAGAGGAACGATCAAAGAAGAGCGACAGGCCGGACGCGGTGGCTCAAGCCTGTAATCCCAGCACTCTGGGAGGCCGAGGCGGGTGGATCACGAGGTCAACAGATCGAGACCATCCTGGTCAACATGGTGAAACCCCGTCTCTACTAAAAATTACAAAAAATTAGCTGGGTATGGTGGCGCATGCCTGTAATCCCAGCTACTCAGGAGGCTGAGGCAGGAGAATTGCCTGAACCCAGGCGGCGGAGGTTGCGGTGAGCCGAGATCGCGCCATTGCACTCCAGCCTGGGTAACAAGAGCGAAACTCCATCTCAAAAAAAAAAAAAAAAAAAAAAAAAAAAAGAGCGACATGTCCTCGTATGACAAGGAATCATTCCAGTATCTTAGAGAGTTGGTGGAAATTTCAAATGATGCCATATGTAGACTTTAATGTTTGTTGATTCTAACTATGTACATAAATTCGGATAGTTCCCATCTGTTGCCTGAATGTATGGGTGGCCAAATCTCATGTGTGAGGTGATGAAGGGAGGACAAGCAATGTCTATAGTTTAAATGTGGAGGCTTTTCTGAAAAAAAATCCAGGCTCTGTCTGTTTATATCATATGGCTTTGGTTTTGTGATAGTACCAGGCCACACCCCTGTCTTCACAGGATATATGCAGGTTCAGCAGGTTTATAGACTAGTCATCTGCTTTGGTTTCGTTTTATCTCAATTAGACCTGTGCCTGCTGTCTTTCAAGATTATCTTCCATGGGTGTATTTTTAGATTGTTTAGCTGGTGAATACTTTTTCCAGGAATTCTGATGTCTGTGGGTTTTAGACTATTGATTTAGCTAACTTTAGCCATTGTCAAACAGCTCACATTTTCTCAACAGGCAAGCACCCACACGAGCACATATATGCCTATGGATATTCATTTTGCCAATGTTTTTGTTACATCTATTCTGCATTTTGTTGGTTGTTTTTTTATTAGAGACAGAGTCTCACTCTGTTTGTCACCCAGTTTGTAGTACAGTGGCTCAGTCATGGCTCACTGCAACCTGAAACACCTGGGCTCAAGTGATCATCCTGCCTGAGCCTCCCAAGTTGTGCCAGTTAATTTTTTTAAACATTATTTTTGGAGAGACAGGGTCTCACTAAGTTTCTCAGGCTGATCTCAAACTATTGACCACAGGCAACGCCCACCCCACCCCTGGCCTCCCAATACATTGAGACTGCAGGTGTGAGCCACCACACCCAATCCTATTCCATATTTTGTAATGGTCTTGATCACAGTATATATACAGCATCCTGCCATGCACTCTATTCAGTCATACCTAGTGACTGGCAGGGCACCAAATATACCACAGACATTAATCTTCATTGCTTTCTCTCATATTTGTGTTGCTCTCTGCCAGGAATATCAACGCCTCCTACCTCAAGGCAATGAGAGACATCTTTGAGTACAGATGTGAGCTGGGAAATTATTACAGGCCCAGAGTGATATGGTTTGGATCTGTGTCCCCACCCAAAGCTCATGTTGAACTGTAATCCCCAGTGTTGGAGTCAGGGCCTATTGGGAGGTGATTGGATCATGAGGCAGACTCTCCTTTCTCTGTTCTTGTGATAATGAAGTTCTCACAAGATCTGGTTGCTTAAAAGTGTGTACCAGCTGGGCTCAGCAGCTCATGCCTGTAATCCCAGCAGTCTGGGAGGCCAAGGCAAGCAGATCACTTGAGGTCAGGAGTTCAAGACCAGCCTGGCCAATATGGTGCAACCCTGTCTCTACTAAAAATATAATAATTAGCTGAGTGTGATGATGCATGCCTGTAATCCCAGCTACTTGGAAGGCTGAGGCAAGAGAATCACTTGAATCTGGAGGCAGAGGTTGCAATGAGTAGAGATGGCGCTACTGTACTCCATTCTGGGTGACAGAGTGAGATTTTATCTCAATAATAAATAAACAAATAAATAAAAGTGTGTAGCACCTCCTTGTTCACTGTCTTCTTCCTGCTCCGGTCACGTAACACATGCCTTGCTTCCTCTTCACCTTCCACCTTCCACCATGATTGTAAGTTTCTCTTTGGTCATGCTTCCAGTACACCCTGTGGAACCATGAACCAATAAAACCTCTTTTCTTTATAAACTACCCAGTCTCAGGTAGCTCTTTATAGCAATATGAAAATGGACTAATACAGAAAATTGGTGCCAAGAAGTGGGACATTGCTATAAAGATAACTGAAAATGTGGAAGCAACTTTGGAACAGGGTAACAGGCAAATGTTGGAAGAGTCTGGAGGGCTCAGAAGAAGGCAAGGAGATGAGGAGATGAGGGAACTTCCTAGAGACTTGTTAAACTGGTGTGACCAAAATACTGATAGTGATATGGTCAATGAAGTCCAGGCCAAGGGGGTCTCAGATGGAGATGAGGAACTTATTGGGAACTGGAGCAAAAGTCACTTTTGTTATACATTAGAAAAGAGATTAGAGGCATTATGCCCCTGCCCTGGGGATGTGTGGAACTTTGAACATGAGAGTGATGATTTAGGGTATCTGGAGGAAGAAATTTTTAAGCAGTAAAACATTCAAGATATAGCCTGGCTGCTTCTAACAGCATATGGTCATAGACATGAGCAAAGAGATTATCTGAAACTGTAATTTATATTTAAAAGGGAAGCAAAGTATAAAAGTTTAGAAAATTTGTAACCTGACCATGTGGTAGAAAAGAAAAACCCATTTTGTGGAGAGGACTTCAAGCCAGCTGCAGTAATTTGCACAAGTAATGATGAGTCTAATGTTAGTAGCCAAGACAATGGGAAAATGCCTTGAAGGCATTTTGGAGACCTTGGTGGAAGCCCTCTTGCACTACAAGCCTGGAGGCCTAGGAGGGAAGAATGGTTTCATGGGCTGGGCCCAGGGCCTTGCTGCCCTTCACAGCCTCAGAACACTGCTCCCTGTGTCCCAGCCACTCCAGTTCCAGGCATGGCTAAAGGGCCCCAGATAGGTCTCAGGCTGCTGCTCCAGAGTGTACAAGCCATAAGCCTTGGCAGTTCCACATTGTGTTAAGCCTGCAAGTGCATAAAGGACAAGAGTTAAGGCTTGGGAGCTTCTGCCTAGATTTCATAGGATATATGGGCATGGAAGGATGTCCACACAGAAGTCTGCTGCAGGGGTGGAGCCCTCATGGAGAACCTCTACTAGGGCAAGGTGGAGGGGAAAGTGGGATTGGAGCCCCCACAGAGTCCCCACTGGGGCATTGCCCCAGTGCTAATGAGAAGAGGGCCACCATCCTCCAGACTCCATGTACCTGGAAAAGCTGCAGGCACCAGCCCATGAAAGCAGCTGAAAGGGGCTGTACTCTGCAGAGCTAAAGGGGCAGAGATGTCCAAGGCCTTGGAAGCCCACCCCTTGCTGATGGGTGGGCTGGATATAAGACATGGGATCAAAGGAAATTATTTTAGAGCTTTATGATTTAATGACTGCCCTCCTGGGTTTCAGACTTGCATGGGGCCTATGGAACCTTTGTTTTACATGATTTCTCCTTTTTGGAATGGATGTATTTACCCAACGCCTATACTCTCATTGTATTTTGGAAGTAACTAACTTGTTTTTGATTTATAGTCTCATAGGTATAAGGGATTTCCCTTGTCTCAGACAAGACTTTGGAATGTGGACTTTTGAATTAATGCTGAAATGAGTTAAGACTCAGGAGACTGTTGAAAAGTGATGATTATATTTTGCAATGTGAGAAGGACATGAGATTTGAGAGGGGACAAGGGTGGAATAATGGTTTGGATTTGTGTCCCTGCCCAAATCTCATGTCAAGTCATAATCCCCAATGTTGAAGGAAGGGCCTGGTGGGAGGTAACTGGATCATGGGGGTGGATTTCCCCCTTGCTGTTCTCATGATAGTGAGTGAGTTCTCATGAGATATGGCTGTTTAAAAGTATGTAGCACCTTCCGCTTTACTCTCTTCCCCCTGCTTCAGCCACATAAGATGAGCCTGCTTCCCCCTCACCTTCTACCAATATTATAAGTTTCCCGAGGCTTCCTCAGTCATGCTTCCTGTGTAGCCTGTGAAACTGTGAGCCAATAAAACCTCTTTTCTTTATAAACGACTCAGTCTCAATTCTTTATAACAATGTAAGAATGAACTAATACACAGAGTTATCAGCATTAGAGCATGATGCAACAGAGTGTGGACTCTGGAAGCAGATGCCTGGTTTGGATCTGGTTCTACTCTTTACCAGCTATGTGATCTGGAACAAGATTGTTATTCTCTCTGCCTTGATTCTCTCATCTGTTAAATGAGTATATAATAATTTCTAACTCATAGTAATTCTGTGAGGAATAATGAGTTAAAATAAGTAAAGTGCTTAGAATAGTGCCTCAGAGAGTAACTGTCATTTTAGGTATTAGTTATTATCATTTTATTCACGTATTTTTTATTTTATTTTAGAAGGAATCTTGCTCTTTTGGCCAGGCTGGAGTGCACTAGCATGATACTGGCTCACTGCAACCTCTGCCTCCTGGGCTCAAGCAATTCTCCTGCCTCAGCTTCCCAAGTAGCTGGGATTACAGGTGTGCACCACCATACCCAGCTAATTTTTTGTATTTTTAGTAGAGATGGGGTTTCACTTTCTTAGCCAAGCTGGTCTTGAACTACTGACCTCAAGTTATCCACCTGCCTTGGTCTCCCAAAGTGCTTGGATTACAGGCATGAGCCACTGTGCCTGGCCTTATTCATTTTTTTTATTGAGGTAAAATTGTTACCTCACTAAATAGTTACCTATTATATTATATACACCATTGGCTCTGGTTACAGGGACTGACTGGAAAGGGACTGACTACTATGATCAGCCCAAATAGAGGTTGGTTTTTGATTGGTACTTGCACTTTCTCCACTTGTAGAGGTTGTGAGAGGTAAGACCCAAGGGCCTGCCACTCTTCTGTCTAGAACAGGAATCATGGGGATGCCCATCCTCCTGGCGTTTATGTAATCAGTCTCTCTCCCAGGCATCCTGGAAACCATCCTTTGACCCTTCCTAGAGATTTCCTGCCACAGTGCAGCTCATTCCATCTGTCCCTCATTCTCACAATGATTGGTCCAGTTCCTCATTATATCATCCCTGGACTGCTGAAGAAGCCTTTCCACCAGCCCCTTTACCTCCAGACCCTCATCTACTCAGAGTGACCTTTCTAAAACACGTCTCATTATGTATCTTCTCTACTGAAAACCTTCTCTGGCTCCCAATTGCCTGCACAACAATGTGGAAAGATTGTTTGGCTTTGAGAACCTCCTACAAGGTGACAAAGAAGCTCATTTCTCCATATTCTTTTTCCTCTCACCTTCTACTCCAGCTGAACTGAAACAGTGCCTACCTTTCTTACTTCATGTTTTTATTCAAGCTATTTCCTTTTCCAGCTTACCTTTCCTGCCACATTGATCTGTCGAATTTCCAATTTTAAAACTGAAGGAGAGATATTACTTTTCAAAATGAGAACTATTTTTTAAGAGCTGCACCCCTTCTGATCCCATTATCCATCCAGTCAGAATTTTTCTTCCTCTCTCATATTCCCATAGTCACTTATATCTCTATGATGATGATTAGCACAGACTGTCTCATGATATTTGTGTTTACTTATTTCAAAATTGCCTTTATATGGCTAACAAAAATTATATGATAATATTTGTCAAAATGTGTTGAACTATACACTTAAGATGGATTCATTTTATTGCATGCAAATCATGCCTCAAGAAAATTGGTTTTAAAAGAAAAACTACAGCAAAACCGTAGCAAAATAAAAATAAACAGATAGGAAAATTGAGATAAAGGAAAATAAGGATAGGAAAGTAAAATAAATTCACAGGTATGCTTAGTATTAAAAAATGCATGCCATAAATTTACATGAGCTAAAAATCTTCTTCAGAGCTTCCCAGCTGCCAAAGGAAATACAGAATTATGACCAGAGAAAATAGAGACTTCCTACTTCTGAAACCTAAACAAAATCTCTCTCATGAGCCCTTATGAAAAGAACACTGGGATACAAGGGAGAGCTTTCTCAACAATAGCCCTATGGTAAACCCCATAGGGAATTGTAGTTTGTTTCTCATAATATCGCTCAGTTCAAGTTGCTGGCAGAACATTGAAGTACAATTAAGAAAACAGTTCCGGCCAGGCGCGGTGGCTCACGCCTGTAATCCCAGCACTTTGGGAGGCTGAGGCAGGTGGATCACGAGGTCAAGAGATGGAGACCATCCTGGTCAACACGGTGAAACCCCGTCTCTATTAAAAATACAAAAAAATCAGCTGGGCATGGTGGCGTGTGCCTGTAATCCCAGCTACTCAGGAGGCTGAGGCAGGAGAATTGCCTGAACCCAGGAGGCGGAGGCTGCGGTGAGCCAAGATCGCGCCATTGCACTCCAGCCTGGGTAACGAGAGCGAAACTCCGTCTCAAAAAAAAAAAAAAAAAAAAAACAACAGTTCCATGAAGGACTAAAATATTGCAGTTCAGGTGCACAGCTTTCTAATGATTTCACTGGATTAGAAAGAAAAATTCAAACTATAGAAATGGGTGGTATGCTTATCTGTCAAGGAATTCCTTGACTTAATATGACTATATCATGAATGTATCTTTTGTTACTATTTGAAAGAGTTCAAAGCTATAGAGTCCATGACCAAATCCTGCAGTGCAATGACTGTTACCAATTAAGGAAACATCTTTGTTTTTGAAGCTCTGTTGTTAGGTGCATACATATTTAGGATTGTTATGTCTTCTCGGTGACTTGACTACTTTGTCTTTATATGTCTCTCTTTATTCTTGATAATATTCCTTGTTCTGAAGACCATTTTCCCTGAAATTAATATAACTATTCAAGCTTTCTTTTAGTTAGAATTTGCATGTGTATCTTTCTCCAACCTTTCACTTTTAACCAATCTATGTCTTTATATTAAAAGTGGGGTTCATGACTAGGCATGAGGGCTCATGGCTGTAATATCAACCCTTTGGGAGGCTGAGGTAGGAGGATTGCTTGAGCCCAGGAGTTCAAGACCAGCTGGGCAACATAGGGAAACTTCATCTCTACAAACAGTGAATAATCAGCTGGGCATGATGGCTCATGCCTATGGTCCCAGCTGCTGGGGAGGTTGAGGTAGGAGGATTGCTTTAGCCCAGGAGGCTGAGGCTGCAGTAAGCCATGATCATGCCACTGCATTCCAACCTGGGTAACAGAGTGAGATAGTCTTACATAGATTAAAATGAGGTTCCGGAAGATGGTATAAAATTGGATCTTTTAAAAAAATCCAATGTTACACTATTGCTATGTATCCATTCTTTCTTTCTTTCTTTCTTTCCTTCTCTTCTCTTCTTTCTCTCTCTCTCTCTCTCTCTCTCTCTCTCTCTCTCTCTCTCTCTCTCTCTCTCTCTCTCTCTTTCTTGAGACAGAGTGTCACTATATCATCCAGGCTGGAGTGCAGTAGTGTGATCTCAGCTCACTGCAACCTCTGCCTCCCAGGTTCAAGTGATTCTCCTGCCTCAGGCTCCCAAGAAGCTGGGATTACAGGCATGTGCCACAACATCTGGCTAATTTTTGTATTTTTAGCAGAGACAGGGTTTCACTATGTTGGCCAGGCTGGTCTCAAACTCCTGACCTCAAGCAATCTGCCTGCCTTGGCCTCCCAAAGTGCTGGGATTAGAGGCTTAAACCACCGCTCCCAGCCAGTATCTGCTTTTTAAGTGGTGTTTTTAGACCATCCATATTTTAAATGATTATTGATATGATTGGATTAAAACTTGCTACCTTGCTCAATGATTTCTATTTGTTCTAGTTTTTCTTGGCTTCCATTTTCTTTTTCTGTCTTCTCTAGGATTAACTGAAATTTTTCATGATAATTCTATTTTTTGTCTTTTTTTTTTTTTAAGACAATCTCACTCTTGTTGCCCAGGCTGGAGTGCAGTGATGTGATCTTGGCTCACTGCAACCTCTACCTTCTGGATTCAAGAGATTCTCCTGCCTCAGCCTCCAGAGTAGCTGGGATTACAGGTGTGTGCCACCACACCTGGCTAATTTTTTCTTTTTAGATAGAGTCTCCCTCTGTCATGTAGGCTGGAGTGCAGTAGCGTAATCTTGGTTCATTGCAACCTCCACCTCCCAGGTTCAAGTGAGTTTCCTGCCTCAGCCACTCGAGTAGCTGGGATTACAGGATCCCATACCATGCCCAGAGAATTTTTTTGTATTTTTAGTAGACATGGGGCTTCACCATGTTGACCAGGCTGGTTGCGAACTCCTGACCTCAGGTGATTCTCCCACCTTGGCCTCCCAAAGTGATGGGATTATAGGCATGAGCCGCCGCACCTGGACCATTTTTATCTTCTAAAAATTGACTTAGTATGTTATAAATTGTGTTTCAATTTTGGTAATTTCTGTTGACCTATCTTCAAGGGTACTGACTTACTGATTCTTCCATCAGCTATGTCAAGTCTACTGATGAACCCACTGATAAAATTCTTTATCTCTGTTTCTGGTTTTTGATTTCTAGTATTTTCTTTTTTTTTGAGATGGAGTTTCACTCTTGTTACCCAGGCTGGAGTGCAATGGCGCAATCTCAGCTCACTGCAACCTCCGCCTCCTGGGTTCAGGCAATTCTCCTGCCTCAGCCTCCTGAGTAGCTGGGATTACAGGCACACGCCACTGTGCCCAGCTAATTTTTTGTATTTTTAGTAGAGATGAGGTTTCACCATGTTGACTAGGATGGTCTTGATCTCTTGACCTCGTGATCCACCCGCCTCCCAAAGTGCTGGGATTACAGTCATGAGCCACCGCGCCCGGCTGATTTCTAGTATTTTCCTTTGATTTTTTCTTATAGTTTTCAACTGCCTGACGAAATTACCTATCTGATCCCTGTTGCTTTTTTCATTAGAGTTTTTAACATATAAATCAGAGTTATTTTGAATTCCTAATCTGATAGCTCCAACACCTATGTCATTTATGAATCTGGTTTTAGTGATTTTCTTCAGACTTTGTTTTTCTTTGCCTTATTGTTGCCTTGGACTTGTTGTTCAAAACTGGACATGTTGTATAGGACAGTAGATAATGAGGGGAATATTTTTTATTCTTGAAATGAATCCACTTTTCCTTTTGGTAGATCTTTAGTGTAGAGAGTTTATGTTAATGTAGTCAGAAGCTGGGCTGGGTTTGAAGTCTATGTTGCTGTTACCCTTAGTGCACCAAAGTCTTCCAATTCCTTTAACACTAATTTGTATTTATAGTGTAGAGTAATGTAAAAGAGGACTTTTGTCCATGTCTGTTCCCTGAGTGACTTCTCTCATTTCTGCTTGGATTTGAGTCTCCCTTTGCACGGCTCTGGAGACAGAACTGCCTTTTGCCACTCTCCCAGTTGCATTCCAGTGATGTTTTTACTTAATGCTTGACAGCATGGAGGTGGTAGGTACCGGGAGGGTCCCTTCTCTGATGTTCTGATTAAGCCTCGGTTGTAGGCAGTCACGGTCAATCTGGAACTCAGGGTTGTGGCTCTCTCAGGTGTTCTCATCCTTCTCCAGATGTAATGCTACACTCAGCATGAATTCCTGCCTCTTTACCACAGGTAGAGCATTCCTTTTCCTCTCTATTCCCTTATCCCAGCTTCAATGAATTTCCATCAGTGCCTTTAGACTATAGCTGTGTTGTGCTTCCTGCTGAATATTTCCTTCCTTGGGGAAGAGAGTGGTGACGGGGTTCCAGTATTTGCTGTTCTCCAGACAGCACCACAAGGGAAGCTTTCTCTTTGATCTTCCCGGGAAGCCCTTGGTGGGGTTCCTGAAGAAAAAATCCGCAAGGAGAACCTTGTTTTTGACAGCCAACTTAGCAGAGCTGGACTCGTCTCAAGAAAGTTAAAGCTCTCAAACAGTTCTCATGCCCAAGGAGATGGGCACTCTACCTCTGCATGAAGAGGTTGCTGGAACCCCTGTAGATAGGGCTATGATGTTTAATGGAAAACAGGCTTGTCTTCACTCTATCTACCACATAGATGCATCTTCAAGATCACAAAGTTCTATAGGGGAAAATGGTGGATTCCAGGTTTGAATTTCATAGGACAGCAAAATTAAAATAAAAAATAATTGACAGGATCAACATTAGAGTCTCAACATTTTAGTTTTCAAACCAAAAAGCACTCACCTGTCATCACATCATGTCAATATGAAAGAACATACCCACACACTAAAGTACAAAGGATATACTCCTGGAATAGTGAACAGTCCTTCACTTGAAATAAATTTAGCCCTCAATAAAGTGAACTTAATTTTTTCCACTCCTCATCATAGATCAATGGATGCTTAGTTATGGATCAGCACAAGTCCTCAGCCAGTACTCACAAACCACCGCTGTAGAGCTTGGCTGTGTTTTCATGTAGCTCTATTTTCTATATTTTTGTTGTAACCTCCCAGAAAGGAGAATCATGTCATATTCTATGTCTGTTTCTCCAGTTTGGCCCTCAGATGTGGCCCACTTAACAGGTTCTCAGCTAATAAGATTAATAATGAATAATATTACTTATTAACACCATTAATTTACTATATCAATACATTAATATTAATGGCACACATATGTTGTTCTCATAAATGTTAGCTGAATGGAACTGGATGCCAAGATAGCATGACCTCGTCAGCACTCCCTAGGTCTTCTCCTAGTACCCACTTAGGCCCACCTGGGAAAGAAGGGAATTTAATTTTTAACGTTTCATCCTAATAGCGACCTTTCATCTTAGTGAGGGACCACTCTGAGTGAGGTAAGATGCAGTAAGAGATGAAATTTCAAATGTGGTAAGAGATGAAAAAGATATACAAAACAAGAGTTTTTGCCCTTAAGTGGTTGACAATTATCTACACAGCACAGGTGTTTCTAACACCAGAGTGTGATCAGGAACCTAATTATGAACACAGTTCCACAAGAACAGAGGAGAAAGTGTTTATGTGCCCATTTACTTGTAAGTACTCTGAGAGGCTTTGTTCTGGACTTAGGTGGAGGGAGGAGAACAAACATGGACTCTTCTTTCAATGGATAGTGGTCAAGAAGTAATGCTACCAAGGTGTAAGAAAATAGTAAAGGGATTGGAAAGAGCATGGTGGTCAAGGAATTAGAAAGGGAGCAGCTACTTTTTCTAGGGGCTAGAGGAGGCTGCAGGTGGTCAGAGAATTAATGCTGACTTGGGGATATCCAAGAAGGTTTCATAGAGAAAGTGGCATTTGAGTTGTCTTTGAAGTGTAGAACTCGGATATATGTGTGTAGAAGAGAGGAATTTGCCCACAGGAAACAGCTTGGGCAAAGACATAGAGGAGGGAAAGCGAGCATCAGGCTCAGGAAACAGAAGCACTGAAGAGTAAGCGGAGAGTAGGGTGTGGAGTTGGGGGATGGTGGAGTAGATGTGGCTGGAGAGGCTGGCCAGAGCTGTACTGTGGCTGGCTCAGAGCAAGTACTCAAAAAGCATTTGTCAAATGATTGGATAAACAAAGGGAAGGACTGGCCGTGGGCTGTTACTGTTTATTTATTTTAATAGCTAATGGTGAAGAATTCTGAATAGGGAGGTGTAAGATCATATTATGATGTCAGCTCTGTGTAGAACAAAGGAGAGACAAAGCCAATGGGAGCCGGGGCATGAATAGGAAGCTGTGGTGATTGTCCTAAGAGGCCCCCTGCCCCAGTCCTGAAAGGCCTGATTCTCTGCCTCCGTGGAAAGCCAGGCTGGAATGCTTCTCTCCTTTGAAACATTTACGGATCAGTGAATGTCAACACTCGAGCTAAATGCAGAGCGCGTTTAGACACACACATCCTATTCCTAGGGAGGGGACTAAAGTCTCCCAGTTGCATTTGTGCCAGGGTCAGTCCGACTACAAGGGAGCATCTGGGGAAGTGACGCTCAGTGTGGCTGTCAGCCCTGAAGACTGTCCAAGCCTCTGAAAGTCCTAAGCTTGATGGTTCTCGTTCTGACTTCCTAGAGGAAAGATGGAAAATCATCTGATGCTCCTCTCTTAGCACTCCTCATCTACTTGGTATTGACATCAATAAACAATGAAATCACAGGATACAGATTAAGTAAATCTATTTTCCTTGCATGTGGTACAACACAGTTTGAAAATAAAAACAAATCAAATGCTCTGAAAGCAAAACGAATGTAAATTAAGATCTGGAGAAATCTGTCAGCATCTGAGCATTTATTTTGCTTTCATCTCCCCTTTAAATTAAACTAACACCATTTCCTGAAGCTCAGATGTGAATCATAGCCCCTTCTGGAAATGAATGATTACGACTCTGACCTAGTTTAAGCAGATGATCCCCCATAAGTGGGGAGAGAACGGCTCTTCCCCACAGGGTAGAAGGTACTGAAGCCAGTGGCCTCTTGGGGACAGATGGCCTGGTCTGGAATTGCACAGGTGAGGTGCCCAGAGCCAGGGGCATGCAAGCAGATTCCTGAAGTCTATCTTTCCTTTGGATGAACCATAACTTTTGTGCTTTGTATCTATTGGCAATGCTTCTTGTTAAAATAAATGGTGCCACAGTATACTGGTTGAGTGCAGACTTAGGGATAAGAGGGAATTGGTTCAGACCCTCAACCCTATATAAATAACCATGGAGCAGTTACTTAAATTCTCTGAACTTCAGATTCCTCATCAAAAATTTGGGGATAGCGACACCTGAGTTACTGTATCCAATCGCTGAAATATTGCATAAAAGTTACATAAAATAACATATAAAATGTATTTAGCAATACATAATGATTGCTCAATACAAGGTAGCACTTCTTAATTATCAATAAAGAATAAAGTTCAACTGGCCAGGTGCAGTGGCTCACGCCTTTAATCCCAGCACTTTGGGAGTCCATGGCAGGCAAATCACTTAAGGTCAGGGGTTCCAGACCAGCCCGGCTAACATGGTGAAACCCCATCTCTACTAAAAACACAAAAGTTAGCTGGACATGGTGGCGCACGCCTGCAGTCCCAGCTACTCTGGAGGCTTAGCCAGGAGAACCACTTGAACCTAGGAGGTGGAGGTTGCAGTGAGCCGAGATGATGCCACCGCACTTTAACTTGGGCAAAGTGAGACTCTGTCTCAAAACATAAAAATAAAATTAAAGTTCAGCCATCTTAACAGAAGCGGCAGAAGCTTTGGAATAAGTGCAGACCCTTGTCGTGGACACTTGTTTTTCCTTGGTGACTCTGTGGAATTTCACGGATATTCTGAGGCTTTTCCCCTAGTGGTTATTAAAGAAAGAGTCAATAGTCCCGTTAGGCCTGGTGCTGCCCCATGACAGTCAGACCCTGTTAGATTTCTGCTTATTCTGTCTCCATGGGGTCATGGAAAGGAAAAGGTAGAAGGATCTGGTGGTGTATGAAGCCCTATATAAAGGACCCTTTGGCAATCAGGCCCCTCAGATGGGATCTTAGGTTTCTGACCACATAGGGAATACTGACTTTTAAAAAGCCAGACATTTTTTTTTTTTTTTTTTTTTTTTGAGATGGAGTTTCGCTGTTGTTACCCAGACTGGAGTGCAATGGCACGATCTCAGCTCACCGCAACCTCTGCCTCCTGGGTTCAGGCAATTCTCCTGCCTCAGCCTCCCAAGTAGCTGGGACTACAGGCACGCACCACCATGCCCAGCTAATTTTTGTATTTTTAGTAGAGACGGGGTTTCACCATGTTGACCAGGATGGTCTCAATCTCTTGACCTCCTGATCCACCCACCTCGGCCTCCCAAAGTGCTGGGATTATAGGCATGAGCCACTGTGCCCGGCCAAGAGCCAGACATTTTATTCGGCAATGTTGCCATACTTTTTCCTGTTAAAGTATCAGGAAATGACAACTTGAGGAGCACACTGGGGTGAATGGAGGGAACGGCCGGGGCCTCTCTTACCACTGAGAGTTGACTGCCTCAGTAACGCAGCTCACTGGGCCCCAGTCCGAGGGCTCTCTGACCCAACAGCTTGTTTATAGAGTCTGTCGGCTGCAGGAGTGAGACATCTGGGCCTGGACTTGATGGCCTCCCTGGGCGAGCGGGCCCCTCCCATGTGGAGCCCAGAAGATGAAAGACACTTGGCCCCTCCAATTCACAAGAAGAATCCATGGAGAATCTCTCGCCTCCAGGGCCTGTGATATTAACCTTTGATATTCACTCTTGACCCAATTTCCAGGCTGACCTGCACACATGGCATCAGAGCTGAGTTCCTTTTGATGTCATAAAGTATCTTATCTCTGTAACAATATGCCTCGAAGCCCAGTTGTCCAGCTTAGTCACCTTCCAGGATCACACTTGTGGATTTTGCTTTCCAAAATCTTGGAAATTACGTAGCCTTAAAAAAAAAAAAAAAAACGGGAGAGGGCATTTTTGCTCTTTTGTTTGCACAAGGAAAACATTTGAAGAGTTTGAGGAACCAAGCAATTTTGCAGTAGGTTCTGAACTTTAGTTTCACTGAACACTGAGATCTATTATATTTTGAGGAACGGGAAGAACTGGGAGCCACACAGTGGCTCACATAGTTAATCGTTAAATTTCTATACTTGGAGGCTGAGGCTTGTTCTGTCTCACTCTTCCCGGCTCTGTCTTGGTAGCTTGCTTTCACTCCCCACTCCACTCTCTGGCTTTGCTGTTCTCCCCTTTGCCTTTTCCCGTCACTTTCTGTGGTGTGGAGTCTATTTCTCTGTAGTCATTGTTTCCGTTTCCACCTTCTCGGTTTCTATTCCGTGTCTCTGTTTTTCTGGTCTGATGGATATTCTCCCCTTCTACATTTTTTCACTAGCCAATTCCGGGCAGCACAGATCCTTGAGAGGCATGCGCTTGTTTCTGGAACCCTTACTTGTTTCAAACATCCTCCTGAAGCAGCCCCCTGTTTTCCACGAGAGTAGACATAGGTTACCTTTTGTTTGTTTCATGCTGCTCCCTGAAAAGAGGAGAAAATATGGCCGAGTATGGGGGCTCATGCCTATAATCTTAGCACTTTGGGAGGCTGAGGCAGAAGGATCACTTGAGCCCAAGAGTTCAAGACCAGCCTGGGCAATGTGTTGAGCCCCATCTCTACAAAAACTTTTTAAAAAATTAGCTGGCCGTGGTGGTGCATACGTGTGGTCCCAGCTACTCAGGAGGCTGAGGCAGAAGGATTGCTTGAGCTTAGGAGATGCAGGCTGCAGTGAGCCATGATTGCAGCGCTGCACTCCAGCCTGGGTGACAGAGCAAGACACTGTCTCAAAACAAACAAACAAAAACAAAAAAGAAGAGAAGGGACTTAGAAAGCACAGCACCTTCCTCTCTTCTTGCCTTCTAGCCAGCCACAGACCCAGCAGAGCTCAGAATAGCCCAGAGTTTCAGGCCCTTCAAATTCCTTTAAAAAAAAAATTGTTTTTTAAGGGAAGTTTTAGTTGTACAGAAAAATTGAGAGAAGGTACAGAGATTTCCCATAGACTCCCACCTTCACACATGCACAGCCTTGCCCATTATCAACATCCCCCACCAGAGGGGTACATCAGTTACAGCTGATGGAGCTGTATCTACACATTACCCAGAGGCATGGTTCACACCAGCGCTCACTCAGGGTGTTGTGCATCCTGTGGGTTTGGACAGTGTCTACTGATTGACATGTAACCACCTCCACAGTATCACATAGAATAGATCCACTGCCTCAACCATCTTCTGTGCTCTGCCTGTTCATCCTTCCCTCCCCTCAACCCCTGGCAACCACTGATCTTTTTAGAGTGCCCACAGTTTTGCCTTTTACAAAATGTCCAATTGTTGGACTCATGCTGTATAGCCTTTTTCAGATCAGCTTCTTTCACTTAGTAATCAACTTCTGGGATGAAGAGCTTTAGAAACTGTGTCTAATGCTCTAGGTGGCTGAAAGTATCAATCAAAGTCAGTCTCTCCACTTATACTACCCCTGCCCTTGGCCATTTTTTAAATTCCTGTGGAGGGTGTAGGGAAATCCATCCTGAAATATTTGTCCAGGTCATTTGTTTGTTTTTCCTGAGTAAAAACACACTGGGCACTGTGGTCAGGCACCATGCATTCACTCACTCATTGGTTCCACATGTATTTACCACACCCTCCTCAGCATGCTCCACCTTCCCTGAGGCACTGGGGCTACAGCGGGAGAGCACAACCTACCCAGCAGGAGCTGTCCAGCCTGCCCCCTGGTCAAGGGACAAAAGTTCAGGCAGGGGCTTGGCGTTTTACAGCACCAGTATTACTGGGTGCCCACCAGCCTCCCCTTGTTCTAATTGTCCTGCCAATGCTTAAGTTGCAAGAGGCATGCATATTTTTCTGGGGATTTTATTTCATTCCCTCAGAATCGATGGATCCCAACCAGTCCTTCCCCTCAACTCTGCCTCTTCCTCTTCCTCATTCCTCTTGCCCCAGCACACCTGATATGGAGAGCAGCCCCAGGCTGGCTGGGCCCCAGGGCATCCACAGAGTTTTTCAGTTTCCTTTTAGGGTGAAGTGGAGAAGTGGACCGGGAGTTCACAGTTACCGAGTTTCTGCTGTCTGTCAGACATTCTGCAGCATATGTAAGAGAGATGACGTCATCCTCGCATGAATGAAGCGGAAATGGAAACCCAGAAAAGGGCAGACATTTAGCACATCACGGAACTGTACCTGGAACCAGGTCTGTCTGGAACCAGAACTCAAATTCTTGACACTGTGACGTGTGTGCGTGTGTGTGTGTGTGTGTGTGTGTGCACGCGCGCGCGCGCCGTGGAAGTTGGTAGTAGTGGTAGGAGGTACTAGGAGGGGATAAACAGAGCAGTGGAAACCATCCCAGGCTCTTTTTCTCCACCTTGGGTCCTGGAGGGAGGAGCACGTGGCCACCCCTCTCCTGCTTCTGATCTGGCTGCAGCCATGTGTTGGGAATGCAGGAGGCATTAAGGAAAAGAGGTTCTTTTTCCTCTCCTCAGCGGGTCCTCTGTTCTCTTTAGCATGGCCTGGTAGGCTCCAGAGCCAGACTTCTTGAGTGCTAATCCCAGCTCTTCTGTTTGCTAGTGGTGTTTCTTTGGGCAGTTTATTTAAACTGTCTGTTCTTCAGTTTCCTCTTTTGCAATGGGGATAATAAGAAAAGTACCATCCTCATTCCTAGAATAGATGAATTTATTTATAAAGACAGAAAGTAGCGGGTTGCCAGGGACCAGGGGGATGTTAGTGTTTAATAATGGGTATGGAGTTTCAGTTTGAGAAGATGCAAAAGTGCTGGAAATGAAGACAGTGATGGCTACTCAGCAGTGGGAATGTACTTAATGCCACCCAGCTGTTTGCTTAACAACAGTTTACGTGTTGAAATATTTACCACAATTGAAAAAAGGAATCCCTTCCTCAAAGGACTTGGGGAGGTGAGAATGAGATTATGCATTTTAAGCACGTAAAACTGAGCCTGGCCCATATTAAATGCTTCACAAATGCGAGCTCTTATATGCTCCAACCTTCATCTTTTCCAGAGAAGTCCTGGAAACCAGGGGCAGAGCTATGTAGTACACACCTGTCACTGGCTCAGAGTTGCTGTGAGAAGGGGTCTCACAGCCAGCACCTGGAAGTGTTCCCTGTGCCCATGATTAGACAGCTGTCAGGACAGGGACTGGTGACTGTGCATTTTAATAGAAGAGCTCTCACTGCCCATGTCAAGCAGCAAGGTTATAAATGGAACACCGCTTGCTAAATTGCCCCATTTTGCACGGACTCACTTCATGAATTGCCAGCTCTGACGTGTGGCTAGATTTGATGGTTAAGCAAGAACAAAAGAACTATGAACCTACTGGGGAACACAGCCAATTAAATGGTATCAATGCAGGATGACTGAGAATAGAAGGGTGTGTTAATATTGTCATTGGCCTTGCCAACAACCATTTATGGATTGTCAACAGGGAAGGGGAGAAGGTGCTAAAGCAAAGTGCTTAGAGTTCAGATCAGGAATGGCAAGTGGCATGTTAGGGGACAGAGAAGGGAAGGCAGACACTCACCATCAATCCGGGGACAGAATTAGCACCCTTGTAAGGGGTGAAGCTCCTTCAGATCTTCAGACTTCCCTTATGCAATTCTCCCCAAACACCCCAATTCTGTTCAGATCAACAGCATTTATTGTGTGCTGTGTAGAGACCTCAGGGAGCTCAGAAGAGATCAGACAGCCCAGCCCAGGGGCAGGGAGCAGTCGAGAGAAAAGACTTCTCTGTCCTTATTCTGGCCTCCAGGATCCCTCTCTAGTCCACTGCAGCCACAATGCTGCCCCCCCAATTCTGGAGCCAGAGGACCCCATCATTCTGCAGGGACTTGCTCTCCAAGGCCCTCCCAGCTAATGGCTCTAAGACTTGTCCGTTCTAGTGCTTCTCAAGCTCTCTGTGGTGAAAGACCAGGTTTTATTTTGATTTCTCTTTAGTTTCCAATCCACTGTGAGAGCAGTACTTTTATATAATAAATGTTAATTACTAAATTAGTTTAGTAAATAGAGAATGAAATAAGAAACAAAGAGATACAAAACACAAGACCAGGTTTAATGATCACATGCAGCAGGCATACATTAACCTACTAACATCACTATGGAAGTTACTAGATGCTTACTCTTCATTTCTTTGCCTTTTCAGTTGTAGACTAGTAACAGAATGGCCTTTGCCTCGCTGGGGGACCCCATTCTGAATGGCTGTGCTCTAGGCTTGCTGGTATCTAAATGGTGTGCTAAGACAATCCACTGGGCATAGGAAGAAAATATTGGCACTTCTACTTATATTTTTATTGCATCATCCTTTAGTTTTTATCTTTGTGTGCATTTTTGATGTACACAGCACAATAGTAAAATAAGACATGCATATAATTTACAGGTTAATAAATTATATATGGCAAGTTGTGCCCAAAATCTTTTTACTGAAAGAGTTATGTGGCCAATAATGTTTTAAATCTGTCACCCTCGACTACTCACATAAAAGTTACTGCTATGCCTCTTTGAGATATCTCTTATCTTGTATTGGGCTTCTGTTAAGATTTCACCTGGGTACAGTGGATCACACATGTAATCCCAGCTCTTTGGGAAGCCGAGGCGGGTGGATCATGAGGTCAGGAGATTGAGACCATCCTGGTTAACATGGTACAACCCCATTTCTACTAAAAATACAAAAATTAGCTGGGTGTGGTGGTACATGCCTGTAGTCCCAGGCACTCGGGAGTCTGCGGCAGGAGAAACACTTGAACCTGGGAGGTAGAGGTTGCAATGAGCCGACATCACACCACTGCACTCCAGCCTGGGCAACAGAGTGAGACTCCATCTCAAAAAAAAAAAAAAGATTTCATACAGTTATACCTGGCCTAAAGTCATAATAAAATTATAAGTTATTTGCAGAACTATGTCTTATTTATGCTTATTTATGTATTAAGCTGAGAAAAGTATGGATGTGATCCCGGCACCATGCTAGGATGTGGAAATATGAAGATGTCTAGGAATTAATCTCCATTCCTTAGGGTAGACATATCTAAGTCAGGGACAGAGATGTATAAACTGATCATGCTTTTAGCGTGGCATGTGCAATCAAGTAAGCATGTGTAAGTTACAAACTTGGGGCATAAAGAGTGGTTCACTCCATTGGAGGCAGTACTCAGATAAAGATACCCCAGTGGAGCTTGATGCCTGAGAAGATGCATGGTTGACATGCAAAGCTAAGATATTTTGAGTAATAGCGTGCAAAAAGGCATAGAGGTCTTCACACTCATTGCCGACTCTCATTCCCTCCTGCAGTTGTATCTATTCCAGATCTCTCATCTTAGCATAAGATCCAGCTATGCATCTTAAATGTCCCTCAGTCCACTCACTCTGTGTATCAATGGCACCGCCATCTCTCCCTGTACCCACATCAGACTCCTCCCCATCCCACTCCCACACCCATTCTGTAAATATCTGTTTCATTCTACCCCCTTACCATGTCTCAAAGAAATTTTCTGCAGTATCGACAATGATAACACTTTTTATAAAGCAACTATTTTTGACCATTGTATGCTGGCAAGGTCAAGGACTGCCTTGGAATCCACAGTGGCTAGCAGAGTGCTTAGCTTACTACATAATACTAATACTAATTGATGATGATGATGATGATATTTAATGCTCACATGGTACTTAATTTGTGCCAGTGTTCTAAGCATTTCACATGTGATAACTCACTTAATCCTAAAAATAACCCTATGAAGTATATACTCTTATTATGCATTTTTATAGGGGAAGAAAATGAAGCACAGAGGTGAAATTATTTTCCCAAGGTGCATAGCTTGTAACAGCCCAATGTTGAGTGTGCGAATGAATACATAAGCAGGAGAATAAATGAACGAGGTCAGATAAATGGGATAGGTCATACAATGATAATTTCTTCCGTGCATGTAGTTAGTAGATTGGAGCCATTTCTTGGGTTTCTTTCTAAGGAGGTACTATTTGCTATTTCGGCAGTTGTAGTTTACCCCAGGGTGTAGTGGTGTACCAGAGAGAATGGAATCTGATGTACATGATCCAAACAAATAAGAGGATAAAACATTCCTGATGGAGAGGGAAAGGAAGTTGGCTGGTTCAAGGTGTTATTTCAGTTGGAGATATGAGTCAGGGTGGTTTATCTGCAGTCTGTGCCTGCAGAGTGATGCTGGCATCCTGCCTCATTCAGCCCTCACTACAAAAACATCGTGATAAGTGTCCCCCAGGGAGCCACATACCTGGGGTTTATACAACACCATGTCTTGGACATCTCTCAGGGGCTGTGGGCCATCTGTCACTGTTCCTTACTATTATTATTATTATTATTATTATTATTAATTATTATAGTTGAAGTTTTGTTCTTGTTGCCCAGGCTGGAGTACAGTGGCGCCATTATGGCTCATTGCAAGCGCTGCCTTTGGGTTCAAGCAATTCTCCTGCCTCAGCCTCCTGAGTAGCTGGGATTATAGATGTATGCCACCATGCCCAGCTAATTTTTATGTGTTTAGTAGAGATGGGTTTCATCATGTTGGCCAGGGTGGTCTCAAATTCCTGACCTCAGGTGACCCACCTGCCTCACTTGGCCTCCCAAAGTGCAGGGATTGCAGGTGTGAGCCACTGCGCCTGGCCTGTTCCTTATTTTTAAAACCTATTCTCAATCCCCATTATCTCCTCTATCACATTGGAACCTGGCTACCACAAACTATTGGCTATACATTTTCCCAATCTAGAAAAATGATGCTGCATGGACCTGTTTTCTGTCTTTCTCAATTCTCAATCCTCCCTGGGCTGACCCTCCATTGCCATAGGGCTCTGTGCCACTGTTCTGTGGTTCTCCCTGGGCCACTGAGACAGAAAAGCAATGCAAAGGTTCTCCTCACTCTCTCACTACCCTCTACAATCAAATAAATTTTAAGCCACCTCCACTTTTCCTGCTACTTTTATTTTCTTTCTTTCTCACAGTTATAAATACATACATGAATAAACTGCCCACTCTGATTCATAGGCTGTCAGAACTATAAAGAATCTTCAGAACACACTGATTTCTTCCTTTTACATATGAGCAAATGGAGGTCTAGAGAAGGTTGAGGACACTGTTCATGGGACACTGGGTGGATGGGAACGCTTGTTCGATTCTGGGGAACATGGGAGATAGAAATCATCCTCCCCTTGCATAAATTTATCCCTGCAGCTTCTACTTATATATGATAAAATTAAACTGTAAATTGAATTTAGTACTTTCCTGTGACTTCTCTTCCATTTTTCTATTTAGAACAACTATTTACAAATCTATTTCATTCCTTCTCTTCTCTGCTGATTTCCTTTTCCAAATTATTATTTAATATAGAATAATGAAGAGATGGGTTATGTTTTTCACTGCTCCCTTCTAGTGACTATATACAAATGAAAGAGTTGCCAATAGGATACCTGAAGAAAGATGAAACTTCAGTATCTGCTATTCCTCCAATGATGAAAACTGCTTTAGAGCAATCATTGAAATGTGACATTATTTGTAAATATCTGTTTACACATCCATCTTACCCAATGCATTATAAGCTCTGAAGGCACAAACTGTGTCATATTCCCTTTTGTGTTCCTTGTACAAAGCACAAGGTTTTGCACATAGTACTTGCTCAATCAATTATTGTAGAATTAGTGACTAAATGCAGTTATCAGTCTGGCCACACATTCAATGCTTATCCTCCCCTAATAGAATAGCCTACTTAGAGGAAATTGCCTTTGAGCTGAGCTTTCATGGAAAGAAAGACAGCACATGATACCGGGAGGAAGGAGGTTGTTTTATGCACATAGAATAAGCCAGACAAAGGCTTGGAAGCAGGAGACTAAAATTACTAGGTTGCCCATCAGGAAATTAAACAGTCCATCCATTCATTAGAGAAAGAACAAATGACAGGCCTTGTGCATTACCAGACTGTTAATAAGTAAGAGCCAGACTTGCTCTTATGGAAAGCCAGACACTGAATGTCATGTTATCCAACCCTCTCAAGCCACCCTATTCTTAAAGCCTTACTATTCAAAATTGCAGAAATCGTACAGAGTACTGGTGCTGGAATAAGGGGTTACAATTCCTCTTTTATAACTGTCTCTTTCCTCCTATTTCTCAAGCTACTGAAATAGTTTGTATTTGTCCAGATGATCTCATATTGAGTGGAGATACTGTGTGTGTGTGTGTGTGTGTGTGTGTGTGTGTGTGTGTGTGTGTATGAATGAGGGGATGCCTCATAATAAGCTTGCTGACCTCTTCCAATTGGGGTCCTTGCCTTTTAGATGTCAACTCACTCCACTTTGTCTGCTAGAATCAAATACAGCTTCCTAAGGGAAAACATGTCTAAGATGAGAGCAGAAGGATGAGAGGGTCTAACAAAATGTCGAGTATCTACTGGATGCCCCGAACTGTGTTTGATGCTTTATTCACTTGTTCCTCACAACAGCCCTGGAAAAGAGATACAATCCCTTTTTTACAGGTAATAAAGCTAAGGTTCAGAGCAATTTTTAAAAAATCTTTCTTGAGGTCACATAACTAAGTGATGAAGCCAGAATGAAATACAGGTCAAATACAGGTAAGCTTGTGATCCTTCCAACACGCCATGCTTACAATAGCAGTTACAAAATTATCCAAGACAAGCAACTAACCCAATTTAAAACTGGGGGAAAGGTTTGAACAGAAATTTCTCCAAAGAAGATATATAAATGGCCAATAAGCTCCTGAAAGGATGCTCAATATCATTAGTCACTAGGGAAATGCAAATCAAAATCACAGTGAGATACCACTTCACACCCTCTAGAATGGCTATAATAAAAAAGACAGACAATAACAATTGTTGATGAGGATGTGGAGAAATTGTATGAGAAATCAACCTTCATACAATTGTTGATTGGAATGTAATACAGCTGCCTTGGAAAATAATCTGTCAATTTCTCAAAAAGTTAAACATAGACTTACCATGTGTTCTACCAATACCACTCCTAGATATATATATGTAAGAGAATTGAAAACGATTGAAACACTAAAACTTGTCCATGATGTTTAGAGCAGCATTATTCATAACAGATAAAAAGAAAAAACCAACCCAAATACCCATCAACTGATGAAAAACTGTGCTGTATCTATATACTGGAATATTATTCAGCCATAAAAATGTGGATAGTATTGATAAATACTACAACACGGATAAACCTTGAAAGTATTTTGTTAAGGGAAAGAAGCCAGTCACAGAAAGTCATCTATTGTGTGATTCCATTTATGTGAAATGTCCAGAATAGGCCAATCTATAGGAATAGAAAGTAGAATAGTGGCCGTTAGGGAGCGGTGGGGAAGGGCGAGTGACTACTAAGGGATATTGGGTTTCTTTTTTGGGGCGATGAAAATGTTCTAGAATTAGATAGTCGTGATGGTTACACTAAAAATTCTGAATACACTAAAAATCACCGAATTGTACAGTTTAAAATTAAGAGCCCATTTTATGATAAGTGAATTGTGTCTCAATAAAGTTATTATAGAGGCTGGGTGTGGTGGCTCATGCCTGTAATCCCAGAAGTTTGGGAGGCCAAAGCAGATGGATTGCTTGAGGTCAGGAGTTTGAGACCACCATGGCCAACATGGGGAAAGCCCATCTCTACTAAAAATACAAAAATTAGCTGGGCATGGTGGTGGGTGCCTGTAATGCCAGTTACTCAGGAGGCTGAGGCAGGAGAATTGCTTGAACCCTGCAGGGCAGAGGTTGCAGTGAGCTGAGATCACGCCACTTCAATTCATCATGGGTGAAAGAGCAAAATGCCATCATAAATAAATAAAGTTATTATAGAATATGCATCTGAGACCAGAAGGCTGGCGTAAGCAAGTGTCAGGTAGCTATGCTTAGGAAAAACGCTAGGATACTGAGCACATACTACCAAGATTTAGGATTTGACAATAAAATCAAATGACTGACACAGTGCTTGCTGGGAAAGTCTGTAAATGACAGCTTCAGGGATGGGGTTCTTGATAAACAGCCAAAAAGGAGAATGAAAACACCCCTTTTGAATCTGTGGAGACATACTTCACTAAACACAAGTAATATTAGTGTATGTCACAGAGATTTCAGTGCTTGAGAGTGTACAGTCAATAGGAGACACAGCCATCATTTATAATACAACAGCATGATGAAGGCAGACTTAGTACTAGGATCTGCCATTGCCACTTTCACTTGTTCCTTTCTTTAAAAATATTTATTGAGCATCAGAATGTGCCAAGTATCTTGCTAGTTGAGTTATAATTTATTATGTTTACTTCCTCACTCATGAAGTATTAGTCTCTTCATTTTACAGGTGAAAAATCTGAGGCTCATAGACGTGAAGAAAACTGTCCAAAGTCACACAGCTAGTGAGTGGTAGAGGTAGAATTTGTGCCCAGACTTGTCTGACTCCAAAGCTAAGGGCCAGAGAGGTTTGGGCTGGAGAGTCAAGAACAAGTAGTGCCTTGCCAAGTGTGGACCATGTGGCGATGGGATAGATAAGGGAGGTGGTGATGTGAGCAACATCCAGTCCAGACTCTGCAGTCAAATGCCTGGGTTTGAATCTTGCCTCTTTCACCTCATGGGAATGTTGTGTCGATTTAATAAGTGTATGTATGCAAAAACGCTTACAACAGTGGTTGGCATGTAGTGAAGATTCAACGTGCAGAAGTTTTATTATAGCCTCTTATGAATACAAGCTCAGTGTTGTGGCTCTGAGGTTGACGATCATTAAGATAGAAAAACCCCTTTCAGGTTTACAGTTAAAACATGGTTAACTCTGGAGAGGAGGATTGGTGAAGAAGTAGGATAAATAGAGAAGAAGGATATTTTCTCTGTTTTTACAAGGTTTGAATTTTTTATAATCATGTATTATTTTTTAAAATAAAAACACCGTATCTTATAAAAATGCTTCCACCAATAAAAGAACACTTGTGCTTGGGGAAAAAATAATTCTGGAGGATCTGCATTTATTTTAATTTCTGAGGAAACCCAAAAAGTCAACCTACTGTATGCAGCCTCCGGTCCAGAGTCTTTGCAGTGAGAGGCACACTGCCAATTTTGTAGATTCGTTTACTTTACTCCCTCAGCCTGTTTTCCATTATGAGCAATTTGCTGTCATTCAATCTTAATAGATGACCTGGCAGACATTTCTAGACCTCAGCTCTGCACAGAGCACCTCTCAGATTCCTCCCTGCTAGGTACTCTCTAGAAGGAGGATGTTTACAGGAGCCTACAAGCAGGGTCTTTCTCTAGGAGACTCATGGATGGGTAGGGGAGACCTGTGAAGTGGGAGTCTGAACATTCCGTTATTGCCGAAATTTGGAGCTAAATAGAAGGAGGAAGACGAAGAGGTGAGTAGCTAGTGTCCCTCTTAGTGAGGAATGACAAGCCATCTCAAGCATCTCACCCTGGGGAGTGTAGGTAGGCTGTATAGCTTCTATCTTGCCCAGTCTAAGTTTTCCATGTCAACTTTAGAAGGCTCTTTTTCCTTGGCTGAAATTTGGCTTTCTCGTCTGTGAATTGGACTTCATATTTCCTCTGTTCCATGAATTTGGTGAAATCTATTTAGCTATGGCCTGAAATGTTTTGTAAGGCTTCTGAGAGCAAACCATTGAGCATTTTCATAATGGAAAGTGAGATGATACAGAAATAAGGACAGAGTACAGTTGAGTGATTCATTGTCAGCCTTGAAGGAATCCAAGTGTGAAGGCACTTAATTCACCTTTAGACTTAGCCCACCAGAATAGAGTCCAAAGCCAGCAAAAATTCAATGTTTTATACTTAACTATATATAAGGATGAGTATATGCTAGGAGCCAACATCAAGGACCCAAGGAGAAAGGTTCTAGAATGTTGTAAGAAAAAAAAAAAGTCTATTATTATCTTGCAGGTATCTCTAAAAGAGTAACTAGATATTGTTATATCCTAGCTAAAGTCCCAAGAATAAATGCCTCCCAGGGCTTCCTGCCCTTTCAAGAACACCTGTATCCCATCTCCATTGGACTCTGAAAAACACATGTCTCCATTTTCCCTCTCCCTCTGCTGAGCCAGATCTTGGCATGGGAGCAAAAAAAGAGGCAGCCCTGAGGTGTCTCTATCTCACATATCCCTTACAAGGACAAGATGCCCTCTGTCCTGCTCTCCTATGCTTGGACTAAGGTTTACCCAAGGCCAGTATAACCTCATACAAAGAAGGGGGAGAGTTCAGAGCTCATATGATTCAAGTTATAAAATGATCCAAGAATTTAAGAGGCAAAGACCACTGGTGTCTGAGACCACTGGTGTCTGCTTTACAAGGCTTTTCTTCTGTTCCCATCCACATGCAACCAGACAGTGTGAGAATCTGGTGGTTCACACACCACTGGGTTTTCTCTTCTTTTCTGTCTCTTGGGTGGGCAGTGGGGGAAAGGGGATTTTCTTTTTCCTGAGTTCTTCATCTCTTCACGGAAATGTTCCTAATGGCAGCGCAATGTATCTGTTATGAAAAAGTTCTTATTTTTATTTTATTTTATTTATTTATTTATTTTTGAGACGGAGTTTCCCTCTTGTTACCCAGGCTGGAGTGCAATGGCACGATCTTGGCTCACCTCAACCTCCGCCTCCTGGGTTCAGGCAATTCTCCTGCCTCAGCCTCCTGAGTAGCTGGGATTACAGGCACGTGCCACCATGCCCAGCTAATTTTTTGTAGTTTTAGTAGAGACGGGGTTTCACCATATTGACCAGGATGGTCTCTATCTCTTGACCTCGTGATTCACCCACCTCAGCCTCCCAAAGTGCTGGGATTACAGGTGTGAACCACTGCGCCCGGCCAAAGTTCTTATTTTACTGTTGGTTTATTTACTAATCTGTTGGTAAGTGTGGCATTGGGGAGGCTTGAAGGAATCCAGGATATGCCCTAGCCTCCATTTCCAAAAGGAGGGGACATTTTTGCAAATGTGATAGAATTATTAAAATTATATAAAATCAACTGTTTCATGAAATCAGCCTCATGTGTTCTGTAATTGGTATTAGATCATACTTTGAGAAAAAAAAGTCAAGATAGAAAGGAATTTCTTTAAGTATATTTGAACAACTAAACAAGCAATGATACTGTAACCATACTATTTCTGTCCAGCTGGCCTAGCTGCTCAAATTTTCTTCAAATCAACACTTACTTAGCTCTGTATCATCAGGATGCTACAACCTCTGGATCATTTGTACAGCTTAGCCTGAGTGACTAGGACTGGCTTGGCAGGGAACCTGCGCCAACGTTAGTGTCCCTCCTATAGCTATCCAGAAAGGAGAGGAAGGTGAGAAGGCAGGAAAAGGGGAGAGCTGCACATTCTTAGCATGTTGGGCCATTCTAGAAACTTCTAGGACTCAAATATGTTTAGGAAACTAAAATTGGCAGACCACGTGATGAGGGGGAAAAAGTGACGGGGCAAGTCTCCCTGTTGTTCCCTCTAGCT
Organism: Callithrix jacchus; assembly: GCF_049354715.1. Lineage (NCBI taxonomy): Eukaryota > Metazoa > Chordata > Mammalia > Primates > Cebidae > Callithrix > Callithrix jacchus. The sequence goes on along the minus strand of NC_133519.1, from coordinate 41,538,400 downwards.
GGCCACCCTCCCTTTCCCATCTGGCTTACTCTCTAGCTCCCCCTTCTCAGTCTAGACACTTGGATCAAGATGTTGCAGAATACGCTTGCAATGTTTTCACCTTTGCACCTTTACTCGGGTCTTTCCCCTTTCCTTCCCACTTTTCAAGGCTTAGCTCAGAAAATCATGTTCTTTGTGAGGGCTCGCCTGAGATGTTCTAGTTTTTAAAATTTCATAGATATATAAAATTTTATATTTATATAAATGTAAAATATATTTATATATAAACATAAATTTATATATTTATATAAATTTATATAATTATAAATTATATATTTATAATTATGGATCTATTTATATAAATATAAAATTTAATATATATATATATATAACTTTTAAGTTCAGGGGTACATGTGCATGTTTGTTATACAGGTAAACTCATGTCACGGGGGTTTGTTGCACAGGTTATTTCATCACCCAGGTATTAAGCCTAGTTCCCATTAGTTATTTTTCCTGATCCTCTCCCACCGCCCACCCTCCACCTTCCTATAAGTCCCAGTGTGTGATGTTCTTTTCTATGTGTCTATGCATTCTCATCATTTAGCTCCCATTTACAAGTGAGAACAAGTGCTTTTTGGTTTCCTGTTCCTGCAATAGTTTGTCAAGGATAATGGCCTCCAACTTCATCCATGTCCCTACAAAGGACGTGATCTCATTCTTTTTTATGGCTACATAGCGTTCCATGATGTATATGTACCACATTTTCTTTATCCAGTCTACCATTGATGGGTATTTAGATTGATTCCATGTGTTTGCTATTGTGACTAGTACTGTAATGAACAAATGTGTGCATGCATCTTTATAAAAGAATGATTTTATATTCCTCTGGGTATACACCCAATAATAGAATTGCTGAGTTGAACAGTAATTTACAAGAAATAAACAACCTCATTAAAAAGTGGGCGAAAGACATGAAAAGACACTATTTAAAAGAAGACATACATGCAGCCAAAAATCATATGAAAAAAAGTTCAACATCACAGATTGTTAGAGAAATGCAAATCAGAACCACAATGAGATACCATCTCACACCAGTCAGAATGGCTATTATTAAAAAGTCAGTAAATAACAGATGTTGGCGAGGTTGTGGAGAAAAAGGAGCACTTGTACACTGTTGGTGGGAGTGTAAATTAGTCTAATCATTTTGGAAGAGAGTGTGGTGATTCCTCAAAGATGAGATGTTCTGTTGAATTTGATGTCTCTCTTCCCTGAGCCACTAAAGCCCTTGGCCTGGGCACCTGTGTTCTCCCATGTATTATTTAGTGTGATCTCCCTAAACCTCACCAATATTCTCCACATTCTGCCCTCCACCTCACCATAGCTGTCCCAAATCATACATCACAAACTTTTTGAGACATAGGTTGTGTCTTATTCATTTCTATATTATCCATAGCAGATGGCACTGAGCCAGACTACTGTGGACACTAAAAGTTAAATATTGGCTGTGAATTCTAACAGTAGACCTGATTCTATGAGTGAAAAGTTGCTTGGGTTTTAGATAGTTATTTTAAGACATACCAAGTTTAATTTAGAAAATTCCATCTTCTACTGCTATAAATGGCCCTGACAGCCTAAGAAATTTCATCTCCTTCCAAAGGTGAACATTTCTCACCCTCTTGTTAACTCAGTGTATTTATATACTATGAATACAGTTAGGCATAACCGATTGGCTCAGGCCCATAGTTTATCCAGCTGATCTTGTCCCTGGCATGACATTAGTAGGATCCACGGGGGTTCATGTTCTAATGGGACTCAGGTCCAAGCACAAATTTAAACGAAATATTTGAGATCTGGGACACACGCACGTGATGATGGTGCTACATTTTGATGCTCTGTAATTTAGCAGGTAAATGCAAACAACCCACCCATCTGGGTGGTGCCCAGGCACCCTGGGTCATTTGCTAGTATTGCTGATTGGAAAGCCTTGGAAAGGCAACAAGCTGTTAGAGGCACCCAACAGGCTGACTGTTCACAAGGCGGCTCTCAGAGTCTCTGGCTTTTATGAATTATGGGGAACAGTAGAGATAAGGGTTATGAGCAAATTATCTGTTTAGACAGAATGAGGTTCAAGTCCTGCCCTACCACTTCTGAAGAAAGAATGTAAAACAAAATACTTAATGTCATTCATGCTCGTTTTTTAATATCTGTAAATTGGAGAAATAGCTCACTTCCTGTCATTGTCCTGAGGTTTCTATGAGATTGTGCACCTCTCAATTGTGTGAGACACATAGTAAATGCTCAGGGTGTGCTACCTGGCTATTATGAGTTGACCACTTCCATGTGCTGAGTGACAGATGCTCCACCTCTTGAGTGACAGATGTTTCTCCATTGGTTCTGGCTTTTGAGCAGAAGGCATTGCTCTGTGAAGACTGTGCTGAACTCACTGTATCCTCAGTAGAGCTCTGAGATTTCCAGAGGATTTAAAAGGTTAAGAGGATAATGGTACAACCCTGGCTGTCAAAAACCTTTCCCTGACTGTCTGAGTCTGGGAGAAGGGCAGCAGAGGCTCCATGGGTTTGAACAACGTGAACTGTAACAGGCCCAGAAACACACTGTGAGCAGAATCTGGGCTGGGGGCCTCCTGGAGAGTGAGCCATGGAGAGAGTGAGCCACAGGAACCCATGCTGGGGCTACATTTCTAATCTTGGCCTCATTGGCACCTTCCCAACCAACCAATGTAATGCACATCTATTAATACATTCACTCAACAAAATTTTATTAAGTACCTGCTCTGCGCCAGGCACTGAGTTCATGGAATTTTCATTCAATTAAAGGAGATGGATGTCAATCAGTTTGCCACAGGAATAGCAACATAGGCCTGATTCTCAAACCTTAGTGTACATCAGAATCACCTGAAGCGTTTGTTAAAACACAGATTGGGGGCCCACCCGCGCCCTCTGATTCAATGGGCCTGGAGTGCGGCCCAATCGTTTGCATTCCTAAGGAGCTTCTAGGTGCCACTGGTGCTGCTGGTCTTGGAACTACACTTGGAGAACCACTACTCCATCATAACAAACTGTGAGAAGTTCTCTGCGGGGAAAATAAGAGGCTTCTGTGAGAGCATATGAGGAGGACCTAACTCAGAAGGACTCTCCGAGGAGTAGCATTTGAACAGAGCCTTGAAGGATGAATAGGTGAGAAAGATGGATGCGAGGGGTGAGAATGTGGAAACTGTGAGGAGAAAAGCGACAGGGGGAGTCGGAGAATGGATGCCAGCATAGCTGCAGCATGGTGGGTGGGCCAGGGGTTAGATGGACCATGCAGGGCCTGTGGAGAAGAAGTATTGTGGGTCTATGCCGAGCACAGTGGAAGGAGCCTTTGTTGAGCAGAAAATTGACATGTTCTCGGCCAGGTGTGGTGACTCACGCCTATAATCCCAGCACTTTGGGGACAATCCAGCCTGATCAACATGGTGAAACCCCGTCTCTACTAAAAATACAAAAATTAGCTGGGTGTGGTGGCGCATACCTGTAATCCCAGCTACTTGGGAGGCTGAGGTGGGAGAATCGCTTGAACCCAGGATGTGGAGGTTGCGGTGAGCCAATATCGCGCCATTGCACTCCAGCCTGGGCAGCAAGAGCAAAACTCTGTCAAAAAAAAAAAAAATTAAGATGTTTTGATTTGTTTGTAAAATTTAACTTATTACCACTGTATGGCAGATGTGTTAGAGAGAAGCAAAAATGGTTGTTAGGAAGCTTTTACAGAAGTCCTGGCAAAAGATGGTGGCTTTTGTGGTGGGCGAGTGGTGCCTATGGCGACTGAGAGAAGTAGGTAACTCTGAGATATTGTTTGAATATAAAACTGATAGAATTTGGTGATGGATTGGATATGGGAGAGAGAGAGGTAAAAGTTAAAGATGGTTGGCGGGCCACGGTGGCTCACATCTATAATCCCAGGACTTTGGGAGGCTGAGGTGGAAGGATCACTGGAGCCCAGGAGTTCAAGACGAGCCTGGGCAACATGGTGAGACCCTGTCTCTACAAACAACACAAAAATTAGGCAGGCATAGTGGCATGTGCCTGTAGTCCTAGCTACTCACGAGGCTGAGGTAGGAGGATCACCTTAGCCTGTCAAGGCTACAGTGAGCCATGATCTCACCACTGCACTCCAGCCTGGGTGACAGAGTGAGACACTGTCTCAAAAAAAAAAAAAAAAAAAAAAGCATTAAAGATGGTCACAGGCAAGTAAGATTGAATTATAGCAGCAGGACAGATCTGATGTTCTTCCTGAGAAAGTGATGAAAATTTCGTGTCCATATCCACTGACAGTCTTTATCTAACCTTACTCCTGTCCTTCCTCCTCTGTCATCGCTTTGTTCTCAAGCCAGCCTATACCCACCTGTCACTTGGGCTGCGTAAGCTATTTGTTGCAGCAATAGGCTATCTGAAGATAAGGGCAAGGCTCTGGCCATGCAGAATAAGACCTGTGGGCTTGGGCTCCTTGTATGACAAACATGGTGGGGAAAAAGGATTGTCCAGACACAGAGGCTCTACATGCCTTTCAGATTTTATCCACTAAACTCAAAGCATTCATCAGAGAAAGCTTATCCTTGCCATCCTTAGTGAACTGTGTGGCAACACTATACCGTGGCAACACTGAACCATGGAGTGATATGCGTTGCCCTCTGCTAGAGAGGGAATGGAGCCAATTCCAGAGTGCGGGGTTGGAGCTTCCTGACTCCCAGGTATCTCACTGGGGCCTCTTGCTCAAGCAAGTAGAAGTAGGTCATAAGCAGCAATCAGGGACAGGAACAGGATGTTCCCAACTGGAGGTTTGAATATCAGTGAGTCAAAGTGGAGGTTCCCATGGCAATGGTAATGCTACCTCTTTTTTGAGACCAGCAATCCAGCAATATGGGGGCGAGTCAACTGCTGCTTTGCAAACCTGTTGTATTTCTTCAGTTTCATCTCTAAGACTGGAAATATTTATGATGACTTGGGTCCTGGGCATTTGGCAGAGTTTCAGATGGTTTTCCACATGGTGATGTGGTCTCAGGATAGAGGCCCAGATACACAACCTCAAGGACTGTGTCCTTCCCCAGTCTGCTGCATGAGCCTCAGAGAATGATAGACTTCAAGGCTCCAATGCAGTGAGATTTTTCCAGTAGCTTAAAGCTCCTTTAGGGTATTTCAAAACCTTCCAACTTTACTGATTTGAAAAAGATATCAAGAAGAGAAGGATGAATGGAGAAGATCCTACTGACTGTTTCAGAAAGATCTCTGAGAATCTTTGCTCTAGTCTCTGTCTTTTTAAGAGGATGTATTCAGAAAAAGATGGCTAGAGCCTCCTCTCTGACCCCCTCTTCATATTCCGTTGCCCATTTGGTCAGTTGCATGCCCAGGCCATGCAGGCCCTTGGCACTTCATCTCAGCAGCAGTCAGAGAATTCTTGAATCACAGAATCTTACAGCTGGAAAGTGCTTCAGTCAGAGAGGGGTGAGCATGGGCTGCCTGAGACTTTACAGCTTCAACCAGGTGAGGCCTTCGCCACAGTGCAGGGCCTTGATGTGGTCACCATGTTCCTAGGACCAGCTGTTAGTTTTATACATACTAGTCCCATAGACAGACTTACAATAACCAGGCTTGCAATAAACTGGCATATAAATGCAAATGTCCATATTTGCATTTTATGATGGGGAATATTCTGTTTCAGTGACCAGAATTCTCACTCGCATGTGTCTTTTTTTTTTTTTTTTTGAGACAGAGTCTCATTCTGTCACCCAGGCTGGAGTGCTGTGGTATGATCTTGGCTCACTGCAACCTTCGCCTTCCAGGGTTCAAGCAATTCTCCTCCTCAGCCTCCCGAGTAGCTGGGATTACAGGCACCTGCCTTCATATCCAGCTGCTTTTTGTAGTTTTAGTAGAGACGGGGTTTCACCATGTTGGTTGGTCTTGAACTCCGGTCCTCAGGTGATCTACTCACCATGGCCTCCCTAAGTGCTGGGATTACAGGCGTGAGCCACTGCACCTGGCCTCTCACACGTCTCTTATCCAATGTCAAGCTCTTCAGGAGATTGAATCGGTAATGAGAAGCTTGGTTAGTGATCAGCGCTTCAGAGCCAAGGGAGGTAGATATTTTGAAGGCTTTTTATCTCGAAGAGAAAACTGATGAAATCTCCCTGCCCAACAACGGACACTTTTTTGGGTTAGCGCAGAATGCTTAGGTGCCCTGAACTAGATGTTCTCTCCAGGACAGCCCTGGGAAAATAAGTATTGATAAGTCTGTTCCTTCGGGCTTACATGGGATCCACTCAGACGGTGTCCTTGTTGGTTGCACAAGGACATTGGGCTCCAATGGAGTGGTGGGTTTTGCAGTATTCCAGACATGGTATGGCCAGCACATAACTGTAAAAGCTTATTGTCTTCCTCAGTCTGCACAAGATACAGAACATGCATGTTCTAGAGTTACAGCCACGTGTAGTATAGCCAAGAATGAGGATAAGAGCAGAAACAGCTTCTGAGAAATCAAGATATGTGTAGCAAAACCCACTGGATGACATTGCATGTCATTGGGTTTCAGCTCTCTGGATGTTCATATTATTTACAGTTATGTCCTCACAAATCACACCCTGGTCACCTTGTCTCCTGATTTATTGACGTTCTCTTAGGATGAGTTGATCATTCGTAGTCTCCCTTTCCAAGGGTACCCAGTTTCTATTTTCTTGCAGGGACCCTGTTAGAGCCTCCTTTAGGATTGTGGAGGACGAGTAGCTCGCCTAATCTAACACTTTAGAACAAGAATTTCCAATGCCATATCTCCAGCCTGCCTCGGCTTGAATGTGCCAACAGTATGGAATTCACCCCTCTTCTAGAGATTCGGTAGTTTCAATAAAGACCCTGGGCTGAAAGGGATAAACCAATCAGAAGATATTGTCAATGCCCAACTGTGTGTCCAGCACCTGACCTGTGGTTGAGGTTTTCTAGGTGCTGTGGGGGATGCTAAAGAAGAGCAAGTAGACCAGGAATGGGTAGTTGGCCCCTTTCCAAAGTTCTGCAGGCGATGAGGGTTCAGACATTCACAGACTTGGCAGTTTGTGTCCTTAGCACCCCTGGAGCTCATTCAATCACCTAGAATTACAGCACTCCTGTCCATCCATGGCTCTAGGTATCTGCCACTTTGATGGAAAAAGCTGAACCCTGTGGCCTGTGGGAAGAATTGTAAGGGCAAGACTGGGTCTAGCATGGAGGGAATAGTCTGCCACCGGGAATCCATGCGCCTGGTCAGAGTGTCCGAAAATCCCACCATATCTTTGGCCTTTTTGTTTGTTTGTTTGTTATAGTGTATCTCCAGAAAGCTCCTATTATAATGCAAATCATTTTACATGAAATCAGTAACAGATAAAGATGAAAGTGGCTGAGCAAAGACTAAGACCTTGACTATGAGGCACTGAAGGAGAGGATAGAGATGCTGAGTGATGATAGGTTAGCTAATTACAGTGATGGGACACAGCCCCCTGGGGCCTCGCAATCCCTAGCGCAAGATTCCGCAGTGACATTTTATTGCCATTTTGCTGACACAATTTTGGAACTGGGAAAATTTCCCTTCAGATCCATGTTGAACTCAGAGAACTAGCTCGTAGTGCAAATCCCAGATATCTCACTTGATAACTTTGTGATCTTAGGTAAGGTACTGAATTTCTTTGAGTTATACGTCGCCTAACTGTAAAAGAGAGAAAACAATGCCTACTCAGAAGGACTGTGTGAAGATTAAGTGAAATTATGTGTAATGTGTGGTGCATGGTAGACATACAATAATTCCATTTATTAATGGAAATTATTATTTCTCCTTTTATTTCTGTAGCAGCGTCCTTTAATGATGTCCATAAAGAATTCCTTCTACTCCACTCCCAAGGGTATCATCTAGATGTAAAATTGTTCACTCAAGTATTCCATGAGCTGAACTGTGGTCAAGCCTAATAACAAAAGTGAATTTTGATTAAGAAGCACCGGTCTTTGAAAGTCAGACATGCATATTCCTTACTAAAAATAACTTACATTCTTTGAATGGTAAAATTATAGTAATAAGATTTTTCACTTTCTAAAGGAGGGTCCTGTTCTTTCTTTCTGTTTTCCTTCCCCCTTTTTTCTTCTTCCCTTTTTCAGCCTGCAAGATATCTTTGAATGGATTTCTCTCAAATTTTCCTCCTAAATTGACAGGAGCTGACCAGGACAGTTCCCTGATCTCAGCTAGTGAGTGCGAACAGAGATTCCCCTGTTCGCCTGCACATGCTGGGTCATGGCTCTTGCTTGGTGTGTGGAAGAAGGAAAAAAGAAAATCTTGACCATCTCCTCTCCCCATTCATTTATTCACACCACTTAACACCCTCTATTGTGATCCCCTTGTTAGATGAGTTCCATGACGGCAGGGACTGTGCGTATCTTTCATGTCTTCACATGCTCAGTGTTTGCACACTGTCTGGTGCACAGCAGGGATTCGGTGCGTGAATGTGTGGGATGGCAGCCTGGTGGGGCAAGGTTACACAGCAAGTCCAGAATAGAGCCTAACTCTGGAGCCTCAGACTATATTCTACCAGTCCAAGCAAGAGAATCCTGATTTTGGCCCGAGAGATGCATCTTCTAGCGAAGTCAGCATTGGGATGGCTTTGGTTCTCAGAGGGGTGGGCTTCCTAGTTCTCCCTCCCAGGCTCCCAGTCTGCAAGGCCAAGATCCAGTTCCAGAAGGAAATCAATATTTGATGTTCCCTTCCTTCCCCAGCATTGGCTCAGAGCGCTAGAAATCTCATGCCCTCCTTACACCACACAGATAAAAAATCTCTCCTTTGGCTTTTACCTACTGGGCCTGGGCCCCCCCACTGCTACGGGGGATTTTAGCTATATTATTTTCTGCTGCTCTGAGTGCCAACAGCACACTCAGCATTAGACACAAACATGCAAAGACGCAGCTCTTGCCTGCCCCAAAGTCTTGCTGGGTAAGTTAAACAGACTATAAAATGCAGACTTCAAATATGCCAGAGGCAAAGGCATTTAAAATTCTCAGCGGGGGCTGAAAAGAGAACGCTTTTAAAGGCTTTTCATTTCTTCCTCTTCCTTTGCCTTCAGCATTTGAGCTGCCTGAGAGTTGTCCTGCCTCTTCTGTCTATGACCATTTAAGGATGACTGGTCCTTTTGTGAGCAGGCAAAGGCTTTGAGATATTGGCTGTGAATGTGGACAGCTCTTCCCAGGCTGCCCAAAGGAGCAGAGGCAGCTAAACTTGGCAACCAACATTTCCAAGCCAGCTTTCCATTCCACCATGCGTAATAGTGTGATTAAATTGATGATTCAGGATCTCAAGCCAGCAGAGCTCTGTCCTTTGGGAGAAATATAATCCATATGACAGGTTTTACCTAGGCTATTTCTGAACACCAGAAACCAGTGCCGAGGACAGCGTAGATCAGAGAGCTGGTGAGCTGGGCCCTTCGGGGTCAGAAGCCACCTGGGCCAGAGTTTTACAGGTAATGCTCTGGTGCACTGAGTCCATGCTGTGTTCACTTTGGTGTCCCTTTCTCCTAGCAAGGACATAACCTGGTGTCATATTCTCTCCTAAGCAATGTGAGGAGACACTACCTTGACTTCCAAGGATTTGTATCCTGATCTTCTGGTAGGGATGTTATTTCGGGGAAGTTATGTTCACCAGCTAATGAAAGCATCAAGACTGAAACAGTGAACTCAGATCTCGCCAAAACACAAGACCCCTGAAAGCGTAATACCTTCCTTCCATCTGGAATGTGTGGCAGTATGGAATGAAGGAAAGAAGTTTTTCTGTTTGTTTTGTTAAAGCAAAGGGACCTACTTGAAATGCCCCTTATTGTGCATGTGTCAGGAAAGACCTTCTGTTCCAGCAAGTCTCCAAACACTGGGCTGCAAGGCTGGTCTGACGTGTTATGCACAAATGCTTACATTTTCTCAGTCATTCCCCGACACCCCTGATCTCCTTCTCTTATTTTTGACTGAGAAAAGGGTCTTAGGAACAAATGACATAAATATTTTGGTGAATCTAATATTGGACTCAATTTTGCTTGGTGCAGTTCCTTATACACAGAGGATCCCAATGGAGGGGCACTGATGGTGGGAGAGATAGAAATGATTTAATAGTAACTCACTCAGCATTCCCAGAATAAATTACTTCTGTTCCCACTATGGCGTGTGTGTGCACTTACATACTCATACGTGTGGACATGTGCACGCATGCACAGCTTAAGAACCAACAAGCCATGTTGCTTATTCAAGGGACCATAAACCTTTAAAAGATACTTTTGCTGAGTTGGCTGTTTTAACTAAACTTCATGTCAAATTGAAAGGAGAAAACATACCAACATGTCACCCATGCTGAGAAAATGAAAGAGCAGGGCATTTTATTTATAGGTCCTGTCTTTTAAAGGAAGGCAGTCAAAGACAGACCTTTCTAAATGAATGAGAGGAATGCGGGAGCAGTGCAGGAATCCGGGAGGTATATCAGGAATCCCCTTGGGGTTACCTTTTTGTGGACATGTCCCCATTCGTTCACTCCACCTGGCCCAAGTAGCCATGGAAGGGAGCCAAGTTTCTGAGGAAGGCATGTGCTCACTCAGAGTGTCGGCATGAATAACAAGGGTTGAAGTCAACTGCTCTAAAAGAGTGTGATGACTGCGGGCCATCTAACACCTGGACAGTGGTAACACTCAAGGAAAAATCGTTTCCATTCTAACGTCTGAGACTTCATGGGAGCCCCTGCTATATGCTGCACAACTTTTATTGCATTTCAAAAATAAGCGCTACTGCAGTCACCCATAGACTCAGAGGTATTTTTAATAACTCCTATGTCCAGTGCTAAGGGCTTCAGAAACACAAGGGTAGTGTGGTAGCAGCAACAACAAACGCTTTTATAATGCTTACTACTATGTGTCCAGCACTTTCCCAAGCTTTTTCCAAATAATAATGTATTCAATCTAATTTAATTCTCTCAACAGCCCTATGAGGGAGGTAATATCATCATCATGATCATTATGATCATTTTTAGAGAAATAGGGTCTTGCTCTGTCACCCAGTGTGGAGTGCAGTGACATGATCATGACTTACTGCGGCCTCGACCTCCTGGGCTCAAGTGATTCTCCTGTCTCACCCTCTTGAGTAGCTAAGACTACAGGCATGCCCAGCTCATTTTTGTATTTTCTGTAGAGATGGTATCTCATTATATTGCACATGCCAGTCTCAAACTCCTGGCCTCAAGCCATCCTCCCACCTTGGCCTCCAGAATGCTGGGATTACAGGCATGAACCGCAGTGCCCAGCTGGGAGGTACTGTTATTTTCCCCTGTTACAGACTATAAGCCAGGAGTTTGTTCTCTATAGTAGTGAATACTCACGGAATACTCACGGAATACTCACGGAATACTCACAGAAGAAAGTGACAAGCTGCCAGAGAAGATACAAAGGAAGTGCGATAGTTGTGTGTAGGAGGAAAAGTGACTTCCCAGCCAGAAGGTCAAGGAAGGCTTTAGAGAGGAGGTGGAATCTGAGTGGGTCTTGAAGAGTGGGGTGGGTTTCTGTGTGTTTGCTCTTTCTTTGCTTTGTCATAGAAAGAAAGGGATGAGAAATTATCATAATGGGGTAAGAATGGGGTGTAGGGCTGTTTAGGCTGTCAAAAGTCAAAATTACAACATATTTAATTTAAAGATCTTAATTGACATTTATTTGTGATTCTAGAATCAGGCAACACCTCATTTTGTGAAATGAAATGAGTGTTCCGATGAGCTGAGCAGAGGAAACTGGTTTCATAGACAAAAAAAAGGCTGAGAAAAGCAGAAACAGAAAACAAAAAAAAAAAAAAGGCTGGTCATTCCAAAGCTACTTTCCTTGTAAAGGTTATAACAGAGGAGACTTCCTTATCATGCCAGCTAAAACTGCCCTGTGTGGGGACTCAGCAATTATCTCCCTCTTCTGATTTCTTAGAAGGTAACCAACATGCCTGTAATCCCAGGTACTCAAAAGGGTGAGAGAGGAGAATCACTTGAGCTCAGAAGGTCAAGGCTGCAGTAAGTCATGATTGTGCCACTGTACTCCAGAGCAGGGCCCTATCTCTCTATAAATGATGATGATGATGATGATGACAACGACGATGATGATAATGCCTCCCTCGTGGGGCTGTTGAGACGATTGAATTAGATTAATATATCTAAAACATTATTATAGTTTTGGCTTGGTAATATCGAACTTCAGCATGAGGGACTCCAGTTTGGTTTGGTCTGTTGTGGCTGGTTCAGGAGATCAGTCCCAACCAGTGGCCCTTTATAAATGTTAATTAACAAGGCAGAGGGCTGTAAGAGCAGAGGTACAGAGGTTGTGGGTTACTGGGGATGACAACATGTGTTATGGCTAGGAAACCGAAGAACAAGAGTCTGGAAAGGTAGAGGAAAGGGAAGTAAAGGTAAATTTGGAGTTCGGACTCATTCGTGTTGACCTTGAAGGTGAGATCGGGGTGTTCAGTCTGGTGGCAGAGGGAACGATGGAACTGAGAAGAAAAACCCTGGAGGCCATTGCAGAGAGAGACTACTGGTAAACAGTCCAACTGAGAGGCAAGGAGGACCTAGCAGCAGTAGAAATGGAGCTGAGAATCAGGAGGCAGACGTGAGAGGTGACAGATGATTAGATGTGGGGAGATATATGCGTTCATTTCCTGTTGCTTATAACACAGTACCTGAAACTGGGCAATTTATAAAGAAAAGGATTTTATTTCTTATAGTATGAAAGCTGAGAAGTCCCAGGTTGAGGGGCTGCATCTGACGAGGGCCTTCTTGCTGCAGGTGCTCTGTGAAGAGTCCCAAGACAGCACAGGGTATTACATGGGGAGAGGGCTGATTAGATCCCTCAGGTCTCTCTTCCTCGTCTTAAAAAAGCCACCAGTTCTAGTCCCATCATAACCCATTAATTCACTAATTCACTAATCCATGATTAGTCCATTCATGAGAGCAGAGCCCTCATGACCTAATGACTTCTTAAAGGCTTCACCTTTCAATACTGCCACATCGGGGATTAAGTTTCCTTTTATTGGTAATAATTTCTTGTTTTTTATTGAGGTAAAATATACATATATAATGTATCATGGTAATCAGAATTTCAGCACAATTTTGGAGGGGTCAAATATTCAACCACAGTGGGGGAGAAGGCAGTGGATGGAAGGAGTCAAAGATGACGTCAAGGCTTAATGACTTGAAGAGGTAGGTGATGTTAGTAGACGCAAGTCAGCTAGCGGGAGGCAGGTTGCGGTGGAGGAAGAGAAGAGAAAATTGTGTGTTAACAGTGTCATTTTAGTTTACAACAGGATGTCCAGAGGGAGATTCACAACAGGTAGAATGAGGAGATGGGGTTCTTGGAAGAGCAGCTGGGATTGGAGATGATGACTTTTTACAGTCCGTCTCCCCGCTGTGTCTCTGAACCAGTGGAAAACAGACACAGAGCAGCTGGACAATTTCCAGTGGCCCCCGGATGGGGAGGAAGCGCTGCCAGTGAGGCAGGCTTGTGCTCAATCTAAGCTCTGTCATCACTATGTGGTCCTGGAAAAGATGCTCTGCCTTTCTCAGCTTCTGAGAAACACATTTTCAAAAGAGAGTTTAAATGAGATATGGTTTTAAATGCCTCGTACTTAGTGGGGCCTCTAAGTATTCTGTTCTGCTTTGTCTGGAAGTGTTTCCAGAGTTTATCTGTGTTTCTGCTACTAAACCTCTTATGATGCCGAGGACAGCCCCCACAGCAAAGAATTATCTGGTCCAAAACGTCAGTAGTGCTGAGGCTGAGAAGGCCTGCATTAATCCACTTACTTATTATTTATAAAGCACCTACTAAGCACCAGCTCTAAATACAGTGTTGAGAATATAAAGATGAAAAGGCAAATTTGTGCTCTCAAACACCCCGACAGTATTGTGAGGAGACAGACAGGGAATCGAACAATGATATGGAAAAAAGGCATGTGCTATTATGGGGTACATACAAAGGCCGGTGGAACAGTGGAAAGCAGTGCATCGTGGTGGTTGAAGGCAGCCTCTTTGGAATGGGTCAGCCTGGAATAGAATCGCAGTTATACTGTATTTATACTGTACCACCTGGGACAGGCTATTTCACCCCTATGAACCTCAGTTTTGTCATCTATAATGCAGATGATTATGCTTGCCTCATTGTGCTATTGTAAGGATTAAATGCATTCGGCACATAACGATCAGTGCTAACACATACTAATCGGTCAATAGATGGTAACTGATGATAATGAGAGGATGAGGATGAAAATGATGCTTGCCTGCCTCAGGATTTAGGAAAGCTTCTCAGTATTTAACCCAAGGCTTGAGGGATGAGTAGAAGCTGCTACGTAAGCAACGAGGGAGAGGCCTAACAGGGAAGAGGAATCATCTAGTTCCTTCTTAGAAAACTCATAAGCAGAAAACTCGTAAGCTCTCCCCTTTTGTGCAAAGTTAACACATAAAAGAAGGATGTGTGCTGTGATTTTCTCACTATGGGTCTAAGCATCCTCTGGTCTATTTCAGAGAGGCTTTAAGTAGCTCTCTTTATTTATTTTATTTCATTTTGTTTTTATTGTATTTTATTATTTTATTTTTCAGTTTCACTCTTGTTGCCTAGGCTGAGTGCAATGGCATGAACTTTGCTCGCCGCAATCTCTGTCTCCTGGGTTCAAGTGATTCTCCTGCCTCAGCCTCCCACGTGGCTGGGATTACAGGCATGCACCACAACACCTGGCTTATTTTGTATATTTAGTAGAGATGGAGCTTCTCCATGTTGGTCAGGCTGGTCTCAAACTCCTGACTTCAGGTGATCTGCCCGCCTCTGCCTCCCAAAGTTCTGGGGTTACGGGTATGAGCCACTGCGGCCAGCCAATTTTTTTTATTAATTTGTTATCCTTTTTTTTTGAGATGGAGTTTCACTCCTGTGGCCCAGGCTGGAGTGCAATGGCACGATCTTGGTTTACCATAAACTCCGCCTCCCGGGTTCAAGCGATTCTCCTGCCTCAGCCTCCCGAGTAGCTGGGATTACAGATATGTGCCCAGCTAATTTTGTATTTTTACTAGAGATGGGGTTTCTCCAGGTTGGTCAGGGTGGTCTTGAACTCCTGACCTCAGGTGAGCCACTCACCTCGGCCTCCCAAAGTGCTGGGATTACAGGCATGGGCCCCCGCGCCCAGCTAATTTGTTATTCATTTTAAAAAATTTTGTTGAGACAAGGGTTCCACTATGTTGCCTAGGCTGGTCTTGAACTCCTGGTCTCAAGCAATCCTTCCACCTCAGCCTCCCAAAGTGCTGGGATTACAGGCATGAGCCACCTTGTCTGGTTTATGGTTCTCTTTAGGAGATCCAAAGTGCAACCCTGAGAAGGGGGCAGCCACCACTATGGAGACTTTTTTGCAGTGTGGAAGGTTTCTCACTGGGAGACAAGCTTTGCATTTCTGGCCTCAGCAGGGGCAGTGGGTGGGGGTTCCCCATGCCAAAGCGTTGGTAGAAAAAATGAGGAAGGAAGATGAAAACAACCGCATGGATGTAATGGTCTGTGAGGAAACTTCCCCTCAACGAATTCACAGGTGGGATTCCCCCTTATGTAAATGTCTTTAGGGGCAAATCATCTGAAAGAATGGAGTCCAGATTCTATCAGCCTGTATAACTACTTTGTTATGCTTTCCTGTGTGATCCTGAAAGGACTGTTTTCCTCTGAGCATTCTTTGATGGAAATTAAAGTAATCATAAATATGATCAGGAAGTAACTTGGAGTGAAGGAAACAGTTTCTCCTCTCTCTCTCTCTCTCTCTCTCTCTCTCTCTCTCTCTCTCTCTCTCTCTCTCTCTCTCTCTCTCTCTCTCCTTTTTTCCTGTTGCCCAGGCTGGGTGCAGTAGTACAGTCATGGCTCACCGCAACCTCCTTCTCCCAGGCTCAAGCAATCCTTCTACCTCAGCCTCCTGGGTAGCTGGAACTACAGGAGCCTGCCACCATGCCTGTCTAATTTTTTTTTTTTTGTATTTTTTGTAGAGACAAGGTTCTGCTATGTTGCCCAGGCTGGTCTCAAACTCCTGAGCTCAAGCGATCCACCTGCTTTGGTCTCCCAAAGCACTGGGGTTACACACATGAGTCACCATGCTTGGCCTTTCTCATACTTAACAGTAACCAGCATTTAGTGGGTGTCTATTATGTGTGGCCACTTGTCCCAAAATGCCTCACTTATATTATTCATAGTATTGTGGTTGCCATTTCAGAGCAGGGACAATTAATGAGTAGGTGCATAGAAAAGAGCGGATGGTCCTAGAGTCTCGCAGGGAGCCACACACGTGCCTTCTTGACTTGCAGCAGTCCATCCTACCACCCTGCGCAAACTGCCACAGACGAAAGTGCCAAGGACCTGGGCTTGGCTGACCTGGGCTCAAGTTCTAGCCCAGCCGCCCATCCACTGCATGACCTCAGGCAAGTCACCCAGCCTGTCAGAACCTCAGTTTCCTCCTCGGTAAACCAAGGACAGGTCCTACCGCAGCGCACAGCTCATCGTCAGGATCTCATGAAATAACGCACGTGGAGTCTTTGTGAGCCACAGCCTTCGCACAAGTAAAGCACATTAGCATAATAATCACTGCCCCACCCTTCGTATAAATCCAGGTTGTTAGATGGGGCTTCTGGGTCACAATCCTTTTGCTCCCCTGCCATTAGGGCACCTGGGGATGTTGTAATTAAACCACCAACCCAGCAGGTCATCTTTGGATTACGTGTCCTCAGCCCAGCTTGGTAGGCCTGGGAGGACAAATACCTCCCAGCACCCAAACAGGTACGCTGACATCTAAGTCAAGCAAGTTTTTGCAAAGCTTCCCAGTCCTGGCTGTCCATGAGAAGACGCTAACCCAGAGGCCAGGTGTGGTGGCTCACACTTACAATCCCAGCACTTTGGGAGGCTGAGGTGCGTGGATCACTTGAGGTCAGGAGTTTAAAACCAGCCTAGTCAACATGGTGAAACCTTGTCTCTACTAAAAATACAAAAATTAGCTGGGTGTGATGATGCATGCCTGTAATCCCAGCTACTCAGGGAGGCTGAGGCATGAGATTGAGGTTGCAGTGAGCTGAGATTTCACCACTGCACTTACAGCCTGGGTGACAGAGCAAGATTCCATCTCAAAAAAAAAGAAGCATCAGCTAACCCAGGGAAACAATGCCAGGATCAAATGACTATCAGCCACTTTGCCACCTGGGCACTAACCAGCTGTATCTATTTGGGGATGTCTTCCATGGAAGCCATTGAGAGAGGCTGGGTTTGCCAGCACAGATGTCTGCTCTTCAGAGTTTTGGCCCCCAGCAGGGAAGCAGCACCCCAGAAGGGCAGAGCCAGGAAGTCTGATTCTCTAGCCTGAGGCCCCTGGCATGGCTGGTTGGCAACTGACATTAAGGAAGGTGATGGGACCAGACTCTCTGCTCCTTGTAATCATTGTGATTGGCCTAAGTGACTGATGATCTGCCAAGGGCCTATGGCAACCGACATTCCCCTTTTATGTGTTCTTGTTTTCAGGACGCTGATGGTTAGTAATAGCAATGGACTGGCTGCTGAGGACATGCTTGTGGTTCCAGGCATTAATGAATGCTTCTAACCCCCACCTGAGGCAGACACAGCTCCCTCAGGACCTCTCACTGGGCCACCCAGAAGGCAGAGATAAAGACGCTCTCTCAAAAGAAGCTTCATTTTTTGGGTACAGATGGTACCTTCTTGGCTACAGGGCAGTTATCAAAAACGCATTGTGTAACAACTAAGTGAGATAAGCCATGTCAGTGCTGAGAACAGTGCCCAGCATATTGTAAGTGTACAATTAATATTGACCCTTGTGATTATCTTTGTCACAACAACCTTTTATCCCAGCTTTAAACGAGGACATTGGAGCTCAGACAAGGTAAATCTCTTGTCCAGGGACTTTCAGCTCTGGGATTTGAACCCGATACCGCTACTCTGGGCTGAGCTTCTGATGCTGTTGAAACTCTCTAGAGTAATGCTGCAAAAAACTCAAGCAGTGCTGTCCATGCACTGACTCTGGGTACCCATCTCTGAGGATTTAAAACTGTGATCTCAGGAACTGGAGCCATCGTGCCCACCCATGATGGGATGTTTGTTCCTAAGGGAGCCCTTGGGGGGGGGGGTACCTGGCAGGACCCCGTGAAATCAGCCTTAGTAAATGGAGGCACTTGGCTCTGATGCCCTTTCAGTCGTGCCCTCCCCACCCTGTTTTGCCCCACTCGTAGCCCAAGACAGAGTGGGATAGTCTCCAAAAGGTTGTCTGGCCACATTGCCTGACAGGACAGTTTTCAGCTGTTTCTTTCTCTTTTCCAAGCCAGCACGTCTCACCGTAGTGCTCAGCTCCTCCTCCTCCTCTGTAGCCTCCTAAAGCCAGTGCTACTTCCTAAGTCCTGGGATTAATAATAAATTGCCCTCTGAGGTCAGCTCAGTTGTCTAGGAGCAGTTTTTCAGGCTGATAGAGTGCACTCAAGAGACGTGAGTTCTAGTTTTAGCTTTTCCATTTACCAACTTGGGCAACAGTAATAATACGTGTTAATGTAACGTCGACAAAACAGTTTCTCAGACCTTATTTCATTTGATTCTCCTAAGACCGTGTGAGTCATCAGAACAGGTTTCCTTATTTCCATCTTACAGAAAAGAGCATGAGGTTAAGCACTTCATCAAGATTATACCTCTAAATGTGAAAAACAGAACCTAAATCTAAGATTTCCAAATAGAAATTCCTAAGCTATTTCTACACTGTTGTCATCTGTCCCCCAACCCCACACCTAATTTTTTCATGTGCAAAGTGAGGATATTTGGAATAAATGATCTCAAGTATTCTTTCTAGCTTTCAAGTAGAATCTAGTATCTTGCAGTTTTCAGATGCACCCTGATTCATCTGAAGAACTCAAGAGTTATAATATCTGCCTCACGGTTGATGATCTGTCAGATCTATTTCCATTCTTCTATCTGTATCTAATAGCATTTGCTTTTTTTTTTTTTTTTAAGAGATGGGGGTCCAACTGTGCTGCCAAGGCTGGTCTGGGCTCCAGTGATCCTCCTGTAGCTACAGATGCAGGCCATTGTGCCTGGCAACATTTCCATTGTTATAGTTCACAGCATACACTTTCTTTAGGGAGGGGATCAATTTGAAATCAATAATAAGAGAACAACCACTTTATTCCTTAGATTTCACTAGCAAATAAAGAAACAGCCCTACAAGTATACACACATCCCAGCATTTCCACTACTTTTGCATTAAACATCTAAGCACAGTGCAGGCCTCTATCTATATAGAAGCCAGGTTTGTGACATCTAGAATCATCTACAATGCATTTAGACCCTTGGAAAATGGCAATAAAAGCGCAAATGGATGGAAAGTATTGATGGCAAAAGGTATCTAAGTGATTAAGCATTTAAAAATGGAGCAGGAAACGATTGTTGCCAGCAGAGAAGCTTCATCTGAATCCTTGGTCCATTACTCTTGAAGAAATAATTATAAAAGCCCACAAACTGATGGCAACTGTCAATTACAGATACTTCTCAAATGTATGGTATTTTTTGCTGTGGAGAGGAGGTGGTTAAGATTATTGGTAGTAAGAAAACCTAGATTCAAGGTTTTATTTCTTAGTAAATGACTCAACCTTTTAATGTCTTGGGTTTTTTGTGTATAAGACCTGTATGACAATGATAACACTAAATAATATATCAAATGGTGATGTGGGGATTTTGAACTTTAAAGAGATAAATTGGTATTTGTATTTTCATCAGTGTAAAACATATTCATGATTTTTTAAATATACTACTACTGACAGGTAGTAGTAAACAGCAGGATTCTCTCTCTTCCTAATTTTTTTCTTATTTTTATCCCTTCATTATATCACCCTTTTTCTCTCATTGTAGAAATCTTTTTTCCCATTATTATTTTTTTTTAATTAAGGAAAAGGTTTACATAGAGTGACAAGCACAGATCTTAAATGTTCAAGTCAATGAATTTTGATAAATGCACCTGTGTAACCAACTCTCCAGTCAAGATAAATACCATTTCCATCAGCCCAGAAAGTTTTCCCCTACTCCCTTCCAGGTAATCCTTGTCTCCCTTAGGCAGCTATTCTGATTTTTTTCACTATAGATTAGTTTTGCATTCTTGAGCTTTAGATTAATGAAATTAAACAGCATACATTGTTTTGTATTGGGCTTTCTACTCCCAACAGACTTATCTGTGTTCTTGTAAGCAGCATAGTGTACCCTTTGGATTGCTGTGTAGTATTCCATTATTTGAATCTACCACAATTTATTTATCTACCATTTTCCTATTGGTGAACATTTGGGTTGTTCTTAGTTTGGAGCTATTGTAAACACGATTGCTCTAAACATTCTTGTGTACGTATTTTTGTGGTCACAGGTTTTCATTTCTTTTTAGGTAAGTATTTAGGAATAGAATTGCTGAATCATCTGGTGTTTGTTTAATTTTGTAAAGAACTACTACATGGTTTTCCAAAGTGGTTGCCATTTGACAATCCTACCAGCAATGTATGAGAATTCCAGTTCCTCCATATCACCAACAGTCTTCAGTATTGTCAGTCTTTTTAATTGTAGGTTTTCAAATCCATATGAAATGATATGAGATATAACCAGTGCGGGAAACTAGGTGAAGAGTATTCTCTCTACTCTCTTTGCAACTTTCTGTGAAGCTATAATTATTTTCAAAATAAAAAGGTTTTTAAAACATATTGGTTTTTTAAACAGGTATGAAGTGGTATCTCATTGTAGTGTTCTTTTACATTTATTTGATTTCTAATGACATTGAGTACTTTTTCCATATGGTTACTGGCCACTTGTAAATATCTTCTTTTGTGAAATGTCCATTCAGGTTTTCATACATTTTCTTTTAATTGGCTTGTCTTTTGGTTATTAAATGACCTGCATCCTAATCTATTAGGCTTAGATTTGATTGTGGCACTACCCCAGTAACACTACAGTGGTACTGTTGGTTAAAACCCAACAAGCCAAATTTCACCGGGCTGATTTAGGAAAACACTATAGTCTGTTGCCAAGGAATAAAGATAGTATGAGAAGAAATCACATACATTTAGGGAAGAATTTAGACTATGTTCTAGTTTCTCACAGAAGAGTTTCACAGAATTCAGATACCCTTGTTGTGAAGGTCTCCACCTCCTACTCTCCTTGTAAACCTCCTTGATCTCCTGAGATCATCCTGTGCCCAAAGATAGGCCAGCTTGTGGTATTCATAGATTATTTATCCAACAAGCGTTGATGGGTGCCTACCATATGTCAAGCACTGGCTAGGCTTGGGATCAAAAGATATGTTAGACATGATCCTGACTTCTGGGCACCTACAATCTAGTTGGTAAAACATATAGTAAAAGTAATGAAATAAAATGAATGAAGTACACAGGGATAACTGCAAAAAGGGGTGTGCACAACGTGGTAGCACAAAGGCACAATCAACTAACCCCACCCTGGGACACCAGAGAAGTTATATTTTTTCCCCAAACTTTAGGAAGGCTTTATATAGACATTTCTCCCATGTCTGTCCCAAGGAGATGTAGTCAAGCTGTAACTGAAGATGGCTATAGCAGAAACATCTTCAAGCTTGGCTGTAGCAAAAGCATTCATAATCAGAAAAAGAGCCTCCTCACATCACCTTGCCATGGACGGGTACAGAGGAGACTCAGGTGGTGGCCATGTTGGTGGTTCATTCACATTTTACACTAATGAATGGAGGGCTCTTTCCTTCCTATTTGCATCCACAGCCAGAGGTATAGATTTTCCCAGACATAGAGCTGGATTTGTGTAGAGGTGTAGAATAGGAAGAGGCTGTGTCATTTCTACCAGAACTTTCTAATTTGGACATCTGAGTAGATGGTGCTGCTGTTAACAGCGATGGGATCTAATAAGAAGAAGGAAACTAGTCGTTTGGGGAATTGTTATTTGGTCGTGATTGTTTGACTTTTCACAGAAGCCCAGTAAATTGGGAATAATGGAATAGTTGAGTGGATTAAATGAGGAGATATCTGCAAGGTACTTAGCAGGTTATACTTGACAATTATTATTGATCGATGTAGTGAGGAGCTGGGAGACCTGGCAGAATCAGATTTTTATGTTAATCTTATTCCAAGTTGTGCTCTAGTTCCTTAATGCTCTCCACTTAGGACAAAATGTGACCTTTTCCTGACCCGGAACAGACAGGAAGTGAGCCCAGAGCTTCCTCACTGGGGCACCCTGGAGTATCCCAACCCCACAGCTCAGCTGTCCTCGCAGTTTGGGTCAGGACCTGAAAAATGGGTAGCCTTAGGCTGGGTGCGGCAGCTCATGCCTATAATCCCAGCAATTTGAGAGGCTGGGACAGGCAGATCACTTGAGGTCAGGAGTTCAAGACAAGTCTGGCCAAAACAGTGAAATCCCATCTCTACTACAAATACAAAAATTAGCCAGGCTTGGTGGTGGGTGCCTGTAATCCCAGCTACTTAGGAGGCTGAGGGGGGAAAATTGCTTGAACCCCAGAGGCGGAGATTGCATTGAGCTGAGATCGTGGTACTGCACTCCAGCCTGGGAGCAAGACTCTGGTCTCAAAAAAAAAAAAAAAAAAACGGGTGGTTTTGTACCTACCTCAGCTGCCTTCCATGGGCCCTGTGGCAGGGGCAGACACAGATAGAGTCTTGAGTGTGTTGAAATGAACTTAGTTGAAAGAAGGGAGTCTATTGAAATGCAACAGGGCCAGGCGCGGTGGCTCACACCTGTCATCCTAGCACTTTGGGAGTCCGAGGTGGGTGGATCACCTGAAGTCAAGAGTTCAAGACCACACTGGCCAACATGGTAAAACCCCGTCTCTACTAAAAATACAAAAATTAGTCTGGCATGGTGGCATGTGCCTGTAATCCCAGCTACTCGGGGGGCTAAGGCAGGGGAATTGTTTGAGCCCGAGAGAGATGGAGGTTTCAGTGAGCTGAGATCATGCCACTGCACTCCAGCCGAGGTGACAGAGCGAGACATCATCTCAAAAAAAGAGAAAGAAAGAATGAAAGAGAAAGAGAGAAAGAAAGAGAAAAGAGAAAAGAAATAAAAGAAATGCAACAGGAAGCAAAACTTGGTGGAGAGGGCCCTAAGGTCTAATAGCCACTTACTATGGTGGGAAGGTTGAGCAGAAGACAATGGCTCATCACAACCAGAACTCAGAGAATCCTGCAATGGGCTTCAGCCTGGGCAAGAAGGGCACTAGAGACCAACACCTTTCCCTTGAAGAGGCTGTGTAGAAGACCAAGGAACATCTCCTTTGATGTTTGTTTGACCAGATTGCCCAGGTGACAGCTCAGGATGGGGCAGCCTGGGGAGACACCACCTGCTTGTCCAGTACGCCTCTGGAGGTAACTTTGGGCTCTGCAAACCCCAAGGATGGCAGTGAGTACCAGGCAAAACACAGTCTCCACGGTATGCTCATGCAGACACTTTTCTCTGAGTGCGGCTGGTGGGGGGGGCCAACGGAGAAGCCTTTGTTGCGGTGTATGGGTGGAAGCGATCCTTCCCAGTGAGTGCCCTCTTCCTTCCATGAGCAAGAGGTATCACGTACATTTGCCAAAGCCTCTGCACTTGTCTTTATCACTTCCTTTTTTCAGCTTTCTTATTTAACTGGGAACAATGAGATCATTTTCTCCTTTCAGCTTTCTTACTTACTGGGCACAATTAGACAGCATTGGTGGGTCCCTGAGATAGTTGAAGAGAACAAGTACACAGCTGGAAATGACAGAGCTAATGGCAGCATTTATAAGTCAGGAGGGGGAAGCTCCAGCAGCAGATTATATCTGAAGAAAGCCAAAAGGAGCACCATGTTTCAGGTTTATCCAGCAATGACTTGAGTTATGGGGAAGTCAAGCTTCTTAGTAAGTATATTTGTTTCCTATTTTGCTGTGACAAATTGCCAGAAGTTTAGTGGCTTAAAACAATGCACATGTATTATCTTCCAGTTCTGGAGGCCAGAAGTCCAAAACAGATTAGGTGGGCTGCATTCCTTCTGGAGGCTCCTGGGGAAAATCCGTTTCTTTGCCCATTTCCAACTTCTAGAGACCGCTTGCACTCCTTGACTCGTGGCCCCACATTACTCTGATCTCTGCTTCCTTCCTCACATCTCCTTCTCTGCCCACCATAGTAGAGTGACACTCTCAACCCACCTCCAGCTGAGTTTTCTTTTGACCCAAGGACCTCTTTGAAGATGTTCAGTCATGCCACTGAGTGCTGGGGTGACCCCACTTTTACCGAGTCCATGTATCCCCTGGAGGGTTCTCTGGGCATTGGCTTCTGCCTGGTTTTTGTTCCTTCTCCTAAAAGAGATTTGTGCAGCTGGTTGGAGTCCTTCTCTCTATAGGGTTTTCCAATGGGAGCCAGCTTCATCCCAAGTTTGTGTCAGAGCTGATGTCGTTACCTAGTAACACTGACGTCATGCCCTGGTCCAGTCATAGGGCCATCCTAAGATCATCATCTCTGAGAGCTGTCACCCTGTGGTTCCCAACAGGCTGATGGCTGCTACTGCAAACAAAATGAGAATAAATGTGCAGGTTTTTGAAGGCCCCGAAACCAGCAGGGAGGGTGAGGGCAGTGCACGCAGACCGGGACTAGGCTGAGAATTTCCCCTGGTAAGTCTGGGTCCCCAGAGAAATGGTGAGATTCAAGGAAGCTGTGGCATTTCCTCTGGTCCAGAGTAGTTTCAAAGTGAACTGGGGTGGTCCTCCTGGGCCTGGCTAGCATGTTGTCAGTCAGGCTGAAAGGCAGGCAAGTGTCTTTTTGACTTTTTATTATCTCCTCCCCGACCCCCGTGTGCAGGGCTGGCTGGTAGGAGGCTGAAAATCAGCCTGGATCTTGAATAAACCCAGGGAAATAGGAGTTAGGAAGGAAGGGTGGCAGAAAAGGAGAGGAGAGGGAGGGAAAGAAGAGGGAGAGAAAGAAAGAGAGAAACTGACCGATTGCATCTCACTTTTATTCCATGTGTTCGTACAGATCTCAAACCTCATTTTAAGCTTTTTCTCAATTCTGTTTGCCCTCAGTTTCCCCCTCCCTTTGGTTGCAGTCTATGTGACTGAGTACTCTAATTTATTCAGCATTTAGTGCTTTTTAACCTGGGTATCCACAATGATTAACATCACATCCTGCCTCTTATAATTTAATTCTGAGGTGCATCCTGGGTTATCATTTCCCCAAAAGACAGTTAGGTAAGATAAAATTGTCTATTAAAAATCCTACATTGGTGAGACCAGAGAACGCAGAAAAGAGCAGGCCTAACTTTAAGACTCTTGGCCCTGTGCATCTAGAAAATTCTAGAAAAGGCCCACTATCTTTGTGTTTGTGTTAAAAACAAACAGTTCTAACAGAAAGACGGCACTCCTGACTGGGAGGCACACATAGTGCTTTGGCAGAGCTTGCAGCTGAGGACACAGGTTTGATTTGGAGGGCTGCAAAAGTGTGCAACACGGAGGCCAGGCACCGTGACTCACGCCTGTAATCTCAGCACTTTGGGAGGCTGAGGTGGGTGGATCACCTGAGGTCAGGAGTTCGAGACCAGCCTGGCCAACATAGTGAAACCCCATCTATACAAAAATACAAAAATCAGCTGATATGGTGACGAGCACCTAGAATCCCAGCTACTCCAGAGGCTGAGGCAGGATAATCGTTTGAACCAGGGAGGCAGTGAGCCCAGATCACACCACTGCACACCAGCCTGGGCAACAGAGTGAGACTCTCATAAATAAATAAATAAATAAATACAAATAAAAAACTGTGTGCCATGGGTGAGTGGCTGGCCATGGGGTAGTCTGGCGGGTGGGGCGGACTGTGTTGCCCTAGGGAGAGAAGGTTCTGCATTACCAGCAGCATGCAGGTGCCGGGCTGTCTGGAAGGCTCAGGCCTGAGGCTGCAGCTGCAGGAGTGTCAGGTCACTAGCCCGACAGGAGAGAGGAGGGAGACCCCAGAAAGGCAGGCAGCTGAAAAAAGAAAGCCTGGTGGCTTTTCATGTAGGAAGAAAAGGTGTTTACATTCCAAGCTCCTGATTCCCTTGGCTTCCCTTGGAAACCAAACCTGCCTCTGCTTCCCTCTGACACTCAGCTTCTGGGTACCTGCCTTTCATCTTGTCTATGCAGCGCGGCACCCTCCAGCTCTCCTCTCCTTTACGTCTTGCCTCCCCTCCCGTCAGCCTGTCTCCTCCACAAGTCCCCAGCTGTGAGCTGAAAAATAGGCTTTGGCAACCCTCCCCCAGACCCTTCCCCTGCTTTTCATGCATGTTTTATGACAGCAGCTGTGATTGATGTCTGCCCTCTTTCCAGTTGCAGTGCTCAGTGCGCCATGGCCACCCCCACCTGCCCCTCATGATTTCACATGCCTCTGTGCTTTTGCTGGGAGAGCTGTGAGGGGTGTCATTTGCAGGGGCTCCCAGCTGAGTAGCAGGCTGAAAATCAGCCTGGATCTTGAATAAACCCAGGGAAGTAGGAGGAAGGAAGGAAGGGTGGCAGAAAAGGAGGGGAGAGGGAGAGAGAAAGAAAGGAAAGGAGAGAGACAGAGGAGGCTCCTTCAGCATGTCTGAGAGGCTGAGTGGTGATCTGAAGGAAACATTAGGATCATTTACACAGGGATTGGGAGCTCTGAGCCCTGAAGGAGATGAAAACGATTTTCTGCATATTTTACTCTAGATAATCTGAAAGGACATTAAAGTGGGGAGGAACTGCCAATTGGAATAGAATTCATCTCGCTGATTCTGTTTGAATTAACCATTAAAGATGCAGATTTCTTAGGTCATTAAGAAATGCCTCATTAATTCAGGAGTGCCACAGCTCTATGCTTACATTGGTGACGGGTTAACCCAGACTTCCTGAGGTGCACATAGCCCACCAAGTTTTGCTTTGGTATGGGGCAGTAACTGGCCAGTCAGCTCTGGCGCCAAAGCCACTAACAATGTTCTCACCTAGTGAAGGCGTGGTTGAGGAACAGCATGGAGGCTTCCTGGGGAGGGAGTAGGTAGGGACTGTAGTAAAGCAGCCCAAGCTAAAAGCCAGCACCTGTCCCGTCCTCCTTTGTTCTGCTCTCTGCCTGGCTGCTTTTGTAACACGGTCCCAGAGCCTGGTGTTGGGGGCCCTCTGCTCAACTGACATCCCAGGATAGTGCTAATTCCAGATTCCTCACCAAATCCTGGGTCTCCAGAGACTGCTTGATTTTATTTACCAAATGCACAAATAGAGTGCACTGTGTGCCAGGCACTGTTCAAAATGCTGTACTTACATTGACTAAAATAATGTTCATAACAATCCTATGCGATAGATACTGTTTCGATCTCCATTTTACAGATGAGGCAACTCGGGCATAAAGCCACTAAGTAGCTGGCCTGAGTCCATGCAGCTGGGCAGTGGTAGAGCTGGGATTTGAACCTGGACACTCTGGCTCCAGATGCATGTGCTCAGTCACTGTTTTGCTGCATTTCACGATGGCTCCCACTCTCTCCCCGTTCCATATCCAGCCTCCCAGTTTTGGAGGGAAGAGGAGTTGTGATAGAGTGAGGGGAGCACAGAACTGGAAATCAGAAAACCTGGATGCTAGTCTGGGTTGTGCGGCTATCTGGCCAGGTGACCCTGTGCAATGCACTTAAGCTTTCTGAGCCCCAGTTCCATGGCTTTCAGAGAAGGGAGTGGATTAGACGACTTCTGTACCTCTCTAACACTGGATGTTTGCAATGCCCCCATAGAGCACTCACCCAAGCTTGGAACCAACTATCTCTGCAGCCTCCTGGATCTCCCCTTGGGGATTATCAAGAAAAGGTAGGAGCAGGAAGGAAAGTGAATATGTTCAGTTAAAAGGTGATGGGTGGGCAGTATCTGTTGGGAAAGAGGACAGCTCATTGTGTCTCTGGCTTCTGCCCTCCGTGAGGGGAACAGTAAGGGCTCGAATAATGATTTTAGCAGGGTCATCCCCACTGCAGGCTCAGTAGGAAATTGCTAAAAGCTATTCTTATTCAGCTGAAGATTATCCAAGTAGGTCTCCTCCCACACAGGTGGTAGCAGATAGATTCCAACCACTCCTGAATGACTTGGCGGAATGCACGCTTTAATTGGTTAAAATAGACCATTTTACCTAATTAAGAGTCAGGATCAGGGAGTTTAAAGTATCCTATTTCCTCAATGCTAAGATACATGCTTTTCGTGTTGAACATTTCTGAAACCGCAATAAATCTTTACAACCAACAATATTTATCTTCAATTTAGTGTTTCTTCTCCTACACACACACACACACACACACACACACACACACACACAATTAAAATGGATGACGCTTGTTTGAATTAAGGAAATACAACAGCGTGACTGTTGCTCTAGTTTGTGTTGGTAATAGGCTAGAAATCACTTTAGCGAGAAAAGAAACTTCTTATAGATAATCATGAAACCCCATAGGCAGAAATGGCTTCTGGGAGGCTAGGAACCCTGATTTGGAAAGCTGTGGGGAACACTTGAAGTATGTCTGTCTCTCATCTTTGCCTCTGTGTAGCTGATTCATTGTTTGCTATTTCTACTGACTTGCTACCTCTGCCCATCAAGATGCACAGCACAAAAACAGACAACCACAGCCTCGCAGAAGGACCAAATCTCTCCATCTCCATGTTTCTCTGTCTCCCTCTCCTGTAATCCAAATACCAGGGGAAGGATTCCTATTGGCTCTTCTAGTTCAATCAACTGATGGTGGAATGGGAAGTACGGTCACATTTTACAAGGCAGCTAGCAAGTCCTAATACTGTGAGTCCACAGGTCAGGCTAGGAGACTGTAGATTGGGGCAGACATTGCACAAGATCTCCCCAGCAGGAGGCAAAGCTTTGTTGGTGCAGAACATTGTTCCCATGGCACTAGGTATTGGGGTTGGGAGGACAGTAGGCAGGGCTCCCAGAGATAAGTCACCAGGAGGATCGCTAGCTCTGGACGTCAAGCATGATGGTCAGATCAGCAGTGACTATGCTGATTCATGGGGCTGGCTAGGGCTTTGCCCTGATCATCATCTCTCACAGAAAGGACTAGAGATCAGAGGGTTCATTACCCAAGGGCATTGCCCAAGGAGAAGTGGCAGGAAGGCAAAAATGGCAAATTCCAGAAGAGGATTCTCCCAGAAGGGCTCATTAACATTTAGTATGAGAGAGGCTCTTTTCAGAATGCTCTTTGAGGGTCCATATTTTGCTGATCTCAGCTTCCGACTGTGTCCAAAACAATCATAGCCCCTCCAAAGCTTCTGGAGGGGAGAAGGGGTAGAGTGGGGAAGAAGCCAGGAAGCCAGGGTCCTGGCCTGTGGCATCTGACCCCTCTCCCTTCTCAGTTTTCAGGGACCTGCCAACTGAGTGTGCTTGAGTGGCTGGAGTCCAGCTGCAATGCTGTGTGGTCTGAGACCAGGTGATGGTCCTCTCCCATGACCCCCTTCTCCCTCTCTGGCCCAAGTCCTGGAGGGAGCAACCTCTCCGCCTACCCTAGAAGCTGTGGGGGCAGCTGACGTTGATGAGCCACCGACCTGGAGATTTGGCAGAAAAGCTGCTTGCTAAGTTGGAGAGGATGTGAAGTGAGAAAGAGCAGGGTTCAGTGCCAGCTCCTGTGAAACCCAGGGGAGCCGGGGAGTAGACAGGGCCAGGAAGAGAGGGAGGGAAAGCAGTAGCTTCCCAGGGCAAAAGGAAAAGAAAAAAAAAAAAAAAAGCAGCAGCCAAGAGGACTATTTTTATTTCTAATTCTCCAGGCATCATTCCCAAGAGATCTGCCCAAGTGACTCAGAAATGTCCTTGTGGCACTGAGAAATCGTCTAGTTTGTGAGTATAGAGAACTCAGTGCTGGTGAATAAACATCCCCTCAGCCACTCACCCTACCCACTACTCCATTGGAAACGATTCTGGGACATACTGTTGTCTGTGCAGTGTGCAGATATCTGAATCTGAGAAGAGTTGATGGATGCAAACAGTAAGCAGCAGCGGTATAACATGAGCTGTTGAGGTAGCAAGAAGGGATGCTGCAAAAAAATACGGCCCTTTTGGCGTACTGGATTGGTGATGCTTGAGCCAACACATCTTCATAATTCACTGTGTGAACTGAGAGAAGTTATCTTAAATTTCTGTCTCTACCTTATTATTTTAGAAATATATAATTACAGCCAGGCATAGTGGTTCATGCCTGTAATCCTAGCACTTTGGGAGACTGAAGCGGGTGAATCACTTGAGGTCAGGAGTTCGAGACCAGCCTGGCCAACATTTAGTAGAGACCAGCCGTCTCTACTGAAAAATACAAAAATTAGCCAGGCATGGTGGCGCATTCCTATAATCCCAGTTACCTGGGAGGCTGAGGCAGGAGAATTGCTTCAGCCCGGGAGGCAGAGATTGCAATGAGCTGAGATTGCACCACTGCACTCCAGCCTGGGCAACAGAGTGAGACTCTATCTATCTAAATAAATAAATAAGCTGAGCACGGTGGCTCATGTCTATAATCCCAGCACCTGGGGAGGCTGAGGCGGGTGGATCATGAAGTCAGGAGTTCGAGACCAGCCTGACCAACATGGTGAAACCCTGTCTCTACTAAAAATACAAAAATTAGCTGAGTGTCGTGCCGAACACCTGTAATCCTGGCTACACAGGAGGCTGAGGCAGGAGAATCGCTTGAACCTGGGAGGCAAGGTTGCGGTAAGCCAAGAGTGCACTACTGCACTCCAGCCTGGGGGACAGAGCAAGACTCCATCTCAGAAAAATAAAATAAAATAAAAATAAATAAATAAACAATTGTAAATACTTCTGAGAAAGGATAATGGGGATAGCTACTTCCACTCTTTCCCTCTCTGTTGTGTGACTGCAGACTAATCCTATTCATTTCTTTTTCTTGGTCTTCTCCCAGTCCTCTTCCATCCATCCAGTTATCGAGCCCTTCTTTAACCCCAGAGTCGAAGCTGCAGCAAACCTGGTGATTCATCCTCCATCGTATATTTTAAATCCATCCTCTTCTTTCCATCTATCCCCCAATGACTTCATATTTCCCTTAGAGCACACCCAACATGATATGGTGCCTATTGACCACTCCAGTGATGTAGATTCTTCAAGTTCTAGAACACACCAAATTTTCCCTGTCCTAGAGCCTTTGCTCTGTCTCCACACGGAAAGCCAAGCTTCTAAGTCTTCGCACCTGGTCCTCCTCTTCATTCATGCCTCAAAGTAAAACTATTTCTTCCTCACAATATATTTCCCCTTGCAACCATATCTAAATAGTTATCCTAACCTGTCTTTTTTTTTTTTTTTTTTTTTTGAGATGGTGTCTTACTCTGTTGCCCAGGCTGGAGTGCAGTGGCACGATCTCAGCTCACCACAACCTCTGCTTCCCATGTTCAAGCGATCCTCCCACCTCAGCCTCCCAAGTAGCTGGATTACAAGTGTGTACCACCACACCAGCTACTTTTTGTACTTTTAGTACAGGTGGGATTTCTCCATGTTGGCCAGGCTGGTCTTGAACTCCTGACCTCAAGTGATCTGCCCAACTCAGCCTCCCAAAGTGTTGGGATTATAGGCGTGAGCCACCGTGCCTGGCCTCCTCCCCTGTCTTGTGTATGCCTGATGGCTGCATTCTGTTCATTCCTCACATACCATCTTGCTCGATTTGCATGTATATGTGTGTTTATGTGTACGCTTAAATACCTGTGTGCTGTCTGTCTCCCTCCCGCAGATAATAAACTCTTGGCAGGGACGTGGCAGAAACCATGTCTGTTTGGTCCACCTCTAAACATCAGCACCTAGGCTGGGGACCCAGGATAGAAGAGATGTTCTGTAAATATTTATTTACTTTTTTTTTTAGCACCTACTATGTACTGGGCAATTAGCAAGGAATTAAAACGCCAGCCCTCCTAGGGTTGACCTTCATGACATGTGATTTAACTACTGTTTGAGCATGAAGAAAGAAAAGGCTATGGCTCTTTTAATATTGAAAGCACTCCGAAATTACATTTGAAAAACAAAACAGGAACAAGAGACTTATCTCTTTGCTACGTGTGAAATGTTCCACTAAGGAAACCAAATGAGGTGAAAGGGAGTTTTATTTAAAATCACTCCAGCCCAGGTGGAAAACCTCAGGCCTGTTGAGCCATTTTCCCCAGAGGTTTCTGGAGCGCTTTCCTCAGTCAAGCCATTACAACATTAAGGTAGCTTAAAGAAAACCGTAAGAAAGATAGTCCTGAGTCAGTTAAAGAATACGACACTTCCCATTTTTCCATCTTTTCATGCAGATAAATGTATGTATTTCTCCAGAGTATTTATGAATTTTACTTCTTAAACAAGTCGGCCGTGTTTGCATTTAACTGAAGGAGAGGGAATAAAATTCCTTTTCTAATTGAATTGAGGATAAAATGTTCAGGGAAGATTGCTGAGTTGGAGTTGGGAAGCTGAGATTGAGTCCCCTCCTACCAATAAGTCAGTCATCTCACTGGGTCTCAGCTTTTTGACTTGGAGAATCAAGGGGCTGGGCTAGATTCACTGCCTCCTTCCCACTTCAGCAGCTCAGAGTGGATAATGGCAAAATGGGAAACCCTGGGCCAGGGCCCCTTGTCACATACTCTCTACCCAGAGGAACAACTTGGTGTGACTTCCGGTTCCTCAGGGTCTACTTAGTAAGAAAGTGCTTGGTTGGCCCCCTGTCACTGAACCCACATCCACCCCTTGTTGGACATTCTGCTGGGTGGCACTGGGAGTCCAGAGATCCATTCATTCAACAAACAGTTATCAAGCACCTACTACACACAGTGCCAGAGAAAGGCGGGAGAGGAAGCTTCATGCCTTTCCAGGAGGAGCTAGGCATGTCATGGTGATGAAGGAAAGGCTAAGTCCCTGCCCCCAGGGAGTTTAAGTTTAGTGGGAGAGATAGGTAGCCAGCAAAGAAGGAAGAAGTACAGTGTGAAGAGGACAGCACTAAGGTGCTGAGATGAAGGGCGGCACAGGGAAACCATTTGGAAAGTGATCTGAGAAGACTTCCCGGAGGAGGTAGCATCCTTTTGATGGATCAGAAAGGAGGAAGGGAGATGGAGAGCAAGTCTGAAAGCAAGAAAGGGCTCAGAGTATCGAAGGAACTCAAAGAAAGACAGAGTGGTTTGCACTGGTGGTCCTAGAAGAGAGGCTTGAACAGAGGATGGTGAAGAAGGTAGAGGTCGGACCACGCAGGGCCTCCTGGGTCAAGCGTTTATTTTAAGCAAAGGAAATAGTATGGTAGGATTTACATGTCACAAGTGGGAAATTTTCCACTTCAAACAGTTCAATGTGCCAACATTTAATTTTATTTATTTTCCTATGATGAAATTCAGCTTAGCTCACTCCCGCTTGTCAATGCAAGTAGCATCGTCAGTTCTCACAGTCTCTTTTGAGTACTCACTCAGCAGTTTCAGAATTCTTCCCTTCCTCTTCCTTCTCTCTGGATGTGCTCAAAATTCCAGAGAACTGGTGTGTCTTCCTGGCATTGCAGGAGGGGCATCTGACCCATGTTGATCTCCTGCTGGCATCTGCTGCATACATGCACTTTGGTATCTGCTCTCTAGGGAAGCTGAGGAATCTCCCCTTCCTAGATCTGCCTTCGTCTCAGCTATGCCACCTCTCAGGACTCCCGTTTGAGACCTCCACCCTGAAGCTCCTGACACTGGGTCCCCTTGCCCACTTTATCGTGATCCCCCAGCAAGCCCCCAAGCTCTCAAGTCTCAGCTAACTGTTACCTGACTTTGGCTCATTCTTAAACCTCTCTCCCTCATCTGCCTAAATAAATTCCTCTTCCACCACATCCTCTGAGGCTTCCTCTCCTGCCTTTCTTTCCCTCTTAGCCTCTTAGGCCAAATCTCATCAAAGAGAGACCAAATCCTAAGAGATTCTTTCCTCTCTCGTATGGGGAGAGAGGTTTTACATCTACCTTTGTTAGTTGTGTTCCCTAAGTCACAGAAAGCAAGGATGACAAGCTGAGGGGAAGGCTGTAAGGAAGATAGTATCTCAGACCCACATCCTGCCTAAATCTCCTCACCTATATTAACAAAGCATCTCTTGCTGGTGCTGGAATCTCTGTCTCCTTCCAGAGTTGCAGAGTAGTGGGGCCCATTTCTTTGCATTCTCAGAGTTCCAAGTTTTTTGTTTTGATCCCATGCAATGGTGATGAGGGTCGGGCAGCAGCAAGGCTCCACACGTGTTTAAATGTGCTCACTTTCCAATCCATTCTCTAAGCTCCACCCTTTGGTTGTCCGAACAAGACATAGGGTCACTTGGAGTATAGTGGTGGAAGTGGAGATGAAAGAAGCCAGTGATTTTAGAAGCCGCTGATGGATGGGATATGAGGGTGAAGGGTGGAAGAGGAAGCAAGGATAACTCCCTGGCTTCTGGCTTCAGCAGTGACACTAGGCAGTGTCACCATTGTGGAGAGGGAGGAAGTGGCGGTGCAGATTTAGGGATGAATATCAAGAATCTAATTTTGCGGCCAGACTTGGTGGTTCACGCCTGTAATCCCAGCACTTTGGGAGGCCGAGGTGGGCAGATCACCAGAGGTCAGGAGTTCAAGACCAGCCTGGCCAACATGGTAAAACTCCGTCTCTACTAAAAATACAAAAATTAGCCAGGCATGGTGGTATGGTGCCATGTGCTACTCCCAGCTCCTCAGGAGGTTGAGGCAGGAGAATCCCTTGAACCCGGGAGGCGGATGTTGCAGTGAGCCTATATCTCGTCACTGAACTCCAACCTAGGTGACAGAGCAAGACTCCATCTAAAAAAAAAAGAATCTAGTTTTGTATGAATTGAGATGTTTGTGAGAGCCAGCCAAGGGAAAGATGTCAAGCAGATAATTAGATTTCTGAGACTGGGGCTCAGAGGAGAGGTCTGCAAGGTACTATAAATTTGGGAGATGTCAGCAGACAGATGGTATTTTAAATCATGTGACTGCACCTTAAATAGTCTCCAGCATTTAGGAGGGGCTTAGGCTTTGCTGTGTGGTCCTGACTGTTTCACCCTGTGGTTTGGGTGAGGAGAAGTGCTTAGGCTCCAGATGGCTTCTTGAGGGACTATGGGGACCCAGGTGGTGGATCACTGATCCCCTGAGAGCTGCCGCTGTTCAGGCTGTAGACTGTTTGTCTGATGATCTATGGGAGCTCTCAGCTGGGGACAGCAGTGGGGACAGGCACAACTTTGGAGGAGCAGGAGTAGGATTGGGGAGTAATCTGCCCAGCTGGAGGAGGATCATTCTAGATGAAAAGAAGATGCCTAGCCCTAGAGTTTCAATTGTCCCTCGTCAAGGCTGCAGGTGCAGTACAAGATAATGAAGAAGTAGAGCACGAGGCCCCCATATCCAGGTCTGACAGCCTGGGCCCACACTCCCGAACATGTTCTCCCTTAAAGGACATCACAGTCAGATGATGCAATCTCTCACATTTGCAACCCTTATAAATCCAGAAACCCACATAGTTCAGTCTCGGAGGGGTGTCACATTCGGGAAAGTCAGTTCAATCTTTGCTTATAATTTAAAAGGAATTCCATCTATACTGTGAAGGATATTAAAGGCATCCCAATATCTAGTCCAGAGAACACATCTATAATCACAGCACTTTGGGAGGCAAAGGTTGGAGGATCACCTGAGCCCAGGAGTCTGAAACAAGCCCAGGTAGCAAAGTGAGACCCTGTCTCTACAAAAAAAAAAAAAAAAAAAATCAAAAAATTAGTTGAATGTGGTAGAACATGTCTGGGGCTCCAGTTATTCAGGAAGCTGAGGTGGGAGGTTCACTTGAGCCCAGGAGGTCGAGGCTGCAGTGAGCTGTGATCACACCACTGCACTAAAGCCTGGGTGACAAATCAAGACCCTGTCTGAAAACAAAACAAAACAAAAACCAAAAAACATCTAGTCCAAGTAACATTAATCAAAATTTTTGTTTGTTTGTTTATTTGTTTGCTTTCTGAGATGGAGTCTCACTCTGTTGCCCAGGCTGGAGTACAGTGGCACAATCTTGCCATCTCAGCCTCCCTGGTTTAAGTCATTCTTCTGCCTCAGCCTCCAGAGCAGCTGGGATTGCAGGCATGTGCCGCCACACCCAGCTATGTTTTGTATTTTCAGTAGAGATGGGGTTTCACCATCTTGGCCAGGCTGGTCTCAAACTCCTGACCTCAAGTGATCCACCAGTCTTGGCCTCCCAAAGTGCTGGAATTACAGATGTAAGCCATCACGCTCAGCCAAATATTTCTGTTTCCATTCAAATACCTTACCGACTAAAGCTACTCTGGCACTACCTTTCTCTCTCACTTAAATAAATCTCTCCTACCCTAGCCTCTCTCTGGTCCTGCTTTTCTTTCTCTCTTAGACCTTTATTATGTATACAGTTTGGCCTCCATGTACATAATAAAGGAAAGAGAAAAGGAAAAATGGAAGTAATTCATCCTTTTTGCATATGGGAAAAGACATTTATGAAACTAAGTTGAAATTAAAAGATTCTGTCTGGTGGGATGAAAAAAATGGGATTTTTCGATTCAGCACATACATGTAGGTGGAATTACACTTCTATAATCTAATTGTGACCGCCCCTAAATCTTGCAGTGTTGTTCTTATTAACTCAATTTTGTAGACAGAAACCTAAGGTTCAGGTATGAGGCGATCTACCCCAAGCCACGTAACTTTAAAAAGACAGAAAGCCCGGGTACAGTGGCTCACACCTGTAATCCCAGCACTTTAGGAAGCTGATGTGGGTGCATCAGGAGGTCAGGAGTTCAAGACCAGCCTGGCCAACATGGTGACACCCTGTCTCTACTAAAAATACAAAAATTAGCCAGGTGTAGTGGCAGGTGCCTGTAATCCCAGCTACTTGGAAGACTGAGGCAGGAGAATCGCTTGAACCTGGGAGGCAGAGGTTGCAGTAAGCCAGGATCGCATCACTGTACTCCAGCCTGTGCAACAGAGCAAGACTGTCTAAAAAAAAAGGAGGGGGGTCAGAGAAAGGACTAGAACTGCTTGCCAGCACAAAGGTGGCTGAGAAATGAAATCTGCCAGTGAAAGAAATAAAAAGAAAGAGATGGCTTCTCTCTTTCCTCTCCTCTTTTTTCACTCCTCTGTTCACCAATCTCCCCTCTTTCCCTTTTGGCAACAGCAGGACAGAGGCAGTTCCACTCTATGGTAAGGAAAGAAACAGAGAAACTATGACCTCCCTGGCTCCTAGTTTCCTTATCTGTCAAATGAAGAGGTTAGAATAGATGGGTTTAGATCAACTTCTGTGAATGTTGGTGTAACCCACGTAAAACATAGCTGCCTCATGACCCAGTCCTAACATCATGATGTACTCAGAGAAACAACTGTTGGGTCTCCAGAAATGTAATTCATAAAGAAATTTTATTTTATGTTTAAGATGGAGTTTCGCTCTGTCGCCCAGGCTGGAGTACAGTGGTGCAATCTTGGCTCACTGCAACCTCTGCCACCCGGGTTCAAGCGATTCTTGTGCCTCAGCCTCCCGAGTAGCTGGGACTACAGGCACCTGCCACCACACCTGACTCATTTGTTGTATTTTCAGTAGAGATGAGGGTTTCACTATGTTCCAGGCTGGTCTTGAACTCCTGACTTCAGGTAATCCACTTACCTTGGCCTCCCAAAATGCTAAGGATTACAGGGTCAGCCACTGCACCTGGCCAGAAATTTTAATCTCTGCTAAAATCTCTCAAAGAATACCAAAAGGGTGTTCAACTCAAACTACAGCAGCACTTCAAAAACTTTATCTTTTTCTGTATGTTTCAGAAATACTTTCAGAAATTGCCTCTGAAATACTAGTACCTCTCTCATCCCTAAAAATTCTCTCTAAGCCCAGAAGGTTCTCATCTTGCTTCTCCTCTCATCTCACCCTCAGGATCTATTTATTTCTCCTTCATGAGGAACTCAGAGTTACTTTTTAGAGAAAATAAATTCACCTGGTCTGGTTTCTCTCGATTCCCTATTTTCCCTTTATCCTAGTTCAGCCAGAGAGACAGTGGCTGTCCCAGAATTCCGCTTCATGAGCAGAGAAAGGGAGAGGCTGAATACCGGTAAATAAATGACTTTCCTACCATAATAAGTCCAGAAAAATGGGAATTAGAGGATGGGAACTGCAGATGCTCAAAGACACAGAAGATCATGGAAAAGTCCCTCCCAGGGTCAACTTAGGTTGCATCCCATTCTCAGCCCCACAGCTATGGAAGTTCCCTAGTTGCTGACTCTTGTCAGATGGAGGAGGATTATGCTGCTGATTTCCCTGCTGGGGACTCATAGAATGGTGGAAGCCAAAAAGTCGAGAGAGAGAGAGAGAGAGAGAGAGAGAGAGAGAGAGAGAGAGAGAGAGAGAGAGAGAGAGAGAGAGAGATTGGAAGGGGGGCAGAAGAAGGAAGGAGGGAAGAAACTGTAATAAAGTAAAATTTCCATGCCACAAAACAAATAGCACTCGAAGATGTGTCTTCTCAGCAGGGCAGTTTACCTCTATAGAAGAGTGTGGGATGCAGGGACGGAGCAATGATGGCCACCGCAGGCTGGACAAGAGGGGAAGGGGCACTTATGCCTGATGGGACGTAGTCCCTACTGCTATGTTGTCCCCTATTGGCTAGGGTTAGCCCACACAAGCTAGACTAATCCCGATTGGCTATTTAAGAAAAAAAAATAGTAGGGGTCCGAGCTGGACTGGCAGGGTGTGTGTTTTGGTGGGAAGGATGGTTACCGGCATGTCAGAGCAGGTAGATCAGGTAGCCAGGGGTGATCAGGTGACCAGGATGAGTCAGGATGGAGCCTAGGGGGGAAGGGGAGCAGATGTGAACTGATTAGAACCGGTGGAGAAGGTTGTTTACTAGAATTATAAGGAAGTTAAACTTTAAAGAATTAAAGAATAAGGGAGCTGAACATACTAACATACTGATTCTTTGAAGAGAAACCTAGGGTTCACTATCACAAAACCAAGGATGGTACTGTCACCATGGCAAGTGGAAGCTGAAGGCAGCCCTGGCCTTGGTGTACAGAGGCGCTGCTGGGAAGGGGAGGATGACCCTGAGATACTCTTGAAGAGTGTCCCAACCTGCTCATGATTCTCCTGCTGCTTCTGAGAGAGCTGGCTCGACCTCGGGAGCTTCAGGGCCATTCTTGGGTTTACTAAATGGTTGCATATATCATCTCACTTAAACTTTACAACTGCTTGGAGATGTAGGTACTGTGCTGAACTGAACTGTTTAGAAGTCATTCTCTGGTGTGTTTATAAGTCATTATCCGGTGTGTTTGTAAGTCTGACTGGTGTGTAAACACCTCAGGGCAGGACTTTCATTTTCTCAATTCTTGTATTCCTGGTACTCAGCACAGGTACATAGCAGATGCTCGACGTTGGCGGAATGGAAGTAACCAGAGCAGATATTTTTGGGTGAGTCAGCTAGAGTCCTGAGCCTCTGGGGGTTTCCAGTGCAGTCAGGACCAGAGCTCAGCAATCTTGACTTCTGCTGCAGCACAGTTATGGGCAGTGTGTGTGGGGGGTATGGGGCATGCACATGCCTGTGTCCCCGCAAGGTGGTACCATTGCAGTGAGGAGAATGCAGCGGCTCGGAGTCCCTGTGTGATTGCCATTTCTGCCCTTATAAGCAAGTCCTTAACTTCTCATCTGTAAATTGTGCTTAATGATATCACCCCCAGTAGAACTGATGTGATGATTCAATAAATGATAACAAAATGGTGATTGTAAAAATCCATAGCTGGCCTGTACTTCTTTGCCTTTGGCTCTTTCCTGCCCCAGGCTCTCAGGCCCCAAACCTCTGCTCCTGCATTGGAATTTAGGGAGTTCTGCAAAGGCAGAAGCAGAAGTCAGCAGTTTGGGACTTGTTTGGTATGTGTCTCTACAAGCCCTCAGCAGATGGAGCCCGTGGCCTCTGGCTCAAG
This sequence comes from Callithrix jacchus, assembly GCF_049354715.1. Classification (NCBI taxonomy): domain Eukaryota; kingdom Metazoa; phylum Chordata; class Mammalia; order Primates; family Cebidae; genus Callithrix; species Callithrix jacchus. Next base: position 41,498,456 of record NC_133519.1, on the reverse strand, counting down.
GCAGGAAGGACTGAAGGATTTTCCCAGGGAGAACACGGTTGTACAATGATTCTGTCCTGGCTTCCTAAACCCCCACTTCTCAGTTCTGTGACTCTCTGTCCTCAGAAATTCCTCCCCCATCGTCCTGTTTGGGGAGTTTCCTTTCTCAAGGTGAACACAGTGAATCTCTCTCTGGTTTTGGAAATCCAAAACTGGCTGGGAAAAAATCTTTGCAGAGCTGCACTGGCTTCCAAGCACAGAACTAAAGATCAGTCATTCCTCGCTGCCTGTGGGCCATCACCTCCTCAGTCCCCCTCCTCCAGTCCCAAAAACAGAGCCCCATTTCCTCATCCAGCCTGGACTTTTTCTCTGACAGATTGTGGTCTGTGGACAGGCAAGAGGACTTCAGGCCAGGGTCCGGAAGGCCTAGTAGCACAAAAATAAGAGGAGGTCTTAGGATCCAGGACTCAGGCCATGTCACAGGAACCCCAGGGCCTGCTGGGGAGGTGAGGCAGAGACTTCACTAGCTCAGGCCTGGTGTCTGGGAGTCGAAGCTCAGTTTCCCACTGTGTCAGTGGAACTCAGAGCTTCCATAGAGCCATGAGCTTTCCTCTGCCCTTAGAATAACTAGTTATAAAGGCCATAGAACAGTGCCCAGCACGTAATAGACACTCGGACATTTCGGCTATGACAACGCCATTAACCCTGTATTGTGTTTGTCTACTTGTGTGTTTGTCTCTCAGACTGGGTGCTCCAGCTGCGATTCTACTGCTTGGCATAGAATCCAGCTCACAGTGGAGGCTAATTTAAACATTTCTTTTCCTTTTAGATACTTGTCTAGAATCTGAATAGCTCCTGGCATTAATCTGGGTAGAAGCCTTTCCTTCTACTAATGACAAAAGCGTTGGGGTTAATAGACTTGAGCAGGGGTCCATGAATCCATTTCCAACCCTTGGGGTTATTTTAGGCCATCTCTAGGCCTTCACTTCTGGTTAAATAAAATGAGAGAGAAACATAGTCAATTCTAAAAGTCTTCTCTTCTTCCAAAGACTGGCAAGAGGTGACTTGATTGTAGGTGATGAGGGAGGGGGTAAGAGAGTGCATACAAATCCATGGGTCGTGGCCAGGCACAGTGGCTTATGCCTGTAATCCCAGCACTTTGGGAGGCTCAGGAGGAGGATAGCTGGAGCCCAGGAGTTCCAAACCAGCCTGGGCAGAATGGTGGTGAGACCTCATCTCCACACACAAAAACATTTATTTTAAATAAGCTGAACGTGTTGGCACATGTCTGAATCCCAGCTACTTGAGAGGCTGAGGCAAGAGGATCACTTGAGCCAGGAAACAGCCACTGTACTTCAGCCTGGGCGACAGACCCTGTCTCAAAAAAAAAAAAAAAAAATCCATGGGTCAGGCTCAGGATATGGTGGGGGATGTGGGGTGAGATGGGGGTGCAGTGAAGCCGAGCCTATTTTCTGGGATAAAAGGGCTGACCAACCAGGCCCACGCCACCCTGTGGCTGCTACTTTGAGATACGACCTGATGGCTCCTATTGAAAGGATCTACTCCATTTTGATACAGGTTACTGGAATTCCCACTTTAGAGTCATTCCTTTGGGGAGAGGCACTGGGGGCTCTTATTAATATGTATGTGGATCAGGTAACATTTACCAAATACACACAGGTCTAGTGATTCATAGTGTCAGATTACTAGGTGACATGTAGCTGAGGGCCTGGGGGATGGAGGTCTGGAACACAGGCAGCCAAGGATGCTGAATTAGAGTCATGTGGGACCAGAGGCCTGCATGAGGACTCAGTGCTGCTGGGGGAAGACCTCAACTTCTGTAAGAGGAAAGAAGGGGAATCAGGCCAGGCGCACTGGCTCGCGCCTGTAATCCCAGCACTTTGGGAGTCTGAGGTGGTCAGATCACAAGGTCAGGAGATGGAAACCATCCTGGCCAACATGGTGAAACCCCGTCTCTACTAAAAATAGAAAAATTAGCCGGGCTTGGTGGCGTGTGCCTGTAGTCCCAGATACTCAGGAGGCTGAGGCAGGAGAATCAGTTGAACCTGGGAGGTGAGGTGGAGGCTGCAGTGAGCCGAGATCATGCCATTGCACTCCAGCCTGGGTGACAGAGCAAGACACTGTCTCAAAAAAAGAAAAAGGGGGAATCAGATAAAGGGTTATTTCTAATGAATCTTACCTAGTATATAATATTCCCTATGGCAGGCTCTGCTTATGTTCACTTACCCAATGAATCAATGTTTGCTGAGTATCAACAATATAGAAGGTGCCCTGGTAAGTGCTGTGGGGGTGGAGCTGAGGAAGGCATCAGGCTGGATGAGACACAGTGCCTGCCCTCCAGTGCGCAAGCAAAGCACTCAGTCCCTCAGGCCCCCATGCCTGGCCAGCGCAGGGGCCTGAGGTGCCTGGGGGGCTGGCCAGTCCTGTGTCTGGAACTGGTACTGCAGCAGCGCAGGAAGAAATCCAAGGCTACTGTTTGGCTTAGCATCTGATCTCCACAGACATGAAAGAGAAATGGGTCAGAAAGAATGTGTGTGGGGGGTGAGGGGGCACGGATTTGCTCTCTTTTCAACCTGGAAAGCCTGCAGGGGACAGAGGGGCCAGCCCTCTCCTCTTAACTCCCCACCCCACAGAGCAGCCATTGATCTCAGAGAGGAGTCGGGGACAAAAGACCCTGGGTGACACACTGAGCCTTGCCACCCTCTCCCCCTTCATTGTTCACATGGCTCTCTGTGACCTGTGCCGAAATGAATTCCAGATTCCAGGGAGGAAGTCCCCGGGAACTGGAGCACTCAGGGTCAGTGGGGACTCTGGTCCTGTGATGTCACCTCCATTCCCGAGGAGAGCGTGCCTTGCTGCCTCAAACACCCTGATGTGCAGAGGATGTCAGGGATGGGCAGAAGCTGAGCGCAAGAAGAGAAATCCTGGCTGACCCCTCTCCCAGGGTGGGTGTTTTATTTCTAGTAATTAAGGAGAAAAAGCTCTAAGAATCAAAAATTAAAGACTTGTGTTAGTCTAAATGTGGTGGTATTTTAGTTCATGGGCTTCTCATATTTTAAAAGCAGTTTGGATATGATGTCTTTAATTTGGATTGAATTACACACACACACACACACACACACACACTCTTGATCTCTGTGGACTGCTGCTTCTAAAGGAATCCAAGACTTGTTATTGCACATGTTACTGACATGTGTGATGCATTTTTGAGTGTTCACCAATGTGGAAATAATTCGTCGGTGGTGAACTTAGTGCTATTCTTTATTTTGTTAAAACAATTGAGATATAAATGGACCCTTTAAAAACATGTATGGAAGTATTTTATTCCTACCCATGTGTCTACCCCGAGCGATCTCAGAATCAGCTACGGACACCCATCTCGGTGTGACAGACGGCCTGGTGAATATTCGCCTCTATTTTTTCCCCACAGTTTTGTTGAGATAGACCAATGATCAGAATGACAAGAGAAAAAATATAACTGGTTTAATATTAAGATGAGGTGTTAAACTTTTGATTTTTGAAATCTGCATGAGCTGTTAGAAACTTACATTCACAAAACTAGCATATACGAAATATACAACCTTTTCTCCCATAGGTTACTGCACTTGTATGAAAGAATTCTTAGGTTTGTTTGCTTGTTTGTTTATGTGTGTGTTTGTTTTTAAAGATGGAGTCTCACTCTGTTGCCCAGGCCTGAGTGCACTGGCGCCATCATAGTTCACTGGAGCCTGAAATTCCTGGGCTCAAGGAAGCCTCCTGCCTCAGCCTCCTGAGTAGCTGAGATTATATGTATGAGCCCCCACGTCCAGTGGATTCTCATCTTTAAGGTGCTTGCACTTTTACACATGTGAACACTGTAGTTCAGCAAAAGGCTGTGCACACCATGAGTGCTCGTTGAGTATTGTCAAATGTCTAGTTAATAAGGAGGAGCTAGAAACAGAGAACCACCATAGCCAAGGCTGTTCTGCCCCTGTCCTGGTTATGCCTTCCAGTTTAACCCAACAAACAGTAATTGAGCATCAGCTGGATGCCAGCCACTGAACAAGATGTTGAGGATGCAAAGAAGAATAAAGCACAGGCCTAACCTGGAGATGCTCCCAGGAAAATGGGATCAAACCTATTACAGCGACATGTATGAACTTGCGGAAGGATGGATCAATTCCAGCTATGAAAGTCATGTTAGGTGGCATAGGAGGTTGATTTTGAAGGGTTGGCAGCGGTTACCAAGGTAGGGAAGGGCATTTGAGGCAGAAGGAACACGAGTGAAGGCATATGTTGCGGGGGGGATAGGACATCCAGAAGGTTCAGGAGAGAGCTGCAGGGCTCAGATTTAAAGAGCTCTCTAGGGCCAGATGTGATAGCTCATGGCCGTAATCCTAGCACTTTGGGAGGCCAAGGTGGGCAGATCACCTGAGGTTAGGAGTTCAAGACTAGCCTGGTCAACATGGCGCAACTCTGTCTCTACTAAAAAAATACAAAAATTAGTCAGATGTGGTAGCACATGCCTGTAGTCCCAACTACTCTGGAGGCTGTGGCAGGAGAATCACTTGAACCCAGGAGGTGGAAGTTGCAGTGAGCCGAGATCACGCCACTACACTCCAGCCTGGGCAACAGAGTCAGACTCTGTCTAAAAAAATTAATTAATTAAAAAAATAAAGAACCCTCTATATATGCTCTGCTTGGGAGTTTGGATCTTATCCTACAGGCAAATATTTACACTAACTTTGAAGGCATGTAAGAGAGTGAATGGGCACCTCTGGAAACGGGCACAAGGTTCCACACGACAGACACTGAAGACTGCTTCCGTTGTTCATCTGCAATTGCTGTTGGCAGAGCCTGTCTCACAAACATGGTGCAAAGCTGTTGCTCAGCAAAAGCCACCCTGTTCTCGGTGGCTGTGACAAATCCCAGCTGCAGCTGGGGCCCTTGAAATCAGAGATTTCTGCTTCAAGATCTTTCTTCCAGCCTTCCTCTTCAGGGTGGCCATTGGTAATAATTAGTATTGATTAATATGTACTGTTATTGATGGATTTTAAAAGGTGTATTTCCCATTGGCCGAGTGCGGTGGCTCATGCCTGTAATTCCTGTGCTTTGGGAGGCCAAGACAGGCAGATCACTTGAGGCCAGGAGTTTGAGACCAGCCTGGCCAACACGGTGAACCCCATCTCTACTAAAAATACAAAGATTAGCCAGGCGTGGTGATATGTGCCTGTAATCCCAGCTAACAGAAATGCTGAGGCAGAGGCACGAGAATCGCCTGCACCCAGGAGGCAGAGGTTGCAGTCAGCCAAGATCACACCACTGAACTCCAGCCTGGGCAAAAGAGCGAGACTCCATCTCAAAATTTAAAAAAAAGGTATATTTCACAAAAAGTAATGCTTAAAAATGAAAATATCCAAACATCTAACGGAAGTGTCAGGAATATTATGTGTCTATTAAACATTAATTTTCTTTTTTGCTTGCTAACCAAATACCCGTTTATCCATGCCTAAGGAAAGAAAATCTAACTGGTTGACCCAAATACCCTGAAGCCAGGTACCTCTCTCTCTTCAGGGGTAATTACTCATGTCACAGCCTATTGATTGTTCGGAGATGTGTGATCTCAGGCATGCTGGATTCTTCAGAGTTGTCCTGCTTTAAAGCACAGGTATTTTAATAACCTTACAAGAAGTGGTTCTTTGTTCTTTGGTATTCCATGGTATGCTTATAAGCTTCTGAATTTGTCCTGGTTAAATAGAAGACCAGGATGTGTGTGTTGGGGGAGCAGGGGATGGGGGTTGCGGACTGGCAGTGGGAGAGAGACATTAGGGAGATTGAGTGTTCCATGACAACCCCACCAATGAAAACTAGAATTGGGCTTCACTGGAAAAGACACTGGTTGGGGAAGTATTGGAGAATAATAGGCCTGAATAATTACAAGAGAATGAAAAGAGAGAAAGAGAGAATAGTAGCTAATAATGAAGCAATGTTGTTACTGAACCTGCTGGCATACGTGGTTGAACCTGTCCAGGTGTGCTCTTATTTAGTGACTTAGCTCACTTGATCCTCACAGCAATCCCGGAGAGGGATGCTATCATCATCCCACCTTATAGGTGAAGAAACTGAGACTTAAGAAGGTATCCAGAGTCACAGGCTGGAAAGTATTAGAGTCAGGATTTGAACCCAGATATCGTGGGGGAATCCTTGGAAGATCCTATTGAGCAGGCCCAGACTTTTAGTCCATTTACCAAACATTCATACTTTCTTCAAATGAAAAAAGATGAGTTTGACAAACTGTCACTAATATGTCCTTTTTCAAGGAAATGCACACCGAAGTATTTAGGAATAAAAAGGCAATTACTGTTAAATAGTTTTAAAAGTAATAAAATAAATATACAGTGGGCAAAACAAATAAAGTAAATGTGGTAAGATATTATCTGGGAGATTGGTATGTGGGAGTTCTTTGTACCATTCCTGCAGCTTGTCGAAAAATCTGAAACTGCCAGGGGTGGTGACTCATGCCTACTGTAATCCCAGCTACTTGGGAGGCCGAGGCAGGAGGAGCCCTTGAGCTCAGGAATTTGAGACCAGCCTGGGAAACATTCTGAGACCTCATTTCAAAAAAAAAAATTTTTTTTAATAAAAAAAATTACAAAAGAAACCCCAAACCTGTGACTAATGTGCCCTACCAAAAAAAAAAAAAAACCAAGATTCTCTTCTACTTCATATTATGCTTATAAATTTTTTAATCTGCCATGGTGCATTAGTCTGTTTTCACAGTGCCGATAAAGACATAACTGAGACTGGGCAATTAACAAGAGAAATAGGTTTAATGGACTTATGGTTCCATGTGGCTGGGGAGGTCTCACAATCATGGTGGAAGGCAAAGAGGAGCAAGCAGCATCTTACATGGATGGCAGCAGGTTAAAAGAGAGCATGTGCAGGGAAACCCCACCTTATAATACCATCAGATCTCGTGAGACTTATTTGCTATCATGAGAACAGCACAGGAAAGACCTGCCCCCATGATTCAATTACCTCCCACCAGGTCCCTCCCACAACACCTGGGAATTCAAGATGAGATTTGGATGGGGACACAGCCAAACCATATCACATGGTTACACTGCGCAGAACACCAGGGTGTGTGTGTGTGTGTGTGTGTGTGTGTGTGTGTGTGGTGAACTACGCAACTCTTTTCTTAACTCTGTTCTGAGAAGAAGCCCACTTCTTGGATCCTGTGCAAGAAAAGTGAATCAGTAACTAGATTTCACGGTGGCCATTAATCATTCAGGTTGTAAAGCAGACCCCTGAGAAGCGGTAGGCAGGTCCTGTGGGGGAGCTTGACTGGGGACAGTCCTCTTTGTCCATCCCTGCCATTTACTCTTTCAGAAGAAAAACATCCTTCCCAGTGCCAAGACCCCAGTGCAATTAGCTTTACCTAATTATTACCTAATACTGTTTTGAATCTAGAAAATAAAAGACTGCTGAAAAATCCTTTTATTGCTTCTTGTCTGAATTATTCCCTCCCAGTTTTTTTTTTTTTTTTTTTTTTTTTTTTATAAAGAACCAGTTAATTAATTAGGGCCTGTAAGGAGAAAAAGGCTTTCTTGATCTTTGGCCAAGAATTCCCCAAATCGCTCAGTCTGCTTGTTCCAAAATCCTGTGCTCTTAATGACTGGGCACAGAAACCATTAATTCTGTCAGGTCAGGGGGAGTTTTGAAGCTTCAGTACCTGACACCTTAGACTGGAATTTGGTTTGTCAAAGCAAACTGAAGGGAGTGGATAGAAAAGGAAGAAGGCAGTTGAGCAGGAGCTGGTTCTAGACCATGGTGCCTCACTCAAGCCACGAAGGGCGAGCAGGTGCCTTACAACCTGTGTGGGTAGCTGGGAAATCCCTTTGTCATTCAGGGCATTTGTCATATGCTATTTGACTTGGTCACCTTTTCCAATAACAGTCCCTTGTGCTAAAAGGGGTGGAAAAACAGACTCTAAAATCCCAATGCCCTTGTTTTTGTTTTCTTCTCTTGGGGCCATACTTCTTCCACCTGCATTAGCATTATGAGCTTCTAGTTTCCCTTGAAAACAGAGGCCTTGTTTATGTATCTAGAACAGGATTTTTCAACCCTGGCATGGCTGGCAGACTGGACCAGATGACTCTTTGTTGTGGGGCTGTCCTGTGTATTACAGGACGCTTAGCAAGATCCCTGGCTTCTGCCAACTAGATGACAGTAGCATTTTCTTCTTACAATTGTGAGAACAAAAATGTCTCCAGACATTGCCCAATGTCCCCTGGGGGAGGATCAGCCTTGGTCGAGAATGATTGATCTAGAACCTTTTTAGGAATAGGGATCTTCCTGGTTTTCCTGGGAAACCGCTGGAAATAGGAGAGGGACCAGAGCAGGCTGGATGCATTTGACTCAAACTCAGGCTCAAGGAGGAAAGAGGAGTAATAATGATTTTATATCAGAGGCATTCTGGGAGTCAGAGTTTGCTGTATTACTCTGGTGCTAATTCTAAAGCATTAGAATGGTGTTATACTCTGCATTTGCTGTTCATGCAAGGAGCTTTTGAAAGCGGTCCCAGAATCGGGGCAGTACAGGAAGCTGACCTAGAGATACTAAGATTCAGATCGCCAGGCCAAGGTCTTTGACAATTAGAAATATGCTATCTTAAGAATGTCTGGGCGAGTCCATCTGAAACTCACCCAGGTTGACTCTCCGATTTACCTATTCCAGGCAGTCTTTCCCCTTCCTCTTTAATTAAACCTGCCCTCTCTGTAAAGGTCACCACATTCATCTTTTACATTCCAAAAACAAAGCTATGGACCGCCCAAAGTGAATTTCCATGATCCTTCAGGTGTCCACCCAATATTTTCAAGAAGCTACTGAGAAGGTTCACCCAAGATAAAATATTTGCAATGCCTTAAATTAGGGTGAAAAAGATGGGCTGGGCTGGGCGCTGTGGCTCAAGCCTGTACTCCCAGCACTTTGGGAGGTTGAGGCAGGTGGATCACTAGGTCAAGAGATCGAGACCATCCTGGTCAACGTGGTGAAACCCTGTCTCTACTAAAAATACAAAAAATTAGCTGGGCACGGTGGTGCATGCCTGTAATCCCAGCTACTCAGGAGGCTGAGGCAGGAGAATTGCCTGAACCCAGGAGGGTGGAGGTTGCAGTGAGCTGAGATCACGCCATTGCACTCCAGCCTGGGTAACAAGAGCGAAACTCCCGTCTCAAAAAAAAAAAAGAAGAAGATAAAGTCTGATCTTCCAGGGGGCACTGCAACCTTATCTTAAAAATGAACACAACCAAAATGAGTGATAAAAGTATGTGGAAGTACTTAGTAACCCACCTAAGAGCCTGAGGCTGTGGGACCTTATCCTTACTTGTACATTTTGTACAGGTTTTCATAATTCCCAGGGTCTCCTTTCTACTCTTGGGCTTGGGGGGACAGTGCTGCCATCTATTTCATAAACCGATGAGATAAAACCAGGTTGTTGAATAAATTGCTAAATTACTGGGATAGGATTTGACCAGGTTGAATACAATCACAACAAAACAATCTGTGCAATGAATGAGCTGTAACAAAATTCTTCTGTAATATTCCTCTCCACTTAATGTAGGCCTTTTCACTTTTAAAGGTAATATCATAGTTATCAAATTAAGATGCATAGTATCGTATCTAACTCAGAGTGAGTGACATGAGGCCTGGAGATGAGTGGATTCGTGCTCGTGTTATTTCTCACCTAGACTCCTGGAATCAACGGCTAATTGATCTCCCTGCCTCCACAGTTGCTCCACTACATTTATTTTCCACCCAATAGCCAATCTCTGAAATGTAACTCAGATCACCCTGCTGCTGAAGACCCCCCAAAGGCCGGGCATGGTGGCTCATTCCTATAATCTCAGCACTTTGAGAGGCCATGGTGGGAAGATCATTTGAGGTCAGGAGTTTGAGACCAGCCTGGGCAACATACCAAGACCTTGTCTCTACAAAAAATTTTAAAATGACCCTGGTGTGGTGGTGTGCACCTGTAGACCCTGTTACTCAGGAGGCTGAGCCTGGAGTTTGAAGCTACAGTGAGCTGTAATCGCACCACTGCATTCCAGCCAGGGCAACAGAGTGAGACCCTGTCTCAAAATAAACAAAACCCCTCCAAAGCCTTTGAATAAAACCCCAAACTTGGCCGGGCACGGTGGCTCATGCCTGAAATCCTAGCACGTTGGGAGGCCAAGGCAGGCAGATCACCTGAGGTCAGGAGTTCAAGACCAGCCTGACCAACAAGGAGAAACCCCGTCCCTACTAAAAATACAAAAAATTAGCCAGATATGGTGGTGCATCCCTGTAATCCCAGCTACTAGGGAGGCTGAGGCAGGAGAATCACTTGAACCTGGGAGGCAGGGGTTGCGGTGAGCCGAGATCGCACCATTGCACTCCAGCCTGGGCAACAAGAGCAAAACTCCATCTCAAAAAAAAATTAAAATTAAAAAATAAATAAATAAAACCCCAAACTTGGTCAGGCATGGTGACTCACACCTGTAATCCCAGCACTTTGGGAGGCCCAGGCGGGCGGATAACAAGGTCAGGAGTTTGAGACCAGCCTGACCAATATGGTAACACCCCATCTCTACTAAAAAAACAAAAAATTAGCCAGGCATGGTGGCACACACCTGTAATCCCAGCTGCTAAGGAGGCTGAGGCAGGAGAATTGCTTGAACCCGGAGGGGCGGAGGTTGCAGTGAGCCAAGACCGTGCCATTGCCCTCCAGCCTGGGAGACAATGGTGAGACTCCATTTTAAACCAAAAACAAAAACAAAAACAAAAAACAACTTGTTCCCAGGGCTTGCTAAGCCCTTTCTATCTGCCTATCTGCTCCTTTGAGCCTCTGACTTCCAGCACTGCAGCCATGCCACCAGCTCTCCAACCTCAGGGCTTTGTGCCAGCTGCTCCCTCTCTCTGTGGCACTTTCCTCCTGACTGTCATGTGCTGATGGCTTGCCATTTGCTGCTCTCCCCAGCAACTGACAGCACCCAGCCTCTACCCTCTTTCCCTGTGTTATTTTCATCACAGTTCTTACTATTACTACCACCTGAAGTTACTTTAGACTCACAGTTTTACTTGGTATTGTTCTGTGATTTGATTTTTCCCCCCACCTAGGGATATATCTTGGAGATCATCACATGTCAGATTAGATACAGCTATTTCATTCTTTTAAATGGCTGTATACTATTCCTTCACATGTATATAGATAACAGCTTCCTTTTTTATTCTTGATTTTTTTTACTATTTCAAATCATGCAGAAGTAACCCATCCTTTTGAATACATTTCTGTGCACATGGGCAAGTTTTTTCTGTAGTATAGATTCCTGGAAGTGGAAGTGCCAGGTCAGGGTCATGCCCATCTGCCATTTTGATAGGTGCTGACTGCCATATTGCCCTCCTAAAAGGCTTTATCAATTTGTGCACTCATCAACCATGTGTTAGAATGTACACTTCCTAATCCTCACTGGCACTAATCACTCTCATTTAAAAAACATTTGCTTTAAGTGATATACAACAGTGGTATCTTATTTCATGTCAGAATCCTAAAGGCCATTTTAACATTGTTTCATGCCGGTGTCCTCTGGGATCGTGCTTCTGGGTCAGTTGAGGGAGAAGCAGGAAAGTCCTCTATGAGCTCTGAGAGTTTCATAAGACAAATGAAACCTTTCAAAGCAGGGTCATTCATCACAGCAGAAACCTCCTCTGTCCCAATGCCAGCAGAGCTCAGGCAATAACCTGGAGAACCATGGGCCAGCCTGACGTATCCTGCATGCGGCCCTCCCCAATCCATCATCCATACACACCTCAGCTGAGGCTCAAAGTCAGTCGAAATCTGCCCAAGTGCAGCACACAACCTCCCCAACCTTGGCTCCTGTGACATTACTCAGAATGCTTTGTTTGGGCCAGGCACGGTGGCTCATGCCTATAATCCCAGCACTTTGGGAGGCCGAGGCAGGCAGATCACCTGAGGTCAGGAGTTTGAGACCAGCCTGGCCAGTGTGATGAAACCCTGTTTCCACTAAAAATACAAAAATTAGCCAGATGCAGTGGTGGATGCCTGTAATTCCAGCTACTAGGGAGGCTGAGGCAGGAGAATTGCTTGAACCTAGGAGGCAGAGATATCAATGAGCCAAGACCACGCCATTGCATGCCAGCCTGGGTGAAGAGCAAAACTCCATCTCAAAAAAAAAAAAAAAAGAAAAAGAAAAAAAGAACCCTTTGTTTGGTTTCATTTAAAGAGGAGAGAAGATCAGGGTCTGATTGCAGTCAGACCCTCCCTCTTTTGAGATGACTGCCTAAGCCGGAGAGGGTACATCTGCTCTCTCTAAGGGACAGCAGGACAAAAAGGGCAGTGAGACCACGAAAAACATCTCACTGGGGCCAGGGACAAGCTTTGCTGGTCAAAAGAAAGACTTCTTAGATTTAATACTCCCACATTGGCAAGCGGCACATTTTTTTTTTTCCAAAGAGTTTTTGAGTTTTCTTTGTCCCCCTCTACGTTCCTCCCAAAAGGAGTCATTGGAATTCCTCAGGAAATAGAAATATGGCCAACATCCCTGTATGCCGGTGCTGTGCTAAACTCTTTACACTTCTTATCTAACAACACTGTGAGCCAGATTAATATTATTACCTTCAGGATTTGAACCTGAACCTGTAAACATGTTCTGTTGCCTCTACATGGAGGTTAGTATTTTAACCTAAGGAATTACAAAGGCTTTATTTTTGGGCATTTGTAGGTTTTTGTGAATTTCTTCACTTTCAGGTTTCTTAGAGAAAAGTCCAAAATAACAGTGGAATTAATTAATTTAAAACTCTGTCTTTCTGTGTCCCTGAAATTCTCACACATGGTACATTTTCAAAGAGCTGACATTTGCAGTAATTGAGCTTCTTTGTTTCAATGCATGAGTGGTTCAGTGGTTCACTGGGCACCCTGGTTGAGGGAGGAGCAGGGTAACTAACTGTATTCACTTCCTATTGCTGCTGTAATAAATTACTGGAAACTTATTGGCTTAAAGCAACACAAATTTATGATCTTACAGTTCTAGAAGTTTGAAAATCAAAGAATATTCTTTCTGGAAGTTCTAGAGGGGAAATCCATTCTTTTGAGTTTTCTAGCTTCCAGGAACTATCTGCATTCCTTTCACCATGTTAAGATAACATATCCACAGGTTCGAAGGATTAGAACGTGGACATGTTTGGAAGGCCATTATTCAGCCTCAGCACCAGCCATCACACTTTGTTGGGGACTAAGGTCTCCCAGGACATGGGATATTTAGTGCTAAAACCAAGAAAGTCCCCTGCAAACCTGGATAGCTGGTTCCCTAGGAGGGAGTTCCATTCCATGAAGATATTCTCACTAGGGGAAGTAGAGAGGGAAGATAAACACAAATAAGAAAGCTGTAAAGGGTGGGGCATGGTGGCTCTCGCCTGTAATCCCAGCACTTTGGGAAGTTGGAGCAGGTGGACCACCTGAGGTCAGGAGTTCAAGACCAGCCTGGCCAACGTGGAGAAACTCTGTCTCTACTAAAAATACAAAAAAATTGGCCTCGCATGGTGGAACACACCTGTAATCCCAGCTACATGAAAGGCTGAGGAGGGAGAATCACTTGAACCTGAAAGGCAGAGGTTGCAGTGAGCCGAGATCACACCACTGCACTCCAGCCTGGGCAACAAGAGAGAAACTCTTTCTCAAACCAACCAACCAAACAAACAAAAAACACCGTTTTTCCAATATTATTATTTTATCTATTTATTTATTTATTTATTTTTTTTGAGACAGAGTTTCGCTCTTGTTAAGCAGGCTGGAGTGCAATGGCACGATCTCGGCTCACCGCAATCTCTGCCTTCTCGGTTCAAGCAATTCTCCTGTCTCCGCCTCCCAAGGAGCTGGGACTACAGGGCGCACCACCATGCCCAGCTAATTTTTGTATTTTTAGTAGAGACGGAGTTTCACCATGTTGCCCAGGACGGTCTTGATCTCTTGACCTTGTGATCTGTTTGCCTCAGCCTCCCAAAGTGCTGGGATTACAGGCATGAGCCACCGCGCCCGGCCCTCTAATATTATTCTTTAGGGAAAAAGCAACCTTTGACCTTTGAAAAAATTCATCACACTGCAGCCTCAGCATGGCCACGTCCTCACAAAAAGGAATCTATGCTGAATACTCTGTCACCTGTTTTACCCAAGAAAAACAAAGCTATTTCCTAGATAAAGTCTATTTCAAAGCTTGAATTATCCCTGAGTAAAGAAGCCTATATGGTAAACTTGTATTCAGAAAGGTTAATAAAAGTGTAGAATAAAATAGGCGTGCAGTTAAAAATAGAGCCTGATTCCACGCAAATGACACAGACTTGATGCCCTGACGTGGAGCCAGGGTGGGTTTCTGCATCACGTGGCCTCCTGCAGTCTTCATTCCTTCCTCCTCACCTTCCATCTCCGCCCGCCCCACTCCACTCCCCCCCCCCCGCCCAGCTATATTTAGTACCACAGTCTGTGGGTTTGGGAAAGAATTCTCTTATGTGTTTTTGAGTTTTACTGAAGAGGAAACCTTGGTTTTGTGTCATATTTTTACATATATATTTAGTTCGTGTCATATTTTTACATATATATATTTAGCTTTCCATTTCTGAAGAAATAAATACAAAAAAAAAAAAAAAAGCATTTTTCAACAATGGGTGACTTCCAAGAAGCCTGGAGCCTGCTTTGGAAAGGATGGGGGATGGAGATCGGATAGGTTTTCCAGTGGAAAGGATTTGAACAGAGGCCACGCTTCTGGAGTGACTCCTACAAGCAGGGGCACAGGAGAGGTTCTCTCGGCCTGGTCTGGCAGAAGTGACAGTTATGGAAGGGAGGGTCATAAATCATTTCCCAGCTGTGAAGACAAAGGGATTCAAATTCTCCCAAGCTAGAGGTGGTGGAGCAAACAAGACCAGCAGCAATGAGGGAGCAACTGCGCCACTCTGTGTTACTGCCTGACGGCCAGTGCGGGGCTGCAAGTCGTGGCTGCATGGAAATACAGGAGCTAGAGGAAATGCCGGTGGGTGAGGGGCTCTGGGAAGCATCTGTTACTCTCTCTGGTGAGTTCAGACAGCCTGGGGCACCTGCTGTGAGGGTGGGGCAGCTGGAGGGAGGTGCAGATGGTCAAGAAAACAGGATTCTATCTCCAGCAGAGCTTCTCAAGGTTTGCAGGGCTGCTCTGTGCATGTCTGTTTAGGGACCTCAGCCTGATCCCGTATGCATGCATGCCCAGGTGCCCCATCTGCTGGTCAGCCACTGGCCACTGAGTCTGGGTAGAAGAACGTACAGATGGGGTACACAGTACCCCATCATCCCCTTGGAAAATTCAGGTGCTATCATGTGCCTTCTGCAATCGATTGTTTCCCCTAAAAAACCCTGTTCCTATCATGTTATCTCCTCCACTTTCTCTGCAGCCTCACCTTCTACTTACCCACATCTCTCTTTCTAGCATGGGATCTTTTCTTCATTATCTGCAAAATCTCATTTTCATGCCTTTGTACATGCTGCACCCTCTTCCAGAAACGCCTTCTACAGCTTCCTATTTCCTTTGTCTTCTAGCGAACTTCCATTCAGCATCAAACCTTAAATACCCGAGACAAAAGTCCTGTAAGTATTGGGAAATCTAGCTGCCATCATGAGTCACAGACACAGGCCTAGGAAGATGTCTTTCACTCTGAAGACAAAACTGTGGTCTCACGGGCTCCACAGTGGATTGGAGTACAGGGTATGAGGGCAGGGAGGGGGCACTGTGCGGGTGTACCCTCATTCTCTGCCTAGAGGTCTAAGGACAAGTGTTGGTAGATGGCTGGCCTAGGCACGGCTGGCTGGCTGGAGGCAAAGATAATTGCTCCCTGTGGAGAGGAAATACATAACTACCCTGTATTTATTTTGGGCCTCAGCCCACTCAGCTAACAGTTCCAAGGGATGGCATGGTGGGCTCCCATTATTCCGCCTATGGGGACCATACAACCCTTTAGACTTACTTCAGACCCAAGTAGAAATCTCACTTGAAAACAATCTTAAGGCTTAGGCTAAACAACTTGAAGAGGGAGGGCCTGGCAGGATCATCTGTTTCCCCCTCCCTAGTGAAAGTGATCACCAGCTCCCTGCTTCCCAAAACTATCCGGACTGGAACGGAAGGATCTGGGACTAGAGAACCAAATCAAATAAACACTCACCTTAGGGTCGAAGATCCTATGTTCAAATCCCACTTCAGATTCCAAAAGCCACTTCTTGTCTGTGTGATCTTGGGCAAAACCGCTTAATGACTCCGAACCTTGGCCTCCTTATTTGGAAAACAGTGATTATATCACCTAACAACTCACGGAGTTGCTGTGAAATTTAACAAGAGAAAACACAGACCAAGTGCCTAACACTGCGCCTAACACAGAGCAGATCACCAATAAATGGCGAGTAAGTTAATTCCCTGGTTTGGCACTGAAAATCCCCCTCATTTGGCCGAATTCTTCCCAGCTAGCCTCCCCGCCTCAGTTTTGCAAAGGTGCTCCAGGCTGTGTGGGGGAGGGTGAGACACTCTTGTTGACAATGGATGAAAGTAGTATCATTGCTCTTCAAAGCCAAGAAAAGGAGGCTTGAGGAGGGCCTAGAGACTTCATTCCTGACTCAGTTCATCTGCTCACCTGCTTTGTCCCCCCGGAATGAGTATCTTCCTTCTGTTTTAAAATCGAGGTTTACTATCGTTTAAGTATGACAAGGCCAACAGATCGGAAGATGGCTGCCGTTGAAAAGAAAGCTGTTATAGTCACAGATCCCAAGAGGACAAGACACACCAAGCCATAGGGGGCCAGCAAGGAGGCTCCAGGGTCAGTCAGAAGGCAGAGGGAGTGGGGAAACAAGGGCAAAAGACGTTATTGTGGTTCTGAGAAGGACAGGCTCACCTTTGCCTAGTTTGAATAAATTCAGCAGCCTCTGGGGCTTAGGGGATCTCCTTAGTTGTTTGGTTCCTAGCCCTGGGGAGATGAGGGTAGGGGAATAGAGGCCCTGAGTGTGAGGCACTTAGTGAAGGTGGTTGAGGGCGTGGTTAGTCTGAATGGTTGGTTTGCATTTGAAAAGTATGCTCGAGGGCCAGTTATCTACTATCTCTAGGAACTGGCTAGAGGGATAATTCCTTCCTTCAAGGGTCAGTAAGTCCCCACAGGTCAAACATCAAAATACAGAAACTAAAAAGATAGGCCAGGCGTGGTGGCTCATGCCTGTAATCCCAGCACCTTGAGGGGCCGAGGTGGGCGGATCATCAGGTCAGGAAATCGCTAACACAGTCAAACCCCATCTCTGAAAAAAAAAAATAGTAAAATAAATAATAAAATAAAAAGACATAGTTAATAACACTTTCATCTTCTCTGCTGTTGTTTCTAGCTTAAGTCTAATCCGTTCTGGGAAGGCTTCCTAGGCCACCCTACCCCACTGGGGCGACTCCCTCCCTGAAGTCCTATAGCATTTAATGTCTCTGCTGTTCATTTTGGTATCTTACTATCTCAGCAAAGTGTGCCCTGCGGCCCTGATCAAAATCCTAGGCTCCTTGGAGATGGGAATTGTGTCTTTTACTTCTCTATGTCCCGTATAGCAACTGGCACAGAGCCTTCAACATAATAAGCACTCATTAAATTTCTGTTAGAGAATACTCAAGGTTCAGTTTAGCAGGGCCACAGGGATGATTTCTTAAAGTTTTTTCTTAGCTCCTAAGCAGGAAAACCCCTGCTAAGAGGCACTCAATGCTTGCTTTCTTCCTTTATCATCCAGCACTTGGTCTTCCTAAAATTTAGAATGTTTACAAATCCAGACACTCTTTGTGAAATTCACAAACAAAGAAAATACAGGCAGCTCCAGCGGTGGCATTTCTAATTGCAGCTGAAAAGGAAAAATGGAGTTAGTGTTGATGCTCTGACCACAGTGTTTCTTCCATTAACTCCCTAGAAGGAAGGAGTAGATGGCACAGGTCAGCCAGCTTCACTGAGTACCCAGGAGGATGGAT
This sequence comes from Callithrix jacchus, assembly GCF_049354715.1. Classification (NCBI taxonomy): domain Eukaryota; kingdom Metazoa; phylum Chordata; class Mammalia; order Primates; family Cebidae; genus Callithrix; species Callithrix jacchus. The sequence goes on along the minus strand of NC_133519.1, from coordinate 41,480,427 downwards.
ATGTGTGTCTCATGAATTTTTATTATCGGGCAAATCACTCGTGTCATGACTGTCCTTGGTTGAACATCCAAGCATCCAGCACAGGCTATCAGGAAGGGAGATTTTCCTGGTTCCAAGTGGCCTGGAATGAGCCGAGTCACATGGTAGACCCTCAGGGTCCTGAGGACAGGGTGTGGCAATGCCCATAGGGTTCTCCTCCATGAGCACAAGAGCAAAGATGGTGACCAAACACAGAGCGGGTCTGACTTGCATGTCCAATGTTAGAGTAATTTGGCTTCTTCTTTGGGGCAGAACTGATGGACAAAAATAGACGTTATTTTGAGAGACCTGGCATGAAATTAAATTCCAGGGCCCTAACTACAGCTTTGCCAATGGGTTGGCTTTCTACCGATGTGCAGAAATGCCCTTGTCGTGCAAGTCGGAGGTGGTGGTGGAGTGGAGAAGGTAAGAGAGCCTCTTTTGTGGGTATTCTAACATGGCAGGGGCTGTTCCACCTGTCTTCAATTCATTGCTGTTTAAAATATAATCTGCAGACCTGCAGCACTGATCTCATTTGGGAGCTTGCCAGAAATGCCAAATCTCAGACAAGCCTGGGACTAGGGTGCAAGATGGCCCCCTCTAGTGCAAAATGTAAGGAGGTACCCCAAACTCAGCAACCAAGATAAACAATATTTTGGCTGAGAGTGGTAGCTCAGACCTGTAATCTCAGCACTTTGGGAGGCCAAGGCGGGTGGATTGCCTGAGGTCAGGAGTTCGTGACCAACCTGGCCAAGATGGTGAAACCCTGTCTCTACTAAAAATACCAAACAATTAGCCAGGTGTAGTGGCAGATGCCTGTAATCCCAGCTACTCAGGAGGCTGAGGCAGGAGAATAGCTTGAACCTGGGAGGCAGAGGTTGCAGTGAGCCAAGATCACACCATTGCACTCCAGTCTGGTCAACAAGAGTGAAACTCTATCTTAAAAATAAAATAAAATAAAATAAAAAGATAAACAATATTTTAAAATATCAAAGTCACTGCAAAAAATCCATGATAAACAGAATATCAGTATTTTAAATAAAGGCAAGATCTGACTCAGCACTTGAACAATCCTGCCCTACTTACCTTATGCTAATCTTGACTCTTATGTCAGGTTTCACCTCAGACCTATAGAATCAGAATCTATATTCTAAAAAGATCCCCAGAGGATTCATATGTACATCAAAGTTTAAGAAGTACAGCTTTAGACAACACAGCTCACACTAACAAATCAGAATCTTAGAATCTAGACAGCAGCGAAGATGGAACAGTATGAGCAGAAGCATCTGACTCCTTCAGCTTGCTTGCCCCTGCCTGTGTTGTACGCCACCACCTTAAAATTACAGTGTTCTATAATTTACTATGACCATTCCAAAGACTTTTTGTTTTGAGATAATTATAGATTTGCAGGAAGTTGCAAGATTAATACCGAGAGATCCCATGTACTCTTCTCCCCGTTTCCTTGAGTGGTTGCTGTCTTAGTCCATTAGGGCTGCTGTAACAAAATACCTTAGACTGGGTAGTTTATAAATAACATAAAGTTATTGCTCACACTTCTGGAGGCTCGCAAGTCCAAGATAAAGGCCCTGGCAGATGTTGTGTCTGATGAAGACCTGTTCCTGATAAATGGTGCCTGCTCCGTGTTCTCACAAGGTGGAAGGGCAAATGGGCTCCCCCAGCCCGCTTTTATAAGAGCCATAATTCCATCCACAAGGGTTCCACCCTCGTGACCTAGTCACCTCCCAAAGGCCCCACTTCTTAATAGCAACATGTTGGAAGTTAGGTCTCAACATATGAATTTTGGAGCTACAGACATTCAGACCAATTTTCTGTAACTGTAGAATATCAAAATGAGGACACTGACATTGGTATAAGGTGTATGTATAGTTTATATATGTTATCTTATCAAACGGGTAGATTTACAGAACACGCTTATTACCACAAAGATCTTCCACAGGCTACAGCTCTAAAGTCATACCCACCCCTTTCCCTGACCTACCATCCCTAAGCCCTGGAAAGCACTAATCTTAACATCTTTTACTTTTTTTTTTTTTTTAAGAGACAGAGGTCTCACTGTGTTGCCCATGTTGGTCATAAACTCCCAGGCTCAAGGGATCCTTCTGCCTCAGCCTCCAAAAATATTGGGATTATAGGCATGAACGACAACACCTAGACTTTTAACAACTTTTCGACCATGTTATAGAAATGAAATCATACAATGAGCAAACTTTTGAGTTTGCCTTTTCTTCACTCAGCATAATGAGCCATCCAAATTGTTGCACATATCAATAATTTGTTCCTTTTTTATTTTTTGAGACAGTCTCGCTCATTTTGTCACCCAGGCTGGAGTGCAGTGGTGCCATCTTGGCTCACTGCAATCTCCACCTCCCAGGTTTAAGCAATCCTCCTGCCTCAGTCTCCCAAGCAGCTGGGATTACAAGTGTGTACCACCACGCCCAGCTAATTTTTGTATTTTTAGTAGAGGCAGGGTTTCATGTTGGCCGGGCTGGTGTCAAACTCCTGACCTCAAGGGATCAGCCTGTCTCTGCCTTCCAAAGTGCTGGGATTACAGGTACAAGTCAACGTGCCCGGCCAACTTGTTCCTTTTCATTTCTGAGTAGTGTGGGTGTACCACATTTTGGTTAACCATTTACCTATCGTAGGACATTTGGCTTGTTTCCTGTATTTGATTATTACAAGTAAAGCCGCTATGAACTATTCTAACTCCTATGACTTTCCATGTACATTTTAGAATTCTGTTGCTATTTACATTTTTAAAGGTCTTGCTGTGATTTTGACAGGAAGTACACTCATAAATATATCATTTTTGGGGAGAATTAACATCTTGACTGTGTCAAGTCTTCCAGTACATAACATGGTATGTCTCTTTATTTTTTTGTTGTCCTAACCACTAGACTGTGACATCCAACTCAATAGGAACATAATCACCCAAACAAATTCAGGATTGGCAGCATCTTCTGTGACTTGCTGTGGCACTGAATTCAAATACATGTTCTGTTCCTGTGTTCACAGAGGCAACATAGATATAGTGCACATGAGGATAAAGGGTCGAAGGCATGCTTGAATAGGACTCTCAGTTAAGATTTAAAATGCATATGTCTCTACATTTATTTAGATCTTCTTTTATTTCTTTCATCAGCATCTCGTAGTTTGTAGCATACAAACCCTGTATATGTTTTATTATATTTATACCTAAGTATTTCACTTGCTTAAGAATTGCTTTGTATTTTTATTTTGATTTCCACTTGTTTGTTGCCGGCATATGGAAATGCAATTTATTTTCTCATGTTGATCTTGTGACTTATGACATTGCTGAACTCATTTATTAGTTTCTGGAGTTTCCTTTTAGATTTCTTGGGATTTCTTTCTTTCTTTTTTGAGATGGAGTTTTGCTCTTGTTGCTCAGGCTGGAGTGCAATGGCGCGATCTTGGCTCACTGCACTCCAGCCTGGGCAACAAGAGATTCTCCTACCTCAGGCTCTCAAGTAGCTGAGATTATAGGCATGTGCCACCCCGCCTGGCTAATTTTGCATATTTAGTAGAGATGGGTTTCTCCATGTTGGTCAGGCTGGTCTCAAGCTCCAGACCTCAGGTGATCCACTCACCTCGGCCTCCCAAAGTACTGGGATTACAGGCACAAGCCACCGCGCCTAGCCAATTTCTTGGGATTTCAAAGTAGATCATCAAGTCATGTACAAATAGAGACAGGTTTTTTGTTTTGCTTTGTTTATCTCTGTGCCTTTTATTTCCTTTTCTTGCCTTATGGTGTGCACTAGAACTTCTGGTTGAATAACAGCAGTGAGAGCAAACGTTGCTCTTTGTTCTTGATTTTAGGGAAAAAGCATTCAGTCTTTCACCACTAAGTATGATGTCAGTTGTACGTTTTTGCAGCTGCTCTTTATCAAGTCAAGAAAGTTTTTTTCTATTCTTGCTTTACCAAGAGTTTTTGTCATGAATGAATGTTGAATTTTGTCAAATGCTTTTTCTGCATCAATTGATAGGATCATGAGAATTTTCTTTAGCCTGCTGGTGGATTGCAATGAATGACTTTTCAAATACTGAAAAAACAGCCTTGTATCCCTGGAATATATACCACTTAGTCACAGTGTATAATTCTTTCTCTATATAGCTGGATTCTATTTGCTAACATTTTCTAAGGATCTTTGAGTATACAATCATAAAGGATATTGGTCTGTAGTTTCTTCTTTGTACTATCTTCGCCTGGTTTGATATCCAGGTAACACTGGCTTTATGAAATGAATTGAAAGGTGTTCCTTCCTTTTCTACTTTCTACAACAGTTCATGTAGACTTGGGTTTAGTTCTTTAAATGTTTGGTGGAATTTCCCAGTAAAACCACCTAGCCCTATGCACTTTGACTTTCATAATTTGATTTAATCCTCATAACAACTTTGCAAAGAAGGCATTTTACAGAAAGTTTCCAGGTCCCTTGGACTGGACTGGATGTATAGTGAGGTCAGTGAGGTGACAGGGGAAGAAGTCCAGAGCAGGAGGATGTTGGGCAGGGCAGGCATGCTAGACATGGTGCAGGGTAGAGCTGGGTTTGAATGAAGTGCTTGGCAAGTGAAGAGTTAAGAGAAGGCACTATTTGGAGGACAGGGAGAGCAAAGAAGGTCTGGCTTATTGCAGCAGAGGGTCTGTGACTGCCAAGGGCCAGATAGGAACGACCCCGAGGAGGACTGGAATGTGAATGTCCAAGAGAAACAGGGAGAGCCTGTGGAACTTCTTCAAATATCAGAAGAGCTTTGTTACAAGGCCTTTAATTTGGCCTCAGAATAGGATCTGAAAACAAGGGAAGTACTACAACTCTTTTAAAAAGCAAATGTGGGGCCAGGCCCGGTGGCTCACCCCTGTAATCCCAGCACTTTGGGAGGCCGAGGGGGTCAGATCACCTGAGGTTGGAAGTTTGAGACCACCCTGGCCAACATGTTGAAACCCCATCCCTACTAAAAATTTAAAAATTAGCTAGGCATTGTGGCACATGTCTGTAATCCCAACTACTTGGAAGGCTGAGGCATGAGAATCGCTTGCACCAAGGAGGCAGAAGTTGCAGTGAGCTGAGATCGCGCCATTGTACTCCAGCCTGGGCAACAGAGTGAGACTCTGTCAAAAAAAAAATGTAAATGTAACATATTAAAATCCCAATAATGCCAAATGCTGGTAAGAATTTGGAGCAACAGAAAGTCTCATTTATTCCTGGTGGGAATATGAAATGGCACAAACCTTTTGGAAGACAATTTGACAGTTTCTTAAAAAGCTAAACATAATCTTACCATATGATTCATATGGCTCCTGTGTAGACTCCCCAGATTATATCTACACAAAAACCTGCAGGTGAATATGATATCAGCTTTATTTATAATCACTAGAAACTGGAAGCAGCCAGGATGTCCTTTGGTAGATGAATGGATAAACTGAGGTACTTCCAGACAATAGAATATCATTTAGTGATTCAAAGAAATGAGCTGTTGAGTCATGAAAAGACATGGAGGAACTTTAAATGCGTACTGCTTGGTGAAAAGAGCAAGTCCAAAGAGGCCACATACTATTTGATTCCAACCATATGGCATTTTGCAAACGTCAAATCTATAGAAATAGTAAACAGACCCATGGTTGCCAGGGGTTTGGAAAAAGAGGAGGTATGAATGGGTGGAACATTGAATTTTTAGGGAGATGAAAATACTGGGTATGATACTATAATGAGGGATACAATTATCAAAACCCACAGAACTCCACAACACAGAGTGAATCTTAATATCGACTATGGACTATAGTGAAGAATGATGTGTCAAGTATATCAAGTGTGCCACACTAGTGCAAAATTATTAATATAATAGAGGAAACTGCATGGAGGGAGGTAAAAAGGTGGGAGGGGTCTAAACATATGGAACTCTATGTACAATCTCCTCAATTATTCTGTAAATCTAAAACGGTGTTAAAAATAGCTTATTTTTTTAAATCTAAGAAATTTCACATTGAAAGAAAAGCAGCCAAGTGCTGTGGCTCATGCCTGTAATCCCAGCACTTTGGGAGGTCAAGGCAGTAAGATCACTTGAGGTCGAGAGTTCGAGACCAGCCTGGTCAATGTGTGAAACCTGCCTCTACTAAAAATATAAAATTAGCCAAGTGTGGTAGCACATGCCTGTAATCCCAAATATTTGAGAGACTGAGGCATGAGAATTGCTTGAACCTAGGAGGGGGAGATTGCAGTGAGCTGAGATTGCACCACTGCACTCCAACCTAAGTGACAGAATGAGACTTGGTCTGAAAAAAAGAAAGAAAAAGAAGCGAGTATGGTGAGAACTTTTTCAAGTGTTAAGAAACAAGCAAAGAAATCCTGGAAACTTGCTTGTAAACTACACAGCCAGCCTTGCTGCCCAGGCCCCTTCCACTTAAAAATTCCCTCATGTAAACTCCATGCCCGAATTTTCCTCAGTAGTACAAGCTCAGGCCCTGTTGATATTCTTTTTTTTTTGAGACAGCGCTTACTCTGTTGGCCAGGCTGGAGTGCAGTGATGTGATCTCAGCTTACTACAACCTCTTCTGTGGATTCAAGTGATTCTCCTGCCTGAGCCTCCCAAGTAGCTGGGATTACAGGCACCTGCCACTGCACCCAGCTAATTTGTGTGGTTTTTTGTTGTTTATTATTATTTTTTTCATTTTCTCATTTCCTTTTTTTTTTTTTTTTTTTTTTTTTTTTACATAAAGCTCCCAGTATGTGGGAGAGGATTCCAAAGAGCTGGAAATCCCTAATTTTTGTATTTTTAGTAGAGATGAGTTTCACAATCTTGGCCAGGCTTATCTTGAACTCCTGACCTCGTGATCCACCTACCTCAGCCTCCCAAAGTGCTGTGATTACAGGCGTGAGCCACTGCATCTGGGCCCTGTTGGCATTCATAAAATGAACTGTTTTGCAAGTAATACAGAACCAGACTTTTCAACCCCTTCTTAGTTTGCCAACATTTATCGCACAAATGAAATTGGGCTTGTCTGATAAATTTGAAAAAGCAATATTGCATACCTTCCAAAGGATAAAAGGCTTTTATCTGGCCAAATTTTTTGTCTCAACCAATCAAACATGGTGGCCTTCTGAGTTGATTGCTAATTCGCTGTAGTTATGTACAAGACCCTTTCAATTTGTTTTGGTGGTTTTTCTCTTCTGAATAATTAGATGAGGCAATCAGCACATCTTTCATATTATAAGGAGACTTTAAAAAAAAAATACCACTACACCACGTTGTAATTTCTGCTAGTGACAATAGGGGTAAATTCCAATCTGTAACTCTAATGGCTGCTAATGAGGTGCTTGTTTTACACCCCTCTGAGCTAGGCTGTCTCCTCCCACAGAGAACCTTTAAAACAGGATGAATCCCCTTGAGTTCTAAATCCTTTTGCTTTGGGGGGCTGAAATCTGGTTCCTTAACCTTTTGAATCACCAACGTTTGCTTTGAAAGTTGACACTTTCTATTTAAATGGCAAGAGAGATGGGAAATAAACCTCAGCATTATAGAGCTGAGCATATTGATTTCAATTATCGCCTTTAATCCATGCCTTTCCTCTTTATAATGTATGGGTTTCTTCTCTTAATTAGAAAGAGCCAGGGATTATCTGCACAAAACTGGAAGGTTTATTGTGATTGGCGGGATTGTCTCCCCTGTCCACGACTCCTACGGAAAACAGGTAGGTTCCTTCCTGTGCCCCTCTCCTCCTTCAACCCCCTTCTCCGTGGCCTGATAGCTCCTGGCAGAAAAACTGCCCCACTGCTGTCTCTGCTAAGATTCCTGGAAACACAAAATGCCCAGGTTCATGTGTCCATCCTGCTTCCCATCTCAGCTGAAGCAGCAGCTGGAAGGACCAGCTGTTCATGACCATAGACCCACTCACAGACAGGTCAGGACTCATTGACAGAGGAGCAGGAACACCCACTGGGTGTGGCTTGGTATGGTGGATGCCAGGTTGGCAGCTGGTTATGAGTTGAGCTGCACTGGGCAAGTCTTTTCAGGATTTTAGGAGAAAACGACCTATGCCTTTTATAATCTGATTTAAAATTCATTTCCCTGGTCATCCCTCCATGCTATATGTCCTGGCAAATCTAGGAGCTCTACCAGACATTCCCCCTTTCTCCCACAGATGCACCTTGGTGGGCTCTGGGGAAACTCACCTAAGTAGCCAGACTGAGCCATAAGACAAGGCCACATTTGCTGAGTTAAGTCTCATCTCTGCAGGGCACACAGGGGCTGCTTCACAAATGGAGGCTCACCTATCGACCCCGTTGGGGTGGTATACACCACACGCCTTACGTTCATTTCCTTGCCCCACCACCATTCCAGGCCTGCCTGTGTGGCAAATGCACAAGTAAAGGGGTCACATCCCTCATTCCCTCTCACCACTAAAAAATGGCTGCACTTCAACAATGGGTGGGCTTGGGCTGGCCTCCCAAGGACATTGAGGGGAACGGAGGGAGTCTCCCAACTATTGCTCTGTTGCTTCCCAGGGCCTCGTGTCAAGCCGGCACCGTCTCATCATGTGTCAGCTGGCTGTCCAGAATTCCGACTGGATCAGGTAGGAGTGGCCTGAAGATGCCAGAGGCAGGTGCCCCAGAGACTCACTGGGAGTGCGGTGGGGAAAAAAGAAGAGTTCCAATAACAATTTGGATCCTGAAAGACTGGGGAGGCAGGGGCAAGATATTAGCCTTGCGGAGGCAATGAGGAGACCTCCAGGGATATCCCGACCTATAACGTGATTTTTGAACCAAACTAGGAGGCCCATGGAAGTAAAGAAAGAGCTCAGCACGGTGGCTCACGCCTGTCATCCCAGCACTTTGGGAGGCTGAGGCGGGCTGATCACAAGGTCAGGAGCCAGCCTGGCCAATATGGTGAAACCCCATCTCTACTAAAAATACAAAAAGTAGCCCCAGCTACTCAGGAGGCTGAGGCAAAAGAATTGCTTGAACCTAGGGGGCAGAGGTTGCAGTGAGCAGAGATTGTGCCATTGCACTCCAGCCTGGGTGACAGAGCGAGACTTCATCTCAAAAAAAGAAAAAAGAAAAAACAAACAAAAAAGAAAGTAAAGAAGGAGCTTAATGTTTCATCTGCTTTGGCATCTCTGAGTCCTGGCGTGATTCTTGGAGCTTCCAGAAGTATCACTGGGTTTGGGTGAGACATGGCCAGAAAATCAGAAATGCCTCTCACTGTCATTCCCGCTAACTTCCATGAACCCTCACTACCTTTCAGGGAATGTTCTCTGGCCTTGGCAATTTCCCATTCCCGAACTCAGGCTCCCTAAGTGTCCCACACTGGCCCCAGGAGAGAGGTGCGGGCCTGCCCTTAATGGCAGCCACACCAAATCACACCTGGTGGGTGGCTTTCCTGCTCACTGCCTTTCTGGCCAGACGTGCTAAGAAGGCACCTCCACCCCCCTCCGCTGAGCTTGCAAAGTAATTAAAGCAAGCTTCCACTAATTATGCTAATGATGCTCCCCAAAGTTCCTACCGTTATAATTTGCATGAGAAGATGATGTTTTTAAAAAATAATGGCATGCCATTTGTGCTGTAATTTTCCCCTGTGGAAAAATAAGCAGCACCTAGAGGTTTCCATGAAAGAGGGGAAGTGATGGGATGCTGACTTCAGAATGAGGGATGCAGAGAGTTCGCCGCCCGGGAAGAGTGGGGTGGGCGGGAATGAGAGCCCTGAAGGGAAGTGACAATAATAATTCAGCAGTGATCCTTGCCATTGGTGGGCAGTGATTTGTGTGACAAGCACATGCCCTTTACAGACGTTCTCATCCCCTAAAGACAAAGCTTAGGTAGAGAGACAGCTGCTTTTTCTCAGGTGAGAAACAGACCCGGAGAAATCAAAGGGCTTGAGCAATGAAATATTCATACATCTATAGGCAAGAAAGGATTAGAAACGAGGCCTTTTAACGTTGTAACCGTTGATCTTCTGGAGATGCTGGGATCAAGTGAGGAAATCACTGGGCAGGAGACTGTTACTGCTTGGAGGTATTTAGAAGATTCCAGAATAATACATTCATTCAACAACTGTCTACTGAGTGCCTACCACCTTCCCTGGGCTGCTCTGGAAAAATTAGAATCCTGGGAATTGAGATCACTAGGGAGTCTAAGAGCTGCCTCTAGATGTGGGGGTTGGCTGGGGTGGGGCACCTGACACTGGGAGCCCATTCAGCCAGGTGAAGTGTTTGCCCATCCCCAGCACAGGTGCGCTCCCGGGGCATAGGGCCTGGTTAGGGATCTAGGGGCCGCCAAGCTCCAGGCAAAAGGCAAGCTGACTCTCTAAGGGTCTTCAGCTAGTGGGATCTCATCTCCTGGCACTTTAGGTATGTGTGTGTGGTGGGTGGTGGGGTAGGGTGGTGGTTTTAAGGGGATGCACGACTGCTAAGAAGATGTTTGAGAAGGCTGAGCATGGGGGCTCATGCCTGTAATCTCAGCACTTTGGGAGGCCGAGGTGGGTGGATCACCTGGGGTCAGGAGTTTGAGACCAGCCTGGCCAACATGGTGAAACCCCTTCTCTACTAAAAGTACAAAAAATTAGCTGGGCATGGTGGCATGCGCCTGTAATCCCAGATACTCAGGAGCCTGAAGCAGAAGAATCACTTGAACCCAGGAGGTGGAGGTTGCAGTGAGCCGAGATCACGCCACTGTACTTCAGCCTGGGCAACACAGTGAAAAGGAAGGAAGGGAAGAAGGGAGGGAGGGAGGAAGCGAGGAAGGGAGGAAGGGAGGAAGGGAGAGAGAGAAAGAAAGAGAAGGAAAGAAGAAAGAGAAAACGAAAGAGAAAAAAAGTTTGAGAAATATCCCAGTTTAGCAGCTCATTATGTTGGCAATTAAGCCCCAGTGCTCCAATGCTGCCTCAGTCTGGGGCTGAATCTCTGCTCACTTCACAAGCAGTATCTTGGAGGGATTGGCCATCACTGAGTCTGCACCCTCTCATCTGACAGCCGTGCCTCACCTCCACACCCACAAGGCACCTCACTGCACAGGGAGACAGTCCGGGCTGATTCTCGAGGGCCTGCAGTCTGGCAAGGATAACCTTAGCCACCACTTGACAAAGGTCTGGCTCCGTTAATCCTTGTCACAATCCTCAAGGGTCCAAAGGAGGGTTTATTTTGTAGGTAACAATAAGAGGAAGACTCTGTACTGAGCACTGTGCATATAAAACTGACTGAGCCTTTCTAACAAAACCGTAAGCTCGTATACTGTTGTCATTCCCATTTTACAGATGGGGAAGATGAGGCACTGGGAGATCACATAACTTTCCCAAAGCCACACTGTTGCAAAGAGCTGAGGCTGGAATTAAACCCAAGCCGACTGGCACCAGCATCTCTTCCCATAAGCCTATCCCATGCTCCTCTCATTTTACAGAGGAGGAAACTTAAGCTCAGAAAAGTGCTTCACACCCAGGTTTTATCTGCTTCAAGATCTAAGCACATGGTATGGCCAGGTCTGCCAAGCTTCCTGAGCTATGATTTTTGGGAGGAAACAATAAGGAAAGAGTGTGAGAGCTGGGTGCGGTGGCCTGAGATCCCAGTGCTTTGGGAGGCCAAGGTGGGTGGATCACCTGAGGTCAGGAGTTCAAGACCAGCCTGGTAACATGGTGAAACCCCATGCCTACTAAAAATACAAAAATTCACTGGTGTGGCGGTGGGCGCCTGTAATCCCAGCTACTCAGGAGGCTGAGGCAGGTGAATCACTTGAACCCGGGAGGCAGAGGTTGCAGTGAGCCAAGATTGTGCCATTGCACTTCAGCCTGGGGGACAAGAGTGAGACTTCATCAAAAAAAAAAAAAAAAAAAAGGAGTATGAGAACAGAAACCAAGGGAAACTTCTCTCTGATGTTGTTAGGGTGGACCCTTGGGAGTGCTACCAGGACACCTGGCAGACGACCTGCAGCGTGTTGGAACACCACCGGGACCTCATGAAGGTGAGTTGGGCTGAGGCTGGGGGTGTGTGGACCACCTGGGTGCAGGGGAGGGGCTAGACCCACAGAAGCCAGGCAGAGAGAGGAGAGGGTGCCGCTAGCCTACTGACCTGCTTTCAGCCTCTGATTTCTCTGCCTGTTGCGAGAGAGACCAGCCTGTGAATGGCATGAAGGACAATGAATTAGGAACCCAAGTAGTACCAGGGGCTGCTCCCTGTCTTCTACCCTCTGTCTTGACCTCCCATTTGGGGTGTTGCTGCTGAGTGTGATGGTCAGCTTTCATCAGCTGGGAGCACGTTCAAGGTGGGATTAAGAAGATCACAGTGACAGGACTTCAGAAATTGAGGGAGGAGGAGACTAGGCAACGAAATGCAGGAGAAGAGAGGAACACTTAGGAGAGGTACAAGCCGCTGAGCCCCCTGCCTGCCTGTGGGGGCCCTGCTGGCCCCATTACTCCAGGACAGGCTGTGTGACTGAGGCATGTCACACCTGCCAGTCATTGCACCCCATTTCCCCTCATTCCTCCTCACAAGAGCCCCAGGGGCGGACAGTGTCTGATGCCTGTTTTATTAGTGGATCAAAGGAAGCAGAGAGGAGTCCACATACCTGAGGACATACAGTGAGTGAGTGGTGAGCACAGACAGGTGAGAGCTTCTGTATTTCCCACTGGGGCCTGGAGCCTGCGGCCAGGCTGCGGAGACCTTAGGGCTGGTTGCGAGGTTAGAGTGGGCTCCATGCCAGCCAGCAGCACTGGCCAGTGTGCAGAAAGCACCCTTCCCAGATCAGTGCCAACCCAGCAACTCCACAGTGACAGGACGAAAAGTAATGCCACCGATGGTGAGAAGCCTGACCAAGACAGCAAGCAGTAAATTCTGCTCACCTCCATGGACTCTGTGGTGGAGCCCTCCACAGCCCCAGAGAGCAGTCCACATGGCACTGTCCTCCTGCAGGGAGAGCCCCTCCCCCATCTGTGTCCCTACTGCCAGAGGGCCTGTCACCATCTTCTTCCTGGGGAGCAGCCCCTGACCACCCCACACTCTACCAGCTGCACAGCCAGGCTTTATCTGAACAGATGTGGAGCTTCAAAGCTCCGTTCTGGGGAGCCAAGGGCAAGTGAGGTAGAGAGGACCAGCCGGCTAGTCTCCATCTGTTGTTTTTTCCTCCCCCCCAGAATTGAAGAGAACTGATCTCCCTTCCCATTTGGCTTTCAGAATCCTTCTCACACATTCTGGCCCTTCTGGTCCCCTTCAAAGGAGGCTGACTCAGGGCCACACTAACTTGCTCCTCTGTGCTGGTCTCCACAATAGCAGTAATGAAAGACACTCCATCTCACTTTATAAGAGTGTATCAGTCAGGATAGGCAAAGGTATGCTGTGGTGACAAACATCCCTAAAAGCTCAATGACTTCACACAAGTCTATTTCTCACACTACATGTCATCTGGGGAGTCCCTGCAGAGCTGTGCTCTTTCTGGTCACATAGAAGCCTCAGACTCCATGACAGAAGGGAGGAATGGGGACCCTGTAGGCATTCCCCAGTGCCAGCCATACTGGCCAGAAAGCCTGGCTGTCATTTGCTGTTTAAATTCCAGGGCTTTCTGAATGCTCCCTGTGTTACTCATGCCCAGGGTATGAGTCTGGACCACAGAAGCTCCTCTAGGAGCCCCAGCTGTTGCAGTGATGGGCAGAGGCTGGCAGAGAATGTAGGTCACGGCCAACCCCCTGCCTTGGAGTGAGAGCTTGGAGCTGCTTCCTAAAAACTCTCAGCCTTCAAACTGCTAGCAGGCATGAGGCCGGTGTCCCTGGCATGGAGAGTAGACCTGCCACAGTGATAGATACGTGACTTAATGGGTGACTTGGGGAAACTCGCCAATGTCAAGTCCTCTGAGAACATAGGAGCCCATAGGGGCTGATGCAGGCAGGATCAGGGAAAGCAGCCAGCCATTTTCTACTTCTCTGAGATAGAATAAGTCCAGTGGGACCCACAGGGCAGCAAGAGGAAGAAACCCCTCAGCTACCAGACCAGTCAGGAAACGGGAATGTGGTGTTTTCTTTTCTGGTGGTGAAATTACAATAAATGGAGGCAGACCACCCCTTCCACCCCACCAGCCGCAGCTGGGCAAAGAAGCCCACCAAGCAGGTGTAAAGATCCCATGGTGCCCGCCCCAGCTGGCTCCCGGATGTGGTTGGATGTGACCTCCTCCTACCAGGAGCCTTACCAAGGTGACAGGTTGACCCACAAGACAAATGCCTCCCCTTCTGGGGCTCAGGGGACTCACACACTGTTCTGCCCACAGGATGGCCTGTGGAAGAGGTGCCCAGAGCATCACCCCAGCCTTGGGCCTGGGGGTCCCCTGGCAGCAGAACCCGAATCCAGAAGGGGTGGTGTGCAGGAGTGGGTGGTGGGTACCCGAGCTGCTGGCTTTTGGGAGTGAAGAAACCTTGAAAAAGCAGTGGCCCTGGTGAAGCCGAACAGATTGGCAGTTCGTCCCTTGTTTCTCCATTGCCCAACAGCTACTCTCCCCGTCCCCTCATCCCCTGGGACCAGCAGGGTCGCTTCTGGGTCAGCTGTGAGGAATGCTGCCTTATCAGCTCTGTGCTTTCTGCAACACTGACGAGGAGTAGCCGGTAGATAACTCAGGACAATGGATAATACACACGGAATTTCCGTTTGGCTGTGACATGTGTATTCACACTGAGCAGGCAAGAGGATGCTCAGAACCCACCCACCTGCTTCCCGCAGCGCAAACACACCCTGTGCTGCCTGGCACTGCTCTCCCTCTTGCTTGGCTGTGTTACTGACAGCTCTGGCCTGAAGAGGCCGCAGGTGGTGATCGTGCCTTGTGTTTGTATAACCTTTCCCAAGCTTACAGAGCCCTTTTGCAGACATGATCTCATTTGAGCCCCAAGAAGAAGTCAGGGAGGGCAGATATTCATGTTACATAGAAGGTTCCCGCATCGTCTGCTGCTGACGGAGGCCCTGCCATGTCAGGGCACCCCATAGGCACGTTGCATATGCTTGCTAGTGTGATCCTACCACAGCTGAAAAAGGCAACTATACAGTTAGACTCCTGAATTGAGGTTCAGGAGTGATGAAGTAACCGGCCAAGGTCACATAGCTAGAAGGAGGTAGAGCCCGAATTTGGACCCAGGACCCCTTATAATACCATATCTCCTGCTTTTTCCCATGGAGCTGCTCTGTCTCCTGCCAGCCTAGTGACTACATGATGCAGCTGGGTCTGGAACCCATCCCCGGGGCTCTTCCTTGGCTCTGGGTGGCCTCCCCATGATGGATAAGCAGATGACCATTTGGAGATAACTTTGGAATGATTCCCAAAGTCACGTGGCTAATAACACTCTTCTCCCTCTCCCTAGAGGGTGACTGGCTGCATCCTCTCCAATGTCAACACACCTTCCATGACGCCTGTGATCGGACAGCCACAGAATGAGACCCCCCAGCCCATTTACCAGAACAGCAATGTGACCAACAAGCCCACTGCAGGTAGGGAAACATTGATGTGTGGGTCTCAAACGTCAGAATCATGTGGAGGGCTTGTTTAAATAGTGATTGATAGGATCCACCCAGAACTTGATTCAGTGGGTCTGGGAAAGAGGACTTGTATTGTTAAGGTGCTGTTGATGCTGCTAGTCCAGGGACAATACTTTGAGAACCCTGAGTATCAAGCATCAGAGCAAACCAGTCACAATCAGAGAAAAGTGGCTGGTGGTGTGCACTCTTCTCCTGCATTTAAGTATAAACATAGGGCCCGGCCTTGTGGCTCATGCCTGTAATCCCAGCACTTTGGAAGGCTGAGGTGGGTGGGTGGCTTACACCCAGGAGTTCAAGAACAGCCTGAGCAACATGACGAAACCCCACCACTACCAAATAATAATAATAATAACAAAAATTAACCGGGCATGGTGGCTCACACCCGTAGTCCCAGACACTCAGAAGGCTGAGGTGGGAGGATCTCTGGAGCCCAGGGGGTGGAGGTCACAGGGAGTTGGGGATTGTGTCGCTGCACTCCAGCCTGGGAGACAGAGTGAGACCCTGTCTCAAAAAATACACAAATTTTAGGCCAGGTGTGGTGGCTCATGCCTATAATCCCAGCACTTTGAGAGGCCAAGGTGGGCGGATCACAAGGTCAGGAGATTGAGACTATCCTGGCCGACATGGTGAAATCTCATCACTACTAAAATTACAAAAAAAATTAGCCAGGTGTGTGGTGTGTGGTGTGTGCCTATAGTCCCAGCTACTCGAGAGGCTGAGACAGGAGAATCGTGTGAACCCAGGAGGTGGAGATTGCAGTGAGCTGAGATTGTACCACTGCACTCCAGCCTGGAAAACAGAGCAAGACTCCATCTTAAAAAAACAAAAACAAAAACAAAAAAAAACATAAATTTTAAGAAATAATTGCCTTAGCTGGGAATTAAATACACAAAATGGAACATTTTTCTCTGCATCTTCTAGGGAGGTTGAGGATCTTGCCCAAGGTCACACAGTGAGGAAGAAGCAGGCTGTGAGTCACACCCAGGCAGTCTGCACCCAGAATCGCCACACTCTTAGCCACCAATAATCCAGTGACGGAGAGCACTAGCACAGACCCAAACCTAGGACTATATGCCCAAACGATGCTCGTGCTTTATCTGCATTCTTATTTCATGCAGTAATACTGTGATACACACATTATGTTCCCATTCCACATGGAAAACATTCAGAGAAGAAAAGTGATTTGCTGATTTGTCACACAGCTCAAAAGTAGAAGAGCTGGAATTCATATTCAATACTCTCAGGCTCCAAGGTCCATGCTTTAAAATTTTCTTCCAAGCCAACTCCAAGAAACAGATTCTGATATTACTCTTCAAGCCTAGAGACCATAAACTATTACATTATTGTCTGTTATAAACAGGGTAATTCACAAAGTCAGAATTTCACAGTTTGCATACAGCTACAATGTGGAGGGCTCAGAAAAATTTTCTGGATTGGAGCCTAGAGGGAGACTTGAAAACCAGATCCCTCTCAGCCAAATAAGATGTCTAATGATTCTAAAGACCATCTGCATGGGAAGGAACGCCTTAGCCCAGCAGAAATGGTTCCAAGCATGTACTTTGCTGAGTCTCCTTGAATGTGGGTGTAACTGTCCAGAGGGAGAAGCAGCTAAGGATAGGCTTGGGACAAACCTGGGGAAGAAAAGCTCATGTTACAGAAAATGAAAGAAGCCAGAAGCCTATATGCCCTTTAATTGGAAAATCTGATCCAATTTACATAGACATACCAGCATAATACACATTTAAAACATGAAAGAAAATAAATGATATACTAACAGGTTAGCAGTAGTTATCTCTTGGGTTGAGATTGTGGGTCTTTAAGTTTTCCTCTTTATATATTTCCCTCTTTTATGTTTTCAACAACGAAATAAACATAACCAGAATACGGCTTCCAGTCAAGGGCTCACAATGTGTGTGCCTCAGACTGTGAGTGAGAAGAAGGAACTTGTGCTGTCATATTTCTGTTCTCTCTCTCTACCCTCCTGCTGCCTCCTTCTCCCACCCCTGCCCTCTCCATGCACCCTGATGTTTACAGCGGCCCCAATGCCGGGCCGGCATGAGTGCCAGTTGTGAGTGGTTCTCTCCCTCTGTCCCTGTCTGACTTGCTCTCTTCCATAGCCAAGATCTTAGGGAAGGTGGGAGAAAGCCTCAGCCGGATCTGCTGTGTCCGCCCGCCGGTGGAGCGTTTCACCTTCGTAGGTGAGGAACCAAGGACCTTGATTCCCAGTCCTGTCTCTTTTCTGTCTCTCCTCCCTTCATTCCTTCAGCAAAGAGCCTCAAGCACATTCCCCCCACCGCGAATCCTCGTGATTGTGTGTGTGTGTACACGTGTGCACACCGTGTTCCCCATACAGGTGTTGTACGTACATTGAAGGCTTGGCCTTTCCCATCTTCCTGCAGGCCCTTGCCACATTCCACCATGTGAGAAAGTTCTGCACCCCCAGTGTGCTTGTTCTTTAAACCAGGGAGTCCCTAAAGTGAGCTGGCCACATCTTGTGACTCCAAAAGCCACCTCACTAGGTTGTAAGGTTGTTGCTCTTGTGGCCAGCCTCCCTCCCACGGTCTTGGGGAAGAAACAGAAAGCACTCAGCATGAGTGTGTGTGTTCGTCACTGGCTCCCCAGCCAGGCTGCCTCATTCTGAAAGTCCCAGCCATGTGAAGTGCTGCTCCTGGAGCAGGAGAAGAGCTTCCTGTTCATTTTACACCTGACTGTGCTCCCCATTCACTCTCCTTGGGTGTCACCTGTGCAGGGTGGCACATCACCCCCTACTTGCCCTCACCCACCCCATCCCAGTAACTCCTGCTGAGGCCCTCGGACACATTGAGTGTTGGGGACCAGGAAGCCGCTTCCCTAATGCCCTTCCTTCCTTCTTTCCTCCACAGATGAGAATGCCAATCTGGGCACGGTGATGCGGTATGAAGAGATCGGTGAGTGGGACTGTGAAAGTGGGGAAAATGGGGACATTTGGAGCCCCCTGCCTTCATGGCAGGAAACATGGGGAGCAGAGAGGCTTGAAAACCTGGGGGTGTTTTGCAGCAGGGTCTCCTCTCAGAAGAGGGACCGCTTCCAGGCTAAGATTGCACTTGTAGTCAGCTCCCTTCAACATCTCCTAACTGGACTCCGGCCAGCTCCCAAGGGATAGGACTGGTTCAGTTGGTGATTTTCCCTTCAGAGCCTCCCCTCCCTTTTCTAAAAGACATGAAAGTTGAGCTTTGGCACCAGCTGGAGAGACCCTTCTTTTGAGCACACACACTGCGCACAAATGAGGCAGAAGAGCCCCCCCACCCCCGCCACCTTCCTCATTCAGTGTTGAAGACGGTGAAGTAGAGAGGGGACCGAAAGCCGCCTCCACACCTCCTTCGCAGCCTTGGGCCAATCTAAGGCACTCCACTGTCTGTGTGAGGGCTGCCTGCCAAACCCAATACCAGAGCAGGCCAGGGCAGGCCTGAGCCGGTGGAGGGTGGTTACCCAGCTGTCAGGGTGGGAAGGAGTTGATGACCCCTACAAGCAAGCTGAGAACAGATAGGAACACTGAAATCTTCCCAGGGTTTCAGAATGGGTGAGGGAGGCAAGTGGGAGATGCAGGCGTCTGAAGCTGGGGAAAGGACAGGGAGACGTCAGAATAGAGCTGGGGCTGGCGCAGGTACCAGGGGACAAGAAGGGTCAGTGACATCAGGAATGCCTGGCGCTCTAGGGTGAGGCAGCCTGGTGTCCACCCGCTCAATCTTGAACATCCAGCTGCAAAGATCCTCCAAGCACCCCCTCCTGGTACTCTTCTGTCCAAGCACTGGAAGTTAGGGCTCCCGCTGCAATCCTGAGAGGCAGGGGTTGTCCTGAGCACCTGGTTCTTCCTGCAGACCCAGCAGATGTGACGTCATTTCAAGGGGCTTCTATGGGTCTCATCCTCTCATCTGAGGTGCAGTGCTGTCCCTCAATCAGCTCAGTTGGTTTCCTACAACCATTTGTAAAGTTTTCAAGATTTTTTTTTTTGGAGTTTCATTCTTGTTGCCCAGGCTGGAGTGCAATGGCACGATCTCGGCTCACTGCAACCTCCACCCCCTGGGTTCAAGTGATTCTCCTGTCTCAGCCTCCTGAGTAACTGGGATTACAGGCATGTACCACCACGCCCAGCTAATTTTGTGTTTCTAGTAGAGACGAGGTTTCTCCATGTTGGTCTCCAACTCCTAACCTCAGGTGATCCACCTGCCTTAGCTTCCCAAAGTGCTGAGATTACAGGCATGAGCCATGCACCCAGCCAGTTTTCAGGAATTGTGTGAACTAGTTTTAAATATAACCATTAATAAAAATTAAGTTATATTATCTTAAAAAATTAAAAACAAAAAGAATGAATATTCAAAATCCCTCATTTCCTAATTATTTTACTATATTTTAATATCCTTTTTTTTGAGACAGAGTCTTGCTCTGTCACCAGGCTGGAGTGCAGTGGCCTGATCTCGGCACAGTACAACCTCTGCCTCCCAGGTTCAAGCAATTCTCCTGCCTCAGCCTCCCATGTAGCTGGGACTACAGGCGTGCACCACCATGCCCAGCTAATTTTTATATTTTTTAGTAGAGATGGGGTTTCACCATGTTGGCCAGGATGGTCTCAATCTCTTGACCTCATGAGCCACCCCGCCTCGGCCTCCCAAAGTGCTGGGATTACAGGCATGAGCCACCGCGCCCAGCCTGTTTTAATATCCTTTATTGACCAGCACATCAGTCTCTGAAGACCACAGGAAGGAGCACCTGCTTTCCTGGTTGCTCCCCAAAACAGGCAGGAGCATTTGGCTGTAGGTACTGCAGCCCTAGAATGCCCATCGGGCAAGGATGGGAGTGAAGGTGCCGGGCTAGGCTGAAAGCTCCTGTACTCCACTTCCCTGCAGTTCCAGCGTGGCCGAGACCTGCCGCCTTCCCACGCAGTGAGCTCAGAGCAGCCTTAGGACTTCTCATTGTATTCCATGTGTATTTCTCTTTCCATTATGGCAAGCTTCAGCCATAGCCTTGCTTGCCTTTCCAGCACCCAGGTGGGTAGATCAGGCTCTCTCCACCCTGACTCAAGGAGTCCCTTCCCAGAGAGGACACAGATTATCAGTGCTGCACAGCGCACTGCTGTGTTCACATCCATCAGCTCACCGCTACCTCTGGAGGGGCAGGGGTCTCTGCTTACTCTTCTTGCTCTGTAGCATTTTGGAGTTATGGTGAGCCAGGGATGGAAAATGCAGCTGGGGAGTGACCTCTCACCTCCGGCATTCCCAGGCTCTGTCTGTCTCCCTCCACATCCCCTGTGCTCACTGAGAGGGAGGGTCCACTTGCATGTGACAGAGAAGGGACAGTGGTGGGGTGAGAATGAAGAACACTTAGGTTCTGAGAAAGGAGAGCTCAGAAGGAGAGTTGGAGACCAACATGGAGAAACCCTGTCTCTACTAGAAACACAGCTGTCAGATTGGGCTCAGGTCCTGGCATGGTTCCAGGTGGTAGCTGTGTGCAGTGGAAACTGGGATGGACTGCAGGGCCTGGGCTTCACATAGCCGGGATTCCTGGGAGAGGAGTGTGGACAGAGAGCTGCATTCTGGCTCGTGGCCCTGGATCAGGGTGACCTGGGGAAGGAGGCTGGCCCAGAGAAGCTGGAAGGGAGCTACTCTGCCTCCGGAGTCTTCATTCCTGTGCTGTGTGAGGCCCTGGGGCTCACATGTCCCCCTCTTTGATATTTCCTTGCACACTAAACGAGGAAAAGCAGTTTTCTCCTAGCTCCATTAGCATCTGTTGACCCTATTTACATGCTTCTAAAAGCTAACTGCTCCTCCCTGGCTGCCCCAGGCTACAGGCTGGTGGGTTGGAAAGTTGCCTTAGTCTCAGACACAAACTGGGAGAAGTCACTGCTGCCCTCCAGTGACCACACGTGGGATCTCAAGCCTGGCTGGGACTGCTTGTCTGTGACTTAAATGTTTGTGCTGGTCCTGTAAGAAAAGGTGACAGTGACCCCACTCTGGAACTCTCTGTGCTTTGACTTAAAAAAGAAAAGTGCTATTATATTTGGTTGGGATACTGCGACCCTGGCTTGGGAATAGGAAAGAGATTCATTTTCATGGCTGTAAGCAGGGATTTTTAACCTTGGCACTAATTGACATTTGGAAACAGATAATTCTGTGTTGGGGGTGGGGGGCACATTCCTGTGCATTGCAGGATGTTTAGCCGTGCTCCTAGCCTCTACCCACTAGACGCCAGTAGCACGCCGCCCTCCCCCTCCAGTCCTAACACCCGAAAGTGTCCACACATTGCCCAGTGTCCCTTGGCAACTGCAAAATCGCCCTGAGCTGAGAACCACTGATATAGGGAAAGCTGAGGGCCAGCACGGGCCTTATTGACGTGACCGTCTAATACAGGACTGTCCAATCTTTTGGCTTCCCTGGGTGACACTGGAAGAATAATTATCTTGGGCCACACATAAAATACACTAACACTGACAATAGATGATGAGCTAAAAATAAAAAATAAAAATGAAAGCCGGGAGCCGTGGCTCACACCTGTAGTCCCAGCACTTTGAGAGGCCAAGGTGGGTGGGTCATGTAGCGAGAGATCAAGATCATCCTGCAACACACTGAAACCCTGTCTCTACTAAAA
Organism: Callithrix jacchus; assembly: GCF_049354715.1. Lineage (NCBI taxonomy): Eukaryota > Metazoa > Chordata > Mammalia > Primates > Cebidae > Callithrix > Callithrix jacchus. Next base: position 41,458,265 of record NC_133519.1, on the reverse strand, counting down.
ATACAAAAATTAGCTGAGTGTGGTGGTGCGTGCCTGTAGTCCCAGCTACTTGGGAGGCTGAGGCAGAAGAATTGATTGAACCTAGGAGGTGGCAGTTGCAGTGAGCTGAGATCGTGCCACTGCACTCCAGCCTGGCTACAGAGTGAGATTCCATCTCAAAAAAAAAAAAAATCGCCAAAATAATCTAATAATGTTTTAAGAAAAGTTTACACTCTGGGTATGGTGGCTCATAACTGTAATCCCAGAACTTTGGGAGACCACGGTGGGTGGATCACTTGAGGTCAGGAGTTTGAGACCAGCCTGGCCAACTTGGTGAAACCCCTTCTCTACTGAAAATACAAAAATTAGCCAGGTGTGGTGGTACACGCCTATAATCCCAGTTACTCGGGAGGCTGAGGCAAGAGAATTGCTTGAACCTACGAGGCAAAGGTTGCAGTGAGCCACGATTACACCACTGCACTCTAGCCTGGGTGACAGAGCAAGACTCTGTCTCCAAAAATAAATAAATAAATAAATAAAAGTTTACTAATTTATTTTAGGCTGCATTCAGAGCCACCCTGGACTACATGTGGCCTACAAGCCACGGATTGGACAAGCTTGATCTAACTGGACTTTTAGGTAGCCAGAATTACAGAGACGTGCCCTTTCAACAGAAAACTGACCTAGAAGCCCGGGTGGCTCCCAGAAATAAGCCCAGCCTGGCTCCTGTCAGACACAGCAAGCGTGCTTCCTCTCCACCGCTGGGGAGTTGGGTCAGAAGTCCCATGGCGCAACACAGAGGCGCCACTGACTCAGGCCAACATTTTTCCCTGTGACCCCTTGCTGCAAGAGCAGAGGCCCTGATAGCCAGCACAGCCATCCCAGATTGCCCGGAAGGCAGCCTGCAGGACCTCTGCTGTCAGCTCATCGGTTGCCTCACCCATTCAACATGTCTGAGCACCTACTGTAAGCCAGTGACTCTGCCAGACCCTGGGGCTGTAAGGAAAAAGCAAAACCCTGCACACAAACAGATCATTAGACTAAGGTGTGATGGAGAGGAGACGAGACAGGCTGCAGGAATATTTCATCGTCACCATCCCAGCCCTCAGTGGGCTCCTGAGGTGAGAGGGCTGCCCTGTCCCAGGGACCATGAGATGCCGGCATGCCCACCCTTGGCCCAGCAGCCTCTCGCCTGCTTCAGGAGTCCCACCTAGAAACTCATTTTGCAGCACGGGACCAATTCCCACCTGAAAGTCCTCCTCAGGGTCTTAGGCAGGCAGGGCCGCCCGAAGCTTCTCTCATCTCTCACCTTGGCCTCAGGGTGGCAGGGCCTGTGCTGGCAGCTGTGTGTAGAAAGCTGGAGGTGACCTCAGTGCAGGGCTGCCTTGCTGTTTCAGACGACACGCCCGCCAGCCTTGGTCTCTTGCTGGAAGAGCCTGGGATGGCTGGGAGCCTCACTGTGCTCCACCCTGAGCCACCTCCTGGGCGAGGACACTCCTCACAGTGTTCCCAGAATGCTATTCCCCACTGCTCAGTTATTAAGTGAATCCACTTGCTGCCTCATTTAAACAGTGGGCCTCACTGGGATAATTCAGCGTGGGCTTAATGAGGGAAGAAAAACAACTGACAAGCAGGAAGTGCGCCTGGGTGCCAGGAAAAGTACGGGCACCGTGAGGGGCCTCAGCCTTGCTCTCAAGCCCTTTGCTGGGGCAGCGGCCTTGTGACACATTTGATATACTCAGCTACCTCCAGGTACACTCCATGTCCCCTCACACCCCCTACCATGGCAGGGAGACAAACTCCAGACAATGCACAGTAGCAGAGAATCCAAACTCTGTTGACGTTCGAGCTTGACAGGGAGCAAGAAAGGGGACCTCAGACCTTAGACAGGGCGTGTCGCTGGCTCAGCCACTGTTGCAGTAACGAACCATCCTGGCTTAGCCCTGAAAGATCCATGTCCTGGGAAAGCCAGAGCAGTTGGTCACCCTCTGTGACCTTCTTCTTTCATGAGTAATTCCTCCCGCAGGGAATGAGGGTACTGTGGAAATGAGCCCAAGGGAAAGGGGAGCAGGGGTTCTGCACTGCACACACCCTGGTGCAGGGTCAGCTGGGAGAACCTGGCCCCACAGCCCCAAAGGTGCGAGAGTTATGTATGCACCAGGGGAAGAAGGCTGAGTGTCGAATGCTTCCCAGGCCTTCACTTACTCCCTTTGCAAACTTTCCTCCCCTCCTCAGAGCTGCGGATCCTGCTGCTGTGTGGTAGTGACCTGCTGGAGTCCTTCTGCATCCCAGGGCTCTGGAACGAGGCAGATGTGAGTAGCAAGGTTATCGCCTGGCACGTACGCAGCTGGGACTGGGAGGGATGGGAAAGGCGCGCTTGGTTCTGGCCTCCTGTCTTCACTTCTGAGCTCCTAAGAGGGCAGTCCATTCACATGCTATGGTAGAAAATTCTCACCTACCCGAAAGCTTTATCGGCTACTGCATTTTTACACTTAACTCCTCCTCAAGCTTGCTCCAGTAAAGCCCCTGGGAGAAAAGCAAGCTGAGTCATACGGTATCTGGCTCCAAATAGTGCTTGGGATATGCGTTTGTGTTGCGGGTGGGGAGCAGAAAGGGAGAAAACATCTTTGTCGTTTTGAGATTATTGTGTGTTTTGTTTTCCTTTGATTCCTTTTGAAGAGCTGGTAAATACCACCCTGGAATCCTCTCAACAAGAGAAAAGGGGTCCAGAGGGGAGAAGTGCATGACAAGAGGTGGGCAGGATCCTTGGCAGTTGACTTGGCACTGAGGGAACCCGGAGGTTAATCTGACACCACTGAGGAGCTTGGTGACACCTTTCGTTGCCGGATCTGACTGTGACGATCTCAAACCAGCTCACCCATAAATTACTCACTCTTCACACATACATTCATTCTTATTCTTTCACTAATTTGTTCACCTGGTGGCCTGAGCTAGCGCCCAACCCCATAGCTCTATGGACATTGAATTCCCAAGGCAGCAATTCTAGGCGGAATGTTTTTTATTAACTTACTGTGTGACTCTGGACCTGCCTCAGTTTTTTTTTATTATTATTATTATTTGTAAAATCTATAGAATGTTATCTATAGCATTCTGAGATTTTAAAGAAATGTTGTACCATACAATCCTTGCCCCTAATAGATGGCATGACATACACATATGAAATATTTTCGTGTACATTTATGTGTCTCTGGACAGAGAGAGAGAGGCAGGACAGAGCCAGTCAAGGTCAGGCTCAAGATTCAAGTTCTACTCCCACACAGCTCATGACAAAATATATTATTATTATTATTTTGAGACGAGTCACTCTGTTGCCCAGGCTGGAGTACAAGTGGCACCATCTCTGCTCACTGCAACTTCCACCTACTGGGTTAGAACAATTCTCCTGCCTCGGCCTCCTGAGTAGCTGGGATTACAGGCACCCGCTACCACACCTGGCTAATTTTTGTATTTTTAGTAGAGACGGGGTTTCACCATGTTGGCCAGGCTGGTCTCGAACCACTGACCTCAGGCAATCCGTCCGCCTCAGCCTCCCAAAGTGCTGGGATTACAGACGTGAGCCACCACGCCTAGCCAACAAAATATATCCTAATTTTTGTTTTTTTCCATCCCTAAAATGAGCATAAAAATAGTACCTACCTCCCATAGGTTTGGAAGGTGTAAATGGTATTATCTATTGAAAGTACCCAGGCCGGGCACAGTGGCTCAAGCCTGTAATCCCAGCACTTTGGGAGGCCGAGGCGGGTGGATCACGAGGTCAAGAGATCGAGACCATCCTGGTCAATATGGTGAAACCCCGTCTTTACTAAAAATACAAAAAAATTAGCTGGGCATGGTGGCGTGTGCCTGTAATCCCAGCTACTCAGGAGGCTGAGGCGGGAGAATTGCCTGAACCCTGGAGGCAGAAGTTGCGGTGAGCCGAGATTGTGCCATTGCACTCCAGCCTGGGTAACAAGAGTGAAACTCTGTCTCAAAAAAAAAAAGAAAAAAAGAAAGTGCCCAGCTGGTGCCCCTGACATGCAGTCATGCTCAATAAAGCTAAGAAGTGAATTTGCTTAAATAGACACACAGATACGCAAGCTATTCACGACGAAGGGCGTAAATGCTAACATGCTGTGGTATAACCAAGATGGCAGGGACAGTTTCAGGGAAGTAAAGTATACTGTGTGAAATATACAGTCCTCTCCACCCTGGAACCACTTCCTCCAGGTGAAATCTTAAACCTCCTTTCAGTTCTAAATTAAGTGGCTTAATTAGCTTTTGCTTTACTGCTACTTCACAAGGGGCTGTGAAAGGCAAAAGTAATGCCAGGCAAAGTTCTATACAAGAGCTCAGCAAAGCTCTTTCAAGAATCCAGGCAAATCTGGGCCATTGCCTGGGCCCCGTTTTACTGCAGAGGCCTGGGCAGTCCTGGAGGGATTTAGAGGAATAAGGTCAGTAGCTGCCGCACAGCCTGGAGTGTTGCTTGGGAGCAGGAATCCCTGGGGACTCTTTACTAAGTGTGATGGGTGAGGAGCCTCCTCTCCAGGGCAGACCCAGGCTTCCTGGAGCGTGAAACTTACCCAGTTTGGGGCCTTGCTGCAGGCCCGTCCCTCTCTGCTCCTCCCAGTTAGATTGCCAATTTAGATTGGAGGCACTCTAACTTCACTCCAAAATGACTGGCCTTGGTGTTGTCAGATACCAATGGTAGAGGACCAGGGAGACGAGCTCCAGGTCTCTCCTCTTCTGGTCGGTCCCTGGTGCTGAGACCAGGGTTGGCTGGAAAATCTGAGAAACATTCAGTGGCGGTTGATTTACCAGGGATGTAACCACAGAGGTGGAGTAAACCCATTGAGTCAAATGTGTTCCCACTTGACCACTTGGCAAGTCCCAGCCCTGACCCTCTTCTCTTTCTAGATTCACAGGGAGATCATAGAATTTTTGTCCCATCTGAGTGGTTGTGGAAAAAGGAGAGGGATTCTCCTATCCCATTTCCAACCTCCGGTCTGAGATAGATGACTTTGGAACATCCTCTGGAAGCCAGGGATGGATGAGATAAGATCAGGTGACCAACTAGTCCCTGTTTCTGCGAGACTTGCCTGGTTTTAAAACTGAAATACTCGTATCCTGGGGCCTCCATCAGTCCTGGGTTGGCCACCCTGGAGTCCCAGGACACCCAGCCTAGCTATGCTCAGAGAGTACCACAGTCCCAGGCCAGCAGGGACCCTACATCTAGCTTGTCCAGGGTGGTGAAAAATCCAGTCCCCTGCAGAGGCAGCAGAAGGATTTGGGTGAAGCAGACCCTCAAGCTTGCTCCAGAGGGCTTTTTAGAGCCTGGAGCTGACCTGCTTCCCATCCTGCCAGCCAACTGCTCAGTACCCACAGCCGATCTGCAAAGTCCTTAGAACCACTGAGTGAGCAGAGATGGTGCCACTTGTACTCCAGCCTGGGTGTGGTGGCACGTGCCTGTAATCCCAGCTACTCAGGAGGCTGAGGCAGGAAAACTGCATGAACCCAGGAGGTGGAGGTCGCAGTAAGCTGAGATCGCACCACTGCACTCCAGCCTGGGTGACAAAGCAAGACTCCATTAAAAAAAAAAAAAAAAAAAAAAAAACAAGAAAGAAGGAAGGAAGGAAGGACGTTAGGAAAGAAAGAAGGAGCTGGCAGAGGAGGGTGTGGGGAGCATGAAACTCGTTAGCACCTCAGTGAGTGGTCCACTGCCCTTATTTGGGGAGGGTTGGATCTCAAGGTCTGGAAAAGGAACATCTGTCAGGAGTGGGTACAGGGTGGGCTCTGCTTATTGTACTAGCAAGTTCTACCGCTGCAGTTTGCCTGGAAACGGCCTGTTTTAGGAATTTCAGTTCCCAGCCATGAGACCCCTGGAAATGAGATGTGTGAGACCTGCTTGTTCCAGGTTCCATTCGTTTGTTATTCATTCATCCCTTTCTCAGAGCGTATTTCTTTTTATAACCTGGTGCCCCGAGTGATACTTGTTGAACACAGACCTTTGCTTGGAGACCATGAGGCCAAAACCCTGAAATCTGCTGTTAAAAGAAACACTTCAGCTGAATTAAATTTAAAAGACCTTAATTTAGCAATGAACAATTCATGAATCAGGCAGCCTCCCCTGTCAGAGTAAGCTCTCAGACTCCAGCACAGCCACGTGGTGGAAGATTTATGGACAGAAAAAGGAGAGTGATGTACAGAAAATGGAAGTGAAGTACAGAAACAGCCGCATTTCAACAGTTTGAACAGTTGGCTACATTTGATTGACCAAAACTTGGCGATTGATTGGTACAAATGTAGGCTACAGTCTGTTTAGACCTTCACTTGTTATGGTTCACCATGTACAGAGAAACCTTTAGGTTGAACTTAAAATATGCAGGGAGACAGCTTTAGGCCAAACTTGATTTAACACTGCCCTTGACCGGGGACAGAAGGGCAGGAGGGAGGTCAAAACTTCTTGGAAAAGTCCTAGGCACTGGCCCCACACTCCAGTCTCTCATATCTTCTCCAGCATCTTCAGAAAGAAGGCAGGAGGGAAGCCACTGGTTCAAACAGGTCTGGGAAGAAAGCTCAAAGGGGCTATGGAGCAGCCTGCCCTTCAGCCAGGCCAGGAACCAGCTGAGCCCATCTGCTGAACAGCTGGACTGCCAGGGCCTCCTCCAGTACCATCTCCTACTCCACTGAGTCAGTTTTGCTTTTTCTTTCACTTTGGATTCCTGAACCAAAGTTCTCCATCCAGAAACATAATTACGTGACTAATGGGATGACCCCATCCCCACCCCTAACACATCCCTTGTGGCATTTCCCACTAGGCACAAAGATCCATTATCCCACAGCAAATTCTGACCTCTAACCAGTGACACACCCTTCCTCTCACATTCCATGGAGAAAAAATTCCATACATAGTCATCGAGTTTCTCCCAAGTGTAATAGAATAGAGTTGCTGTATGTCCTGGAAACTGGCACGTCCACTCTGGATTTCTGAGGGAAATCCAGATCCAGACTTCTGGACCAGCCTCAGAGATCGGAACCCAGCTCCCAACACCTCACTGCATTCCCCGGTTCTTTGTTAGAGAACCAGTGTCCCTCAGGAGACCTGCTCCTTTGCTTTGCTGCATCCTGCTACCAGCATCAATGCAGGTATTCAGGCAGGGATCAAGGACTACGGGAAGCCAAGGCCAAAGGCTACAGGGTCAACCATGGGCAGATTTGAGCAGAAGGCATTTGCACTCACTCCCCTCCCCAAAACAAAACCCGCTGTCTAGGGATCTGATGCTGCCAGCTGCTTTGTCCATCACTGCGCCCAGCAGGCAAATCAATTCTGTTTCAAGGCTGAGCACATTGGCTCACACCTGTAATCCCAGCACTTTGGGAGGCTGAGGCGGGCAGATCACCTGAGGTCAGGAGATCAAAACCAGCCTGGCCAACATGGTAAAATCCCATCTCTACTAAAAATTTAAAAATTAGCCAGGTGTGGTGGCAGGTGCCTGTAACCCCAGCTACTCGGGAGGCTGAGTCAGGAGAATCACTTGAACCCGGGAGGTGGACATTGCAGCAAGCCGAGAGAGTGCCACTGCAGTCCAGCCTGCGTGACAAGAGTGAAATACCATCTCAAAAAAATTGTTGTTGATTCAAGCATTTCTTTCTTCAATCAATAACTCTTTCAACAAATACTTATCAAGCGCCCAGGATGAACGTAGAATGTATTTATCTTTGATGCACTTACAGTCTAAAAGTGTCTGACTTTTCTCTCTCTCTCTCTCTCTCTCTCACTCTCTCTCTCTCTCTCTCTCTCTCTCTCTCTCTCCCCCCTTTTCTTTTCTTTTCGACAGAGTCTCACTCTGTTTCCCAGGCTGGAGTGCAGTGCGCAATCTCAGCTCACTGCAACCTCTGCCTCCCAGGTTCAAGCGATTCTCCTGCCTCAGCCTCTCGCGTATCTGGGACTACAGGCACATGCCACCACACCTGGCTAATTTTTTGTGTTTTTAGTACAGGCGGGGTTTTACCATGTTAGCCAAGATGGTCTCAATCTCCTGACCTTGTGATCCGCCTTGGCCTTCCAAAGTGTTGGGATTACAGGCATGAGCCACTGTGCCCAACCTATTCACTTATTTTAAAATACTTATTGAGCACCCAGCCATGTGAGAAAACAAAGGAGATATTACCTGACTGTGCACTTGGCTTTCCGGTGGGGAAGACAGACAATAAACATTTGGATTGTTTCTCATGGATTATCTTATTTAACACCTAGAACACTCCTGGGAAGTGAAATCTCTATTTCCATTTTGTAGATATGGAGACCAAGGCTCAAATGGATTGCTGGGTTGTGACTAGTCCAAGACCACAAAGCTATTGAATGGCAGAGCAGGACTTCAAACAAGTCTTCAGAGCCTTACTCCAGATAGACAGACAAGATAGACAGGTGGGAATAACGCCACGTATCTTGTGCTGCCGGCCACAGGGGAGGACATGACCCTTGAGCTGGGCTTTGAATGGTGAAGAGGACTGGGTGAAGTAGGTAGAAAGATAAGAGCTTTTGGAGTAGGGAGCAGGGTGTGTTCAGTAGGGGAACACCCACGGAATTTGGGGAGATGGTTCTGGTTGGTTGAAATTAGGGGATCCTGGTATTTATTTGGTATTAACTTTTGAGCATGCAGCACAATCATTAAGTTTAATAACTACATGTATTAGCTGCTCTCAAGAGTATTTGCATTTCAAGTGAGCAAGTCAATATTTAATCCGAAAGAGTAAAAACCTGGGGATGGAACATCAGTCACCAGATACGGCCACTGAGGAATTGTTTTATCTTTCTTTTTTTTTTTTTTCACTCCTCAGAACCCAGCATTCCACAGGCTGGTTCTAATTGGCTGTATCCTACATTTTTCCAGCCAACCAGCCATGGGCTAACTGCTTCCTACATCCATCAGCTATGGGAAAACAACCAAAGAAAATAAACAGAGGAAAGGCCTGGGGCATTAGCCACTCCAGAAGAAATCCCAGGGCCCCAGGATAAATGGAAAAAAGACAAACATTTGGCTATTCAGGCTCAGATGGTTTTTATCAGAGAGTCCAGCTCCAGCCAGGAAGCCTGATGGACTCTTGCACCCCAGGGATTAGGCCCTCACACTGATACCACTGATACCAAATTACAGGCTCAGAGGAAGGAGGCTCAGGTCCTACCAATGAGGGATTCTGGTTGTTCTCGTGTGAAAGGCACTGTTGGTTTGGTTTCCAGGCTGTTGACTTGAGTCTGGAATCCCCTGCCTTTCCACACCCCCAGTTAAGTTGGCAGTGGAGTGGGGATGATTTCCTCTGGGAAGCCTCTCTTAAGAATGGTTCTTTCTCCTTTTTTTGCATTAAGAGAGCCATCCTGGAAATGCATTTCCACCTGCTGGACTCTGACCCTGCTAGTTTCCATCCAGCCTTCCCTCCAGAGAGTGGCAGGGGCCAGAGAAAGGTGGAGAATCCTTTACTGAAATGGAGGGAGCATGTTTTAGAAGCTGCTCAAGTACTGCGTGGCTTTGCCAAAGTTCCTTCTTTGCATCTTTTTAAACTCATCCAGAAGTATACTAAAATTATATACACTAAGGGTGATGCAGAGTAATGAATTGGAAGGTGCCAGCCTCTCAATGCTGTGGTAAGCTGGTAGCGGTGGTAAGCTGGGGGCACAAATAAGGGGGAATATATTTTCAAATAGAAATATTTTTTAACCAAGAACATTTCAAGTCTCTAAGCTATGAGTCTTAAAAATGGATTTGGAAGAGGTGTGATGTGAAGGAAAGAGTCCTCAAGGCAGACCAGAGTAGATCCCACTCACTTGGTGGCTGTGCAGTTTGGACAGGTTATTCAGTCTCACTGAGTCTTGGTTTCTCCACCCATGAAGTAGGAACTGAGGCACAGATCTCCGAAGATAGTTGTCGTAAGGATTCAATGTGATGAGCCCCCAGTACTGTGCATTTACATAGCAGGAACCTTGATCGATGTTTCTTCCTCTCCTTCCCGGTGGCCACATGTGCCTCCCTGACTATCCTTATCTGGAGGAGAAACACAGGTGGGCCGCAGTTGCTGATGTACTGTACCCGAGAAGAGAGCGCTGTTTGGGAGGGAAGGTCAGGCTTTGGCTCACTGATCTCAGTATGGCCCTGTGGAGGATCTTGCCAGTTAAGCCTGCCAGGGAAAATCCACAGACATTGGCTCCTGCTGCTAACGGAAGTCAAGTCCTCTGTTTAAGACACTCTAATGGCATTTCTTTGTGATTGGAATGAAACCCCGTCTTCATCGTGATCTGGTCCTTGTCTACTTTTCTGACCGCTGTGTGCCCGAGTGCCATCTTGTTTATTTGATCAATTTTCCCCGCCTCAGGGTCTTTGTACTAGCTATAGCCTTCTTGGGAATCTTCTTCTCCTAGATATCCCCATGCCCTTCACTTCTTATCACTTAGGTTTCAACATAAGGGTCATTTTGTTTTAGAATCATTATTACTGAACTCTACTTGTTTTCTTTTTATTTACTTATTTTTCAGAGACAGGGTCTCACTCTGCTAGAGTGCAGTGGTGCCATCATAGCTCACTGCAGCCTTGAACTCCTGAGCTCAAGCAATCCTCTTGGGCTCAAGCAATCCTCTTGCCTCAGCCTCAAAAGTAGCTGGAACTCAAGCATGTGCCACCACACTCAGCTAATTTAAAATAAATTTTTCTTTTTTGTAGAGATGAGGTCTCACCACCATGTTGCCCGGGCTGGTCTGAAACTCCTGGGCTCAAGTGATCCTCCCACCTTGGCCTTTTAAAGTGCTGGGATTACAGGCATGAGTCATCACACCTTGCCATGATGTTAGCTTATTTATATATTTATTTGTTTATGATCTCTCCCTACTTGAAGGTAAGCCCCTTGAGTGCAGGAAACTTGCCTGTCTTATTTGCCAACACCAGAGCAATGCCCAGTTCACCATATACACTCAATAAAAGTTTGTTGAATGACAGGGTGATTGAGGACAACTTGGTTGGAGGAGTTCAGCTCATAAGAGAGTTTGCCTCCACCATGGGATGTGGCCCAAATTTTGCTAGTTACCCATAATATATCAGTTACTATAAGATATTAGCCACCCAGTAGTAACCTACCCTTATCCTCACAGCAGTAGATACAGTTGAAAATAATCATTTGTTTAATGTCTCACACTAGATAGTGATCTGTCCAAGAGATGACGCCATATCTGTCTTGCTCAATGCTGCATCCCTGGTGTCTAGGAAAATGCCTGGCCAAGACAACAAGTCATCCACCCACTGAAAGCATCCCCTTAAATCCAGCAGGGAAGGTCTTGAGATTCAGCCTCTTGGAGGGATGAGCGAACTTGATGTTCCTTCCAAGAGCTCTGCTGCCTGGGTCATGAGTGTTTTCTCTTCCAAGGCCAAGTTGCTTCCTGACTCAACATGTCTCATATCCTTCCCTCAGATTCCCCACATTTGGGGAAGCAGAGTCTACCCCCTCCCACTTCCTCTCCCCATCCCTATCCCTGCCTCCCCTGGGGAGCCTTTGACCAGAAGATGAAAAGATAGGATCAAAGCCGTGCCTGTGAGCAGGAAGTAGACGCAGGATGAATGTCACAGACCCCACCTCTGAGACTCAACACAGGCCAGTGCCAAACTGAAGGCCACTGTGTGCTGCAGGGGAAGAAGATTGTGCCCTGACCCTTCCCACGGTGTGAGGTCACATTGGTCACCGTCAAAAATGAAATTTACCCAGTAGAGTAGAATTGCAGGACAGTTCTACCGCATTGGCCACTCACCCGCCCCACCCCCAAGGGCAAGACCCACAGAGAGCTCTTCGTGAAGACAGGAGGTGCTGGTCCCCTCGTGCACAAACAAGAGTTCAGTCCCAGAGGCCTGGGCACACTTCTGCAGGCTCCATAGGAAGGGGATCTCAATGCCCTATGCTTCCTGGGGTCAGATGTCTGCCTTACATCCCCCACTCCCCAGGGCACAGGGGGAATGTCCTTAGTCATGCCGGGCTTCTCAGAGGTGCTGAGGTACCTGTCCTGTGAGTACCTCATTTTGACCCCATCCTAAACCAGGCCAGAATATTAGCAGCTTAGGCAATTGCCCATGTGATTTAAAACAATTCCTGGCCAGGCATAGTGGCCCACGTCTATAATCCCAGCACTTTGGGAAGCCAAGGCGGGTGGATCACAAGGTCAGGTGATTGAGACCATCCTCACCAACACTGTGAAACCCCATCTCTACTAAAAATACAAAAAAAAAAAAAAAATTAGCCGGGTGTGGTGGCGCACACCTGTAGTCCCAGCTACTCAGGAGGCTGAGGCAGAAGAATCGCTTGAACCTGGGAGGCAGAGGTTGCAGTGAGCAGAGATTGCACCACTGTACTACAGCCTGGTTAACAGAGCGAGACTCTGTCTCAAAGAAACAAACAAACAAAAGAACTCCCAAAGGTGGGAGCTTTGTAAAGGGAGCGGCTCCAGCCCCTGACACACCCTGTATCAAAATTTCTCAGGTAAGGTCTGGGAATCTGTTTTGTTGTTGTTTATTTTATTTTTTTCACAAATAATACTTTCTATTTGTCACCCTTAAAAGTCTGAATTTTAACAGATTCTTGGTCCAGTGGCTCTTATCCACCAGCTTGTTCCACTTTAGCTCCTGTCTCGCCCCCAGTAGTTTTTCCAGAGCCACTATCCTCATGGTGAAAGTAGTGGCTCTGGAAAAACTAATGAAAACATTACGGGGAAGACAGATTGGCAAGCCTTTTCTGTTTTCCAGTGCTGTCTGGGACCAATTTATTGAACACTTCTTTCAAGTCATTTGTCCACAACAACCCCCCAGCCCCCCACCCCGTCGTGATTACCATCATCTTCTCCTGGATTTGGCAGGCCTGTTGGTGCTGAGCCTAAGAGGTCTTCCATATCTGATTGTTGCCTCTTTTTAGTAAAATCAACACGGACTAGATGAAGCTAATAGCCGTTGGTAGTCTTGACATCAACCTGAGCTTCAATCCTGGTCTGCCTTTTTTTTTTTGAAGACGGATTCTTGCTCTTGTCAGCCAGACCAGAGTGCAGTGGCACAATCTTGGCTTACTGCAGCCTCCACCTCTCAGGTCCAAGTGATTCTCCTGCCTCAGCTACAGGAGTAGCTGGTATTAGAGGCGTGTGCAACCACGGCCAACTAATTTTTTGTATTTTTAGTAGAGATGGGGTTTCACCATGTTGGCCAGGCTGCTCTCGAACTCCTGACCTCGTGATCTGCCCACCTTGGCCTCCCGAAGTGCTGGAATTACAGGCGTGAGCCACTGTGCCCCACAGGTCTGCCATTTTTTTGATCATGGAACACATTTTGTCACAGGTAAGATCCATACCATGGAAGTGAGTCAGGCAGTTTTTGCGCTGGGGATCTTCAGCAGTCAGCTTGAATTTTCTAAATGCAACTTTAGCATTCTGCAGATTAGCAAGACTCACTTCACACACACAACCCTTGAGGCTATCCCAACCCCATGCAATTTTGGTTTCTTGCATCCTTGGGACTGATGTTTTCCATTATTTCTTATGTGGAACATATAGTTGGTGTTTCCACACCATACCAGTCTTACAAAATGGATCAAGCGCTCTCTTCTTGGCCCCTTTTTGCCAATTTTGTAAAGCAATTGTTCTTGCCAGCCACCTTAGTGCTGCCTAGAGAACCAAAAGGGTGAAAGTGCAACTCTGGTGAGAATTTAGGCTTCAGGGGTGGGAGAGCACAAGGGATGCAGGTTTAATTAGAGTGGCCAGAGAGGATCTCACCAAGAAAGTAATATTTAAGTGAAACATTTCGAACCAAGGAGCAACATAATTTGGCTTATATTTTAATATTATCAGTCTGGCTATTGGAAATAGATCTAAAAAGGCAAGAAAATAATGAGAGACCAGAGCAATCCAAAGGAGAGATGATAGAGGTGAACTAGTTTCCTAGTTCTGCAAACTTGGTGGCTTAGGATAACACATCTTTATTCTCTTACAGTCCCGGAAGTCAGAGTCTGAAATAGGTTTTACTGGGTCCAAACCAAGCTGTTGGCAAGGCCATGCTCCCTCCAGAGGATCTAGGGGAAAATCGGTTTCCTTGACTTCCAGCTTCTAGAGCTGCATTTGTGATATTCATTGGCTCACGGTCCCTTCCTCCAACTTCAAGGCTCACAGTGTATTCTTTCAAATCTCTTTCTGCTCCATCTTCTCATTATCTTCTCTCTTCTGGGTCCAGCCTCCTTCTGCCTCTTGTAAGGGTACTTGTTATTGCTTTTAGGACCTGCCCAGATAACCCAGGATAATCTCAAGATTCTTAGTTTAATCATATCTGCAGAGTCTCTTTTGCCATATTCAGAGGTTCCAGGGATTACAACCTGGATATCTTTTGGGTTCATTATTCATCTTGCCAGAAGAGGCTTGGACCAATACAGAAGGGATGGACATGGTGAGAAATGAGCAGATTCTTGGATTTGTTTTGAAGGTAGAGTCCACTGGACTAATTTATAGACTGAATGTGGGATATGAGAGAAAGAGAGGAATCAAGGAAAATATCAAAGCTTTTTGTCTGAGCAATTATAAGAGAATTTCTATTTATGAAAAAGGTTATAGAAAAACCATTTCTTTGAGGGGAGTGGTTGGTTTAACTGTTTACATTAGTGGGTCTAGGAGCTTATGGACATACTATGTTGGCAATGCCCTATCCAAGTTGGCATGTTGAGAAGGCAGCTGATCTATGAGCCTGCAGTTCAGGAGAGAAGTTAATGCTGGAAATGTTCATTTGGAAGAAAAAAAAATGTTCTTTTGTGTGCTTTTAAAGCTTTGTAATTATGAAGGGTGTGAGTGTAGATAGAAAAGAAAAAATGTCCAGGGATGGAGGCCTGGAGGAGTCCAGTGGCACAAAGTTACAGAAAAGGAGGAATTAGCACAGGGGGCCAGAAAGAAGTAGCCAGCAGCCAGAGAGGTAGGAGGAAAACCAGGAGAGGGTAGTGGGTGAAGGCAGGCAATGGGGGGTTGGGGTGGGAAGGACAGCTGAGCTCCTGGAGGGAGACGGGTACTCATTGGCCTGAAGGCACATCTCACCAACTCTAGCACGTAGTACCTTCCCTTTCCTAACATGCATACATGCATACACACATATGTGCATGCATGTGCACACACACACAAATACCCTCCAGCAGGAAAGTTGTTTCTAAGCAGTGCAGCTTATTGAGTAAGGCCTGATTTGGGGGGCAGGGGATCCAGATTTTCTCCCATAATCCTCTAAACAGTTGCCACAAAAACAGTTTCTGGCCAAAGGAGCAGAGAGCATCTGCAGTCTCTGGCCTGAACCCCTGCCCTGATCCCCTGAAGCTGTAGATCTTGTCTCATATATCCTGTCTCCCTCGACCCATCTGTGATTCCCAGGGACAAGTCTGTCACCGTTTTTGGAAAAGGAAAACATCTTAAGCAGAAAGGCCTCCATCTGCTTGCCACCCACTGAACAGCCTGGCACAGTTATTGATTGGGCGCTCAGATCATTAGGTACTGAGTAGAGAGCAGCAGCTGCACTGATGTCACCCACAGGGCAATTCCCCCACGAGGACTGCTATTCTGAGCCATTATTTTCATGATTTAAACTAGAATGCTCACTTTAGATAGACCCATTATTACAAACATCATATATGAAACATTCATCAGGTTTACAGAATCAATTTAAAGGCAGATCCTACATTGTGCAATTTATACTAGATTATGTTGAGACATCTACATAACCATGCAGTTCCGGGATCCCCATGGATACCAGCTTGGATAGATTCTCTCTTCTCCCCTCCTCTGCCCTCCTTTCTCTTCTCCCCTCTCCTCTCCTCTTCTCCTCTCTTCACTTTTCTGTCTCTTTCTCTGCCAGTTTCCCCAGAGCTTTAATTCAATACTTAGCCCACTGGTTCAGCAACGTTGTTGCATACTGATATCATCTGGGGAATTGAAAGAGATACTGCTGCCTGAGTCCCAGCCCCAGGGATTCTGGTTTAACTGATCTCAGGTGTGAGCTGGGCTTTGGAACTGTTTAAGTCCTTCAGGTGATTCTAATGTGTAGCCAAGTTTGAGAACCAGTGTCTACAGAGAGTCCCAGTGCAGTATCCTAAACGCCATGGCAGAAGGAGCTGGCTCTAACTCCAACTCCCTGCCCTGCCTCTCCCTACCATTTCTGGTTTATAAGACAAGAGACTTGGTATCAGTTTACCTGATCTGAACACCAACAATAGTTGTGCTGTGCTGTGCAGTGCTCAATATCTTCCAGATTACATGATCCAGAGATGCTCTGATGGTCTACACCTAGCTTTCTAACTTCTCTCTACAACTTTCCTCCACTTTCAGCCGATTTTTAATTTTAGCAACAT
Source organism: Callithrix jacchus (assembly GCF_049354715.1). Lineage (NCBI taxonomy): Eukaryota > Metazoa > Chordata > Mammalia > Primates > Cebidae > Callithrix > Callithrix jacchus. Next base: position 41,441,906 of record NC_133519.1, on the reverse strand, counting down.
CAGCACTCCAGCTTCAAGTCTAGGTCCATTTGTAAGCAATAGGAGAAGAAGGGTAAAGGTGGACAGAAGTATTCAGGAGTGCACACAAACACACACACACAAAACCAATAAATCAGGCTTAGAAATGGAATTCTGCTGGAGAGAAGAAATCCTCTGCAGAAATCCCCTGGAGAGAAGAAGGGACCACCGTGCCCCTGTATATCTGTTTCTGTGCCACTTGTTTAGAGAATTATGGGAAAAAATCTGGGTCCCTGGCCCTCAAAGCAGGCATTGTCCAAGATCTAAACTCTAATATGCCCAGGCCAGATCCAAGTCTATTAAATGCCACAACTTTCAGGCTCTTTCAAAATAAAAAATTGGCACAAATTTCCAGAAAGCAACTTGGTGATATGTCTCAAGAATTATGTCCAGTTTATATTAAATTATATCATTTATTTTCCTAAGGAAATAATCAGAGATGTGATAAAATATTTATGTATAAAGATCTTCATTAAAGTGTCATGTATAATTGCAAAAATCAGAGGTAACTGTCCAACATTGCACAATATAGGACCAGTTTAATATAACATAGTATAAAATATACAGATTGTTATGTTTCCAAATAATTTTTAACAATGTGAGAAAATGCTCAAAATACAATACTAAATGAAAAAATGTAAGTAAAACGACCAATTTTATGGTTTAATCCAGTTGTGGATAGAGACACCTATTTTCAGAAAGAAAAAAACTACAGAGATACACTAGACCATTCATAGTCGTTACCTGGATTGTGTGGTTGTAATTGATCAATATTTTTTTTCTGGATTCCTAAGCTTGCATTGCATCCACAGTCAGAAAATAAAAATGTTATTTCTTTTGCATGAAAAGAAGATTTTTGGCTAGGTGTAATGACTCATGCCTGTAATCTCAATACTTTGGGAGGCTGGGGTGGGAGTATCACTTGAGCCCAGGAGTTTGAGACCAGCCTGGGCAACATAGCAAGATCCCCTCTCTACAAAAATAAAATAAAAAAGATTAGCCAGGCATGGTAGTATGTGCCTGTGGTCTCAGCTCTTTGGAAGGCTGAGGTGGGAGGATTGCTTGAGCCCAGGAGGTTGAGGCTGCAGTGAGCCATGATCGTGCCACTGTACTCCAGCCTGGGTGACAGACTAAGACCATGCCTCAAAAAAAAAAAAAGTTTCATTTCTCATATGGAGAAATGAAAGCTTCTATCAACTGATCTCTGAAGTGACCCTAATAATGATCATCATCTCCTTACCACAGCCTGGGTACCCAGTGATGCATTCCAAGCACTTGTTGCTCTTGGCTGCCCTTGAGTCCCCCAGCAGTTTTTATGAGGGTGAGATAGAAAAGTGTTTAGTCCCTCTCATGATGTCCCTCTCTTGACATCCACCCGAGGGCTCAAATATGCTTGCTGAACAGAGGGGTCTCTTTCACTCCGGAGGGTGTTTACCAGGTAAGGACGTGATGTCATTCATAGGATTCTGCAGCATTGTGCACTCAATGGGAGCCTCAGGAACTGGAGAGATCTTGCCCAGACATGTAAGAATTGATTTATTCCTGACATATAGAGTATTTATTAAGTGACTTCTGTGTGCCAGGCAATGTTTTCACTTATTCTGTTAACACTGTTAAGGGTGTTCCTTGAAGGAGCTGGCTGATGGGGCTGAGAAAAAGGCCAGTTTAGGACTAAAGCCTGGGGTTCCATGTGGAATAACGGGAGAGGATTCTGCCACGCTAAGTCATTGCTTTGTAGGAGTTTGGGCTTATGGTTTTACCAAAGGGTCCTCTCTCTGTTTCTTCAGATGGAGGTGATTGTTGGTGACTTTGGGATTGTGGTGGTGCCCCGGGATGCAGCTGACACAGACCGAATCATGAATCACTCCTCAATACTCCGCAAATACAAAGTGAGTCCTCCGTCCTGCTAGTGCACCTCTGGGATGTGGCCCTTCTCTGAGAGTCCTGGCAGCTGGAGGAATGAGAGAGCAAAAGGACTTTAGTGGGAGGGGCTGGCAGCTGACTCTCTCTGCTCTGTCCTCAGAACAACATCATGGTGGTGAAGGATGACATCAACCATCCCATGTCTGTCGTCAGCTCAACCAAGAGCAGGTATGTTTGACCAATGGCCAGAGAGACTTTAGTCAACCCAGCTTACAAGTCTCCACATAACTTTCCTCCATCAAAGATGACGCAGAGATTGAGGCAGACATCTGCTGCCCTGGTGTTTAGCTTCGTGTTTAGACCTCATTTATTCCCAGTCACTTATTCTTATTTATTTATTTATTTATTTTTGAGGCAGAGTCTCACTCTTGTTGCCCAGGCTGGAGTACAGTGGCACAATCTTGGCTCACTGCAACCTCCATCTCCCGGGTTCGGTTCCCGGAGATTCTTCTGCCTCAGTTCCCGAGTATCAGGGATTACAGGCACACACCACCACGCCTAGCTAATTTTTAGATAATTAGTAGAGATGGGGTTTCACCATGTTGGCCAGGGTGGTCTTGAACTTCTGGCCTCAAGTGATCTGCCCACCTCAGTCTCCCAAAGTGCTGGGATTACGGGCGTGAGCCACTGTGCTGGCCTCAGCCATTTAATTTTAAATGGGGAGACAGTCTGTTAGCTAGTCTTAGCTGCTTTAAGGGGAGAAGAGGGTGTTTTCAGTTTGGACTCTTTAGTTGGAGGTGCTTATAGAATAATGTTTGCTAAGGGTATAAGATAAGCTGCCAAAACAAAAAGATTCCAATATTCAGAGTTTTAAATAAGTTAGATGTTTAGTTCCCTCTTACTGAAGTCAAAGATGAAATCTATGGCCTTATCCACATGAAGCTTCTGTCTCTGGGTGCACAGCTGCTGCAACAGTGGTCCTTCTCAGCCAGCGGGAAAAGGCAAGGTGAAGCCCATGGCAAGAAGCTTTGCCTTTAAGGTGACCTGGAGTTGTGCATACCACTTCCCTTTGCATCCCACTGGCTCGAGGGTGGAGGACGGCGGACGGCTGGGAAATAGACTTTGTAGTTTAGCAGCCACATGCCCAGATGAAACTCAGGATGCTCTATTATTAACCCAAAGAAGGAAAGAATGGGTATTAGGGGCCAGTTAACAGTCTCTACCACAAACCCAAAGTGGAAATGTTGAGTGGAATGGTGAAATATACAGAATATAGAGGCCTAGAAGTGTAAAACTGCAAGCCACGAATGTATACATGTCATTTAAAATTCTAGATATGGACAAGCTCACAAAAAGAGTAAGAAGAGAAGACTGTGGGGAATATTGCAAACATTTTAGCATTTGATAGAAAGTTAAAGGCAGTTCGAAATCACCAGCAGTGGTGGACCAGAAGCCAAAGTGAGAGAGGGTACAAAGATGGAGAACATTGCCATCTGTCACATCTTTCATAGAAATCAAATGAGACCAAGACTTTAAAAAGTAATTGTCTTCTTCCCTGAAAGGCAATTACAGAAACATTCATAAGGGTAGCATCCACTGTGAGGTGAGGGCAAGAGCAATGGGCAGTAAGTGGAGAGTTGCAGGATGTGGTTCCGAGCATGGCTGCACATTAGAGTCACCATGCAGAGTTACACAACGTACAAATTCCTGTGTCCCACCCAGGCCCACTAAATCCAAATTTGTGGGGGATGGGCTTAGGAATGTGCTTCTGAGCCACAAGTATACACACTTTTTCAAAAAGTTTAACTATGTGAGGAGGCACTTAGGGACCTAGCTTGCAAGGTCAGAGTGTAACCACCCAAGGGGTTCACGTTGCCCAGTGCCTAGACAGAGCCAATTCATCAAGACAGGGGAATTGCAATAGAGAAAGAGTAATTCATGCAGAGCCTGAGACTGGAGTTTTATTATTATGAATATCAGTCTCCTTGAGCATTCAGAAAGCAGAGTTTTTAAGGATAACTTGGTGGGTCGTGGGAAGCCAGCGAGCCGGGAGTGCTGATTGGTCAGAGATGAAATCATACGGAGTCGAAGCTGTCTTCTTATGTTGAGTCAGTTTCTGGGTGGGGGACTGCAAGTTCAAATGAGCCAGTTTATTGATTTGGGTGGTGCCAGCTGGTCCATCAAGTGCAGGGTCTACAAAATATCCCAAGCAGTGATCTCAGGAGCAGTTTAGGGAGGGTCAGAATCTTGTAGCCTCCAGCTGCATGACTCCTAAACCAAAATTGCTAATCTTATGGCCAATGTTAGTCCTACAAAGGCAATCTAGTCCCCAGCCAAGAAGTAGGTCTGCTTCGGGAAAGGGCTGTTACTGTCTTTGTTTAAACTATAAACTAAGTTTCTCCCAAAGTTAGTTCAGCCTACACCCAGGAATGAACAAGGACAGCTTGGAGGTTAGAAGCAACATGGAGTCAGTTAAGTTAGATTTCTTTCACTGTCTCAGTCATAATTTTGCAAAGGTAGTTTCAAGGACAGTGCATGCATTGAAGGCAGTGAGCTGGTCTCCAGGGAGATCTCACAGGCAGGGCTCAGATGCCTGTTAGAATCTAGGTATGTAGAGAAGTATATGAATTTTTACAAATAGTTCATTTAGGTCTGACACCTAGACTATTGTGTTAGGAGAGAACAAGAAGCAGCCACACCAAGGCTGGAAAAAAACTGCAGAAGCCAAAATGTGTCACTGGAGTCCTTCATGCCTGTTGGTGCCTTTCCTCCATGGACTTCTGTAGGAAGGAAAAGATGTAGTGAATCCCAAAAATCCCTGGAAGAGGATTCAGACTTTTGAGGCCAGCATGCAGAGGAACCCAAAAGGAGTAAATAAGGATAGTTCTAAGAGGGAAGCTTCTGACAATAAATGCTCACATTAAAAAAAGAAAGACCCCAAATAAATTACCTAGCACTAAACCTCAAGGAACTAGAAAAAGAACAAACTAAACCCAGAGGAGGGAAATAATAAAGATTAGAGAAAAACGAAATAGAGAATAGAAAAAAATTAATAAAATGAAGAGTTGGTTTTTTGAAAAAAATAAAATTGACAAACTTTTATCTAGACTGAAAAAAAGAATCAAATATATAAAATCAGAAATGAAAGTGTAGACATTATAACAGATGTCTCAGAAATAAGACGGATCATAAGGGATTATGACGAACAATTATATGCAAACAGATTTGGTAACCTAGAGGTCATGCATAAATTCCTCTAAAAATATATTCTGCCAAGGTTGAATCAGGAATAGCCTGAACAGACCAATAACAAATAGATTAAAGTAGTAATTTAAAAATTCCCAACAAAGAAAAAGCTCAGGACCAGATGATTTCAGAGCTGAATTCTAAAGAATAATTAATTCAATACTTTTTTTTTTTTGAAACAGAGTCTCATTCTGTCACCCAGGCTGGAGTGAAGTGGCATGATCTCAGCTCACTGCAACCTCCGCCTCCTGGGTTCAAGTGATTCTCCTGCCTCAGCCTCCCAAGTACCTGAGACTATTGGCACCCGCCACCATGCCCAGCTGATTTTTATATTTTTAGTAGAGACAGGGTTTCACTATGTTGGCCAGACTAGTCTTGAACTCCTGACCTAATGATCCGCTCCCCGCTCAGCCTCCCAAAGTGTTGGGATTATCGGCATGAGCTGTAATCTTAACTTCTTCAAAGAAATACAGCTGGAAGGAATACCCCCCTAGCAAATTCTATGAGGCCAACAACCTTGATACCTAAGCCAGATAAAGACACCACAAAAGGCCGGACACAGTGGCTCATGCCTGTAATCCTAGCACTTTGGCAGGCCAAGGTGGGCAGATTACTTGATGTCAGGAGTCCAAGACAAGCCTGGACAATATGGTGAAATCCCATCTCTATAAAGAATACAAAAATTATCTGGGGATGGAGATACATGTCTGTAATCCCAGCCACTTGAGAGGCTGAGGCAGGAGAATCACTTGAACCCAGGAGGCAGAGGTTGCAGTGAGCCGAGATCACACCACTGCACTCCAGCCTGGGAAACAGAGTGAGACTCTGTATCAAAAAAAAAAAAAAAGAAAAGAAGAAGAAAAATGCCCCAAAAGAAAGGAAAACTGTAGGGCATTATTTCTGATGAGCATTGATGCAAAAGTCCTCAATAAAATATTAGCAAATTGTCCGGTGTGGTGGCTCATGCCTGTAATCCCAGCACTTTGGGAGGCCAAGGCAGGCGGATCATGAGGTCAGGTTTCACCTGGCCAACATGGTGAAACCCTGTCTCTACTAAAAATACAAAAAAGTTAGCTGGGCATGGTGGCATGTGCCTGTAATTCCAGCTACTCTGGAGGCTGAGGCAGAAGAATTGCTTGAACCGGGACCCGGGAGACAGAGGCTGCAGTGAACTGAGATTGTGCCACTGCATTCCTCTAGCCTGGGCTACAGAGCAAGACTCTGTCTCAAAAATAATAATAATAACAATTAGCAACTTGAATTCAACAACACAACATAAAGCTTATACATCATGATCAAGTGGGATTTATCCCTGGCACACAAGACTGGTTTAACATGTGAAAATCAGCCAATGTCATACATCACATGAATAGACTGAAAGATAAAAACCACATGACCATATCAGTTGATTCAGATAAAGCATTGGACAAAGTTTAACATCCTTTCTTGATAAAGATTTTTGGCAGTTTAACTATAGAAGGAAAGTTCCTCAACACAATAAAGGCCATTAAAAAAAAAAAATCAAAAACCCGTAGCTGCCATTATAATCAATGGGGAGAAAATGAAAGCTTTTCCTCTAAGATCTGGTGTAAAGCAAGAATGCCCACTCTCCACTTCTATTCAACATAGTACTGAAGGTACTGTCAATGGCAATTAGCTGGGCATGGTGGCTCATGCCTGTAATCCTAGCACTTTGGGAGGCCGAGGTGAGCGGATCACTTGAGGTCAGGAGTTTGAGATCACCTGGCCAACATGATGAAACCTCTTCTCTAATAATACAAAATTTAGCTGGGCGTGGTGGCATGTGCCTGTAATCCTAGTACTCAGGAGGCCGAAACAAGAGAATCGCTTGAACCCAGGAGGCTGAGGTTGCAGTGAGCCAAGATCCACCACTGCATTTTAGCCTGGGTGACAGAGTGAGACTCTGTCTGAAAAAAACTAATAAACAAACAAAAAAAACCCTTAGGAATAAATTTAACCAAGGAAGTGAAAAATCTGTACATGGATGAAAGAAATTGAAGATGACAAAATAAATGAAAAGTATTTCATGTCCAAAGATCAGAAAAGTTAACATTGCTAAAATGTCCATACTACCTAAGGCAACATAAAGATTTAATAAATCCCTCATTTATCAAAATCCCAATGGGGGCATTCATACTTCACAGAAATAGAAAAATCAACCCTAAAATTTGCTCAAAACTGCAAAAAACCCTGAATAGCCAAAGCAATTATGAGAAAAAAAGTTGGAGGCATCACATTTCTTCATTTAGAATTATATTATAAAGTTATAGTAATCAAAATAATATGATATAGGCATAAAAACAGACACATAGAGCAGTGGAACAGAATAGGGAGGCCAAAAATAAATCAAACATATACGGTCAACTGATTTTTGACAAGGGTATCAAAAAGACACAATAAAGAGAAGATAGTTTCTTCAATAAATGGTGCTGGGAAAACTGGATTTCTACATGCAAAAGAATGAACTTGGACCATATCTGACATCAGTCACAAAACTCAGCTCAAAATGAATAAAGGACCTAAATTTAAGACCCGAAACAATAAAACTCCCAGAAGAAAAAATAGGGGAAAATCTCCTTGAGATTGATCTTGGCAATTATTTCTTGGATGTCACACCAAAAGCACAGGCTATGAAGGGAAGAAGGGAAGGGAAGGGAAGGGAAGGAAGGGAAGGGGAGGGGAGGGGAGGGGAGGGGGAGGGGAGGGGAGGGGAGGGGAGGGGGAGGGGAGGGGAGGGGGAGGGGAGGGGAGGGGGAGGGAAGGGAAGGGAAAAAAGGGAAGGGAAAAGAAGGAAAGGGAAAAAGGGGAAGGGGAAAAAAGGGAAAGGGAAAAAAGGGAAGGGAAAAAAGGGAAGGAAAAAGGGAAGGGAAAAGGGAAGAGAAGGGAAGAAGGGAAGGGAAGGGGAGGCGAAGGGAGGGGAGGGGAGGGGAGGGGAGGGAGGAAAGAGAGAGGGAGGGAGGGAGGGAGGGAGGGAGGGAGGGAGGGAGGGAGGGAGACTTCAAACTAAAAAGCTTCTCTACAGCAAAGGAAACAATCAACAAAGTGAAAAGGCAACCTATGGATTGAGAAAAAATATTTTCAAATCATATATTAGATAGGGATTAATATCCAAGATTTATACAAAAAATCTTACACAACTCAATATCAAGAAAACATATTACTCAATTAAAAATTGGGCAAAGGGGAAGGGTGTGATGGCTTATACCTATAATCCCAGCACACTAGGAGGCTGAGGTGGAAGGATTGCTTGAGGCCAGGAGTTACAGACATAGTGAGACCCTGTTTGTACCTCTAACACCCCTCTGCCCCCGCCAAAAAAAAAAAATTAACCAGGCATAGTAGCACATACCTGATGTCCTAGCTGCTTGAGAGGCTGAGGCAGGAGGATTGCTTGAGCCTAGGAGTTTGAGGCTGCAGTGAGCCACGATTGCACACTGTACTCAAGCCTCGGCAACAGAGTGAGACTGTCTTTCAAAACAAAAACCAAAAAAAAAAAAAAACACACATACACCAGACTTGAGTAGATCTCTCCAGAGATGACATAAAAGTTGCTAACACGTGCATGAAAAGATGCTCAACATCACGAATCACCAGGGAAATACAATTTAAAACCACTGTGAGATTCTACCTCACACCTGTTAGAATAGCTATTATCAAAAGGACCGGGCGCAGTGGCTCAAGCCTGTAATCCCAGCCCTTTGGGAGGCTGGGGCGGGTGAATCACGAGGTCAAGAGATGGAGACCATCCTGGTCAACACGGTGAAACCCCGTATTTTGTATTAAAAATACAAAAAAATCAGCTGGGCATGGTGGCGCGTGCCTGTAATCCCAGCTACTCAGGAGGCTGAGGCAGGAGAATTGCCTGAACCCAGGAGGCAGAGGTTGCGGTGAGCTGAGATCACGCCATTGCACTCCAGCCTGGGTAACAAGACCAAAACTCCGTCTCAAAGGACAAGAGATAAAAATGTTGATGAGAGTGTGGAGAAAGGGAACGCTAGTACACTGTTGGTGGGAATGTAAATTGGTATGACCATTACAGAAAACAGTATAGAGGTTCCCAAAGAGATTAAAAATGAAACTGCCATATGACCCAGCAATCCCTCTTCTGGGTATATACCCAAAGGAAATGAAATCACTACCTTGTAAAGATATCTGCATTTCCAAGTTCATTGTAGCATTATTCACAGTAGCCAAGATATGGAAACAACCTAGATGTCCATCAATGGATGAATAAGGAAAATGCAGTGGACACACACACACACACAGGAATATTATTCACCCTTAAAAAAGGAGATCCTGCCACAACTTGGCTGGACCTGGAAGACATTCTGCCAAGTGATATAAGCTAGACTCAGAAAGAAAAATATTGCATGATGTCACTTACATGTGGAATCTTAAATAGAGAACAAAACAGTGATTACCAGGGTCAAGTGTGGAGGGCAGAAAATGGGGAGATATAGCTCAAAGGATACAAAGTAGCAAAAATGTAGGACAAGTTGAAAGAGCTAATGTGTGACATGATAGCTAATAATACTGTATTGCATTTAGGATTTTTGCTAAATTAGTAGATTATTCTCACCACAAGAAGAACAAATAGGTATCTGAGTGAGAAGATGGATATATTAATATTAGTTTATATATTAATGTAGTTCTACTATATTAAACTATATTACATAAATAACATAGTAATACTGTTATATAAATATTAACCCTACTATATAAATAATATAGTATAATATATAAGTTATTAAAAATATAGTAAATATATAACACATACTATATTATACGATGTATATAATATACATGTATCTTACAACATCAGACTGCATGACTTAAATATACACAGTACAATTTATTTGACAAAAAAGAATAGTAAATACATTAGATGCCCACTCTGTGTCTGGTGCTCTTCTAAGTGCTTTGCATAATGACTTATTTAATCCTTTGAATAACGAAATGAGAGTGGCCCAGATATTACCCTCATTTTACAGGAAAAAAGCTGAAGAACAGAGGGCCTTAAATAACTTGCCCAAGGCCTGTCACCTAGGAAGTGGCAGAACCACGACAAAGGGCATCACCAAAGTGGGGAAGGAGTTGTGGAGGCAAGAGGGCTTTTCCTAATACAGAACCATTTACTCAACCTGAGCAAAGGCTAGAAATGGGGGGTTGGAGAGACAGGGGTCAGGCCAGTCCTCCTGGCTTTCTTTGGGTGTGGATGTCCATCTGATTGTCGTCTCTTCTTGTGCAGGCTGGCCCTGCAGCATGGGGATGGCCATGTTGTGGATTACCTGTCCCAGCCGGTCATCGACTACATCCTCAAAAGCCAGCTGTACATCAATGCCTCCGGCTAGCAGCTACACAGCGCTCGGCTCCCCGTTCCCCTCGTCCTCCGCCAACACAGTGGCCCCTCCATTTCTGTCAGCCCCGTTTCTCTCCTGCCTCTCTGTTTCTCCATCTCCTCGTCTTGACTGTTTCCCCTACTTGCTGACTTAACCCCCCATAGTGTGGGGACCTGCAGAGAACCATGGCATTCCCTATTCCACAGTCATCTTTGGACAGACTTTCCTCTAGTCTCCGGGTTGGGGGTGGGTGAGGGAATGGGGTGGGAGTCGGGGGAAGTGCAGTCCTTGGAGATGTACTGGTGTCCGTCTCCCAGCATGCTCTAGGGAGGCGGCTCTGGTGCCCATCCTCCCAGCATGCTCTGGGGAGGCGGCTCTCGTGCCCATCCTCCCAGCATGCTCTGGGGAGGCGGCTCTGGTGTCCGTCTCCCAGCATGCTCTGGGGAGGCGGCTCTGGTGCCCATCCTCCCAGCATGCTCTGGGGAGGCAGCTCTGGCTCTCGCCTTCCCAGCATGCCCTTTACTACAAAGGGCTATTTTTCTTTTCTTTCTTTTCTTTATTTTTCTTTGTTCACTCCTTGTAGAACTCAGATGAAATCAGTCCATGGTTCTTTATGTTTGTAGTCTTGATGTGTTCCTGTGGTATTACTTCCCCTCTGATAGGACACTATAGCCAGCCTCAGCACTCAGTGAGTGCATCAGGGCCACACCCAGTAGAGAAGGCCAAGCAACCTCCACTTCTCCAGCACCACACACACACACACGCACGCACATGCTCACGCGCGTGCACACACGCACGCACACATGCACACACACACAGCAGTAGCAGCAGCAGCAACTTTTGATCAAGATTGAGATTTTCAGGTTCTGAAACCTGGGAGGCAAATCTGGGTTTTCTCAGAAAAATTTGAATCTATTTCCTTAGTTTCAAAGGACCATTTTCCTGATGCTTTGAGCTATGATTACACACAGCCAGTCCATCCTCATTTCCTGGTGGCATCTGTTCGTTTACTTTTGATGGCACAGTGCGAGTTCCCTACCAGCCGGGGATTTCCAAGGGACCATTGGAGGCCATGCTTAGACACATTCCTGCGTCTGAGAAGAATCACATAGGCAGGACCTGATCCAGATCACACAGTCATGTCTTTAAAAAAAATACTAGGAGTCCACTCAACCCTGGAGGTCTTTGCTAATTGGAATTATTTATTATCCGTTGGGCTGGGAAAAGTATCTTTCATCTTGTAAGTCCCGGATGACCAAAGACAAAGCAATTTGTTGCCCTGATGGTAACTGATGATTTTCACCCTCTCCAGCTGAGGTAACTCAGACAGTGCCTGGGGTCAGCTCATTCTTGAGAAGCAGTGCCTTAGCCTTGTTTCTGTGGTTGGTTCTAGCCCCTGCAGAGCCCAGAAGCTGCAGGAACTGTCTGAGAAAATCTCCCTAACAGAGGAGTGGGTTCCCTGAAGGGATATCTGGGAGGGGTCAGGAGCCACTAAATTGTTTCACTCCTTTTTCCCCGAATTTTCTACCTTCCTTTCTGCTCCTGCAGACAGTTTCGCCAGGTTGTTAGCGTCTCGTGCGTGTCCTGAGAGCCATAAGGAAATTGCTCTCTTGTGCTTTGTGTCTCTCATCCAGTCTCTGGCTCTTGGGTTTCTGCCTTTGAGAAATAGTCCCTGAGTGTTAGGATACTTTTATCAAAATCGAGTACCAGCTATGGCCAGGAGGGGCCAGGTGAGATCTGAAAGCAAAGACAATGATCTTTACCACACATTTCACATCTGCAACATCCTTCAATTGCAGGAAAAGGAACTTGATTTAATAGAAGAACATGATAGAGCAGCATCCAAAGGGTCTGTTATTCCCCTTGGATTTTTTGAAATAATCTTCAGAGGAAGGAAGGAAAATCCTATTTTTGGGTCTCAGTGTTTGACTAGGGATCATGAAATAATAAACTGAAAAAAAACTTGAGAGTTCAGTTGATCCAACACTTTCCTTTAAAAGGTGAGGGAGCAGAGGCCCATGGGATTAAATGGCTGGTCCAGGTCAGCCAGCAGGTATAGGGCCTGACAAGAGGATATTGTTTCCCTGACCCCTAGGCTGTCATAACACACCCTCCATTTCCTCATGTTGCTGACCAGGTGCCCATGTGATTTCTACACTTCCCAAGCCTTATCCTGGCATCTTTCTCTTAAATTATGTCTGTCCCAGGTGCTCCCCACACTTAGGCTGGTAATGCCAGTCCCAGGGGAGGGTGTGACGGTAAGGAAGGCCACTGCTAGGTTTCCTTTAGAAATAAAGAGATCTCAACAACTTGAAGGAAATCCCAGAAACTGATTCCATGAATCCAAGAAAGAATTGCTTTGTGGAAGGTGAAGGAAGACCCAGAGAGTGCTCAGGATGATGCTATTGCTGAAGAAAGAAAGATGGAAGAGCCTTTGTCCAGGCAGAACAGTCATAAGCCAGGAAATGAAACAAAGGAAAACAGGAGCCTGAATTTCCTGGGGAAACATGGCTTGTTTAAGGACCTGGAGTTATGGATGGAATTTATGAGGATCCACATGAGCAGACGCAGACCTGAGGAAGGCTTGATTAATTTTATTTCTTTGGTCCACTCTGTTACTAAGCTCTGGTCAATCCGCATTTGGCCTACACTCTGCACTCTTAGCGTGCGGTTGGAAGGCATGTGCGAGTGGAGAGGGAAGGTGAGATGAATCAAGACAAAGAACAGGTGCCATAGAAGTAGATTTCTAGGAGTGAAGTGGGGCAGATCTTATCTTTGGGGATGACAGGCGCTGTACTGAAAACAGGTTTCCTATTTAATATAAAAAGAAAGTGAATCTTTTTTTGGGTAGAATCATCCATTCCCCACTCCACCCTACTCTTCATTTGCTGGGAAAAGGTCAGAGTACAACTGAATCCAGAACAGGACGTTGTGACCGTGACCCAGCCACAGCCAATACCAGAAAGATGATTTGGAGTCTGAAGTGGTGCCCCACGTGCCAACAGGATAGCCTCTGGGCCCTGACTTCGCCTCTGGGGTCCTGCTCCTTCCTGTAAAGCCCAATCCAACACTAGCATGGCTCAGAGGTTGTGTGAAAGGCATGAACTGGAACAGTTGTGTCCAGAGGGGTCTGGAGCTTTGTTTCCTGCCTACCAGCAAAGTGTCCCTCCCATTTTTCTTAAAGTGGCTGATGTAAGAACAGGCAGTAGGAAAACCCTTTTTGTCAATGACTGTCCTTAAGGAATGGTCCTCTGGGAGGGCTGTGCTGCTAGTGGGTACCTCAGTCACACACCCCCAACCCCGGGTAGCCTCTAGAGCCTTCTTGCTTTCATTTTTCTTGAATGTACATAGGAACAGCGGGGAAAAGTCTCTTACTGAAGTGCCTGAAACCCAAAGCTGGAGCTTCTAGAGACGCCGTTCTTCCTGTCTCAGCTTGGCCAGCCTTTCAACAGTGTTCTCTAGTTTCAAGCTCCAGCTTCTCAGAAAGAATTAAAGAACTTGCTGTTCAAATTAAGTAGAAAGTGAGACTCAATAACTGAAGTACAGCAAAAGGGAGAGAATTACAGGGAGAAACAACTTGTACTTTAGCAGCCCAAACCTACTCTCCCCAAACTCTCTCTCTCTTTCACACACACACACACACACACACACACACACACACACACGCACACTTTTAGGGGACTAAGAGAGAGAAGCATGTTATTACATTTTACTCATCCAAACAGTAATGCAAAAATAAAACAATAGAATATGCAAAGCTCAGGATCTCTCCCAAGGCTACCTACTGCAGGAGGGCCAACAGGTGGGATGGGAAGAATGGAAACAGGGACCGATTTTGTAGCTCATACAATTAGGACACCTTAGGAATAGCACTGTAGTAATGGCGATGAATATGCTCTGCCAAACTCATCCAGTCTTCACCTTCTTATAGCTGCCCTGTACACTCGCCTCTTCATGTGGTCTCTTTGTAGCGTGAGTTTGGAGTGTCCTATTAGCCTGTTCTGGTTAGGAATGAGTTAACGGCTCTTTCCCTCCATCTTAGTCTAGTCCTGGGGCTGAGGATTCAGCTGGATCCACATGGTCTGGAGGGTTGGCATGGGGAGGGGGAAGCTTTTTTTGAATCACTTTTTGAACACATAATCTGCCATTTTAAGAGTAAGATTTGCTTTATGGAAATCAATTCATTAATAAAAAATGATATTCAAGTTGCAATACCATTTCACAGTGAAATATTTTGAGTAAAATTTTGTTGCTAGAATAGTCATGGGCAAGAGTTTTATGCAAAATGTTTCAATTATGTTAATAAATAAGACAATGCTACTAGACTCCTGTGTCTTGGTCTAGAACCTTCTCTGTGGTTTGCAGCATTAATCACTTTTTCTTCATAATCTTACTTGGCAGGACACAACAGTTGTAACATGTGCTTAGAACAAGCGGTTTCCTGCCTCATTCAGCCCGTGCCACATGTGTAATATAAAAGTATATGTAGCCGCACCCAAGGATGATAAAGGGAAGAATAATTAGCAATTTTGTAAACTTGTCTCCTTCATTATAAAAAAATTAAATCTTAGATCTTGACTAATTTGCATAGTCCAGTGTTGGTTAACTTTGGCTCCTTAATGAAATTCGTACTTTATGAAACAAAATTATATCTGTGAAAAGTAAAAACTTGAACAAGTTTTTAGCATGAAAGATCTTAACTGAAACAGAATTGTTAAACTCGCAATTTTCTTTGGCAATGAAAACAAGCAGAAGTGAATCGTTTGTTAACTGTTCAATCCTGCTGTCATTATTAGTTATTTCACTTTCAGTCATATCACACAACGTGTATCGGGTTAGGTGTGAATGGTGACTGCCATTAGCTAATTATCAGATATGATTCAGAAGGTGAGACAGTAATTCCCTGTTAGGCCAGCTCATTGAAGGATTAGCTGTTGGTTAGATTCATTTTTTAAATGAATCATTCAGTTCTTGGAGTTCTTAGTATTTTTTTCATATATATATTTGCTTAAAATTGAGATGTGGCAGCTTTGTGTACATCCACGTGGGTTTCATGGCACATGATCATACTTGATATGCCTGTAAATTATCACTTGTGTTTACATTTGCTATTTTGTTCACAAAGCCAAACACTGCTTTTCTTCCCTTGTCCTGAGTACATAATCATGAGCGCTCATTTATTTGTTTTTTGTTTGCTGGGTTTTTTTTTGGTTTGTTTTTTTTTTTGAAACAGAGTTTCACTCTTGTTGCCCAGGGTGCAGTGCAATGGCACAATCTAAGCTCTCTGCAACCTCTGCCTCATGGGTTCGAGTGACTCTTCTGCCTCAGCCTCCAGAGTAGCTGAAATTACAGGTGCCTGCCACCATGCCCAGCTAATTTTTGTATTTTTAGTAGAGACGGGGTTTCATCATGTTGGCCAGGTTGGTCTCAAACTCTTGACCTCAGGTGATCCGCCTGCCTTGGCCTCCCAAAGTGCTGAGATTACAGGCATTGGGCCACTGCACCTAGCCAAGAGCTGATTTAAAATGAAATATAAACGCTGGTTTAATTTGCTAACTTTAAAATATATATACTAAATTAACATATGTGCACATACACATTTCTTCCCTTATGACCTATATGTAAGCTTTAGATCTTTGGATTTCCTAGAAAGTGCCATGTAGCCAATAGTACAAAGAAAGGACAGAAAAATTCTAATCTATGTGGTTCACAGCAAGAATCCATAACATTTCCATCACCATGCAAAACATTAAAAGAAGACATGATAAACATATTCCTGGTCCTTGAGACTTGTTCAAAACGTTGAATATTATTACTGAGTGTCTTCTTATCCTTTTCTCCAGCCTGCTAAGAGGCTGAGAGAAGTGCTAGAGAGTACTGACAAGAAACCACATCATCAGAGAAGACCAGAAATACATCTGCTAAGAAGTTATAGTCTATGGGTAGTTTCATTTCTACCCCTCTCCAAACAGAAGTCCCTAAGAGTTAAAGCAGAGGATGATGTATGTAATAGCCTACCAACAGCATGATTAACCATAAACTCTCAGAATAGAAGTACAAAAAAGCTTTGCTATGAACTACTAATATTGAAAAGAAATCAGAAGGAAAGCTTCCTTATTTGGCAGGGTCAGCTCAAGGACTGACAACATGAGGCTAAGGCCTGGGGAAGCCACATCCCCTTCTCTCTTCTTAGAGATAACTTTTCCGGTCCTCAGAAAAGAGAGAATTATTTCTACACCAAGGAGTGTCTCGTAAGTCATTCTTCTATTTCTATCTGTACTCAGGTATCATCTCCCATTTGTCAGGGAAGACAGTCTTAGGACTTTTTAAACAATCTATCCAATTGAGGAATCCTTTTATGATTGATTGCACATACCACGGTTATTAACTAATGGGATCCCTCACCAAGTTTCCCAGATCATGTACTGTCTAATCTTACACTTGGACAAGACAGTCAATCACTGACAATGCATTTTCTCCTTTCATAATGTAGAATTGTCACTGAGAAGTGGCTTCCTAACATGGGACTACATCTTCTAGACCCCTTTGCATGGTAGATGTGATCGTTGCGCTGGGTTTTGGATGATGGCATATGAGGCCCTTCAAAGTCTGGCCTTCCTATGTGTCTCCTTCCTCCACGTTCTTGTCCCTTTCCATCAGCCGGTGACAACCAGCTGGAATGGCCACAACCCTCCATCCCCCAGGCAACTTTAGAAGTCACATGTTGTAAATGGCAGGGCCTCTGAAATGACTGCAGAGGGCCACCTGCCATCCTGTTACCCACCCAATCTATTATGGGATAAAGAAAGTCTATTGTGTTTATTTCATATTTTTATGTCTTTGTCACATAGCAGCAAATCCTAATTTATATATATACATTTTCTGGGCACTGGCCATTAATTACAGCAAGAGATCTGTTGAATGTGTAATTGGGTATGCCAAGACAGGATTACAAATTCATTTTCATGGAAGGTAAAGCAAAGTGATCAGAATTTGGGGGTCAGTGTGGACAGAAGCAGAATTCCTCAGCCACTTGGGTAGAGGGCCAATTCAAGATCTTAATTTAGTACATTTTAACTTCTTAAAAAGCATGACATATGCACCACAAACTATTAATTTTACTTTCATTTTATAACTGATGAAAGAGATAGGAATGTTAATTATACCCCCCCCACCACCACCCAGCTACAATTGTTCTAGAAATAAATCTTTATGCTTAGGAGACAGCATCAGTTAAACCTCATAAAATCCCATTGACAGCATCATCAATCTCTATGGTTGGAAAGGGCAAAGTAAGATGCTCAGAAGTAGGAAATGAAGATGCTAACTCTAGGACCTATTGCCATTTCTGTGGTATTATCCTTTCTATTGCTTTGGTACTTCCATCATAGGCTTAGAGTCAGTAAATCAGAAACTGACCCCAGGCATCTAACAATTGTTCTTTATTTAAAAGCATATTCAGGAAAATCCAAGGAAATACAGAAGCAAGGCAGCACCACAGTCTTCCCAGCTGAGGTGGAAGAACCTCTGGTTTCTCCAGCAATTCCCATTGGTGTTATCATGACTCAATAGTCTGTTGCAATCAGTTGTAGTTCCAGAGTGACAGCTGGAATGCAAAGAAATGTGCACAACCCAGAGCTCTCTCAGCTTTGCCAGAACTCAAGTGCCCCCGTGGGAGGGTCTTGTAACATATGTTCTGTTGAGCAAAGAGGTTGCAAACCAAGCCGTTATTGCAATAAACACTACTGTGACAAACAAGGTTTGTAAGTTTAAATTTATTTTTAAAAAATGCTTGTCTTCCTCACTAGACAATTAACTCTATGAGGGTAGAGACTGTGTCAACGCTGTGCCACCCACCCCTGGCAGATAGTAGTTACTCAATAAATATATGTTGGAAGGATGGATGGAGGATGGAAGGATGGATGGAAGGATGAATGGAGGGATGGATGTAACTCAGTTGAAGTGTGAGTAGGAGGGTTCTCTGTTATGGGTAGAGGGAAGAGAGGGGAGATTGAGAAAATACAATAAAATACATTGATGCCTATCATTTTTGGTGTTTGAAAAGTAGGATTGAATTAGGACTAATACATCTAGAGAATTTTACCTCTTTCAATGCACAGGACACACTTTTCTATCACTTTGAAACCAAAAAAAGTAAATGTCTTCCCAATATTTGCTTTGCTTTTGAAATGCTTTAATAAAAATGCAATCTCTAAGTTGCGAAGGCATCATTAGGAGAATGGATATCATGCCCAGGTCCAGAACTTGAAGGTGGCAGGCACCATTGCTTGAAATGGGCCTGCCGTATAGGTCCTCACTCCAACGCTGCTCACATCTTCCAGCTTGAAAGTGGAGAACGTGTTCACATGCTGGTGGTAAGTAGGAGGAACTCTGATCACCAAGAAGCTTGCAGTGGACAATATGAGGCAAAAGTATTTGACTGGCCACAGCGTGACTGGGTTGCACTCTGTTCTGACATCAGGAAGAATTTTATGCCTGGGCAAAGTCAAAGTTTTTTCCTTTAGTCACATTACTTCAAGAATAAATTGCCTGTAACCCAACAGTACATGTCCAAATTCCAGGACTCCATTTATAACCATTCTGAGGCAAACATCTGCCTGTGCAGTTTCCTTCCATCCAGTCTATTCTTTGGGGTGCAGATCCTTGGTCAGTCTCACACGCAGTGTTATCTGCCTCACTGCCCAACAACAGGAAGTAAGGAGTATCATATTGGTGCAATAAGACAACCACCTGGCCACAGGTTCAGGGATGGGGTCAGGTCAGTTGACCTGAGCATATCCATTAAACATGTTCAAATGTCCCCACCCACCCACATGACATGGCTCCTGAGCCCTGAGATCTGTATCCCAAGAGCCTCAGTTGAGAAATCTCTATGGCAGCTTCACTGTTGCTCAAGAGCCTGGGTATTGTAGCAGCCTGGGGGCAGGTTGTCCCTAATGTTCTCCAAGTTCTTCACATCAGCCAGAATCCCATCTATGCTTGTCTCCAGCAAATGGAGGTGTCCCCTCTGCCGGCGTGCCCTCTCTTCCAGCTCTGACATCATGGGCCGCAGTTGGCTGTTGATCTGGGTCTTGGCTCGGGAAAGCTTCTGCTCCAATAAGAACAACCCCTTTTCATCTACACTGGCAGGCTGGTCTATTTCAGGGAATGAGACAGGAGTTAACACAAAAAAGCTGTGAACACGTGTCCCCTTCTATACTCATAACTAATCCCTGTTTCCACTTGCCTAAAGCAAATAGTATGCCGTGAATTTTAAAAGCTCATTTTGAATTAGAAATAATCGAGAAAGAGTTCTGAAAGAGCTAGCCTAGTTACTGGGCTATGAACAACACTGTTCAAGACTCTGAGCTCTCTAATTCAGTAACATGATGTCTAGAGTTTTCCTTTCGTGTTAGGGTCAATAGTTTATGCTCTGAAAAAAAAAAAAAGAAGAAGACTGAAGGTCGTTGGGGACTGAACACTATCCAAGGTGTTTGCCTAACATAGGTCACTGCTAGGATTAGAATCAACTCCAAATTATGCTTTCCGAACCACCCTTAAGAAATATCTCACTGTTTTCTATTAGAAGACCTTTAGAAACTGGCTGAGTTTCAGGGTTGTAGAGGCCAAGGTGTGCTTTGCCATTTGGGGAATGGATTCCAGCTGCTAAAAATTAATGTCAGACATTGTTCCAGCCTGAAACAGTGGTAATCTAGCTAGATATTATTTTATTTCCAATATAAAAGGTAATCACACTTGTTCAGGTGTGATTTACCCATAGACAATCTAAAATTAATGTCAGTATCGGCCCGGTGTGGTGGCTCACGCCTGTAATCCCAGCACTTTGGGAGGCCGAGGCGGGTGGATCACGAGGTCAAGAGATTGAGACCATCCTGGTCAACATGGTGAAACCCCGTCTCTACTAAAAATACAAAAAAATTAGCTGGGCATGGTGGCGCGTGCCTGTAATCTCAGCTACTCAGGAGGCTGAGGCAGGAGAATTGCCTGAACCCAGGAGGCAGAGGTTGTGGTGAGCCAAAATTGAGCCATTGTACTCCAGCCTGGGTAACGAGCGAAACTCTGTCTCAAAAAAATAAATAAATAAAATAAAATAAGTGTCAGTATCAAGGGCACCTGGCCAGACCCATTTCGTTCAAATAGGTTTGAGTGGCCCTTGGTCAACTCAAACACAAGGTCAAGTTACCTCACATATCTGAGCTGAAGTGATAGTATTTGACGGCATGAGTTTATTAATTAAGAAACTACAACAATTAATCTCTTGAGCTCCAGGACTCAACAGAGCACACAGAGTAGAAACAACACTGTAACGAAACTGTTGATCCAAATGGATCTGTCTTTCACGTGGGGTCAGGGAGAATTTAAGCATTTAGGATTTTATGACATGCAGAGGAAGCAAAGTAAGCTTGGGAACAAAATAACCTTGTCTATGGGAAGGTGGCATGAGTTACTAGAAAAGAGCACAAGCATTGGAGGCAAAAGGATCTCAGTCTGGATCCTGCCTCTACAATTTACTATGTAACCTGTGGGACGTTATTAACATCTGAGCCTCAGTTCAGTCCTTCATGAAATAAAATAATAAGAATGATAACACCCACAGTAGAGGACTTTTACAGGACAAACGATATTTCATATTATGTATGAAGACATCTGGCGTGGCACCTGACGCTCAGTACATGTTTAACAGCACCCTCTACCCCACTCTCCCTACTCTCGTATTCTCTTTGAAGGGCTCATTAGTGTCATTAACTTTTTTCAGAACACTAAACAATGCTGCTAAAGTTTCAACTGGGGAGGTTTTTGTTTTTTGTTCTTTATTTCCTTTTTTTCTCAATCCTTTGAGGGCATTTTACTTTTTTTGGGCTCATTGGATCGCAAAGCAGACCCAGGACTATACAGCACAGATGATATTGGCCTCTCGGGGTATTGATGACACCCACAGAAAAATCCAGTTTTAAAGTTGTTCGACTGAACTGGAATAGCAGAGCCAAGCCTTTTCCCGAATATCATTAGAATCTATGACCAAATCCCTAGTTCCACATCTGCTGCAGTCCAAGCTTGATAAATAGTCCAAATGAAGGTTTGATGTCAGCTCTATCTAACTCCAGAAGTTTAACCAAAATCAGTTTTCTTTTTGGAGTGATCCTGTAGGGAAACCTGATTTTCTGCCATCAGATCTTCCTAAAATTATTTTATGGGCCTACAATCGTCACATTTCTTCTGGGTTATTTAACACAGTTCCTTTATCTTACTGGTTACATCAAGGTATAACATTGGTCTGGGGAGGAACAAATAGTAGAATCGCAAGCGAATCTTTTTTATTTCTTTTTTTGAAACAGAGTCTCACTCTGGTGCCCAGGCTGGAGTGCAATGGTGTGATCTCAGCTCACTGCAACCTCCGCCCACTGGGTTCAAGTGATTCTCCTGCCTCAGCCTTCAGAGTAGCTGGGATTACAGGCGCCCACCACCACGCCTGGCTAAGTTTTGTATTTTTAATAGAGACAGGGTTTCACCATGTTGGCCAGGCTGGTTTTGAACTCCTGACCTCGGTGATCCACCCACTTCAGCCTCCCAAAGTGCTAGGATTACAAGTGTGAGCCACCGCAACCAGCTGGCAAGTGATCCTAGACTTCACAGACTGGGAGACTCTTCCTTCACGTCTTTCCAGCCACCACTCTACTGCCTTAGAGCAGGCTCCTGTCATTTCTCTCCTCAATTATTTCAACAATATCCTAAGTGGCCTCAACCTGCCTTCTGTCTAACCCCCCTTCAAACTCTCCTCCACTTGGCTGACCTAGTGATCTTTCTGAAATATACAGTGGTAATGTTATTCTTCTGCTTAAAACTGGCCACTGTCTTCTCAGGATCCAGGCCGGACTCCTTAGCAGGATTCCCAAGCTGTCTTGTGTTCTGTGACGTTGGTTGCATACACGCAGTTCTTTGCCCCACAGACCTTTACCCCCAAGTGCAATAGGTATTCAGTGATCCATCTTCACGATGGTAAAATGGGGTCCTATAAATGTAAGGAACCTGCCCGAAGTATCTGGGCCTGGAAACAAAGCACATTTACTGACATTTTTAAGGAAAGCTGAGAGCCCCCTTCACTGAGGACAGGTATAGTGAGTGCTCTGGAGCAAAGCCCTGGAGCATTGAGCTGGAAGGTGGTGGGTACTTCACATACCCATCAGATGCAGGAGGCCGTCCAATGTGTTGAGCGTGTCTTGGATTGTAACCCCAGCCTTCTTGGCTCTGGCATCAACTCTCTGGGCTTCTGTAATCACCTGAGGACAAATAAGCACAAACCAGCCTTGAAAAGATATTTTCCATGGTGGCAAATTGAAAGGGATCTCCCGTGGAAAGCAACAGGAACTCACCATCTGTACTGCGTCCACATTCGCGTCAAACTCCAGCTCCTTCCTTTCCAGCTCTCCTTCCACTTCCCTCATCTCACTCTTTAGAGAGGCCAGTCCCTTTTCCATAGCCAAGGCTCCATCTGCTGTCACATTGGCTTCCAAGTTCAGACTCCCAATCTCCTGAGAGAAGAAAAGGAGCCAGGGATGGAAGGAGAGATAGGGGTGAGGCACAAAAACATCCTAAAGACAACCATAGAAAAAATACAGCTGCAGCTGATCCCTGATGGAGTAAGTTAGTTGAAGAATGAGAGAATCCGACTTGGGGACACACCCTTTGCCAAGTTCTGCCTCAAACAAGCTAATCTGGGGGTATGATTTTAGGGACTAGGAAGGTCAGTACCGAGACACTGCTTCCCTCTCAGTTCAGTGCTCACCAAATGTTGAACAGAGTTAGGAACCATTTGGGAAAACCCAGAGGACAAGGAACATCCTTCTCTGTCATGCATCTTTGCTGCCATAATCTTTTAATCTGGGGCTGCCATGGGCCACGACAGGGCTCTGAGCCTTAGGGGTCAAATAAGCTCAATGCTCTCCTTCCTTCCATACCACCCTTGTGTTTGGTGCTACTGGCACCAACACACATGTCGATTTCTCTTCACCTTTTCTATGTCACTGGAAATCTCCAGGGCCTCCCCTGCCCCATTCTTTGCCCTCTGCGCATCAGCAGCAGCACTCCCCAGGGCTCTTTCTGCTTGCTGGGTCTTGTCACTGGCATCTGCAACCTTCTGGCTGATATAGGAGAGTCTCTTCATGGCTTCTTCAGCTTCTGCTTTTCTACCTTCCACCTGCAGGTCAAACTCTGAAATGAAGAAATAAAAAAAACTGCCATGAAGATGAAAGCAAACTTACAAATAAGTGAAAAAGGCTGACGTTGTAAAGAAAAATTCCTGGAAGAGTGTTATTACTGACTGGGGATGAGGGTGTGGGAAGTTGCAGCTGGAATTAACTTTCTTATTTAAGAGAAAGCATCTTTTATTATTATTATTATTATTAGAGATGGGGTTTCACCATATTGGCCAGGCTGGTCTTGAACTCCTGATCTCAAGTGATCTACCCACCTCAGCCTCCCGAAATGCTGGGATTACAGGCATGAGTCACTATGCCCAGCCGAGAAAGCATCTTTTTTTTTTTTGAGACGGAGTTTCGCTCTTGTTACCCAGGCTGGAGTGCAATGGCGCGATCTCTGCTCACCGCAAACTCCGCCTCCTGGGTTCAGGCAATTCTCCTGCCTCAGCCTCCTGAGTAGCTGGGATTACAGGCACGTGCTACCAGGCCCAGCTAATTTTTTGTATTTTTAGTAGAGACGGGGTTTCACCATGTTGACCAGGATGGTCTCAATCTCTTGACCTCGTGATCCACCCGCCTCGGCCTCCCAAAGTGTTGGGATTACAGGCGTGAGCCACCGCACCCGGCCCTGAAAGCATCTTAAAAGATGCATTGGAAGGGTTATAATTATTTCTTTGCTTAGAGAAACCAACAGTCAGCCTGCCCTGAGTTCTGCAGCACTGCAATTGTATCAAAACTGCAGAGTGGATCAGATTTAAGTAGAATCTTTGAAGCCCAAAGCATCAAGCCAGAGCTTTAAGCCCTAAGCTCCAATGATAAGAATTGGGGAGAGGTACTTTCCATGAAGAAAATTCCAAGATTTTAGAAATGTTTCTTTTTTGTGTTTTACTGAAGAAGTCTGAAATTTTAGGTCTCTGCAAGACACAAACCCAAATCTCCTGGGATCTAGATGCAGTGACAAAGGTTGCTCTGTTACCACCGCAAAGAAAAATATCAGTTCCATACTGGAACCAACCAGACTACAAAAAAAAGGAAAAATGTTTGCACAGTAGTGGTATGTTGCATCTATGAGGGACCTTGGAGATCACATAGTTTAACCTTGTCTCTTTAAAGAGGAAGATACTAGGTTCTCGAAAGGTCACGTGACTTGCCTATGGTCACACAGCTAGTCTGGCCTGGTCAGGTGGCCCAGCAGAGATCAGAACTCAAGGCTTCCGACATCTAGCTTTATTATTACTACTACATTAAATAGTAATGTATTAACATTTTCTTTAGAAGGATATTTACTATCTATTAATATCCCAATATATCTGCCACTTAGAGAGATACATGAGAATTCAAAGGAAATCAGTCATGGCTATACCCTTAAAATACTCGAGTGACCTGAACCATGAAGTACTAACCTCTGAGGTTTTTAAGGATGCTCTCAACTTCATAAAAAGTGGCATTGCCCATACTTAGTGCTTCTTGTGCTCTGTTTTTAGCAAGATTGGCACGGGAAAGCAGCTGATCTGATTTCTGTAAAAAGGCAGACAGAACAAGATTAGAGGAAATACATTCCTGCTGGAAAAATCGCTCTGACACATTTCTCTTCATGACAGCAGATCACTGTGATTCACTGCAGAGTCTAGGGGTGCTGTAGCAAACCCCTCTACAATCTGGGACAGAGCAAACTTTGTAAGTCCACAACACATTCCATATAGAGAACGGTCAAACTCTAGTCTACCATCAGGAACAGGAATAGTTTTATAAATCAAAATTTTTAACTCTAGATATTTCCTGAAGCCAAATAGTAGATTGAATTAGACGAAAATTAGACCCAAGAGGTCTAGGTCCTATTCCTAGGTTTGAGGGCTGACTCAGTGGGTGGAGCTGAGCTAATCATACCAAGATCTCTGCATCTCTGCATTGCACATTTATCCAGTAATAGGTTTAATATGGGAGAAATTCTTTCCAGAGACTAGGATTTGGGTTAAAGAACAAGGAAATGGTTAATCAGAAGACTAAATACTCTTCTCACTCTAAAACAGGAACAGTCAACATGGAGAAAAAGCTGAATGGTTGAACAATATTACGGCACTGCCACAAGCAGTGACTTCATTGTTAATTTTTCCAGAAGCAGGGTCTTGCTCTGTCACCCAGGCTGGAGTACAGTGGCACAATCATGGCTCACTGCAGCCTTGAGCTCCTAAGCTCAGGTGATCCTCCTGCCTTAGCCTCTCAAGTAGCTAGGACTATAGGCATGTGTCACTACGCCCAGCCATTTTTTTTATTTTTTATTCTTTGTAGAGATGGGGACCTCACTATGTTGCCTATGCTGGCCTCAAACTCCTGGGTTCAAGTGATCCTCCTGGCTCAGCCTCTGGAAATGCTGGAATTACAGGAATAAGCCACCACACCTGGTCAGAGAGCTTTTGATTATTCTTCTTGCTATATGTATTCATATGGTAGGCCGTCAATACATGTTTATTGAGCGAATGAATTAACAAAAGAATACCTCTCTCCCATTCTTTCCATTCTGTAAGAGATGCTGTATTTCTTCTTCCCAGTTTCCCAGATCCTTTTGTGCACGCTTGAACACATCCATATGCCTGGTCACCAGGCTTGAGAGCGAATCAGCTTTTTGTTTGATCCTCTTTACTTCTTCTGCCTGTGAGCCCGAAGAAACCAAGAAGTCTGACTTTCTGCTTACCAGTTGCCATGCCAGCCTTGTTAGGACCTGGCACCATTGTTTGAAAATAGCAACAACCTTAAGAAGCCAAGAAAATAGTGACTAGCCATCCAGGCCCAAAACCTAACAGAAATTAGCCAATATGCCCAATGAAAGTAAGGCAGTAGGTTCCCCAAATGTCAAACAGGCTTTGTCTCTGTTCTTTTTTATTTTTTAAATGTTTACATGTTAGTTTATATATTCATGGGAACATATATCCATGGGAATTGTGAGTTTTTTTCTGTAGGTAGTAAACAAAATCTTCTTAATCTAATAAGTTTGGAATTGTGAAGGGAAATGATGGCAGAAACAATGCAAAACTTTCGAGAACCAGTCATCTCAGAGTGGCTGTACATAGAGAGATTCTATAGGTTGGACTGAAGTGTAAACAAAAAACTTTATAATAATTTCCCACAGGTTTCAGCAGTCCCTAGAACTAAGGAAGATATATAAAACTTTTTTTTTTGGAGGCAGAATTTTGCTCTTGTCACCCAGGCTGGAGTGCAATGGCACTATCTCAGCTCACTGCAACCTCCATCTCCAGGGTTCAAGTAATTCTCCTGCCTCAGCCTCCCGAGTAGCTGGGATTACAGGCACCTACCACCATGTCTGGCTAATTTTTTGTATTTTTAGTAGAGATGGGGTTTCACCATATTGGCCAGGCTGGTCTCAAACTCCTGACCTTAGGTGATCCGCCCGCCTCGGCCTCCCAAAGTGCTGGGATTACAGGCATGAGCCACTGTACCTGGCCATATATAAAACTTTTAGCCAGTAATAGGTTTAATACGGGACAAAGCCTTTCCAGAGACTAGGATTGGGGTTTAAGAACAATGTATATGAGATATGAATAATGAGAAGGCTAGATACTCTTCCCACTCTAAAACAGGAACGGTCAACATGGAGAAAAAGTGGAATGATTGAACAATATTATGGCACCTCCAGAGAATAAAGTATTTATAGCACTCCTTCTGTAATCAAGTACACAGGCCAGATACCCTCACCTGAATGGATTGATCATTGAGTCCCTGAAGCTGAGACACCAAATCCAGGAGGCGGAGACTGTGCTGATAAGACCTGTCTGCTTCAATTTCCGCTTGAGGGGCCTCCCTTGTCAACTGCTGGGCCAAGGACTTGGTTTTCTCCAATCTAGTGTTGGGGGGTGGGGTGAGGAGAGATTGGTAATAAAAAGAGGACTTTGAGAATTCTTTTTTTTTTTTTTTTGGGACAGGGTCTCATTCTGTTGTCCAGGCTGGGGGCAGTGGCACAATCTCAGCTCACTGATGCCTCAAGCCATCTTCCCAATTCAGCCTCCCAAGTAGCTGGGACTACAAGTGTGAGCCACCACACCTGCCCCACCCCCCACACTTTCTTTAAATAAAAGCAAAATTTCATCTTTGTTGTCTTTAAAGTACGTAGTTGAAATAACCAGAAGAATCAAACAAAACTACTTATCAAATATGTGTCCCTCTCCACTAAACATAAGCCTTTTCATTACACAGGTTAGGTAAGAAAAATTCAATCCCAAGATCTACACTTCTTGATAACAGAAATGTATTATATTATTTTTTTCGCATTTTTATATCTCCTCATGCCATCAGATGGGTTTACTCACACCCTTCAAACACCAGAGGGTGACCATACCTTCAAGTATTGTAATCTCAATCAAAACATAAATTTTATTCAGACTAATGAATCTTTTCTTCTCCCAGTCTTAAAGATAACTGCTTTTCCCCAAAGTAAAACTCTCATGCCTCTTATTATCATTAACAATATATTTTTATGGCTAACACGGTGCCCCTCAAGTACTAGCATTATACCCTGTGAGTATCCAAAGTATAATGATCCATGAGAGGACCCGTAGGAACGTACTTTTCCACAAGCCCTTGCACCACTGCATGGTCCGGGCTACTGCCTCCGCTTCCACCTCCTTCAGCCAGTGCCTTGAGCACCAATGAGAGGGCTTGTTTGGAATAGTCCTCAGTTTCCCTTGTCAGTTGCTCCATGTTACTGGCCGACTCAACGTGGCTGAAAGGATTAAAAACAAAAGAATAAGAGTTTTCACAGCAAAGGGCTTCCTTTCAGTTATTTAGTTAAACGAAGGGCAAAGAGCACGGGAGCTGGTTTGATTTAGAAAAACCCTATAGAACTGACCCAAATGATATGGAATTAGAGGTGCTATCAAGAAGCAGAATTCGCCTCGTGTCGTAGACCTTGTGGTGATCTTTTCCGTTTATAGCATAATCATTGGAGGCGCGGAGCGGGGTGAGGGGTGGAGATGGGTGGGAGCAGTCTCGGGTGATAAAACACTGCATCTGTAAGCTGTTAGCTGCAGGAAGAAACCTCTAGGTCTTATTTCTCTCAGGATCCATCCCCTGCTCACTTTTCCTTCAACTCTAAACTGGGGCCACCACTAGGGGGACAAAGCCTGTCTATAAAAGTTTCCTGGATACTTTTATATTGAATACTCCTGGTTCTAAAAAGTGCTTTTTAAAAAAAAAAAAAAAAAAAACCCAAAGAAACAAAATAAAACAACAAGCTCAAGAGGCAGCTCATGTTACAAATACACAAATCAGCCCTCTTCCGCAGACTGAATTCCACTTGGGATTAACAGAGCCTGCCATCCTGCTGAGCACTCTGCTACCAGCAAACCTCTTAAACACCATAGGATTTCTAGTCAGAGCCAAGGATGAAGGGAGCTGCCTGTTATCACTGGGGCCCTGCAGAGCCGGTTTTCAGGAGGAAGTTCCCCCCTGCAGTCTCGGCCCCCACAGGCTAACAAACAACTCGTTGCTACTTGTTCCCAGGCTTGGTGTGGGAGTCCCTGCAAGCTGCAGAGCTTTCTCTTCCAAGGGCTGATTCATTTCACGTGGCCCAAGGAATCACATCTTGACACACACCACAGCCGTACTGTGAGTCATGAGGAAATGTGGGAAAGAAACACCCTCACCCCCAACTCCTGCCAAATGACCCTGCCCAGTGGCCACTTACATACAGTAAAACCCAAGTGGTTAAAAACTGGCTTCAGGGTAGGCAATGGCTGCAAAGGGGACTGGAGAGAATAACTATGATGCTTGGGTCTCGAATGCCCTACAGTCTTATTCAAGTCTGGCCTTGCAGAGAGGGCTTAAAGCAGAGGTATCCTCTAATGCTGCTCACCTTTCTGCTAATCTTGTGGCCTCCTGAGCCAGACTTTTAAAGCCATTTGGCCCCACGTAGTGGTCTGAGGCAGGAATGTTCTGTGGGAAAAGAAGAATTGGTTAAGGCTTTGCTCTTGGCCATGGAACTTAAGCAGGTGCAGTATCTGTCCTATCAGAACCACTTGTCATTAGCCACGTAGGGTTCCACACCCCAACACTTACACCATGCCTCTATTCGCCATCATCATTCTGTTTCCGAAAAGTATGCTTAGGGGCCGGCTGCGATGGCTCAAGCCTGTAATCCCACTTTGGGAGGCCGAGGCGGGTGGATCACTGGAGGTCAGGAGTTTGAGAACAGCCTGGCCAACATGGTGAAACCTTATCTCTACTAAAAATACAAAAATTAGCCTGGCGTGGTGGTGGGCGCCTGTCATCCCAGCTACTCAGGAGGCTGAGGCAGGAGAATTGCTTGAACTTAGGAGGCGGAGGTTGCAGTGAGCTGAGATCACATCACTGCATTCCAGCCTGGGCAATAGAGACTCAGTCTCAAAAAAAAAAAAGTATGCATAGACAAGAAAAAAGAAATTCAAGTTCAAAAAAGTCTTTATATAGATATAGATGCATTAAAATATATACAGATTTAAAAACTCAAAAAAAAACCCAAAAATTATTTTCCTGCTGGGAGCCCCAAAAAATTAAAAATATATATACATGTGCTTATTTTTATATGTATTTAAAGTCCAGTAGAATCTATTCCAAGTTTTAACAGTGGTTATTTGATAGTAATGGGATCAGATAATTTTTATTTATTTTCTACAATAAACATTTTTGTAATAAGAGAAACAATCAATACACATTATCTTTAATGTGACTTCCTCATTAGAGTATCTGATTATCATTCCATTTCCTCTATTCATCTTCCATCCATCCATTTACATTATTGTTACCATAGCCTTCTTTATGCAGAAATAGAAGAGTGCTCAATCAAATCTCTCCCTCCTAGCACACTACAAACTACATTAAGAAAATCATACTGGCAGCATTTTTTTTCCATTTTCAAAACCACGTCTTTATTGGGCTCCTTTCTTCCCTCCCTCCCTCCCTCTGTCCTTCCTTCTTTCTTCCCTCCCTCCTTCCCTTCCTCCTTTCCTTCCTTTCTTCTTTCCTCCCTCCCTTCCTCCCTTCCTCCCCTCCTTCCTTTTTCCTTCCTTCCTCATTCCCTCCATTTCTTCCTCCTTCCTTTCTTCCTTCTTGCCTTCCTTCCCTTTTCATTCATTTATTCACTAATTTATTCATTTCTTTATCCATTCATCCATGCAGCAGATATTTACCACAGTTATACATGTGCTGTAGGCCGAGAATGCAAATATGAAGTAAAGTAAATCCTGCCCTCTGGGAGCTAACAAGCTAGGAGATAGGCAGAAGGGAGGTGAGACAGGGCCAAGATGAGGATGTAGTTAGAATAAATGAACTAGGGAGAAGAACATAGTGCCGTAAAATGGAAAATTGCAGAAGGCCAAAGACATAAATAGATGTGACTGTTGCAAGGAAGAGAAGTCCAACCACCTGTCAGGTAGACTAGAAGAAAGTGAGCCAGTGAGAAAGAAAGTGAGTCAGTGAGATATACAAGTAGATCTCCCAACACAGCAGTAATTCTGAACACCCTAGCCCAGCAAAACCTACAGTGTTTCTTAGGGAAGCTTCATTTTCTGCCAAGCTCAGCTGCATCTGAGTGATGAGCCTGCCAGTATCCTGAACTCGGTTCTGATACTGACTTCCCAGGGCTCGAACTCTTTCCACAGTCATCTTGAGGTCACCCAGGCGACTCTGGTAGCTGTTCTCTTGGCTCCTCACCTTGGCCAACTGGAGACCAAGGGATCTGCTAGCACCTGAACGCAAAGAAGGAAAGGGAGCATGAGCACTTTCTAGGTCAGCATAGAGTTAGCAAACATAAAGGAGGGTGGGCTGGCTACGGCAAAATGACAAAAACCCAACAGAGCAATGCATGCAACTGTTCTTTTATCCCCATCATTCAGGTCCCAGGAGGAATGTCACAGACAGTCCTTCCACTTCTGCAAGGACTGGTTAGAGCTATCTGCTGAACTGGTATCCATAGAAGATTCTATGACCTTGCGAAGCCACTCCTGCTAGGACTACTAATTTTCTCCTGTCTGAAAGGAAGTTGGCCTTCCTCACCTTCTGAAATCTGGGCTTCTCTCAGAATGTCCCGAAGGGCCTGCTCAGCCTGCTGCATCCTGCCTTCCAGCTCTGTATCAGGCACTGCTCCACCACCACCCTGAGCCTTAGAAATCAGGGCCTCCATTCTTGGAAGCTGCTGCATGAACTGATCCATCTGAAACCAGAAAGGAAAGATCTGAACAGAGCATGGAGACCATGTACCCAAGGGGTAGTCCAATACCAGGTACCCAGGGGATAATACTGAAAGTCCAGAAATGCATAGCATGTCACGGTGGTTAAAATTTGAGACCCTGGGGCCTAGAGTCTGTGAGTTTGAATCCTGGCCTCCTCCTCACTAGTTGTATGACCTTGGGCAAGTCTTTTTTAATCTATAAAGTAGGATAATGAAAATAAGGACAGTGTCTCGTAAAGTTATTACTTGGACTATCTGAGTTAACATCTGCAAAGTTCAGGCTTTACTGTGTAGTTAATATTTGTAAAGTGAAAGCAGTTGCAAGCTAGAGACAAGAGAGCAGTGCCTGAAACGAAGGAAATGAATAAAAGGCTTGTTAAATAGATCAGTTCAAAGACAAGTGGAGTTTGTTCCACATTTGGAGTTCTGTTTGGGCCTTTGTCTTCCCCAACCCTCACTCCAGGAAAAAAATAGTTAATAATTAACAACATCAAGTTCATTTTTCTCTGGAATTCAGATGAGAAGTTTCCAGAGGCCATTCCTGTTTGGAAAGCCTTGACACTTTCTGGACTCTTGATAACTTTTATGTTTATGTTTTTCTTCATTTGTTTTACAAAGACATCTGTTGAAAAACAATCAAGCTGGAAAGTGACACATTACAGTGGGGAGAGCACTGAATTCAGTTAGGGGACATGGGTGGGATTCCCAGTTCCACCTAGCTATATCACTTTGAAAAATGTCAAGTATTTTGAGACTTTATTTGACCAATGAAACCAAGATCAGAGTACTTTCCCTTTTAACTCCACTAAGTTGTCACGAGTACCAAATCAAATAGTATCTGCAAAAGAGATTTTTTAAATGGTACATATAAGAACATAAACCTGAAGTATTATCATTATACAGAATTTTTTTAATACCGCAGTTTTTAAAGAAATAAATAGTAAACACCACTCCCATCCTTAGGAGACTAGGAGGGTCCTAGACCTGTGACAGAACTACCCAGTGGACACTTAAGAATTTGATTCTATGGGGTTGGGATGGCAAGGGGAAGAATGCATACCTGAATCTTCACTTGATTATAGCAAGCTGGACAGCTGAATGCTCCATGCTCACAGTTGGGGCCACCAAATCCTGGCTTGCAAACACAGGTGCCATCACCTCGACACTCTACAGGCTCGGAGCCTATGGGGTTGCAGTTGCAAGCTAGAGACAAAAGAAAGACAGATGGAGCATTCACGTCAAACTAGTCTAGAGACTGGAGGTAGAGCAAAGATACAAGGAAGGAGATCAAGTCTCCAGCAGCAGAGAATCCTTCTTTGCCCTTGTCAATGCGACTTGTGTGAGAGTTGTCTCTTGACTGTGCCTCCATGCACCTTCTTAATACAGATGGGTCTTAGGAATCATGTGGAAGGTTTGCTTGATGTGTGTGGATGCCCAGAGATTACAGCCTTTCTGGCGGCACTCATTTTCCTCCCCGTTAAACTGAAAGCCTGTTAGATATTCTACAGGCACTCTGGCTTCGCTTTCAAGGCAAATAACATTTCTTCTGGGCCCATTACGTGCCAGATGTGGACATCTCCCTCTATTTTGCAGATGAGGAATGTGAGCTCAGAGAAGCTGAGTAATTCACCCAAGGTTACTCAGCAAATCAATGGCAAGCTACAACGAGAGCTCAGGAAGAGCCAGTGTTCTGTCCTCTGTTCTACGGCCTTTGGTGTAGGAAACACAGTAAGAAAGCAATGCCTTTACTCATTCAATCAAATTGATTACACCAGGTTCTGTTACAGAAGTTAAGAATATGACAGCGGGTCAGACACTTCTCTGATGATTTCCGTGATTCTCTGGGTGACTGAGATTCTCTGGGTTCTGTCTTCAGTGCTCACAAAACACTGATTGCATATCTAAGTGTGTTGTCATTGTTTGCATACATATTTGTGTGTCTCCCTTATTATCATAGAGATTCTTCGAGAGCTGGGATGACTTATTCATCATGACAGCCTCAGTATCTAGGTCCACACTGGACACATGGTATGCACTTGAGAAAGGATAGCTGAGTGAAAAAATGTATGGTGTAAAGCCAGTGAAATCTTTGTTAGTAACCTAGAATTACAGCTAGAGTTAAAGACCGAATATAGTTAGAATCATAACTTGAATTATAGTGTTTAGAGTGAGCTTTCTTATATCCACCACTTCGAGTTAAATGTTCATCATATATATGAGAAACTGAGGCTCAGAGGGATTAATTGACATAATTAGCATAATATAATAGGGATGTCACGAGACTGGATTTGAACTCAGTACTGATGTCATGTGGGTTTTTCCCTTCATGAGGTGCTTTCTAGAACATCACAGCTAACCTGGAGGTTCGGGTCTGGGCTGGTCTGGCCCCGAATTCCCCAGGGGATTTGTACCTTTAAGTAGAAGCCTC
The DNA here is from genome assembly GCF_049354715.1 of Callithrix jacchus. Lineage (NCBI taxonomy): Eukaryota > Metazoa > Chordata > Mammalia > Primates > Cebidae > Callithrix > Callithrix jacchus. The sequence goes on along the minus strand of NC_133519.1, from coordinate 41,407,556 downwards.
AGGTTGCAGTTCTCAAGCACTTCAAGGTAGAGACTCTGGTGTGAGTGGAAGGCTGTGAGCTTCATGCAAATCTCTGGGTCTTTATGAGGAACCAAGAGTCTTCCAACCTGGGTGTCCAGAGTGGCTCTGGACTTTTTTTTTGTTTTCTTTTGAGACAGAGTCTTGTGCTATTGCCCAGGCTGGAATGCAGTAACACTATCTTGACTCACTGCAACCTCTGCCTCCTGGGTTCAAGAGATTCTGGTTCCTCAGACTCCTGAGTATCTGGGATTTACAGGCAGCCACCACTATGCCCAGTTACTATTTGTATTTTCAGTAGAGATCGGGTTTCACCATGTTGGCCAGGCCAGTCTTGAACTTGCAACCTCATGTGATCCACCTGCCTCATGCTTCCCAAAGTGCTCGGGCTACAGGCGTGAGCCACTATGCCTGGCCCCACTCTGGACTTAATAAACAAAGTCAGAGTAAACAAACTCCTGAGTTTTGGGCACCAAGGTCAGCCTGGGACTGAGGGGTGAGTCTGTGGGGCAGGCCAGCTCCTCTAGAACTTACTTTGCCTCTAGAATATAATGTGCAAAGATGGAAGGAAGCGCTGGGCAGGAGGACCAGTCTGTACATTCCTGCTTTGATCTGCAGCAGCCCTGAGGAATGCTCCACCATAGCTGCTGCTTTGAAGCCGCCTCGTTAGGAGAACTTTCGACTGTTACCTTTCTATACATCAATTAGGATGACTTCCTGAGAGAGTCTCAAACCGCTTTACTGCCCACCACCCTCCCTACCTGAGTTTGCTCAGGCTTAGTCTCCAGTCATTTATTACTGTCCTACAACAGGTTTGGCAGCCACTTCCCTGCCTCCCTATCTTGGGAGTGGGTTTAGGATGTTGGCCCCTTGTTATCTCCCCTTCCACGCAGGAATGTAAACCTGACCTTTTCCACTTCTCCCACCCAGCTTTAACCCAGCTCTGTCTTCCAGAGCCTGGCCACAGGGGAAACCTGTCTGAAGGCCTTTGACAAGTGAAGAAAGGCCCAGGGTGCTCATGGGCCAGTTTGGTCAGAGAACCAACATAACATCACAATATGAACTGCCATTGCCCCTGCTCCGACAGCAAGCAAGCACATGTGGGCACAGGCACACACAGACACAGCCTGCCTGGGGTACAGTCCTACCTCGACACTTGTTTGCTGGGTTGGGAGCCAATGGATCCCCAAAGTAGCCTGCTTTGCACTGGTCACAGTAGATGCCGGCTGTGTTGTGGATGCACTTCAAACACCTGCCTGTCAGCCGGTCACAGTTCCCAGAGGCACTGGGGTCCACGTTGTTGTTGCATTGACAGGGCTGACAAGGCCTCACTGAGCCATGTTCACCAAAGGGGTCTCCAAAGTAGCCATCGGCACAGAGCTCACAGCGGGCACCTGGGAAGGAACAAAAGACCAAGCCCAGGCTGACATCCATCTATCGGGAGCAAGACCAGATGCAGAGGCCTAAAGTTGCAAGTCACCCTCTAGAAGAGCCAGAGAAATGTGCTTCCCCAGGGACCCCAGAACAAAGCCCTCAGGAGCAGGCATGCAAGGCCGCACTGGCCCTCTCACTCCATGCCCACCGCAGGTTGTGGAACACAGCAGCTCCACTAGGAGGCTTATCTAGCTGGCTGGGAAAAAGCAGGCAGCTCCACCGAAGTAGTAAGGTTTTGAGCAATACCCCCAAGACTGAAGAATCCATTCTTCTTTCAGACCGCCCAGCAGAAGGATGTGACATTTAAGAGGTCGCTAAGTTTTCCCTCTTTATCTTAGATCATTAAGAAGCAAACCATGTGCTTGGTCTGAAAATGTCATCTTCTAGTGACAAACCTCTCAAAACAGCTTTAGATGTTTTCTCCCATAATTACACTCTGCTCTTGCTTAATCCAGTTCACTTCTTGGGCACTGCGATATCTTATCTTTAAGATATTATCTTTAGAGTGAGCACATTTAGGTGAACCCTGAGTCATTATAATTTCCTAGAAATTCCTCGGAAGCTATTTCCACAAATTCATGGCATGAGGACAGGCGGAGGCAGGTGACAGAGCAGACCCATGGCCTTACCTGTGACCCCAGGAGGGCAGTTATTGCACACCACCTCCTCCGTCTCTGGCATCACCGAGCAGCTGAACCCATTACGGCAGGGACATGGCTTGCAGCTGCGGGGGTCATGTGGATCATTGTAGAAACCAAGTGGGCAGTCAGCACACTCAATGTCAGGATTCTCATCCCCTGAATAACAATCTCCTGGGAGTAGAAGAAGAGTGGAGGGGCAGAGAAGTGAGCAGTGTCAGACAATACATTTCCTTCAACTTGGGTCAGAGTGTAGAATGTCAAAGCTGTCCTTTTTGAAGCTTTCCCCAAAGTGCCTGAGCACTGGCATTCAGAACCAAATCTAAACACTGCCAAGACTGAATCTCACCCTCACTCCCCTATGCTAAGGAGACACCCACTTGTTTCACTCTCCATAACTTAACACTGCTCCCCATGTTCTCTGTGGCCTGACACCATTTGTCTGCACATTCATTTAGACCCGGACTTGTCTTTGATCTCCCCACACAATTCTTGCAACTTGACACCAACTCTCCTACCCAGCACTGAACCATGACGACCATTTCCTGTAACATGGCACCTTTCTCATAACCTTGTGGCATTTCCACAATGAATAGGATTGAGTGTAATGAGGCACCATGTCCATCTTCCCTGACTCTAGCTCTGCTCTCCTTAATCCTTTCCCACCTCTGATGTGAGTTCAGCCATGGTCTTTCTTACACAGCTCTCTCTCTTCCACAGGACACCCAGCCACCTGGTCCAGATGTCATTTCACTCACCTGTGTCTGGATCACAGGCCCCTCCCCCTTGGCAGTTACATGGAATACAGGTGCCAAAAGGCCCCAATCTCGCTGAATCTCTCTTGTAGCCAGAAGCACAATCCTGGCAGAACTGCCCCTTGTACCCAACAGGACATATACACTGTTCAACCCAGGGTGCTGGGGCTCCAGAAACAGGGCGGGCTGAAATCAGGGTCACATTGTCAATGTACCCAGTACCTGCAATCAAGAGAACAGATTAGAAGTTGTAAGTGGTACAGCCTAAAGATCTCAGGTCAGATCTCTCTTGGGATTTTATTTTTCTTAAGTCCCTAACAAAGACAGGTGGTGTTCATACATCATGCCACGTAGAGAGGAATAGCAGTCTCCCATTGTGACTGAGCACACAGGCTCTGGGGTCAGAAAACCCAGGGCTTAAATTCTGACTCCACCCTCACTAGCTGTGAAAATTGGGCAAGGCACCTAGCCTCTCCAAGACTGTGTTTCCACAACTATAGACAAGAAGTAACAATGGTATGTATCTCCTATGTCTGTTGTGAAAATTAAATCAGACAATGCATATGTTATAGTGTACCTGGCATACAGTAAGAGTCAATACGTTGTTAATAAACACTTTCTGCTTCCGGCTTTATGTGCTTGCATCAGTGACATGGAAATGGTGCGTGCTAGCCACACTTCCTTTTCACAGGAGGTGAGTGCAGTGCAGAAAAGCTTAAGGAACTCTTGTTAAATAATTCAAATTGGTATTAGGAGAACCTAACATGAAGTTCAAAAAAAGGGAATAGAATACATGATGATCCAAACATGGTAGCATGGAGTATAACCTCAAAAGGAAAAGCTGCTCAAGGGATAAAAAGGACTGTGTTGTAGGTGCCATTTCCTAGCTAAGGAAATGCAGCCACTTATTGTACATTATCTTCCTCAGCTTTAATAAAAACTCAGTGGCCCTTTTAGCAAGGTTGCATCCATCATTCACTCTTCTTTGGTGCTGGGTGCTGTCATCTTTTTAGAGAAACATTTAAAAAAAAAAAAACTTCCACAATGTAAAACTTTAGATTGAATCAAAGACTCGAAGTCAGAATCATCAAGTAACTTATCTACTCATTTGGAGACTGCTACCACCTTAGAAAGCTGAACCAATTAAACTAAAACCTAAGAAGAGATAAATTAATTTTTCTTAGCCACTTACTGTATTCTCCATATGTAGCTCGGATGTGGAGGGCTGTGAGGTTCCGCAGTAACCTTCGATACTCAAAGTAACTCAGCTGGGGGCTCCAATTACTGCTTCGATGCTCATTTAACCTGCATAATTTAAAATCAAAAGCCTTAAAAATCCAATTCTTATCACATATCTACCTGTTATAAGGGGAAAGAGCTAAGCCCCTTTCTGGTCCTTCTTAGAAGGGGGCACAGGACTGGGAGCCACCTTTTCATAGGCATGTACATAGACCTTCCTCACTCCATGGGGAGGACAAACCCCAGAGGAAGTGACAGAGGGCATCCCTGTGTGGGAAGTCCAGATCCAGGGGTGACATCACCTGAGGCAATGTTGATCCCAAGTCCTCAGACACCACTTTCTATTCTTGGCCACCCATAAGCTAGTATTAGAAACATCTCTGCATTCCAGAAGTTCTGATTCTCAAGAACTACCGTTCATTTTTTAAAAAAGTCATTTCTTTGTTATGTGAGCACATTTTACCTACTTTTTTCAAAAATCAGTTTCCACTTTTACATTGTCCACATATAATACTTTTTCATTTAGCATCATAGCGGGGCTCAGTGCAACATATCACCAGCCCCTGTGCTATTCTTCTAAATTTTGTTTTGTTTTTTACTGAAATATCCAGGAACAACTCTACCCACTTTCATTTTTCATTCACTGTTAGCACAGAAGACTGACTGAATCCTTTTGAAATAATTTACTAGAGAAAACATTGGTCATTTTTCTTTTTAATCTACTGAGAGAAGTGACAAGATATTATATCATCTCTTGGGTTGAATAACAGGAAGCTGTGTCAGGCTGGAGGACACAAAGACAACAGGGAGAGGTGGTCACCAGCCAGCCAGGGGAGTCGGGAGACAAACAGTTGTAATACGATGCCACGAGTGCCATAACAAATGCATGCAGAGTGCCATGGAAACACAAGGTGACTGTAACTTTACTTGGGATTCTGAGGCAAAGGAAGAACACGTGAGCTGAACCTCAAAGAGTAAGTTCGCCAAGCCTAGAAGGTGGGAATGGGCATTCCAGGCAGGAGAGCTGTGTGCGTGTGTATATATATCATTAGAACACGTATACTCGGATATTTGATACATTCTTTGTTTGTGTTCTGTGGGTCTTATTTTCCCTGTTGCCATTACCTCTGCCCTGGGTTAGGCCCCCAATCGCTCTCAATTGAGCCACTGTGAACGTGTTCTGATGGTCCAGTTAAGGGCCCTACCCAACTATCATCCATATGGTGCCTGTATTTGCAGCTAGCCTTCATACCTGACAATCACACTTCTCAACTAAACAATCTCTCAATGGCTCTGCATCATCTTTCCAGCATGGACAAGATCTAAGCTCCTTGACCTGACATACAAGGCCCAACATGATGGGTCCTTTTCCAACCTTTGCAAACTTATCTGCCCATCTCCCCTATACATGCCATATTCCAGCCATAGATATTGCTTGCCAGTCCCCACTATATGATGCCTTTTTGCATCTCCACATCTATTCACATGGGAAGGTTGCCCTTCTCTGATTTTTCTCCCTGGAAAAGCCCTATTGAAGGTTTTCCTGACTCCTCCAGGCAGAATTGGGCACTTTCCAAGACCCCATGAACATGCACCACCCCAAAGCAATTATCCTACTGTATTATGCTTGCTTTTTGACATGTTATATATCATACTAGACCATGAGCTCTTGGAAGGCAGAGACCATGTTCCATCTTTATTTCCCAGGCTCCGATGTGGTACTGAGCACTTAGTAGGCACAGCCCCCTTCCCCAACCTCTCTGCAAACACCATGCAGAATTCCTGTTCTACACAATACCATACAATCCCTGTGGACACACACAAAGCCATCCATAAAGTCACTCCCACCTCTCTCTCCGACCTCACTTCTCACTGCACTCCTCTCACCGACTTCAGGCTCTACTCATGCTCAGCCACTTGGGAATTTTCTAAATGAGCAAAACTTCTTCAAGCGTTGCATTTCCTTTGCCTTGTCAACCTCTCCTCCCTTTTCTTTCCTTAGAGGGCTGCCCTTCACATTTGTCAGGTGGTCCTGAGAAGCCCTCCTTCATCACTCCAGTGTGGGTCAGTCATGCCTCCTGTATGTGCTCAGAACTTTTGTGTCCACCTTATCTATTTCTGTCCCTACAATGTAATTATCTATTCATTTTTCTCTCCCATTAGCCTGTCAGCTGCTCGAGGGAAGGAATCATGTCCTGTCTCAGCACATAGCACTCTGCATGGTACATAAAAGGTGCTCAGAAAAGCTTGTTGAACGAATGAATGATGACTGAATGAATCAACAATGGACTCGAACTTTAATCACAGTTCGCTCTAATTGACCTACTTGTGGTCTCTCTTTTTACCTGAATGTGTAAGTCTTGGTGAGCCCGCAAGGCAGTGTCTTGCCAAGTGGCATCAAGGGAGCTGTAATCCGTAGACCAGCACCTTCCAGGATCACATCGTGGGCAGATGGATGTCTGCCTCCTCTGTCCACACGGTAGTCAAAAGACAGGCTTTGCCCATAGCTCACCTGTTGATTCCCAAGAAATTTGGCTGTGAAACAGAGTGTTAAAGGTTGAGATCAGTTGTGAAACTGGAGAGGCAAACACATGCAAGTGTGCATTGGTGTCGGCAATTTCTGTGGAAGTCCTATGTCATCCTGCCCCAAAACTCCCTGACAGGAGAGTCAGGACCTGGTACTGGGCATGGCTATGACGTGCTGGGCTCTGAAGGAGGGTTACTTACTGAAATGATAAAAGGGCCTTGTTATGAGACAGTTCTATCTATTAGATGGTTCGTGGTGTGGCCCTGATGACAGACTGCTTTATAAAAACCCCAGGTCTGACAGCATAGCACCATTTGTTATATAATGCTTTAGTTTACAGAATGCTTTCACCAATATCATCACATTCGATGGTAATAATTTTGGGAGGTAAGCATGACTATTCCTTTAACAGTAGAGAAAACGGAAGTCCAGAGAAGTTAAGAGAACATCTTATCCAAGAATCACATGTTACCTAAGGAAATGAGCTGGGACTAGAATTCTAACCAGTCCACCCAGGAACATACCATTGACTGATTTTTCTTAACTTACAAATATTTGAAGTTTGAAGAAATGCTTTGTTTTTGCTTTCCACCTGCTTCTCAATAGACCCATAGGTTTGGCCACATTCCTTGATTTCTTGCCTTGATGGTAAACGTAGAAACTTCCCATTTGATTAAAGGAGGCAGCTCAGCCAGGGTCTGACCTCTGGGACACCCCATTCTGCTCTGTTGGGCCATTTCTTAGTGACTTTCAAATCAGGCTTAAGCCCCAAGTCTCTTCTGGAGATGTTGCTACCCTGATCGCTAAATGATATGATTTCCACAATTCTAACTCCATTTCTCTATCTTGACTTCCTAGTCCTATAAGCTGGCTTCTATAGAAGAAATTATTCCTCACGTACCAGGAGCCACAAAATAGACAGGGTCTGACCGTCGGGCTGAGCTAAACACGTCTTGATAGCGCTGCGACCATTGGAGCTTTGCCGGAGACCCGTTTCGTTGGACAGCCTTCCAGCCATCAACATCTGGAACACAAATATAATCAGTCTGCATTGGGCAAACCCTCATCGTCTATTAAGTTAAACAAGGCAAGATTTCCCTGCCAAAAGGTCCTAGTGGTGAGTAGCAAGTGGGGTTTTCTCAATATTTCCACATTTGTAAATGGTCCTTAAAATTCTCCATGTACCTCTCTATGTGGGTCTCAACTTCGCTGCTCCCACTCTACAGCTGCTATGATTTCTCATTTTGAGTCTGACTCTTGTGATAAGAGAGCAGGTTTTCTTCTGCCTATAATTTGCATTTTTTGTATTTACATAAACAGGGTCTGATCTTAATGAAGTAAAAGAGTCCAGTCTTTTCAAAGGGGAAACTCAGACTCAGAGTTGAAATAATATCAATTTCCAATATTTTTATAGAGGGCTCTGTAGCTTGGTAACTAATTTCACATAAATTAACTCATTTATTATATGTGAAAATAGCATTACTAGAGAATGTGAATTCTGGAAGATTCTTATACACTCTCCAAACCAAATGAATGATTCCTTTGTGGTTTTGAAATAGATGGGGATGCAAAATTCAGGGAAATAAAAATCTGGTCTCTTTTGAGTTATTCTTTTTTTTGAGATGGAATTTTGCTGTTGTTACCCAGACTGGAGTGCAATGGCACGATCTCAGCTCACCACAACCTCTGCCTTCTGGGTTCAAGCAATTCTCCCGCCTCAGCCTCCTGAGTAGCTGGGACTACAGGCACGCACCACCATGCCCAGCTAATTTTTGTATTTTTAGTAGAGATGGGTTTCACCTTGTTGGCCAGGATGGTCTCGATCCCTTGACCTCGTGATCCACCTGCCTCGGCCTCCCAAAGTGCTGCTGAGTTATTCTTTTAAGTTACATTCACTGGTATGAGTGAACTGTTTTCAGCCTACGACTTTTTCAAGACACCAGGGTATGTCTGAGTACCCTGACAAAATAATGTACATTAAATACTATAAGAGACTTGCTAAAGAGAATCCATCCTGTGAATACAGAGCTGGTTGCCTATAAGCAAAAAGCCCTACACAATATTCAAAAACTGAAACCTAGAAAATAGAAGGCTTTACCCTGATGAAAGGTAGAGGTGATCGTATGAACACTGTAGTCTGCAGAGCTGCGGCAGCTGGCTGAATGCCCATAGCAGAAACACCGGGTACAGCCCTCAGGGTTCCCTGCATCTAGGTGATAGTAACCTGGTCCACACCTGCAGTGGCATTGTAGAAATCAGGATATTATAGGTTATTTTTTATTCTGTAGAGAGAATACAATGAATGAGACAATCTATCTCTACCTTCTCTCCCACCTGGCTCTATTAATTTTCAAAGGAGGGAATACCAGGTTTCATATACCACCCCCACCCCCAGACCACCAGATGGAACAATCACAACTCCCCAGATGAGACAGCATAAGGAACATTCACTCTCTGTTCCTCTGGTAGAGCAGAGCCACGTTTGTCTTGGTGGTCTGACATCTGAGTAGTTGGCCCATCCTTGGTAGGAAATTGAGTGGTGGTCAGATGAGCAGAATGGGTGCGGGCAGGGCTATGCAAAGCTGCCCTGTCCTGGAGCTACTGTTTAATGGGGAAAAAGACTGGGAGGTGGGGACCAGGAAAGGTGAGGCTCCTGTCTCAGCACCGCTCAGCTGTACTGACCCTCTCCCAAGACCACTAGGTGTGGATCCCCATCCCTGACTCTTGTACCTGGGCTCTGGCTCACTAGGGAAAAGGGCAGGTGAGGATATGACAGAGAAAAAGGATGGCGAAGACACTCTCCAAAAGCCAGGTGCAGGCTTGCCTTCCACCTCCGCTCCCAGCTCAAGCCCTCCAGTGGCTGCTATGAGGACGGTGACTGCCAGGGGAGTCTTAATGCTGGAGTCACAGAGAAGAAGGCAGGGGAAGCTGGGGAGGACTTGTTTGTCCTCTGCTCAAGTTAACGACATCCTTTCAGGTGAAATCATGTGAAATAATGATACTTTCAAATCATTTATTTAGTGCTTATGTTGTGCTGGCAGCTTGTGTGTACTCTCTCATTTAACCTCCCTCCAATCCTATGAGGAACTGCTATTTCCAGATTCTTAGATGAGGAGACTAAGGCCAAGAGGTTAAGAAACTCTTGAAATATAGCAGGTAAGTGGCTGAGGCATGTTGGAAACTCATGTACATCTGCCTCCAAATCATGTAGTCTAAGCCACTGCAGCACATGTTAGGGGGCGTGTTCTGAGTGCAGTATCACAGAAAGGCAGGGTAGCTATGAAGAGTGGGTGCTTCAGAGAACAGCTGTAACCAAACAAGCTTTGTTTTTTCTCTAACAGCAAGAGTTTAAAAAATTATTATGGTTTCTATGGAAAGAAAACCTGCTGATTAAAAGAGATTAAAAAACACGGAAGGAGAGGAAGGGAGGAGTGGGGAGGGAAGAAAAGAAAGGGGAAAGGAAGGGAATTAGGCGAAACTAAATGATTATGTTTAGAAACACACTGGGGTGATAAATTATGAGGCAAAGAAAGTGATTACCATAAAAGTCAGAAGAGAGATCATTTCTAGGGAGGGGAAGGGCGTTGTCACTGGGACACAGTTTTAGCAGAGGTTTGTTTGTTTATTCATTTCTCTATTTATTTTTGAGACAGAGCTTTGCTCTTGTTGACCAGACTGGAGTGCAATGGCACGATCTCGGCTCACTGCAACCTCCATCTCCAGGGTTCAGGTAATTCTCCTGCCTCAGCCTCCCGAGCAGCTGGGATTACAGGCATGTGCCACCACAACCGGGTAATGTTGTATTTTTAGTAGAGACGGGGTTTCTCCATGTTGGTCAGGCCGGTCTCGAACTCCCAACCTCAGGTGGTCCACCTGCCCCGGCCTCCCAAAGTGCTGTGATTACAGGCATGAGCTGCCATGCCTGACTGGGAGAGGTCTATTTCTTATCATTGGTGGTGATAACATGTATTTTATGTGGCATTCTAGTTCTGTGTTTTATTTTAAAATTCAAGAGGCTTTCAACAAGTGACTTCCCTTTTAACACTTAAGCTTTTTTTCCCTGCCTTCACCTCAGCAGTCAGGAACCCCTGAAAACACAAGAAGCTAGGAGTGTAGTTGGCATTTCCTCTGCCCAGGTGTAAGTGATTGGCAGGGTGCCAAATAACTGCTTTCTTACTTTTAAGGAAATGAAGAGGAAACCTTTGCTTCTGACGCCAGATTCACAGCCCTCTGCTCGACAGCCTCCAGGAAGGAAGAGTTTAAAGCCTGAGCACAGTTGTACTTAAGGCACGTCCTGCACCGGCAGCTGCGAGGGGTGGTGTCACTGCTTCACCTCCTCCAGTGTGGCTTGGCCCAAAGGGCTCTCCCCTCGTCCTACCAGCCCCACTCCCATTCGTGTGTGTGCTTGTAACTGCCATCCTATCCCCGGGGCGGTGTCTTTTCTGTATACCATGGTTATATATGGCCATATGCTGTTATAGGCCCACTTACAAGAATTTTCCCAGCATGTTTAATTAGGCCAGGCCTTTCCTGCAACCAGCCTGAGTCCCAGGATCTCACTATGGATTTCCACTTCATACAGAGCACCTGGGATCCGGAGCCAGCTGGTGAGGGGAATCTCGGGGGCCCTGTACCTCTCCCACAGTCAAAACAAAGAGAAGGGACCCAGACCACTGTATGGAGTCCAGTGAGATTTGAGGGCGCAGTGTTATTTTTTTTCAAGCTTAGTTTTTGAGGACAAAGAGCAGGAAGAAAGTCATCGACATTTGTCAAGTTTCCCTTCTCCATAATTACACTCAGAGGATTAATTCTCATGCTAGTTGGCAAGGGACTCTCTGCTGTTTGTAGGGCCACGGTTCACAGACCTATCACAGCGATCTCCAGTGACAGCTGCCTTGCAGACACAGCGGCCCCCGTCACAGGGCCCTGCGATGCCAGCTGGGTCACAGTCACACTTGGAGTCTCTGGGAAAGAAGAAAAAGAAAATTAGGGACATGGTTCCAAATGCTTCACAACTATGCACATAAAATCAGCTGCTCATGAGCAAACATGACTAAGCTGGGCAAGTCCTTCTTCCGTGAGGCTTCTCCTAGCCGTCCTCACCGGTGCATACCTCTTTCACACACCGCAGGACTCACTCGCCAGCACCAATGCCGCTCAGAGTGGACTTGGCGGGTGGCAGCCAGGCCGAGAACTGTCTGCCACTCCTAAAGAGAGCAGGGGTTTGCGCCAGACTGTAAATCAAGTTCATCACTCAGCTGTTTAATTTACTTTGGTTTACTGTTTGACTCAGTTTACCTTTCTTAAAAAAATTATCATTTGTTTTCCTATTGTTTAATTAAATGATGTCTGCTTTTCATCATGACTAATTCCATCTACCTGTTATTTTATTCCATTCAGTTCTTTCTCTTAGTAATTCCTTAACTGAGATATAATTCATATGCCGTGCAATTCACCCATCTAAAATGTACACTCCAATGGTTTTTAGCTGATTCTCAGAGTTGTAAGCCATCAATATTAATTTTGGAACATTTTTATCATTCCAAAGAGAAACCCTGTGCCCTTTAGCAGTCGTGTCCCCCACGCAGCTACATTTCCTCCCTCCAGTCCCACTTCCAGCCCTCGGCAGCACCAGTCTACTCTCTGTCTCTCCCGACTTGCCTATTCCAGACATTTTCTACGGAATCATACCATAAGTGGTCTTTCGTGACTGGCTTCTTTCGCTTAGCATGATGCTTTTGAGGTTCATCCATGTTATAGCATGTGTCAGTACATAAATTCTTTTTGGTGACAGAATACATATATTCTTTTGGTTACTGTTTTCACTTTTCAGCTATTATGAGTAATGCTGCTATGAATGAATGTGTGCAAGTTTTCGTGTAGCTATCTACCTTCTCGTTTCTCTTGGATATATACCCAGGAGTGGAATTGCTGGGATTGCTGGGTTTAATGGACTTTGTTTGTGGCAAGACTTTCTCAATGAAGGTATCAGAGCTTTCACTGAATTCTGGCACAGTCTCCCTGTCTCGTGCCTCCCTGCCTCTGTCACTTCCTTCGCATGCAATCATGTGTCTATCTCATTGCTCATAAACCAAGTTTGTTGTCTCTTCTCTACTGATCTGTTCCTCCTCTGCCTGCCCTATGACCCCACCCATATCCTGCCCAAACCTGGAGTCCCTTGACCCCTCCCTCTCCCTCAAATTTCTCATCCAGTCACAGGCCAAGGCTAGCAATGCTTATGGCTAGAATTCCTTTGCCAATTGTTATCTTTGAATTCTCATGGCCTCCTTCCTTCTTAGCTCCCTCTCTACTGCTGATCTGGACCATTTGACAAACACGTATTCAGCATCTACTGGGTGCTCAGAACCAGGGATGCTAAGAGAAATAGAAACAGTCCGCATTCCATAGGAGCCCTGTGGCAGGGCAGCTGTGTGGATTGCAAGGGCAGCAGGCACAGGGCCAGCTGCAGGTGCACTGAGCACCCTCAAGGTGCCTCTTCCCACTCCAAGCATGGGGACACAGAAGCAAACAAGACAGAGCCACTCGGGGCTTACATTTCAGTGGGAAAAATGGACAAGCATGAATAGAAAGCAAGATATGGAGTGAAACAACAGAGTGAGAACACAGAGGGGTGGGACTGGTGCAGGAAGGCCTCTGTGACAAGATAGTGGGGTGGGGATGAAGCAGGAGGCACTGCGCGGCTCTGGGGAAGGCAGAGCACTCCAGGATGCACCTAGGTTGAGGGTGGAGAGGGACTAGGGCCTTGCAGGACCTTGATAAGCTTTATCTCATTATGAGTTGGGGGGTGGAGCTAATCGAGGGTTGTGTTTTCAAAGAGTTACAAAAGAGAAGTGGGGCAGGGGTGATCTCTGAAGGCCATCTGAAAGGATCAGGGAAGACTGGACCAGAACAATGGCCAGAGAGAAAGACAACTTGGAACCTTGATAACTGGGACAATGCAGTATGGCTGGAGGGCAGTTTCTGTCCCAGCAAGGAGCCAGCAAAGTGAGCAACAGGATGCACCTCCTCTGTGGGAGTCTTGCTCGCCAATGCCCAACACTTCACTGCCAAGGCCCCGCCAAGCCATCCCAACACTTACCAGCTCTGCATCTCTGCAGACTGGTCATGTGATGTTTAATGCATACTCACCTTCCAAAAGAAATCTGAGCTGAGATACAGGACATTCCAAACTAAAGGGGATCAAGATGATGCAGAAAAATTCTACCCAAATTCACTGAGGCCAAAATGGTCCTAGGGTCCCAGGTTAGTTGAAGGACTCTTTGCCTCCTCCCTTCTAGTTCATCTAGAGGGAAGCAATCGCCAAGGTGAAGAACATGGGCTCTGCAGCCAAAACTCTGAGCTGAAGTATTAGGTCCAGCCTCACCAGTAACATCGGGCTACTTAACCTCACATGGCTTAAGTTTCTTATCTTTGAAATGCATATAATGATAATCCCAACCTCTTAGGGGTATTGTGAGGGTTAAAGTGGATATCCCACATCACGTACTCTCAAAGCACTGTTTGGCACAGGATAGGGGCTCAGTAAATACAAGTGGTTGCTAAGGTTTATATAATTGCCATAACCAAGTTAGTGACAGCAAAGGTGGGATGCAGACGCTCACAGCAGTGTCTGGTCTTGGGTGCACCCCGCGTCCGTGAGCATGTGGAAGCCTGGCAGACATCGGTCGCATCTGCTTCCTGTCACACCCGGTTTACAGCTGCACCGTCCGGAGTTGTCACATCGAGCACTAAGAGAACCTGAAACCAACAAGGTAGGGGAAAGGAAAGAAGAAGAGGAAATATTTAATTTATATGGCATCGGAAGCAACTGTCACCTTATGGGTGCTCCATAAACACAAGTGAGAAGGATCAGCTGCTGCCTTCAACGGTCACTTCACATCACCTGAGTATTCTTCCACCCGCCAGGGACGGTGCTGACAGCTGAGGATGTCTTCCTCACGGAGAGGAATTAAATTACTCATAAAAGCATTCTTCTTTGTCTGTCTGCTCTGATTTTAACGGTAGATAGCATATAGCACTGCTTTTTAAAAGAATCCATCAAATCTTAAGCTCTCAAGGAAAATTTGTGAAGGAGCACATTGGCCTCCTAGAAGAGGGTCTGCATTGGAAAGTGGACAACATTCTCCTTTATCCCTGGCGGGCAAAGCCATCCTTTAAGGGTCAGTGCTTTTATGGTATGATTTTTAAGGGCATAAAAAGGCCTATTAATCAAAACTATCCACCTGCCAGGAGTGCTGGAGAGTCTCCTCTGCGGCGCGCCCCCTGTGAGATGTACCCTGTATGTCTTACCTAGAGGACTGTACTAGTCTTTTTTCTTTTTCTTTTTCTTTTTTTTTTGTCTGAGACAGAGTCTCGCTCTGTCACCCAGGCTGGAGTTCAGAGGTGTGATCTCCGCTCACGGCAACCTCCACCTCCTGGGTTCAAGCGATTCTCTCCTGCCTCACCCTCCCGAGCAGCTGGGACTACTGGGACTACAGACTGACTACTACAGCCTCCCAAGCAGCTGGGACTACTACTGCCACCACACTCCACTAATTTTTGTATCTTTAGTGATGATGGAGTTTCACCATATTGGCCAGGCTAGTCTTGAACTCCTGACCTCGTGATTCACCTCTTCGGCCTCCCAAAGTGGGATTACAGGCATGAGCCACCATGCCCAGCATGTACTTGTATTATGATTCTGCTTTTTACAGATACGCTCTTAGTCGTAAATGGGTCCTCTCAGATTGAACGTTCGTGAAAAATTCAAGGCAACAAAATGTGTCACTGTGGGATGCCGCCACGTCTCACCACCTGCCTTTCCACACTCACTCCTGTTCCAGCCTCCACCTTCTCTCACCCGGGCCCTGCCTCATGCTCTCCTCCCTGACTCCATCCTTGCCTCTGCACACTCCACAGAGAAGCCAGATGTTCTTTTAAAATGTAACTCAGATATTTAGGTCCTCTGGTGGCCCCCCACTCTTAGCGGAATAAGACACCGACTCTATCACAGCCTGAGAGCTCCTACCTCTCTTACCTCATCTCTTAACCTCCTTCACTAAGTTCCAGTGACCCAGCTCTCTTGGTTCAGGCAAAGTGTTATGCAGCTTCCCTCAAGGTATTTGCACTTCCTGCTCCCTCGGTCTGGAATGCCCTTTCCTTAAACTTTCCCTAGTTGGCACATTCTCAGCACTCAGGTCTTGATTAAATATTACTTTTCTAGAGAAATCTTCTCTGACTCCTGCATCTAAAATCCCATCTCACACCTACCCCAGTCCTCAGCCCTACTTGACTTAGGATGCTCTCACCTTATGTCACCTTCCATATTCCCACTGCCCAGCATCATGCCTGATATGAAGCAGGTGCCCAGAAATCTGTTCAATTAATGTGTGTATGCCAAGGAGGAGGGCTGGGCTGTTGTGGAAGGAGCTGTGAGAAAGCCAAAAGATGAGGTGGAAAGCTAGCTGGGTACACCTCAGCTACCTTATCATTCCCCTGCAGTTCAGTGGAATTGTAAAATAATCTGTCTATTTTAAGTATCTGTAATGATTAGGCTATTCAGAGCCTAATGAAGCCAAGGGAACATTGACCAGTCTCTACATGTTTGTTTTTTAAATCTGTTGTCTTTTTGTGAACTTTTAATTCACTAGTAGAATTCAAATCAATAAAGATATCAGTTCTGTGCTGTATGAAGACTTTATGCAGCATGTGGAATGTGAAATAAATGAGTCACATTCACAGTTTGAGTCAATGAACATCTACACGTCAACTTTGTAAGGCTTGCAGGGGCCTTCAGTGATAACATAAATGACATTTTTTGAGCACCTCCTTAGATGTTGAGTTAGGCACTTTATATGTATTAGCTCATGCTATTTAGTAGTGAATTAAAAGTTCACAGCAGAATAACAGATCAATTTCTGCATAATAGGAACTCTCAGAGGTTTAGGCAGGCAGTGACAAGTTCAGACCTGCAGTTAGAAAGAAAATGCTAGAGCAGTCTGCAGGTGGCGTGGAAAAGGCAAGACTAGCTTGTCTCCTCCTATACCATAATGGCCTGGATTAGAGGGGTCTAGGTGAGAAGAAAAGGAGGGAAGCATTGTGAGAGCCACTGTAGATATAGAACACAAAAATTAGTGACTCTTGGGTTAGGAATGATGAGGGAGAAGGGATCACATTGATAACACTCAGGTCCCCAGAGTGCACACCTGGCTGGACTGTGATGCTATTTGCCAACCAGGGAAGGCAGGAGGAGGACCAGGATCTCAGGTTGAATCATCAAGAGAAGATAATCAGTTTAGTTTTGGATATACAACTGGAGTCTCCAGGGGCATATAAAGGTGGAAATGTTCATCTGGAGCTCAGAGTCTAGAGATGAAGATCTAAGAGCCCTCAACACACAGGCTGAATAGGAAGCCATAGTAGATGTGAGATCAGTCCAGAAGCAGATAGAGAAAGGACAGGAAGTGGTGAGGACAGAGATAGAGCCCATCTATTAAGAGCGAGGATGACCAGAGAGGGAGAAGTCTCAGGATAGGGTCTAATCGAACAGTGAGCAATGGAAGGCAGGGAGGAGAGTCTAAGGAGGGTGAGGGGAGGAGGAGAGAAGGAAGGTTTTCAGAGCTTAAGGCAAGAGAGCATGTAAACGAGATGAGAATGAAGACAGCCTATTTGGTTTGATGTTTAGAGACTTCGTGCTCATTGCTCTGTGAGTAGTCAGCAGAAGGAAGGAAAGTTTCTTTTTGAATAATGCCCTGATAAGTCGCATTAAATAGAAGTCCCTCAAGATGAAATTTGGTTGTTTTTAACATGAATGGATGCTGATTTGGGGACCAGAAACACATTTTCCCCCACTCAAATTAATGGCACTTACACTTTCTACTTCAGAAAACTCTCCCTGCAGTAGTTTTTCAGATGTCAATTATTTTTATAAAGTGGGGAGGACGGTAATGCAGGCTCTAATTACGAATATAACTAACTTATTTCATGCTCCAAAACTTTCAAAATAATAGCACTGGGTCTTCAAAGTCTCACTCAAAAACAAAAAACAAAAAACCACCTGCCCCAGTTTCCACATCATGAACTGTACTTAGGGATGAACAATTGGTTTTAAAGAATAGATAAGGAATAACTTCCTGTTTCAAATTCGTGTCCCAGTAAGCACATTCATGGTTTATGTAGATATGGTCCACATGCATTTAAAGACTCAGGAAGGTATTAAAAATGATTAATATTTAAACTTTAGGGCCGAGCATAGTGGCCAATGCTTGTAATCCTAGCAGTTAGGGGAGGTTGAGGCAGGAGGGTTGCTTGAGCCCAGGAATTTGAGACTGACCTGGGCAACATAGACTCTGTCTCTACAAAAAAATTAAAAATTAGTCGGTCATGGTGGAACACATCACTAATCCCAGCTACTCAGGAGGCTGAGGCAGGAGGACTGCAGGAGCCCAGGAGTTTGAGGCTGCAGGAAGCCATGATGGGGCTACTGCATTCCAGCCTTGGCCACAGAGTGAAACCCTGTCTCAAAACAACAACAAACCCAATAAAAACAAAACAAATAAATAAGAAAATATAAACCAAGATAGTTTATATCCTTTTGAGAATCCTTTTAAAAATATATACACTTGCATTTAAAAAATGTCTTAAATAATAACTATGTTAGAGTCTGAATATACTGTCAGCATCATAGATATGTAAAAAAGTAATAAACTTAAGAAAGTCCAATATCACATAGACCTCAAAACTTTAGCTGTCATGGGAGGAAGAAACTTTCACACACAGTGAATTTCAAAGTACTTGCAACAGGTTATCAGGGCTTAAATATGGGGTTGGAAGAGCTGAAGCTAAGTCAGCCCTGTTACTGAGCCTGCAAAGTCATCATCTAAAAATAAGCCTAGTTGCTACATTTATGGGAAATCAATGTAAAGTCCGAAATTGGTGACTGCTCTGGGTTTATTAATGCCATTGGCTTCATTTGACATACATAAAATGACAGCATTTTTGTGGTAAGACATGTTCTTTTGCATTTGAAATTAAATATACAACAAACTCCCCTGTCAGGTTATTATCTGAGAGTGAAAAATAAGCTCTGGCTAATTGGGAGACTGAGAAATCACACAGGGAATTCAACTTGTGCCAGTGGTCTAGTGACATGTGCAGCTGGGAGTAGCTGGGGACAGCGCATGCTGGGAACAATCTCTGCCACCAGAGGGTCTTTCAGCCTTGGCAATTTGGACCCTGAAAGTTTGGTTTCTTCATCTCTTTAACAGGGGATGTGGGATGTGTTAACAACATGTTGTCAGACTGTTATGAGGACTGAAAAGGACATCACCTATGAAAACGTTTGGGAAAATTATAAAGCAGAGTCAGATCTTAGGAAATAATATCCATTGAGCTTTTTGTGTACACATAGGCTCCTTTTGGGCATAGAAAAAGGCCACTCTGATTTTTTTTCTTTTATATGGAGGGAATAAGAGAACTATTCTTGGTCGGAAGATCTGGCTTACAACTGTAGTTCTTGCAATCAGTGGCTGGAAGACTTTAGGCCATTCAGTAACTTTCCTAGGTCTCAGTTTCCCCGCTGTCTTCATAAGAAAAACAACTACATCAATTAACAATTTACTGAGTTGCCTGCCATGTGCTTGTCACACACCATTTTGTCTCTGCAGGATCCCGTGACGTGAATATCATGATCTCTCTCCAACAGATGAGGATGCTGGAGCACCAAGAGGTTAAGGAACCTGCCCAGAGTGACCTAGTGGTGGTGGTTGTGTCCAGATTTGCACCCAGGCTGCCTGGCCCCATAACCCACCACTGTACTCTACATTATTACCGTCAATGTCAACAAACCTGCTCCTGAACTCTTACTCTGCCCCTTAGCTCTATAACCTTGCACAAGTTTCTTCCCTCCCTACCTAAGTCTCTGCTACATCATTTGTGAAATGGAAAAAAACAAACAAAAACAAAAACATAGCCTCCTTTTTATAAGGTCATTTGTGAAGATTAATTAATTACTGGATTAAAAGCATCTAGAAAAGTGCCTGGCACAGGGCCAGCACATGCCACATGCTAACTGTCATGTAAGACATAAATCAATATTGAGCTGCACCACTTCCTACCAAGCTGTTCCCACTGAGTCTGGGATATCTATTCCGCAAATAAAAAGAAGGAGCCAGTTTCTCTATCACTGGGCAAGCAGTAGACTACATGCTGAAGCAGAAGAGATGGCATGGTAAATCCTTCTTTACCATCTCTCTGTGCTAGGCAGCAGGATCCTGGTCTACCCTGAGACTAATAACCTTGTCTTCGGGCCAGGCTTTCCAGCTGAGCCAATTACATTTCTAGTTTCATTCTCACTCATCATTTCACTGGGATGACCCAACTCTGGTGACTCACAAAGACGCCACATGACCTAAGGCGATAGGAGCTCTTCGGAGAGCTTAAATGCCCATTAAAATGGAACAATTTGCTTTTTAATTTTTTTATGAAGTTCTTTGATTCATAGGGAGGACTTCGAAGTCCAAATGATTCTGGATGCAGATTCTACACTACAAAGCTAAGCAAATCTGAGTCAAACCATATCATTACGTGAATCTGGGGGGTGGCTGGTGGGATATAGGTCTATCTCACCACAGGGTCACCCAGTTTTCTATAAGACTCCCAACCCACTCTACCAGCAACTCATGGCTGCCCCAGAATCTGCCCATTTTTAGATTCCTTCAAGCTGCAGCTATGAATTGGATCTACAGACCTATTACACTAAGTCCTTGCCATGCAGTAAGGCTATATGCTTTAAGTGGATCAATATACATCATAGATGCTCTTAAACACTTTCTAGAAAAGAAAAGTAGATAATGCTAAGAAAGATAATAGACAAGGCCGGGCGCGGTGGCTCTCGCCTGCAATCCCAGCACTTTGGGAGGCCGAGGAGGGTGGGTCACGAGGCCAAGAGATCGAGACCATCCTGGTCAACATGGTGAAACCCCGTCACTACTAAAAATACAAAAATTATCTGGGCGTGGTGGCGCATGCCTGTAGTCCCAGCTACTCAGGAGGCTGGGGCGAGACAATTGCCTGAGCCCAGGAGGCAGAGGTTGTGGTGAGCTGAGATTGCGCCATTGCACTCCAGCCTGGGTAACACGAGCAAAACTGCGTCTCATAAATAAATCAATCAATAAATAAAAATAATAATAAAAAAAGATAATAGACAAATGGGTCATCAAAAAAATCTTACTTACAGAATCACTTCTCTCTCCTCCTTTACATTTGCTAACTTGTCTTTACTATCTGTCCATAATGAATATAGCAGAGTGTGTGTATCTGTGTGCACAGCAAAGACCTACAGTTCTATGAATATAGCACTGGGTGGGATACTTAAAAAAAAAAAAAAAAAAAAAACTAGCTCTCCTATGAACCAGACACCCTATTGGGTGCTTCCTATTTGTTATTTTGTTTTCTCTTGTTAGCAACCTAATGAAAGAATTTAATTTTCCTATTTACTTGTCTGTGTCCTTTATTAGTATGACTTCATATTGCTAGCACCTAGCACAGCACAAGAAACAGATCTAATTCCTTATTTTTCAAGAGGTTGGTCGAACAAATAGTTATGAACATGAAGAACGATCCCTGGAAGAGTGCGAGCTTCCTTTGTCATCTGCCTGGAAAAGTTAATAATGTGACCCTTGGTATTAGAATTCAAGACAACATGCCCTAAAGGTCCCATTGGTTCCACCAACCCCTACTTAAGAGAAACATGTTTCCTTTCAGATTGAAACTGCTAGAAAGACCTGTGTCTGTTAGGTTTGGGTTGCCCCTGAAGCGGAACATCTCCCTCTTGGCCTGCTTGTTTCCCCGGTTTTCTTTTTTCCTCCCTTGTTCCCTTCCTTCTTCTTTTCCTCCCTCCTTCCTTCCCGCTTATGCCCCCACCACTCCATGTCCCTCTCCCTCTTTCCCCGCTTTTCAGCTACCTTTGGAGTTACAATTGCAGGGCAAACAGCGGTCTCTTTCTCTGTGCCGGTAAAAGCCGTCCTTGCACCTCTCGCAGTGAATGCCATCAGTGTTGTCATTGCAGTTGAGGCAGCGGAATCCATGGCCAGTTTGTCTGTGAAGTTCCTGATCGAAGATACACTGCCTGGACTTCCCATTGCAATCACAGACTGGGGAGGAAGAGTACAAAAGAGATTGTCAGAAAAAAACACCTTGGGAACAGTTCTAGCAGGTGTTTTTGTTCAAATTGATAGAAATTATGCATGAGTACTATATGGTCATCTAAACTACTTGATGGAGGAAGGTAAGGGAGTGCAGTGGGCAGTGAGGAGACCCAAGGACATCTGTTCCATTTAAAGGAAGCAGCCACTATGCAGTGCTGGTGGGCTGCTGCCTGGGAGAATGTGGGCTCAGCATTGCCAGGCTGTCCTGTTCCTCAAGAGAAACCCAAAATGTGAAATTATATTTTTATGCAGATACTTCTGATTTAAATGTTTGCAAGGAGTTCATTTAAAAACATTGCAATCCCATAGAGCAAGTCTGTGGGCTGAAAGAGACCTGAGGATGGGTAGCTGTGGACTCAGCACAGCTGTCTACCAGCCCATGGTGTCGCTGCTCAAGATACACAACACTCATCCCTCGGTGCCCATCAAGACGAAGAGCAGACATGACTATCTGGGCAGGTGTCTCCTCCCAAAGCCAGGTGGCCCATGAAGAATGACCTTTCTCAAGTGTTCAGGAAGCCCATCCTGCAGATGTTCCAAAGAGACTCACAGAGTGACTAACATCTTCACGGGGACCCGAACGGCAAAGGAGGCGACACACAGAAACACCCAGCAGAGTACCCGGGAAGCTGAGACACCAAAAAATGTTTGCGTCAAGATGATGGGCTGTCAGGTTAAAAGGAAAGGATCAAACACCAATTCTGCTGTTTCCTCGGGCACATCCATTTTCTGAATCTTCTTTTTTCTTCTATATAGACTGCATTATCTGCCTCCCTGGATTGTAAAGAAGATCCCTCTGGGAAAAGAATATCAAGTGCCTTTGCATATGCGGTTTCATGCAGGCCACAGAAGGTACTGCCACAGAAGGTACTACCACAGAAGGTACTGCCTCAGAAGGTACTACCACAGAAGGTACTGCCACAGAAGGTACTACCACAGAAGGTACTGCCACAGAAGGTACTGCCACAGAAGGTACTGCTACAGAAGGTACTGCCACAGAAGGTACTACCACAGAAGGTACTGCCTCAGAAGGTACTACCACAGAAGGTACTGCCTCAGAAGGTACTACCACAGAAGGTACTGCCACAGAAGGTACTACCACAGAAGGTACTGCCACAGAAGGTACTACCACAGAAGGTACTGCCACAGAAGGTACTACCACAGAAGGTACTGCCACAGAAGGTACTACCACAGAAGGTACTGCCACAGAAGGTACTGCCTCAGAAGGTACTGCCACAGAAGGTACTACCACAGAAGGTACTGCCACAGAAGGTACTGCTACAGAAGGTACTACCACAGAAGGTACTACCACAGAAGGTACTGCCACAGAAGGTACTGCCTCAGAAGGTACTACCACAGAAGGTACTACCACAGAAGGTACTGCCTCAGAAGGTACTACCACAGAAGGTACTGCCTCGGAAGGTACTACCACAGAAGGTACTGCCTCAGAAGGTACTGCCTCAGAAGGTACTACCACAGAAGGTACTACCACAGAAGGTACTGCTACAGAAGGTACTACCACAGAAGGTACTGCCTCAGAAGGTACTACCACAGAAGGTACTGCCTCGGAAGGTACTACCACAGAAGGTACTGCCTCAGAAGGTACTACCACAGAAGGTACTACCACAGAAGGTACTGCCTCAGAAGGTACTGCTACAGAAGGTACTACCACAGAAGGTACTGCCTCGGAAGGTACTACCACAGAAGGTACTGCCTCAGAAGGTACTACCACAGAAGGTACTGCCTCAGAAGGTACTACCACAGAAGGTACTGCCTCAGAAGGTACTGCTACAGAAGGTACTACCACAGAAGGTACTGCTACAGAAGGTACTACCACAGAAGGTACTGCCTCGGAAGGTACTACCACAGAAGGTACTGCCTCAGAAGGTACTACCACAGAAGGTACTGCCACAGAAGGTACTACCACAGAAGGTACTACCACAGAAGGTACTGCCACAGAAGGTACTGCCACAGAAGGTACTACCACAGAAGGTACTGCCACAGAAGGTACTACCACAGAAGGTACTGCCACAGAAGGTACTGCCACAGAAGGTACTACCACAGAAGGTACTGCCACAGAAGGTACTACCACAGAAGGTACTACCACAGAAGGTACTGCTACAGAAGGTACTACCACAGAAGGTACTGCCTCAGAAGAGAAACATGAAGCTTGGAAAGATGAAGTAACTGGACCCAGTAGGGAACTGAGATTTGAACCTCTGCCTGATGCCAAAACCTGCCTCTCCTCTCTTCCCTAGGCAGGCTGTGTCTGTTGGCCATGCTGCCACATAGAGAACCAGGGTCGTGACTTACCCATAGAGCTGACAAAGTCAACAGACCTTCTGCGTGGCTCCCTGTGCAGGCTCTGTGTCAGGCACTGATGATACAAGGGGACCACATACTTATTTATTTATTTATTTTTTGAGATGGAGTCTTGCTCTGTCACCCAGGATGGAATGCAGTGGTGCAATTTCAGCTCACTGCAACCTCCCCGGTTCAAGTGATTCTCTTGCCTCAGCCTCCTGAGGGGATTACAGGTACATGCCACCACCCCCAGCTAATTTTTATATTTTTAGTAGATATGGGGTTTCACCAATGTTGGTCAGGCTGGTCTCAAACTCCTGACCTCAGGCGATCCGCCTGCCCCTGCCTCCCAAAGTGCTGGGATTACAGGCGTGAGCCACTGCACCCGGCCATGACCATGTACATTTAATGGACCTGCTAAGTGACTGCCTTAAGATAATTTCTTTCTTTCTACTTTGGATGGCATTTAAACTAGAAAAGTCAGCTAGTATCTATCCAAAGCGTACTCTGTTTCTAGGGCTCTACATTAATTAGCTCGGTTAAGTCTCACAACAACATTTTAACATGGGTTTTATTATCCCCATTAAATAGGTGGAGAAACGGATACTCAGAGAGACTGCATATCTTCTCTAGGGTCACACAGCTAAATGGCAAAGATACAATTTGCTCCCAGATGTTCCATTTTATGTTCCTTCTCAAAAATTGAGTTTCCCATTGCATGGAGACATTCTTTTCATAAATCCCTAATAGAGGGTCATTCCGCTTGGTTTTTGCTAACAGAAACATTTTTATGGTGTTTTAAATCTACCTCTCTCCCTGTAATTTTCATCATGTGTTTTTGCTCTTCCCTGAAAAACAATATACACACACAACACACACATACATACAACATTCATGCACACACACACAGACACAGACCACACACACACACACACACACACCCCTACTCTCTTTTCATTCTTTGATTTATCCAATAGACAAAAACTTTGGATGTTGTTTTACATCCAAAGTGTCCTGCATCATCAGGCTTTGGCAAATCTGAAGATAACTATGACACCTCCCTCCTTAGTGTTTTACTGTTTGAGTTAAACTAGAGATCTGTCATCTCCAAGTCTTTCAACCACTTCCTGTGTCATAATTTCCAGATTCTTCTTGTCTGCCATCCTAGAAACAAATTCTAATTTCCAGTGTCCTTCTTCAATGATCAGTACTTCAAGTGTGATTTGAACAGCTTGGCTTTTAACAGGACTAGATATTTTTATCCCATGGGCAAAGACTAACATTTTAATGAACTTACAGCATATTACAGTTGCACACAATTCAAAGTCCCAGGGCTTTTCTCAGAACTAGTGCCAAGCTGAATCTTTCCCAACCAATTCTTGTGAAACTGATTTTTTGGATCTCCAACAGATGTGCCACACAGCTGTCATGTGCTGTGAAATTTGTACCAAGTACATGACTATGTATGTACTGGAGCTAAATTCACTGTTCAGCGGTCCTGTGAGGTTCTTCATCTGGCTAACCCAACACCCTAAAGCCTTCCCTGCTCTAGATGCCTTTTGGAAGCAATCTCAAAATAACTACAGATTTCTCATTGTGCCTTTCTTATTTAGAACATGGACTGGGCATAGTGGTTCATGGCTGTAATCCCAGCACTTTGGGAGGTGGAGGAGGGTGGATCACCTGAGGTCAGGAATTTGAGACCAGTCAAGCCAACATGGTGAAACCCCAGCTCTACTAAACATATAACAATTAGCTGGGCATGGTGGCAGGTGTCTGTAATCCCAGCTACTTGGGAGGCTGAGGCAGGAGAACCACTTGAACCTGGAAGGTGGAGGTCACAGTGAGCCAAGATTGTGTCATTGTACTCCATCCTGGGCAACAAAAGCGAAATTCTGTCTCAAAAAAGAAAAAAGCAAGAACATACTTTTTGGTGGTAAAAGTTAACTTCATAAGGCCGATTATAATATATTTATTCAGAGCTATCTCTTCAAAATAGATAAACTTGTTACAATCTTTTTATATCATGTCCCTCTCATCTGTCTCTCCTCATCTAAAGCTCTACTTTGAAAACAATGGGTGTCCTTCTTTTATTTCATTTTAATTTCAATTTTTTTGAGACAGGATCTCACTCTCTTTCCCAAGCTGGAGTGCAGTGGCACAATCTCAGCTCACTGTAGCCTCGACCTCCTGGGCTCAAGCGATCCTCCAACTTCAGCCTCCCAAGTAGCTGGGACTCCAGGCATGTGCCGCCACACTGAACAAATTTTTTTTTTTTTCTGTTTGTTTGGTTTCTGTTTTTGTAGAGACAAGGTTTTACCATGTTGCCCAGTCTGGTCTTAAACTCCTGGATTCAAGAAATCTGCCTACCTCAGCCTCTCAAAGTGCTGGGAATTACAGGTGTGTACCACCGTACCTGGCCTATTTTCTTTTGTTTTATTTTTGAGATGGAGTCTCACTCTGTCACCCAGAGTGGAGTGCAGTGGTGTGATCACAGCTCACTGCAGCCTCAACCTCGTGGGCTCAAGCCATCCTTTCACTTCAGCCTCCCGGGTAGCTGGGGTCACAGATATGCGCCACAACACATAGGTCAATATGTTACTTTTTGTAGAGACGGGTTCTCATGGTATTGCCCAGGGTGGTCTTGATTTCCTGGCCTCAAGCAATCCTCCCACCTTAGCCTCCCAAAGTGCTGGGATTATAGGCATGAGCTACTAGGCCTGTCCCATTGTCCTTTAAATGCACAGCCTTCAATAGAGTTGCATTATAGTTCCAGGGACAGGAGGTCTTTAGCCAATATCTCCATTCCAGAACCTGCCCAACAGGTTCCAAGCCTATTGCATACATACCCCTTTCTCTTTCAAATGGATGTCCCTTAAAGCCAAGAGCTGTGCCATCTAGAGTGAGGGAATGTATGCGCCTCATGTCTGGGGAGCATATTGGCCTGGGTATCTGCATTGCTTGAGAACTCCATGAAGACACTCTACAGCCTTGCCTGCAGGACTCTGACGTTACCAAGCTGCCCTGAGATTAAATACCCAGCTGCAATGCACTTAACTCAATACTGAGTCTTTGAAATTCTTCCACCAAGAGAATGATGGGAGAGCTAGTTCCAGGCTCCTTTTGCATGGAATGATGCTTTTTATCATTGATGTGTTTGAAATATGGTCTCTCTCAAATCATCTCCCAAATTGAGACTAACTTCCCTAAAACCATTTATGATTTACTCTTGCAACTGGGGGAGGGGGGAGACTTTAATAATTATAATTCTAGAATATTCCTGAAACCGGGCTTAATAAAATAGCTTGTACGTGGTCTTTTTGTCTGTGATCAACACCTGCCCAACTACTACCATGGGCACACTGGTTGCCAAAGGGCACTGCCAGGCCTAGAGTAAGACAACAGGAAGTGGTAGGGATTCTACCCAAAGGGCGTAAGAAGCAGCACTCCACCCACCCCCTGCCAGTTGTAGCCACATGCAATGAATGCCTGCTGTAGTCAGCATCAACTCTTCTTTTAAAAGAAGACAGAAATCTGGCTTTGGGATTGAAATCTACTGATTTTTTAAATTTTGGCCAAAATTTTTTTTAAAAAATCTTTTTGAAACAAAGCTATGTCCGCAGGCAAATATTTGCACTCAACTCTGCAGTTCTAACAGGTAGAAAACACATCTCATGCTTCTGAAAAAGGAAAAATGAAGCCCTATTATATCACACAGTGCCTGGCCCATGGTAGGCATTTAGTGGTTATTTTTGTTTGTTTGTTCTTGAGACCGAGTCTCATTCTTTTGCCAGGCTGGAGTGCAGTGGCGTGATCGTGGCTCACTGCATCCTCCACCTTCCAGGTTCAAGGGATTTCTCCTGCCTCAGGAGTAGCTGGGATTACAGGCGCCCACCACCATGCCAGGATAATAGTTGTATTTTAAGTAGAGACAGGGTTTCACTATGTTGGCCAGGATTGTCTCCATCTCTTGACCTCATTATCCGCCCGCCTTGGCCTCCCAAAGTGCTGGGATTACAGGCATGAGCCACTGCACCTGGCTAGTGCCTTTTTTTTTTGGAGACGGAGTTTCGCTCTTGTGACCCAGGCTGGAGTGCAATGGCGCAATCTCAGCTCACCGCAACCTCTGCCTCCTGGGTTCAGGCAATTCTCCTGCCTCAGCCTCCTGAGTAGCTGGGATTACAGGCACACACCACCATGCCCAGCTAATTTTTTGTATTTTTAGTAGAGACGGGGTTTCACCATGTTGACCAGGATGGTCTCGATCTCTTGACCTCGTGAGCCACCTGCCTCGGCCTCCCAAAGTGCTGGGATCACAGGTGTGAGCCACCGTGCCCGGCCTGGCTAGTGCTTTTTTAAACAAACAAACAAATGAATGTTCTGTTGAACTTAAAAAATCCATAGATGGGCATCTTGTACCTTCCCTGAGTTCTAGGCAATGGGATACACACAGCAGCAAACAAAACCAACAGAGGTCCCAGCCCGCATGGAGTTTACATGCAGTTTGGGGGTAAAGGACATAAACAAGATAAATAAGTAACATTGAGAGAGAATATTAGGATAGTGATGTCTGTTAAGGAGAAATATATGAAGCAGCGGAAAGGAATGGGAAGTTGGGAGGTAGTGAGATGTGTGGGCAGGACGGTGGAAAGGGTCATATGCCCGTTTGCTGTTTTATTTCTATTTTCATACTTGTCCGGTTCATGATCTTTGTCCATTAATCTATTGGGCACAGTGTTTTTCTTATAAATTATTTGCATAACAAATATATCAAACTATATACCTATCACTTCATTGCAGATTTTCTTTCACCCTTTCCTGGTAAATCATCTTTCTTTCCAAAGTGCCTCAGCAGTAGATTTCATTTTGCTGATTTAAGCCCCCTTTTCCCACTTTTTTCTTTTATCCTTGGTCAATGAGATGTATATTTAGTTTATTAATTTATTAACCATCACATCTAACAGGGAGGCTATACTGGGTGCTTGAACACTCAGACTTTATGAGCCAGTAAAATTGCAAAGAAGGAAGTTGTTAATTTTGTGTGTGTGTATGCGTGTGTGTGTTTTTTTTGAGACAGTCTCACTTTGTCGACCAGGTTGGAGTGCAGTGGTGTGATCTCGGCTCACTGCAACCTCCACCTCCTGGGTTCAAGCGATTCTCATGCCTCAGCCTCCTGAGTAGCTGGGATTACAGGCATATGCCACCATACCCAGCTAATTTTCGTATTTTTAGTAGAGATGGGGTTTCACCATGTTGGCCAGGCCAGCCAAGGGTGTTGCTACTGTTTCGTTTTGCCAAAGATATTAAATACTTATTTAATACCTATTTGCAGCCAGGCACAATGGTTCATGCCTGTAATCCCAGCACTTTGGGAGGCCGAGGTGGGTGAAACACCTGAGGTCAGGAGTTCAAGATCAGCCTGGCCAACGTGGCGAAATCCTGTCTCTACTAAAAATACAAAAGTCAGCCAGGTATGGTGGCGCATGCCTGTAATCCTAGCTACTTGGGAGGCTGAGGCAGGAGAATTGCTTGAAACTGAGAGGCAGAGGTTGAAGTGGGCCATGATCATGCCATTGCACTCCAGCCTGGGCGACAGAGTGAGACTCTGTCTCAAAAAA
Source organism: Callithrix jacchus (assembly GCF_049354715.1). NCBI lineage: Eukaryota > Metazoa > Chordata > Mammalia > Primates > Cebidae > Callithrix > Callithrix jacchus. The sequence goes on along the minus strand of NC_133519.1, from coordinate 41,377,817 downwards.
AAAAAAAACGATTTGCCTGTGTCAGGCATGTATCATATTATCCATGTTTTCCTGCTTGGACAGGAATCAGTGCACGATCTGATTGACACGTCTAAAAAGAAGAATGTTATGGAGAAACGGATTTAGGGAGGGTGGAAGCAGGGAGTGTCCCTACAAAGGAAAGAGCAAGCCTAAAAGCCCCAGGTGGGAAAGAGCTTGGTGCATTCTAAAACTCATGCAAGAATGTGTGTGTTGGACCCAGGTATGGGTTCGGGACCTGGCATTAAGATATCATTGCAGATCCTCGGAAAAAAAAAATCAGATTGAACCCTGAACAGACCTGAGGCCGTTCCCGGGTCAGTAAACAAAACAAGCAGGTTTTTCTCCATCTTTCGCTGAACTCTGGTTCTAGGTTCTGTCCTTCATGCCTTTGACTATTCATTTGTACAAAGCCAGGGACACCTCTTCAAGGTTTCATCCTCTCCTCTCTCTGCCCTCTCACTCCAGCTCCCCCACAATCCTTGACTCTGCCAGCCAGGGTTCTCTCCACAGCCAAAGAAATGAGACTCTGCAAGTTCACCTGAAGCCCTACATAAACCCATCTGAAACGGAGTCAGATTGAGTCAGATTTTCACGCATTTCTTTAAGTCTAGTAAAGTGTGGATGGTAATTGCATCTGACTGCTGTATGCTGCTTCTCTGGCACTGAAGCATTTATTATAATAATAACTATAATAGCACACAGTCGCTGACCCTCAAGGTGCTTCTTAGGAAAGACCACCAGGCAGCCAGACGCAGGCTGGGCCACCCACTACCACCCACGCTCACTGGAGACACAGATCAAAGCAACTGGAGCACCTCCTTAAACAATAGAGTGAGGCTGGCAGAATCCCTGCGGCTCGCTTCCCAACACTCCCACCCCTCACTAAAACACGCAGCTCCAACAGGTTAGGACAGGAAGCACAGGGGCAAAGGCGGTTTCCCAGCTGTGGCCTTAGGAGAATAAAAGGAAACAGAAAATATTTCCTCAGGTTGTACTCAGGGCAAGGCCTTGGAATAATCACCATCAGTAGTAACAGTTCATCGGGATCTCATTTTAAATTTCCCATAAGAAATAGTGCCCTTTTGAGGCATACAATTATGATAAATTTCAGTCACTTGGCATACATATGATTGTTTGTGTATAAGCAGGTCCTCTTTCTATTGTTCTTTTTCTTTTTTTGCCAGATGGAGTCTCGATCTGTTGCCCAGGCTGGAGTGCAGTGGCGCATCTTGGCTCACGGCAACCTCCGCCTCCCAGATTCAAGCAGTTCTCCTGCCTCAGCCTCCCAAGCAGCTGGGATTACAGGTGCCCACCACACCTGGCTGATTTTTGTATTTTTAGTACAGAGTTTCGCCATGTTGGCCATGCTAGTACTGAACTCCTGACCTCTGGTGATTCGCTCGCCTTGGCCTCCCAAAGTGCTGGGATTACAGGTGTGAGCCACCATGCCCAGCCCTGTTTCTATTGTTCTAAACTGAAAAACATGCTCTGCTTTTCACTAAGGTGATCTAATTGCTACCTTTATAAAGCTGTGAAGTCATCATGCTTCTTAGCGCTTTAACAGAAATGATAAAATTAAAAATCCAGACTCCTTTCAAAACTCTGCAGATGTAGCCCCTGTCAACTTTACCAACTTCACCTCATCAAGAATTCACTGGGCTCCAACACACAGATCTAGGCTGCACTAACCCTTTCCCACCTCTGGCTTTTAGGCTTGCTGTTTCCTTCATCAGGAGCGCTCCCTGCTTCCAGCCTCCCTAAATCCATCTCCAGGTACAGCCTTCTTTTTAGATGCATAAATCAGACTGTGCACTTCCCTGTGGATAACCTCTGACAGCTTCTCCCTCTTGTGACTGCCCAGAGCACTTAATCTTCACCTCTCTCAGCATTTGCCTCATTCTATCCTGTGTCATCATTGTTTATATCTACGACTTATTTCCTCTACAGCATTTCTCACCTTATATCCCCACGGTACCTAATGCAGTGCTTGGATGGATGGATGGATGGATGGATGGATGGATGGATGGATGGATGGAAAGATGGTGGACAGCATGATGGATAGAAGGAGAGAGAAAGGAAGGGAGGAAGGGAATGAGAGAGGGAAGGAAGGAAGGGAGGGAGGGAGAGAGGGAAGAGGAAAGGAAAGAAAGAAGGAAGGAATATCGACTCTGACTCTTAAGAAAAGCCAAACAAGAACCTGAACATACAGAAATCTCTCTGAAGTCCAGAAGCCTACTTTCAAATTTCCCCAATACAATACACAAAGTTTCCATTGTCTATATATATGGCATTCAGTGTAAAAAATCTAATGTTTCAACCAAAAACTATCCATGATGACATAGGAACAGAAAGAACTGTGAGAGGAACATGAGATTTTCAATGAGATTAAGAGTCTGGGACTTTCAGGTTGCTGCTCGTACCAGATGAACTATTTCCACCCCAGGACTGCCCGCCTTTCTGTGGTCTGTGAGCCCAGAGCTGCAATGCTTTCTGCCTGCCATCTCGAAGGGAAGCCAGGCCAGGGCTGTGTGGGAGGAGGGCCAAGGGATGAGGCAGGCCTCAGAGCATGAGATCTGTTTGCAGCACTCAGGCAGCCTTGATAGGTAGTGTACTTGGCGGTTCTATGGGAAGATGTCAGGAGCTAGGAATTTGAGCATCATGTTTAAACCTGACAGCGTGTGCTGGCTGCTATTACGTAGTGCTTTGTTGCTCTTGCTACCATTTCAGCTGCTTAGTGCACTAAAACTGATTGGGTGAAACAGCAGCAAGTTTATATAATGTTACCTGTAATCTCCCGTGAATGAGTCCAACTATAAACCATTTAAGGACAATGCTCCACCTGGCGCAGTGGCTCACACCTGTAATCTCAGCACTGTGGGCACTTTGGGAGGCCGAGGCAGGAGGATCACGAGGTCAGGAGATCAAGACCATCCTGGCCAACATGGTGAAACCCTGTCTCTACTAAAAATACAAACAAAAATCAGCCAGGCATGGTGGTGCATGCCTGTAGTCCCACCTACTCGAGAAGCTGAGGCAGGGGAATCGCTTAAACCCGGGAGGTAAAGGTTGCCGTGAGCTGAAATTGTGCCACTGCACTCCAGCCTAGTGACAGAGCAAGACACCATCTCAAAAAACAAAACAAAAAACCAACAAGGATGATGCTCAATTCTCTTCCTTACTTGGAGAAAAGTGATGTGCCCTATGTTTCCTTTCCTGCATTTTGTGTCCCTCATTTCCTTTCTGAGACATTGGATCTTTTTCCCTCCTTCCTTTGTACAACTCTCTTCCCTTGGATATGATGATGTCATACTACCAGGTGTCTGCCTGCCTTCTGATCTTCCCTATTCAAGTCTTTGCGGCTCCTCTCCTTAGCCCCACTCTAAATGTCAGTGCTCCTCGGGGCTTGGTTCTTAACCTCTGCAACTCGGTCTCAGCCTCTCTCCTCGGGTGATCTCATCCATGGCAAGGGCTTCAATAACCATCATGGGTGTTGACATCCCAAGATACTTCCTTGGCCCAGACTTCATCCTCAACTTCAAGTCCCCATGGCCGGCCATCCACTTTATTTATTTACTTATTACTTTTACATTTCTTTTTTTTTTTTAGAGACAAAATCTCACTCTATTGCCCAGGCTGGGGTGCAGTGGCACAATCTTGGTTAACTGCAATCTCTACCTCCCGGATTCAAGCAATTCTCCTGCCTCCCAAGTAGCTGGGATTATAGGTGCACACCACCTGGCTAATTCTTGTATTTTTACTATAGACAGAGTTTCGCCTTGTTGGCCAGGCTAGTCTCAAACTCCTGACCTCAAGTGATCTGCCTGCTTCACACTCCCAAAGTGCTGGGATTACAGGCATGAGCCACTGCGCCCAGCTCACTTTACATTCCAACTGGTTATCTCAAAAGTTCGTTACATGAAACCTGTTTAAAACCAAACTTGTGATTACCATGCCTTCAAGTCAGAAAGCTGGAAGCTATCCTTACAGGTGCTCCATCTTTCTCACCTGCCTATTTAACACAGAATTTTGTTGATATAAGCCACTAAATATCTCAAATCCAGTCAAGCCCATCTCCACTATGGCCATATCTAGACCAAACCTCAATCATCTCTCACCTGACACCACTTTCTAACTGAAGTCCCTGCAACTTCTTTTGCTTCCCTTCAGACTCAGCAATCAGAAAATCTTTCCAAAATACAAATTATATCACTACTTCTCTGCTTAATATTCTCTCATTTCTTTCCTTTCCTTTGAAGTTAAGCACCAGAAATCCTCAATATTGCCTACAAGGACTATCATGGTCTTATCCTATCTATTTTTCCAGCCTAATTTCATGTAACGCTCACCACTGGGACATCTTCATCTCTCTTCCATTCATTCATATACACTTCATTTTATGTCTTCATTTACTCTGCTTCTTAAAATTCTTGCTTTGTAAAAGAAAATCGTCATGGTGGGCACAGAGGAGTTGGGGACAGAGACGAGTCAGTAACAATCTCAACTAGTCCCCCATTTCATTTCTTTCAAAGAAGTTACTCTAAAAACCGAATCTTAGTATACCTCATTGAATACCACTCCCTTCTGCTGAGTCGAAAGACTGCTCTCATGTAAACTGACAACTCCTTTAAACTCAAAGATAGCAACTTGAGCCTCCATAAAGTCACCTATAATGAGGCCTTTCAATGGAAAGTCCAAATATAAAAAGCTATACTGAAGATGGTGAATAAAATTTCAGTTGTGTATACCAGCTTTAAAAAATCTGGCAAAGGTTGTTCTCAGTATGAAAGCAATTACTGAGAGTGTTCTTTAAATAGAAATCTATCCTAATGTATTTTTAAAATTTTTAGCAGCCAGGTGTGGTGGTTCATGCCTGTAATCCTACCACTTTGGGAGGCCGAGGTGGGTGGATTACTTGAGGTCAGGAGTTTGAGACCAGCCTTACCAACATGGTGAAACTCCATCTCTACTAAAAATACAAAATTAGCTGGGCATAGTGCCACGTGTCTACAATACCAGCTATTTGGGAGACTGAGGCAGGAGAATCACTTGAATCCAGGAGGTGGAGGCTGCAGTGAGCCAAGATAGAGCCATTACTCTCCAGCCTGGGCAACAAGAGCGAAACTCCATCTCAAAAAAAATCATTTTTTCAAAAATAAATAATTTTGACAAATATTCAGATTGCATATTATTTATGCAACCTATAGCAGGATACTCCTATCCAGGACACATCTGTCAGTGTGATACACCTATCAGTGTGATACCAAAGGCATCAGAAGCTATGATCCTCTTCGTAAAAATCAGTGTCTTCAAATCTGAGATATTCAAGATGAAAAGATGAATATTTTTATTGTATTTACATGTGATGATAAAAATGCTTATAAGGATTTTTCTAGTTTTAAGACCTCCCACATGGAATTTTTCTTTCCAAGTTTTAATATGTTTCTCAGCTTAAGCAGATATTTTAAAATAAAATCTGAATACTTCAGCATTTAAACTGGCCTTGAACTTTATTGTTTAATGTGTGAACATCTGCTTCCAGTTTTATCTTTTAAAAGAATGTCACAATATATTTACTAATTAGAATAAGAAAACTGAAATGGTACTTCTCTCACTAAGGTTTTTAACTGAATTCAGTCTTCCTTCTCAAATTTTTCATAGCCACATTTTAAGCCACCACAGCCAGACAACTTTGTTTCATTTAAATAAAGGGTATGGCACCAGTTGACATTTGAATGTCTAAGCAATGTGAGTAAGGCTGCAGCAGGAAGTGCTAGGATGAGAGGAACAGCAGAGCTCAGTTCTTTAATCACATGGGCAATTTTGAATCATAAAGTATGGGTCAGTCTTTTCAACTCTAAATAGTCCAAAGTCATCAATGAAACTCAGATCACTACCATTTCCTTTTGAATGATTATGGCTTCAGAGGAGACACCTGTTTCACTGAGAGTTCATAGTACATTATATTACAACCTAGACTTGGGAATGTACCCATGTGGACCACAGATGACTCAGCCTAGTGAGGACTCCATCAGCAGTTCACACCTGGAGATGCCTTCCGCTGACACTGTACTGGTATGCCAGTGGCTAGGTAGACAATGAGAAGAGGGGAAGAAAGTCCCAGTGAACACCATGTTGTATCTGACTAGCAAAGGAGAGGAGGGTAGAGGTGAAGGCTGAGGGTTCAGTCTGAGTAAGCTCCAAGGTGAAAGGGAAGGCAAAGTTAGGACACTAGGGAGTTAGCTGGTGCTGTCAAGCCACAGGCTCTACCACAAGACAGCTGTTGTCACTGCAGCATAGACTCAGGAAGTGATTGTGGCACGATTCTATATGAGAGCAACTACCTGCATGGAACTCCACACTCTTCTGACCACAGAAATAGAGGATTCCACATTTCTGTGAAGTGACCTACAAAGAAAAGCATTCCAGTATAGAAAGAACATTCGACTGTTATTCAAAGAGCATAGTGTTCTTTGGACATTTCTTGCAGGGCCTAGAAATAGATATCATATGCCCCTCTAAGAAGCAGTTAAAATAAAGGGAATCAGAGATTCCAGGAAAGCTAGAGGTAAACACTTGAAGCAAAGAGGACCAAAAGGAAGGAAATCATGTATGATGTGTCTGAATAAAGAGAAGTTAGAAAGGACATTCTAATTTGTACTAAAATGCCTTTTGAAGATAATTGGAGTATATATTAACCATGATTTTTCAGTTATTTAAATTTATGTTTCATTGGTTTCTTAAAAAAAAAAACAATAAATGTTCCTTTTTAAACCCTTATTGCTTTTGTGAACAATACTTTTTTGTGCAAGGAGATGAGGCACAGATTTTTTGCTGTCACTACATCCCTTCACAAACATACAAGCACTTAGGTATGTGTGTGGGCTGACTACATACCATTCATTATATAGTTCTCAGTCTTCACAAAAGAACAAGGGTAATTCATGTACATTTGCAATGTTGGGAAAATATGCATGGAGTGCATTTATAGCATCTTCCTTACAGAATTTTTTCTGAAAAGAAAAATCTATCTGAAAAGTATGAATTAAAACTGTATTGCTAGCTGGGTATGGTGGCTCACGTCTGTAATTCCAGCACTTTGGGAGGCCAAGGAGGGCAGATGACATGAGGTCAGGAGTTGGAGACCAGGCTGGCCAGCATGGTAAAACTTCACATCTACTAAAAAATACAAAAATTAGCTGGACGTAGCAGTACATGCCTGTAATCCCAGCTACTCAGGAGGCTCAAGTGGGAGAACTGCTTGAACCCAGGAGGCAGAGGTTGCAGTGAGCCAAGATTGCACCACTGCACTCCAGCTTGAGTGACAGAGGAAGACTCCATCACAAAAACAAAAACACTGTATTGCCTAAAATCAGAAGAATGAATTAAATGAGCTCTTATGAACCGAACTACCTTTATACATCCATAAAGAGAAGTAACAAGCATTTTGAGAAGAGACTGGACCATGAAGACACCATCAGGGAGCATCTTACATCTCAATAGAACAAATATGGTATTTCTCCACTACCACTTCCTATGGCAGGTGCACTGTGGCCCCTCCCCTGCTCCCTGCAGATCTCAGAATGTGAAGATCCTCTCCTAACATGCTACAATTGTCTGGAAGAGGCAAGAGCAGCATCTTCAGATTACTGTTGGATTCACTGCCTTCCCAAAGTAGGCCAGGCTATTTGGGATAAAAAATTATTATTATTATTATTATTATTATTTTGAGACGGAGTTTCGCTCTTGTTACCCAGGCTGGAGTGCAATGGCGCGATCTCGGCTCACCGCAACCTCCGCCTCCTGGGTTCAGGCAATTCTCCTGCCTTAGCTTCCTGAGTAGCTGGGATTACAGGCACGCGCCACCATGCCCAGCTAATTTTTTGTATCTTTAGTAGAGACGGGATTTCACCATTTTGACCAGGATGATCTCGATCTCTTGACCTCGTGATTTACCCACCTCAGCCTCCCAAAGTGCTGGGACTACAGGCTTGAGCCACCGCGCCCGGCCCAAAAAATTATTTTTAAACACTAGGAATCCCCTACCAAAAACTATCCTTTTATCACGAGCAAAATAGGCAGAGACTTGAAACAGCAGTAAATATGTATAAAACTTATACGGCATTCTGGCCATGAAACTGACCTCTTCCTGAGAGACTCCAAAACTTAAATGGTCAGTAGCAGGGAGAGAGAAATAACGTCTGGACACAACTAAGTATATACAGATAAAAATGTCAACAGTCATTAAAGAACAATGATTACAAGACAGAAAGTCTTATCGCAGTATATCAACTATCCTATTTTTTAAAATGGAGCCACTTGGTGCCAATTCCAAGCTGACAGCAGAGTGGAACAAAGGGAAGAAGAAACTTGGCAATTTGAAATCTGTTCTTTTATTAACGTCCCATGAACTAGAGCTGTGCTGTTGTTCTCTGATATTTTTAAAGGAAAGGCCAATATATTGACTCACATACACAAATGGAGACTTCTGAAAAGACAGGAGATAGATGTCTCCATTAGAAACACAGGTGATATTTCAACAATAGATAAAGGTTCCATCAAGCTTGAAAATTAGTTTAAATGAAAATTCAGGCCAGGTGCAGTGGCCCACACCTGTAATCCCAGTACTTTGGGAGTTCAAGGAAGGCAGATCACCTGAGGTCAGGAGTTTGAGACCAGCCTTGCCAATATGGTGAAACCCCATCTCTCCTAAATTACAAAAATTAGTCGGGTGTGGTGGCACATGCCTGTAATCCTAGCTACTCGCGAGGCTGAGGCAGGAGAATTGCTTGAACCTGGGAGGCGGAGGTTGCAGTGAGCTGAGTCGTGCCACTACACTCCAGCCTGAGTGACAGAGCAAGACTCCAATTCAAAAAAAAAAAAAAAGAGAGAGAAAAATGAGAAATATGCCAAGGAATTATCTCAGAAAAAGAACATTAAACTAGCAGCTGAAAGCTGGCCTTGGTCAAGGCAGTAACTCTTCTGTGCCTTGATTTTCCTATCTAAAAAAGGAGGACATGTGCTGGAGCCCAGCTTTGCTATGACCAACAACAAGAATTTGGGCAGTTAATTTACCTCACTGGGTGTCATTTTTCCCATGCATAAAATGAGAGGCTCTTGTAGAGAACCCCTGAGGCCCACTCTTATTTTAGTTCTACGATACTGTAATAATAGAAAAAAGCAGTGAAACATAAAATATTTTGTAAGAAATGCCCCACATCAATGCAGCTGAGCATTTGGATGATTTGTCTGAGTTTTAAGTTAGTTGTGGGAAATGATTTGGCTGCAATTTGATTCTTTTCTAATGCGGAGATACATTCCCCCACAATAAATAAAAAGACACAGTTAGAATTCTGTGAATATAAGCCCTGAAGAAGTCCAGGATCCATGTACCTTTGGCCAGTTGATCTCCACCCCTCACCTGATACAAAAGAAGGGAAAGACTCAAGTTCTTACACAGATCAGTGTTGGAGGAAGAACCATTCTCTCCTACTTCCATAGTTGTGACATAAAGAAGCACACGCTTCTTTGGGAGTTACATACGCAGACATACAGTCACCCACAGACAGAAAAGACTTAGCCTTCGGCTTTGGACATGATTCAAATATTACATCACCTATCTGGGGATTATATTAGAACACAGCCCAGTAATGATTCAGTCACCTACTAGGTTTAATTTGTGACTAAATGAGAGTATTTCAGAATTCATGAAGCCCCTCTATTTCTACACCGATCTTTTTTTTTTTTTTTGATATGGAGTCTCACTCTGTCGCCCAGGCTGGAATGCAGTGGCATGATCTTGGGCCACTGCAACCTCTGCCTCTCGAGTTCAAGGGGTTCAAGCAATTCCCCTGCCGCAGCCTCCCGAGTAGCTGAGATTACAGGCACACGCCACCACACCCAGCTAATTTTTACATTTTTTTAGTACCAATGGGGTTTCACTATGTTGGCCAGCCGGCTGGTCTTAAACTCCTGACCTCAGGTGATCCGCCCACCTCAGCCTCCCAAAGTGCTGGGATTAAAGGCATGAGTCACCGCACCTAACCCTCTACACTGATCTCTAATAGATGATTCAAATCTTGCCCTTACAAATTTCTCCAGAACCAAAAAAAAAAAAAAAAAAGTCATTAAGTTTGAGCCATTAAGAACTTCAATGGGAAAATATTCCCAGGATTTTCTCAACATCTTAACTTTATGCCCTGACTTTCCCATAAAGGGTAATCACAAATCAACAATCTTTCTCAGCTTCTTAGGCCAGTGGGGCTGAACCAGTGGCTGCCCCAGTTTAGAACACCAGAATTTAAGCCCACATGGGAATTTACAGCCCACCTCCAACCCAGTTCTATAGCTCTGCTTACTGTATATGCTTGAATATAAGGTAGAGTTTTAATTTTTCCAAAATTATCTCTCAGGAAAAAAAGATCATATTTAAGTCCTTTCAAAATCTTGCATATTATAGGGTACCTTCTCAATTACTTTATTATTGTTTGAAGAAGATACATTAAGCTAAAATGGCCTCAATCAATGTATTGGAGACTTATCAGTAAGAAGGGGGACCAGCTATCTAAACAATTCTCATAATGGTGCATGCCTTCATAATTGTGAGTGCTGAAAGTTGTTGCATATAAGCCTTTTAGAGTGATTATGCTGTGAAGATCACAATATACACTGAAGGATAAATGATGTACTTTCCAGTGACCACATCAAAAACAGATTCAAACAGTACTATATCTCAAGTCATCTGGTGAGATGAATATAATAGAATATAATTTGAATATAATCACATCATGAAATGTTAGTGAACAAATCAATACTTCTAAGTATATTGTTTCATCAATTATGTGACTTTCAATATATCTGTGTAATTAGTTTACTAAATTAAATATAAAGAGACATTTGACTACTACATCTATATTGCTAAATGTTTTCATAATCAAGTTGCCCAAATCCTTTCTTTGGATGTGAGGGAAGTTCTTCCCATTGGGAAATGAGAGATCATCTTTGTGGGGTCATCCTACATTTAAGTACATTTTAGAAAGCAATAGATTTGCTGAGTCTGTATGTGATGAGCTCTGGTGGATGAAAAAGGCAAGAAGGAATGACACGAGATCCAATCTTGAAACTGCAACCTGCTTTGGGTTCCTTGTTTCAGTAGGTAAAACTTGGGGCTCATTTCTGCTGAGCAGAAAGGCTCCTCAGCACCTTTCTTGGTCTGATGAAGGAGAGTAAAAAGGAGCCCCTTCAAAAATGTTACCACTTAAAACACAGAAGGCGATATACCAAATTCAGTACTGACAGGGCAGTTAGCCGTAACAATAACAGTAATCTATTAACATGTAGTGGGTGCTTACCAGGTAAGGTACAAAGTGCTTTTTGTGTAATGGTCATTTCAATTTATTATCCTTATTCTAGAGATGTAGAAGCCAAGCAGCAGGTGAAGTCGTTTGCCCAGGTCCCACAATATATACGTCCCACAGTGGTACATGACAGGGCTGGGATTTGAATCCAGGCAGTCTTACTCCAGAGCCTGTACTTTTATGTATGATGCTATACCACTTCAATGATTTCAATAACAGAATCTATGAGGAAGCATAAATGTTTCCAGGGATCCTTCCTCTATCCACAGCATCTTTATTCTAGCATCAGGGCATGGGGAAAACCAAATTAGTGATCTATAATAATTGTGGACTCTGATTTCACCATTCTAGAAAAACAATTGCTTCAAAACTCACATGACGGCTGAATCCAGGAGTGTCATGTTAGTCCTCATTCTTTGCATATGCATATTTGGATATCTGAATACCAGTTATTTCTGCCATGTTGCTGACAGCCTTCCTCTGACTAACAAAACCCTCTCCTTCCTTGATTCTCCTCTATCCTCAGTGCTCATTCCTCTTGATTCTGCTCCCTTGTTCCTCTATCTCTTTTTTAAGTGTCGAGGTTTCTTTTACCTCCATATCCTAGGCAATCTCATCTGTGGTCAACACTTTGCTTTCTACCTGTGAGCCTCCAAATTTATATCTCGAATTTCTCTTCTAAACTTCAAAATCATAGTTCCAACTGTTCACTGGAACTGCTGGGCATCTCTATATGCATCTCAAATTCAACAGATCCCCACAGGAACTCACTCCTTCCTCACTACCCACTGTCCAACCTTGTTCCCAAATCCGATCCCTCTTTTATTATTTTTATTGCATATTTATTTTATTTCTTTAAATTTTTTTTTGAGATAGGGTCTCGCTCTGTCACCCAGGCTGGAGTGCAATGGTGCAATCACAGCTCACTGCAGCCTCCCCCTCACAGGCTCTAGTGATCCTCCTGCCTCAGCCTCCTAGAGGTGGAGTTTCTCCATGTAGCCCAGGCTGGTCTCAAACTCCTGGGCTCAAATGATCCACCCACTTCGGCTTCCCAAAGTGCTGGGATTACAGGCATAAGTCACTGGGTCTGGGCTGATCCTTCTACAGTCCTCATCCTTTAATGGCATCACTGTCTAACCAAGTACAAACCTAAAGCCTTGGAACCATCTTGGACTCTTCCTTATTTTTCACAGCTTTCCCGTACACATATCCCTATATTAGATCACCAGATTCTTTATATTTCACCTTCTAAATGTCCCTGTAATCTTTTTCCTCTTTGCTTTCATTACCATGATGAAAGCCTTCATCATCTCTCGTTTGAATTACTGCAGTCATCATCTGTCTAGCTCCCCTAGCTCCACTGCATTCTCTAAGCCCTTGAGTGGATGACCTTTCTAAAACTTGAATCCAGTCACACTCATTCCTGCTTATGAACCATTCACAGCTCTTCTTTGCCTGCAGGCACAGCCTGGCACATAAAGCCCTTCACGTGCATATTGGTGGTTATGCTTCTAGTCTCTTTCTTATCTCTTTCTCAGTCCTTCTCCAGTCCTACCTCCTACTGTGAACTAAGATCCAGATCATTGGAGCCACATGCCACTTTAGCTCACACCAGGCAATCCTATCCTGAAGGGGAGCCTTGGTCTTTCTTTATGATCTCTGGGCATAAGAGTTCACTACACTGTACTGTTGGCTTTGGACTTTTTAAAGAAATGTGGTTCCAGGCATTTTTAAAATGATTTAAAGTGATTTTTAATTTTTTTAAAGTGATTTAAAGGCACTTTACAATCATTGCTCATCCTTTCAAACACTCTATAAGGTTGAAGTACTATTGCCTCCATTTAACAACAAAGAAGTGAATAGCAAGTGTTACTAATAAGGAACTGGTAAGTGAATGAACCAAAATGTAAAGCCAGGTCTGGCTGACTCTAAGCCTGTGCTTTAGCTGAGTCCAGCCCTGAAAGTCTTGCTGATTTCATCTATTGCCATAATTTCTACTGCAAGGAAACAACCAGGAAGCAACATCACTGCTTTAGGTTCTCAAATGTGCGGCCCACAGGACACTCAGACATGGTCACTTTGGGACATGGCGGGTACCATATTTTCAGTCCAACTTCTAGCACATCCCAGCATCCCATGAATGAAAAAGCATGTGTGTTCTACTCTGACAACAAACTTCACATTCCCATTGAATCCCAAAATGAAGGACTCTAAGGAAGGAGAATAAAACTTTAGTCTGTCTCCAAGGAAGGGGAAAGTGGAAATGAGCCTCAGTGGCATTTCTGACTTCAAGAGGTAGATGGATGCCCAGAAGCTGGTCTGTCTTTAAGAAGTGAGAGTCCTAGCTCTGTTCTCTTAAGCCTGATTTTATTAAACAATCGATAGCATCCTACATATTTATTTTTCTTCCTTAATGCTAACACACACATATGCATTCAACTATAGCCAACAAGAAAATTGCTTCAATAATTACTTCTCATACATAAAAGATGTATCTTATTTCTTTATTACTTTTATCATGTGGCTCAAAAAGCTCCAGCCTAAGAGCCCATGGATCAAGCACCAGTTTAATCTCTGCCAGTGGCTGCCTGTGTGGCCCTGAGAAACACGTTTCCATTTTCTCATTTTTCAAATCAAGAGATTTCAAGTAGTTGATCCATAAGCAGTTCCTTTAAATTCTAATAGAGACTAGTCTTACTTTGGGGCTGTCTTCCATTAGGCTGAGACTTCTTATCCTAGCCCTAAGAGAATCTCTAACCTACATGATCATTTTCAGAACCTTTTATTTATCACTTTATTTTTTTGAGACAGAGTTTCGCTCTTGTTACCCAGGCTGGAGTGCAATGGCGCGATCTCGGCTCACCGCAACCTCCGCCTCCTGGGTTCAGGCAATTCTCCTGCCTCAGCCTCCTGTATTTATCACTTTTTAAAACTATATATATTTAAGGTATACAAGATATTGTTTCAATATACACAGTAAAAAATTAACATATTCATTATTTCACATAGTTACTCCCCTCCCCCACCTTTTTCTGGTGACAATCATACATGGTTTTGAAAATGGTAGTCAGAAATGATGGGTTAGAAGCTAATTCCAAGACTATTTTAGACAAAAAGAATTGTAGCAATGCATTCAAACACATGCTCAAACATTTTTCATGCCATTCAAATCCAGTTCAGGCCAGCATCACCCGGACTGCACAATAATATGGGAATAGCTTATACAATTCCATGTGCATGTGAGCATTATCTCATATTCATGCACCCACATGTGTGGAAATGGCTCTTGACCTTGGACCTATTGAAAAATGACTGAAATGCCATCAGGTGCAGGAGGCAATATAAACATAAAATACCAGGGCAATTAAACAGGCATATATCGATAGAACTAAGTGACAAGGAAAACACCCATAAAGTGTTGTCATAGCTGACACATGCATACAGTTAACAGTTGCTAGGTTCTCACAAAGTTTTGTTTACATGAACAAAACTTATGCATGAGAGCCAACTAGGTGCCCTAGATAAGATCAGATGATGTATGACACAGGTGCCCAATAAATGCCTGTTGAATGAATATTACATGAAAATACTATGAAAAGTAACATTATGCAAAAGTTAAGGGTACTACTAACACTCTGAAGTCTCATTTCTCCATCCCAAAGTTGAAACATGAATTACAGGATTATTGAAGAGGTTCCTTTGCAATCTTTGTGGTGTCCACAGTCATGGGAAACATTCCCACCAAAACCTCTTTAATAAAAGCACACACTGGGGAAAGAACGTATATAATAACGACGTATTACTCATTAAATGGGGGCCAGGTGTGCGTCCCTTGGTCGGAAAAAGAAATCAAAAAGGAACATTTTTAAAGTAAGGAAGATCCTCTTTTGGCACAGCCTATTGGCTTCCTATTTTAAAAAGCAGACAGGTTTATACATTCGTTTCATTTAAAATGAATCTCTGGAGAAGCCCCAGCTAGGGGAGGAGAAGGGAGCTCTAACGAAGTTCTGGACAAAGTGGGAATCCTCGGAGGCACGTTCAGCTATCACCTTCTGCAGAGAAAGGCAGGTTCTCAGCCCAAGGCTGAGACGTTTCCTCGCGGAGGCCGACTCACCTTCCCTCCTGGAGGTGGCCCGGCCTGCGGGCAGGAGGAGCGAGAAGCAAAGGCAGCAGCCCAGCCAGAGCGCAGGCATGGTGGGGCCGGGCCGCGCCGTCTCGGTCTCCGCTGCAGGGGTCGCTGCCCGGCGCCTCGGCTGGTGGTTCTCACTCTGTGCTCCGCTGTGCCTTCCTTTCCCTTGATCAGGTGGTTTTATCGACTCTTCTACCTGACTCAGTCCTGACAGGAAGAGAGTCTGTGTTTCAGGGTGTGACTCACCTGTGAATAAGGAGGACCCAGCCCTCCAGAGGCTGACAAACACACGAGACACACGGGGCTGGAAACGCGCTCCCCGCAGCCGCCTGCTCCCCCTCGCCGCGAGGAGGGCGCACACCTGGCCCGGGCCAAGGGTGTGGCACAGAGGCTGTGGCCCGGGAGCCTTCGCCTGGAATGCGCCAGAGTCCCCGGAGCCCTCCTTCTCTCCCGGGGTGGTCCGGGGCAGATTCACAGAGGTAGGTAGGAGCCCGCCCCTTCCTCAAACTGGGAAGCCCAATCTTAAGTGCCCTAACTCACAAATAAGCAGCAGCCCAAATCAGCTCCGGCTTAAAGGACATCAAGGAAGACAAGTCAGTCTGAGAGTCACAATAGGGTCCTCTCCACTCTCCAGCTTAGGGTCAACCTCTCTTTGAAATACAGCAGCCTCCTTTCTCCAGGCTGGAGCAAGGAGGGTTCCCCTCCTGGTCCACATAACTTCCTGATTAGCCGGGTTAGCAACTCATAAAGTTACCTGGTGACTGGCCAACCTCCCTATAAAGACTGAATATCGTTTTCGTGTGTGTGTGTGTGTGTGTGTGTGTGTGTGTGTGTGTGTTTTGATGGCATCATCAGAGCACACTGCAGCCTCCAATCCCTGGGCTCAAGCAATCCTCCCACCTCAGCCTCTTGAGTAGCTGGGGCTACAGGTATGTGCCAACACAGCCAGCTAATTTTTAAATTATTTGTAGACATGAGGTCTTGCTGGGGTGGGCAGACTGATCTTGAACTCCTGGACTTAAGTAATCCTCCTGCTTTGGCCTCCCAAAGTGCTGGGATTATAGGCATGAGCACCATCCCCGGCCCACTTTATATTCCTACCTAGTATAGCATCTAGCTTGCAGTTGGTGCTTAATAAATATTGGGTTGAATTAAATAAGACAGACGATCCAGACACCAAACTCTTTCACATCTTAGAGTGTATTTCTCAGCCATTCTCCATGGGCACTAGAGAAAATATTTGTTGAGACCAACTGTGAATGTCATCCACAGGTGAGGAGAGTAATACCTAGACAACTGCAAATCTTAGTATAAGCTATATTGTCCCTACTCCTAAGGAGGCTAGGGCAATAATTCAGAGAGGTGGCTGTCAAGGAGAAGACTTTGATTCCTGCTAGTGATTTAAAAATGGCTAGAGCTTTATATATACACAATCTGTCCAAGACAACCAACCCTTCTTCCCATCATCGAGGCCTACAAAGCTCCCCAGTAAACAGCTGTTTGCTGACTAAATCTGTGAATATTCTCTAGACTGTGTTGTGGATGGCAACAACATAAGATAACAAACAAACCATCCCGGACATAAGTGTCAAAGAACTTTGGTTCATGGATGTCATGGAGACCAGCGTGGGCTGACTGGGATAGCGAGGGATGGCTTTGTATGGAACGTGGAGCATGAACTGGGTGTTAGGAATAACTAGGGTCGAATACGGCACCCAAGAATGGCAGGCGCAAGACAGGTTGCTGCAAACTGGCTGGACACCTACTCCAAAATCTCCAGCAACAAAACCTGAGGAATAGAAAAGAAACTCCAACTTTCTCACCCAAGGCTTGATCCTTTTCTACTCTGCCTAGGATTCAAACAAATGACACAAATATTCTTCTCTTTCAAAACTCAGTCTGCAGCTATGGCTAAGGTTTCAGTTCACAGAGACCAGGTATTTAGAATTTTTCCTTCTAGTCGCTGGTGCCTTGCAGAAGCTAAGGTCCTGTCCCTGAGTCCCATCCATGTTGTACAATTTACTACAGTCCTGCAGGAACAAGGAACAGGGACCTACGAAATAAAGTCTTGAAGGAAGATTTCATTTTAGTACAGATTGCTATAATTCATTATATCTTAAAAGTTGGAACAGATGTTTTCATCTAGCATCATTTTTGGACAGTGATAATGGCAATACAAACACATGTAATGCTTACTATTTGTCAGCTGCTGTTGTAAATACTTTATCACATTAACCTTTTAACCTTTAAAACAACTCTATGAATTAGGTGTACTATTAATGTCCCCATTTTACAGACGAGAAAACACAGGCATGTGAAAGTCAGGTAACATGCTCAAAGTCACACTGCTAGTAAGTTACAAAGCCTAGATTCAAAACCAGGCAAGTGGGCTTCACAATCCATAAGCTCTTTGTTAGGTCAGATTAAAAAGACAAATTCACAACACTGAATGAATTCAACATGCAATCAAAGATTATTTATCAACGACCATTATAACCTGGCCAGATTGTAAACTATCAACTCTCAAAGGACTCTGAACAAATATTTCTAATTTTTCCCAAGATGTTAGTTCTGGAAGGAGTCTCGGAGGCCATCTGGACCAGGGGCAGCAAATGGTCAGCAGGCCCCTGGGCACCAGACCCACCAGCAACGTCTTTATGTAAACAGTGCAGGATTTTAAACATATTTTTAAAATGTAAATGCTTTAGGGCGGGCACTCCCCAAATTTCAGTTCCCACCTCTTCGCATCGCCTTATTTTGGGCTTCTCCATACATCCAAACACCTGTCTGGCTCAGGCTTGACACCCCCGCTCTGGTTTCCTACCTTACCTTGCTCAGGGACAATATCGACCCCTTTCACCAATCTGAGAATTCTTCTCAAATGCATTACTGAGGTCAAGAGTGTTAAAAGTTGAGGAGGCTTGGGCAGGTTCCCAGGGCCAAATCCTGGCTTCTGCTCATCAAGGAGGTTACTTTGCTTTCTCTGATCCTTAGTTTCTTAACCTATAAAATGGGGATAATAATAAAACACATATTTAGTAGATTTATTAGAGTTAATGAATTATCTTGGGCTCAGAACAGCACCAGGCACATAATATGTACTATACAGGTACAGCCATAATAAGAATAATAATTATCGTTTTAAAAATTATTATTATGACTAAGCACTAATCATTTTTCTGTTGTTATAATTACTGACAAATACCATATGAGAAAGATGAAATTTTTGCTTCAACTCTTCTACTAATTGATTATTGAATCATAATTTTAAAATTTTGTGGAACTCTTGGCCTAATCCAGGTTCACGCCCAGATTACCAGTATTTACTTGGAAGCTGTTAATTAATTCATATTTTTGCTGCATATCTGTAAATTTCCTTTACATACAGATTTTTCTTACCGAATATTTCAATTATTATTCTTTTTGAGACAGAGTCTTGCTCTGTCACCCAGGCACAGTCTTAGCTCACTGCAACCTCCACCTCCTGGGTTCAAGCAATTCTCTTGTCTCAGCCTTCTGAGTAGCTGGCATTACAGGCGTGTGCCACAATATGCAACTAATTTTTGTGTTTTTTAGTAGAGATGGTTTTTGCCATGTTGGCCAGGCTGGTCTCATACTCCTTGACCTCAAGTTATCCACCTGCCTCAGCCTCCCAAAGTGCTAAGATTACAGGCTTGAGCCCCTGCCCCTTATTTTTTACCTTTTAAGTCCAGGGGTACATGTGCAGGTTTGTTATATATGTAAACTTGTGTCATGAGAGTTTGTTGTACAGATAAATACAATAAAATAAAGGGCCAGGCGCGGTGGCTCACGCCTGTAATCCCAGCACTTTGGGAGGCCGAGGCAGGCAGATCACAAGGTCAAGAGATCGAGACCATCCTGTCCATGGTGAAACCCCATCTCTCCTAAAAATACAAAAATTAGCCGGGTGTGGTGGCACGTGCCGTGGTCCCAGCTACTCGGAAGCCTGAGGCGGAAGAATCGCTTGAACCCAGGTGGAGGGTGCAGTGAGCCAAGATTGCGCCACTGCACTCCAGCCTGATGACAGAGTAAGACTCTGTCTCAAAAAAAAAAAAAAAATTAAAAAAATAAAGAAAACAGACACTTTTGTTTCTGTTTTCTCACAGGGAAATACAAACAAAAAAGACAAAATAAATTGAATTTCAGGTTGGGAGCAGTGGCTCATGCCTGTAATCCCAGCACTTGGGGAGGCCAAGGTGGGCAGATTACTTGAGGTCAGGAGTTTGAGACCAGCCTGGCCAATATGGCAAAACACTGTCTCTACTAAAAAACACAAAAATTTGCCATGTGTGGTGGCACATGCCTGTAATCCCAGCTGCTCGGGAGGCTGAGGCAGAAGAATCGCTTGAACCCGGAAGCCTGAGGTTGCAGTGAGCTGAGATCGTGCCACTGCACTTTAGCCTGGGCAACAGAGAGAGTCTCCGTCTCAAAAAAACCAAAACAAAACAGTGTTTGCATAAATTGTGTGACAAAACCAGGCCTGACATCTCTGCTGGTTTGGATCAGCACTAAGCTGCCAGCTCAGACCTTTGAGCAGAGACACTTTGACAGGAGGACCCCTCTTCTGGAAACCTGTCTGTTTTGGCAATTTACAAAAAGTAAAAGATGCTGTTTGAAATGTTTCCTTAGGGTCACGCATTTTAAACCCATCTCAGACTTTTTTTCTAGGAAGTGAGCATTTGGATTTTCATCTGATCCTCCCCAAAGCTGTCCATTTAGAGTGTAACTCCTGGTGCTGGTGAGGATAAAGTTCTACGCAGAGGTTCTCCAACCACAGAGCGGAAAAGGACTGGGGCATTCCCACGGGGTGTGGCCAGGAAGGCTAGGCCCCGGAAGTCCCCTTTGTTCACTGCTGCTTTTGTAGCCCAGTCATCGCCCAGGAGACTTTTCTTTCTTCAGTGCTGTGTAAATCATTTCTCAGAATGGTCCTCTCTCCACCCAACCCCCAAAATAGAATTATAAGTAACATGTTGATTTTTCCCTTGAGTTCCATCATTACCTTAGTTTACTTTCAGAAGGAATGTCTGGCATGTCACCCGCTTTCAAACTCACTTATGATAAAAACTGAAGCACCGGCTGTTAACATGCCAGCAATAGACAGGGCTGTTGGTCCCTGTTCCCTGCCCTTTAAAAAATCTCCCCAAAGAGTTCTAATTATGCCAGCATTCACATTACAAATTTAAATGTAAAATACAGCCATCAGGAAAAAAAATTTTTTAACTCTCCTTTGTTCTTAATTGGTAAAGGAAAATGTCCATAAATGGAAATGGTTCAGTGTTTCCTGGATCGTCTGGGTAAATTCTCTGAGGCTGGCCGGACTCCAGAAAACAATGTTCTCTGAAGCAAAACCCTGGCTGAAGTGGCAAGCTTCCATTTTATGCACAAATGTATGTGGTATGCCCACAGCTAGTTTTCAGGGAGCGGTAAGAGGCCAGACCAGAATGAAAATAATGCCTTTTATTTATTAAAGGGACATAATCTTTTTTCTGTGGTTGGCTGGTGGTACACCTGGGCCAGAGATGTGGTGGGAAATCAACACACGAAGAACTTCATTTGTATCTTTTTTGGTATAGCTATTATAGGCAGAAATATTTAAATCAATCATTAGTTTAACAATACAAAAAATGAGGCCAGACACGGTGGGTCATACCTGTAATCCCAGCACTTTGGGAAGCTGAGGCGGGCGGATCACTTGAAGTCAGGAGTTCATGACCAGCCTGGCCGACATGGTGAAACTCCATCTCTGCTAAAAATAAAAAATAAAAAATAATTAGTCAGGTGTGGTGGCATGCACCTGTAGTCTCAGCTACTTGGAAGGCTGAGGCAGGAAAATTGCTTGAACTTGGGAGGTAAAGATTGCAGTGAGTTGAGATCCTGTCACTGCACTTCAGCCTGGGCAACAAAGCATGCCTCCATGTCAAAAAAAAAAAAAAAAAAAAAGAGGGAGAGAAAAAAAAAAGGGAAGGAGCACAGAGAAAAGGGGCATATACTGAGAGAAAGCAAAATAGACATAGAAAGAAACAAAACAAAACAAAACAGAGGGCAAAAGCTTCTGAGAGCGGGACATTTAGTAGATTTCAAGAGTGTGTCAGCTGTTGTGTTCCCATAAACTGATTTGGTCATCCACGCATCTGTGAAATGTTGATTAATAGATGAAACATTGCCCCTGGTTCCTCAACCATGCTTATGCTTGGGCCAGATATTTGGATTTGATTGAGAGACGCAAAGGAGACCACTGCAGTGAAAATTCTTATCTGTATTGCAGTGATGGAGGTCAGGGCTGTATCGCATGCTGACTTGACAAGATAAGCTAGAAATGAGGGGTGGCAGGGAGGGTGGGGAGGGATAATATGGGGAGAAATGCCAGATATAGCATGTACCTAAAGTTAAATTAAAAAAAAAAAAGAAATGAGAGGTGACTATCCTTAGATCAGAAATCCTACCTCTGCCTTTGTAAAGAAGAAATAAATTCAAGAAACAGTATTTCTAAATGTATTTCTAAATTTAAATCGAACATTTCCACCTTTAATAATTTAAATTACAAGGTATGAAAAACTCTGTAGCATTTAGAAACCTGTCCTCTGCTTCTAAATGGGAAACTTTGGGCATATTTTTATGTCGGATAATAACCTGGCCAATTACAATTCTAATAGCCAAACTTTAGTGAATATTCTGCATGTGCCTAGCTCAGTGATGAGAGCCTTTATAAGGGATAAGGAGTTCACTGTTCACTACTGCCCCTGAGGCAGGCGTTATTATTATTCTCATTTAGAGGTTGCCCAGGCTCCCACACAAATCCACGCCGATACCTCTTTCTAGAATTATTATTCAACTACAATATAAAAACAAATTAAGCCACTCACTGAACAAATAAACTCTTCATATAAAAAAAAGTTTGAATTGGATCTTTAACAAAATATGACATGCCTATTCCTTAACATATACTACACTCTATATAGTCACCCCTCAGTAGCAGGTAAGCAATAAGCAAGGTTTGGCTATTAGGGGTACATTTTCCTTGTCATCTTACCTTTTGTTATTCTTCAGTGTATGACGACTTCAGATTCTTATGCAACATCCTTTTATATCATCCAATCAGGTCTTGCATGGTTTTCTGTTGGTCTGATACCTTAATCCAGATATAAGAGCACTTTATTAAGTAACTCAATTCTTGAACGCCTTAGAACAATTGGAAGCTATTTTCGGCATAGTGGAAAGAGTCGGAGCCATGTGCAAGAGCTCAGGAATTTAGCAGCTATATCCCCAAACTCAGCTTTTCTAGGGCTTGGTTACACAGAAATCCCCAAACATTCCTGCATGGTTCTTTTGCAGGAAACCTGCAGATTGGTTATTCCACTGTGCTGCAATGATGGAGAGAGCTACAAATAATCACAGAAAAATCTAGAGATCTTCCTCACTAACCCAAAAACTTCTCATTGCCTCAGTATGTTTATTTATAGTAGGAAAATTAATTCAGTGATTCAGTCAACTTAAACCAAAATGACACATTTGCCTCAACCACCTGGCTATTTTAGGAGAATTTATTTTAGGACTGAATTATCTGGACAATTATTTCAGTGCTCTGTTTTTTATTGTGTGAATACAAAGTAAAACAGGTTTAATTGCCATTGCTTTATCAGATTAACTAATGCCTTTGCTATTTTCTTTCCTCAGGGTCCTCTGTTAATACAACCCTTAGAATTAACTTAGAAAGTTTCAACGTAAGCAGAATACAGCTACTTGGCTTTGCAACAGAATTGTTTATATGGAACTGAATACATCTGTGTGTCTCAGGTAAACATAAAGTGGTGTGAAAGGAAAATAAATCTTGGGGCTCCCCCAAATCACTAAGCCAAAGGGAATAGTCAAGCTGGGAACTGCATTACACAAACCTGCCTCCCATTTTGTTTCTAAATAAGATAGTTGCAAAGATAAAAAAGCTACAGGCCAGGCGAAGTGGCTCATGCCTGTAATCCCAGGACTTTGGGAGGCCAAGGTGGGTAGATCATGAGGCCAAGAGATAGAGACCATCCTGGCCAATTATGGTGAAATCCCATCTTTACTTAAAAAATACAAAAATTAGCTGGGCATGGTGGCACGCACCTGTAGTCCCAGCTACTTGGGAGGCTGAGACAGAAGAATTACTTGAACCTGCGAGGCAGGGGTTGCAGTGAGCCAAGATCGTGCCACTGCACTCCAGCCTGGTGACAGAGCAATCAATCAATCAATCAACCAATCAATCAATCAATAGCTACATACCTCCCTCACAATTTGCCCTCTAGGAAATTCCTGTGGGCCCCAAGATCAAGTTCTGTTGAATTTCACCCTGACAAGGTACACTGATGGCTTCACGGGTACAGAACAAAGGACAGAACTTAAAGGCATCCCTCTACTCACCTGAGACAAATGCATTTCTGATCACTTCCTCTGCCATATATTTATCTGATGTAAAAATGCAGATTCACTGAGCTAGAAGAATACCCTTGCATGTGAATGGCTAATCGAAGACTCAAAAGAATGCAACTGTTTGCCTCTTATCTATACTCACCTTTAAAAAATTCCTTCCTCTTTCCCCTTAAATATTGAAGCCCTCAAAATCATCTTTGGAGAAAGGCATAGATCTGTCTTCCAGGTGTAAATTGTCCTTAACTTTGGCTTCTAAACTTCTAAATTGATTGAGATCTGTCTCAGATACATTTCTGGTTTACAGTGAATTACACTTATGCTGAAAATTCTACACACACATGGGTATGTATTACTTGAGCTCTACTAGAAAATATCCTATTAAGTAAGATTTGGGGGACTTTGGTTGATTTAGTTTTTAGGTTTTAATCTTGCACTCTATATTATCTTTTAAAAGGGGTAGAGGGTGCAATTCTAAATCTTTGGACCCTTCAAGGCCTAATGTAAAACCCATCTTAGAAGAAACTGTCTCATTGTTATCTGTATACTAATCTTTCCTGTTGGAAATTTCTGAAGAATTTTTGTTAACTTGATAAATACACTTATTTTAATAAAAATTATTTTAATGAGATTCCTTTTAGAACCAGATCTTGTCTAACTAGTCAACCACATTGTTGATTTTTCCTCTGCAATACAGACAGAGCTGAAAGAGTGATAACAGAAAATGCCATGTTGATTCAGACCAACGTGCCCTCACATCGAACCAAGCTGTATCTGACAGAAGCAGCAGTGGATGTTTTGGGAGTGGCTTGTTCTCATTGCACCAACTTCAATGTTTAGGAAAAGTCTAAAAGATCCTGATACTCCCTAATTCACATGCTATGGAATTATCATCCAAACATTTAACCAACTCTTTTAAATATCTGTATTTTCTAGGTGTTATTGGTCTGATATATAAAATCAGCTCTCTTTTATTATATTATTAATACAAGGTCCTCACAACTATCACTGGTTCTAGTGCTTTCGGAGTTGCTAAATCCTTTTTTCCAGTCTCTTAAGATTTTATAAACTTTATTCATATGTTCCCTTGCCTTTCAGGCTGAAAAAAACCCTACTTTCAGACTCTTCCATAACCCTGTCCTGGTGATGATTTTGGTTACTTTCCTTAGGAAGTTTCTAAGCTTTCCCATGGGTTTTGACAATGAACAATCAGATTGTAAAAATTTCTTACGTTTGAATACACTACAGCTTGTATACTCGGGCATAACTTTTTCTGATGGGGGTGGGAGAGTGTTCCAGGCAGGTCACCTAGTATGATTAAGCCCAGCACCTGGCATCTGGCACAGGATGGTTCAGAGGGTGGGACTGGCAGAACACTGAAATTCGGCACAGAGGTTACCTTGCCATGCCATGTACCCTGGCACAGGCCTGCATGCATCTAGAGGAAGGAAAACTTTTCTCTAATTTCTCTGCTCATAGAGGCTCTTTTAATTTAATTTAACTTTTTTTTTTTTTTGAGATGGAGTTTTGCTGTTGTTACCCAGACTGGAGTGCAATGGCATGATCTCAGCTCACTGCAACCTCCGCCTTCTGGGTTCAGGCAATTCTCCTGCCTCAGCCTCCCGAGTAGCTGGGACTACAGTTGCGCACCACCATGCCCAGCTAATTTTTGTATTTTTTTTTTTTAGTAGAGACGGGGTTTCACCTTGTTGACCAGGATGGTCTCGATCTCTTGACCTCGTGATCCATCCACCTCGGCCTCCCAAAGTGCTGGGATTATAGGCGTGTGCCATGATGCCCGGCCTTATTTTTTATTTTTAAGGGTCCATAGTAGGTATACATATTTATGAGGTACATGAAATACTTTGATATAGACATGCAATATATAATAATCATATCATGGAAAATGAGGTATCCATCCCCTTAAGCATTTATCCTTTGTGTTATAAACAATGCAGTTATACTCTTTTAGTTATTTTTAAATGTATAATCAAATTATTATTGACTATAGTCACCTTGTTGTGTTATCAAATACTAGATCTTCCTCATTCTTTCTAACAATTTTTTTTTTTGTACCCATTAAACATATCCACTTTTCCTCTTCTCCATACTACCCTTTCCAGCCTCTGGTAACCAATCTTCTACTCCCTGTCTCCATGAGTTCAATTGTTTTGACTTTTAGCTCCCACAAATAAGTGAGAACATGCAAACTTTGCCTTTCTGTGCCTGGCTTATTTCACTTAATGCAACAACCTCCAGTTCCATCCAGGTTGTTGTAGATGACAGGATCTCATTTTTTTCTTATGGCTGAATAGTACTCTATTGTGCATACATGCCACATTTTCTTTATCCATTCATCCGCTCATGAACACTTAGGTTGCTTCCAAATCTTGGCTATTGTGAACAGTGCTGCAACAAACATGGGAGTACAGGTATTTCCTTGATATACTGATTTCCTTTACTTGGGGGTACATCCAGCAGTTGGATTGCTGGGTCATATGGTAGCTGTATTTGTAGTTTTCTTGAGGTACCCAGAGAAGCTTCTGTCTGCTAGCCCTCTGCCTGGAGGGGTCACATTTTCTAATTTGCACCCAAGTGTCTGTTGAGCACGCCTTGCCCTCCTCCTCCGCCATCAGCAGCAAATGAAAACCAAAGGATCAGTCTACATGACTTCTTGGTATGAAGCTGATAATTCAGATCCCATCATTTAATAATTCCAGTTTGGATTGTTTTTAATATAATAATACCAGTTTTCATTGAATTTCATAAGTCATCTTTCTGCTTACTCTAGTTCTTATGAGCTTTTCCAAAAGGTTACTTTTTCTCTGCACTGATTTCATATTCAGCATCAACTTCAGTGAAATACCATCTGGAAGATTAAACCATATATTATGTGTTCCAGGTAATTTGCAATCATTGTAGAAAACATTGCTTACCATACCAATCTTTGGGGGGAATATCTCTTCCAGCACATTTTCCTTCACCCAAAAAAAAAAGCTGCCCATTCTCTCTAAGCAGTTCTGTACATACAGCAAAATATTACCTCTAGTTCTGGGGGTACCTAAATTTTTTAAATAATTTTTGGTGTAGAATCTTAGTAGTTTTTTGAACGTCTAGACAAATGGCTATTGCTCTATCTTATCTTTAAATTCATTGATGTTCCCAAAGAGCCATTTTAGTGTGGTCCTGTCTCCAGAAAACCATGCTTCCTTTTCCAGAGTAGGTTGCTTGCCTCCCTTTATGAGAGATTCTATCAGCCTGACTCCCTGTCTGTATAGGGGAATTAGAATCTCAGGCAGCTCTATCCAGTGAAAATTTCTGCAATGATGGAAATGTTCTATATTTGTGCTCCCTAATAGGGTAAGCACCAGCCACATGTGTAATGTGACTGAGGTGCTGAATTTTTAATTAATTAAATTTTAATTTTAATAGCCATTTGTGGCAAGTGACTACTTAATGGAATAGTACAGGTCCAAGGCCTTCTCTGGAACCCTTTTCATGAATGGACGTCACGCTAAGTCCCTCCTTCACAGTAATTGCTTATAACAAAATGCTGCTGCTTCTTGTCAGCAATCCCATAGCTTCTTCCCCAAGTTCTTGTGAAATTAATTATCTTATGTGTTACATAAATTTTTCTGACCCTGAATTTTTTATTAGTAAATATTACAGTTTTGTTTTGTTTTCCTTAGATAAGGCCTCGCTCTATCATTCAGGCTGGAGTGCAGTGGTGTGATCACAGCTCACAGTAGCCTCAGCCTCCTGGGTTTAGGTGATCCTCCCACCTCAGCCTCCCAGGTAGCTGGAACTACAGGTGCACGCCACCACACCCAGCTAATTTTTGTATTTTTTTGTAGAGATGAGGTTTCACTATGTTGCCCAGGGTGGTCTTAAGCTTCTGAGCTCAAGTGATCTGCCCACCTCGGCCTCCCAAAAGTTTTGGGAATACAGTTGTGAGCCACTGTACCCAGCCAAATATCACTTTTACATTAATAAACCCCTGTAAACTAGATGCCTAGAACTTAGGAGTAATTCCTTTGCTCCTTTTAGTTTTACCTTCTTGAGACTGGTATTTGGAAAGTTGTGTATATTTTTGTTTCCACAATTGTAAGGCATTCACACTTTGCCTAGGAAAGTTGCTGTATTTGAAGGGTATCTTGTGAAAAATGAAACGGTTAATGTTTGTAAAATGTGTACCAGAAAAATGTGTTTAAATTTTCTTTCTAGTACAGTCTTGAAAACTTAGGTATTATAATCATCTACAAATGGAATTTACAAAAAACAGTCATCACAATCGCAGGTTTCAAAGAATATGATCTTTCAAAAGAAAATAATATACAGGAAAGAGAAAAAGGTGCTTGTAATCTGACTTTTCTGGTGACTGTAGGCTAAATTCTTATATTAAAGTCTGACAAATTTATTTTATTGAGATAATTTTGATAGAAAATCTTTTTTTTTTTTTTTTTTTTGAGATGGAGTTTCACTCTTGTTGCCCAGGCTGTGAAGCACAACGGCTCGATCTAGGCTTGTGGCAACCTGTGCCTCCCGGGTTCAAGCAGAGAATCTTTTATCTCAAGAAAATATTTTGCTGTGCTCATTCTTTCATTTACTTGTTCAATGAATTTCTTGGATTATCTGCTATGAGCCAGCATTGTGGTAGACACTTGATAAGTAATACGGTGCCACCCTACATAATCTGTGGGAAAGGATACGTCCTAGGCAAGAAAAAATCTTACTATGGTACAGTTTCAAGGCTTTTCCTGATAGAGTAAGTTCCGTTGCAAGAGAACTATGAATGAACCACTTCAATCTCTCTTTCTTTTTTCTTTTCTTGAGACAGGGTCTCATCCTATCAGCCAAGCTGGAGTGCAGAGGTGCAATCTCTTTTCACGGCAGCCTCAACCATCCAGACACAAGTAATCCTCCCACCTCAGCGTCCCAGGTAGCTGGCACTACAGGCACACGCCATGAAGCCTAGCTAATTTTTTAATTTTTTGTAGAGATGGGGTTTCACCATGTTGCACAGGCTGGTCTCAAACTCCTGTGCTTAAGCAATCCACATGCCTTGGCCTCCCAAAGTGCTGGGATTACAGGCATGAGCCACTGCACCCAGCCCCACTTTGATCTTTCTAATAAATGACTACTCAACTGTTTAAGACTATAAATCAGCTTGATGAATAGTAAGGGATCTTAAATATTACTGTCTTTGGTATGCTGGGGACAATTGGGCTTGTCAGAGAGTCTGTAGGCTGGGGACTCTTCCAGTGGTTCCCATCTTTCTCATCTTCCTCAGAATAAAACCCAAAGTCATTCTGTATCCTCTCAGGTCTTATGTGACAGGCCCTGCTCCACCCCTACCAACTCATCCTCTGCTGTTCTCTCCCTCATCCTTTCTGCTCCAACCACTCTGGTCCCCCTGCTGTTTTCCAAACAAAGAAGCAAACTCCATCTCCAAGCTCATCCCCACCTGAAGGTACCTACAATCACAGACCACCTCCCGCCCCTGCCTTGTTAGCTTCTATTCCTTTCCTTTGCCTTTTTTCTTATTACTTATCCCCTCCCAACATAAGATTCATTATTTATTATTTGTCTCCTCTTATAGAATATAAGCTTCATGATGGCAGGGACTTTGCGTTGTAGCAAGCATGAAACAGTGCCTGCCTCTTAGAAGGCCCTCAGTAATGTTCTTTTCGAATGAACAAATGATACATGTTTTGTACGTATTTTACTAGGTTGAATCACTCACCTTTCTATATCTAAGTTTAAAGGAGAGAAGTTGTACCTTATTAAATTGCCCCTTAAGAATGTTAGGAAAGGCTGGGTGCAGTGGCTCATGCCTTTCCTAATTTTGGATCACCTGAGGTCAGGAGTTCAAGATCAGCCTGGCCAATATGGTGAAACCTCGTCTCTCTAAAAATACAAAAATTAGCCAGGTGTGGTGATGGGTGCTTGTAATTCCAGCTACTCAGAAGGCTGAGGCAGGAGGATTACTTGAACCCAGGGGACAGTGGTTGCAGTGAGCCGAGATCACAAGGCTTCACTCCAGCCTAGGTGACAAGAGACTCTGTCTAAAAAAGAAATGTTAGAAAGATAATTAATGTTATTCAGATTTGACCTGCTGGAGGACAAACTATTCTAAAACTCAAGTTTTTTATTTTATTGAAATAATCCCAAGCCATACATTCATACAACTAAAATGAATATAGAAGAATGGCATACAACTATAATAGAAATTCTATAAGAACCAGTAAACCTCAAAATGAGATAATGCTGCAGGGCACAGTAGCTATGCCTTTAATCCTAGCACTTTGCGAGGCCTTAAGCAGGTGGATCACCTGAGGTGAGGAGTTCGAAACTGTCCTGGCCAACATGGTAAAACCCTGTTTCTCCTAAAAACACAAAAATTAGCCAGGCGTGGTGGCGAATGCCTGTGGTCTCAGCTCCTCAGGAGGCTGAGGCAGGAGAATTGCTTGAACTCGGGAGGCAGAGGTTGCAGTGAGCCGAGATCATGTCACTCTGCACTTCAGTCTGGGTGACAGAGCAAAATTCCATCTCAAAAAAAGAAAGAGATAATTCTTATGCTGATGCTTATAAATCATTCCTTATGTTTAGAGTGTGAAGATTAAGAAGGAAAGAGACTTGCACATAGACCAAGGGTGTTAATGGAAGGCAGAGGGAAAGTTCAAATCTTCAATGCCTCTTTGCATTCAAATTCTCGGTCTCAGCACAGGGAAAGTGTCCTTCAATCCAGGTATTCCACAGTGCCATAAATGAAGGGTCATTTAAGCAAAACTTCTGCTACACTTTAAACGTCTGTCCCCTCCAAAACTCATGTTTAAACTTAATTGTCACTGTAATGGTATTAAAAGGTATGACCCATAGAGGTGATTGGGTATTAAACCACCCCCACGGGTTAGTTTAATTCCTTTTGTAAAAAGGAGTTTTAGGAATGGATTCTCTTTCTTGGCTCTTTTGCTCTTCTGCCATTTGAGGAAAAATGTTCCTCCCTTCTGGGTAATGCAGGATTTAAGGCGCCATCTTGGAAGTCATAATCCAGACCTTTCCAGGCACCAAACCTACCATCACCTTGATCTTGAACTCCCAGCCTCCGGAACTATGAGAAGAAAATCTGTTGTTTATAAATACCTCATTTCTGGTATTCTATTATAACTGTACAAAACAAACTGAGATACCTTCCCTGTCCCCTGGCAAACCCACATTCACCACTTGAGGCAGTTAAAAAGTTAGTTTTTGTTCTCTATTTTTCATGTTAATTTTTAATCGTGGGAAGGAAATTTTATGGCAGTAGGAGTTAACTAACTCACTTCAATATTCGCAAACTTTGAGAGCCATAAACTTATTTTTAAACTTTCCATCGGCTGGGATACATTTATCTGCAAGTTACAGAAATCTTAACTGAAATGGCATTTATAATAAGCACATTTACAGGCTTACATATGGAAAATCCTGAGGATGAATGGAAAATAGAGTTAAATTATCCTATAGTTCAATAATAATATAATAAAAAATGTAAGTTCTATCTTTGTCTTTCATCATCCCCTTCATCCGAAAGCTTGTTCTCCTCATACATAGTTGTAGACTGGGTGCCAGTAGTAATCAAGGTTGGGCAATGTGCATATTTTTGTAAACAGGAGAGATCAGACCCTCTCCCTCAAACTTGAAACAAAAATATTTATTGATTGAGCCCATCATATGCCACCTCTGAACCTAATTATCACCAGGAAAATGCTTTGTGCTGATTGGTTTAAGCCTGGGTATGCTAATCACTAGCAAAAGGGATGGGATGGTTATGACTGGTTTAGGCCAGAGGTCAGCAAACTGTAGATCCAGGCCAAATCCTGCTTGCCAGCTGTTTGGGGGAAGTTTTATTAAAACACAGTTATGTCTTCCTTTGTTTATGGCCACTTTTACTGCAACAGCAGAATTCAATAGCTCCAACAAAGACCATGAAGCCCCAAAACCTCTACTATTTACTCTTTGGCCCTTTACAGAAAAAGTTTGCCAAGCCCTGGTTTACATTAACGTGGGTCTACTTCGGCCCTGTGTTTAATTCCCTCAACTATGATACTCCTACACAGAGAGGGAAAGTTTGGACTCCATGTGGATCTCCTCCCATGTCAACCTAAGGTTATTTTTTTCTTTGGCTCTTTCCTAAGCAAAGCTGAAAAAGAACTGAGCACACAAATTTCAGAATGAAAGCCTTTACTTTCAAAAGCACATTGACTCCAGCAGTATTTCTGTCTTCCAGAGTGATAAGTATCCGTTCCTGACATTGATCTGTGTTCCAGCCTTGACTGTATATTGTTTTGTTGGATTAACTTGAAGTTATTTGTTAATTCCATGGAACCAGACTATCCAAACTATCTGCCAGATCTTCAACCCACCAACAGAGTTAGATGGAATTCCCCAGAGTCCTGCTGCAGTCATAGAAGAAACATCAGCCCTAAAAATAGGGCACTGCTTTGCAATGCCTGGTCAGTCACAGGCAGAATGGCTCCTTTCCACGTTCACATCAGTGATTTTCTTTTTTTCTTTTTCTTTTTTTGAGTTGGAGTCCTGCTCTGTCATCTAGGCTGGAGTGCAATGGCACAATCTTGGTTCACTGCAACCTACGCCTCCCGGGTTGAAGCGATTCTCCTGCCTCGGCCTCCCCAGTAGCTGGGATTACAAGCATGCACCACCACGCCCTGCTAATTTTTGTATTTTTAGTAGAGACAGGGTTTCACCATGTTGGCCAGGCTGGTATCTAATGTCTGACCTCAGGTGATCCACCCACCTCAGCCTCTAGCAGTGATGGGATTGCAGGCATGAGCCACCGTGCCCAACCTCACATCAGTGATTTTCCAGATAGGTAAGTGATTTCCTGTCCAAACAGCAATCTGACCTTTCTTTTAAAAATAGCTTTTCTGGATATCAGCCCTTTGTCAGATGGGTAAACTGCAAAAATTTTTTCCCATTCTGTTGGTTGCCGATCCACTCTAGTGACTGTTTCTTTTGCTGTGCAGAAGCTGTGGAGTTTCATTAGGTCCCATTTGTCTATTTTGGCTTTTGTTGCCAATGCTTTTGGTGTTTTGTTCATGAAGTTTTTGCCTACTCCTATGTCCTGGATAGTTTTGCCTAGATTTCCTTCTAGGGTTTTTATCGTGCCAGGTATTATGTTTAAGTCTTTAATCCATCTGGAGTTAATTTTAGTGTAAGGTGTCAGGAAGGGGTCCAGTTTCTGCTTTCTGCACATGGCTAGCCAGTTTTCCCAACACCATTTGTTGAACAGGGAATCCTTTCCCCCTTGCTTGTTTTTGTCAGGTTTATCAAAGATTGTATAGTTGTAGATATGTTGTGTTGCCTCCGGTGCCTCTGTTTTGTTCCATTGGTCTATATCTCTGTTTTGGTACCAGTACCATGCTGTTTTGATTACTGTAGCCTTGTAGTATAGTTTGAAATCCGGTAGTGTGATCCATCTGACAAAGGGCTGATATCCAGAATTTACAAAGAACTCAAACGGATTTACAGGAAAAAAACAAACAAGCCCATTCAAAAGTGGGCAAAGGATATGAACAGACACTTTACGAAAGAAGACATATATGAGGCCAACAATCATATGAAAAAATGCTCGTTGTCACTGGTCATCAGAGAGATGCAAATCAAAACCACATTGAGATACCATCTCACGCCAGTTAGAATGGCGATCATTAAAAAATCTGGAGACAACAGATGCTGGAGAGGATGTGGAGAAAAAGGAACACTTTTACACTGTTGGTGGGAGTGTAAATTAGTTCAACCATTGTGGAAGACAGTGTGGCGATTCCTCAAGGCCTTAGAAATAGAAATTCCATTTGACCCAGCAATCCCATTACTGGGTATATATCCAAAAGACTATAAATCATTCTACTATAAGGACACATGTACATGAATGTTCATTGCAGCACTGTTTACAATAGCAAAGACCGGGAATCAACCCAAATGCCCATTGATAATAGACTGGATTGGAAAAATGTGGCACATATACACCATGGAATATTATGCAGCAATCAGAAATGATGAGTTTGTGTCATTTGTAGGGACATGGATGAATCTGGAGAACATCATTCTTAGCAAACTGACAGAAGAACAGAAAATGAAACACCGCATATTCTCACTCATAGGCGGGTGATGAAAAATGAGAACACATGGACACAGAAAGGGGAGTACTAAACACTGGGGTCTATTGGGGGGAAAAGGGGAGGGCCAGTGGGAGGGGGAGGTGGGGAGGGATAGCCTGGGGAGAAATGCCAAATGTGGGTGATGGGGAGAAGGAAAGAAAAGCACACTGCCATGTGTGTTCCTACGCAACTGTCTTGCATGCTCTGCTCATGTACCCCAAAACCTAAAATCCAATAAAAAATTTAAAAAAATAAATAAATAAATAAAAATAGCTTTTCTCATTTATTTTTATTATGACAAGAGCAATGCATGTCCATTGCAGAAACATTAGAAACACAGATAACCAAAGGACAAAAAAAAAAAGAAAACTTGTCACCTTCCCACACTCCCAGGGAACTTTAAAAGTAAACAGTATGTTCTGGAGATGTAGTCTGCCCTCCAGATGGTCTGAACTGGCTTTGACTTTTCCAGCAGGAAGTCAAAATGGAAGATTTTAATTTTTAGCTCCTATATTCATGAAGTTACTAAATGGGCCTATTCTTTGACTAGCCTTTCCAAGGGTCTTTATTTTTATTAAATTGTGAATTTTCTGACTGTTTAAAGAAATTTATGGAAAAGGGCAGGGTTTGAGAAGTTGCTGTTTTGAATAACTTATTGTTATGTACACCTTTTAGAGTCTTACGTACATCTCTTTCAAATATGAAAGAGAACCTATTTCTCTTCATTTGGACTAGTACATCTAATTCTATCTCATTTTGTACATAAAAGGGAGCCAACTTTTCTGAAATATAGGGTTGGGAAAGTATGCTCAGCTTCACGAATCCTCATTTAGGCACACCTGTGGGTTTACTAATGCTCATTATAGAAACCACTTGAAAGTGCCCCAACACTGGTTTGTTTCCAAGACATCAAATGGGAACAACATCAGTTTTAGGACTAGAATCGACTATAGGTTGGGATTCAGTACCATCCAGGTCCTGCAGTGATCTGAGTGTAGGATTTGGGCCAACGCTGTAATTTTAACCAGGCCTTACTTCAGAGAGTGGTGTTTTCCCCTGCTCCAAGCACCCACCCCACATGCATTATTTCTTGATGGAGTCTACACAGTACAGCTGACACCATGGGTTGTAGTAAACTGGACCATTCTTATCCTAAGGATAATTCTGTTTTAAAAAGTATGAGCTCTGAATACCTGGAAGAGAGGTGAATGAGGTTAAAAGCATGCTGGCTCTGGGACCCGGGCTGTCTGAATTTGAATCCTGGCTTCATCCTTACAGGCAAGGGATCCTGGGCGAGGTCCTTGACTTCTCTAGATCTCATTTTCTTCATAGATACAGTATTTCACAGAGTTGGCTGCTGTGAAGGAGAAAGGCAATACATGGGCTACAAACTTAAGCCCAATATACTATGTAAGTATTAGCCCTACCATTATGGGGGAACGGGAAGGGGGAGTCACATCCAGAATGGGGAAGCTGGAGCTCTGAAATGCACTTCTCTTCACAACATCACCTGCTGCATAATCCATATTTACAAGGTTCCACCTACCCAGAACTGCACAGTTCATGACTAGACTTTCTGCATCAGGTTGACTCTGTGAAAGCAGGGGTGGGTGTGATGGGTGGGGTGGCTGGAGTGTTGTCTTTCAGTCAAGTAATTTTTTCCTTAAACAGATTTTTTTTTTTGCACAGCTATAAATTTACAGAAGATTGAGAATATAACTGAATTCCCATACATGGCAATTCAGTTTTTCCTATTACTAGGGGAATTATTAGCACGCCACATTAGAAAGGTACATTTGTTACCATTAATCAACCAATATTGACACATTATTATTAAAGTTCATATCCTCTTCATACATTCTTCAATTTTTACCCAGTGTCCTTTTTCTGTTCTAGGGTTCCATCCAGGATATCACATTACACTTGGTTGTCACCTTAGACTCCTCGTGGCTGTGACAGTTTCTCAGACTGTGTTTTTGATGGCCTTGATAGTTTGGAAGAGGAATGGTCTGGCATTTCATAGAACATCCCTCAGTTGGGATGCGTCTGATATTTTTCTCATCATTATAATAGAACGGGGTTACTGGTTTTGGGAGGAAGACCACAGAGGCAAATGCTATTTTCATTTCATTGTGTCAAGAGTACATGCTGTCAGGGTGACTTCTCACTGATGGGGTGACTCTGGAGCCCCCGGGTGAAGGAGAGTTTGTCATGTTGTCCACAGTAACACCCCTCTCCCCGCCCTTTTTCATACTGTGCTCTGAGGGGAAGTGGCTCTGTGCTGCCTGCACTTAAGGAGTGGGCGTTACCCTGCACCTCCTTCAGGACAGAATAGCTACAGAAGTCATCTGCCACTCTTCTATGGGAGATCTGTCTTTTCTCCTCAAGTAAGTTTTCCCATCTAGTCTTGGCTTGAATGAATTATTTTATTTTCACTGAACGCCGGCTAAAAAATAGCATGAAGCCAATTCCCCCAGATTGATGGAATTTTCTGTTGAGTGCCACAGTTGGCAGATCTGGAATTAGTAATTCCTTGCTAACCCTATACGGAAAGACCAAAAAATGAATAAGGACTTAACAATAAAATGAGTGGGATGGTCAAAACCAATATAAATGAATTGCTGTGAGCCGAATGGAAAATCATCCTTTGGCAAGTTCCAACCGGTTACCTCTGCATGCCCTGAGAATGTGCTTTCCGTGTTCCAGGACACTGGGCACCCTTCGGAGGCATGCATCCTGCCCCTCCCCGAAAAGGAAGCAATCTCCATGCCTCCCTTAAAACACACATGCTCAGACTGTCCTAGGATTACCATGCTCTTAAAAATCATCCCCCCGCACACACACACCCTTCTATTTATTTAGAATAAAAGCCATGTCTTACTTAGAATAATTTGCTGGGTAGCCAAAAATCCACTTGAACTTTTCCTTGGAGAGAATCCTTCCTTGTAAAACTAAAAAGTATACGCTTTGGGTTGTGCATTTGAAAGAAAATGGGAGAAGATTATTGTTGGATCAGCCTGTAAAGTTTCTACATCTGTTTGGTCAAACATTAGCTACCATTATCTTCATTCTATCAGTATATATATTTTTTTCTCTGAAAGCAATTCAAAATTTGCTCCCCATACATGAAACTCACAGACATAGGCTAGTGTTGTACATTTCTCCAAAGTTTACCTTGAGATGGAAAGACCTCTAATGTGCTAGCAGGTTCCTTGCACCCACCCCCTCCTTGGGTCGGGCACAGCCTAGTTGCAGCATTCCACGGCTCTGACACATCTCCTTGGAAACCTACCCATTGCCTGGTATATAGCAACCTGCATTCCCCAGTGACAGAGACCTTGATTCCTGTCTTATCCTGTTCCTCCATGCTTTCACACACATCTGAGGCCAGGCCTTCCTTTTAATCTATTATCTCAGGCCATTAAAATGAGCAGAAAGAAAAAAAGCCCTTAAACAGTGCCAGTGTAATTGTGGCGAAGGTTCTTAAAAAGAATTATCATGGCCATTTCAGAGCCTCCTCAATTTCCCCATTTCCTGTAAATGCAGCAAATGGAGAACTGCCAGAAAGTTCAGGGAAGGAGATGTTGGGCTCGCAGGTGGATTCTGGCCAACTAAACCCCTGATGACAGTATTTTTCTAAAGGATGGCACTCCATTTCCAGATTAGGCACAGTCCCACCTTCATTTAACAAATCAGGTGTCCTCACTGTGTCACCCACTGGCTAAAGCATGATTATCATCATCCTTCTGGGAGATTTTGGATCTCGTCCATTCTTAACCATTATTTTTATTCAGCACTACAGTTAATACAGACAGTATAAGTGAAAGTTTTGCTCACCCTTTGCTCACTTGGAAATTTTAGAAATCTTTATTTTTTAAAATGAGATTATTCATATGAGCTTGTATTCTTCAGATATTTTTTCTTTTTAATTAACTCAATTGCTCGATGGGATTGGGGGTGGAGGGGAGGGATCCAGCCAATCTAAGGGCTTTGATTAATGTTTTATAGGTAGGTAGTGTACCTACAGAGGTACACCAAAAGAATACCAATTTGCAGAATGCATATGCAACCACAAAAGGAAATACAGTAATCTGATATTTGGTTAGATTAAATCAGATATCCCTATTTAAACCACTGGCTTTACAGAAATTACTCAAGTGTACTTCATCAACCCCAAGCATGTACACTAGGGTTCATGTGGGATTCAAACCCACCTTTTTGTATCAAGGAGTCTCATCAAGTGTCCGTCATGTGTCTGTGTGCAGGATGCAAAGAGCCGGGGCATCCATGAGTCACGATGTGTCATTCATGGCCTATGGGCTGCCAGTGAACAAAGATTATATTAGGCTTTAGTTGAGAAATAAAACTTCAGAACAATGTACTGAAGTGGCTTCAACTAGGACAGGATTGAAAGAGAGAAAAATGTGATTACTTAACCAAATAAATTCTCTAGTAAAACACCTACCTCAGCTATTCACTACTGTGATCCCATCTAGATGGTGCCATTTCAATCAACTGTACTTCTTCCACAACCTCAGTTTCAAGCACCCCATCTCTAATCACCACCGCTGATTCCTGAGTGCTCAGACTTTAATAATGCCTCCGCCCTGGAGCCTACAATCCATTGAACCTGCCACCTTTGCACTTCTCCCATCTTCCCTTTCCATCACAGCCCTCCTAACCCATCTTAAATTCCATGGTCAGTCATTAGAGTCCGTCCTTCACACACACCCACAACTTACTGCCTCACTTTGAATTCATGTTCATTAACTTCAAGGGGTTCTTAAGACACCTGGCCATCAGATCCATTTCCCCAGTCCATTGCTCTCCTGTTCCCCTCAAAGCCCATTTCATACTTTCCCTTTTTCTTCAAGCCTTCCACATCTCCTTTCTCATGTCACTCTCTGCTAATGACTTATTTCCTAAGACACACAAAAACACAGAAGCACTCAGAAGAGAACTTCTGCCACACACTTCCACTGCCACATCCCACAATTTGCCTACCTCCACCTTCCCCACCATCACGTAGCCCATCTCAGGCCAACAGGAGGGCCCCTCCCTCACCTTCATCGAGGATAGCACTCAAGGATTCACTACCTGCATCGTTGGCTTTTCTCCCTTCTAGGATATTGCCCACCCACCTACAAACATGCTATTGGTTTTTCCCCTCTTGAAAAAACAAAACAGGCTGGGTGCACTGGCTCATGCCTGTAAACCCAGCACTTTGGGAGGCTGAGAAGGGCAGACCATGAGGTCAGGAGTTTGAGACCATCCTGGTCAACATGATGAAACCCCGTCTCTACTAAAATACAAAAATTAGCTGGGCGTGGTGGCGTGTGCCTGTAATCCCAGCTACTCAGGAGGCTGAGTCAGGAGAATCTCTTGAACCAGGGAGGCAGAGGTTGCAGTGAGCTGAGATTGCACCATTGAGCCTGGGTGACAGAGCAA
The DNA here is from genome assembly GCF_049354715.1 of Callithrix jacchus. Taxonomy (NCBI): domain Eukaryota; kingdom Metazoa; phylum Chordata; class Mammalia; order Primates; family Cebidae; genus Callithrix; species Callithrix jacchus. The sequence goes on along the minus strand of NC_133519.1, from coordinate 41,338,284 downwards.
GACTCCGTCTCAAAAAAAAAAAAAAAACTGCTTTGAACCCACGCTATACTTTAGCTTCTGCCCTATTTTTCTGCTCCTCTCTATGGCAATTAGGTTTTTGCCTCCACTGTTCCAGTGAAACTGCCTATATGCAGGTTTCCAGGGCCTTCCATGTTGTAAACTCAATGGCCAGTTCTCAGCCATAATCTCCTTGGCCCTATCAGCATCATTTAACATAACTGATCATTTCTTTATCCTTAAAACACTTTCTTGGTTTCCAAGACATTGTGCTCATGAAGCATCTCCTTCTCAGTCTACTTTGCTGAATCCTTCTCTGTCGACCTCTTCACATAGGAGTGGCCTCTTACTGTAGAAGCAGCACTGGAAGCTCAGGCCTTGTATCTCTTTTATGTCTATGCTCAATCCTTTGGTTTTCCCACCTAGTTTCAAAGCTTTAAGCATATCTGCTGAGGACTTACAAATTTCTGTCTTCAGCCTGCTTGCACAGCTGTCCTGAACACAATGCTCACGCATCCAACTGCACAATCAAATCTCCATTTAGATGGATAATTAATATCACCAATGTCATACACACAAAGCTGAACTCCTGCGGTTCTGTGCCCCTAGACCTCTTCTGCCTTGGTCTTCCATATCCTTGTTCAGTCCAAGCATCTTAAAATCATTCTTGACTCTTTTCTGTCACAGCAAATCTTGCTGTCTTACTCTGCCTTCAGATCAGAATCAGAATTGGATCACTTCTCATCAGCCTCCACTGCAGTCATCTTGACTCAAGCCCCTTGTCTTTGCATGGATAATTGTCATTGCATCCCCTCTCCTCTCCCTATTTTTGCCCTTGTCCCACTTTGGTCTACCCTAATACAACTGCCAGACAACTCCTATTATAGTATGACTCAGGTCATGTCATTCCTTGTTATAGAGGTATCCAGGACATTCTATCTCACTCTGAGCAAAAGCCAGTCTTTGTGATGGCATCAAAGCCAACACCACCTGTCCTGCCCCACCTCCCACCCCATGAGTCTCACTGTCTTCCTTCTCACACAGCCCAGCCATGGGCCACTTCCACTGCAGGACCTTTGCCCTTGCTGGTGCCTCTGCCTGGAACGTGCTTTCTCTAGATATCTATGTGGATCCAGTCTTCAATCAAATGCCATTTCCTTAAAGAGGCTTTCTCTACCATCTTGTATAAATTTGCAAGCTCTCCCTACCCCCAAACATGTTCTTCCCAACTTTATTTTTTCCCAACTTTATTTTTCTTCATAAAACTTTCTCTGCTATTAGACATTGGTATGCAACTTAGGGGCAGTATACCAGGGAGGTGGAGATATGGGTAGGTCCTAGAGTCAGTTTGCCTGAGTTCAAAGCTTGACTGTTCATGTACCAGGTACTCAAGATGGAATCTCTCTATTCTTCACTTTTCTCATCTGTAGAATGAGAATAACCATAGTACCCATTTCATCAGGTTGCTGGCTTAATATTTGTAAAGTGCTTAGAACAGCATCTGGACCATATTAGGTGCTACATGGTTAGCTAACACTGTATATATTTCATCTATCTTTCTTTTATCCTGCCTCCCCCCACTGGAATATGAGTTTCATGAGGACAGGCATTTTTGTCTGTTCTATATGCCACTATAGCCTTATCATACAGGACAGAGCCTCATCTAGAGCTGCTTCTCACCATATATTTGTAGGACGGCAGGTCATTGTAGCTTCTTAGGTACTCAAGAGTCAGTAAGGAACCCTTGCTGAAAATTTTCTTAATAGAATGATGTGCATTTTAACAACAACTAGAGTTCTGCTGCAGACATTGGCACTGGCCTAGATAAATCTGCTAATCATTCACAGATGGCAAGCCTCTTCTAGATTATTTCAGAAGTCACAGAAAAGACTCTCAGAATGCTAGGTGGGCATGCGCCCTTCCTATTTTAGTACTAGGTCAATAGCTATCAAAAATATAATTTTCTTTTTTGAGACAGAGTCTCGCTGTGTTGCCTAGGCTGGAGTATAGTGGTGTGATCTTGGCTCACTGCAACCTCCGCCACCCGGGTTCAAACGATTCTCCTGCCTCAGCCTTCTGAGTAGCTGGGATTACAGGCACACACCAACATGCCCTGCTAATTTTTGCATTTTTAGTAGAGATGGGGTTTCACCATGTTGGTCAGGCTGGTCTCAAACTCCTGACCTCGTGGTCCACCCTCCTCAGCCTCCCAAAGTGCTGGGATTACAGGCGTGAGCCACCACACCTGGCCCAAAATAATTTTTTTAATAAAAGGGATCTAACTGAGGTGTACTAATCATAAATCAAAACCTCTCTTCCTTTGAGCTGGAGCTGCAAGGAAAATAAATAAATATCAAAAAAATAAAAAACACAAAACCTCTCTCGGTGTTTTCTGACCCGAGTATTCTTCACAGGGCCACTTTAGGAGAGTAAATATCCACAGAGTACTCTGTGGCCCCCAGTCAAATGGGATCCAAAAATATAGGACACAATTATTCTGTGCCAACTCCTGAGCTCCAGGAAAAAGGACTCAGAAGGGTAAGCTTAAGAGTTCATATCTTTCAACTCGATGAAATAGCATTGTTTTGGTTGTTGTTGCTGTGTTGTTTTGTTTTCATAAAAACAAACCTAGCACCAAGTCCTGGCTGAAAAGTCGGGGTCTAAGTCCTTGCCGTTCAGTTTGTGTTCTGTTTGGTATGATACACACTTGGAGCAGGCTCGGGTCTGAGAGCAACCCCAAAACTACCATTTCTGATATGCAGTTTGATAAGGATGGAGGCGGAAGGAATTCTCTTTTAAGAAGTGATGTTTAAGAATGGAGTTGTGCCTCTTCCATTTTTGAGACTAAAAGGCTTAACTGAAAAGATAGTGAAGGCTCTGCCCAATCCAGCCATTCATAGGTGAACACATGCCTCCGGCTCTTTTTCTTCCTTTGGTAAAAGTCTGATTCTGTAGCCTCTGGCCATGTTCAGGCGGCAGGGCACTCCCCTGGGAACCACACCCACCTTCATCACGCAGTGAGCACACCAAACAGGTTCGCCTGGCTAGACGGTGGCTGAGGTGTCTGCGGCAGAGGGAAGTACAGTCATGCACACGCCCGATGACGGAGCCACCGATGGACACCTCCACATGATCCTTCAATTGCTCTGCTATCCCCTGGCTTAAAATAAACAGAATAACTGCACAAAGGTGGATTTCCTGTGTAAGGAGAGCAGGGCTCATGGGCCCCTTCCCAGCCCTGTGCTTACTTTTGCAATCGTATTTTATTTTTTAAAGAGGACTCACATATTGTACAAGCCTCAGGCCCCACAAAAACTTGTTTGCCATGACTGTACTAAATTTTGTAAACTGTTTCATATACTTACCTGTTTATGTGAACCACTTTATAAGGTTGTGTTGTGCCCATTTACCAGAAACACAGGCAAGGTTGAGAGATAACCTGAGTCCACACAGCTAAATTGTCCATGAACTATGGCCACTCAGTAGGGCCTAAGGGTTAATTGAACTTGTTTTGATGTCTTTAGGTATTTTTACTGGTTGTCCTGATTTCAAATGCATCTCCCACATTAAAAGACCTGGCTCTCTTTTGTTTTATGCTCATGGAACTGTTCAGAACAAATGTGCCAAATCCTAGCAGTAGAGGGTATTGATGAACCCAAGGAAGCCAAGCCCATTCTACTATCTCTCAGCCTGTTCACATCTATGAAGAGAAATTGCCATTTAGGCCTGTAATCCCAGCTGTCCAGGAGCCTGAAGCAGGAGAATCACTGGAACCCAACAGGCAGAGGCTGCAATGAGCCAAGATGGCGCCACTACACTCCAACCTAGGTGACAGGTTGACACCGTCTCAAAAAAAAGAAATTGCCATTTATAAAACCTTATGAAAAGTACAGAAACCAATTAGGAACTAAAATGCTTATATTAAAAGATTTTAAAAATCAGCATCAGTTGTATCATTCTCCACCTAGTTTTTCAGAAGGCTTTTGTCTTCCATAGATGGAACATCTTGATTAATTAACCAAAGAAATATTTATATAATACTTACAGTATTTCCGTATCTTAAGAAACTCAGAGAAGAGTTAACATTCTTGTTTCTAACTCTGTGATGAGCACAGGCACATTCTGCACTTCTCTCTTCCTAATTCAAAGAGGCTGCAGCCTGTTTCTTAGCAAGGGCAGCTGAAAGTAAGGATAATGTCTGGTTGAGTCCAACATGCAGACACATAAAATATACAAATGGTGAAAGCTAACACCAGGGGAAAATTTTTAAGAACCAGTACACTAGTTACTAGGTATATTAGATTGTGATGAAACACTTGGGTTGGGGCTTAGTAAACCCAGACTGTTCATCCCTCTACCTCTACTGTCTTGTTCAGTAGGTCTAGGGTGGGTGTGAATGAATTTCTAAGAGGTTCCCACCTGAGACAGATGTTGCTGGGGCCAGGGCCTCACTTTCAGAACCACCACTCTTGGAGATGTTCTGGAGTCCACAATCCTGTGCACACACAAACTTTGTCTTATTTCCTATTCAACCCTCACAAAGCTCAGTGCAAGAGCATAATAAAGCCCTCACTAGTTTTTGACAGACCTTTCTTAGAATTTAATAAGACACCAGTAGATTACCATTGGTGTGCTTTTGATGTCAACATGGCAATACCTTCGTACTTCAGGCCTTGATTAATGACTAGCCACTTCTTTAAAGCCTCAAATAAGCAATGAGAGCCTGAAATAACCAAAAACTTGCTGTGTTGTCATTGTGTGTGTGTGTGTGTGTGTGTGTGTGTGTGTTTCTTTTCTCTTTTAAATTTTTTCCTTTTTTTTTTTTTTAATTGTACTTAGGTTCTGGGGTACATGTGCAGATCATGCAGGATTGTTGCGTAGGTACATACATGGCAATGTGGTTTGCTGCCTCCGTCCCCCCGTCACCTATATCTGGCATTTCTCCCCATGTGATCCCTCCCCAACCTCCCCGCCTCCCACTGTCCCTCCCCTAGCAGACCCCAGTGTGTGATGCTCCCCTCCCTGTGTCCATGTGTTCTCATTGCTCAACACCCACCTATGAGTGAGTTCATGTGGTGTTTGATTTTCTGTTCTTGTGTCAGTTTGCTGAGAATGATGGTTTCCAGATTCATCCATGTCCCTACAAAGGACATGAACTCATCGTTTTTTATGGCTGCATAGTATTCCATGGTGCTTATGTCCCACATTTTCCTTGTCCAGTCTATCATCAATGGGCATCTGGGTTGGTTCCAGGTCTTTGCTATTTTAAACAGTGCCACAATGAACATATGTGTGCATGTGTCTTTATAACAGAATGATTTATAATCCTTTGGTTATATACCCAGTAATGGGATTGCTGGGTCAAATGGAATTTCTATTTCTAGGTCCTTGAGGAATCGCCACACTGTCTTCTACAATGGTTGAACTAGTTTACACTCCCACCAACAGTATAAAAATGTTCCTATTTCTCCACATCCTCTCCAGCATCTGTTGTCTCCAGATTTTTTAATGATCGCCATTCTAACTGGTGTGAGATGGTATCCCAATGTGGTTTTGATTTACATTTCTCTAATGACCAGTGATGATGAGCATTTTTCATATGTTTGTTGGCCTCATATATGTCTTCTTTTGAAAGTGTCTGTTCATGTCCTTTGCCCACTTTTGAATGGGTTTGTTTCTTTTTTTCTTGTAAATCTGTTTTAGTTCTTTGTAGATTCTGGATATTAGCCCTTTGTCAGATGGGTAGATTGCAAAAAATTTTTTCCCATTCTGTTGGTTGCCAGTTCACTCTGATGATTGTTTCTTTTGCTGTTCATAAGCTCTGGAGTTTAATTAGATCCCATCTGTCTATTTTAGCTTTTGTTACCAATGCTTTGGTGTTTTAGTCATGAAATCCTTGCCTATGCCTATGTCCTGAATGGTTTTACCTAGGTTTCCTTCTAGGGTTTTATGGTGTTAGGTCTTACATTTAAGTTTTTAATCCATCTGGAGTTAATTTTAGTGTAAGGTGTCAGGAAGGGGTCCAGTTTCTGCTTTCTGTACATGACTAGCCAGTTTCATTAAACAGGGAATCCTTTCCCTATTGCTTGTTTTTGTCAGGTTTGTCAAAGATCAGATGGTTGTAAATGTGTGGCATTGCCTCTGGAGCCTCTGTTCTGTTCTATTGGTCTATATCTCTGTTTTGGTACCAGTACCATGCTGTTTTGATTACTGTAGCCTTGTAGTATAGTTTGAAGTGAGGTAGTGTGATGCCTCCAGCTTTGTTCTTTTTGTTTAGGATTGTCTTGGCTATGCAGGCTCTCTTTTGGTTCCATATGAAGTTTAAGGTGGTTTTTCCAGTTCCATGAAGAGGGTCATTGGTAGTTTGATGGGGACAGCATTGAATCTATAAATTACTTTGGTCAGCATGACCATTTTCATGATATTGATTCTTCTTAACCATGAGCATGGGATGTTTTTCCATCTGTTTGTGTCCTCTCTTATTTCTTTGAGCAGTGGTTTGTAGTTCTCCTTGAAGAATTCCTTTACATCCTTTGTTAGTTGTATTTCTAGGCATTTTATTTTCTTTGTAGCAATTGTGAATGGCAGTTTGTTCTTGATTTGGCTCTCTGTAAGTCTGTTATTGGTGTATAGGAATGCTTGTGATTTCTGCACATTGATTTTGTATCCTAGACTGCTGAAGTTGCTTAACAGTTTCAGGAGATTTTGGGCTGAGATGATGGGGTCTTCTAAATATACAATCATGTCGTCTGCAAATAGAGACAATTTGACTTCCTCCTTTCCTATTTGAATACCCTTTATTTCTTTTTCTTTCCTGATCTGGCTAGAACTTCCAATACTATATCAAATAGGAGTGGTGAGAAAGGGCACCCTTGTCTAGTGCCAGATTTTAAAGGGAATGCTTCCAGTTTTTGCCCATTCAGTATGATATTGGCTGTGGGTTTTTCATAAATAACTTTTATTATTTTGAGATATGTTTCATTGACACCTAGTTTATTGAGAGTTTTTAGTATAAAGTGCTGTTGAGTTTTGTCAAAGGCCTTCTCTGCATCTAGTGAGACAATCCTGTGGTTTTTGTCTTCGGTTCTGTTTATGTGGTGGATTACATTTATAGATTTGTGTATGTTCAACCAGGCTTGCATCCCCAGGATGAAGCCTACTTGATTGTGATGGATAAGCTTTTTGATGTGCTGTTGCAACTGGTTTGCCATTATTTTATTGAAGATTTTGCATCTATGCTCATATTGGCCTGAAGTTTTCCTTTTTTGCTGAGTCTCTGCCGGGTTTTGGTATCAGGATGATGTTGGTTTTATAGAATGATTTGGGAAGGATTCCCTCTTTTTGTATTGTTTGGAAGAGTTTCAGCAGGAGTGGTACCAGCTCCTCTGTACGTCTGGTGGAATTCGGCTGTGAACCCATCTCAACCTGGACTTTTTTTGGTTGGTAGGCTGTTAATTGCTGCCTCAACTTCAGCCCTTGTTATTTTATTCAGGGTTTTAATTTCTTCCTGGTTTAGGCTTGGGAGGGTGCAAGTGTCCAGGAATTTCTCCATTTCTTCCAGATTTACTGGTTTATGTGCATAGAGTTGTTTGTAGTAATCTCTGATGGTAGTTTGTATTTCTGTGGAATTGGTGGTGATATCCCCTTTATCGTTTTTTATTGCATCTATTTGATTCTTCTCTCTTTTCTTTCCTTCTTTTTTTTTTCTTTGAGACTGAGTCTCACTCTGTAGCTCAGGCTGGAGTGCATGGTGCCATCTTGGCTCACTGCAACCTCTGCCTCCCAGGTTCAAGTGATTCTCCTGCCTCAACCTCCCAAGTAGCTGGAACTACAGGTGCCTGCCACCACGCCCAGCTAATTATTTGTATTTTTAGTAGAGATGGGTTTTCACCATGTTAGCCAGGCTGGTCTCATCCGCCTCGGCCTCCCAAAGTGCTGGGATTACAGGCGTGAGCGACCACACTGAGCCATCATTGGTTTTACGAGGACAACATCACATTATAAGAGTGACCAACAATGATCAGCCAAAAACTAGAACATAGAAAATGAGCACAGGGAGCATAAGGGTTCTCTCTGGAAACAGAGACCACAGGGCTGGGTCTCCAGGACATCTTCAATACACAGAGAGGAACAGATGAGAGGAAAACCAGAAAAGCTCAACTTCTCAGTGGCATGTCACTGAATCTCTGTCCATGCATTTTCATATTTAGAGCAATGTCCCCAAACTCATTTTCTAGATTACACTCTCTCCAGCTAAAACTATACCCTTTCATACAAATAAAATTTGTGCTTCAAAGAGTTCTCATAATGAACAGTCCTGAGCATTCATTATATATTGATTAGATATATTTCCCTATGCATTTTTAATTAACATGATCATGTATTTCTATTTCATGAAAACACAGTTTCCTCTATTTTTGTGTGTACCGTAGTCCCCACTTATCCATGGTTTTGCCTTCTGTGGTTTCAGTTAACCTGCAGGCAATCATGCTCCAAAAATACTACATGGAAAATTCCAGAAGTAAATAATTTTTTTTTTTGAGATGAAGTTTCGCTTTTGTTTCCCAGGCTGGAGTGCAATGGCGCAATCTTGGCTCACTGCAACCTCTGCCTCCTGGGTTCAAGCAATTCTCCTGCCTCAGCTCCCCAAGTAGCTGGGATTACAGGATAGTGCCATCACACCTGGCTAATTTCATATTTTTAGTAGAGATGGGGTTTCACCGTTTTGGTCAGGCTGGTCTTGAACTCCTTACCTCAGGTGATCTGCCTGCCTCCACTTCCCAAAGTGCTGGGATTACAGGTGTGAGCCACTGCGCCAGGTCTTTAGTAATTCATTTTAAGTTGTGTGATAAAATCTTGTGCCATCCTTTGTCCTACCCAGTACATGCATCATCCCCCCCGTCCAGTATACCCATATCTTATATGCTGCCTGCCCCTTAGTCACACAGTAGCCATCTCAGCAGATTGCTAATATAGCATATTATAGGGTTTGGTACTATCTGTGGTTTCAGGCATCCACTGTGCATCTTGGAACATGTCCTCTGTGGATAAGGGGGTGATTACTTCATGTTTTATTTTTTGCTGCTTTCTCTTAAGCTTCTCAATATAGAAAAAATTGCCTTTGTCACAGTGTAAAACCCATAGGTACCAGTAGGGTAAGCTACAAAAGCCACAGGTGTTCCAAAAGTATTTGTTGATAACGCATTTTCTAAAAAGCAGTCGTTGTCCATGCAGAGGGAAAAAGCCATGTCCTGTGAAGCCAATTAGTCTAATGAGCTATTTGCTTAAAGTTTCAGCATCATTTTTGAGAGTTTTACATCCATTTGAACAACTTAGTTTTTGTTATTTTTGTTACTCTTGGTAAATGGTGTTTTGAGAATTAAAGGTCCTAATTTTGCTTCTGGTAGAAATAGCTGATTCCCGTACAAAGGCAGGGAAGGTACAAGATTAGCCTGAAATGTCTTGATGTGCCAAAAGTAGCACAACGTATCAGAGGATCACAGGAGCCAACCTAAAGACACTCCCACTCAAAGGAAATAATTAGCAGAGTGAAGAGACAACCTACAGACTGGCAGGAAAACTTTGAAAAATATGCATCTGACAAGAAGTTATTATCTAGAAATTACAAGAAACTCAAACAACTCAACACCAAAAAAGCAAATACGGTTGACCCTTAAACAATGCAGGAGTTAGGGATGCTGACCCCTATGTAGTCAAAAATTTGCACATAACTTTTAACTCCCTTCAAACTTAACTACTAATAGCCTACTGTTGACTGAAATTCTGAATGATAACATAAACAGTGAATTAACACATTTTGTATGTTACATATACTCTATAATTACAACAGAGTATGCTAGAGAAAATAAAACATTATTAAGAAAATCCAAGGCTGGGTGTGGTGACTCACACGTGTAATCCCAACACTTTGGGAGGCTGAGGCAGGCAGATCACAAGGTCAGGAGTTCGAGACCAGCCTGACCAACACAGTGAAACCCTGTCTCCACTAAAAATACAAAAATTAGCCAGGTGTGGTGGTATGTGTCTGTAACCCCAGCTACTCAGGAGGCTGAGTCAGGAGAATCACTTGAACCTGGGAGGTGGAGGTTGCAGTGAGCCATGATTGTACCACTACATTCCAGCCTGGGCAACACAGTGAGACTTTGTCTCAAAAAAAAAATAAAAAATAAAATAAACAAAATCCTAAGGAAGAAGCAGCACATTTAAAATACTGTACTGTATTTATAAATACCATAAATTTACATAATCCCTTTATAAGATGAATCGTTTGTCTGAAATGGCAGACCTCAATCTACAGTACATGTCAAGCAATTCAACTGTCTCTTATAACATCATGACTTTCACTTGCTTCTTGGGAGCACTTCCAGTGTCACTAGTGGCAGTTTAAATGGGTCCCATGATGTTATTCGAGGTTGATGATATTGCAGTAAACATGATGGCAAATATGTGGGAACTGCAACAACCACTTCTTTCTGTGATACACAATTTACTGAAGAGATGAACGGCTCATGTGGAGATGATTAGTGTCATCGGGTGTTTTAAGCAGACCCTCACAACACTTGAGCTCATAGCAAGAGCAACGGGAGGTGGCAATAGAATTATCACAGTAGTACAGTATATATAGTACAGTACATTTTATGCAGTTATGATTTAATACTGCATCTTTATGTTTGTTTACATTTCTCTTGACAGTAAATGGCACCACATACGGAATGTGTTTGTGTGTGTAAACTGTAATAAATTTTAACTTTTTTTTCTTTGAGATGGAGTTTTTGCTCTTGTTGCCCAGGCTGGAGTGCAGTGGCAGAACCCAGAACCTCTGGGTTCAAGTGATTCTCCTGCCTCAGCCTCCTGAGCAGCTAGGATTACAGGCACGCACCACCATGCCTGGCTAATTTTGTTTGTATTTTTAGTAGAGACAGGGTTTCACCATTTTGGCCAGGCTGGTCTAGAACTCCTGACCTCAGGTGGTCTGCCTGCTTCAGCCTCCAAAGTGCTTGGATTACAGTGTGAGCCACCACACCTGGCCTTAACTTTTTATAATAGATTTGTATACATCTTATGATAGTAAAAGTTAAAATAGATTAGTGTCTACATACATCTTATGCATTCATGACATACTAACTTTTTCTCATCTTAAAAATATTTCTAGGTTAGGTAGTTAATCTGTGAGCTTTTTCAAATTGCCACACATCTCCAAAATATTTTCCAGTGTTTCCAATGCAAACCCATGTTGTTCAAGGATCAACTATAATCCAATTTAAAATGGCAAAGGACTCAAATAGACATTTCTCAAAAGAAGACATTCAAATGATCAACAAGTACATAAAACATATACTAATCACTAATCATCACGGAAATGCAAGCCAAAACCACAGTGAGATATTGCTTCACCCCAATTAGAATGGCAACTATCAAAAGGGCAAAAACCTAACAAATGATGGTGTGGATGTGGAGAAAAGGGAATCCTTACATACTGCTGGCAGGAATGTAAATTGGTACAATCATTAAGGAAAACAGCATGGAGGGTCCTCAAAAGCTAAAAATAGAACCACCAGATAATCCAGCAATGTAACCCCTTGAAATAAAATCAATGTGTCAAAGAAAAATCTGGACTCCTATGTTTATTGCAGCACTATTCACAACAGCTAAGATAGGGAATCAACCAAAGTATCCAGCAATGAATGAAAGGATAAAGAAAATGTGGTGTATAGTATATACACAATGGAACACTACTCAGCCATAAAAATAATGACATCTTGTTATTTTTGGCAATGTGGATGAAGCTAGAGGACACTGTGTTAAGCGAAATAAGCCAGGCAAAGAAACACAAATACAGCATGATTCACCCATTTGTGGAATCTAAAAAAGCTAATCTCACCGAAGTATAGAGTAGAATAGTGGTTACCAAAGTCTGGGGAGAGGAGAGAAGAGAGGCAGATGAGGAGATTGGTCAAGAGTACAAAATTACAGAACTTATGAGAATAAGTTCTGGTGTTCTACAGCACAATAGGGTGATTCTAGTAAATGATATTATCGTGTATATTTCTACATTTCTAAATAACTATAAAAGAAGAGGCTAAATGTTCTCACCACAGAAAAAAGAATGTTTGAGGTGATGGATATGCTGAACACCATAATTTGATCATCATCATTGCATGTATCAAAAATTCCCTCTGTACCCCCCAGATAATGTACAATTATTATGTGTCAATTAAAAACAAAGTAAAAAAATACTCCCATTGGTCAAATATGGGACAATTAGGAATCAAAATAAAAATCAAGAATATATTGTACCCCATTAAATAAAAGGAGACCCCATGAATCTAAAATAATATAAATATATAAGTAAATAAATAAGGTAGAAGTGAAAGCTCTACCTCCAGCATAATGCCAATTAATACATGCCATATAGAAAGAATGATGAAATTAGAAAATCTCCATTTAGCGGTTATCATCACTGGATACTAAAACTGGTGGACAAAAATGTGGGGAATAACAGGATATTCACCTCTTGTCTCAGAATATCTTCTCTCAAAACACATATTTATTACAAAGAGTAACAGAGTATCTTTACAATGAAGACCTGGAAGATACCACCCTAATCAAATCTGAGGGTTAACATTGCCAGTAATGACTTACGTGTATCCTGATTCAATGTATAATTAAAAAGAATTCAGCATCACTTCTATGATCTCCCTGCCAAAAGCTTAACATCTGAATCTAATCAAGAGAAAACATCAGACAAAGCAAACTGAGGCTCATTCTTCAAAATAACTACCCTCGTTCTAAAAAATGTCAATGTCATGAAATACAAAGGTATTTCATGGAGCTATTCCAGATTAAAAGAAACAAAGGAGACAAGACAGGTGAACACAATACATAATCTTGGATCTTCTTTTGCTATAAAAGATATTATTGAGACAAATTGTGAATTAGTTTTCTATGGCAGTCATAACAAATTACCTAAAACTTAGTGGCTTAAAAGAACACAAATTTAAAGGGCGGGGTGTGGTGGCTCACACCTGTAATACCAGCACTTTGGGAGGCCAAGGACGGCGGATCATCAGAGGTCAGGAGTTCAAGACTAGCATGGCCAATATGGGGAAACCCCATCTCTACTAAAAATACAAAAATTAGCCAGGCATGGTGGCATGTGCCTGTAATTCCAGCTACTCAGGAGGCTGAGGCAGGAGAATCACTTGAACCCAGGAGGTGGAGGTTTCAGTAAGTCAAGATTGCGCCATTGCACTTCAGCCTGGGCAACAAGAGTGAAACTCTATCTCAAAAAACAAAAAAAGAACGCAAATTTATTACTGTATGGTTCTATGGGTTAAAAGTCAGATGGGGGTCTCTGTGCTAAAATTGTGGTGCCAGCAGAGCTGCATTCTTTCTGGAGGCTTTGGGAGACCCATTCCCTTGCCTTCCCCAGCTTCTAAAGGCTGCCCACATCCCTTGCTTGGCTCATGCCCTCTTCCTCCTCCTCCAAACCAGCAATGGTGGGCAGAGTCCTTCTTAAATTGTATCACTCTGATCTCCTTTTCTGTCTTCCTCTTCTTAGTAGAAGAGCCTTTTGATTACACTGGGCCCACCCAGATAGCCCAACATAATCTATGTTAAGGTCAGCTGATTTACAATTTAATTACATCAATAATCTAATGCACTCACAAATTCTACGAACTGAGAATTGGCACACCTTTGCGGGGCAGGCCATTATTCTGTCTACCACATATAATAAAATCTGAATAATGGCTGTAGATTACATTAAAAATATTGTATCGATGTTAATTTCTTGATTTTAACAATTATACTATAGTTATATAAGAAAGTTCTCTGTCCTTTAGGGAATACATATTGAATTATGTATGGGTAAAGGGGCATCACTTCTGCAACTTAAAACCATTTTCTCTCCTTATTTGTGAGAGCCACAGAGAGAAAAGTACAAAGCAATTGTAGTAAAATATTAACACTGGAGGAATCTGGGTAAAAAAAAAATACGGAAATTTTTTTGAACTACTCTTGCAATTTTTCTGTAAGTCAGAAATTATGTCTTAAAAAATTAAAAACAAATCTTTCTAAGTAAATTTCCTATATCTAATATAGGATATATATCTAATAAATGATAATCTAATATCTAATAAATAATACTCTATATCTAATAAATATAGAATAAATGTGTGGCATATTATCAATGCCATGTTTATTCAGATGGATACTTTAATATTTCTTTCTAAAAATTTTAGGGTATTTTATTAAGTTGTTTAATGTCATTATTTGCAATTAACTATGGATATATTATACATTGGGAAGTCTTGAGCATAACATAAAAGTAAAATCAATTATTTTGGACTTCAAATTCCTGTTGCCCCTTAACTTGGGTATTAATGTCAAATATTCTGATTTTCTGTTTTAAAACCCAGTATTACTTTTAAAGTGGGGCCTTAGGAAAAAAAGATGTTTAAAAGTAGGCAAAAGTTTGTACCTTAATTAGCAGTACTGCACCAATGTTAATTTCTTAGTTTTAATAAATGTGCCATAGTTATGTCAGATGCTAGTATTGGGGGAGGCTGGGTGAAGGGCATATGGGAACGCTCTGTACTACCTTTGTAAATCTTCTGCAAATCTAAAATTATTTCAAAATAAAAGGTTTTAAAAAGTAGAAAAGAGAAAAAGTCTTCCATAAAAATACAAAATAATCTCATCATTTATAAAATGCTATGACAATGGGACTTATAAAAGAAGAAAATTACACAAACTGAATAAAGTTATTAAAAAGCAAAAAAGGGCCGGGCGCAGTGGCTCAAGCCTGTAATCCCAGCACTTTGGGAGGCTGAGGCAGGTGGATCATGAGGTCAAGAAATCGAGACCATCCTGGTCAACATGGTGAAACCCCGTCTCTACTAAAAATACAAAAAAATTAGCTGGGCATGGTGGTGCGTGCCCGTAATCCCGGCTACTCAGGAGGCTGACGCAGGAGAATTGCCTGAACCTGGGAGGCAGAGGTTGCGATGAGCCAAGATCGCACCATTGCACTCCAGCCTGGGTAACAAGAGCGAAACTCCGTCTCAAAAAAAAAGCAAAAAAATAGGGAAATGAAAATGGTACAAAAATATTCCAAAGAGGGTTAAAATTTAGGTGAATTCCCTCAATAAGCAAAATTATCCAGGTGAACTAGCCTTACGTGCCTTATCCTTGAGCCTAAGAAGGGAAAGAGAAAGGGAGAAACAAGGGCAGGAGGAGAGGGGTGTGAGCTGTGTGGTGTGTGAGCTGTGTAGTGTGTGAGCAGGAGAGGGGTGTGAGCTTTGTGAGCAGGAGAGGGTGTCAGCTGTGTGGTGTGTGAGCAGGAGAGGGGTGTGAGCTGTGTGGTGTGTGAGCAGGAGAGGGGTGTGAGCTTTGTGAGCAGGAGAGGGTGTCAGCTGTGTGGTGTGTGAGCAGGAGAGGGGTGTGAGCTGTGTGGTGTGTGAGCGGTAGGGGTGTGAGCAGGGGAGGGGTGTGAGCTGTGTGGTGTGAGCAGGAGAGGGGTGTGAGTTCTGTGGTGTGTGTGGCCAAGGCTGCTTGAGGGCAAACAGGTTCCATGGAATAATTCTGTGTAATAATTAAGTGGTTCCTTAGTACTGGGAAAGTTGCTAATATATTTAAATCTGCCTTGCTCTCTCCAAAAAAGAGATTTGAGGCAGCTTATAATAAAATACAAGTACATTTCCTTCATAAAAGGAAAGTGGATCCAAATCATGAGAGAGAATAAGGCAATATGCTAAACAGTGGTAAGCGTGGTGGAACAGCAAACCATGCCTTGAACTTCCCCCTTGGCCAAATAAAGACTCTCTTCAAAGGAGGGACAAATGAAAGAAAATAATTATGAAGGTGCCTTAAAACATACAAGCTATCTTGATAATGCCAGTCCTTCCTCACTTCTTCAGAAACTTAAGAGAACAGCCTATCTGAAATTTACGAGGCAAAACTCTCCCTGGCCAGATCTGATCTCCTGTATCAGCCCAACCGAGACAGCTCTGAGGGCAGACTGTCTGAGCCATGAAGGATCAGCAAGTTGTAACACAAACCCCTCTGACCACGCTGCACATATAATCATTGAAATCATAGCTGTGCCTCCTGAGCCTTTATTTTGGACGCTGGCTCAGCAACCCAGAAACTTATAATCCACCCTAGGACAGCACATCTCCCAGACATTTCTGCTCATGGCTGATTTGTGCTTACTCTGCACTAACCCCAACACAGAGACCATGGTCAGGAAGGAAAGAAATGTCCATGGAAAAAGTGGCTGGGATCAACAGAAAAGTGTAGGGAAAATTAGGATACAATATCCTAGAAGACAGACACTGAATATTCAGAAAGGAATTGCATTAGGAATTCTTAACATAAACAAAATTAACATGGAAAAAAATTTGATGGTTGCATTTAGTTACTGAAATGACAAAGGATCTCTGTATTAGGACAGATACCATGGGATGGGCCTGAAAAGCATCGGTCTGAAGTTCAGGTGATTTCTTTTGTTAGTAGCCAAGGTGGAAAGAATTATGGGAAGATGGAAGGGTTGCCTCAAACCAGGCATGTTTCATGGAGAATCACTTAAATTGATTTGAACTTACTCATGGGAACAACAGTGTAATAGAAGGTCACATTCTTGATTAAGGGCCTGATCCTTGACTTTTTATAGAAATAAACAAACTATACTGAGTTAATCATAAATAATACACTTTATGGCCAATATTAATTACAAGGCCTGCTAAAGTATACATGCAAACAGGATAAAATACCAAATTAATTGGTTGATTGAAATTTACTGGGACCATTTCCAGGAATTAGAGAAAAAGGAAATTAATGTTGGGCTGCAGGAGGAACTGTGTGGAAAACCTGCTTTGGGAACGGTGAGTCTGAGGCTGGGAGCCAGGGCAGTGGGCCTTGCAGACCAGATTGCACTAGCTAGTTGCTGACCACATGACAGTGTATGTGGTGTGTGCTGTGCCATATAATACAAGACTGTGGCTTTGCTTATCTTTCTGCAAACAAGAGGCCAATCTGTGCTTAAGTGGGATGTTGAGAAAGCAGAACGCTGTCAGGAGCTGAGAGAGTGCATTAACAAACTGCCATAAGACTCCCTCTCTGGGCACAGCAGAAAAAAATAACAGGTATGGGAGCGTAGGTGGAGAAGGCTACCTTCTCACTATCATACAACCTGAGTATCTACTGTATATCTCCTAGCCCTGAGGATAACACAAATAACACAAACCGTGATCTTTGAGGGTGGGAACAAAGTGGGAGGGAAAGATGAGAGACACCTGAACTATAGAGTCCATGGGCCATTCTAGAAGACAGAGCACAGCTGGAAGTGGTGGACACAAGAAGGACTGGGCAATTCCAACACAAGAGGTGACCCCTTGACATTAGGCTTTCCTGTACTGGGTAGAGGAAAGAAAGGACATTCAAGGCAGAGAGGAGTTAAGGACATGGAGGTGTGGTAATTTTTGAAATGTTGAGGTTTCTAATATTTGAATTCCTAGTCAGAGGCTTTTTGCTTTTCATTGGATTTAAAGAAAAATGACTGTTTCGTAAGTATGCGTTTGATTTCCATTATTTAGAATTCAT
Organism: Callithrix jacchus; assembly: GCF_049354715.1. NCBI lineage: Eukaryota > Metazoa > Chordata > Mammalia > Primates > Cebidae > Callithrix > Callithrix jacchus. The sequence continues at coordinate 41,320,662 of NC_133519.1, read as the reverse complement.
TCATGAGTGTAGAACAAATATAATCATTTTAGAAGACTCAATACAAATGCAAGGCACCATAGTTATCATAGGTCCCTAGAACCAGTGGAGCCTTGAACAGGTAAAAAGCTTATTTTTTACTCTACACTAAGCAGGTTTAAATGTAAACCTGCTTAGTGTGAACAGGCAAAATTACCTGCTATTTATAATACCCTTGTTTCTGTTTCTATAATCTACAGGCCTGGAGAGATCTGACCCTTTCCTCGGGCCTGTCCTTCCTTACCTTATGAAGATATCCACCTGCTTTCCCACCGCCTCACATTGCTGGGTTCCTGGGGTCTTCTTCAGGCATTCCATGTTGAGCTTAATGGAAGTGGAGCTGATGAGTTCAGGTGTATTAAGGGGCTAGGACGTTTATTTATTTATGGAGTAAACCTCTGGGGATATTCTGAATTAGATTTTGCTAGTAGCAACTTTTGAGAAACTGCTGTCCTGAAAATGACTGATGGAATAAGAGCAAAATTTTAAAATCTCACTCATCACTCTGACAGTAACGATAAAGGAGATACAGCTGCATCTGAATTAGATCCTACAAATGATAGGAAACAGTCCTCAATTAAAGTTAAAAACAGGGCATGTCAGAAGCTATTACAGTACTAGTAATTAGTGCCCTCTAAAGCTTTCTCAGAGGAAGTCTAATGAGAGGAGTTCAGGTTCTTCTTTACAGGTATCATTGTTAAAACAATTCCTAAGATTAAGAAGGTGGCATGGAATCCACGGGGACCCAAGACAATAAATGGAGCATCAAAGAGTAAAGAGAAGCCTTTGCAGGCCCAAAGCTTCCTGCTGTTCTCTGTAGCTCCCAGAGTCCTCACCTGGTCTCAGGTCACTTCAGATGGGTCCATCTTCCAGAAAGAGTGGGGTAAAATTACCCCATTCCAGCCTGCTAGTGCAGCACATTACTTAATTTTTATTACAACATTTGCTGATTTAGGAAGTCCAACAAATATAAAAATAGTTTCCTTTTTTTTTTTTGAGACAGACTCTTGCTCTGGAGTGCAGTGGCATGATCTCATCTCACTGCAACTTCCACCTCTTAGGTTCAAGCCGTTTTTCTGCCTCAGCCTCCCGAGTCACTGGGATTACAGGAGAGTACCACCATGCTCAGCTAATTTTTGTATTTTTAGTAGAGACAGGATTTTACCATGTTGGTCAGGCTGGTCTCAAACTCCTAACCTTAAGTAATCTGCCCAACTTGGCCTCCTAAAGTGCTGGGATTACAGGTGTGAGCCACTGTGCCTGGCTGTCAGTTGCTACTGAGTAATGGGCCTCCCCCAGAGTTCCAGTAACTACAGCCCATAGGCACATGGCCTGCAAAACCTAAAACATTCACTATCCAGCTCTTTACTGGAAAAGTTCACCAACTTCCAGACTACACTAAGTATGCCAATTTGAGAGAGGCAAATAGACAAAAAAAGTAGGCAAGTATATATACTATATACATATATATGTATGTATACAGTATATATACTGAATTGTTCTAGGGAAAATAAGTCACCCAAAGAAGACATCATGTATGGCTTTTCATTCATTATACCTTTTAAAACATCTTATATCCCCAGTATTACACTCAGGCCACACCAAATATAAAGGGTTACAAATATTCAGATTTTATTATAAATAAAATACTGTTTTTCTTAAAACATAAAAAATGCCAAGTGTTGCATTTTATTAACCACCCTGGAGAGCAAGGCTGTAGAGATTAAGGCAAACAGCTAAAGTGAAGGCACATATAAAAGGTCCACAGTTGGAATTCAAAGGAAAAAATTCAGGGAAAACTAGCAGTATAATAATCCCTGTGTCACCCAGCATTCTGCAGCAGCCATCCTGTCAATGACGTTACATAAAATACAGATAACTGGAGCTAGACAATAAAATAATGGCTGTATTGCAGGAGTGTATTTAAGGTATCATCTTGTAACGAACCTTTTATTTTAAAAATAAAATTCTGTTTAAAAAATATACCACACAGGTGGGGGAGAAAAGAAAATAAAAAAAAGTTACAAGGAAACCAAACCAAACCGCCCCACTGTGGCCTGAGACTTGCTGGAGTGAACTTCTCCAAACTAGCTTGGCAGTCAATCTTCAGTCTTTTTCTGCAACTTTGACCAAATGCTGTGTTAGGATGTAGCCACTTAGTGAAAGGAACTAGCCAGGAAACGATGAGAAAACTTGGCAAGAGGGCACCACATCTCCTACCACAGTAGAAGAGGCCTGGGAGAAGTAGCAGAGTGAAAGCTCTGGAGTATGCAGGTCAAAACACTTGTGGTAAACTCTGGTACACCCCAAGCAGATGGAGACAGGAAGTGGGATCACCAAAAACTAAGTCACACCACCTCTCCCAGTCTACCCATCAGTAGCACTGTTCCTGATGCCCTGAAAGTGCTCAGTCAAAATGCATTCCCTTATACGATTGAACCATCCAGCTCCAGCAATTGCCAGAAAGGGCATTTCTCCCTCATTCGTGGCTAGTCCCACTATGGTGTCAAAGATCCTCTTCAGCAAACTTTTCTAATCCTACCATAGCTTGTCAACCTGGTGTTCCTGCTCTGGAACGTTGTAAAACCATCATGCTGCAGGTTAGGATCATCAGGACTACAATGGAAGAGGACCCAAGTTACCCTCTTTACAGCGGCTGGGCGTGGAGGAAAGCAAATATATTAATTTTAGAGAATGGAGATGCTGCAAACACAAGGCAGAGAGAAAAGTGGGGAACGAGCACAATCCAAAGAATTCTAGATGGAAGGGAAGGAGGTATTCAGATACATTGTGCCAGTGAAGAGGAAAAATTGAGTGACGTGAACAGACAGTGCCATTCTAGAAATAGGACCAAGTATATTTACATAAATTCCTTATTCTATAATCATGATAAACAAAACAAAAAACATTCACACAAAAATATAAATTTGAAATAATTAATAGCACCAGTGTGTCAGATAATAGTTTCTGTCCCCTCCCACCCCGCCCCTGCTACGCAAAGTACAAAGTTGCATAGTGTTAAAGGCTATATATGAATCCCAAAGGTGGGTTGGCAGGAGGAAGGGTGTGTGTGGCAGGGAATTGTCACACTGTGATCTTAAAACCACAGAGCTGAGGATCAAAAGTCGAGAAGCCCACTAGGAAACTCCATGTAAGGGTCTTCCCTCTACACTTAGAGGGAAGGTTTAGAGTGGATTTAAATCACAAAGTGCAGGAACTCAACAGTGTTGGCAGCTGTGTGAAATACTGAGTGCAAGTATTTGCCACCAGGATTTGGCAAACAATGTTTTTTGAGGGATTCAGGAAGATGGAAACATCAGAAGAAAACTGGAGCTAAGGGTCAAATGTCTCATCTCTCTCCAACAGAAGAACAAATGGATACATGGAATTCTGACAGTACAAGCTGCCATCTAAGTTTTATCCCTTTGCTAGAAAAGACTAGGGCAAGGAGGCTTGTTTTTCTTTTTTGTCAAGACCTTAGGGATTAACTGTTCCCTGCCAAATACTTAACACTCATTCCAAGACTAACCTAATAAAAAAGCTGTAAGAATTAGTTTGATTTTGAAAATAAAACTTCAGTGGTTATCATATCCCTATTTCTTCTGTGTAAGTTCCATTTATCAAAAGATGTCTATTGGTCTACTGGTGAGTGCAAGCTGCCCATCCAGATTTAAATTATCAGCTGCCCAAAAGATCTGAAAAAAGTTTAGTCAACTAGTAATATACTAGAAAAATCTTCTTCAGCCATGTTCACTTGGAGACTTTTATAAATAATTGCATCCTGACCCATGGATGGCTCAGTGTCCTATACTCAAAATAGCTAAAAGCACTGATGGATGGCTACCGACATTCTAAATGACCAATACCTTTGGCACAGGATGTTTATTTCCTTTTGCTTAGAAGAAGAGGGGCAGAAGATGCAGATGCATTTTCTTTATCCATGGACTGGATATACTGGCCATCACAATGCTACTGTTAGTAGCCAAACTTTTCCTTCATAGAAACAAGAGTACTGAGACTGAGGAGGTTCTGCTGGTATCGATGAGACAGGGGAGGGCTACTTGCTCTGCCCTGGCATACATGGACTCACATGATGTGCTTATGCCACCATACAGTAACGTAGGATGCCACATCCTCATGCAAATCAGAAGGGAAAGTGTGGGTAAGGTAGCAACGTGAGTAGAAGAGAGACTTTATTAGATAAAACCCTTTGTTCCCGATTCAGGATGTTTAATTTGCTTCTCTTTCAACTTTGTGACTTTTCCTGGTTCAAAAGGACAGTGGTGGAGAGCAGCAGAGGAGTAGGGGGTCTGAAAAATGTAATCTTTGTGTCAAGGCACTCTGTGGCCTCACAACTGCCCCGTCAGAGGGATGCTGCCTTCCAGCCCTAGAGACGCTAGGGCTTTTCAATGGATGGGGTGTTGAAGCAGCCAGATGGTAAGGTCTTCCTGATGTCTTCCAGATTGTGAATGTCCTTCATAATCTCCTCGATATCTCGGTTATAGTCCATGATGGCAGCCTCCTGCTTCTTGGCTTCATTCTCCAAGTCAGACACTTTCCTATCAAGATCACTGACCTTCATTTCATCTTTGGCTTTGTTCAGGGTGCCTTCAATCTCATTTAGCTTATTCAGGTCTACTGTGTCCAGCTGTCCTGGAGGGTCAGAAAGTACACAGAAGAGAACAGACACATTCAGTAAGAATGATCTCTTCACATGTACCTCCACTAGCCTCTAGGCCCAGCAGCTGCCACTCTGCACAGGTAGCCCTGCAAATGTGACTTGCCGATTGCTGATGTCAAACAAGGGTATAAACAATGCAAACCAAGTACAAATGCTGACCTAATCCAGCAGGGATAGGTCTGAGCATATAATTAATATCAAGTTGGATGTTTTCTTTCTGAGACAATGGTTTTTGCAGAATGTTTCCTAAATGCCCAGCTACTATGTTCTAGACCTTAAGCTTCACTTGTGGTTTTGAGGGTTATAACATTTAATACCTTTTCCAGGTATATATATGTAATCTATGTGTCATTTTAGCGCCATCAAAGATATACAAATCTCTCAGAATGTTTCCTAAATGCCCAGCTACTATGTTCTAGACCTTAAGCTTCACTTGTGGTTTTGAGGGTTACAACATTTAATACCTTTTCCAGGTATATATATATATAATCTATGTGTCATTTTAGTGCCATCAAAGATATACAAATTTCTGAGAACCCCTCAGCTCTCAGAGATATTCCAGGGAAGATGGGTGAGTTCTGAAGGTCACTTTCTGCTTTCAGGAGTTAGACACTATTAGAAGCCTTCCTATGAAAAATGGCCAACGGTAAAATGCCGAAATAATTTCAACAGGTCTTCACTTTAAGCTTAGCAAGAAAAAGAGATTTTTTTGAAAGAAATGAAATGTTTCCATAACAAAAAAAGCAGACACAATGGACACCACTTCATGCATATTTGACTTGATTAAGTCTCACAAGACCATTTTACATCAGCGATTCTCAGATGTTAAATAATTTGCCCAAGTTTGCACAGCCGATAAACAACAAAGCAGAGATACTAACCCAAGTCAGACTAATGTTAAAAGCCTAGCTATTCCACAAAAAGCTTTCTCTTCTAGCTTACTTTCATTTATATCCATCTGTTGGCACATAACTTATTATTCTTGACAGTTGAGAGCGATAAAAAATGCCCCCACCAGAACAAAATGCACCAGTCTTTAAAGGCCAGCAAATTAAAATGTAATGCCTTGCTACAAAGAGTCTTGGCTGGAGTGTTGACGCTTTATAATGGAGTCTGGTGAGCAAAATGCATCTGTCCTAAAATGAAGCCTGCTCCCTATCACCCTATCAAACTGGATTAAAAGGTCTCCGTATGCACAGATTTCCTTGAAAAATCAAGGGTTTTCTCTCTGGTGGCATGAAAACTTTCCCCTCATCAGACTGTCCTTATTTAGCAAATGAAGAGAATTCCAGGCAGTGAAGTCATGACCAGTTTTAAGTGTTCTTTTTCTTTTGAGACAGGGTTTCGATCTGTTGTCCAGGGTGGAGTGCAGTGGCGTGAAAACAACTCACTGTCACCTCAAACTCAAGTAACGCGCCTGCTTCAGTCTCCCGAGTATCTACAACTACTGGCGCATAGCACCACACCCAGCTAATTTTTAAAATATTTTGGAGAGAGGAGGTGAGATCTTGCTATGTTGCCTAGGCTGGTCTCAAACTCTTGACCTCAAGCTATCTTCTTTCCATGGCTTCTTAAAGTACTGGGATTACCAGTGTGAGCCACCACACCCAGCCTAAGTGTTCTTTTATTCTACTGTTGAAATTCTGCCAGCAAGATGAGTTAAGAAAAATCACTGTTTAGTTGTACAATGATCCTGGACCATAAATGCTACCCTAGCTGGCAATATATCTTCAAAACATAAAAAGAAACTCCTTAGACCAGTGTTCTATTTAGGGCAATGTCCACAGAAGGTAACCATCATATTAACACAGCCTGAAGTCATGATTCAGGTCACACTCTAAAGCTGATGAATAATCAGTATGGTAAAGAACTAAGTTGCTCTTAAAGGCCCTACCATGCGAGACAAGCATTTATTTTATAAGGCTTTCAAAACAAGCAAGAGCAAAAGGAAATATTAATAATTTAATGAATGACTTAAAATGGATTCATGTAAACCTCTATCATCTACTTTTGAGTGATCTGTACTATATCATATCCCAAGAACAGTAGAAAAGATTCGGAGACTGACAAAAATGACTCTATGGCTACGTACCCAGCTGCTCCAAGAGGTCATTAATGATGTTGAGGAGGCTAGTAACAGAGTTTTTGGCTTTTCTGGCATTGATCTCAGCTTCTTGAGCAGCCTGTGAGGCCTGTAGGGAAAAAACGAGGCAAACAGTCCTGACTGTATGTTGTCATCTTCTTTAAATCTTTTTTCCCATGACCCAACAAATCTAATTTCCAGAGTTTTTTCCCGCTTTTCTAACTTAGGAAATTGAAATCTCTCACTGCTGTTTGTTTTTGTTTGGTGGGGCTGGTGCGTATCTTCACCATAAGGTGTTGTTATTTCTGCTACATCTATACTAACTCACTATATTTCTATCTCAAAAGTTAATATTATCTCCTTTTCTCATATTCTCACTCAATAATATATATGGAGGCATATTCACAGAAAAACCCATTAAGCAGAAACAAGTTATTTTTTTAAGGATGATTATAGAAACTATGTTTCAGAACCAAAACATGTCCTTCCGGACACTCTTAGGGACTTATTAGAAATGGCCTGTTCCTAGAAAAATTTCGTGGTTAATAAAGCTCTTCTGTAAACTCCCCTTCCACATGCAGTGATCCAGCCACAATCTCCCTGACACACATACTCATTTATTACGGCAATATAATTTACATTTTAAAAACCAAACAAAGGTAAATACACTTGGGAAATTCCATGAAACCTGAACAAATAACTGTGCATGAGTCATAGGAAAGAGCAATGGAAGAGGAAGTGTCTAAATATCAGAAAACAGATGTTCTCACAAATAAATCTAGTTGAGATTTAAGTGTGTGGCTTTGAGCCTCTGACCGCACAATTGTTTTTCCTAGTTTTGGTCAGGACAACGCAAACATTTTGGGATCAAAACAATGTGAAGATTTTAAAAAGAACAAGAAAGCAAGGCCAAAAAAAAAAAAACCTTCACAAATAAATGATTAATCTCTGTCCAAATGGCAGCTGTCCTTATTGAGTGTCCACAAGCTTGTCTGTGAGTGTAACAGGAGGGAGAAAGGACCCTGCCAGGGCCGGCCAAGAGCGGTGTCCCTGCATTTAGCCTGTGGTCTCCGCCTCCTCTTCCAGAATGAAGCTATTACACTTTCATTCTTCTGGTTAAAAAACACGTTACAGAATCAAATAATACTGGCCAAATGCTGGCCTTTCAGAATTGACAGAAATGCAAATGAGATAGTACATGTGAGGGTAGTTTTTTTCCTTAGAAGTTATGGACCAAAAATAATAAAAGACAGATCTTCTGTCACCCTTTGAACTAAACCTGTACCCTTTTTTGAAGCTACTAAATAATAGAATGTTTTCTTTTTCAATGTGCTCTAAATCAAATGTTTCTACAACCATATTAAAAATGAAATCCAAATATGCCCAACATATGTGAGAAATACCTAATTTTTTACTTTATGGGATTTTGTTTTCTTTTTTGAGATGAAGTCTCCCTCTGTGGCCCAGGCTGGAGTTCACTGGTGCGACCTTGGCTCATTACAACCTCCACCTCCCAAGTTCAAGCAATTCTCCTGCCTTAGCCTCCCAACTAGCTGGGATTACAGGCGCCCACCACCACACCCAGCTAAGTTTTGTACTTTTAGTAGAGACACAGTTTCACTATGTTGGCCAGGGTAGTCTTGAACTCCTGACCACAGGCGATCCACCCACCTTGGCCTCCCAAAATGCTGGGATTACAGGCGTAAGCCACTGCAACCAGCCATCTTTATGGGAATTTGTACTTGAGCCACACCATGACAGAGAAAATCAGGATAATCCAAATCAACACCACCCCCCATATTGCACCGTGCAACCCTGTAAAAGGCATAATAAAATCAGGTGTTTGCACAGGGACAGTTTGCTTTATCACCTCCCTCGAGTCTTTACTGAGGTTTGCAGGCTTTGTATTTCTTTTTTCCATCCCAAGGTGAAAATGACCCACAGTGAGGGACTCTGTTTTTTGGCAGCAGTGAAAGAAGACCTCTTCCTTACCACTGAAAGTGAGCAAGTAAACAAGCTCATGTATGTCATTACCGTGACTGCTACACCCAACTGGAAAAAGAATATTCCTACTGTGACTCCACAAAGTAAAACATAGCATAGAACAGAAAAATGGACCTTAGTTCTTCCTTGGGCCATCCATTCACAAGTCAATTTTGTTATAAATGGTGCCATGCACATATGTTATCACAAAAGGTGAAACATTAAACTAGATGTAAGTTTGATATGTTTTGGTGGGGTGGTGGACAATGCCATCTTCAAAAATTTCTTATATACGAGAAACTTGTCTTTGTCTCTAAGAGCAAGGTGCTGGGAGAACAAGAACAGGAAGAAAATTAACTTTTCATTGGATTCCTTTTTAATTAACATTTATGAATTACCCACTGAAAAATACAAACACATACTTTTTAATCTCCTAAAACCTCAAACGTGTAAAGCAATTGTTTTGCTTTTAACTGAGGAACTTTGGGAAAGGACAACTGTGCAACAAAAATACCTGGCAGAAGATCCAAATTCTTTGTCTTCTGTGTAAGCTACTAACCCAATTCTTGACCAGACAATGTGATGAAAAACAGAAGTCAATATGAAAAAGACTCTTCTCAACAAGTGGGGGATCTTTATTATTAGATACTGTTCACTGGCTGCCAATGAGCAGCTATGCCAAAACCTCTTACCATCCCTGCCATCATCATGTCCTGGTCAGCGTCATCTTGTTTTCTCTTCAGCTCTTTTTCTGCTTCCTGTAGTTGCTTCAGCATATTGGTCACTTCATTATCCAGATCTGTAACTTCTGCAAAAGCTCTTTCAGCTTCTGCTTTGGTGCTGGTGGCATTCTAGGCACAAAAGCAAATTGCTATTTTTTTTAAAAAAGCTTTCCTTTTTCTCAAGTATGCTCCCACTCCCTTTATAATTTGTAAAATGGCTCAAAAATATAATCTAGAAAGAATAATATATTGATTTATACTATTCTCATGACTTACATTATCAATTTGGTTTCTAAATAATAGTAAAAAAAATAACATTACTACACACATAATAACATTTTGTATTTTATCTAGCACTTTCATTTGTATCCTCTTCTTTAATCCTGAAAACTTCTGTTCTATTATTTCTATTTTTAGTTGAGGTCACACAGCTAGCAAATGATAAACACTGAATGACATACATTTTCTACCATATCATATTGATTAGATGCTTTCACCGAGATAATAGCATCATTTCACAGCTAGCTTGGTTCCTTCTTGGCAGTTCATCATAATATACAAAAAAGACCACAATCCTGAAATATGAGTATTTAAAAAAATATAATTAATCCCAAAGCCAACTGTTCTAAGGAAACTAAGAGGTTTCTGTGATTCTTAAATATCTAATTCTGAAATTGCTCCAATCTCTTCTTTAAATAAAACAAACCTTCAAGACTGACCTTGAAATACGAGAAAGCCAGACTAAAAAAAATTATTCTTTAAATCCTAGCAATGGCAGCTACAGGAAGTCTCTCCTAGGAGGGGCTTACATATGGCAATATGCTTGAAAAGGGGGCCTGAAAGTTGTATTGATAAGGCATACTACACATTATTGAAATAAATACCACCTGTCTATGTCAAAGAAGAATGTTTATTTAGAAAAAGTCTGATTTTTTGTGGGAATGGGCTCTTCTTTTTTTCTTTTGTGGGCATGAAGCCAGACCCCACACTGAGACAGAATAGAAATTTTAGAGTAAAGCACCATTTTACTGATTACCCCTCCTCAATCGATGTGGATACCTACTGTCATGCCTAGTCAAAAGAAAAAAAATATGGTTTAAGACAATTTTACTGAAGTTGAGGAAAAAAATCTGCAAGGGCTCTGAGGGTCTGGAAAGAAACTGGAAGGTGACTAGGGAAAGATATGGACAGGGACTCTCAGAGGAGAAACGCACACCTTTTGGATAGCACTCGCGATCCTCTCTGCCTCGTGGGCCTTGTTCTTGGCCTCGGTGGCATCTGCTGCAGCGTTGCCCAGGGCCTGCTGGGCATCCCTGGTCTTTTCATTGGCTTCAATGATGGTCTGGTTGATGGCAGGAATCTTCCTTAGTGCCTCCTCTGCAGCTGTCTTGTTATCGTTCACGCGCCTATCGAAATCTGAAACAAGTTCAAGAACACATTTGAACTAAACTCCCAACAACTAACAAGGGGACCTTTCAGGGAGTTCCAACTGGATTTCGTTTTATGAACAATGGAAGTCAGGGTACAAAATGAAAGAAAGAAAGCATGGACTGAAATTTTAGAAATTATATATCTCTACAGAAAAGGTCTCCCAGTTAGTGTTATATAACATTACCTGTTTCTGGAAATAGAATTCTTACTTGAACAATGTGCTTTAATGCAGAGCCCTGAGCATCCCACTACCACCACCTCAACCAGTATTAAAAGGTGCAATTGGGCCGGGTGAGGTGGCTCACGCCTGTAATCCCAGCACTTTGGGAGGCTGAGGTAGGTGGATCACGAGGTAAAGAGATAGAGACCATCCTGACCAACATGGTGAAACCCCGTCTCTACTAAAAATACAAAAATTAGCTGGGCATGGTGGCACATGCCTATAGTCCTAGCTACTCAGGAGACTGACGCAGGAGAATCACTTGAACCTGGGAGGTGGAGGTTGCAGTGAGCTGAGATCACGCCACTATACTCCTACAATCCGGACTGGTAAAGAGTGAGACTCCATCTCAAAAAAAAAGGAAAAGCTGCAATTTATTTAGTGTTTATTGTGTGTCAGGTACTGAGCTAAGAGTTTTATGTGTCTTTGACATAAAATAGGCTGTATCATTTCTATAAGAAAATTAAAGATTAAAGAAGTTAGATGACTTGTGGTGCAGGGTTTTAAACCCACTGATACCAGAGCCCATATTTTGAACTTCTTGTTTTTCTTTTAGAGACAAGGTTTCACTCTGTCATCCTGGCTGGAGTGCAGGCACAGTCACTGCTTACTGCAGCAGGGATCCTCCAACCTCAGCCTCCCAAATATCTAGGACTACCAGTGTGTGCCAGCATGCCTGGCTAATTAAAAATTTTTTTTTTGCAGAGATGGGATCTCTACAGTGAGGAACTGGTCTTGAACTCCTGGCTTCCAGTGAGCCTCCGACCCGAAGTACTGGGATTATAGGCATGAGGAGCTACTGTGCCTGGCCCATACTTTCAACTAGTATCCTGTAAAAATTCCTTATTTATAGAACCTATGACTATTTTATCAGACATGAATTCACAGTTGCTCAGTGAGTTGGTAACATTTCTCTTTTATCTGGAGTAATGGGAAAAAAAACAAAGAATCAGATGCCACTGGCAGTGAAAATGAAAGATAATCTCCATTTACCTATATAAGTTATCTAAATAGGCATACTGGTTATGTGTGTTAGCCTAATAAGAAAACATCTTTTTAAAAAAAAATCCATACTGAAGTATGCAGGGATAAAATGACATAAGCTCTGCGATTTCTCCTTGAAATACTTTAGCATGAAAAAAGTAGGGAGTTGCGGATGAAGTAATAAATATGGTAAAAGACATGATTTTTTTAAAAAATCACTTTAGTTGTGGATGCATTTGCTCCTGCTAGCTCAGTCTTTTCTACCTTTAAGGTTGTTGAGAATGTCATTAGCTTCTTGTAAGGTATTCCGTCCCTTCTTTGCAGCTTCCTCGGCGAGGGCCTTGGCAGCATCAGCTCGGGCTAGGAGTTGGTCCGCGGTCTGCAAACACATGGCAAATCAGGGGATGAACCCTCCAAAGGAAATCCCTTCCGTCTCCTGGACAGAAAAGACTCTCCAGAGGTATCGCCTGAGACTTGCCAGCATACAACATGTTAGGCTGCTCTCTCAGCACTGTGGTCTGCCATCTCTGCAAATATGGTGTCATCACAGACACACTTGGACTGTTCAAATGTTGCCTCAAGACATGAAGCAACCTGCAAATCAAACCAACCTGCTGTTCAGTCTTTCCTTTCTCCAGAAGGTTCTTGACTTCAAGTTCCTTCCCTCTCATGTCTTCCCTGAGGTCCTCATAATCTTTCAACTTCTGGTCAATCAGGCGTTCCAGATTCTCAGCTTCCATCTTAATGTTATTCGCTTCATTCTGTGAAAAGCAAGTAAGATTTTGGACAAAACTTTGGACAAAACATTTAAACTAATGAAAAGGTAGGCTTAGAAACTCTCTAACACCTAAAACTCAATTGATATTTTTTAAGAACTGCACAGATCAAGGTTTCATGAACTTTTTTTAAAAATGAGATATACTCTACACACACTGAAATTCACAGCCTCCACATATAGTTTGATGAGTTTTGACACATGAATTTCTGTGTAACCAAACACCCCAATCAAGATACAGAAGACTTCCATCACCCAAGCAGCTCCCTTTTCTCCCTTTCCAGCCGATCTCCACTCCATCTTTCCAATGCTGCGCCTCCCAACGTTCTGATTTTTATCATCATAGACTAATTCTGCCTATTTTCTACTTCTAAATATATAGAATCAGACAATCTGAACATATCTAGAGACCTAAACCTTGATGGCAAAAATCAAGTCAACACCTCAGATATAAGAAGTGAAACTTAGTAAATCTCAAGCTTAATGCAAAAAACTACCATTTATACAGAGCTTGGAGTTAGGATCCACAATTAGAGAACAGATATGAAATAAAACCCTACCAATTCCAAAATATCTTACCTGCCCCAGAACTTCCTGCTGTAGTCCTTTAATTAAACCTTTCTCTCTAGGTCTCTACCAGACAGTGCCTGGGAGTAAATGTCTCCATGTACTCTGCTTTAAGCAATTCAAATATATTATTATAATTTGGATTTGTACTAAAGACTTAAGAGTGATTGTTCATATTATTAAAGTAGTCTTTGTTATTTCATGTTTACAATCACAGGATTCTTAATCTTGGTAAGTTTTTGTTTTTTGAAGAGATAGAGTCTTGCACTATTTTGACTAGGCTGGTCTGGAACTCCTGGCCTCAAGCAATCTTCCCACCTCACACAGACTTGGGAGAAAGATAAGAGTGGGGCTGTGTGTACAGGCTGTCCTCATAACTCCACTGTCTTGGAGTCCACAGAGCTTAGCTGGGAATTCAAGCAATTCTCCTGCCTCAGTCTCCCAAGTGGCTGGGATTACAGTAATTCCAGGGTTGGGATTACAGGCGTGAGCCTCCACACCTGGCTACCTTGGTAAATTCTATTAGTGTATGTGAAATAGACTCAACTCTTCCAGCGAGCCAGTGGGAGGACAGAGGGAGGTGCAGAGCAGTCTGCTGTCACATGACTTGGGGGAGAGACAGGGTGACGCTGTGCGTACAGGCTGCCGCCATACCTCCAGGGTTTCCGAGTCCACAGGGCTCAGCTGAGCCACACTGGCATAGATCTCCACAGCTTTGTCACCAGCCCTTTTGGCCTCCTCATGTACTCGGGCAGCTTGTTTCTCCAGATCCCGTGAGATGTTCTTCGCTTGTTCATACCTAAGACACAAATAATGTGATTTAATGAAAATCTTAGCTGCTTTTAGCATCTTAATGTTAATCAGATTAACATGATCATATGATAATATGCCCAAAACCTCAAAGAAAATGCTACATTAAAATGCTTTCATTTTAATACCAACATTTTGCATACATTTACATTTTCTCTTATCACTTCTATTTATAATGCGTGGTTTACCATATACTTTCTTATTTCAGACACCCTTTAAAGATTTATAGTTCAATTATGTTTCCTCTACTTACTCTATCATATTCTTTCTCTTCTTTATTTATGCAAAATTTTAAGTATCATGGCTCATCTTGTTACTATTCTTTGTAATTATAGTAACTGAATCAAACCAAATTTCTGTGGCTCCACATGTCCTGCGCTATTTACTATATGCCATTTCAAAAGCATGATTAACAAAGGAAATCTTACAGCATGAATACATGCCCTGAATCCACCAGTATTTAATTTTTCATTGAACTAGTGTTACTTACTAGAATATCTAAAGGGCTGCAAATCACATTTAAATCATACTCACTTTCTATTAAGCTCTTCAATCTCAGATGCTGTTTGATTTTCTCCTGCCAATGTCCTCAAAAGCAGGTTGTATGCCTCAGTCGATGTATCATTGGCTGTCTTCGCCACTCGTACAATGTCATCAGCTTCTTGTTTATGACTATACAGATAAAACAAATAAGCCATGAAACAATCATCTGATAGGGAAATAAGTAAAATTTAGGTAATGCTTACTTTATTATTATTATTTTTAAAAGGGAGTCTGACTCTGTTGCTCAGGCTTGAGCGCAGTGGCATGATCTTGGCTCACTGCAACCTCTGCCTCCTGGTTCAAGCAATTCTCCTGCCTCAGCCTCCGGAGTAGCTGGGATTACAGGTGCATGCCACCATGCTCAGCTGATGTATTTTTAGTAGAGATGAGGTTTCACCATGTTGGCCAGACTAGTCTCGTACTCCTGACCTCAGGTGATCCACCTACCTCGGCCTCCCAAAATGCTGGAATTACAGGTGTGAGCCTCTACACCCAGCCTACTTTATTATATATACATATACTAACATGGGCAAGAATTCTACAAATATTGGAAAACCTCCTTCATTTGGAATTTTGTGATCAGTTCAGTGGGGCTGAATTTATGAATAGCATTCTATAAACTGAGATGAGAATATTTTCCAAAAAAACTAATAGCATAAATTTATAAGAGAAAAATGTGTATAATTCTTCAGAAAAAAGACTTTTAAGTTTAACTATTTGAGAGTAATTTACATAGAAAACTGTGTATGCTAGCAAGAAATCATTTATCTAGCTACAAACACAAATCCCATGCCTCATCTTTATTAACAACAATCTGCTATTTTCATTGTTACTGCAGCCTTAAGTTAAAAATCTAAAAATGTTATGGTTTTTTTCGAGATATATGATTTCTCTTCAAACCACTGTATTCTAATATTCAAAGAGAATATTCTAATTTCAAAGTAAAAGGAAGAAAAGAGTACACACAGCTGATAATGTCTTAAAAAAGAGAGCAAACTTTGCAAAAGTGCATTATGGGGAAAGTGTTTATAGATTAATGAGATAAGACAACACACACACAACATAAGGGAAGCCACAACTTAACCATTAAACAGGGATCTAGAGATTACCGTTCAGCGAGCTTTCGAGCCTCTTCTGCCAAAAGAGTCATGTTGTTTGGGTCCCCTGTAGATTCTGGCTGAGTGACTGACTGCAGAGGGGACAAATAAATAGATGCAGGGAGTCGGTTTGGTTGAAGAAGTACTCCACTGTCAGTAACAGACTTGCTATAAATCCCAAGGGTCTCCCCCATCCCCACCTCAGACATTTGCAATTATTTACCACGTTGGCAGCAGCGACTTTTGCTTTCTCAAGTTCTCTGGATGCGATTTCAATCAACCGCTCTGTGCTCTCTACATGGGCACGTGCTTGTTCAGCCAAGTTTCCAGTCTCTTCAATGGTATTCCGGATATTCTGTAAACGGCTAATTTGGCTGGACAGAGTGTTATTCACTCTCTGTAGGCGATCCAGCAAATTCTGGTCAACATCTAAAATGGTTTGCAGAAGAAAGTCTGTAAATTATCTGAAGAGGAAAATATCTCACATGAAATCTGAGGCCTTATGTATCTTTACTCTTCTGAACACAGCAGCTTTCTGCCAGGTTTCTGCAAAGCCCTCGGTACAGCTGGACAGCCTTTACCACACCCAGTAGGTCCTTCATGGTATACTCATCACACTTCCCCAACCGTGTGCCCACCTGCTTACTTGACTATGAACTCTTCTTTCTTACTCATCATTATACTGCTGGTCTTATCCAGTGGTTGGCAAAAAGACACCCAAGGAATGTTTGATGAAGGCAAGAAAGACTGATTTTAATATCCTAGCACATGCAATTTAGTCATTAATATACAATGTTGTTAAAAATTCTGCCAGCCCTAAAAGCCGAATGTTTTACAAAACCCAGAAAAAACTAGGTTTAAAACATATGTTGAAGTATGGCAAGTTAAACTCATTTTAAACTAAATAGACCCTTGCTGCCACCCCCATACCCCAGCATATCAGTGTAATTTCTTTCAAAATGATCTCTGTTTTTGAATAGTTCTTCAAATTATTCTTTATTAATATGCCCATTCAACTTAAATCTTATACTCAGGTCCTAACAAATCAAAGGATAAATATAAGCCTGTTATTAAAACTCATATATCATAAGGTTTTATTAATATATAAAAGCCATTCAGTAAATTGACTAGTTCATATTTCAGCATCATGCTCAGCGTTGGGGTCTAAATTTTCTCAGGAATGTGAAAAAAAAAAAAAAAGATGAGAAGTCAAAGGTAGGACCAATAAAGATGAATATAGGCTTGGAAAAAACTTGGAAGTGAGGCCATCAAATCCATGTGCAGAGATGATACACTATAAATGGTGGTCCTGCTTGAAGGGTTACTTAATTCTTTGATAATGTAAAAAGTTTTAAGAAAATACAAAGACAATTTCAGATCACAAAAAATCACTTAGATTTAGGAGACATAAGCCCCGCCAATGAGGTTATAGTAGCCCCTTCTCTTTTGACCTTCAAGAATGTAATAGATACTGATCTCTCTTCTAATTCTTTAGAGAAACAGTATCTGAAAAGAGAATAGATAACCTAACCAATTCCAAGTGTCTACTTGCAAGATCTAACTGTACCATATAACCGCCTTTCAAATCTGCAGAATAAATACAAATTTAAACTACAAATGAATACTTAAGGATAGTCTCAAAAGATAAATAGTTATGAAGACACTTTCATTTTTAACAGAAAGGTCAGCCAGGAACTGCACAACTCAGGTTTTAAGGGGAATGGATTTTAATCCCAGTCCCACTATGATGCTCCCAGAAAGCTGTTCTCTGCTTTTCATTGGTCTCATCAGATAATGTGAAAAGGACTAATCTAATTGCAAAGAACCTTAGAAATGGACATAATATATAAAACATACTTTAGTATAATGTGTCTTTTTTTTTTTTTTGAGATGGAGTCTCACTCTGTCATCCAGGCTGGAGTGCAGTGGTGCATTCTTGGTTCATTGCAGCCTCCACCTCCTGTGTTCAAGCAATTCTCCTGTCTCAGCCTCCCAAGTAACTGGTATTATAGGCACACACCACCATGCCTGGCTAATTTTTGTATTTTTAGTAGGATGGGGTTTCACCATATTGGTCAGACTGGTCTCGAACTCTGATGATCCACCTGCCTTGGCCTCCCATAGTGCTGGGATTACAGGCGTGAGCCATCATGCCTGGCCTAGTGTAATGTTGTTAGCACATCTGTTTGCTAATTAGAACATTAATAAGCACACACTAATTTCTAATGTTTATTTTGCAAATACCAAGTGTTATACATTCAGTAGCTAGATGTTAATACTTGAAAACAACAATTTTACCTTATGAGAATCCTAAGGAAAAAACACAATGCATAAAATAAATTCTCTCTCACTAGAATGATGGAAAATCAAAGTTCAAATTTTTTACCTAAAAATAATGTATACAAGGCTGGGTGTGATGGCTCATGCCTGTAATCCCAGCATTTTGGGAGGCCAAGGCAGTCAGATTATTTGAGGTTAGGAGTTCAAGACCAGCCTGGCCAGCATAGTGAAACAACCATATCTACTGAAGAAAATACAAAAATTAGCTGGTGGCATGTGTCTGCGGTCCCAGCGACATGGAAGGCTGAGGCAGGAGAATTGCTTGAACCCGGGAGGAGGAGGTTGCAGTGAGCCAAGATCATGCCATTGCACTCTAGCCTAGAAGACAAAGCAACTCTGGCTCAAAAAAAAAAAAAAAATGCATATGAAAACACATGCCTTTAATGATTTTTAAAACTATTTTAAGACGCCTTGTAATAGAACAGCTGGATAAAATGCTTCAAATTTGAATATCAAGTCATTTTTTATGTGTTGGAAAATCACCCTATGCTTACTGTATCTTAAAGCAGTATATTTGTCTGTTTTTTGAATTAGTGTTTAAAAAATGAAATGATTTATGGTCTACAAGTAGTTTAAAAATTTAGAAAGAATTTTATAAAACCATACTAATTAACCTTGCTTTAGGAGCCACATCTAAAGATTGGCCCATCTCACAGAAGTCACCCATAATTCAATCATGCGTACCTTTGACATCCTGGGCCTCACGAAGAAGGTCCATAACTTCCCTCTCTGCTTCCTTTAGTCTATCCTCAAAGGCTTGATCTGTCACCATCTCATCCCCAGTTCCAAGGTTTGCCATGAGACTCTCTAACTCCTGGAGCTTCACTCGATGATCAGCAACCTAAACATAAGGAAAAAAGAAAAGGGAAAGGTAGGACATACAAGTATTCTTGAAGAACTCAATCATACTTCCTGCAGGAATCATGGGCACTCTATGAATATGTAGGTCTACCCACTCCATGCATGTCTACTTCTAAAGAGAAGACATGGCTAGTTTTTCTTTATTTTTCTAGCTTCAAAAGAAAACCTTCAGAGCCATTCCTTTGATTTTAAACACTGCATGCTGATGATTCTTCAGCTCTGACCTCTCCCTTGAGTGTCAGATTACCTTCATATCTCCACTCAGCTCTCTGATAGGTATCTCAAACTTAATATCCAAAATTATACCTCTTACCTGTACTCTCCCTGTGGAATCTCCATCTCAGTAAATAAGCTACCTTAAGCAAAAAAACCCAAGAGACAACCTTATTCTTCTCTTTCCCTATCCTGTCCCCAGACACGCATATTTATCGGATCCAATTGAGGCTTCCCATTAAGCCCCACTCCTAACCATCATTCTTCACACAGCAGTCAGAGTGCTCCTCTTAAAATATAATCTGGATTTCCTAGATTTTAAGAGTTTCTTCAATGCATTCTTATTGGATTTGAGATAAAATCTAAGCTTCTTACTATGGTCATCATGGTCCTATAAAACCTGTCTCCAGTCTTATCAGTCTTATCACAGAACCACACTCTCTGCACTCAGCAGGCTCCAGCCACTCTCCAGCTCCCAGGCCTCGGTACACCAGGTTCCTTCTACCTGGAACAAACCTACCATTACTTTTCACTTGGTTCATTCCTTTGTATCCATTAGATCTCACCTTAGATGAATTCTGTAGAGAGGCTTTATATAAAGTAGTTTCCTTCAGATATTCTCCATTTGTATTCTTCCTGGCACTTACCTCATGAGGTATTTGTTTTATTTATTTATTTATTTTTTATTATTTGCCTCCCAACTGGAACATAAGTCTTTAAGAACAGGGACCACATCTATCTTGTTCACCACTTTTTCTATAGAGTTAGTGCACAGTAAGTTTCCACTCAATGTCTGCTGGATGAATGAATGAATGCACTATTGACAGCTTACCTTATCCTTTACCAGCCGGTAACAAGCCGGACATTCCTGGCAGCCAGGCCACGATCGATTGTAGAAATAGTTTTCTTCACACTGGTCACAGCGATTTCCTACAAAGCCTTCTCTGCATTCGCAGCGACCATCATCTTTACACTGGAGTGAAAGAGACCCCTCAGGATGACAGTCACAGGCTGCAGAATAAGGAGAAAATAATACAAAATTAGCAAAAGAAGGAAGAGCATATCTCTTAATTCAGACTGATAGCAATAAGCTGACTATACTACCATTATAATTTTTTTGAAAAAACAGGACCATTTATGAGATCTTAAATAGTAAAGTCTGTTTAGCAGAGAAAACTGACATTTTTAAAGTCAGAATGAGCTTTTAAGTAAAATGTACAACCTTTGGGACACACTTCAGATTACTTAGTAATTAGAGAAGTTATAAAACTATCAGTGCTCTTTTCATGCACTTCAAGAATTCAATTCTCCACTGTTTAATTTCTCTAAGGAACTAGAAAACCCAAATACTAATGCTTCTTTTGCATTATCTTATAGTTTGTTTATTCACTGTGTTCTCTGAACTGAGCCAATTACTTATGCTGCATTCCACAGGAGAAATGAAGGAATTCAGAAAGCAAAAGCCAATCCGTTCTGAGGCCCAATTCCAGGCAAGTGTTTATGCCAAGGAGAAGCAGATGTTTATACGTAATCATACCAAAAGGGCCCCAAGGGTGGGAAGCAACTACAGCCAGCAAGTCAACAAACACATTGTGAACAGAATCCTCCACTATTTCATTATCTGCACTAAGAATGCAATCAATAAAGAAGTTTCATTAACCACAGTGGGAAAGCTGCGTAATCAAAGGAAGACTTCCTTGGAAAAAATAAAAGATTAGAAAAAGGAAGAATCAGAAATGCTATAAAAGAAAACATAGGTAAGGTGGCTGCAAAGAAACCAGAGAAGCCTTTGATCTGCAGAGTTTTAGAAACGGATAATATTCACCAAATAAAGCATCTATGATGACTTAGGTATAGCCTTGACTATGGGCTAAGTGGCTAGACTGAGGCTGTCAAAGTCTTTTCTGGCCTTAAGATACTAACTGGAATTAGGGGAGGCTTAGAGTTGTATGCCACCAACACTCCTTACGTTTGCAGCCTTCAGGTCCAAACCCAAAGTGGTTGACCTCACAGCGCTCACAGTGCTGACCAGTGATGCCAGGCTGGCACTCACACTGGCCGGTGCGGATGTCACACTGCCCATTGGTGGAGCCCAAGGGATGACAGTCACACCTGAAAATGAACACAGGAGGACATTTCTCAGGCAAAAATAAAATCAGACTTTATGCAAACCTTTTTTTTTTTAGTATAGCACTGATGTAATTTGTAACTTGTATCAGAAAATTGAATGGTAAGGGTGACTAAGATGGAATGGTAAGGGTTATTAAGCCCCTAAGGTTCCAGTAATTTTCATGAGTGCTATTCAGAACCTCTTTTCCTAACTTAACTGCTACCACTGCTCTTCAACCTGGGACTGTATGGACACTAAGTAGGAGTTTTGACAACAGAAGTTCCCAGGCTGCATCCCTGGAGGGTCCGATTCTAAGAGCCTCAGAAAAGACCTGGCAATTTGTACTTTTAAAAGGTTACTCAAGTTATTCTGGCAAAGCTGGGGCCACTGTGCTCCACTCCTTTCTTTCATTAGCTTTATTACAATTCTTCAGCATTGCCTCTGAAGGATGTCTTGCCTACATTAGGCACTCCAGTAATTTCTGAATAGTCAGCTATTAAATGTAACTTACAAAAATTCACTTTTTTACAGTAGAAAAAGCAAAGATTACTTCCACCAAAGGCACCTATGTCTCACCTCTCACAGCCTTGCCCACTCTGCAGGTTGTAGAATCCAGGGTCACAAGCACCACAGTCCCGGCCAGTCACATGAGGCAGACATTCACACTGCCCCGTCACAGGGTTACAGCTGCTCTGCTGCTTCACTGTTCCGTATGGATTGCAATTGCAGGCTAAGCCAGGAAGACAGAGATAGCAAAAGACACAAAACACCTGAGAGAAATACTAACATATAAGCGATCCAAAGAGATTCTTTAGACTTGTGATGGTAGCTGCTGGTCACATGTGGCTACTGGGCACTTTAAATGTGGCCAGCTACTCTGTATTGAGATGTGCTATGTGAGGTACACACTGGATTTTGAAGGCTTAGTGTGAGAAAAAACATATATTTCATTAATAGTTTTCATTGATTACTTATTGAAATAATATGTTGGATATATTAAATAAAATACATTAGTCTTCATTTCGCCTGTTTCTTTTTACAGGACCACAGGTGTAAGCCAACATGACTGTCATTCTTTATACATTTTTTAATGCCATGACTAGAAAATTTTAAATGACATAAGCGGTTCACAGTATATTTCTAGTGGACTAAACAACTCTAAGTATTTTAAGAGAATACAAGAATTCTCACAATAAAGGGGCATGACTGTGACAGAATCTGGTCAAAGGCTGATTACCTTTGCATTTGTCTGCTGGATTGGGAGCCAGGGGATTTCCAAAAAATCCATCTTTGCACCGGTCGCAATAGAAGCCAGCAGTGTTATAGATGCACTTCAGGCATTCTCCAGTCAAGCGATTGCAATTTCCAACTGCGTTGGGATCGATGTTGTCATTGCACTGGCACAGGCGACAAAGTCTCACAGGGCCATTTCTACCCAGGGGGTCTCCAAAGTAGCCATCATCACAGAGTTCGCATCTCTTACCTGGGGATGAGACATTCTGATGTTGTGAAAGAAATGCTTTAGACATTTTTGGTGCCAGATTACCACTGGCCAGACAGTCTAATGTAATCACTGCATGAAAAGAAGACGGTGCAGTGGAGAGCAGAGGACCTGGGCTGTAGCCCTGGCCCTGGGCCAGACCAACAGAGTGACCTTGAGCACAGCACTATTTCCTCACTAGAAAGGAAGCACCTGGTCTGACTACTTCACTTCAACTGTTGTGACAATCAACCCAAATCATGTATTAAAAGTGCTTTATAAATCAAGCCCAAGATTTATAAACCTCTCCAGTCTCAAAGGATGGCACATTCATATATGTTGTTTTGGCAGATGATATTAAAAACGCTGAAGTGCCACTCTTGACACCATAAGTTTCCCACACATCAGGGTGAGCAGAACCATTCTCTTAAAAATGTAATAGGCATGTGCAAATCTTGTTAATCAGTATCAATTGGTACAGAATCAGGGCATGTTGAAAGAGAACTTAGAAATCATCAGTTGCTGCCTGCTTATATTAAATATTATAGCCCAGGGAACAGAGAGGGTAAATAACTTGCCTGCAACCAAAGAGCTGACAGGCAGAGGGAGAGCTAGAATCCAGGGCTCTTTGCACTGTAGTAAACTCACCACTCTTCATCTTTCCTTTTCTACTTTCCTACCATGATTAGCTCATGATTTCTTTCTTTCTAACCAGTAGGGTCTGAACTAGCCTAAAATTTCTGGTGAATCCAAGATTTATTAATTCATTTAACAAGCATTTTCTGAGCATCTACTATATACCAGCACTGTTCTACGTCATTAGGATGATATGAGCAAGGTGGCCAAGGTCTCTGCTCTCATGAAGCTTATACAGCGATTGGTGAAGACTGATACACAGACTTACAAATAAACAAGATTACTTCAGATAGGGATAAGCATAAAAAATTTAAACAAAATAGAGCAACATGATGGGATGAAGGTGAGGGCTACTTTGTATTGGTGGGTAAGGAAAGCCTCTGTAAGAAGGAGACATTGGGATGGCAACAGAAAGACAGAAGAGACCAGCCAGGATAATATCCAAGAGAAGAAAGTTTCAGACAAACTGTCTTGTTTGTTAGCCATAGAGTAGTTCAAACCCATTTAGGACCATGGAGGTCACAGTAACAGATCTGGTTTTAAATGTAAGTGCATCAAGAAGCTATTGAAGGGTTTAAAAGTGGTATAATCTGATGTACATTTTTAAAGAACCGTTTTGGCTTTCAAGTGGAGAACGGATCCCTTGTAGGGGAGCAGGTGAAGCAGGGAGGGCAATTAGGCAATTCCAGGTGAAAGATAAGAGGTTTGAACCAGGGTGGTGACAGTGGAAGTGGTGAAAAGTGGTCAGATCTGAGATAAAATCAGTAAGATTTGCTGATTGTTTTTAGGACATGAAAGGCAGATAAATCAAGTATAAGCCCTAAGGTTTCAGCTTGAGCTAATGGCAGCACATTTACTAAGATGAACAAGATTGTAGGAGAAACAAAGGGTTGAAGAAAGAGGGAGGAAATCAAATATTTAATTTGGGTTTGTTTGAGTTCCTTTAGCTATGTGAATCAAGATCACAGCAGAAAACGGCTGACACAATCAAATTAGCATGGAGTGTAGGGAAACTGCAAGGAGAGTGTGGCACTTGAGGCAGGCTCCATACCCTGGGCCTTGGGTGGTGGGCAGAGCACCTAGCAGAACCTGAAGGTAAAAAGGGCTGTTTGGAGAAGGCCTGCCAGACACTGAGAACTTTGATTTGAGGTCATCAATCCACAGAACCCCATAGAGAAGGGGCCATGGAATAAATACTCTGTCCTCGCCCTCCTCCTTCTCAGTGAGCTCCTGTATGTACTTCCTGCTGTCCGAACTCAAATGCAGCATTTGACGCAGTGTATGCAAGTCTCAGTCAGGCTGGAGAAAGGTGAACAGGGGTGTGGAGAGGCAAGTAGAAGGCTTCTAGCCCATCACCCAAGTGGAGATGGCCAGTAGGTAGATCAGGAGAGGTGCCAGGGCTAGAAATACAAACTTAGCTGTCACAGATAGAGAAAGGCTTTTGAAGCCTCAAGACAAGATTTGATCACCTAAGGGGAAAACAGTAGATCAAGGTGGCATGAAAGCCCTTGGTTGTGAAACCGAGGCAATTGGGGGGATACCCAAAAGAGAGAGAAAGGAAACAAGAAGAGTGAGCCTCAGCTTCCTATTAGGAAAAACCATAATCACTGAAACTGAACCAAACACAAAGATCCTAAACAACCCCAAAGCCCCTTTCCCCAGGTCTTTTAATAGAATGGAACACTGAAAGCAGATGGATCGAGCAGGCTTACCAGTGGTGCCAGTAGGACAGTTGGTACACACCACCTCCTTTGTCTTGGGGACAACAGCACAACTTGAGCCTCCAGGACACGGACAGGGTTGGCAATCAGAGGAGGTGCCCGCAGTTGAATCTCCATAGTACCCATCACTACACTTCTCACAGTGTGGGCCAGCTGTATTGTCTCTGCAGTTACAAACACCTGTTTGGAGGGTGGGTGTGAGAAAACAGGCAAGTGAGTAAGACATCGAGCACTTTCTACTTAACTGCTAAAGAGCACCTAGGTCTAAGAGCTGCCAAAGATCATCTCACCTGTCTCAGGGTCACAGGCCTCACTGTGTCCATTGCAGGTGCAAAGCACACATGGACTGTATGGTCCAAGACTCGGAGTTTCTCTTCTGTAACCTGAGAGGCACATCTCACAAAATTGCCCTCCATATCCTACAGGACAGGTACAGGACTCCACCCAAGTTGCAGGGACTCCAGTCCCAGGACGAGCACTTGCCAGGGTGACATCATCCAAATATCCAGCACCTGTGAATGGTGAGAAAGAGAAAATCACCAAACTGGACTGTTTTCCAAAACCCTGTGTAAAGTCAGTAACACTAAAAAGTAACCAGATACCAAATTCCAGAGAAAACCAGCCCTTAGCTTAATTGGGCTCTGATAAACTGAAGAATATATCCACTTCTGTCCACTGGAGAAGACAATTAGAAAATAGCATTTAGAACAATCATGTGGTACTGGGTGCTAAGTATCTGGAGTGATGATATGGCACACTTTTATTTATTTATTTACTTTTTTTTTTTTTTGAGATGGAGTCTCGTTCCGTCTCCCAGGCTGGAGTGTACTGGTGTGATCTTGGCTCACTGCAACCTCTGCCTCCCAGGTTCAAGCAATTCTCCTGCCTCAGCCTCCCAAATAGCTGGAATTACAGATACGTGCCACCATGCCTGGCTAATTTTTATATTTTTAAAAATAGAGATGGGGTTTCACCATGTTGGCCAGGTTGGCATCGAACTCCTGACCTCAAGTGATCTACCCACCTGGGCCTCCCAAAGTGCTGGGAATACAGGTAGGAGCCCCCATACCCAGCCCAAGTTTTATTTTTAAAACACACAAACATACCCCTAGATTTGCTGAATTTTACAGTCCTCACCAATGTGAAAAATGAAAAGCATCAGACAATCATTTGGGGTGAGAAGAAATATAAGCAAGAGTGTAGGGGAAAAGAAGAGTTTAAGTCTATAGCCATTAAGCAGTGTTTTCGTTCTTTTGCTACAAAAGCAGGAACTGACTACAGAGTTCAAGGATAAGACAGAAGGGAAAGCACCGTCAACAGGTAATACTCAGGTTATTCAGGTTATATAATTTCTGCCCTCTGCAAAAAAAAAAAAAAAAAAAATCCTCAAGTAAATTTCTAAAACTCAGGGTTACTTCGTACAAGTCACAACTACTAAAAAGTCCAATGCTTTTCCATTCCTATAAGAAAACAGAGGAAACCTTCTATTGCCTTAGACCAAGGGTTCATCCAATCCAGTGGTGCCCTTGATACAAGCACCAGCAGGAACATTTTATCAGAGAGGCAGGCCTCAGTAACATTGACATGTTGCCCTGTCCATTCCACTCTAGTGTTTTGCAGTCTTATGCTTCAAGTGTATTTTTCATGTCATGAAATAGCACTTGCTGTTTATAAAATTCATTTGAAAATTGACCACCTAAGGCTGAAGGACACCTCTTATTACTGCCTATTCAAGGCATAGCACTTCGGTATGTTTTCAGGTTTCTCTTGCCCAATTAGATCATGAGATACGGCTTTACTGGTTACTGTGCTTTCAACTCTAAACATCCTTAAGTCTCCCCATTCTAAAAATACTTTTTCTTCAATCTTGTTCCTATTTCCAAATTATAGCCCATGTCTTTTCCTTATAGCCAAACTTCTTAACAGAACATTCTTTATTTTACTTCCTCAACTTCAAATTACTTTTTAAAGCACTGTGATCTTTCGGTTTTGACACACTTGTTGCGGTTTTTGTTTTGTTTTGTTTTGTTTTTTAAAGATAAATCTCCCTCTGTAACTCAGGCTGGTGTGCAATGGCATGATTATAGCTCACTGTAGGCTCAACCTCTTGGGCCCTCAGCCTTCTGGGTAGCTAGGACCACAGGTGTGTGCCGCCATGCCTAACTAATTTGTATGATTTTTTCATAGAGACAGAATCTTGTTATGCTGCCCAAGCTGGTCTTGAACACCTACCCTCAAGCAATCCTCCTGCTTCAGCCTCCCAAAGTGCTGGAATTACAGGCACTTTGGGAGGCCTGTAAGCCATAAGCCACCATGACTGGATGGTTTTAACACTTCTTAAAAACAACAACTCACTAATGATTAAGGAATCATCCAGTCCAAAACCCAATGATGCTAGCTTCCTAAACTTATTGTTTCTCTTCCTTACAATCTTTTTCTCCCTTGGGTCTTATTTATTTATTTATTGTAATTTTTTTGAGGCAGGTTCTCACTCCATTGTCCAGGCTGGAGTGCAGTGGCACAATTACCACTCACTGCAGCATTGATCTCTCAGGTTCATGTGGTCTTCTCACCTCAGCTTCCTGAGAAGCTGGGACTACAGGCATGCTCCACCATAATCCACTAATTTTTGTATTTTTTAGTAGAGATGGGGTTTTGCCATGTTGCTGTTGGGTCTTAGTACATGGACCTTAACTGTTTCCAGGATTCCATCCTTCTTTCCCTTCTATATTTTCTGTCATGTTTCCAAGTTTAAAAATTACTGCCCATATGTTGACAACCTTCTAAATCTGGATCTCTGGTCCTAATCTCTTCCTAAACCCCATATTCATATTTCTAACTACTTATAAGACATTTTTATCTGGATATCCACACAGGCATCTCAAAAATCAACACATCTCAGCCACAAACACCTCTCCCAATACCACATCATCACTAATTCCACCTCCCAAATAGCTGTACCTTGCTAAAGAAGAAGGTCCTTGTTTAAAACATTTTCTTAAGAAAAAAATTTTTGGCTGGGCACAGTGGCTCACGCTTATTATCTCAGCACTTTGGGAGGCTGAGGCGGGTGGATCACCCGAGGTAAGGAGTTCAAGAACAGCCTGGTCAACATGGTGAAACCCCGTCTCTACTAAAAACACAAAAATTAGCCAGGTCTGGTGGCATGTGCCTGTAATCCCAGCTACTCAGGAGGCTGAGGCAGGAGAATAGCTTGAACCCAGGAGGTGGAGGCTGTAGTGAGTTGAGATTGTGCCAGTGAGTTGAGATTGTGCCACTGCATTCCAGCACAATTTTGCTCTGGATAACAGAGCAAATTTCCGTCTCAAAAAAAAAATGTTTAAGTCTTAAACTCTTGTTTACCTAAAGTAATAACAAATATTCATTCAATAATTTATGATTTTCAATAAGGTAACCGATGACACTAATTATAATTATATAACTGTAAATAAAAAGAAATGAAGATGAGGCAACTTGAGCTAGCAGAATTATAATTAGATTTTTTTTTTTTTTCTGAGTTAGATTATCATTCTATTGCCCAGGCTGGAGTGCAGTGGCATGATCTCAGGTCACTGCAACCTCTGCCTCTTGGGTTTAAGCGATTCTCATGCCTCAGCCACCCAAATAGCTGGGATGACAGGCTTGCGCCATTCTACTTCGCTAATTTTTGTATTTTTAACAGAGACAGAGTTTCACCATGTTGGTCAGGCTGGTCTCAAACTCCTTGCCTCAAGTGATCTGCTTGCCTCAGCGTCTCAAAGTGCTGGGATTACAGGTGTAAGCAACTGAGCTTGGCCTATAATTAGGTATTTTTTTTAACAAAATCTATTTATATACAATGCAACCTCAATTGACCTAGTGATTATAAAATAATAAAATAATACTATTTACTAATATTACCAAATTTGCTCCAGGTCCTTGAAAACAGTTTAAAAGTGCATTGTTCTTATGTATAATTCATGTATAATGCGGTCGTTACGCACTTCTTAGTGTTATAGCATTAGGAGAGAGAAACTTTTGCATTATCATGAATCTTTCTACCCAATCATCTTTTTAAACAACTCTCCTAAATTATATAACTTACTTCTCTCACTATACGTCCCACGGATCTTGATAGAGGTCAAGTTGTTTAGGAGCTTCTGAAATTCGAAAGGGGTAAGAGCAGGCCTCCAAGGGTAATCTGTTGCTTCATGGAGTCTGGAGAGAAAGAAAGGGCCACATTAACCTCTGTTAGGACAATTCTGGATGTTGGGAAAACATTTTTCATTCATTTTTTCCACCAACGATGCAACGCTCTGACAAAATCAAATCAGAAATGAGACTATTGGTTTGGTAGTACAACTAGAAAAGATAAAAGTAAACAAAGGAAGTCTCCCCTTTACTAAATCGGCATGAGACCCAAGTTTTTCTTTAATGTTTATCTAGAGGCCAGTTAAACTTAAAGATACCACTTTCACAATGTTTGTCAAGTCTCAGTTTACAAAGAAGGCTATCTTACCTGAAGACATACTTCACAGTGGTCTCACTTGGATAGGAATTGCCCTGAGCGATCAAGGGCACAGACACTCTTAAGCCAGCTCCCTCAAGCACAACGTCTTCTGCAGAGAGACGAGTATCTCGCCTGTCCACTCGAAAGGAGAAGGAGAGGTTCTGACCATAACTCAACACCTGCTTGCCCAAGAACTTTGCTGAAATGCAGACACAAAGGTGGGCAAGAATGTGACATTGAGATTAAACAGAAGCACACAACAAATCAGATTGCTTTCTAGCCTTACTTACCTGGAGCAATGAAGTACCTAGGAAAGTAGCTGTCTGAGATCACAGCGATATCTTGCCTCTCAGAGGACCACTCAAGAGATGCTTCAGAGCCATCTCTCTGTTCCACACGCCACCCATCCTCATCTGCAGGCATAGAAGGAAAACACAAGCACTTTACACTGTAAGCATCGTGAATTCGTCCTCTATGTACCATGAAAATGTGTAAGACCACACCTTGTATACAGAAAGGCATCAATAAACCTTTTCTGTTTTTGCTTTTTTTTTTTGAGACGGAGTCTCTTTCTGTCACTAGGCTGGAGTGCACTGGTGTGATATCAGCTCTCTGCAACCTCCGCCTCCCAGGTTCAAGCGATTCTCCTGCCTCAGGCTCCCAAGTAGCCAGGACTACAGGTGTGGCACCACTATGCCCAGCTAATTTTTGTATTTTTAGTAGACACAGGGTTTCACCATGTTGGTCAGGATGATCTCAATCTCTTGACCTCATGATCCACCCACCTCGGCCTCCCAAAGTGCTGGGATTATAGGCATGAGCCACCATACCTGGCCAATAAACATTTTTGAATAAACAGATCCTACAAAGTACCTACACATGCTATGCCACTCGAACTAGATTTTACTTTATTACTATTTATGGAACATTTGCAATCACTATTCATCACAATACATTCTAAAGCCAAAAGTACATTTTCATTAAATTAAAAGTCTAAACTAAAAAAACCATACATGTTAAATAACATAAGGTATTGCCAACCATCAAAAAGCCCTCAAAGAGTTACTGGTGTTATTTTTTAAAATATTCTAAGTGTAGTCTCACAGTTATAACAGGTTGGGGAATGAGGTCTAAATTACCAATCTGAAAGGTAGAGGAGATAGAATAAGCACTGTAGCCAACAGCATTTGTACAGACAGAAGAATGCCCAAAGCAGAAGCAGGGTGTGCAACCCCTAGGATTAGATGATTCCAGATTAAAAAATCCAGGTTTGCATCTGAAAAAGATTAAGACGGCATCAGTTACTTTTTTTTTACTTGAAATATGATAACAGAGAAAACACAATGCAGCTAGAGAAAGAATGCACTACCTTTCACAATTGAAACCTTCCACATTGTCTTTGCAAACACATCTTCCTGTTTCAACATTACATTCATCTGTGCTGCCAGAGGGATCACAAGAGCATGACCTATTCAATGGAAAATGGACAAAACAATCAGAGATGGGAGAAAAATTCTACCGTTAAAGTCAACCTTTGTTTTACATGTTAACAGATTTTTTTTAAAAGAAATATACATAGAACAAAATGGATCCCAAAGTCGTTTTTATATTTGGTTTTAGTCTAAGATCGTCGTCTCATTAAAACTCTGCTTACTCTCTGTACAAACCAAATCCCTTGTGGCTCACCATTACAGCTAGTCCTTAGTCTTGTTGACAATTATTACGGGAAAAATGTTACCCAGCTGCCAATAAGCCACAGATCTATTAATATGTGTTGACTATATATAGATTCTGCCCCCTTCTTCTGGTTTTGCAAATATTTTACCTGCATCCTGCCTCAGTAAGAGAATGGAATCCAGGCCGACAACGGTCACATTTGTCCCCCATCACTCCTGGCTTACAGCTGCATCTGCCGTAACTATCACACTGTGTGCTCAGAGAGCCTAAAATGGAAAGAGCTTATTGTCAAACACAAATTCGGCCAGATACTTAAGTAAAATCAATGTGCTAAAGAAAGATAACTGGTAACTAAAAGCAATGCCTGAGAACAGGTATGCAATCTCCTGATGGTCACAGAGAGAATAAAGACCAAATTTTAAATCAAAACTTTCTCAAAATCACACCCTTTTAAGCTGTGGGATTTTAAGTTTCTAGATACACCCTAGGACGAATCTACTCACTCATATTGAAAAACACAAATCACTTCGTACCCAGTGGAACACTGCACACAAGACCAGTTACTTCTCTGTGGGAGATCACAGACTCTTAAGGCCCATGTCTAGAATTTAAGTATATATAGGCCTAAATGACAAAAATAAAGGTCAAACTCAAGTAGAACAGGCGGGACTAAGAATGCTGTGCATCTCTGTACACACACCAACATGCTTAGAATAGTTCAGCACTCTAAGGAGATTAGACTAAACAAAATCGTTAACAAGGAAGAACTCACAAAGCAGTTAACCTTTTACAGTCAAAGTTCAAACGGTCTCTATGATCCTGTCGCTAATTATTTACAGAACCATTACTCAGGCCACCACCCCTGTCTTACACACCAGAAACTCATCTGAAAGTTCAACTTGGTTAAAAAAGGTGGAGGCATGGGGTAGAGACAGATCTTGGCTCATTTCTGTGTTACAATAATGTATACATCTCCACACTTAGCTGTGCAAATGCCTAGGAAACAAAGCTTTCCTTCCCGGGGGTCCAGGGAACTATCATTTTGTCTTTTAATCCATCCTCCTGTCACTTACCCACAGGACTACAGTGGCACGGAGAGCAGGCTTCATTGTTTCCAAGGCGAAAGAAGTTCTCCCGGCATCTCTCACAGTGGGCGCCATCTGTGTTATCCTGGCAGTTGGTACAGTGGCCCCCATGGCCAGTAGAACGATATAGTTCAGGGTCAAAGTAGCATTCCTGGGATCGACCATTGCAGTCACAGGCTGTCAGTCCAAACACATGAGTTACACCAGATCTGGGTACCTTTAAGAACAGCATTTTAAGACTGAAATGCAAACATAATTTCCCACATCTCTGAGAGAGAGAGATGGTGGTAGACTAAGAATGACTACCAGATGCACTGGTTGTCATCTTGTTGTTCATTAACAACAAGAAGGCCAGGTGCAGCGGCTCACGCCTGTAATCCCAGCACTTTGGGAGGCTGAGGCAGGCAGATCACCTGAGGTCACAAGTTCAAGACAGGCCTGGCCAACATGGTGAAACCCAGTCTCTACTAAAAACACAAAAAATCAGCCAGATGTGGTGGCAGGCACCTGTAATCCCAGCTACTTGGGAGGCTGAGGCAAGAGAATTGCTTGAGCCTAAGAGGCAGAGGTTGCAGTGAGCTGAGATTGTGCCACTGCATTCCAGCCTGGGTGACAAGCACAAAACTGTCTCAAAAACAAACAAAAGACCAACAATGAAACCCCACCGTATGTCAATAAAGGGTATATATAGCCAGATGCTAAAGAAATGTTCCTCCCTCTAAAAAACAGCAACATCATAAGATACAAAGAATTCCTGTATTTAGAAAAGAATCTGCTGCCAGCTAACTGCTCATATACAAGTAAAAGTCAAGTCAATTACAATTATCCTGAATCTTTAGCCTTTATTCAGTATCAACTCCAAAAACAAGGTGGCATTTTATATGCAGGCTTCAATTTACCTTAACGTTTTAGGCCTCAGATGAGTCAAAGACACTAACTTCCAAAGTGCCAGATTATTTATATATCTAGACTGGGGTAACCTGAGACATATGGGTTAAAATTAGTGCCTCGACAGATGAAAGGAGAATTAAAGAGAAGTCTAGGTCTTCCAGAAACATCCATGTACAGGGAAGCCTCAACTCCAAATGGGTGGTCAGTTAAGTAGCTATATTCTCTGCAGAGCACAACCATATTTTAAGACCAAGTATCTGCAGTCACAGAAATTCCTTACTACCCTTATAATAACAGGATTTTTTTCTGCGTTATTGATTCTTCCCAAAATACAGACTGTATCTTGAATAGGAAATAAAAAGAAGTTTTATTTGGTTTCCAAATAGAACAGGATGTTGTTTTAAAAAATATTTGAATTAATCTTTTTTTGAATAAATATTTCTTTTCTAACACAGACTTCTTCCAACCAAAATCATGAACGTATTTTGATTTGTTTGTTTTCTGGAGACAGGGTCTCACTCTAGAGTGCAGTGATGTCACTATAACTCATTGCAGCCTCAAATTCCTGGGCTCAAGTGATCCTCCTCCTACCTTAGTAGTCCCAGCTGGGACTACAAGTGTGTGCCACTATATTCAGCTAATTTAAAAAAAAAAAAAATTTTGTAGAGACAAGTTCTTGCTATGTTGCTCAGGCTGGTCTCAAACTCCCAGGCTCAAGTGATCCTCCTGCCTCAACCTCCCAAGTAGCTGAGAATACAGGCATGTGCCACCATGCCTGGCTAATTTTATTTTTTATTTTTGCAGAGACAGGGTCTCACTATATTGCCCAGGTTGGAGGCAAATGAGTCTCCCACCTTGGCCTCCCAAAGGGCTGGAATTAGAGGTATGAGCCACCATACCCGGCCCCTTTTGTTCTTTTTCTCTCTTATGATCAGTTTTTTATAGTACGGTATTATAACAGAAAACTTTTTTTTTTTTTTTTGAGATGGAGTCTTGCTCTGTTGCCAGACTGGAGTACAGTATCGCGATCTCAGTTCACTGCAACCTCTGCCTCCTGGGTTCAAGAGATTCTCCTGCCTCAGTCTCCTGAGTAGCTGGGACTACAGCCGCTCACCACCATGCCCAATTAATTTTTGTATTTTTAGCAAAGACAGGGTTTCGCCATGTTAGTCAAGATGGTCTCGATCTCTTGTCCTCATGATCCAACCGCCTTGGCTCCCAAAGTGCTGGGATTACAGGCATCAGTCACTGTGCCTGGCCAATAGAAAACTTTTTAAAAAACTTGTTATTGCCACCAAAAATTAGAGTTTTGTTAAGTTAGTTTTACAGTGCCCTTTTCCTTCTTCATTAGCTATTTCTCTTCCCTCAAGCCGCCTTAACTTATCCTTCAATCAACCAAGCCCAGCCCACCTGAAGATCTGATGTTCTGAAACTGTGAAGCATAGTAACACCCCTGTCCACACTGTCCCAACCCACAGCTAAAGCAGATGCCACAGCTCCCGCCTGGAGAGAAGGTAGTTCTCTTTCCTAGCCCCGACATCCTGACAATCATGCAGTATTGTCACGACATCCAGAAACTTCACTCTTTGAGGTGTCACAGTACTGAAGGGACCAAGGAGAAAAGCAAATTAACTTAGTTCCTCATCAAAGTCCTTTCTTTAGCTACAGTACTAAGTTAATTTGGTAGAGGTGAACTAGCAATGTTTGGTTTTTTAAGTAATTTCTTGGATAGACTGAATAGACATTATTCAGCAGAATGCTTTTCAAGCATACATGTCAATTTATTTAGATGCCACATCTTAGTAGTATTTCATTCTTGTACCAGCCTTCATTGTATAGCTTCCAACACTGAATATTACAGTTCAGTAATGGAATTAAAGTCCTTACAAAAGTTAGAGGAGGCTGTTAAATTTTACTTGCAAATCTCAGGATTTGTTGAAAAGACGAGTAAGAAACTCTAGGCAGCTCAGTATAAACTGTCATGGGTTAAGATAGTGGTACCTTCTAAGGGTTTCTGCCAATAATTTTTCTTTTTTAGATGGAGTCTTGCTCTGTTGCCCAGGCTAGAGTGCAGTGGTGCAATCTCAGCTCACCGCAAGCTCTTCCTCTCAGGTTCAAGCAATTCTCCTGCCTCAGCCTCCCAAGTGAGTAGCTGTGATTATAGGCATGCGCCACCATGCCTGGCTAATTTTTATATTTTTAGTAGAGGTGGTGTTTCACCATGTTGGCCAGGCGGATCTCAAACTCCTGGCCTCTGGTGACTCTCCCCACTTGGCCTCCCAAAGTGCTGAGATTACAAGCGTAAGCCACCGCTCCCAGCCCCTGCCAATAATTTCTGCCAGTTAATAGTGTCTTCTTTCTTATTCTCTATTCTTAAGAGACTGTGATAAAGAATATTTGTAAGGACATAAGAAAATTATTGCTGCTTTAAAATCATGATTACAAGGTTTCCTTCTCCTGACATTTCTTTCTCTATCTGTTCAGAATAAACCACAACATTATGAAGGGATAAACAATGCTTTAAGTTTTCAAATTTTACCTTTTTCTAGGAATACTAGGACCTATTCATCCCAAAGCTGCCCACCTCTCCACTGGGGAAGTGGGAAAACTCTCCCTGTTGTACTCTTTGATGAGATAAAGAAAAAATAGTTTTGAGAAATAATCTTGTGCGGCTGTGCGCAGTGGCTCATGCCTGTAATCCCAGTACTTTGGGAGGCCCAGGTGGGCGGATCACCTGAGGTCAAGAGTTCAAGACCAGCCTGGCCCACATGGCGAAACCCTGTCTCTACTGAAAACAAAAATTAGCCAAGCATGCTGGCGTGCACCTGTAACCCCAGCTACTCAGGAGGCTGACACAGGAGAATCACTTAAACCTTGCAGTGAGTTGAAATCAAGCCACTGCACTCCAGCCTGGGTAACAGAGTGAGACTAGCTCTCAAAAAAAGGAAATAATCTTGGAATTGCCATCTTAGCCTAGAACTCGTCATATTTAATACACGTTAATCAACTACCTTGACTGCCTGAGCACTGATAAAAATAAGACTATTTTAAAGGGGAACAAAGAAAACTAGAGGAACCATATTTTGGAGTAGGCTACACTGGCCCAGTATTTGGATCTAAGCAAATTTCTAAATCTTGCAGATGCTGCTCCATCTCTGGCACATGTGCTCATGAAGGAAACAAAACCCACAGTTTGCCTTTACAGTGAATTGTCCTCATCTATGACTTTCCTCTGATTGAATACAGTTTACTGTTCTACTGTCTCAAATTACAGACAAAGCATGGCCTTTCAGAGCTTTCCTTTCAAAAAGGAATAAAAGGAAGTCACCCATTCCTTCTTCCACCCTTGGAAGTCCTCAAGCCAATGGACAGACTGACGCCAAGGGGCACTCACGCAGGCATTCACTGGCACTTTCTGCAGTTGCCCTCCTCCACGGCCGGTCATTGAAGAAAGGAAGACACTTTTCACAGTCTACTCCATATGTGTTATGTTTGCAATTACACACCAGCTTATCAAATTCGTTTTTCATACACTCACTTGCGTGTCCATTACATTTACATCTGGGGAGAGAAGAGACACTCCAAAAAATGGAACGGCTGCAAAGTCCCAGAAACACACACACAAAAAAACTAACTACACAGAGAACTAAAAACAACCTATGAATGCTTTCAAGTTTTACCATTCAAAAGTGTAAACTGAGGAACTGAGCAAGATTAAGTAATGGCTGTCTGAATTTTCAAGGATGAAAAAAAATTAAACAAGGTAGCTTTACTTAGCAGGGGTGGGGATTAACCAGACATGAAAACAAAGTCCATAACAATTTCTGAGGATATCTTCAGGATCTATTCCTGAAGTCAAACCTGTGTGTCAAGAACAGCAGAGTGTAGTGGTTCAGAAAAGCATAAACTCTGAAGCCAGGCTGGCTGGGTTTGAAACCCTCCCCTGTCACTTACAAGTGTAACTTAACTTCTGTGCCTCACCTGTAAAACAGGGATGATGATAATGCCTATTTCATAAGGTTATTGGGAAGATCAAGGAGTGCTTTATTTACATGCTCAGGATTGCACCAGCACAAGATAAGTCGAACATCAGCAATTATCTATCATAATGATTTTAAAGTATTCCAACCTAAATGCGGTGAGACACATTAGATAAGTCACTACCATATGGATGTCTGGTAGTCAGACTAATATTCCTCAGGGTGTCTGGAGCAAGAATCCCTGAAGGAACCCCTAGACGCCAGTATGATAATAAACTAAGGACTCATGGAAATTCCCATGAATACTAATGTGCACCGTGGAATAGTAATGTTGCTCTCATCTTCTCTCAAGCTCTTATCCTTGACTGCTACACAAACTTTGATGCCCCCATGACCTGAAATTTCACATATCTATAACCAAAGTCATCAGTTTAGCTTATCTTCATTTTATTAATGGTACCCCCATTCTCCTGATCACTAAACCTTAAAAGCACCTTTGACTAAAGTCCTGATAATTTTTCCTTCACAATAAAATGCACCTATATGTTCCTTTCTATTCTGTTGCCTAACCCAGCATCATATCAGGAATATAAATTCCCTCAATTGTACATTACTTTTACCCTGTTTGCACATTAATCCTCCTGGCCCACTTATCACAGCCCTACTCCAAAAATTCTGCCTGATTTCTCATTGGTTACGGTTCCTATCAACTTTCACTAAGCACCAATCCCATACCAGGAACAATGTAAGCAAAAGTAAGTTTTCTGCTCTGGGGGTATCATGGTCTAATACAGAGAAGTTAAGTCCAAGATTCTTCGCCTGCTGTTTAAGGTCTCTGGCTACCAAACTATCTTTCTGGTTTACAACTCTACAAATTCATAAGAGATTTTCCTTCAGTTAAATGGGTTTATACTCTACCATCTCTAAACTTCTGCTCATGACATGTCCACTCCCTTGTATCCAACCCAGGAATTCTCTCCTTACTTATCCAAAGCCTTTAAGACCCAGCTCAGATGACATCTGCTTCCCTAGCCTGGCAGTTTTGAATCATTCTTGATGTGTGGCATCTTTTCTACTGCCGCTTTATCTATTTTTTAAAAACAGGTGACTACCAGTATTTTAGTTTTCACATATTCATACACTGCATACCCTGTTCCTTTGTAAGATCCAAGGTGAGGACTTCTCAGTAAGATAAGATGAGGCTTACCCTTCCTCAGGTGCTTCACAGTGCCTTTGCACTTAAATTGTCACTAGGAATTCCCTAAAAGTGTTGATTTGACAAGGTTTTGGAAAACCTACTTGCTTAGTTTCCAGAACAACGAGAAGATCTGACAGTGAAAATATCCTAGGCTGCTGTCTGTCTTTCCAGCCGGGTAAGCGTTATCACATAAGAAGGAATGCCGCTCCTATTCTTGGTGGAAAAAACATCTAACAATGGTATTAACATAGTTGTAAAGAAGCTGCTGGATTCACCTCCATGCCAAAGCTCCAAATGCTTTCAAGACTAATTTAATACGTTACTTACCTGCCACCCACAGCAAAATCAGAGATCGCATAATAATAGGACTTGAGAACTTTCGGATCGTTAAACACTTCATCTCCAAAAGTGTTCAGGCGATTAAGAGTTACTCTGATGTCAGTGGCAGTTACCCATTCCTGTCAGGAAGCAAAAACAGAAACATAGAAGTGGAGGGACTGCAAATGTGATATAAATGTGACAAAGTGTTCTAAATTGCTAACTTATCATTTAACTTATGTCCTCTTCCAGCACTAACTCTTATTATAATACTCAATGACTTCTATAATTTTCTAATAGTGTTCTCCTTTTTGACTCTTCCCTTCTTTGATTTGTTACTTTACCACTCAGAGTCTCAAAAAGGATGCTAACTAATTTCTTTGCAAGGCTGCTGAGAGGCTTAAATAAAATATAATGTGCAGCATACATTAGGGACTCAATACACATGTCCCTTCCCTCCATCCTGCATCTGCACCCCAAATCCAGTCAGGGAGAACAGCTCAGAGCTCATGGGGCACTGCACTTGGATCAGAGATGCTGCTCATTGCCTGTGCCGGCCCATTTTTGTAGCATCTATTTCTCCCTGCCAACACAATCCCCTACTGACAGATCTGGGGGAGATGCCCAGGTACTTGCTAATAAATTATTACCTGGGCTTGAACCAGCTGGATGTTGTCTGTGTTTGTCTTGACCCTCCCCACAATATCACCTTCTCTCTGAGGCCTTCCCTGGCCACTTATCTAACATTGCTACCCCTCCCCAGCTCCCTATTTTCCACTCTCACTTTATTTACATTGTCTTTTTCCACACACACCCTCCCCTTCCCACCGTATTTGAAGTACCATGAGGGTAGGAAATTTTTGTTTTGTTCAGTGCGATTTCCCTAGCATGCAGTAGGTACGCAAACTATTATTTGCTAAGTGAATGAATGAATTTGAAAAACCACAACTGATCAAGTTGGTAGGTGTACCATAACAGCAGAAGACAAGAAGGGGGGCTATACAGTTTTTCCCTGGGTTTTATGAGATCTAAACTCTTACTTGGAGCTAATTTTAGGCAGATGTTTACATGTGTGGTAGAATGCTATACTAATAATCCCAGTGAATCATGTCTGCTAGGGCCCACACCCAGTGCAGTCTCTTTCTATGCTGACTCTTAGGTTTGGGTGTGTGACTGGTTTTGGCCAAGGGTACACCAGAAAATGTCATATAAGCAGAGGCTTGATAAGTACTTGTGCACAGGGACTCACCCTCCCAGATCACTTCCGCCATGGTGTAAAGCCCAGTCAAGCCTCCTGATGACAAAGGACCACAGGGAGACAGAGACCCAGGCCCCAGCTAACCTGCCAGGTGAGTGACCCACGCTAACAAAGAATCATAAGAAATAACAAATCAGTTATATAAAACCATTAGGTTTTGGGGTGGTGTATTACATATTACCACTCAAAGATAGCATTTCCATTTTAAGTTTTTGCTAGGGACTGCACAACAAAATCACCTTTGGAGACATAACGAGCAAGTGCAGAGGTGCAGACGTCTATGTTTTCAGAAGGCTCCAGGTGAGTCTGGGAGGCACACCCCTGATTTGGAACCACTGCCTTAAGCCACACCAAATACCTGGCATATAAAACAACATGGAGAGCTCATAAAAGCTAATCTCCACGAAGCCTTCAAGCATAATTAGAAAGGAGAAGAGACGATGATTTCACCATATCCAAACTTGGAACTCCAATAACAACTCCTACTCATGTTCACAACGGTAGGAATCTTTTAGTGCTCTGTAATGTAAATAGCTAAACATATCTCTGTTTAATGCTTATTATGTCTTCTACAGGCTTCATCCTTATCACAGCTCTCTTTGAATAACAGCTTCTTAAAAAGCTAAGCCATTTTTCTTCCTAATGGGCATCTTTGAAGAACAGATCCTGGAGCTAGACCTTGAATGCTTTGAATCCCAGTTCTGCCACTTAAACTGTGTGATTTGGGGCAAGCTATATCCTTTCTCAGCCTCTGATTCCTCATCTGTAAAATAGAGACAATAAAAGTATCTACTTTACAGAGTTACTGTGAAGGTTAACTGAGCTAAAAAAATCAAAGGGCTTAAAACAGTGCTTGTCACATTATAGTATGCTACAATAAGTGCTTTAGTAAATGTAAATTATTATCATAAATCAATGTATGTATAGCAATACTTATAATATGGTGAAACTAGGAAGGGTTTCCTTCCCCATCTAGGAGATTTCAGGTTCTGCAGGGAGGTTCAGGGAGCAATGAAGAAAGGGAGAAAGGCAGGAGTTCTCTCTCCTCATTGTCAGATCAGCTAAAAGTCAAATTAGCTCAACCTCCTTGGCAACTGGTTATCAGAGCTAGAGCTCTTACATCCAGAGACACATAATTAATGTTACTGCATAATAAAACTGACTGACCACTTCTATGCAGATACCCATAACATTTTTTTTAAATGCCAGGTCATAATTCATAACATTTTTACCACACGTAGTCTCATTACCACATGGAGTCTCACTAGTCTCTACGGCATAAAGCACAACAAACATCACAATTCCTACAATTGGGGGAATGGCTCAAGACAGGCTGACCAGGTGTACAGTTATCAAAGATGCCAGAAAACCACAGTTACAACTTTGTATCACTGCATTTTCCTATTGACTCCACTGTTCTTTCTATTGTTGCCTCATCAGGACAGGAAAATGCAATAATTTGCTGTAGGAAAGAAAGAAGTCTGGCAAATATTTGCTAGCTAATCAACTTAAAGAGTATTTGTAGGTCACCTTTCCCCTGGGCATTCAGTCTTCTGCTTCTTCTTTTTCTTTTCTTTTTTTTTTGAGATGGAGTCTCCCTTTGTTGCCCAGGCTGGAGTGCAGTGGCATGATCTCTGCTCACTGCAACCTCCACCTCCCGGGTTCAAGCAATTCTCCTGCCTCAGCCTCCAGAGTATCTGGAATTACTGGTGCCTGCCACCATGCCTACCTAACTTTTTTTTTTTTTTTGTATTTGTAGTAGAGACAGGGTTTCACCATGCTGGCGAGGGTGGTTTGACCGCCTAACCTCAAGTGATCCGCCTGCCTCGACCTCCCAAAGTGCTGTGATTACAGGCATGAGCCACCACGCCCGG
Organism: Callithrix jacchus; assembly: GCF_049354715.1. NCBI lineage: Eukaryota > Metazoa > Chordata > Mammalia > Primates > Cebidae > Callithrix > Callithrix jacchus. Next base: position 41,278,617 of record NC_133519.1, on the reverse strand, counting down.
CCCTGCTTTTTCATCTATCAAAATCAGCTATTCTCTCTGCCATTTATTTTAAACACAACCTATCTCCATTGCAAGAAACACTTTTTTGCAAGGCCTTAGCAAGCACACTCACTACTCTCCATAACCTGAGAATTTACCGAGAGCTTTCACGTTGGTGCTCTCCCAGCAGCATACAGAAATACAATGGAAGAGGGGGACAACTGGACCCCCAGAAAAATATGTTCTTATTTTTTGTCACTGTCCAAAACCAATCAAATTAGAAAGAGAGCCTTTGAACATAATAATGGATTCCAGAGAGAAAGAACAAGAAGATACAAAAGTAGAAACCTCAGAAAAACAAGTATTTCCTACTTAAAATATCACAATTGCTTTTCATATAATGTACACAGCATTTGAAAGCCTATTATTAGTCTTTCTTATTTCAGTCAACTGATACATGCTGTCCCTATGTGGTTGCTGACTTCAGCCACATGACAGCAGCATCTCCAATCCTGTGTTAAGGTGCTGAGTATGGCAGGCGGCTCGCCAGCTTTTCCATAATCAAATAGCCAGGACATATGAAAAGTTCGCAGAAATCTGGGCAACACATAAGAATTCCATATTATGGTGTATAAGGAATACGTATGTAGAATTCATGAGAAAAAAATCTTTCTCAAACAGGGAAAAGTTTCTGTCAGGATGTTTAAGTACAATGCCATGGGTACCTAAATTAATATCCTGTCACTATCGCCTATCCTTTTATGTGATGAGGACTTTCTTGAATGATCAGCAATGGTGCCAGACAAACCTAATCAAAATTTTCTTGTGTAAAAATGAAAGAAGATGGCATTCTCAAATACCTTGCTTCAATTGTTCCCCGTTGCTAATTTTTAAAAAAATACTTTTTATTTTGTCAAATCAAAAAAGATCCAAGAAAACTGCGTTATTAGGTCAAAATGTTCTCTTCAAAATGTCAGAAGGAAACTGTTTCCACCTCAGGTACAGAGATTAAAGTTAAAACTGTTTGACTTTAAAAAAAAAAATGTATAAAGTTTACATCCCAGAATAGACCTGCAAGGGCATAAGAACAAATATCAACCAGGCAGCCGGAACAAAACCACTTTCCTTCACTTACTCGTAGCACACAGAGAGCAGAATAAAATCCAGCTGTCTGCGTTGCAGAAGTCTTCTCTGATCCTGTACCTCAGAGATGGGACCACAGGCCCTGCTACAATAATCTTTCCGGCATCTTGCATGTTGTAAAACTAGCTGGCTTCAAGCCAACCTGGGAGAACTTACCTGCAGCACAGGGCTATTGTCAAAGTTATAGGCGCTGGGCCTTCCTTCCAGGGTAGAAAAGGCCACGTTGCCCCCGGTGAGGGGAGAAATGTCACTGAACTCATCAGTACACAAGGCCTGCTGCTCATCCCCTCCTGTCCTGATGAAGCCGCGGTTTGCCTTCAAGTAGGTGTTCTCGCAGGAACCACTGTAGTACTGGTAAGGAACCCAGGGCCCGTCTTCCCGCGTTCGTTTGTAAATGGCAAAGCTCTCTGGGCGGCTGGTGTGGAACTTGAGACGCACATAGGTGATGTCAAAAGCTTTCCCTGTGGGACAAACACATCAAAGGTCATAAGTCATATGTATGAAGCAAAAAATTCCCTCTATTCCCACCTAAGTTTGGAACTTGACAAAAGATACAGATCACCTTGTACACATTAAATTAAGAAGACACCAGAACAAACAGCATATTGGTTGTGTCCAACAAGCTATTCTAAAACAGGAAACTACCTATTTTCCTGTAAAATGACAAATTACAGTTGGGTCTGTAAGTGGGCTCATAAAGGCCTGTTTGTGACATGCATTGTGGAAATTTTAAGTGTAATGAAATCTGGAGGCGTATGTTAGTACTGTATTTATACTATTAATTAAAACTAAAATGGAATAAAAAGCACATTTATTCTTAATGCTGGTACTTCAGCAAAAGCTTAAATAAAAGATAAAAAAGCAAATATATGCTGACTTTCTAAATGGCTCTCCAGGAACTTCAAGACTTTAAAAAAACCTCATTCTCTATTAACTGTAGCATCACTCCTGATGCAAGAAGAATATCATCCGCACTATTCTTCTACTTATCTACCAAGTTAAGATACAGACATCTGAAGAAGGGAGAAAGACAGTGTTTGCGAAATGTAGCAGGGAGTGAAATAAGAAAGAGGAAAAAAAATTTCCTTCAGTAGATGAACAATGAAATGGGGGGAAAAAGAGAAGGGAGAAAGGAGGTTGTCTGAATATGTTCAAAAGAGAAGATATGAGAAATGAACTCTGAGCAGAGAGGAAAAGAGAGTGGTCACTGGGGAAGACAGTTCCCTGCAAAAGGGGAGTATGGTCTTATGGTCAGGATGGCTTGGTTGCCAGCCAGTGTGTTTTCACATGAGTAAAAGAAATAATCACCATTCAGTCACACATTGGGTCTTGCTATCTCTAACAATATCTATACTTTCCTACTTCTGTGTTATAGTGAAGATCACAGTTTGGTCAATAAGCATTTGTTGGGCACTACTCTGTGCTTGGCTCTGTGCTCCAGAAATCGGGGGAGAGAATTGATAGACAAAGGGATCCTTGTACTCAAGGAGCTTACAGTTTTTTCTCCCTAAGCCAATTAACTCAAGAACCATCCTAACCCGTTCCTACAAACCCACAGAACAGCAACTTCTGTGCTCTCAGAAGTGTTGAGAAGAGACTTCTGGCACTCTCAGTTCCTCGTACCCACTAGTCCCTGAGACAAAAAGCGATTCCTCATGTGTGGCCTGGACTCCGCTTTGTCTCTCTCTGGCTGCTGGCTGGAGTTCCCCTCTCTCCCCTCCTGCACTCAGTGCAACACAGTGGGGTTCTGCCTCTGCGTGGGGCGCGGCCTGCTGCTGTCCTGCTGCTGGATCTGGGATGAAGCGGATGAGGTCAATTCAGGGAGCAACAAAGCAGAAAGCCCATGCAAGCTATGTGTCCAGGCCACATTCCTCAACTGAGCGTTCACCATAATAAAACTGATAGGATGAGCCATATCTGACTATGTCTCAACTGGCGCAGATCTTAGAAGAGGTTGGATTAACTGTCCCCCACATACATGAGACATACTTGCACACACACGAGCTTCAACACAAAGCCATGTGGCATGATGGGAAGAACACAGGACTGGGCATTTTGAGACCTGAGTTCAGGTCCTGACTCCCTCCTTTACTAACCATATGATTTCTGCTCTGCCATTTTCTCTTTGTAAAGATGATGACAATCCCTGCCCCACCTACTTCAAAAGTTGTTGGAAGGTCAAACTAAGATCTACACATACTTGACTACTGTAAAACTATGTATCAGTATAAGGCATTACTACAATAGGGTTTATAAAGAAAATTCCTGAACTAGGATTCTGAATATGTTCACACAAAAGGACCTGACTATTCCTGGTATGGTACAAATATGAATATTCTACCTAGGATGCAGGCATTTTGCCTAGATACAGGTCACACAAATACAGTTTACATACCTCCTGTTAAAAGAATGCAAGTTTTACCTGTATCTCTTCATTGTGTCAAAAATGTCAAGATGTCACCTTTGAATAAGGGCAAGGTTATAGTAGAGTTATCTGTGGCATTCCAGAGACTATCTAAGACATTCCAAAATGGTTAAATAATGTGGTTTTACTCATGAGTAGGTGGCCTAGACTGTTCAAAGGCTCACTGACTAGTCTGTGGATTACAGATTATCCTTGCTTCTCTATGTTCTCTCTAGCTTTCTGATATCTCATTGTTCTTTAGCAGCCCAACAGCAGCAGACTGGGCCAAAGGACAGAAGGTAAAATAAATCAAGCCATCCTACATTTCAATCAACATCTGTAGTACAAAGCCACACTCTGAAAGAATCAGGCACATGTCTATTGCTGCAGCCATGGACACAGAGCCATAAGTAGCAAAATGTGCAGAAAGCAATTACACTGGCATTAAACTTGGATGCAATCTTCTTACAGGTGCTGGCCTGACCTTGCTGGCACTGAGCTTCATTTTAGGGCCACCTTTTTCATGCCAACCTACAGCCACAGCTGGAAATAAGGGAGCTCTGTGGCAGTCTGTATGGAAGTTCACATACCTCCATGACACGAGAGCCATGTGCACTGCCCCCAGTTGCAGTCAACCCCACAGCGCATACAGGTAACTACAATTTACAAATCATCATGAGACAATTCCATGACAGGGGAAGTGCATCATGTTTGGAAAGCATGGAGAAGGTCACCTAACCCAGATCTGTGAGTTCAAGAAATGCTTCCTAGAGGAAGTGGTATCTAAGTCCAAGACATGAGGAATGCTTAAAATGAGCTAACCAAACAGGCACCCATCGTCCAGGCATGTATGAAATGCCATGTATGAAAGCCCAGAGAACACAGAGGAGTGCTCACTGGAGGGATTAGAGTTGTCTAAGGTAGTTAGAACTAGAGAAGTGGCTGGAGATGAGGCAAACAAGAAGCAGAGCACACCAGGCTACACTCATGTTAAGGAGCAACTTCAGCTTAAATGCAATGGCCAGCCACTGCAGGCTTTAAACCAGGAACTACATGATCAGGTTTGATTTTTAGGAAGATTAGTGTGGAGATTAGGCTGGAAAGGACAGGAATGAAGATAGGGAGGTCAAGAAGATGTGGCAGTAATCAGGAGAGACAAAAGAGGCTGAACTACGATTGGGAACAGAGGAATGGAGAGAAATGAATGGATCTGAGTGAGGTTCAGGAAGCCGTTATCACTAGTAACTTGGTAACTGACACACTGCAAGGGTGATTGGGAGCTGCTCTGAAAGTCTCCTCTACTTGTACCTGTTAGTACCCCGTTTCATTGTCAAAGCTGCTTTTTCCCATTCCATGAGGTGGGAGGATTAAGAATAACATTCAGTTTTCTAGTTTAAAATGAACCAGGTGGAGGGTAGTTACCATTCACCAAAATACAGAAGAGAGGAGGGTGTGCAGGACTGGAGGTGGTGGCAGGGGCAGGGGCAGGGTGCGAAGATGAATTCAGTTTCAGATATGCTAGTTTTGGGATGCCTGCAAGTCATCCAGAAGAGGAAATGTCTGTAGAGAGCTGGATGTGAGCAGTCTGAAGGGCCAAGAGAGAGGCAGAGACTTGGGACTCACTATGTAGATGGACACTGGAGACTTGAGTACAGATGAAGCCCATGGTGCAAGTGTGTTGCGTGAAAGCCTGACTTCTGAGACCACCCTTAGGAGCACAAACGTTCATAGCACACACAGAGGGAGATGGTAGTAGCTATGAAGGGGCAGCCAGTGGGAGGAGGGCAAGTAGAAGAATAAAAATGTCACAGAAGCCCAGGAAAGAGCTTTTCAGGAGGGAGGAGTCAACGGGGTTCAAATCTGCTAGGAGAGTGCTAAGTAAGATAATGACTAAGAAGTGTCCATCAGCTTCAAGTCACAGAGGTCATGGCTGCACCAAAAGCAGTTCCAGGGGCAGGATGGCAATGGTTGGAATTGAGAATGGGCTGGGTATGGTGGCTCATGCCTGGAATTCCAGCATTTTGGGAGGCTGAGTCAGGTAGATCACTTGAGATCAGGAGTTAAAGATTAGCCTGGCCAACATGGTGAAACCCCATCTTTACTAAAAATACAAAAAATTAGCCAGGCATGGTGATACGCGCCTTAATCCCAGCTATTTAGAAGGCTGAGATGGGAGAATCGCTGGAACCTGGGAGGCGGAGGTTGCAGTGAGCCAAGATTGTTCCACTGTACTCCAGCCTAGGTGACAGAGTGAGACTCTGTTTTAAAAAAAAGGGAATTGAGAATGGACAGCAGGCAGGCACAGTGAGTGCAGTTAGTCTACCATTACCATGTGGTCTAGTTAAGAAGAGGAAGATGGGAGAATGAGGGGAAGATGATATTTAGAAGAGTTACAGGGCCAAGGGAAGACTTGATTTTTCTTTCTTTTTTCTGATAGCAGAGATGAATGTGTATTAAATGCTATTGTACTTGAGTCAGCAGAGAGGGAAAGGTGAAAAACACAAGCTGGAAAACAAGAATGGGATTCTGTGTTTGTTGGGAGATTGGTTCTCTGCAGAAGGAAACCTGCCTCTTTGCTGTCTGTCTGGATGCATGTGCAAAGTGACTTCGTAGCTTTTAAGGGACAGAAGATGAAATTTGAGTTTTACTGAAGACTTTTTCTGTGTACTGAAACTAAAGGATACCTGCTAAAGACTGATGGCAATGCCAGGGAGTAATGCTGGCTGGGGAATATCTGAAGAGAGTGTAGAAACCCTGTAATAGCCACTGTAAAGACCAGCAATGATGGCTGCTGACTAGAAAAAAGAAGGCTTACTAGGCAGAGACCAGGAAGCTGAGAAGAGAACAGGAGGCCATGTCTTTGTACGGACATCTAAGTGGAGGTGTGATTTCTACGGCACCATTCAGCATCCCCTCCGCCAATGTAACAGAAGGACAACAAGTCAAGGGAACTCAAGTTGCTTCAAGGGATTTGGAATCCAGTCTGGATAAATAAGAGAGCAAATACAGAAAATGGAATAGAGGGATCAAGGTGGGAGGTATGTGTGTTATCAGGAATTACCTATAACCAGAACTGGAACAATAAAGGGCTCTTCATTCTGTTAAACAGCTCCACCTGAGGGTTACCATGTCCTCTCTGTCACCATACTTCCCTACTCTGTCCATCCTACTTATTTCACAATTGACAAATAAGATCCAGTTAACGGATAGATGAACAGAAAACAGGACCAGGTTTTCTTTATTTTTTTCTCGAATGGAGTCTGGCTCTGTCACTCAGGCTGGAGTACAGTGGCGTGATCTCGGCTCACTGCAACCTCTGCCTCCCTGGTTCAAGCAATTCTCCTGCCTCCGTCTCCTGAGTAGCTGGGATCACAGGTGCACACCACCATGCCCAGCTAATCTTTGTATTTTTTAGTAGAGACGGGGGTTTCACCATGTTGGTCAGGCTGGTCTTGAACTCCTGACCTGTGATCTGCCCACCTTGGCCTCCCAAAATGCTGGGATTACAGGCGTGAGCCACCGCGCCCGGCCAGGACCAGGTCTTCTAATTTCCAGTCCAATGATGCTACTAGATTATCATCATGCTGTGGGAGCAAGTGAAAGTAGACAGTATGACTTTAAGGTAAAATAGCCAAGCCAAACAATTAAGGAAAACAGTTAAGTGCAACTATTCAGCCAGAACATCTTCAACTCCTTACCTCACATTCATGCACACGAAGATGAACCATGGATTATACACACCACCAAGAACATGTTTAGCTTCTGAGTGCTCTACTGTCCCTTTCCCTCCCCCGCCATATCCCTTCCATAAACAAAAAACTCAAGGGCAGATGTTTAGAATGAAGCACACAAAATTAACCAATACTTCCTGCTCTGGGTCCTACAGTTCATGCTGGCTGAGGGAATGAGAGGAGGGGAGCAGGCTGCCTCAACAATGAGAATCCAGCCTTTGTTCACACAGGACCAGGCCAAGGAATTCTGCTTTAGCCTCCTACGTGGTGAACTATTTCTAATCTCTCTGAGTAGGGGAGAAACTCTTCTTGTCTTAGAATTGGATTCAAGTACTGACTGCTGGGGAACATAAATGCTTCTCTGTTATGTGCTGCTCAGAAGAATTCCGTAAGGATCTTGTGAAACAACCTCCTTTAGAGTTTAGTAATGAATGACAATGGCCATACAGAATTTTACAAAATTGCAAAATGCACTTCCACAGCTTGAATTAGAAAAAGCAAACTAATTCATTCTAAAGTATCAAATTAGGAGTCACTGGTTCACTACTGTTCTTATGAGTTAACTCTTTGGAAGTCAGAAAAGGAATGCTCTCCTTGAAGCCAGACTTGATCTTAGGAATATAAAACTTTAATAAAGTTGTAGTACAAAGTCAATTAGAGATGGGGTGTGTTTAGGCTACTAAATGGGATTCTCCAAACAGTTAATACAAACAGTAGTCACAGAAAGCAACTATTTGAAAATGTTTTCAATTTTGTTAGCAAAACTGCTGGCTGAAACAAGAGTTCCCAGGACAACGTATCCAGCTGCACACCAGCTGTTACTGTTCCACCTCCGAGGATGGATTGCACAAATAGAGCCTCACCAATTAAGACGACCCAGGGCCAAGTTAATACTGACTGTGGGACTCTGAAGCAGACATGGGCAGGCGATTGGAAAGCACTATAGAACAACTAAGCCCTTCGGAATATAACAAGATGATCTGGTACAGCGCAGTCGCTCCAGCTGCGGAAAAATCCAGTCCTCATTATTGCCTGTTGAAGGGCTAGTTTCTATTGACTAAAACTCATCTTCAAAACGGTTTGTTTTTAAAAACTTATTATCCTTTTCCTTTCCGCTAAATTTCTGTACTCCCTTTTCATGGTCTCTCTCTTGTCAAGCAGCCAAATGCCGATAGTGCGAGGGGACAAGCCCTTAGAAAGTATATTTACATCGGCACAACTTACAAATAGGGGCAAAGTAACCTTACAGCTTTGTATAAAATAGTAATTCCTAACTAAATTTATGACAACAAATGCAATGGAACTTTGAATTTGAGAAAGTATCCTTTTAAATGAATGAACAACAAGCTTCAATCGTCATGTTTTCTGAGTACAGGCAATAAGCACTTCCTATCACACTTGGGCCACTGTTAATGACGGACGGAGACACTAAGATGAGCAGAGACGGAATACGGAAAGTCTCAATTCTACGCTGCCACAATGAAATACAACAAAGCAGCAGGTAAAACAGAAGATATCATTTTAGAACTTTTTAAAGCTAACAGAATTCTATTTATAAAAGCAGTGGTATGATTATCATTATGGAGCTAAGAGGGAAACAAAAGCTTTAAAATAGATGGCATGATTTTGGAGAAGATAAACCTATAATCTCCACGGAAATTACATTTTTCCATGAAGTATCAAATTTAAAGTTTAAGCCAAAAAAGACAATTCTCTTTCCCTATCACCCTCAAAATATTACTTGCTGCTATGGTTAAAAAAGATCACAGCACTAACCTGATGTAGAAGTTCTCGAAAATGAAATCTTTCTGCTTGCATTACCTAATTGCAATGCCCCAAAATGCCATATACACTTCAGTAAACTGAAGGGCCAAAATTGATTTAGCCTATCATGGTAATTAAATATGTGATCATAAAACAACCATTACATGAATAGAAAGAGAATTCTTAACTGAATACTAACAAGAATGTCAAACACCCTCGGAGAATAATTTTAAATAAGTGCATATCACTGTTAGAGGGTACAATTTCCACTATCAAAACATATGATCAATTCATCCTAATCTGCATATCTTTGCCATTTTATTTGATTTCTCATCAAAAAAGATAAGGTTCCCAAGAGAAAGTTTAAACCAAGAACTGGGGAATATGCCTTATTAGCCTAAACCCCATGCTTCCGAGACTCAATACCATACCTAATTCATGATGGTAGACCACAGGCATGAAGAAGTCCTCGAGCGGGGCTAAAGGAACAAGGCCAGCATTCATCCCAACTCGTGCAAACTGAGGCAAAAAATCCACTCACTCTGCTGAACAAAGTTCCCACTACAGTTTTGACTGACATGAGATTTAACAGAGTCACAAAGAAGGCAACTAAGTTAATTATAACACTAAAGAAACAAAAAAGCAATTAAATATAAGCTACATAAGTAAAACTCACATGTTAGAAATATGTAATTGTTAAGATATGAAAAAGACACCATAATTTTATGGGAAGCAATTTCTTGTTCTGTGATATTCATATACTATTGAGAGCTGGCTATAGTTTGGCTTTTATCTATAACAGAAGGGTAAAAAAAAAAAGGTTTTTTAAGTGAGAAAACAATCTAATTAGAAAAACAAGTTCTAATACCTAGTCACAATGGTATAGTAACAGACTAAGATCAACTCCAATAATCCCACAAAGTCACAAAAAGTTAACCAATAGTGCACTTTTTTATTCAACAACTACTTGCTAAGTAAATTTAAAAGTCCACTGTGATGTGCTATTTAAAATACTCCAATCCTTCATTTTGCTAGAAAGCCTTTTATTTTTTAGGTCCATTCCTAGTAAACTTGTTCCCTAATTCCCCTAGATCATGTACTAGTTGCATCTGTCCTCAAAAGAGGTAATAATTACAAGTGCCATAAAATAGCTTACATAGTAAAATGGTTTCCACCATTTTCACAATCGCTTATTAATTTCTTGCCACAGCCACCCATTAGGTGAAGGTTAACAGTTATGACTGGTCTTGATAATTGCTCAAGTCCAAATTCTTCTATTCATTCAACAATTATTTGCTGAAAACCTACTATGTGCCAGTCCCTGTTCTAGGCACTTGGGCTACGCCAGAGAATAAGACAAGGTCTCAACCATGTAGAACTTAAAGTAGGGAGCATGCTTGGGTAAGGGATAAGATTTTAAAATAAAAATAAACATTCTGTGTGTCAGTTAACAGTGAAAAAACAAGTAGAAATAGAAAGCGTGTGGGGAGGCTATTTAATTTAGCATTATCACAGATGGTCTCATGACATAAATAATATGATATCTGAGCAGAGCCCTGAAGAAGTAAAACCATGCAACATCTGAGGGAAGAGCATTCCAGGAATGGCAAGTGCAATACCCTGAGGCAGGTGCATGCTGGCAAGTTCCAGGGAACGGTGAGGAGGTCAGTCCGGCTGAAGCAGCAGCAGCGAGTAAGGTGGAAGGTATCAGGAGATGAGGTGAGAGAAGCTGAGAGAGAGAGGGAATGCCAGTATGGAGAGCTCTGGAGGTCACTGTGAGACTTGGTTTCCACTCTGAATGAGATGAAACCCCACTGGAGAATTTTATAGAAAGGAGTAACAGGCTCTGACTAGTATTTCAAAAGGATGACTCCGGTTGCTGTACTGACAAAAGATTAGAGAGGGGATGATAGAGAAACAAGATGAGTTAGGGGAGTTTTGTAGTAATACAGCTAACAAATAATGGTATTTTGGACATATTTTGAGGGTGGAACAAACAAGTTTTACTGATGGACTGGATATGGGGTACAAGCTTTGCTTATACAACTGGAAAGATGACGCAGCCATGGGGGATGGAGAGCAAGAAACTGGGAGTTCAGCTTTAGGTAACAAAAAAATTCAGGTAACAAAAGGCTTCTGACCCCGGTGTTGCACTGTGGAACGAACTTAAGCTCTCCTGATTTTCACATAAGTTGAAGATGCCCATGAAACCTCTAAGTGAAAATATCAAGTCAGCAGTTAGGATATACACGTCTGGAGGAAGCCGCAGCAGGAGAGAGGAATCTGGAAGTCATCAGCATACAGCCGGTATTCAAAGCCATGGGATTAGAGGAAAACAACTAGGGAGTGGATATACATAGATTGGAGACAGGTAATAAAAACAATTTTCCAAGTAATTTTTCTTATTTATTTATTTTCTGTTAGGGACAGGGGAGAGCTCTATCACCCAGGCTGGAGTGCAATGGTACTATCACAGCTCACTGCAAACTTGAACTCCTGGCCTCTAGCAATCCTCCCACCTGGACCTCCCAGGTGGTAACACTGGATTAGAGTGGGTCTAAGAGAGCCCCTTTCTTCCACAAATATGTTGACTAAAAAAGCCTTCTCAAAGATTTCCTAAAGAGAAAAGGCATCATATACATTTCAAGGATCACTGTAAGTATCCAGACTAAAAAGACTTAACCGGTACCCAAACAGTTCAAAACCTACAGGAGCTCTGGAAGGCCTCTTCCTGTTTGAACCAGTCCAGGTCTGTGCCTTCCTGCTACAGTAGTTCCCATAATCTGGCCCACAATAAGGTACCAGACTGGCTATCAGAATCACCCAGAGAGCTTTGGAAAATACAAACTGTTGAGCCTCATCTCCACAAGTTCCATTCTGGTAGGTTTTGGGTGAGGTCTCAAACTCTGTATTTTTTTTTTTTTTTCTTTTTAAACTTCATGGTCTGTCACACAGCCCTTCGGAGATCCTGAGAACATGTGCCCCCAGACTCTGTATTTTTTAAAGCACTACAGGCAATTTTTATGAACAATTACAATTGAGAAATACTTCCCTACTGTAAACTCTTCTGCATCCTGGTTCCCCTCCTTTAAAGATTCAGGCGGCCGGGCACGGTGGCTCAGGCCTATAAGCCCAGCACTTTGGGAGGCCGAGGAGGGTGGATCACGAGGTTGAGAGATCGAGACTATCCTGGTCAACATGGTGAAACCCCATCTCTACTAAAAATACAAAAAATTAGCTGGGCACGGTGGCGCGTGCCTGTAATCCCAGCTACTCAGGAGGCTGAGGCAGGAGAATTGCCTGAACCCAGGAGGCAGAGGTTGCGGTGAGCAGAGATCGCGCCATTGCACTCCAGCCTGGGTAACAAGAGCGAAACTCCGTCTCAAAAAAAAAAAAAAAAAAAAATTCAGGTAACAAAAGGCTTCTGACCCCGGTGTTGCACTGTGGAACGAACTTAAGCTCTCCTGATTTTCACATCAGACATTTCAAGGTTCCAATTTATTCATGTCAACTATAGACATAAGCAGTAAACCAGAGTAACAGTAGTCTATCTTCTTTAAGACACACACCGATGTTAAAGTCAACAGGGATACTCACTCCACGTCCAAGGAAGTCTGGGGGTGACTGCACCATCTGAACCCAAATTCCCCAACATTTTCCTCCATGCCAATTTCCTCTATCATTTAACTTGCATTCACAAGGTCCTAAATCCTAGGCAAGTAGAAATACACACTTGATTTTTTTAGAAAACCTATCTACTGCTGGGGATTTTACAGTGGATGTACCCTTTACAGGCAGGTATTGGTAAGACTCCCTGTAAACCAAATTTCCCACCCACTCTGACATCTGTGCGTCCTTCCTATAATAAAATAACAGGACCACCAGCCGTTCTCAATGGTAAGGGATACAACTGAAAGCAAAGAGTTAACTTCTGCTTCAGTACACTCAAAATGATAAGAAAACACTTTTTCTTCTTTGTCTAGAAGCCTAGACTTGTTTAATCCCAGTCTGTGTCGGGTAATGTTGGCATTTTCAGGGAGGGTGTTACATTCTGTTGGCTACAGACTAGCATAGAAACATTTATTTTTCAGAGAAGAAATTCTAGGTATTTAAAAAATATACATTAAAAGGGGTGCGTAAGTCCAAAGTGCCAGATGTTCATATAGTAATTAGAGAGGGAGAGGAAGGAGGAAGGGGAAGGAAAGGGAGGAGGGAGGGAAAAGATGAGTGAGAGAATGGGGAGAGAATAAGATTGAAGAATTATAAAAACACTCTAAAAGTCCAGACTTGATATTCTGGATTTTAAATTATCACACATGTACAGCTAAGCTATAGGGCATGCTTTCTTTTCATTTTAGAAACTCTTTGGGTCACTGATCCCGCCTCCTCCCAGACTCAAGCATTAAGACACACTTCAATGGCCAGGCGCGGTGGCTCAAGCCTGTAATCCCAGCACTTTGGGAGGCCGAGGCGGGTGGATCACAAGGTCAAGAGATCGAGACCATCCTGGTCAACGTGGTGAAACCCCGTCTCTACTAAAGATACAAAAAATTAGCTGGGCACGGTGGCACGTGCCTGTAATCCCAGCTACTCAGGAGGCTGAGGCAGGAGAATTGCCTGAACCCAGGAGGCGGAGGTTGCGGTGAGCCGAGATCGCACCATTGCACTCCAGCCTGGGTAACAAGAGCGAAACTCCGTCTCAAAAAAAAAAAGACACACTTCAAGTAGCTTAGAATCTAAGACAGAGGCTAGCAAACCATAGCTGGCAGATCAAATCTAGCCCACCACCTATTTTTGTAAACAAAGCTTTACTGAAATAAAGCTATGCTCATGTGTTTGCACACTGTTTAACGCTGCTTTTCTGGCTCCAAGGGCAAGGTTGGACAATTGTGGAGACTAAAATATTTACCATATGTCCTTTTACAGAAAAAGTTTGGTGATCCCTGATCTAAGAAATCAAAGAATATGAAAACAAAGATTGCTACTAAAACCTCTTCTACCTCTCTTCTGCAGGGCATGGTTTTAAAATATGGTCCAAGGAAGTTTGAATTTTTCCTTTACTGTCATTTAAAAAAAAAAAAAAAGCAGAAAGAAGTCCATTCAGAAATTTTACAAGATTTAATTCAATTACATTTGATACCCCTAGAATTACCTATGATTTCACAGAAAGAAGCACTTTCTTTCTTTTCTTGACAAGCAAAAGATTAGCAGGTAGGGGAGGGGATAGGGATTTGATGCATTTCAAAAAATCGAATCTGTAATAATATCCTTTAGCTCTTATACAGCTCACAAAAATGAACCAGTGAAGCAGAAAGACAAGGAAAACAACACTCTTGGAAAAAGTGACACCATTTTTCCAGCAGTGCCCTCTCTTATACCCACCCTCCCCCTTCCCCAGGCAGAGGCATAATAAGCAGTAGTTGCAGTGAAGGGGGGAAACTGATTACTCAAGTCAAACAGCAATCGTAGCTGGGACAGCAAGAAAAATGACATGTTAAAATCTGCAAATAAAGTGGAAAATGCAAGTAGATCTCATTTAGATCTCCACAAGAACCTCCCTCCCTGTTCTCTGGGTAGGAATTCAGTCCTTCGCACAAGGCCTCCTTGTACTTCTGCTCTTCTGAGCGGATGGACAATTTACATCAAGAAAGTGCCCTGCCAGCTGGCACTCTCTCTACAAGTGACTGATTGTGAGCAGATGCCTTCATAAGTATAAACGAATACACCCCCTTCTTCATTTTTCATTCATCCACCCTCTTTTGCAGAGGAACAAGAATGTACACTCTACACACTCTCCTTTGGAAACCAAAGTTAGTGTTCTTCCTATCCCTTCATCTCTCATGGGCTGTGCTTGAACTTGCTATTGTGTTTCTGATTAAATTATACCTTCCACAAAATAGTTAAAATGTATGTCATCTCCCTGGACTACATGTAAATAGTCTTGCACTTCTAGATGCATCTGCTTATTTTTTCTAATGACTGTTATGAGACCAAATTACAACAAATGTAAAGGTCTTAATTGGCTTTGTGATTCCAGAATTGAGCAACATCTTACTCTGTAAAATAGAATGAGTGTTTCAATGAGCTGAGCAGAGGAACTGGTTTTATAGACAAAAAAAGTCTAAGAAAAGCAGAAACAGAACAAAAAGCAGATTGGTTGCTTCAAAAGTTACTTTCCTTTTAGGGTTAAAACAGAGGAGACGTCTTATCATGCCCAGGTAAACCAGGCCCCTTTTCACTGGTTGTTGTGAATCTTCTGCTTATTTAAACAAATCAGGCCTGTTTCAGGATTCAGTTTAATTATGTGGCATCTAGAATGAACAACTCCATTCTAGTTTAGTCTGGTCTGCTGGGGTCTAGTGCAAGAGGCTAGTCTAAAACAATGGGCCCCCATAAATTTTATTTAACATGACTTAGATTAAAAACTTATGTCCTAGAACAGCCTCAATTTATAATATTTGATAATCTGCCACAACAAAGAATAGTTTCAATCAGAAGTCAACCTGAATTACTGGTGTATTCAGTGTTATACATTAGTCATTTTTTAAAAAGCTTCTTTCTAGTTAAATCACCTTCCCCTTAAAGCACATTCTCATTTCGGAAATTTCTTTGTTTTAAATTTATCTTTAATTGGAAAGTAGTTAAGAGTTTGGCAGATAAATATCAAATGTCCCTTTACAATGAGGAGAAACTTTATGCAATCATGTTTGAAACTGTTTTATAAAGTATGTATATAGCATATTCAGTGAAGGTGTCTTGAGGGTAAGGAGATCACATGACAAATTATTTACACAGCATATTACAGGTAGGTCAGTCGGGTTCCCAGTACTTCAAAAACATGGACCCTTTAATCTGCTCTTCCCTCTACATTGAGAGCAAACATTAAACAGTGATATCAGAAGAAATGTTCTTCAATCCATTCTTTGCCATATTTCAAACAGACAGCACTGCAGCTCTCCTCCACGGGAGTATTTCATATGCACCCACAATGGGACTTGTTCTACCTTTCTATTTACATTCTGGAGAACAGCCAAAGTCCTTTCTGGCTCTTTGATCTGATGCCAGAAACTTGGTATCCAACACCTACGTAGAAGAAAATCCCTTAGGAGCTCCATGACTAAAGAGGAGGTAAGAAAAAGATGGAAAGTATTCTATAAACCCACCCACCCTGTATCCTATCACTCCCCAGCTTAAGAATCTATGTAGCTAACTTGATCTAATGCACACTCCTCAGGCATGTTATCACAAGGCATCCATAAGTCTAGACAATTGTGCTGCATTTTCTATCTCCAAACCACATCCTACAATTCTCTAATGTAAACTGAAACCGCTGTTCCAGTCTTGCCATCTTTATTATCCATAAGCCACTTCTCACCTCTAAGCCATTCTCTAGTCTTCACTCCCTCCATGCCCTATCAATCTTTCCAGGTTTGGTTCAAGTCCACCATATCCATGCCACTTTCAAGTTGTGTTATCATCTTACTTTTCTGAACACAGAGCACTCATTATAATTCACTACTTGAGTATTTATTCTTTTGTGTTTCTTTTCCCCAGTAAGAGTTTAACCTACTCAAAAGCAAGGAATATATACTTTTGGGTAGGCTCTATAATAGTGTTTTTCAAGCTTTTCTAACCATGATGCAAGTAAAAAAGACACTTTACATTGCAACCTTTAACACACACCTACATACACAATTGAAACTCAAGTTTGATAAAATAATACAATACTATCCATGATGCAACCTGATATTCTATTTTTTCATTCATTTGCTTGAATATTCTGGTTATAGCTCACATGATGCAATCTGATATTCTATTTCATTCATCCATTTGCTTGAATATGCTGGTTATAGCTCACTGAATTGATGCACGATTTGAAAAACACTACAATCCCTAGGACACTGTGCTTGATAAATATTTATTTATAGTAGACTGACTCATCTACCAAACAAAACAGGCTAGAATTCTAAAGCAAGATGGTATTTTCTGGATATTGCCAAAAAGCTCATGATGATGCCTTTCAAGGCTTGCTTTCATATTTTAAAAACAAATCAACATTAAAAGAAAACCACTGTATATGGCAGCCTTTAACAAGATAAAATATCATTTTCTGGCTGGGCTCCGTGGCTCATGCCTATAATCCCAGCACTTTGGGAGGCTGAGGCAGGTGGATTACCTGCGGTCAGGGGTTCAAGACCAGCCTGACCAACATGGAGAAACTCCATCTCTATACAAAATTAGCTGGGCATGGTGGCGCATGCCAGTAATCCCAGCTACGCCGGAGGCTGAAGCAGGAGAATCGCTTGAACCAGGAGGCGGAGGTTGCAGTGAGCCGAGATTGTGCCATTGCACTACAGCCTGGGCAACAACAGTGAAACTCTGTCTGAAAATACCCTTTTCCTAAAGCTACGTAGCAAAAATTCCATTTATTAACATAGCGTCCTCAAGAGGGCAAGAAGCCTCTAGCCCTCTAAGGGATCTTAGAGGAATTTAGGAATGAGTCCCTGAGGTTCCTTTTAGCAGCTCTGGCTTTCCAGAACTCCTTCAGCCATCAGGATGTGATAAGCTTTCATGATAGCAGCAAGGATTTCCTCTCTGTGAGATGGATAGACTGAGGCCCAGTGCGTAAGGTTAGATTTCTACTAAAAAGAACACATCTGGATAATTACTGTCTCATGCTTAGGACACTTTTTTCATGGTATGATCAGTACCTGGTATTATCCCCTTTATCTTTTGCATGTTTTATGTATATGTCACACATATACCCGCATAAGAATGTAAGCTTTTGAGGGCCAGGACTCTTATCCCCTGCTATCTCTTTATTTCGAGGTATGTTTTTGTTGTTGTTTTTTATAGGGAGAGAATTGTCTAACTTGTAAAACAAGCAGCAACCCAACAGGAGAAAGAGAGTGAACCCAGATGAGTCTGACTTGTTGTTTGATTAATTCAGTCAATGATTCATTCAATTTACAAACATATTCTGAAACTTACTTGCCTGTGTGCCAGGCAAGACGTTGGGTACCAAAGATACATCCATAAAATAAGGGTGAGTCCCTGCCCTAAATGAATTCCATATGACAGATAAGATAAGATACAAATAATTAAGATACACAGTGAGGTAAGTATCCTACTAGGGAGTAGGGAGCAATCATATCTCAATTTTCCCAAGTGTAAAATAAAGAATTTATACAAGATGAACTTTAATATATAAATCTAGCTCCAAAGAGCCTGACTATACAATCTTATCTGTTAGATTTCTCAGAGTATCTCTATAACTAGATCTTTCCAATACTTTCCCCTTTCTCATAGTAACATTTTAGAGAAACGCTAAAATGCCACAGGAACTGATTTTGCAAAGATGAAGGACATCAGAGACATGAAATATCAGCTGACTTCCAATCAAGTTAAGACTTCAGTAATTTTCTGACCCTCTACAATGCTTTTGCCAATATTCTGTACTCAGTTGAGTTCTATATGCCCAGCTGCAGGTAAGTTTGTATGGAATAATTTGCAATGAATAACAGAAGACAAGGTTCTATTTTAAAGGCTTAAAATTTTCTAATGATAGGGTTCTCAAATAGTTGTTTCCATCTTTGGAAGAAAACAGGTAATTCTTGATTTCTATGTCTACAAAAGATGAAGCAGTGCAATCTGTAGGCTCCAAACAAATAATCCAACATCTCTGCCCATATCTAGCCATGAGGGACAAGTGACACGTAACGTTTTAGAATAAATTCTTCAGAAGCAAGAAAGAATGAATTCTCTGCTCTTGCGTCTATTGCTTGAAAAGGTAAATGTCTGAATCCTTTTGAAAATTAGCTCAATTTACAAAACAGCGGAACTAAACTGGACTCCCACCACTGCCTGTCTCATTCATTCTTCCACAAGTTTGGGACAAAAACCTCATTGACTTATGCATGTAGGAGGATTAGAATTGCAATGCGGCCATGTAGCACATTACTGCACAGTGTGTCTGCCCTGCTAAGGCAGCCTTCTCTAGATTTGTCTCCCTACTTTCCTTCTTTCCGCAATATAATTTCAAGTCTACCATACAGTATAACTGTGTAACTTAGCATAAATGAGACTTGCATATATATACATATATACATGTATACACATATACATATAGGCCTCAGATAGATAGAGAGATAGATAGATAGATAGATAGATAGATAGATAGATAGATAGATAGATAAATAGACAGATTGATTCATTGATATAGGCATTCCTGTTTTTATTGCCTGCTTACACTTACTGCTGTTCCCAACCCTTCTAAGGCTCCCCTAAAAGACCTAAGTGGACACAATGGTATGCTAAGGATCAAGCACTCCAAGTTCTTAAATGTATAGTGTAAAAGGAAAATATTAGTATGAAAACTGAAAGGCATATGAGAAGGAGAAAAAGAGCTAAGTGGTAGAAAACAAGAGCAACAGAACGATAAGGCTAAGCCAATCATGACCGATTTTCCACACCTTTAGAATTTATAAAGCATATTTATAAACTTTTAAAGTGGCACTTACTTTCTAATTTAATTTTCAAGCAGTACTAAACGTTTACACTAATGGAGCCTCTATAAGGACGAATGTGTTCCCAGCCCTCAAAAAGCATACAGCCGGGGGACACGGGCTCCTGTCTGCAATCCTAGCAATTTGGGAGGCCAAGGTGGGCAGATCACCTGACCCCAAGTGTTGGAGACAAGCCTGGGCAACAATGGCGAAACCTTGTCTCTACAGAAAAAAAATACAAAAATTAGCCAAGCATGGTGGCGTGCACCTGTGGTCCTAGTTACTCAGGTGGCTAAGGTGGGAGGATCCCTTGAGCCTGGGAAGTCGAGGCTGCAGCGAGCCATGTTCACACCACCGCACTCCAGCCTGGGAGATATAGCAAGATCCTAACTAAAAAAAAAAAAAAAAAAAAAAAAAAAGGGTACAATTCAGTGAAACTACCAATCAGGGAGCAACACAGAGCAGAGATAAGCATTAGCAAAGCATTAGCATTTGTGCTAAGAATTAGCAAAGGTACAAACAGGAAAAACTGAGCCCAAATGGATGATTTCATAAACTTTTAAAAAGCAGTTACCATCAAATTTACATGTCTTCTTCTGGATAAGTAATAAAATATGAATGGATGGTTTTGACACAGTGGACCAATAAAATATACACCCTCAAGTACATTTTCTCTCAGGACTCTCCTGATGTTTCCATAAATGATTTTAAGAATATTCACATTGAGTAAAGTGCCTGGCATTGTCACTCTTAATGCCACAATAAAAAAGGGATTCCTTGTAAGGAATCCATAGAGAACTTAAATACATGTACAGATAGGGACAGAGGCTAGTTCCAAATACTATATATGCCTGAATATAATGAAAGAATTTCTCCCCTAAGTTGTCCTTTCAGAAAAGAGAGAACTGACTTATCTTCTAGTTCTTACAGAACTTCCCAATCACATCATTTTAGACCACCAATTACTGTGGGGAAACCAAATCAGCTTAAAATGACTTTAAATAATACAAGTTTCAGAAGTTTATTTGGGATATATAATGTAAAGTGTTTTGTTTCGTTTTCTTTTGCTTTTTCTTTTAAGAGAAAAAGAAATTAAACAAGGTTTATGTAATCATTCTTAGGAGGTATGGCTTTAAAATTAAAAGTGCTGAATGTTGTAAATAATATGCTTTTTAAAGAATATTTTAAGGCAGGAGAGTGAGTAGTTACATTGTAAAGATCCCACATATAATCCAATAAGAGAAATGGGGAGAAAAACTATCCTAATGTTACATAAATAACTATGCATGGCTTGAGATAAAATTTCTAGTGACAGCAATCTTACACTAATTTAAAAAGTACTGTATTACAATTTATTCATGAAAATGAATACAATATGATTCAGGAAACTATGCTGATGACTAAAAAGTGACTTTAATAACTACTGATATCAAAGATACATGTAAAAAAATTGGAATAAAATTATCCCATAAAAAGTAAGAATGTGGAAAACAATCCCAATTTTGTATATATGTGATTTGAAACCCGTAAATTAATAAATTAAATATTTGTAAGTAAACATCTGGTTATTTCACCTATATTCTTAAAATTTTTATACCTTCAAGTTGGCAAAAACCGTTTTAAGAATCTTTTAAAAGGAAAGGAAAAATGATAAATAGCCTAATATTTTACACATACTTTGTAGTAAATTTCATATTATGATTCAAAAGAAACAAGATGGTATCCCAAATGGGATCCTGTGTGAGAATGACCTATATTTAACTGAGCAGTACCTAAACCAGAGCTTCAGTCTCAGGACATACCAGCACATATTAGGCAGCACATGGGCAGCTGGCTGGCCACTCCTTCAGGTGTGATTATTACTGTTTCTAGACATTAGCTACAAGTCACCCAGATGGAAGGATGCCTTGCTTAAGATGCTTCCATCTGCTTGCCATTTTACTCTTACTTTACAAAAGAAAACTCAACTTTAAAGTTGAGATCTGCCTTTAAAGGCAGATAGATCATCATCAACACTAATCCTGTGGAATAAAAGAGCATTTATATATAGCAAAACCAGGTAATCTACCCTTGATGGTAACAGAATAATGTAAAAGTTCTGTTCTTTATCTGCCTTGCACCAGTTCAAAGTTATTGATCTTTCTTCCCTTCTTCCACGTTCTCCCACTAGAACAAGTCACTGTGAAGGCCACAAATGTTTAAAAACTCAGTATCACACACAGCAGAAGCATAAGCGTTTCACTAACTTCTCACGAGCTATGTTTTCTGAGGCCAGAGAACTCTTGCTCCACCATATGACGACATTACAAATGATATTATCCACATCAAGGTTAAGGCTGGCAGAACCTCACAGCAAACTACCCTGACCTTAAAGAGCACTGTCCAAAGTCACAGTCCTAACTTGACTCCCAGCATTGGGATATGGTTGTCATATGGTTGACACTAATCCTGATAAACCCCCAATTAAGACATCTTTACAGGCCTAGTTACATGCCTAACATGACAGAGATATTTTCATCATCGGTACTAATGTAATGAAGCACATTAGTGCATAATCACATTAACAATGTAACTCCATTTCCAGCAGCGATTCTAAAATGTAAGATAAAGTTTCTGGGTGAGCTGTGGTAATTTGGAGATGGGAAAACACTGGGAAGCCCTTGCCCTTCAACTCCTCTGCGCACAGGCACACACACCTGTCGCCAGTCACATCCTTTATCCTGAGCCTTCAAGCTTCATGGTCCTTTGCCATAAGGACATTGCCATAAGGGTATCTCCACAAGGAAATCACCAAAAATACATTTAACATCACAATGTCTTTAGGATTCAAAAGCATTACTACTCTCATTCATTGATGGTGGGAATGCAAAATGGCATAGCTGCTTTGAAAGACAGGCAGTTTCTTACAAAACTAAACACACTTTGTATGATAAATGTATGGTAATCCACTCCTTGAATTCACTCATCTGAGTTGAAAATGTAGGTCCACACGAAAATCTGTAAACAGATGTGTTTATAGAAATTTTATTCACAATTGACCAAACTCGAATAAACCATATTGGAGGCAACCAATATGTCCTTCAGTAATTGAATGAATAAACTGCAGTACATGCATACAATGGAGTATTATTCAGTGATTTTTAAAAAATGAGCTATCAAGCCACAAAAAGATAACAGAGGAAACTTAAATGCATATAAGTAAATGAAAGAAGCTAATGTGAAAAGGCTACATACTGTATGACTCCAACTAAATGACATTCTTGGAAAGGAAAAACTATGGAGACAGTAAAAGGGTCTGTGATTGCCTGGAGGTGGGGGAGGAGAGGAGGATGAAAGGCAGAAAGAGGACTGTTAGGGCAGTGAAACTATTTTGAATGATACTGTAATGGCACATGTCATGAAACATTTGTCCAAATCCTTAGAATGCACAACACCAGGAGTGAGCCTAACCTATGGACTTTAGGGGATAATAACATGTTAATGTTTTATTGATTATAACAACTGTGCCATTCTGACAGGAAATGTTGACAACTGCAGAGGCTACATGTGTGGTGATCCAGGAAGGAAATATGTGGAATTTCTGTACTTTTGACTTAATTTTTCTGTGACCCTAAAAATGCTCTAAAGTTATTTTATTTTAATTTATTTTTATTTTTTTGAGGTGGAGTCTCACGCTATTGCCCAGGCTGGTGTGTAGTGGCACAATCTCGGCTCACAGTAGCTGGGACCACAGGCATGTACCACCATGCCTAATTTTCCCATTTTCAGTAGAGATGGGGTTTTACCACGTTGGCCAGGCTGATCTCGAACTCCTGACCTCAAGTGATCCATTTGCCTTGGCCTCCCAAAGTGCTGGGATTACAGGTGTGAGCCACCACACCTGGTTATAAAGCTATTAATTTTTTAAAGAGTATTACTAAATTTCTTTTAAAAGACTTGTTGTAGAAGCCAAACGAACTGTGTTATCGCCTTTCAAAGGCAATTTACATTCAAAACATCAGTACTACCAAAAAGTTGTCTAAGACCAGCTGTTAGGTGCAAATCAGCAAAGCCAAGGATTGTGTTGAAAAAAAAAAAACTACTAAAAACTAAAACCTGACACAAAAGAGTTCTTATTTAACATAGGATTCAAAACACTGGCATCAAACTACAATGGCTGAGATTCAACTAGCTGCTGAGTATGGAAAAAATAAACAGGAACAAACAAAACCTCTGATCCCCAGAAGGTCTGACTCAACTCAGTGACCAGTAAGTGGAGCTGGGGTTATGACCAATGGTCCTAAGCCCCAAGGCTGGAGCTCAGGAGATAAGAGATCTAACAGAGAATCCTGAGCTTCCAGAGAAAGGGAGGTGACAAAGGTGGGGCTAAACTGCTGAAGATTCCAGGTATACCCATTACCTTACCCCACCCTACCCCACCCGATCCTGTAAAACTTTTTGTTTTTCTTTTGAGACAAGTCTCTCATTCTGTCGCCCAGGCTGGAGAGCAACGGTGCGATCTCAGCTCACTGCAACCTGCACTTTCCAGGTTCAAGCAATTCACCTGCCTCAGCCTCCCAAATAGCTGGGATTACACATGTGCATCACCACGCTCAGCTGATTTTTTGTATTTTTAGTAAAGATGGGGTTTCACCATGTTGGCCACGGTGATCTCATACACCTGACCTCAGCTGATCCACCCACCTCGGCCTTCCATCCAAACTGTTGGGATTACAGGCATGAACCACTGAGCCCAGCCCCCCTCCCCCCCACCCCCCTACCCCACCCCCCCACCCCCGCAAAAAACCCAACCTTTTTAACATTGTCATGGATGGCACTATCATTACTCAATGAGATCCTGAGTACCACTGTAAAATCACTACAGCAATAAAAACATTTATGTTTCCTTTCAGCAGAATTCTGTGTAATCTATTGTAAAAACAGATAATGCTGGTTAGTTATTTCAAGTAAAATCACCTGATCTATAGCTTTTCAAATTCAGAATTTTTATCAGTCCATTAAATGCTGATTTGGTTCTAGGGAACTGACTTGTGATACCCAAGCTAATTTAAATACTATAACAATCACATGAAAAATTTTAATGGAAGTTATTTTTGTGAAAACAACAGGAATAGATATCCGCACAGGGCAAGTCCTCATAGAAGATCAGATTAGAGGGTGAGGCTCACGTCTCTAACACCAACTACTTGGGAGGCTGAGGCAGGCAAATTGCCTCCCAACACTTTGGGAGTCCAAAGCAGGCAGATCATTTGAGATGAGTTCGAGACCAGCGTGGCCAACATGGCAAAACCCTGTCTCTACTAAAAATACAACATTAGTCAGGTGTGGCGGCATGTGCCTGCAGCCCCAGCTACTTGGGAGGCTGAGGCAGGAGAATCACTTGAACCTGGGAGGTGGAGGTTGCAGTGAGCTGAGATAGCACCACTACACTCCAGACTGGGTGACAGAGTGAGACTTCATCTTGAAAAAGAAAAAAAAGGACCAGATTAGAGATCAGAAAGTTGATTGGTAACAATGAAACTGGAGAAATTTTTTTTTTAAAGAGCTAGTCAACAGAAGCAATAACACTGAGAACAAGCAACAGGGAAGAGAATACAGGGAAAGGCATTCTTGCAAATAGCCAGCATTGTCTGCTATCATTAGTCTTCCCTCTCCAAAACTACTCAACAGGGTTACCTCTGGGATCACACTGCAAAATGAAAATGCTATATAATTATTCTGCCGGGTACTTCAAAGGAATCATTTCCCTAAGACTTTCAGCAAGTATACATGCTTTCCGATAAATTAGACAAAAGCAACCCACATTGTTCTCCAAAGTATCTCTTAATCACATCTGTTACCAAAATGAACTCTTGAAGGCAATCTTGGCTACTTCAAGAGACTGCAGCGAAAAATCACTAGGTAACAACTAAAATCAAGAAGTCCTTCCTTAAGTACCTGGGTATAAAGTTATACTATTTTTCTGTGTTTAAGTATTTAGGACAAGGTACTAGACGGTAAGGAGACACATAGTGGAGTCTCTGAGAGAAAAAGTAATTTTTCTTCTACTTGTGTACCAATATTTTGAATGCCAGTGATTTTCTCTACAAATATATATCCAAGCTTCAGTAATCAATGGTCAAACCTACGACATTAGAGAGTATATCCATATGATGGACTGGCAACAGATGGCATTAAAGAGGAAAAGCAAGTGGCAGACTGACTTTGTCTTGATGGGAGATTTGGTGAAATACGGTCTGGGTACACTGTCTCTTCCTAAAGGGCTACAAAGGTAGGATATGCTGACGTGTGAGGGAAGAACTAGGGAAGAGAAAAAGGAGGCTAACCCCTGCTACCCTCTCAGCCAACTTGGTTCCACTGCTTCCCTGGGCTGATGGACACAGGTGGTACAGGAGGATGAACAAATGAACAGTCATGGAAAACACTGAAGGAGCAAAGCACTGAGGTGCTTTCCCTTGAGTTTCTCATTTTTCATAAAAAACCTCATTGCACCCTTTTGTTCCTTACTGCTAACAATTAAAAATGACAAACCTCAGTTAGACAAAATGTCCTTCTTCCCTGCTCAGGGATAAAGGCATATGAAAGGGAGCTGAAAATGTGAATATAAAGTGTGTCCAACAATCACAAAAAAAGCTTGGAAAGCACACAAGCTTCCAAAGGGTAATGGAATTCTTCATTTCCATCTTTCTTTACTGTGGAAGCATAGTTACAGGTTTACTGTTGGAAAGGAACTGCTAAAGAAATAAAAAGTTCTCTCTGTAACCACAGCTATAAGATACAGTAAAATGACAGAATGAGGTTTTATGAACCATTGCTTATGACAGCTGCAGAAACATTTAGGGAAATTGACCAGACAACATAATGTCAAATCTACTGATTTCACATGTCCCAGAGTGCCAAGAAATTAAGAAACTGTTACTGTAAAAGCTCTTATTCTTCCTCTCCATAAAGAAGGTGGCTGAAAGTCACAAACCAAACATTTCAAATACCCAGAACTCAGGATCTGTTTGAAAGGAAATGAAGTTTTAAAACCTCTCCCAGAATATGAGGGTTTTGCTCCATCAAATGCGTGTGGCTATTCATTCCAATCACTGTACTACACAAACCAACACCACACTAGAAATGGGCTAACTCTAGAAAGTGTAAATTCCCGATTTCTGGGAGGAGCGTGGAGTCTAGATCATCATATCCAAAATGAGTAAACAAGAGGTCGCTTGGGATGTGTGAGAAAATATTAAAAACATTATATTTAGTTTTGTCACATCCTTCTCAGCTATTTCCTATCCTTGTGATATATATATATTACTATACAATATATGTGCATTTATTTATAAGTATAAAGCAATATACAGGCATTACAGGAATATGCCAAGAAATACTTTATTTTACTGCTAGTATGCTTAATCAAAGTTTAGAGACCACAGGACTGATAGCCATTCAGAACCCATACTTGTAAAGTGATAAAAACATCAGATAGGCCAGATGTGGTGGCCCATGCCTGTACGCCCAACACTTTGGAAGGCCAAGGTGGGTGGATTGCTTAAGTCCAGGAGTTTGAGACAGGCTAGGAGACATGGCAAGACCCTGTCTCTGTAAAAATTAGCTGAGTGCGGTGGTGCACACCGGCAGTCTCAGCTACTCAGGGCTGAGGTAGGAGCCTGGAGAGGCTGAAGCTGCAGCGAGCCGTGATCACATCACTACACTCCAGCCTGGGTGGCAGAGTAGGACCCTGTCTCAAAAAAAAAAGAAAGAAAAAGAAAAAACAACCCACATCAGACAGAACTTTTCTGAGGTAACCTGGGAGTTCATTTCCTTTTTCATTCTTGCTCAAATGTACCTATAATTTTAATAACGTATCTTGGAAAATATTTTCCATTAGATAAGGAAAATATAAGCAGTGGGAGAAAGCTTGTTTCAGTATAATTTGTTTAGTCTTAAGTGGGATTGAGGTTGTGTTTGAACTTGGGAGAAAATAAAAACTAAGTGAGATAAAGGCCAATGTATACACCCAAGGTAGATAAATGGAAGAGGTTTCAGTTACGTCTATTCAATTACCTAGTATTCAGGTAAAGTTTCAGTTTTCTTTTTTGCAGCACTAAATAAAAAATTTCCAGTAATTCACAGTACGACTGGGGATTAAACATATAAAACTAACAGATCAGAATGAAAAAGATAACTCATAAAGTGTCAAACACCTCCCATAATAAAACAAAAGGAAGAGGTGTTCCCCGCAAGAGAACCTGTAACTCAGGTTCAGTATTACTGTACAATTATGTTCATGCAGAATATGTCTTCCCTTCCCCAGGTTCTTATGGACTGCGGTCTTTCACATGCTGACAGTGCCGGCTTTAGACCAGGACCCGGTGAAGAGTGGCAGAATGCTAATAAACCACAACTAAGTGGCTTTATTGCTTTTGTCTTCTATTCATGTCCAAGGGTAAACCACACACTGTATGGTAAACTTTTACGGTATATTTTTTAGATAACAGCACTTGTTTTACACATGCAAATGCCTTTCTTAGATTCCAAATACTCAGCCTTTCCTGAGTTGTAGGTCCATAAAACTCAAGAGCATAGAAAGTCCTATTAAATTCACTGCTTTTCTGTATAAAAATACTCTATGAACAGAAATTTGTGAATACTTGGTGATAGTAACCTGTCAGTCTGTAAAAGATACATGTGACTAATGTTACAATGTGTTCTATTTGAATAACTGCATAATTTCATTTTTTTAGAACAGAAAAATAAAGAATACTTTCCATTTCACTAAGCTAGTATAACTTTGATACCAAATCAGATAAGGGAAAAAGGAGTAAGAAAAACTACAGGTCAACATGTAAAAATCCTGCAAATTATACCCAGCAACAAAATTTTTTTAGTTCCAGAATAATAAGGTTGTTTTCTAATCTATGTAATCTATGCCATTTTTTGTTGTTTCCAGTAGCCTGATCTTTAAACTTGTCCTTTTTTCCTTTGAGCTTACTAAACACAAATTTCTATACCTGAAACTTGGATGTCTGCTTCTCTTGTCTATGATTTTGCTAGGTTTTCTTTCATTTATAGCCTATTTTTTAATATGCCTAGTCATCTCTGACTATGTGCTGGACACTGTTTTTTAAAACATTCATACACATATATGTGAGTACTTTGAGGCCTAGTATCTTGCTCCAAAAGAATATTCAACTGCTTATACCAGACACCTGCAAGTAACACCAAACTGGCTTGACCTTACCACAAGTTCAAGTCTTGAGTGCCCCTGGGTTACCCAAGTGATGCAAAGCTGGCTCCAACTCCACTCACAGAATGGTGTATTTCTGCTTTCCCTTTACCCAGAAGATGAAAGCTTTTTAGAGAACAAGCAGAAAGGTTTGGAAGGGTTATCAGACCACCTATCTTTGAAAGGCTTTGAACTCTGACTCTGTCTCCCTATAAGGCTGCCAAAACCTTTGTTTTTATAGCTATCTCTTTCAGATTGGAAAAGGCATTCAAGGCTTACTTCTGTGGTTCCTAACTTCTCCTAGGTTTATATCCAGAAATTCTTACCTATTTTGTTAGCTTTCTGAAATTTTTTTTGTCCCACAGAAAGGCTACTCTAAAAAACCTAACTGAATATTACCAGAGGCAAAAGTAAGTCCTCTCTAGCAACATATAAAAGTAAATTTAAGGGCCGGGTGCAATGGCTCACGCCTGTAATCCTAGCACTTCAGGAGGCCAAGGTGGGTGGATCACGAGGTCAAGAGATCGAGACCATCCTGGTCAACATGGTGAAACTCCGTCTCTACTAAAAATACAAAAAAAATTAGCTGGGCATGGTGGCACGTGCCTGTAATCCCAGCTACTCAGGAGGCTGAGGCAGGAGAATTGCTTTAACCCAGGAGGTAGAGGTTGCGGTGAGCCGAGATCGCGCCATTGCATCCAGCCTGGGTAACAAGAGCGAAACTCCGTCTCAAAAAAAAAAAAAAGTAAATTTAAAACCCAAAGCTTCAGTCTAAATGCTACTAAAACACCAAGAAATGATGCTACAATGATGTCCAGCTGACTCTGTCCTCTAATCCAGCAGTCTCCATCCTTTTGGCAGCAGGGACCAGTTTCAGGATGATTCAAGCACATTACATTTATTGTGCACTTTATAAAATAATTATACAACTCATAATGTAGAATCAGTGGGTGCTCTCCACTTGTTTTCCTGTAACTAGATGGTCCCATCTGGGGGCGATGGGTGACAGTAACGGATCATCAGGCATTAGATTCGCATAAGGAGCACACAGCCCAGATCCCTCGAGTGCACATTTCACAATAGGGCTCACACTCCTATGAGAATCTAATGCTGCAGCTGACCTGACAGGAGGCAGAAGTCAGGCGGTAATGCAAGCAGTGGGGAGTGGCTATAAATACAGATGAGGCTTCCCTCACTTGCTGCTGCTCCGTTCCTGCTTATGCAGCCCAGTTCCTAACAGGCCACAAAGTGGTGCTGGTACGGGGCCCAGGGGTTGGTGACCCCTGCTCTAATCTGCAATACCCAAAATACATCAATAATCACACAATACTCTCTCAAACAGCTCCCAGTAACAGCAACATGGAAAAAAATCTCTTCCACCACTTCCCAGGATCAACTGAGGCATTCATTCTAGAAATGACCATACCCATAAAGAAAGGTCTTTGCAAAAGGAACACATGTTGAAAACCTGAGGAAAGAGAGCTCTCGATGAAGCTGGCCAAAGCAGAGAGATGTATAAGTCAGCCAGGACCCTTGGAGTTTAAGATAGTCAAAGAGCTGTCTGCAGACCCTCCAAGGACTACTTGAATTAAATGTCCCCATGCCTCACGGTCTTTGGAATGTATTGTAACAAGATTTCATCTATTCTCAGAAGCTCACTATGGTCACATTATTACAAACAGTGCCTCCAAACAGCAGACTTAAAAGAATTCCGAAAGTCAAACTATCTATATATTGTTTGCTCTTAGCTCCAAACCAAACAGTTCCTTTAAATTTCAAAGAGTAACTTTTAAAATATATTTTACAAGGCATAAAAATTCCCCCATGTTCACCCAGGCATGTGAACCATAACTAGGACCAATTAGCTTCTGCTCTAAACACAATTTTCACTGTTCATGGTACTTGTATTTCCATAACATAACACTGCATTGGAGAATGCAGAACCATTGTTCCAGGATTTGACATCTGCAAGCCTCTGATCTCAACATTTCATCAACTAAACAGAATATAACCTTGTTTTCCATGTGTTTTGCCTGAACAAAGCTTACCCATCACACATACCTTCTCCCTAAGGCACACACCTTCTTGTGTTTGGGAACATAAGACAGCATTTCAGCACTATGCTTGAGGGTCATGTTAGGCAGTGAAATCACCAATAAAAAGGACAAAAAATGGGGAAAATATGGCACTAAATAGACTGAGAAAACGATACTTATTTACAGTAGGTCAGCTGAAACAAGAGGGCAGATCATCACCTACTTTCACTTCAGCTGAGAATGTGTGTTTCAGGGACTCACATTTTTCACTGCTCTGTAGATGTCCCCAAATCATCACAAAAGCACCATAAAGACTGATTTCTGTGGTTTCAAATAAAGTTTAGCAAGTAGGCAAACACGCAAATATCAAACCTGCAAATGATGAGGTCTGGGTGTAGAGTCTACACAGGAACCTCAGAGAGCTGTACACTTGTCTTCCCAGGGTCCAGAAAAACAAAGACAGTACTATGCTTGCTATTATTCTGAATTATAGCTATATCTGGATACAGCTTTAATTTTCAAGTGAGAAACTCCACAGGATAATAGCTACAGAACACAGTGTCAAGTATTTTCTTCCATCCACGTGTAGACAAAACATCCACACAGGCACAATCCCAAGTTACTCATTATCTTCCTTTCTGCATCAATCACCAATTTCCTAAGTTGACAACATACACACACACACACACAAACACATACACACCAACTTTCAAACAGAGAGATGTTTCCTGGATCAGTCTTTTATGGGACTTGGAAAAAAAACAAAACAAACAAACAAAAAAAACCCAGCTTCCTGACATATATAATATGATTTCCTAAACAGCAATCTTTAAAAGTACTGTTACTTTGTATAGCGACACAGCAGGTGGCAGGCTGTGATGAAACAGGAAATGAGAACAAATGTCTCCCACACACATTTGCAGACCACCACGGGGAATATATCAGCACACAATCCCACATCTTTATCATCCAACCAACCACCATCTGTAGGATTTCTCTTCCTTTAACTCACCCCTACCCACTGCTCGTTACCACCTGTCCAACAATACTTTACATATCAACAGAAGAAATTTGCTGAGGGTGACATTACATGGGAACTGAGAACCCTCACTTAAGATTTTGAGAAAGACCCCACTGAATTGAAGCGGGGAAAAAAAAAAACCTAAATTAAAGTTTATTTTCTCCTTAAGCCCCAAATAAAAAATATGAGAAAGGTTTTCGTAATTATTAACTAGATATGGCATTTATTCCGTTTCCAGTTATAAAAATCTAATTGGAGCTCTTATCTCACCACCCTAGACATTAAATACAAATGGCGGTGGTACACCCTTTAAATCATGGCCCAGATGACAAAGGAAGAACACACAGACATTACCATCACCCACAAAACTGGAGTATCTCAGGATATCCAGGCATCCACAAGGCATCCCAGTTATCCAAACTCTGTGACAGGCCAGAGGGATGCCTAGAGAGCCAAGACTGCATAAGAGGCTCAGCTCTGAACCCCAATAGAAGCACTGGTTGGTTCCTGTCCCTTTACTTAAAATCATAGCTATTCTTGCGCAGAGGCCATGCTAATCTTCTCTGTATCCTTCCAATTTTAGTATATGTGCTGCCGAAGCGGCACACAAATTCGTGAAGCGTTCCATATTTTTATTAGTTCAACCATTGTGGAAGACAGTGTGGCGATTCCTCAAGGCCTTAGAAACAGAAATTCCATTTGACCCAGCAATCCCATTACTGGGTATATATCCAAAGGACTATAAATCATTCTACTATAAGGACACATGCATACGAATGTTCATTGCAGCACTGTTTACAATAGCAAAGACCTGGAACCAACCCAAATGCCCATCGATAATAGACTGGATTGGGAAAATGTGGCACATATACACCATGGAATATTATGCAGCAATCAGAAATGATGAGTTTGTGTCATTTGTAGGAACATGGAAAATCTGGAGAACATCATTCTCAGCAAACTGACACAAGAACAGAAAATGAAATACTGCATATTCTCACTCATAGGAGGGTGATGAAAAATGAGAACACATGGACACAGGGAGGGGAGTACTAAACACTGGGGTCTATTGGGGGGAAAAGGGGAGGGCCAGCGGGGCGGGGGAGCTGGGGAGGGATAGCCTGGGGAAAAATGACAAATGTGGGTGAAGGGGAGAAAGGAAGCAAAAACACACTGCCATGTGTGTACCTATGCAACTGTCTTGCACGTTCTGCACATGTACCCCAAAACCTAAAATGCAATAAAAAATTTTAAAAAAAAAAGAAAGAAAAAATAATTTATTTATTAAAAAAATCATAGCTATTCTAAAGGTGGGAGGAATAGGATTCCCAAGCCTCCTAACTACCTTGTTTATAGGTCAGGAAACAGGCCCAGAGACTAAACAATTTGCAAATATAACTAGTGAATCTCAGAATGAACTTTACGACTAGCTATTTACCTTATAAATGGGCTATGGAAGGATGATTTACTAGGCAATTATGGCCAAGTCTAAGAACCTCCTACCTAATTCCACACACATCCTACAAGCCAACCCATTCATTCATCTGTCTACTCAATCTTTTAGCAATCATTTATGAAGAAACTGTGTGCCGGGCACTGTGCCATCTCAACTACTTAAAATCACTCAACCGGGTCATTCTCTTTTCGGGCTCAGTGCCTTGTCCACGCTATCTACCTGGATTGCCCTCCCTATCTCTTTCAACTCCCATTCCTACTTCAATGATGGTGGCTATCTGGAGAAGCATTCTAAAAACAGGTTCCTCAGAAACCACCACAAGATCAGCAAAGGGCCCAGGAGGTGCAAGGAGCACCCAGCTCTCCCCTCAGACTCAACTAATGCTCCTTCTTTCTGTTACCACACAACTATGACATCCCAGAAGGTCTAGGCTGTATTTCTGTAAGTTGGGGGACTGACTGCATTATATTTCTAACTTCCAAAACAATCTGGTTGGATACTACGAGGAGGAGGCATTCCCTCACACACTGGACACCCACACCTCTCTTCAGGCTTTCTGTTTAACATATCTTTCTCTCCCACTCCAAATTCCACTGAAACAACAGAATAAACAGCATAATATACACCTCCAACTAGACTGCAATCTCCTTGAGAAATTACCTTTCCTGGATCTCCCAGTGCACAGACATAGGACATTACATTTTTTAATAATTAGGTTTTACATATTTTGATAAATAGCTAATCATCTGTCTAACTTTGAACATGTATTAGCACAACAGTGATAATGAAACTCCCTATTTATTGTTCCCAGACATACACAAGGCTGTTTTGAAAATATGGCAAGAAACGCAAGTTAAAATGTTTATATGCTAGTGTATAAAGGACCCGGAATCCTGACAAGGAACCTAAAACTATTAACTGAGTTCAGATGTTGTTGTAATACATAATGTAGCAGGTACAGTACAAAGTCTGTAATATGAAGGTACATATTGAATTTTAAAACACATATACCAGGTAGAATTCAACCTGACTTTAAATTTTAAAAATTAATTTTTTAAATGAAAAAAATAATAACAAAATCACCAGGTCATTCTGTACTAAACTCTCTAGAATAAGAATACTGTTAAAACTTTACAGTTCAAGGTCAAATTTATTTTTCCTAAAGCTCAATCAGGGTGATAAGGTTTCTAGTAATAAGTGCAAACCACTACCTGGATATCATTTCAAACACCCGAAGATCAGAGAGTTAACTACAATACTCATGGAAAGCTACTCCTGGAAAGAACTTTGTTTTGGGGGTTTAAGGAAGCTCAGATCTAAAAAGGTTAAAAGCTCAAAATCAAGGTCACATCCTTCTGGAAAGAGACTAGATATCTGAGTCCCTGCCCAACACTCTTGTCCTTTTTTTTCTCTCTGTGTGACAAACTGAAACCTACTTAGGTTTGTCCTATTACCGAAACCCACATTTAGAGTTTATGCTATAAACTTTGACAAAACCTTAAAACACAATTTCAAAAACCTTTATCCCTTGAACAGGCATCATGAAAGTAAGAAAAGCACAATACTGAGATCTTTACTTCCCTTGAACGTTTCACACATTTTCCAGGCACCATAAGGGCTTTGAGACGGTAATATCCAAGTTATATCTTCAAGTGCATCTCTCATTTTAGGTAAGCTACGGTTTTGAGATACCAGGTTAGCGAAACAGAAAAAAAAATAACAAATATCTGACAAGCCCACTTCTTCTTCAGTGCTTCCAGTACCTCCAAGTGAGAAGAGAACTTCCTTAACCAGAGTTATCAACAAAAAGCCCTCAGCAAACACCATGTTCAACAGTGAAACACTAAAAGGGTTCGTTATTTAAAATAAAAAGCAAGACAAGGAATGCCCAATTTTAGCACCTCCATTCAAGTCCATAAACTACTACCTTCATGGCAAGTCTCAGAAATTCTCTGGCAGCACTTCCCTCATGGGACATAACCTGAACATGGCCAAGTGAGGAAAAATGGGAAGAGTCCAGCATAGCTTAGGCTCCAACCTACAGCAATGTGTGGGAACATGTAGACATCCCTTCAACCCAAACCGCCTTGATCTACTCAACTAGAACACAGGGATAAAGAATTTATCAAGTTCCTATTACCTGCGGACAAAAAACAACAGCTTTAAGAAGGACATGTAAATAGATAGAATGTTATGAAGAAAGGGGATACAGTAAAAGGTACGAAAAAAGACTTTGAAAAACACAGATGAGAACGCAATTAATTCTGTTCTATTTAAATCACACAACTGTAGTACAGATCAAATGAGGTAAGACATGTAAACCCTTTATAAATGACAAATTCTTCCACAAATAGGAGTTACATTAGTACCAGAATATGTAAGTTGGCATCTGCATTTTGATGCATCTCTATTCCCTAGAGTAACTAGGATGTGGCATCTGAATTTATTTTGTATCTATTGTATACATTTAAAACGTAAAGCCACAAGAGATTTAGATTAATGTGCCAAATGTAATATACCTGGTGAGAGTTCTCTGAGAACTTTATTAATAATTCAAATAGCATAAAATTCACCCATTAAAAATATACAAATCAGTGGTTTGTAGCATATTCAAAAGGCTGTGCAACCATCACCACTATTTAATTCCAGAACATTTCATCACCCCAAAAAGAAACCCCATATCCACTAGCAGTCCTCCCCATCCCCTCCTCTCCCTACCAACAACTCCTCTGTCTCTATGGATTTGCATATTCTGGATTTTTCATATAAATTAAATCATACAGTATGTTGCCTTTTGTGCCTGGCTTCTTTCACTAAATGTTTTTAAGGTACATCCATGTTGTAGCATTTATCAGTATTTCGTTACTTTTTTTTTTTTGAGCCAATCTACTTGCAGCCAATCTACTCAATCAATCAATGAATGTTCCAAAATTATTTGAGCCTCAAGTTTAAGAACTGTAGATGCAAATACTCCTTTCCACTCCTGCCACTTCCTATTCTCACTTGATGAATTAAAAAAATACAACCTGAAAATGGCATTTCATCTGTTACTATTTCTATCTTCTGAAGCACAAATATTCAAATGCATCAACATTTTAAAATCTTACCTTTGCTTGGGATAACAGTAATAAGTTATCTAGTGTTCACGATATATCAGATACAGTTCTAACCTACTGCAAGGATCTCATCATTTAACCCTCTAGTGTTCACAATATATCAGATACAGTTCTAACCTACTGCAAGGATCTCATCATTTAACCCTCTAGTGTTCACAATATATCAGATACAGTTCTAACCCTACTGCAAGGATCTCATCATTTAACCCTCTAGTGTTCACAATATATCAGATACAGTTCTAACCCTACTGCAAGGATCTCATCATTTAACCCTCTAGTGTTCACGATATATCAGATACAGTTCTAACCTACTGCAAGGATCTCATCATTTAACCCTCTAGTGTTCACAATATATCAGATACAGTTCTAACCTACTGCAAGGATCTCATCATTTAACCCTCTAGTGTTCACGATATATCAGATACAGTTCTAACCTACTGCAAGGATCTCATCATTTAACCCTCTAGTGTTCACAATATATCAGATACAGTTCTAACCCTACTGCAAGGATCTCATCATTTAACCCTCTAGTGTTCACAATATATCAGATACAGTTCTAACCTACTGCAAGGATCTCATCATTTAACCCTCTAGTGTTCACAATATATCAGATACAGTTCTAACCCTACTGCAAGGATCTCATCATTTAACCCTCTAGTGTTCACGATATATCAGATACAGTTCTAACCTACTGCAAGGATCTCATCATTTAACCCTCTAGTGTTCACAATATATCAGATACAGTTCTAACCTACTGCAAGGATCTCATCATTTAACCCTCTAGTGTTCACAATATATCAGATACAGTTCTAACCCTACTGCAAGGATCTCATCATTTAACCCTCTAGTGTTCACGATATATCAGATACAGTTCTAACCTACTGCAAGGAT
Source organism: Callithrix jacchus (assembly GCF_049354715.1). NCBI lineage: Eukaryota > Metazoa > Chordata > Mammalia > Primates > Cebidae > Callithrix > Callithrix jacchus. Next base: position 41,241,354 of record NC_133519.1, on the reverse strand, counting down.
CTCATCATTTAACCCTCTAGTGTTCACAATATATCAGATACAGTTCTAACCCTACTGCAAGGATCTCATCATTTAACCCTCTAGTGTTCACAATATATCAGATACAGTTCTAACCTACTGCAAGGATCTCATCATTTAACCCTCTAGTGTTCACAATATATCAGATACAGTTCTAACCTACTGCAAGGATCTCATCATTTAACCCTCTAGTGTTCACAATATATCAGATACAGTTCTAACCTACTGCAAGGATCTCATCATTTAACCCTCTAGTGTTCACAATATATCAGATACAGTTCTAACCCTACTGCAAGGATCTCATCATTTAACCCTCTAGTGTTCACGATATATCAGATACAGTTCTAACCCTACTGCAAGGATCTCATCATTTAACCCTCTAGTGTTCACAATATATCAGATACAGTTCTAACCTACTGCAAGGATCTCATCATTTAACCCTCTAGTGTTCACAATATATCAGATACAGTTCTAACCTACTGCAAGGATCTCATCATTTAACCCTCTAGTGTTCACGATATATCAGATACAGTTCTAACCTACTGCAAGGATCTCATCATTTAACCCTCTAGTGTTCACAATATATCAGATACAGTTCTAACCTACTGCAAGGATCTCATCATTTAACCCTCTAGTGTTCACAATATATCAGATACAGTTCTAACCTACTGCAAGGATCTCATCATTTAACCCTCTAGTGTTCACGATATATCAGATACAGTTCTAACCTACTGCAAGGATCTCATCATTTAACCCTCCTACAACCCTGGAAGTAAGTAGTATTAACAGCCTCATTTTAAACACAGAAATTAAGTAATTGAAAGGAAAGTAGGTCTTGAACTCAGCTAAACTATAAGGCCCACAATATCTTTTTTTTTTTTTTTTTTTTTGAGGCGGAGTCTCACTCTGTCACCCAGGCGGAGTACAGTGGCACCATCTCGGCTCACAGCAACCTCCACCTCCCAGGTTCAAGCGATTCTTGTGCCTCCAGAGTAGCTGGGCTTACAGGTACTCCACCATGCCCGGTTAATTTTTGTCTTTTGTAAAGATGGCATTTCACCATGTTGCCCAGGCTGGTCTTGAACTCCTGGGATCCTGGGCCTAAGTGATCCTCCTGCCTCGGCCTCCCAAAGTGCTGAGATTGCAGGCATGAGCCACTGCACCCAGCCCCACAAAATCTTTTCTCTGACATCATGAGTCTGAGTTTTCTCCATTCAAATCAAATCAAGAAACTAAATACTAATCACAGTTAAATACATTTAATTCCCAAGGAAAACATTAACAGGTATGTTTTGAACCCTAAAAACAGTAAAATCTTAAACACTAAGTTGTTTCTATATACAAACTAGAAAACATGTTCTAGTTTGCTGTCAAACCGCTTTTGCATTTTGTGAAAAAGGGATAAATTTAAGAGATGGTTAATAGAAAACTGGCAGCAAAAAATAATATAATACAGCATTCTTATGGGCTAAGACTATAAACTATAAAAATACTTTTGAAAGTGTTAGAATAAGGGCAATGTATGATGGGTCTTGTAGAAAATGTTGACTAGAAATCTTCTAATTTCACTCGCAGTACTGAATTTCCCAATATTCCACTAAAACTGAATCAAAATGCACATTAAGTTAGATGGAAAATCATGAGGTGGGAAAGTCAATATTTACTTACACTGTGTCTGAAATTCAGTGATTGTTTTAAAAAATCAGAGACACTGAAATGATGACAAAAGGTAGAGAGAAATTAGTCATGTGTGCAATTATGGGGTGCTTGTTTAAACACTGCTGAGGGTGGTGGAGTACATAATATAAAGCAAGTGTACTGGTCCCTGGCCTGTGAGGAACAGGGCCTCATAGCAGGAGGTTAGTGGAGGGTAAGGGCATTATCGCCTGAGCTCTGCCACCTGTCAGATCAGTGGCAGAATTAGATTCTCATAGGAGCACAAACCGTATCGTGAACTGCACATGCAAGGATCTAGGTTGCACACTCCTTATAAGAATCTAATGCCTGGTGATCTGAGGTGGAACAGTTTTATCCCAAACCATCCCTCTGCCTGGCCCATGGAAAAACTGTCCTCACGAAACTAGCCCCTGGTGCCAAAAAAGATTGGAGACCACTGATATAAAGTACATGCCTGTGTCCCCTTTTTTTCTCTTTTTGAGATGGAGTCTCTCTCTGTCGCCCAGGCTGGAGTGCAGTGGTGCAATCTCAGCTCACTGCAACCTCTGCCTCTTGTATTCAAGCGATTCTCCTGCCTCATCCTCCTGAGTAGCTGGGACTACAGGCATGTGCCATCATGCCAGGGTAATTTTTTGTATTTTTAGTAGAGATGTGGTTTCACCGTGTTAGCCAAGACGGTCTTGATCTCCTGACCTTGGAATCCACCCACTTCGGCCTCCCAAAGTGCTGGTATTGATTACAGGTGTGAGCCACCGTGCCCAGCCCATATGTCACTTTTCTAAAAACCTAAAAAAGCCATGGATTGTGAAACGCATCTTGCCCTGAGTGTTGGATATGTGACTGAGACCTGCAATAATTTAATATCTACTTCACAGAGTTCTTGTGAGGATAACGAACATAACATAGTAATACAGTGCTTACATACAGTAGGTCCTCATTAGGAGTCAGTAGCCACTGCTAACTTCCTCAACTAATTTGAAGAAGATTAATATCCCTAAACCTTTCTGGTTTTGATTTATTCTTCATTCTCACCTAAATAATTAGTAATTTGCTTAGGACAACAAATGAGTACTAGCTTACTGTTTCTTACCTTAGACTATAATATCCTAAGTGCTTGAAAACAATTAGCTTACATTTCAAATTCATTTCAGCATTGACGACTGGGACAACTGTATGCAGTATTATTCTTTACACACACACACACACACACACACACACACACACACACAAACAATACAAAATGAATAATCCATCAACATGCTACATCATCTCTGGCAATAAAGTCATAAAAAAGGCCTCTTTTAAAAAAAAATCCATTTTCAATTTGGTACTAAGAAACTCAGTATTCTCAGATACTTTTGATCTATCCCCTAGCCCCTAAGTAAGGTTACTTACTAGGAAAGAGGCCCTAAGCTCATCTCCCATTATGCTACGGGAAGCTTGAGTTAATGGACTCCAATCCACTTATTTTCTGGGAGATTTATCAGAAACCAACAGCTATAAGTCTCTTTTCACCATTCATTTTATTACAGCAGCACCCATGTGAAGCTCTCTAATAATAGATTTTCTGAGTCCTTTCTGCTATCATGATACCCCCAAAACTACAAATATTAAGGTCAATACTGGCAAGCTAAAAATAAAAATTTTTAAAAATATTGACAAGTACAAAACAGTCAGTAGGAAACTATTGCCAACAAAGAAATGCAAAATATACAATTTATAGTTATGTGGTCAACTTTAGGAGACATACTCATCATTTTATTAAATTAAAATGAGTGCTTTAAAAACACACTGACTAAAAAAGAATTCTAAGCAAAATTGAAAAATCATACAGAGGAAAAATTTTTAATTTCTTAACAAAATCCCAGAGCTACTCAGTAAATCATCAATAATTAGACAAAGTCCTAGATGTAAAATCTATAAGAATATGACTACTTTATAGCTTTTCTAGAAAACTATTCCGTTTTAACAGACACTGGTAACAAAACAAGAAAGTACACTTATGATGCATTCTTAGAATGTACTTAACTGTAATGCAGAACTTCAGAAAAGTTGTATGCCAATGACTAAAACACAATAAACAAAACTTATTGGCCCAAGATCTGTGGCAGATGCTTTTTAGGATACCTCAGTTAACTTCATCCAACCCTCTGGTAGCATAATGTCAATTGTCTTTTTTAGCTGTTCAATTACAATATTCTTAGAAACAAGAACTCTAAAATTAAGAGTGCTAGATTTTGACTAAATTTTTCCCATAAACAATACAAAGTACAGTACACTTGTGTAAAAGGATATAGTTTAAAAGATATAAAGGAAAATTTTAAAACTTTAAAATGCAATATAAACCTAAACTTATAATAATAATCACTATGAAACAGTGAGTTATCATGTATTGAATGTCACTATATGCCAGTCACTTCGGTGGGAGTTTTACAAGCATTCTCTCGCTTACTAAAGTAGCTTGATAAAGTAACACCTTCTTTTATAAATATGGAAATTGAGGCTCAAGTTCAAGAAACCTCACCAAAGCCACACAAACTGTAAATGGCATAGCTGGAATTTATTTGAACCCAAATCACCCAGCTGCAAATCACTGGTTCTTTCAATACCATTGCCTCTCAAAGTAAACAACTACTTTTCATTCTTCTCAGAGCTCCAGATATCCAAAGATATATTCACACTGAATCAAACCTAATTTTAAAATATTGTTAATGTTTCAAAAATTACAATTAAAAATATACATGTGATGATTAATCTCATGTGTCATCTTGGCAAGGCTACAGCATCCAGCTGCTCGATCAAACACCAGCCTAGCCATTGCTTTTAAAGCATTTTTAGATATGATTAGTATTTAAATTAGTAGACTCTGAGTAAAACAAATCCATATTGTGGGTGGGCCTCATTCAATACGTCAAAGGCCTTAATAGCAGACTTAAGTTCCAGAAGAAGAAATTCTGCTTCCAAACTGCAATATAAAAATTTTGGCTGAGTTTTCAGCTTTCGAACTCAAGACTACAACATCTTAACCAAATTTGCAGCCTGCTGGCCTGCCCACAGACTGTAGACTTGCCAGCCCCTATAATAACAAAAGTCAATTACTTAAATCTCCCTCAATATATATGTACAGTCTCTTTTTCCCTCACTGTATGTACAGTCATGCACTGCATGACAGTGTTTCAAAGATGAACCACATATAAGACGGCGTTCCCATAAAATTATAGTACCATATTTTTACTGTACCTTTTCCTATCTTTCGTTATGTTTAGATACACAAACACAGCAGGTCCTTAAGTAGTGACATTTCGTTCAACATTGTTTCATTCGACACTGTTCAGTTACAGTTTTGATAAGAAAAAAAAATCAGGTCCCAGCCGGGGCCACTGTCCATGTGGAGTTTGCACATTCTCCTCATGTGTGCAGGTTTTCTCCAGGTATTCCAGTTTCCTTCCACATCCCAACGATGTGCATGTTAGGTTAACTGGCATGTCTAGATGGTCCCAGTCTGAGTGAGTGTGGGTATGTGTGTCAGAATGCACCCTGCAGTGGAATGGCATTTCTAGCAAAGTTGGTTCCTGAGCTGCTGAAACAGGCTCCAGCTACTTATGACCCTAAACTAGAATAAGTTAGAAAATGAATACAAATTATTGTAAGCTACAGATTCATAGCATATACGGTAATCATATAAACGCATGATGCAGTACAAAAGTGCATGGTGACCTGCCATATTTGTAACTTCATTTTGGTTTTTTGGTTTGTTTTTGAATTATATGGTAATAGGAGGTGCTCCTTACAATTTTCGCTTTGCAAACTTTATTCCTTGATTTAACCCCCCACCACTATGGCCACTGTTACTTACTGATTCACCAAAAATTGGGTAAATAATTGTCCTACTTGTTTTTGTTAATCTTTTTTAAATGTATATATAACACACGTTGATTTCAAAGTTTAGTTTTAGAAGTGTTTATGTTTAGCTATGTTTCTGTGACCAGAAGTATGCCACAGGAACTTAACTTGTTTACATCAAGTTAAGCCTATGGCAAAACTGGTTTTCCCACATCATTTCATTTTAAGTAGTAGTTACCAAAAACCTATTGAAGACACTAAGCGAGGGCATACTGTACTTACCAATGTGTTACAAAGGCCTCCAGTATTCAATACAGTCACATGCTGTACAGGTTTATAGCCTAGGACCAATGGGCCATCCCATATAGCCTAGGTATGTAGTAGGCTAGACCATCTAAGTTTGTCTAAGTTCACCCTATGACATTCACACAATGACAAAATCACCTAACAATGCATTTCTCAGAATGCACCCCATTGTTAAGCAATGCATGCCTATATATACATATATATAAAAGCACTTGCATCATTACTGCCCTGTACCATGCTCCAGTGCCAGGGAAAGCCCAAACACACCTGCTTGGCTGGTGCCTGCACTTTGCCATAGTTTAAGAGTCAATTCTACATAATAAAGTTTACCCACTTTGCTTCACAATACCTAATAGAGATTTCAAATTTCAGGTCTGTCTCTTTTATACTTAAAACCTGACAATAAAACTTTAATTAATTTGTCATTCAAAGTAAATTACCATAACCCAGAATGAACTATGTGAGAGGTAAACATTATCCAAAGGCAGGGGGGTGGGGGGATCTGTATGAAGTATGATGAATAAGCAAGCTATTATGGAAATAAAATCAAGAGCATTATTTCATATTACCATCTGGGGAAAATTTCAAACAATAATACCCTCTGTATTTAATGAGTTCATCTGATGTATGAATTTGACTAAACTTTTCATAATGATTTAAATTGAACTGATGAGATAGATGTGTTTCTATCTTGCCTGTGTGTTTATTTCTGCAGAAAAAAATAAAAGGAAGATTTTTATAAGACATTACAGTGTACTGTTTAAAGCAATGATAGGAGAGACCAAGAAAATAGCATGGCCCCTACAAAAGCAACTGCTAACATGTGTTCTAATGGTTAATTACAAACATCAGATGTCAGCATCTTCCAAATAGTAACAGACAATGCCATCTAAGCTGTCAATTTCACTAAGGCACCTTGGAAGTTCTTACTTCCAGGGTACCAATACCCATACATTACAACTCCAAATTCCAACGTCTTCTCATTTGCTTTGTGGCAATGTGCTGATTTAAATATTTCTAATGAGGTGTTTTTTTAATAAATCACTTTGGTTGATCAATTATGTTAATTACCTATCTCTGAAATAAACCTCATAGGCATGAACTTGCCTATCTTGCTGAACAAGCTCCAATCTTACTACACTAAGGACTGCAGAAAAATATTCATTTAAACTTAACATGCAAAACAAAAGAAATTTGACTATTCTGGAATTTTGAGTAAAAAGCTGACCGGCTTCTGACTGTTTAAGTAACATCTTAAAATGTTACAAGGTACATTCAAAAACTGTTTTTCTGCCAAACAATGAATATTAAAGTTGGATGTGGAGGCATTCACTAACTCCCTTCCTGCCCTCAAAATATACTTAACTGACAATTACTGTGGATGTCACTAAATATGATTAGTAATACTGCTTTATTTTTTTTAATTTTTATTTTTTGAGACTGAGTCTCACTCTATCACCCAGGCTGTAGTGTGGTAGTGCAATTTCGGCTCATTGCAACCTCCACCTCCTGGGTCCAAGCAATTCTCATGCCTCAGCCTCCTGAGTAGCTGGGATTACAGCACGCCTCACCACACCTGGCTAATTTTTATAGTTTTAGTAGAGATGGGGTTTCGCCATGTTGGCCAGGTGGTCTTGAACTCTTGACCAGATGATCCGCCCGCCTTGGCTAATACAACTGTAAAACAAAATTTCCTCCTAATTATTTCTCAAGTTTTCTGCACCCATATAATCAAACGGTGCCCTGAAACTGCAAGATAAGCTATTTAAAAAGCTATTAAAGATCCACATCGTAATTTTTATCATGGTCTGACAAGAAAATAATGACGGTATTGATGCAGTAAAAAAGCTATTAGTATCTTCGTATCTTTGAAACTTTGAACTTTTTAAATTTTGCAAACAAAACATATAGAAATAAGTTATAAGATGAAACCAACTTTACACCTGAAATTTAATGTACCAAATGCAATAAATGTATATAACTGAACACTATTCTTATGTGTTTTATATATTGGGAGTCTGATTTCATGGGATAAAGGATTCTGTTACCAAGAAGATCTAAGAACTGCTGTATGCAAATGTGCAGAGTCAAAGAGTCAACGGGCACTATATTCAGAAAAAAGACATCGGCTTCCTTCTCTGCCATGTCCCAATGATGTACAGTGAGACAAATTAATTGCCCAAAGCCTTAATTTCCTTAATAGATTATTAATATTTACTTTACCAGGTATTGTGAGCCTTCAATAGAAATGATGTCTGTGAACAGGTACTCATTAGTTATTCCCTTCTTCTATGGCCTCTGTGCATTTACCTCAATACTAAATGAAAATAAGAGACAGAATGTATCAATTAGATCATTTATATTTCAATGTGCCAAATTCACAGAGCAAAACTGATTTCTGATTAGAATTCCTTTTGACATTTTTCATAATCTATGAACAAAAGACTTTATAGGAATATCTCAAAGTAACACCTAACTTAAAAGATATAGGTACTTCTACAAAAAGAAATAAAGATATAGGTGGTGGTTTCCAGTAAGCACTGTCAACAACAACCACCATAACAAAATGTCAGGAAACCATGTTATAATGAGACTATAGGAACATCTTGTAAATGCCAAAGACAACTGACAAATTATTTCCCAACTTTCCTTCTGGGCTCACAGCCCAACAGAGATGAGCCTACGGGAAGAAAAAAAAAAAAAAATCTAAAGACAAAAATTAATACTGAAAGAACTGTTCCTTTGACAAATCAGAGTAGAAAGATCAGGATTTAGGCAGAGTTTTTAGATAATAACTACTAATAACCAAAGACTCAAATGGAAGGACTATTTTTGAAGGGGGTATGGAGGCTGGGAACCTTGGCACACCAAAATGTTTGAAACCTACAAGTGAACTGGTTTGCCAGAGTTTTGTGATTTGCTGTTTTCAGTGTCTCTCCTTTTGCCTTCCTGACTGGCATCACCCTAGTCCCACCCCCCTTATTAACTCACATCTGGATTGCTGCAATAACATAACCTAGTATTCCAGGATCCAAACTTTGCCTCTTTCAATCCACTAGACTAATCTTCCTACAACTGTGCTATCTAACCATGCCACTTCCAACAAAAAAACTAAAGTGGCTCCCTTTCCTAACACATCTCAATTGGTCTGCTTTCATATTCAAAGCCTTCCATGAAGTGATCATATCTTCCTACCTCTATTTTACACAAACCTACTTCTCAATCTTTTCTCAAACTGTCTCATTCTTACCATCACAATAACACTAATTTTGCATCCCTATTTTGCTCGTACTGTTATACCAACCTAAGATAACTTCTGTATTTCTGCTTTTCACCCATTCATTCAGTCATATAAGCATCTAATAAGCGCCTACTCTGTGTCTGGAATCAACCTAGTGCTAGGAATACAAAGATGACTAAGATCTAGCTCTTGTCCCCAGGGAATGTAATGATAATTAAATGAGTCAGACATGTAAACAAATCGTTAGGACATGGTGTAGTAACCACTGTAACACTGTGTACAGGGTACTATGGAAACACAACAGGCATAGTGAGTCACTGCAAGAGAAAGTAAGACATGAGAAGAGCCTGGCCCAAGAGACTTCATTGTGGAAACGAAGTTTGAATTGAGTCTCAAAGGATGATGAAAGCAGGAAAGAGGAACAAGGTAAAGGGGTAATTCCTTTTCTTTTCTTTTTTCACTTGGGGTCTTGCTATGTAGCCCAGGCTGGACTTGAACTCCTGGGCTCAAGCAATCCTCCTGCCTCAGCCTCCTGACTAGCTGGAACTATTGGTGCATGCCATACTACTATTTTTTTTTTTTTTTTGAGACCGAGTTTCGCTGTTGTTACCCAGACTGGAGTGCAATGGCACAATCTCAGCTCACCGCAACCTCCGCCTTCTGGATTTAAGCAATTCTCCTGCCTCAGCCTCCCCAGTAGCTGGGACTACAGGCACACACCACCATGCCCAGCTAATTTTTGTATTTTTAGTAGAGACGGGGTTTCACCTTGTTGACCAGGATGGTCTCGATCTCTTGACCTCATGATCCACCCACCTCGGCCTCCCAAAGTGCTGGGATTATAGGCGTCAGCTGCCCAGCTGCCATCCTACTTAAGATAAACATGAAAATGCACAGCATATTCCAGGAACTGCCAGAGATAGAGCATAAGTGGAATGCAAGGAGCAAGTAGGAAAGACACATTCACAAGGACTTAAAAGTCTGGCTACATGATGAGGGTGATTTCTAAGCAGATAGTGACATGATCAGAGTTGAGATTTTTAAAGACTTGCTTTGAAAGGACTCTCCTTTCAAAATCAACAGAGCCCTCCCTACTATCACAATGCTCACGTTTCCTTCCTTGCTCCCCTTCCCACTTCAGGTACCAGAATAGTAACTTCTGCCATCATGGAACACATGATGCCCACCACACAGTGCCAGACACTTCTGACGTGCCATCTCATTTAATCCTTACAACGTCTCTATAATTAAGGAACCTATAGTCAGAGTAATCAAATGTCTTGCTCTAATGCACATAGTTTGTAAGTGGTAAATGGCATCCAAACCTAACTTCAGATTCTGTGGACTTCTCTGAATATGCTATACACGACCCCAGCCTGAATCGCACTCTCTTCATCCTCTCACTATTCCACATCTGGGTCCCCTATGTTTCTTATAATTTGCTCCCGGACCCAGTTCAATGTCCAGAGTTGCCACAAATTAGTTGTAGACTTACACTGAGCAAGTCACTTAGCTTGGCTAGTTTCTTAACTGAAATTAGGTGCCTCTCAGAGCATTTCCACTATCTCCTGCCACACAAGCAGGGTTTTATTTTGTTTTGAGCCAGAGTTTCACTCTTGTTGCCCAGGCTGGAGTGCAATGGCATGATCTTGGCTCACTCCAACCTCCACCTCCCAGATTCAAGCAATTCTCCTGCCTCAGCCTCCCAAGGAGCTGAGATTACAGCGTTATTATTACAAACCACAAATGCTGGCGTATATCAGGGCAAGTGGGCTTATCCAGTCTGGGATGCCAAGTTACATCATAATGTAACTTATTAATAGCCCATCAGTAAGCATTCAGAACATCGTTCAAACAAGGAAACTGAGCCTGAGTTAACAATATCATCAACAATGAAGCCTCTCCCTTATCTCTGAGTAGGTTTTTAATTTTGCTAATACAGCCTCCTCTAAGCATGGATGTTCTGCCTGTGAAGACCTGAGCTAGAGGCCACTTCACTACCAGATGAGGCTAAGAAAACACACATGCACTAGGCTGCAGGGAACACAATAGAAGCAATTGCCTATGCACAACAAAAACAGGGCTTGTCATATCATAGTTACCTTTCAAGAAACTCTTCTGTGAGATGTTTTTTCCAAGGGGAGAAAATTTTCATGTTATAAAATAGAACAATATATAGATATTACCTTACTTGAAGAGAGCCCTTGCTGCTTCAATTGCAGCTGACAGGTTTTTCCTTTAAAATACACGTAAACATGTAGGTAGCTTTTTGTGAGTTTTTTTCTCCCTATTAATCACCTTCTCTCATGCTCCAGGGAAACCAGTAGGTGGGCCAAAATTCCCACATGTTTTTGGAAAGGTACTTGGAACACCCACACCCACAGACAGAAGAAATACTTCAAGTCTACATAAACAGTCCTAGGAGATAATTTGGGTAACAAGAAATATTAGTATAAGACAAAATATTTACATATTGAGACATAAGAAGACATTATAGAAAAATGGGAACCATGTATAAGAACCAGAGAACTTAAACCCGAATCTTTTAAGATGTGTTTTCTAATGATTCATTCACACACCAGACTCCCAAATCACCAAATCCATCATTCTTCATTTCAGTGAATATTTACTGGAGATAGAAAACAATATGAAACTCTACTATCCAATAACTGTCTAGAAGAAACAAAACCTGCCAAGAAAATTGAACTAACCATAGAGGAGTCTTTATCACAAAAAGCAATGATTTCAAGAAGCAGACAGATACAAAAAGGTATAAAATTGCAAAACATTGTAAAATTTAGTCACCCTCAATATCCTTATGTTACAGATATGAAATACAACTGACCAAAAACTAGCATCCACTCAACTACAATCCACAGACTTGAGATAAAATCCTTAAATTGCCTCTTTAAGTACACTTCCAAGAACCTGCTATATTTAGAACAGAAATGAAGCAGCCAATAGAGACGAACTTTTAGAAAACTACATCACAGACAAAAAATAAATATCCTCTCATGTTAAAAAAAAGAATGAGAGAACCTCTTTTTAGAAGGGTCAAATATATTCAATGACATAAACTGATGGTTTATTTTTAGAAAGAGATGAAGTCTGCTATTATTTGTCAAACCAGCAAATCCTTCTAAAGAGGACTTCCAATTATGATTCAATTCCTATGTACTGAAATGCACATAAAAATATATAATATGTTTGGTTAAAGCATATAATTGTGTAAGAAGGAAAAAAAGAACATCTTCAATAGAAATTAAATGAGGGTAAATACACAACATATATTTTCAACTTCCCAACTCTTCAGGTTTAGGCTACAGTTTGACAGCTGTCAAAAAATTTTTTTTTTTTTTGAGACAGAGTCTTGCTTTTTCACCCAGGCTGGAGTGCAGTGGCATGATCTCGGCTCACTGCGACCTCCCCAGACTCAAGCAATTCTCCTGCCTCAGCCTCCCAAGTATCTGGGATTACAGGTGCTCACCACCATGTCTGGCTAATTTTTGTATTTTTAGTGGAGATGGCGGGTTTCACCATGTTGGCCAAGCTGGTCTTGAACTCCTGACCTCAAGCGATTCACCCGCCTTGGGCTCCCAAAATGCTGGGATTACAGGCATAAGCCATCGCACCCAGCCATCAAAATTTTTAAATAAATGTGTATATGGTTTGGCTAGGCACGGTGGCTCACACCTGTAATCCCAACACTTTGAGAGGCCAAGGTGGTGGATCACTGAGGTCAGGAGTTCAAGACCTGCTTAGCCAACATTGTGAAACTAAAAACACAACAATTAGCTGGGTATGGTGGTATGTGCCTGTAATCCCAGCTACTTGGGAGGCTGAGGCAGGAGAATCACTTGAACCCAAGAGGCAGAGGTTGCAGTGAGATGAGATTGTGCCACTGCACTCCAGCCTGGGTGATAGAACAAGACTCCATCCCCAAAATATTTTTTTTTCTTTATAGTTTGGTATAGTTCAGGAAGTTTTCAGAGAGACAGGCAACCTAGTGAAACGAGAGACTGGCCTGCCTCATGCAATCTGCTTACCCATCAAAGACAGCAAAGGGAGTGGTAAGGAACAAGGGCTGACCAAATAAAGTCCCTCACCACATTCAGAAGGCTGTGAAGCAGACATCATTGTGCCTTTGAAATATAAATAAATACACCTGCCACTACCAAATACCTTTTCTTGGAGAGGGTACAGGAGAGAACAAGGTAAGAACACCAATCTGTGTTTCTCCGAATCTGTTTCGTCTTAGTTCTTGTGGGGAAACAGCATTTTGGAAAGCTCAAGAACCTCACACTGCTTGAGTTTTCCTTATCCCTACAGCTTTTCAACAGCCCAACAGGCTGTGAACTCCCTGAAAGCACAGACTCTTTTATGAAGCTCACAGTCCTCAAAGCTTTGTATACAGGACATGCTTAGTAAGTGTATATTTATTAATTCATGTGTTACAATTTTAAATAAAATAGAATTACTCATATATTATACCTAACAATTAAAGTAAAACAGGCATATAGCTTGTGAACAGAGTACAAATCCAGAAGCAGCTCTCTGTCCCATGAAGTGCAAGTCTGCATATATAATCTCCTATTTCCAGGTTTCTGTGTTTATTCTGGTGTTTGTTTGTTGTTTTATGGACTCAAAAACAGAGACAGTACATAGGGTGGTGGAGAGAGCACTAGTCTAGAAGTGGGAAACCTGATCTTAGGCAATTGCTATCTCCCTGGACCTCAGCTTCCTCACCTGCATAATGAGGGTGGTCGGCTAAATGACTTCTAGGGTCTGCAAGGTCCTTTTATGCCCCCTCATGGACTGGTTAAATGCCAAACAGGTATTACTGGAAAAATTAAGGACAGATCAATGAGTTGGTGGGCGGGAAGTGGTGGAAGAACTCTTCAAGGAAGAAGACAGCTCAGGTCAGGCCTTGAAAGACAGTGGGACTCGTCTGACCCCAGACCAAATCTGGTAAGGTCATACAGGGAAGAAACAGAAACTGGGAGCAAGAGGAGCCCATATATGGCAAGCATCAAGTATCACAGAAAAGGAAAAGGAAGCAGAGTGTGGATCAGTCATGGGGTGGGTGCTGCACTGGCTGCTCTATGTTCATCATTCTATTTAATCTTTACAGTCCCATAAGGGAAACACGATGGTTCACTTTTAATACCTGAAGAAATTATGGAACTTTATATCCAAGGAGGCCTGTCACATGGTGGCAGGCAGCTGAAGCACAGCCGGCCTGAGATCCATCTGCCTCCACAGCCATGCTCTAACACCTGCACCACACTGCCCTTTCAGAAGCACTGGGGAGCAGCAGAGGAGTCTGGGCCAGTTCTGCTCCATCCTTACTAAAGTAAGAGGACTGAAATATAAAAATATAAAAATGCCACTTGATGCTCATTCAATACACCAGAGACTTTTTTTTAATGGATCAGAGGTTTATGCATTGCCCAGGATAGCCTCGAATGCCTGACCTCGTGTTCTCATGCGCCAAGACAACTGGCCTGAACATCCCACCTCCCGACAGGAGACTTTTTAATGCAACAGTAACTCTATAATACCTCTCTTCCAAAAAGTGTCCCTAGCTAGATCCTCAGTTTTATTAAGCTCATGAAAATAATCATCGATTGTATGTTTGCTTTGCATCAAACACCACATAAACACTATTAATGCCTTTATTTCATTAAATCCTCACATAAATCCTACAAAGTAGGTACCATTATTACCCTATTTTTTACAAACAAGAAAACTGAGGCTTCAAGAGGCTAAATAAGTCACCCTAAGCAGGTGTCAAGTTCATAGCTGAGTCAATCCCTATTAAATGGTTATAAACATCTATCACCACATTTCACACACTAGGAAGAGAAATGATAAAGGATGCGGCCAGGTGCGGTGGCTCACACCTGTAATCCCAGCACTTTGGGAGGCCGAGGCAGGTGGATTACCTGAGGTCTGGAGTTCGAGACCAGCCTGACCAATATGGTGAAACCCTGTCCCTACTAAAGATACAAAAAATCAGCCAGATGTAGTGGCGGGTGCCTGTAATCCCAGCTACTTGGGAGGCTGAGGCAGGAGAATCACTTGAACCCAGGAGGTAGAGGTTGCAATGAGCCGAGATCATGCCATTGCACTGCAGCCTAGGCAACAAGAACAAAACTCCATCTCAAAAAATAAAGGATGCACAAAATTCTCACTAATAAAAGGAATAAGATGGCAGAAGAAAAGGCAACGCAGTAGAGCACAAAGAAGAAATCCTGATACCATGAGGAACCACTCACCTCCGGACGTGCTCCTCTCCAGTAGAAGAGGGGGTGAAGTGGAAAAGCCTCTAAGGCTCTAGGAAGGCTGTATCGTAGGAGTCTGTGAATAATCACTGACTTCCTCTTAATCAGAGCCAAATGTTCCCACATTGAGTTTTGTGGTCTCTGAGCCAGCTACAGTGTCTAGCATAAAGTAGACACTAAAGAAATAAAATGTTCTATGTTTTTCATCTAAGTAAACTTCAGGCTAAGAGAAGCAACCTTGCAATATATGGAGTAGGTTAATTTTGAAACCCTAAGCCATCAGTTCGTTAACATGTCAAAAGACTTTATTTACCCCTGTTTTTTTCTCAATATAATAGAATATCAATCAGTATCCTAGGGACTGTGTTACAGCACTGTTGCCGTTAGAATACTGGAAATGACCCACAAATTTAGGAAAGAGTAACAAGTGGTACCAGTGCCCAAAAGTTGTTAATTACAGCCACATTGTATAGATGACATTTTATTCTGAAGCAGGCACAGTGTGATTCAGAGAACAGCCTCTATAACCAGAACACAGCCTGACTCCCCAGAAATAGGTGTGTGACCTCTATGTGCTTTCTCTTCCATAAACTGGGAGAGTGCTCCATCAACACTGCGTTGTGCTGAGGATTAAATTAATCTAAGAAAAGCACTCAACACTATGCCTAGCACATAGTAGCTACTCAATGAATGTTAGCTGTTAAGTGCTAATATTAATGACGCTAGTCTTACAGATGCACCTAAAAATCAATGAAATTGGAAGTGACAGAATCATTTAGAACAACAAACCAACCCACCTCAATAGGCAGTATTATTTGTTGAGAGAGCATTCTGCAAAACGCTAGTGATGATGCTTAGAAAATTAAAAGTAACGTTTGAGCAAAAACTATAGATTTCACCTACCTTAACACCTTTTCTCTATAATAAAACCTATCTTTGGCCAGGAGCAGTGGCCCATACCTGTAATCCTAGCACTTTGGGAGGCTGAGGTGGGCAGATTGCCTGAGCTCAGGAGTTTGAGACCAGCCTGGGCAATATGGTAAAATCCCATCTCTACTAACATGCTAAAAATTAGCTGGGTGTGATGGTGTGCACCTGTAATCCCAGCTACTCAGGAGGCTGAAGCAAGAGAATTGTTTGAACCTAGGAGCGGAGACTGCAGTAAGCTGAGTTCACACCACTGCACTCCAGCCTAGGTGACAGAGCAAGACTCTGTCTCAAAAAACAAAACCAAAAACCTATTTTCATTATGAATGTTTTGAATTATACAAGATCTTCACAAAATGTAAATGTTCCGATCAGATTCATCCACTGATGCAGTCTAAGGAACCAATTCTTCCAGGAGAGCTGATGAGCCTCAGACTCAGACTCTTACCATTCAAGCACCTATTATGCAACTCAGTACTTTTCAAACAACCCATTCATTTGAAATGAAGAAAATAAAAAATAAAAAACAGATCCAGACAAGCATTTTTTTAAAAAAGTTAGAAATGAATGGAAAGTATCAGAGCACAATATAGGAAATAATGGTTAGACTTTCTTAGAGAAACTTGTATACGCACTGACTAGGTAGCAACGTAAAATATAGTTCTTGGCTATAGCTGAAAATATCTGGGGAAAACATGATCTATTAAAAATGGACATGAAAACCAAGTTTTTCAGCAAACTATTCAAGTTTTTACATTTAATGCACTGGAAAACCTTAACAAGAGATTTGATGTATAGCATTTTTGTCCCATAAATTCAAACAAATAAATTCAGAATGACTGATCTCTCCCTCCTTGGACATGAAGCAGAATTACAGATAACTCCAACCAACACTAGGAAGAACAGGGTAATCATTGTGCAAGTCTCTTGCCTCATTTACCTGTGTTTGGATAAGAAAACCCACATACTTTAAAGACAATAATTCTTTAAGTTCCCAAGCTCTATGCACATCACCCCTAGAGAACATGAGTGCAGCTTTTTTCAGTATGCAGAAGAAAATGGAAATGGAGAAAAGGTTTTCATTTAATCCAAATAATTTGATGAACACTCTTATGCATTATGAATAAAAAAGACCTTCTCTATCCTCAAGATGCATATAATTTACTAAGTGATACATTACTGCAAGACAAATACCCCAAAATCCAATCAGGCTGTGCTTAAGGTGAGGAAGAGGGAGGGGCGTGAGTAGGAGGGATAAAGAAATGAACATTTAAGAAAAAGAAAGTCAGTGGCCAGGCGCCGTGGCTCACGCCTGTAATCTCAGCACTTTGGGAGGCCAAGGCAGGCGGATCACCTGAGGTCAGGAGTAAGAGACCAGCCTGGCCAACATGATGAAACTCCATCTCGACTAAAAATATAAAAATTAACTGGGTGTGGTGACACATGCCTGTAGTCCCAGCTACTCTGAAGGCTGAGGCACGATAACTGGTTGAACCCGGGAGGTAAAGGTTACAGTGAGCTGAGATCATGCCACTGCACTCCAGCCTGGGCAATAGAGCGAGACACTGTCAAGAAAGAAATCGAGAGAGAGAAAGAGAGAGAAGATAGATTAGCTTTTTAGTATGACTTAGTACATCTTGAGAGAGATGGGATGACGAGTGGAAAGCGAGGTCATTTTGAAACACAGAGCAGAAAGAAAAGGGATGAGAACACAAAAATGGATAGGCAGCTAGCCAACACATGCAAGAAAATGGTGGAAGAGGAAGTGGTAGTTACGCAGTTGCAATTGGGGACTGTGTGTTTTGACAGGTAACAAAAGAATGATTTTTTTGTCACAGGAACAAGCAGAAACTAATGAAAGGAATGATTTTTTGTCAGAAATGAGCAGAAACCAAGAATACGAACACAGTTTGTTTCATTTACAGCTCTCCTGGAGAACACCCTGAATGTGGGTCCCTGCACCTGTCTCTCATTCATTAGACACACAGGGATACTGACCAGAAAAAAAATTCCCCTTTAGACACAAGATCCCTGTGATAACTTGGTTTAAAATTTCTGCCAAGCCTCAGTTAGAACTCTGAAATGCATAGCCTCAGGATATTTCTGGCTCCTCTCCCATTGCTCTCTAGTTAAAGCCAAAGAAAAGTGTAACTTCCGTTGGGCTTCCACGGGTTCTTCTAAGCAACCATTCCAGGAAGGAATAAAGGCTGATTCCCCTTGGGCAAGAACAGCGTAGGCGCTCCAACTCAATAACCCCAGAGACTCAGTAAGTGTTCCAGTTACCTACTGCTGCACAGTAAGCTACTACAAAGCTCAGTGGCTTAAAACAACCACCATTTTTATCTCATTATTTGAGAGTCAAGAATTTGGGAAGGGCTCAGCTGGGTGATTCTTGTGCTCCATAGGGTACTGACTGAAGTCACTCAGTGGTATTCAGCTGGCAGGTGGGCTGATTATGCCTGGTGCTTTGACGGAAATGAAGGAAAGGCTGGACACGGCTAGGAATACTCACCAGAAATGCCTGCCCATGTCCTCTCAGATACGGTGGTCTCAGGGTAGTTCAACTTCTACATGGCAGCTCAGGCTCCAAAAGGCAGGTGGAAGCTGCTCATCCTCTCAAAGGCTAAGCCTAGAATCGCCATATTGTCACATATACTATCCATATTGGTTAAAGCAGTCCCAGCCCAGTCCACACTCAAAAGGAGGAGTGTCAATGCATTTGTGGTCATCTTTAATCCATCATAAAGATGACCACAAATGCATTGACACTCCATCAAAATCAGAGTTGCATCCTAGACAGCCATGATTTACTAACTAATGAATATTGAGAATTAAACACCTCAGACAAAAAAATAATAATAATAATTTGAAAAGAGAACAGGAAAGGTAATTCTCAGAGCAACAGATACTCTCATAACCTGCTAACTCAGAGTTTAAGACTGAAACATCTAAAGGCCTTAAACGTATCCATGTCTTTTAATTCAGTAATTTTATCTTTGTTTTCTTGAGATGAAGTTTTGCTCTTGTTGCCCAGGCTGAAGTGCAATGGTGCGATCTTGGCTCACTGCAACCTGCGCCTGCCAGGTTCAAGCAATTCTCCTGCCTCAGCCTCCCAGGTAGCTAAGATTATAGGCATGCACCATCAGACCCAGCTAATTTTGTATTTTTAATAGAGATGGGGTTTTACCATGTTGGTCAGGCTGGTCTTGAACTCCTGACCTCATGTGATTCACCCACCTCGGCCTCCTGAAGTGCTCGGATTACAGGTGTGAACCACCGAGCCAGGCCCAGTGATTCTATCTTTAAGACTCTTATCTATCACATTTTACAAGACAACATTTTAACAAGTCCCATACATTTAACACTCTTTGTTCCAAGTCTTTCAGATGCAATCCTTTCTCAGATTATAAATAAGATTTCAGAGGGTGTTAGACAGCTTTAAAGAGAAAGAGAAAAAAGACCTTAAAGTTCACAGTATTGACACAAAAATATAAAGACTGGCCTATAACATCTCAGAAGCTTGAGAAATGTATCACACTCTGTAATCAAAAGTGATTTAGTTATGAAGACCAAAACAACCCAAGTCCCTCTATCAATGCTTCCTCAAGTTACCACTGGTTCAGTTTGCTTTGTTTTTTAGGGAAATACAGGTATAATCAAATCTTCAGTGGATTTTATGAACGCAAATGTTTCCATTTTCCAAATTACCACTTATTGCCTCAAACAGTATGAACAGCAACTAATTTGGTAGCTAATTTTACCAAAGAGTTGAACAGTATCTATATACTGCCTAATTTGTCATTTTAGAACTATTTTAATTCACTGAAACCTGTCCCCAACACATTTCTTAAAATGATTTCACAGGAAAAGAAGTTGAAAAGTAAGCTGAAAGAAATTGTTTTCATATCATACCTCTACAAACAAAGAAAGTGAGGTAGCTTATAGAAATAAATATTATGCAACAGAATTAAAAACGGCCTCCACAATTATAAAAGAGATACACTTTAAAACATTTCTCACCTATCAAATTAGCAGAGCTTTGTAAAACCATATTTAAAGGGAATTTTAAAAAATATATTTTGTACATTGTTCTAATCGACAAAGAAAAAAGTAAGAGTTAAGGCTTGGTACAGAGAAACAAAACTGTCATTACAGAGGACTACCAACATAGAAACCCAACAGAACCTAAAGACAAATTATTAGAATAAGACAACCAAGTGGTTGCAAGATCAATATACAAAAAAAGTTATATTTTTATATACCAGGGACAGAAGAGTTAGAAAGTGTAATTTAGAAAAAATTATAATAGCAACAAAAAATAAACTGTATCTAGGAATAAATCCATCAGGAAAAGAGCAAGGCTGATGAGAAGAAAACTATTAAACATTATTGAAATTCAATACAGAAGATATAAATTATGCCATATTCGTGGAGGAAAAAAACACAGATGTTGATTCAATACAAATGCATATACAAAGTCAATGCAACTTCAGTCAAGATGCAAATAGCTTACTGAGGAACTTGACAACCTGATTCTAAATTTCACATGGACAAGCAGAGGCCTAAATATAGCTATAATATTTCTAAAATGGAAGAATAAGTTGGAAAGGAAATTGTCCTAGAAGATAAAGACAATGCATATAAATCAACTCCAGATAAACTTAAGTGTAGAAAGGCTAAACTTTAGAAGATCCTTAAAAGAAAACATAAGAAAAGATTTCTTACATAAGACCCAAAAGGGCTAACTAGCAGAAAAAGTACCCACAAATCTGATCGCATTAAAATTAAGAAATTTTCTTTAAAAGATATAATAGAAAAAGTATAAAAGACAAATTATATGCTGGACAAACTGGAACATAAGGAAAACACATTACTGATAAAAGATTAGTATAAAGAACATATGGGCCAGGCGTGGTGACTCACGCAGTAATCCCAGCACTTTGCGAGGCCAAGGTAGGCACGGCAGATCACAAAGTCAGGTGATCAAGACCAACCTGGCCAACATGGCGAAACCCTGTCTCTACTAAAAATACAAAAATCAGCTGGGTGTAGTGGCGTGTGCCTGCAATCCCAGCTACCTGGGAGGCTGAGGCAAGAGAATCACTTGAACCCAGGAGGTAGAGGTCGCAGTGAGCCAAGATCACACCACTGCACTGCAGCCTTAGCAACAGAGCTAGACTCCAAGAATATATGAAGAATTCTATAAATCAATATGGGAAAGAAAACATGAAGAAACATTTTGCAGAAAGGAAATATTAAAGACCAATAAATACATGAAAAGATACTCTCCTTTACAAATAAAACCACTTAGATATCAAATGGTCAAAATTTGAGAATTCTCACAATACCCAGTGTGGATCAAGAGGCCTGTTGACACTGCTGGGCGAGCAACGAAACTAGCACGATCACTTTGATAAACAATTTGGATTATTTTATAACATTGAAAAACTCATATGTTATGACCCAGAAACCCAGGTAGAGAGAATTTCACACATAGGCATCGGTAGACATGTGTAAGAATGCTCATAGAAGCATTCTATTTGTAAAACAATAGGGGAAAAAAAAATCCATCAGCAGGATAATAGAAAATTTAGCTGTCGTATAAGCTTAACCAGGCAGAAATGCAAATGAATGAACTATAGCTACACTTCAGAAATGTACTGAACTTTTTCAATCGGCAAGTTGCCAGTTACCATATATAGAATACCATTTTTACAAAACTCAAAAACAAACAATACATTGTTTAGGAATTATAAAACTATTTTCTTTTAAAAGCAAAAGAGTAAATGAAAATCCACAGTAATAGATACCTGGGGTGAGGAAAACTGAAGAAATGTTCAGTTCTAATCTACTTCATAAGGAAGGTTTCATTTCTATTTCATATTTATTTGCACGAAAACAGAATACTTCGCTGCATAAACAATTATCTATTTTACCTTGTACTGACCTGTAAGTACAAAACAATTCATATTAATCAACAACTGGCCATATATTTTTTTTCATTCAAGATGGAGTCTTGCTCTGCAGTCAGACTGGAGTGCAGTGGCAAGATCTCAGCTCACTGCAGCCTCCACCACCCAGGTTCAAGGGTTTCTCCTCCCTCAGACTCCTGAGTAGCTGGGATTATAGGCATGTGCCACTACGCCCAGCTAATTTTTGTATTTTTAGTAGAGACAGGGTTTCACCATGTTGGCCAGGCTGGTCTCGAATTCCTAACCTCGTGTTCCGCCCACCTCGGCCTCCCAAGGTGCTGGGATTACAGGTGTGGTGTATATAAAAACAAAAACAAAAACAAAAAAACCCTACTGAGACGATTCTATTTGTTACTAGTGAACATTTGGTAATTATTAGCCTAGGTGACAATGGATTTTCCTCTCTGAGAAATAATCCCTGGGTTCACTGGCAATCCGTATTAAGAATTTACAAGGGAGGTATTATATTTCAATAACCTTCAAAAGACAAGAAGGAGGCTTTAGTAGATCTTTACTTTTTTAAAAAAAAAAAGCATTTAGACACCAACTTCATGGGACTTTATAGTTAGTAAAACAGAAATGTTTAAAAGTCTCAGTGTGAGAAACTCTGCTACCCTAAAAAAAGAAAGGTATTTAACTTGGCATTGTGAATCCTGGAAAGGAAGACAACGCTTCTTAAAAAGAAACAATTTTATGGTTGGTTTCAGCTATTTTCCAGTTCTTAAAGGAAAGTTCAAGAGAACAAACAGACAGGACTTCTATTATTACTGTCCACAACAAGGGGGATGTCTTAAATCTTGAGAAAATAGCTTCATGGCCTTTCTCCAATTGAACACAGCTCTTTCAAACACCCTTCCAAAGTCATAGTCTGGACATATTTGTTTAATGTAGTCCTATGCTTCTCTATCAGTTTACAACTGAGTCATCTGATTCATCAAGAGAGCCAAAGAATAGTTAAATGCCTATCGTTTTATGAGTCAAGTACCAAGCTCCACATTACTGACCTAATGGTTTAAAACATGGTTCCCATGCTGGGCACATATGAAAATAAATAAATAAACAAAAAAGAATCCCAAAGAAGGTGGTATGGCCAAGTGACCAGTGAGTGATACAGTCAGCACTGCTGTATGACACTTCTAGGATGTGGGGAAGAATTTATAGAGAAGGCATTTTTCTTCCAAAAGAAACTGGGACAATAAAGCCCAGAGGACAACATGATGTATTTTGGGCGAAGGACTTTGCACAAATAAAAGGAATGAATTTGACTTTAAAAAAAAAAAAAGAAGAAAAAAGAAAGACGTCAATTCAAGGAGACTGTAATCTTTTAGAAAGCAAAAACCAAGCTGACAGAACACAACAGGCAAAAGCAATCATTTGTAACCATTTACACAGTCATCCTCAAAATCGAGTAATTATATTTAAAGATTCCTAGACACCGATTTACTAAGGATTAAAAAAAACTGGACAGAAAGAAAGTTGTGATAAGCAGGTAGGTAAACAGATAAAGAGCAGACAAGGACACAGACATCACCAAAATCACCTGCCTCTGAGAACAAGAATAACAGAATAACTTCTAATTCAAAACGTATCTCAAATGACATGGTTTTAAGAAAGCCAGGTTTCTAACAAAACTATGCATAGGAGTGTCATTAAAGATGACACTGCATTTTAAAAAAGATTTTTAAAAGACAATGCCTTTGTACAAAAAACAATCAAGAGAGAACAAAAATTGAACTGATGTCGGTAGAGGAACAGAAATACATTTCTAATAGGTCACATTTTATCAGCATTCAAACCTATTTCTTTTCTTCTTCTAAACATTTATATAATGCCCTATTTGTAGTTCTAAATATTGTTACCATAATTTAATAACCCATTCAATCAAATTCTTAGAACATGTCAAAATTTACCCTTTCAATGAAATGAAATTTCCTATTCAACTTTACCTGCTTATTTAGATAACCAATTTACCAGATGCCTATTGCTCATATTTTATATAGTCTTTAGTTTTATCACTATCTGTAAAAGTGATATAACTTGTATAATCAAATGTGATATAAGTCCATAATCCTTCACCTGTGATTCTAAATTCAAAAAGCCCTAAACAGCAGATTTTCATAATGTGTGAGAACAAAACATGACCTGGTGTGAGGCTGATAGCCTTTCATCAGCCTATTTCCTGTGAATTCATTTTAATGCAGATATATTCAATTGTTTGGAGAAGGGGGGTACTGCTGAGGGTATTATGTAACATACACTCATCTTCCTAAATCTACTAAATCATAAGTACCCCACTCTAAGTTGCAGATCTAATTAATGGTTAAAACATAGTTCCTGCCTTCAATGAACTCACACTGAAGAAAAAAATAAATACATGTTTAAGAAGATTCCACAACAAAACTGTACATTCAAGTCACAAAAAGCATTCATGTATCACTTCTGGAACTCTCATTCCTAAAAGACATCTGGATTTTAAAACAGCTCTGATTTGTCTGTCACAGCTGAAGGTAAACACCATCAGCTGCATCAAGTAAATTGAGACAGTGGCTATGTGGGACGTGCTCCCCCAAGGCAGATCCACACGGAGCCCATCAGTGTAAGCACACAACACCAAGAAGGTACCGTAGGATCTCAGAGCCAGGAGAGGGCCGGGGGTGTGAACACTGAAAAGGTTAAAGAATAAATCCATTCTGCAAAGGCAGGGAGTGAAGGCTGAGCAGTGAGAAGAGCAGAATGAGTACACACTCTTTCCTCAGAGGCTCTTTTCCTGAAAAGCTAAGGTTTGTGAGGATCCACAGTGAGCATGGTCACTATTTTTCTAGATCCACTCCCTAAAACTGCCAGCCACAGAATGGGAACCCCTAAAGACTCTCCAGAAAGACCAAAACTTGGGAGAAACCAGATTCTTGAGCACAGGAGTTGGCATAGCAGAGCTGTCTGTCAAAAATCTGTTCTCTCCCCACCAACCCATCCATCACAGTAATAGATCTGTGGCCAGGCACAAGACCACCAGCTAGACTCCATTCCCCAGCCTCTACTGTGTTTATGAGGTGGTCAAGTGACTAAGCACTCTCTGGTGGCAGATAATACACTTCCAGGTGTTACAGCACTTTTGAGAGTTAAGATTTTCAAGTCTTAAGATTTAGGCACACATTCCTCAATATCTTCTCAATTGGAATGCATAGGGGCCTATCATCCAGCTTCAACCATTCACATAAGCATGATATCCTAAAGGATGCCAGATTATTTCCACGAAACACTCATGAGTCCCAGAATGTCAGTGTGGAGAACTGCCCTGCTGTCCTGAACCACTGACCTCAGAATTACCACCTGAAGGAGAAACGAACTTCAATGATTTAAAAACTGCTTTATTACTGGGGGTCTTTGACACAGTGGCTTCCTCTTTATCTAACGATGCTGGCGAGGAAACTAAACCATATACTAGCCATTCTAATCCGCCCATCCAATTTCAAAAACCCTATCTATAAGGCAAATTCCATCACAAGAAAACTAGATGAGTACAAGAAAATCCTGTTTCTTGTACTCATCTGCATTCTGTGGCCATAGCCTCAAAGAGGCAGAAATTCACCCATTCAGCAAACTTTTTCGAGCCCCTACTACCATATAAAAGGTATACTGTACACCAGGGGCATAAAAGTCAGTGGCGGGGTGGGGGAAAGCCAATGAAAGCCTTCCTAGGTCAGGTCCTTTATACCCAGAACTAAAAGCTCTAGGTTAAAAAAAAAAAAAAAAAAAAAAAAAAAAAAAAAAAAAAAAAAAAAAAAAAAGCTTTTTACCCAGAACTAAAGCTCTAGGTCTTCTCTGCCCCATCTCTAGTACTTTGCAGTACCTTTTGCATAACAGGTGCTTAATAAATATCTGTAAGTGAATAAATTAAACAATCTATGAATTCGTCTTATCCCTGATGAACTCTGCTACTGGGGGAAAGAGAGAAAACAATATAATACAGCACACCTCACATCCTAGGTATGCACTATACTTACCAGATTTCATAAGTGAATGGACATATAAACATCCAATGACATAAATGATGTATAAACATCAAATGACATGAAAAGATGAACCCAGAGCTCCCCCTTCTTTAACTTCCAGATTTAATTTTCATTTTTAAATCTAAAATCAAAATTCATTTCACTATTTCTGGCAAGTCCTTCATCATAAAAACAAGGAATCCCAAGGTCAAGAGGAATCCTAAAAGGTCACCAGATAAACATTCTGGGAAGTCATTTATTTTGATCTGCTATAGTCATATCTCCTTTGCAGTCACATATCCATCTCTCAGACCACTTTATGTTTTGTCTCTGAGTGTATTTGTTGATACACACATTCTTACTCTCCCACTGGACTGCATGCTTTTTAAGTGCAACCTACATTCTTCTTTATCTCATATTCCTCCAGTGCTCAATAATCAAAAGCTCTGCATAAAATCATCTTTTTTTTATTTTTTAGTTTTTGTTTGTTTTGTTTGTTTATTTTTGTTTGTTTGTTTTAACCCTGATTTTTTTTAAAGGGAACAAGTTCCAAATAAACAAACCATCTCATTTGTAAGCTACAGAATGTCCGTATTTCGGGAACTGTCAGATTTCCCTGCAGATGTTTGAAACCTAGAATCATCAATAGCTTTTCCTGTCCCATCTTTTGTTCCTCTGACAAGGTTACTGTGCTTCCCTGAGACTTCCTGTTTGAATAACCACACACTCGGGGTGTTCAAACTCCCATGTGTCCATTATCCACCACAAAAGGGACCTGAGGAAGTAACCAGGCAGTTGAACACAAAATGATGTATGAACAAAAACATCTGTGTGTTAGCGGGAGGCACAAAATGACAGCAGGGATCCAGGCAATGCTGTGAATTTCAAACACAAGGTCTCTTCAGTCAGGCATGGTTAAAAGGCTGCTGACTCAGAGCATCAGTTGCCCATTTCATAATTGAAAACCACTAGTGATGTGAAGTCCCTGTCTACTTACTTTCAGAGTCTCACCCCCAACACCATCCTCCCTCATCAATAGTTTCCCTCGAGGGAACAAAGCAGCCTCTCCTCTCACAGAAATGTCAATACCATCTCATAAGGTTTCACCGAAAATTCAATACCTATTCTATTTCCCAATCCAAAAAGCAGATACCTCCCTTCCCCCAGGGGCTCTGAAAGGAAAAACAAAGGGAAGCACAGATAGAGACAGACACACAATATCACATGAAAGACAGCACAGAAAACAAATCTATACTACAAACATCTGGGAAGTACGTTAATTCCAGAATCAGTCTCCATCTTGCGATGTCCTGGATTCCCCATCAACGTCTGTGCCAAGACATAAGAGCTCTAAAGTGGACATAAGTTCAAAATCCAAACCTGATTAGAATGGTTACAAAACTGAATGATCCTCAAGTCTACCAGGAGTCGATGCTCTTTCAGGTTATGTGGATAAAAGGCTGAAAACAACAATAAACAACACAGCAAGAGCCTCTAAAGCAATCCTGATAAAGTAAACAAACTTTACTACAGCTGCATCACAGATGTTCCCACAAATGCTCATAATCTGTAGAATTCTAAGAATTTATAGTCTCCAATAGACTTTCTATCCCATGAACTTATCTAAAATACCACAAATTCAAAACTATGTATGGACTGCTCAGAAAGTTAATCCCAGACACTGAAGGCCACTGATCACGACCTTTTATCCATGAAGGGGCAATCAAGTGACCAAAGCAATTAAGTATACAATTGCTCTTTTGGTTTCTAACTAACCCTCCCCCAACCCCACCAGAATCTTTACCCTTAGTCCCTTGTTTATTCCCACCTCCAAAAGAACATAATTTTCAGAAAAATTCCAGCATGCTCCTCTCTGTCGATCATGATCTAGAATTTTTTTTAGAAAAAAAATCTTAAAACTTAGTGGCATTAAAACAGATGAAGTCATCACACCATCATAATAGGGGTATGATGGATGGGAACCACTGAGGAATGGCAGCACAGATGCACAGGTCTATGGGTAAAACTGCGAACCCAAGGCAACTACATCTACCTTAAATTATTTGATAAGAGATTAAATAAATTAAACCAGGTCCCATCCCTAAAACTTTTTTCTTTTCTTTTTTTGTCAGCTTAAACTCTCCTAAGTCTATTTCCAACTCCAAAATGTTATGATTTTATTATTTTAGCCACATACTCTTGAGTCCACTGGATGCCAACATTCCAGAAAACCAAGAGTCTAAATGTTGTAAGGAGTAAGTTCAGAAAACTTAAACTCCGTATCTTGATCTAACCATTTTACATTGCCAAATTATTTATTCCTTACAGTTTTTTTAAATAATAAAATGGTCATAGATTTTGAGAACATATGGGCAGTGGATTCCTGCCTCTAACTCGGAGTTGTGATGCCAGGGCAGGAAAATATCACTTCCCAGTCCCTGCCAGTGAAAACTCAAAAAAATCATTGGGAAATCACTGGGATCCCTTCATTCTCTCTGAAGAAAGTTGATGGAAAGCCCTGAGAAAATATTTACGCATTTATGTTTTACCAACTGGCTGAAAACAAACAAAAAAAACCAGCGGAGGAAAAGGAGGACAGTGAGGACTTTTAAACCCAACACTCAGCCTTCTGGTGTAGCACAGGGTGCCAATCACTCTCCCTGTAAGAAAGAAAACTGAGCAAGAGCATTTAAAAATCATCTGTGGGTCGGGCATAGTGGCTCATGCCTGTAATCCCAGCACTTGGGAGGAGGCGGCGGATGGATCACCTGAGGTCAGGAGTTCGAGACCAGTCTGGCCATGGTAAAACCCCATCTTTACTAAAAATACAAAAATTAGCCGGGCATGGTGGCATATGACTATAGTCCCAGCTACTCAGGCTAAGGCAGGAGAATCGCTTGAACCAGGAAGCGAAGGCTGCAGTGAGCCAAGATCATACCATTGCACTCCAGCCTGGGCAACCAAGCAAGACTGTCTCAAAAAAAAAAAAGAAAGAAAGAAAGAAAGAAAGAAATACAATGTATACTAAGCAGGTCTATAAAGAAAGCAGAAAAGGCAGGGCAGTGATTCAGTAATAATCAGTATATTTAATTAGTAATTTACTGTATATAATATATACAGTAAAAATTGGTATATTTAATCTTCCAGCTCAAACCTGTAAAATTCTACTATAATAATAAGAGTTTTGACTTTTTTAAAAAAGGGGATGAGGGGTGAGGGTAGAAAAACAATCCTAGAATTTTTTTTTTTTTTTTTTTTGAGACGGAGTTTCGCTCTTGTTACCCAGGCTGGAGTGCAATGGCGTGATCTCGGCTCACCGCAACCTCCGCCTCCTGGGTTCAGGCAATTCTCCTGCCTCAGCCTCCTGAGTAGCTGGGATTACAGGCACGTGCCACCATGCCCGGCTAATTTTTTGTATTTTTAGTAGAGACGGGGTTTCACCATGTTGACCAGAATGGTCTCAATCTCTTGACCTCGTGATCCACCCTCCTCGGCCTCCCAAAGTGCTGGGATTACAGGCTTGAGCCACTGCAACCGGCCACAATCCTAGAATTTTAAGTAGAGATAGAGTGTGGTGGCGGAGCAAAAGAAAACACATTGAAAATATATGTCCTAATGGGAACTATGATCCCCTTCTTCAAAAATAAAGCCAAAAAACATTACGGTATCTAAGTCCTCTGATTGAACCTTAGCCCAGCAACACTCTGGGGGAAACTCAATTGAAAAGGAGGGAGGCAGAAAAAGGGGAAGAGGGAAAGCGAGAAGGAAAGAGAGACTTACAGATTTGTAAATTCACATATACAGACATCAAAGTGAATGGTATCGCTTCTGAACCTGAAAAATGTTAACACTGACAAAGCTCCTGGGACTATTGTAGCTATCTATCCATCAATCAACAAAAGGTGATTAGACCTATTCAGTTAGCAAACTTTAACAACAAAACATATCATGTAAGAGTTAGCATTTACTTGGAGCAGAGAGGGAAAGAACTAGAATGCAGAAATAGACCAGGAGGCCTTATCTTTAATAAGTCAGATAAAGTAAGCAAGTGAACTAAACTCAGCAATTCTCAACAACCAGAAAGAAGTCATGGATAAGGCAGAAAGGAGATAAGGTGGCGTTTCCTGTATAAATGAAAGCACTGATCATCCCTCAGGAAATGGGTTAGGGTACACTTTCCCTGTCAGACACTGACAAAATCCAGGACCTCATTCTGAAATCCAATAAATTCCTCAGAAATTCCTAGAACGGTTAACAACTGAATACTATACAACTATTCAGAATTTGGAATTTGGGAATTCAGAATTTGAAATTTGGGAATTTGGTCTAAATATTCAAAACCTGAGGTCAGGAGTTTGAGGCCAGCCTGACCAACATGGTGAAACCATGTCTCTACTAAAAATACAAAAATTAGCTAGGTGTGGTGACAGGAGCCTGTAATTCCAGCTATTCAGGAGGCTAAGACAGGGCAATTGCTTGAACCCAGGAGGTGAGGGTTGCAGTAAGCCGAGACCATGCCACCACTGCACTTCAGCCTGGGTGACAAGAGCAAAACTTGAAAAAAGAGAAGAGAAGAGCACAGGGGAGGGGAGGGGAGGGGAGGGGAGGGGAGGGGAGGGGAGGGGAGGGGAGGGGAGGGGAGGGAAAAGAAGACATCCTTTTTCTTCACAAGTAAGTGCAATGTCATTTTTAACAGAGGATCCAGTTAAAAGAATTCATTCAAGTGAAAAGTGTGAGGGTCGTTGTTCAGGAAACATGGACACTGAAGAATGGTGCTCAGCACTCCCCAGTGTTGGAAAAGGTGAGAATCATTTATACAGGCAGAAACAGACATTTTCTATATAAGGCTAATACACAGATGAAGATTTGATTGGCTACTATTATATTCTAAGGGGGTTGTTTAACATTCCATTGTAAAACAGTAACAATCACAGGGGTCTCTACCTTCTGCTTCATTTAGTCTAGGTTTGAATAAAGAATTATATATAACGTCGCAACACAAGGGTCCCTAAGCAAGAGTCAACACACCAGAGAAGAAAAACAGCCATGTTATGTGACTCAATTTCCAGGGCCTAACTTTTCCCCTAGGCGTAATAAATTTTCTTTTCACAGGCAGGGCACACTTTTCCTACCAATAGACACTGACAAAATCCAGGACCTCCTTCTCAAATTCAATAAATTCCTTAGAAATTTCTAGAAGCATTAACAGCTAAATTCATACAACTAGCACATATGCCCCAAACCTAAAATTCTTCCATTGAAAACAATCCTCAGCTGGACATAGTGACTTATACCTATAATCCCAGCACTTTGGGAAGCTGAGGCAGGAGGATTGCTTGAGGCCACGAGTTTGAGACCAGTCTGGGCAACATGGAGAGATCTCAACTCTACAAAAAAACTAAATCAGGTAGGCATGGCCTGTAGTCCCAGCTACTCAGGAGGCTGAGACAGGAGGTTTGCTTGAGCTCAGGTGTTTGAGGCTGCAGTTAAATAGGATCATGCCACTGTACCCTAACCTGGATGACAGAGCAAGACCCTATCTAAATAAAATGGAGAGCGAGCGAGAGAGCAAGAGAGAGAGAGAGAGCAAGAGAGAGAGAGCAAGCGAGAGAGAGAGAGAGAGCAAGAGAGAGAGAGAGAGAAAGAGAGAGGGTAGATAGATAGATACAGAGAGAGAAAGAAAGAGAGATTTTTTTTCTTTGAGACTGAGACTTGCTCTGTTGCCCAGACTGGAATGCAGTGGGGCAATCTCAGCTCAGTACAACCTCCGCCTCCCAGGTTGAAGTGTTTCTCCTGTCTCAGCCTCCCGAGTAGCTGGGAATACAGGTGCACGCCCCCATGCCCAGCTAATTTTTTGTATTTTTAGTAGAGACGGGGTTTCACCGTGTTAGCCAGGATGGTCTCGATCTTCTGACCTTGTGATCTGCCCACCTCAGCCTTC
Organism: Callithrix jacchus; assembly: GCF_049354715.1. Classification (NCBI taxonomy): domain Eukaryota; kingdom Metazoa; phylum Chordata; class Mammalia; order Primates; family Cebidae; genus Callithrix; species Callithrix jacchus. Next base: position 41,209,153 of record NC_133519.1, on the reverse strand, counting down.
CAAAGTGCTGTGATTACAGGCGTGAGCCACCGCACCCAGCCTTTTAGATCTTTATTCAAACAACTCAGTCTTCCTGGAAACACCCTACACTCATGTCCATTACTTTTCTTTAAGATCCAGGAAGCTTCTCCTGGCTGACTTCAATCCCTACTCTTCTAAATGCTCTGCAGGTATGCTCCCAACACTTTAAAAAGTTTCAACTGAATTATTTTGCCAACAGGTCAATGTTTTTGTCTGATCTCCTCAAATACATTACAAATAAACGTATCTTTGGGATATAAAAAGCATCTTTGATACCTATCACGACTCACACATCTCATACCACAATGTCTATGAGTGAACCATTTTCTCCCCAGCAGTCTTATTTACATAAGTCCTTTGTCCACTAATTAGAATCAAAATGCAATAAGCTCATCTCATTTTGAGTGTGTAGATCTTTTCAGATTGGAAATATTTCATAGCTTTATAAGTTTCTCCAAGAAAGCCACATAATTCACATTTTTTATCTCTAAAACGCTTAATAAGAGAAAGCCATTACCTAGAGCATGTTTAAATGAATGAAGATGGGGTCTTCCCATTATTTAAGCAGTATGTGGAACATTTACATTTCACCATGTAAATTAAATAGCAAGTTGTATAAGCACCACATTGTGACCAAAGCATATGCCATACAAAGACATTCTTAAAGAATTCTCTAAACCTGCAGCAAAACCCACAGACTTACCATTTTACCACATCAAAGGATGAAGCATCAACCAAAACCACTACCTGCTTAAAGTGAGGTGAGAACAGAGGACAGCTCTTCCCCAGGCTTTCCAAGCCCCACTGCCTGAGGCATCTATCAAACATGATTGTATGAGAGGGCTCTGCAGGTACTTCAATAAAAACGGGCTCATAACTCAATTAAATCCAGCCAGTTCACTGATCTGATCACTCAACAAATATCTATTAATGCCAGCAACTTGTAGTAGAGAGGAGAAAAACAGTAAGATAAATATAGTTTAGATGATGAAGCCTCAAATTATGTTCTCTCCTATTCTCCAAAAACCATATCAAAAACAAACAAAATCAACTATAGTATATTGTATTACCATTGGCTGAAAGTTTCTTCATTCATTTTTTTATCTGAGGAATAATTTACATATAATGAAGTACACAAATATTAAATGTATAGCTCTGACATTTTACATATGCATATAACCGCCACCCAACTCAACAACAGAATACAAAATCAGAACTTTAAAAAAGGGGAAAAAAGAGACTGGTCATTAACCATGTCTCTGAAAACAGACAGGTATCTGTATAGCCATTGCCACAAACAGTAATTCTTGTTAGCAAAAACCTTCATACATACACAGTATTGCGATTTATCACCATGAAACAAAATTTACTCAGTCCTTAACTCTATATAAGACCACGTACCAAATTAAAGAAAAAAAAAAAAAGAGGCCAGGCATGATGACTCATACCTGTAATCACAGTACTTTGGGAGACCAAGGTGAGAGGATCACTTGAGCCTAGGAGGTCAAGGCTGCAGTGAGCTCTGATTGCACCACTGCACTTCCATCCAGCCCGGACAACAGAGTGAGATCTTGTCTCTTAAAAAAATAAAAAATAAATTAAAAAAAAAAAAGGAAGTAATGTGAAGAAGGGATTCTGAATTAATATCTCCTCCAACTTTCAAAATAAAAAAATAAAATGACAAAAATCTAAAAATAAAACAGTCTAATGTTGCCCTCAATGTAAGAGGAAGCCGCCACACACAGTTGGAAACAAAGAATAAAAGAAGGCAACAGAGGAAACTCCTGAAGTTTAAAAGAAATAAGGTAAATCCCCTTATTCATTTCCCAGCCTTACCATAAGGTTTTTCTCCCACAAGAGATCTGAGGGTGCCATTGTCTAAGAAAGAATGAAGTCTGCTTTATTTTATTTCATGAATATGTAGCTGTGCCAGGCTGACTGGGCCCACTTATTTCAGGCTGGCCCCTAGAAGAGCACACGCATAGAAAGGCAGACATACTTAATTACTGCCACCCTAGTCTGGTGCAGTACTCTAAAATCTCAGGAACATGTCTATAAATGGGTTATCTGGTAATCCCTATTAGCAGCTGTCAATTTTAGACCCAAATGAGCAAACAGTCTAACTTTATCATGTCACAAGAAAGGAGACGCTTGCAAATCCCAGCAGGGCCCTCTTACACAAGTAGGTTGTTGTGGGTTTTTTAAATCTTTTTTTTTCTTATTTTAAAATTATTTTATTTTACCCTATTCTTCTCCACACAGCAAGTTCTATCTTACACAAGTCTTACAGCAAGCAACCAAGGCAAAGTAATAGAAACAGCACAAAATCACTTTCAAACTGACAACTTAAAAGAAGAAATACTAATCCCATATTTTTAAAATCCTTCACAGAAATTTTCAGCAGTAAAAATAAACAGGCCAGGCACGCTGGCTCACGCCTGTAATCCCAGCACTTTGGGAGGCTGAGGCGGGTAGATCATGAGGTCAACAAATCAAGACCATCCTGGCCAACATGGTGAAACCTGGACTCTACTAAAAATACAAAAAAAAAAAAAAAAATCAGCCAGGCATGGTGTCAGGCACCTGTAGTCCCAGCTAATCAGGAGGCTGAGGCAGAGAATCCCTTGATAGGAGATGGAGGTTGGCAATGAGCCAAGATCCTGCCACTGCACTCCAGCCTGGCGACAGACCTAGACCGTCTTAAAAATAAATAAATAAACAGCTCTGCTCTAAACTTTAACACTTTTCCCTAAAACCCAAATACAACGGGGTAGAGCTGTCAATAAAGTCCAGCAGGAAAAATGAACAAGTAAAGAAGCAGGGCTGGGCACAGTGGCTCATGCCTGTAATCCCAGCACTTTGGGAGGCCGAGGAGGGTGGATTACCTGAGGTTGGGAACTCAAGACCAGACTGACCAACATAGAGAAACCCTGTCTCTGCTAAAAATACAAAATTAGCCAGGTGCGGTGGTGCACGCCTCTAATCCCAGTTACTTGGGAGGCTGAGGGAGGAGAATCACTTGAACCTGGGAGGCAGAGGTTGCAGTGAGCCAAGATTGCACCACTGCACTGCAGCCTGGTGACAGAACGAGACTCCATCTCAAAAAAAAAAAAAAATACAGAAATAAAACCACATACTACATTTAACACTAGCTAGTACAGTGGCATATGCCTTATAAAATGGAGGGATGGCACTGATAAAAATAAACGCAAGCTCAGAAGTATTGCTGTGACGAATTTAAATTAATGTGCAATGAATAATTCAGGCATTCATTTATTCACTCACTGTACATATATTTTATGAACACTCTGTCACTGGAGACAGAATGCCTCCAGCCTCCACCCAGATGGTTAGTGAAGTGAATCCTCTCTGTGCATCTCTCACTTAGGACTTATATAACATGAAAGTACTGCTCTAGAGCAGAGGTCAACAAGCATGTGCTAGGAGAGCCAGAGAGTAAATACTTCAGCCTTTGCGGGCTGGGACCTATGGAGTCTGCCACCAGTTACTCAACTCTGCCTTTGCTATGTAAAAACAGTCACAGACAGTGCTTTGTTACATGAGCTAAACTGTGCTCCAATAAAACTTTATGGATTAATAAAATTCAAGCTTCATGAAATTTTCACGTCACAAAATATTATTCTTCTAATTTTTTCTAACCAACTAAAAATGGAGAAATCATTCTTAGTTCACCGCCCATACAAAAACAGGTGGCAGGCCTGGACTGGACTTGGCTGAGAAGACCATCATTTATCTAACCCCACATCGAGAGACATGGGTCTCTGCATCTAAACCTCATATAAGAATGAGGTCAGGGCAATGTCCGATGAATCACTACACATCCAGGAATTTGCATTGGTGCTAATACGTAAGAAGCAAGTAACCAATATTAGTCATCTTTAACTTAACTAAAAGATTACTAAACTCCCTGACTCGTCCTTCAAAAACTTCATGATTTAAAGGAGAAACAGACAAGTAAAGAAACAGGTAATTCTATGTGATAAGGACGGTGATAAATACCCACAGGGTGTCGTGAGTGGGAGACCTAATCCAAGCCAGGGAGTGGGGCAGAAAGGGGGGAGAGAGAAAGAGAAACTGGGGAAGGAGTCCCAAAGGGTATTGACAGGGAGAAGTGTTCCAAACCAAAGAACAGCCCTGTGAACACATGAAGTGACAAAAGCCCAGAGGTTAAAAAGGTCCAGATTCTAAAGTACGCTGTACACCATGCCAAGGAGTTTGGACTTTATCCTAAAACCTTCAGGAACCACTGCAGAATTTTTAGCTGCAAAATTATATGATCAGGTTTGCATTTTAGAACCATCATCACTCAGTCCAAAGGATGGCTGCCCAAATATAAGGGGCAAAAGTGGAGGCAGACAGCACACTAGTTCATTAGGAGGCTGCGGCAGTCATCCAGGTGAAATGCAATGGGGACGTAGAGTAAGGCAGAGACAAAGAAGATGGAGAGACAGATAAGTATCCAAGAGATATAGTGTCTAGATATAAAAGGTAAGAGTAGAGTTGTAGACAAATTATAGTAAGGATTGGTGGGAAAGAAAAGCGTGAAGTTATAGCTACCCAGAAGTGACCCACCTCACAGCAGTGGATCCTATCTGTTCACTAGAGAAGTCTTCACTCACGAAGCCTGTCAAGCATGGTTCTTTGAGGAGAGACTTCGGAAACATCAGTTGAGATCTTCAGTGTCAGACAGCAGTGTAGCTCATTGAGACAGGGAAGACCAAAAGAGCTTTGAGGTGGGTGAGATAAGCAGTGAATTTACTTTTAAATATGGTCTCTGGACACCCCAAATTGACAATAACCAACATATTTTTAGATCTGGAAAAAGAGCTGACTAGAAATACAACTTTAGAATTTAAAAATTGACAAAATTGCAAGTAAAGCCTTGAGACAAACATGAGTTCATCCACAGAGTGTGAATAGCATGAAAAGAGAGAAATCCAGGAACATAATAAAAGTGAGTACACAGGAGAAAAAAACAAGGAAAACCAAAGGAGTCTGGTATCTCTGAACCATGGTATACACGGAATGTTTAAAGTTCCTTAGAATAAACTAGACATTCTTTTGAGAGGCTTGCTACAGAAGCTGCAAGGACCAACGCAATGACTACAGAGTCAAAGACCCATTTCCACCATGACTTTTGGCAAATCACAACCTCAGGCATCTTTGCCTTCATTGCCTTGTGAGAAATCTCATCAGTGATAAATTGATAAGGCCTTATGAGCCGTAAAATTATACAAACACCCTTGATTTACTATTGTAATGGCATGAGTGCGTAAATTCCTAATAGAGTATCATCTTCTGAAGACAGGACCCTCAATCTTCTACATCTTTCTATCAGGTATAGTGGTATGTATTTCAAGAGTATTTTTTAAAATGTTTGCAGAATATCTGGCAGCAACATGAGAATGTATGCACAGGAGGAAGGAGTTCATAGCAAAAGGCATACCCAGCTTTCTAAAATTATTAAGAATTGAAATAGTCAAAACTTGATTCCTCCCACAAATGTGACCAATGACAAATGAAAGAGGTGAGTGGGGTAGGACTTATATAGCTCCAACTTCTCCGCTAATGTGTAAATACTTGTGAATGCCCTTAGAATGGAGAAGGAATTTGCAGAAAAAGCAGTGAACTGTAGAACAGGAAAACAGCCAACAGCAACTTTATAAAACTGTGTTCAACAACTGCTGGCCATTAAAGAAGAGCTCCTTAACTTCTCAAGTTGAAACCTGCAAAATGTAAATCAGGCCTTTGTGAGACAAACTAAAATAGTGTCCCCTCCGGGTGCACAAATACCACAGTGAAGTCACCATAGTGAGCTGTTCCCTGACATAGTCAGAACCTACCTTGCAAAGGTTTTCCTGGGGGTGGGGAAATTGCCATTTGTTCCATATTAAATACATCCACACTCAGCAGAGGACCAAAGAGAATAAAAGGCAATGGCCTTATATATCAATTATTCTGACTTACACACACACAAAAAAAGATATTCCGATATAGATTAAAAAGCTTCATTTAACCACTATTGGTTCCTACAGTTTATGAGGAGCTTGGAAACTAATCTGGTCTCAGCGCTAATTTTAGGAGTGCCATAAACTTTGATTGGGTTGGTTTTAAAAGCACTCTTTTCCTTAATCAAATTGTTTTTAGAAAGAGGAAAAGCTACCTTTCTCAAGATTAGGACCTGTCTGCCAAGTTTCCATCCACAATTAATTAAAGGAGTTGTTTAATAAAAGGCAAGTCCTTAGCTACAATCTTAGCATCAAGTACCTGATGCTGATAAAAACTTACTATAACTTACAAGACATAAAAGCCAAACTTTTTAACAACAATTGAATAATCCATCCAGAAGTCGAAAGCGAAACAAAAAAGACGTTTTAGGAAAGGTTGTTGAGATTTCTCCCCACAAAAAGCATAAAGTGCAGTTCTGGTTCGCAGAGCAACTTTAACTCTTTTTATCCGAGGATGCACTGCACCCTGCACCCTGGATTACTGTATATGGTGCTTAAGAGACGGCTGCGTTCAGAATTAACGCTGATTTTCCTGGCTTTAGTGCAGCAAGTGATGGTACTGGTACAATGATCAGATCTGTATTTGCCATCTGTTAAAATACACATCAGCCTTCCGAAAAGTACCAGTTAAAATGGTTCTATAATTTTATATATACATGCGTATGCATAAAAAATTTCTAGAGGGTCATATTAATATACAAAATTGTGAAGGGTGGTCTCCAGGGCATGGAGCTTAGCAGCTAGTTATAAAGAGACTCACTTGTCATTATACTTATTGTCTGAATTTAAAATGTCACGTTTTATTTTTATAATTAAAAAAAGTCAGTGCCAAAACACTTACATAACTACTTACATTTCTTATGTATGATTTGAGGGCTTATTTTAAAGTTTACTGTATTTAAAGCTCAACATTAAAAGGAAGGCTAGAAAAGCGGTGGCTAGACCTCATTCTTTCACACTGCTCATTTCTAGTTTCACATGCTCTGTAAGGGCAAAGCACAATATGCATCACTTGTTTAAGGGTATGTGAAATTTGAACTGGAAGGGAGATTTAATAGATGCACAAAACAGTCATGGTACTTGAATTCATGGGAAATAATCAGTTAGCTACAGCCCATGGAATAAGCAGGGTTAGGGAGTGAATATGCTGAACATCAAAACACACAGTGACACACAACACCTTGCCTATTTGTCATAAATTGTTGATCAAAACATACATGTATACATATAATCTTGTCATTAAGGAGGAGGGAGGGGGAGAGAGAAAGAGAAACTTCAACCTCACTACACACAAACCTTCCCACCACCTCCATCACACATGACTTCTTCCAGGATGTCATTTCTGATCCAAGAACAAGTCAAGTAACCTAGTGAAGTTTTTATCAACTGTCTTAACTACAAAGTTTAAAGTACATATTTTTATAGTTAATCACAATACTTGTATGAAAATACTTTAAATATCTTTTAACTTACAAGTTTTAACTCATAGTTTTGTGAATTTCACTTAGCAAGAATATTAACAAAAGTTGAGGAATATTTCAGCAAAACCAAGTCCAAGCATAAAATATTTTATAGTAAAAAAGTGATGTTAGAGGTAAACTCTACGATCTCTTTTGACCTTTTAATCAACCATGACCCAAAATCAACGTATCTGCCTCCCAGTGGAAGCAATCTAACTTACCTGATACTGGCTTACTCTACCACATTGTCTTTGCAACAGGGGAGTAATCACTGAGCAATCTATCTACCTCTGCAATCACCTTAAACAATCTTTAGCTACACAGTGCCTACAAGAGAAAATTCAGAGAACCAAGACTGACAGCCCCACCTTTATGTAAATAAGAGACTGTTGTTCAGTAATTGTCAATTGAATCTCAGGCATCCGAGATGTGAAACATCAGGCAACGCCTTTTCTTTGAAAATTTTAAAATCTGAAAATGAACAAAATTAAGACTTCAAGAGTATTCAAACTTGAACATAGAAACTTCAAGTCAAAAATTAAACAAAAATACTTAGATACAAATTTCAAAAATAATTTTGGCCAACTTAAAACATATAATAGGAGAAAATAAAAAGCAACTGCACAGATCTTAGGAAACCCTCAGTCACTAGCTATGTCTTTAGAAAGGCATCTGTTCAAGACACTACTCCTCCTATACATTTCCGATACCTTTAAAAAGTGAACTCAGTGTACTTTATTTCTTCAATCCCTGAAAAACAGGTACCTCAGAGTAACATTTTATGAAATTATTTTCAAAATGTTTCATTTGTTTAATGGCTCAACTGCAAATAAAATAGTATTTACTTACTACAAAGATGTTAAATAATTCTGCTTTTCTAACACTTATTCCACACACAATAGTTTAATCCCACTTTTCAAAGTACTTTTTGTAAGTCAGATTCTTTCTCTGGAATCTTACATAAAGTTTAGTGTACCTGAGAGCAGCAAAACCATGATCAAAAGAACCATTTGCCTACACCATGTTCCTTTCCAACACCCCTAAGTGATATTAGCCTCCCAGAATTACCCTCCCTTAACAGAAGAATGGCTTGGGGCAGTCTGTTCTCTGTTAGTTCATTAGTACCAGCTATTGGTAATAATCAAGCCTCCTAAGGCAATGGGGAGTGAAGCGCTAAGTCAAACGTCAGTTTCTCACACATCGGTTCTCTGTTAAACACAATAACGAAACTTTCTGCTTATTTACGCATCTCGATGAAGAAAAACTTACCTAGATCAAACATTATTTTTGGTACTTCCTGACACACATGTCCATCCTCATCCACTGCCCTGCCATGAAGTTTTCTATACATCCCTTTCCTGATTTCTGAAAATCACTTATACGTGTTTCTATACTTGCTTTGAATGAAAGCAAAAGGGAACACAGTAAAGGAGAGGCTTTTTACCCAGGGACAAGGCTGTGCCCAGCAATTACAGTGAGTGCACTTCCTTTTGTTTATTCTGCACCAGGATTAGCAGTAACATCGTTTTGTGGCTCTTAATTAAGTCTGAACAGCTCTAAAGAACGATAACTTCAAAAGTGAATTTATATTTTAATTATACACAGGCAATATAGGCAGCGAAGGCATTTGCTCCCCTCAATTTCCCTTAACTCAACAGACCAATCACCCTCAGCCCTGGAGAGATATCTAAACATTTTAAAGGCGGACCTTCTGGTTTCTGATCCAAGAATGCGTTGTGATGGCCTTGGTAGCAAAGAGAAAAGCTACGATGAGAGTTTCCGATTAACGCTCAGGAAAAAAAAGGGGGGGTGTGGGGGAGACCACAATCCTAACAGCCGAAATGCAATATAATCAGAGCCAGAATCCCGTTAAGTCAGAAAGAACAGGAAAACAGAGAGACATCTTGTGCGGAACATCCCGGCCCTCACGGGACGTTAAAAGCGAGATCTATTTAAGAAGTTGGAGAAAGGAGTTTCTGTGTGGCCCATGCCGGGGAACAGAGAGGCAACACGCGGCTGTCTGGGCCCGGGAGGCCGGCCCCGGAGATGAAGCCGGTCCGGGAGCTGGGCTGCTGGCGAGCAGTAACAGGGGTCGGGGCTGTCACCGCTTACCCAGGTGCAGTGTGAGGTTGATGGAGCTGGGGTACTGCACCCCGGCCAGCATGGTCTGGCTTTGCCACCAGGTGGTGTCGGCCTGGTTGTTGTAGTCGGTCAGGAAGGCTGCCCCGTGCTGCAGGTGGGGCTGCCCGGCGTCGCACAGGTGACAGGACTTGGTGACCCCGGTCACCCCGGTCTGCACACAGTACTCCTCGGGCGGAGTCCCACACGTGTTGGTGGCCACCACGGTCACGTTGAAGGCGGCGTTGACGAACTCCGGCATGCAGCGCTGCGGCCGCCCGCCCTCGTCCGTGCACTCGTCCATGGCTGCCCGGGCACAGCCCGCCGCGGCGGCAGCCAGCACAGCCAACACCGGCCAGAGCCCCCCCCGGGGCCGCAGGGTCCTCGCGGCCCGCTGGCTACCCCTCATCCCGCCGCCCGCACGCTGGGCCAGAGCGAAGGCAAGAGCACGGGCACGTTCCTCTCGCCTAGCGGTGTCCCCCGGAGGCCGCTCCGCTGCTTGAGCCGGGGGGCCCAGGAGCCTGACTCCGGGGCGGGCGGTGGCGGCTGCTCGCGCCGGAGAGACTGACGGGTGGGCGCCCCTAGCGAGGACCGCGCTGCTCGCCGACCACTGCCCCTGCGCGCCGCCTCCGCGCCTCCCTCACCACCCTGGGAGCAACCAGCACTCCGCGCCGACCCCCGACTTCCGAGCGCGTGCCCGAGCGCGCGCCCCCGGGGAGGAAGGAGCAGGGGGTGGGGTCGGCAGGGTGGGGTGGGGTGGGGTCTGGTTGAGGAGAAAGCCCAACCCAGTCTCCTCTCAGCAGCTCCGGCGGACCCCGCGGCAGCTACCCGGCCCTCCGCACCCCATGTACTGCGTGTCAGCCCGGGCGCCTCCAGGCGGCGGCGGGAGCGGGGGCGGCTGCGTCTCGCGCTCGGGCCCGCGGCGCGCGACCGGGGAGGAGGGGCGCGTGGGGTGGGCGGGGAGCCGGGGAGAGGTGGGGAGGGAAGGGAAGGGGAGGGGAGGACGGCGGGGTGGTGCATGCCGGGAGGGAAGGGCGGCCTCGCAGACCCGGCTCCCCGCGCGGGAGTCGCCGGGGTCCCCGGGCTCCGCGGCCTAGGGAGACTCCGGGTTGGGGGAGGGCACCTTAGAGGGGCGATGCGGGTCAGGAGGTCCCTCGGGGTCGGACACGGGGCCCGGTTCCCAGGTGGACTGCGGCAGGGGGGTCCCCGCCCAGCCAGGTGTGGGTCCCACCCGGGATGCCGGGGTCCCTGCTCCACCCCTCCAGAGCAGAGGTCCCGGGGCGTCCAGGGGGCCGACATAGGCCTTGGAGAATCAGAAGAGCCTGGTCGCAGCAGCCAGATGAGTTTCGTGAAGCGATTTCCTGCCGCTAAATTAAAGCGTAGCCAGTCGTTTTACCCGGGCAAGGAAGGAAGTGAAAAGGCTGGGAATGGAATGACATTTTTCCCTTGGGTACGCACGACCCACTGCGAAATTCTTCCACTGTGTTGTTTGTGTTCCTCGGCTTGCCTTTAAAAGACTCGAAATTATCTGGATTCTGACATCCTCCTTTTCGGGCCTGCTGAGTCACGGAATATTCTGAGTGCCAGAATGACTCAGTTCACAGAACCTGAGCCAGAAGATCATGAGTTTTAGTCGCGGATCAGAACCTGGGCGCTTACCCACGCAAACAGACCAGGACAGGGAGGCAGCAGTTTGAAACCCTGGCGTCCTCAGGCAGAGAGGATGCACATAGTGGATGACACGGATTTGTTTTATTCTAGCTTTTCAAGAACTTGATAATAAGGTGCGGATAAGTACACGGCAAAAACAAACACATGCCTGGTTTCGGACCCTGTTGTCCCGTTAAGATAGGGGTAATGTGAATCTGAAAACAAATAAGTATATGTTAAGTGACTCTGGATAGAGTAGGTGTTAGACGCAGACTGCTAATTAGGAAGACCTTAAGGATAATGTTCTGGTTGGATGAAGAAAGGAGGGGAATCCAGGGACTTGTTACACGGCTGAGCTTACTTAGCAATTATGTTCATCACTGTTCCGTTTATTTGATGAGATGGGTGGAGATTATGCATGGTTAAAGTGCCTCACTCTTGGCACCTTTGGGAGAATAAAGTTGTGGGGACTATAATAATTTTCAGTCCTTTCATATTTGAGTTGAAGCAAAATAAATACATACATTTATGCCTGGAAGGGATTATATGCTCTCTCAGCCCTTCATTGTGCTGGAGAATGAATGAGAGCATATAGGACAAAAATAAGGATGTTAGTTGTAAATAAAGCTACAGATTTGTAATAAACGTATTTATTTATATTTTAATATATGTATTAATGAATTTGCATTATTACACAATTTTAGTACTTTGTTATATAGTGGCCAAAGCGTGGGTCTCTGTTTCCAACAATCAAAATAGATAAAGAGACCTCCCCGGAAAGATTGTGAAGTCAACCAAATGGGTTTTTGTCATTCCTGCCTTTTGAGTCCTAATGTGCAAGATTAACTTCAAGATGTTACTTATGCAAATTTTCCGTAAATTGATTACTAGAGCCCATCTGATATTTGTAAAGCACTTAGAGACCTTGAATTAATCTCTCAATTCTCTTGCCTATGGAAATATGTTACAGTGACAAACATTTATTTTGAAAAGAGGTAAAGTGTAACCAGCCAGTGGGCTTGATGATAAAAATTATATTTCGTTATTTGGATCTTGATTCAAACAAACCAAGGGTTAAAACAAAATTTTTAAGACAATTCGAGAAATTTGAACACTAGATGTTTGATGATATCAACAAATTATTTTAGCCTCCTGGAGATGCCACAGCCTACTAAATAGACTTGGTATTTAAAGAAAACAAAGTTTCCTGGCGCCCTGGCCAAGATTTTCTTTTACTGCAGGTTGTCCTGTTCTTCAAAAAACTCCAGAGCCTTTCGAATGCCTGTTAAGTGCTTAGAAATTGCATTATCAGCCAGGTGCAGTGGCTCACACCTGTAATTCCAGCACTTTGGGAGGCCGAGGCGGGCAGATTGCTTGAGGCCAGGGTTTGAGACCAGCCTGACCAACATGGCAAAACCCTGTCTCTACTAAAATTACAAAAATTTGCCGGGCCGGCAGAGGTCGTTGGCTTATGCCTATTATTCCAGCACTTTGGGAGGCCGAGACGGGCGGGTTGCTTGAGGTCAGGAGTAGGAGACCATGGTGAAACCACGACTCTACTAAAAAATACAAAAATTAGCCGGGCGTTGTGGCGAGCGCCTGTAATCCCAGCTACTCGGAAGGCTGAGGCAGGAGAATCGCTTGAAGCCAGAAGGTGGAGGTTGCAGTGAGTCGAGATCATGCCACTGCACTCCAGCCTGGGAGAAAGAGCGAGAATGTGTCTCGAAGGAAAAAAAGCCGGGTGTTGTGGCGCATGCCTGCAATCCCAGCTACTCAGGAGGCTGACGCGCAATTGCCTGAACCCAGGAGGCGAATATTATAGTGAGCCGAGATTGCACCACTGCACTCCTGCCTGGGCGACAGAGTGAGACTTTGCCTCAAAAAAAGAAAAGAGAAAAGAAACAAATTCCATTATCTACCAGACATGGTCCTTAGAAGAAAAATGTGAAGATACGGGGAAGATCTTATTCGGGTCCCTCAAAAGATGATCTCAGTGCCCAATCTTCAGTGCCTCTATGCAGCAACAAAGGCAGGATGAGGAAATGTAGTTGTTTATTGTACAGGCAACAGAGCTCCAATTAAAAAAAAATATCCCATTTAGATCTCCAGAGAACAAAGATTTCTCCCTTCACATCTATGTAAATAATTTCAAGGAAGGATGCTGATTGGCCCGGCTTTGGTCACCTGGCATACCCCCAAAGCTAGGTAAATAGAATACCGTGTGTGGGGTTTGACAACCCACCAGAAAACTATGAAATGTGGGAAAAGCAATTGAAAGGAAAGCTTGCTGTTGCCAGAAGAGGGCAAGTTACAAGGCAGAAAAAAAAAAAAAACCACGGATGTCTACCACAGCAGGATGTAGAATGTGCGATATAATTAGAAAAATAATTTAAAAGTTTGTATTGACCTTTCCATTGCAACCTTGTCATTTTTTATCTTTTTATAATTACCGATGTGTTTTATTTTTCCAGTCCTTATTCTTTCGGACCTCATTTCCTTGTATTCTTCCCAAGCCTAAGCACTGCTATACTATATGCTTTATCTTTTTATATTTAGAAATGCAACCTAAACATGATAATTATTAATAATGATTGACAATGTCAGCCTATATTTACATTCTGTTACACTTTTCAAAATCACACTGAAGTGGCCAGGCCCTGTGGCTCACACCTGTAATCCCAGCACTATGGGAGGCCAAGGCGGGCGGATCACTTGAGGTCCAGAGTTCGAGACCAAACTGACCAACGTGGAGAAACCCCATCTCTACTAAAAATACAAAAATTGGCCAGGCATGGTGGCACATACCTGTAATCCCAGCTATTCAGGAGGCTGAGACAGGAGAATCGCTTAAACCCGGGAGGCAGAGGTTGCAGTGAGCCAAGATCTTGCCAATGCACTTCAGCCTGGGCAACAAGAGTGAGACACCATCTCAAAAAAAATTACACTAGCAAAGAATATTATCACCTGTGTAAAGCTGAAGAAACTAAGGCACAAAGAGATTAAGTCTGTAGACAACTAGGAGCAAAGTCAGGCCAGGAGCCTGCTCTTTCTGGCTCCCTGACCAACGCTCTTTCCTTTTCTGTTATGTAAAGGTCATGATAGGGAAGAGGATAAAAGAAGAGCTTTCTCACATTTCCAAGGTTTTTAGGTTATCAAATAAGAATTTAAAATTAGGTAAAAATTAATGTGATACTGAAAGAGAATGACATTATCCCTCTTCAAAGTTGCAATGACTACACATGATACTTTGTGTTAGGTTTATAGATCCCGCCTAGGTCCTTGGTACAAATCCAAACATAACAAGATAAGGTATCTTTTGTGGCGAGCTCAGGTAAAGACAGGATTCCTCTTGTATGAGGTAAAACCCTTTCTTCCCACCCAGCCCTATGCATCCAATTCTTTTTTTTTTTTTTTTTTCTTTTTACAGAATTGCCCAAACTGCTTTATTTTGAAAATAAAAATTAATTTTCTAATTGACACATATTTGCCCATATTGATGGAGCACATAATGATATTTTGATACATACAGTGTATATTCATTAAATGAGAATGATTTTCATATTTTTTTTTCAAGCCCCCCACCCTGGAGTGCAGTGGCACAAACACAGCTCGCTGCAGCCTCCAACTCCCGGGCTCCAACATTCCACCCACCTCAGCCTCCTGAGTAGCTGGGACCACAGGCATGGGCCACCATGCCTGACTATTATTTTTTTTACTTTTAGTAGAGATGTAGTGTCACCTTGTTGGCCAGGCTGGTCTTGAACTTCTGGGCTCACGTAATCCTCCTGCCTCGGCCTCCCAAAGGGCTAGGATTACAGGTATGAACCATCGTGTCCAGCATCATTTCTTCTTGTTAAGTACATTCAATATCCTCTCCTCTAGCTATTTAAAAATATATTATAAATTATTTTTAACTATAGTCAGTCTATAGTGCTGTATGGAACACTAGAATTTATTCCTCCTAACTAGCTGTAATTTTATATATTTTAAACAATCTCTGTCTAACCCCCAGCCCACTACCTTTCCCAGCCTCTAGTAACCACTATTCTGCTCTCTACTTCTACAAGATTAACTTTTTAGCTTCCACATATGAGTGAGAACATGTGGTATTTGTCTTTCTGTTTCTGGCTTATTTCACTTAACATGATGTCCTCCAGGCTCATCCATGTTGCTATGAATGACAGGATTTCATTCTTTTTAATGGTTGAGTAGTATTCCATTGTGTGTGACTGTGTGTGTGTGTGTATATACATACCACATTTTCTTTATTCATTCATCTGTCGATGGACACATAGGTAGATTCCATATCTTCGCTGTTGTGAGTAATGTTGCATTAAACCTAGGGAACACATATATCCTTGGTGTACTGATTTCCTTTCTTTGAATATATATCCAGTAGTGGGATTATGGATCATATGATAGTTCTATTTGTAGTTTTTTGAAGAACCTCAGTACTGTTCTCCATAATGACTGTACTAGTTTACACTCCCACCAGCAGAGTATAAAGGTTCCTCTGTTTTTATCCATGCATCTAATGCAAACTATCTTTATATTGTGATACTGGTTTTAAAAAGGAGACAAGCCAGGCGTGGTGCCTCACGCCTGTAATCCCAGCACTTTGGGAGGCTGAGGTGGGTGGATCACGAGGTCAAAAGATCAAGACCATCCTGGTTAACATGGTGAAACACCGTCTCTACTAAAAAAAAAATACAAAAAATTAGCTGGGCATGGTGGTGCGTGCCTGTAATCCCAGCTACTCAGGAGGCTGAGGCAGGAGAGTTGCCTGAACACAGGAGGCGGAGGTTGCAGTGAGCCGAGATCAAGCCATTGCACTCCAGCCTGGGTAACAAGAGCGAAACTCCATCTCCAAAAAAAAAAGGAGACAAGTGGGCCGCAGTGGCTCCGGCCATATGTCCTGGCGCTTGAGGAAGCGAGGCCATGAGTTCAAGGCCAACCCGAGCAACGTTACAAGCTCTCATTGATTAACAAAAAAAAGTAGACAAAAGGACACATCCGTAATTCATAATATTTAAACCAGAATTTTATTTATGACAATATACAAGTACAATAAAAGGAAATATTTCCAAAAATGTGTAGCAAAGACCAACCTCACCCCTACTCAAAATTTTCCCATGCAGAAAAGAGAGAACTTCAGATCTCAAAAATCTTATTATTCTACTAACCAATGTGAATTCTATACCACTATAAAGAATACAGAAAATCTTTTATATGTAGACAGCATGGTTTTATCATGGGAACTCAGAATTTCCTTAATAAGTTGTTGACCCTAACAGGGTCAACTGATTACTCTTAGAAAGAAATGGTAAAACTTTCTTTAATTTTTTTTTTTTTTTTGAGACGGAGTCTCAGTCTGTCGCCCAGACTGGAGTGCAGTGGCATGATCTCAGTTCACTGCAACCTCTGCCACCCAGGTTCAACTGATTCTCCTGCCTCAGCCTCCCAAGTAGCTGGGATTACAGGCGCCTGCCACTGTGCCCAGCTAATTTTTATAGTTTTTAGTAGAGATGGGGTTTCACCATCTTGGCCAGGCTGGTCTTAAACTCTGGACCTCATGATCCACCCCCTACCTCGGCCTCCCAAAGTGCTGGGATTACAGGTTTGAGCCACCACCCCCGACCGGGTAATTCTGTTAAAACCAAAACTATTATTACTGGTAGTTTCCCCCAGAATTTAGTTGCCTTATATTAAATAGTTTATTACCTCATTCCATTACGTCAGTATAGGAGGGTGTGCCTGGAAGTTATATTGTTCAAAATTAGAAGTTCACAGCTCTTTGAGTAAGATTCTTCTTTGGGCTGTGGTGGAATGTTTATAACACCAGCTTTAAAAATTTTTTCCAGTTGAAATTATTATGGTCCTGGCACAGAACTTAAGGGCCTCCATCTCCAGTTTATATCTGTATTTGAACAAATGTTAATTACTTTTCTTCCCACTCAAATTGAATTTATTGTAACAACCAAATTAAAGCAAGATTTTAAAACATTTCCTCCATAATTCTATGCACTAAAATGGCCTTTTCATTTATCAGAACTCTCTCTCCAAGTTTATATCACTCTTTTGTTGTAATAGACATCTTTTGTTGAAATTCAGCATAGATAGAGAAAAATACAAAAAAGCCAAGGGTACAGTTTGAAAGTTGGATGGGGGACTCACAAAGTGCATGCACCTCTGTGATCACTACGTAGGTCTGGAAATGAAGTATTACCCTAACCCCAAAGCCCTGTCCTGTCACTGGCCAGTCAATATCCGCCCCTTCTCCTCAAATGTCACTTCTCTTCTTACTTATGTCACCATGGATTTGTTTTGCTCAGTTTTGAATGCTATTTAAATGAAATCACATTGTATGTTGCGCGGGGGTGGCTTCTCTTGGTCAATATTAGGTTTTAACATGTAGTCAATTGAGGTATGTAGCAAAAATTCCTTATATTTCTTTGTTGTATGCTATTCTATTGTACAAATACACTACAATTTATTTATTCATTCTACTGTTGGACATCTCAGTAGTTTCCAGTTTTGTGAGACTATTCTGAAGAATGTTACTATGTTATTATCAATATTATTACTTGTCTTTTGCAGATACATTTTTTACACACACACACTTTTGGTGGATATATACCTAGGAATGGAATTGTTGGGTCATAGGCGTAGGCATATACTCAAATTTGGTAGACACTACCAAACTGTCTTCCAAATTAGTTGTACCAATATTTCCTCCAATCAGCTGTACCTAAGAGTTGCTGTTTCACCCCATCCTCAACCATACTTGGGATTTTTGAGTGTTTTAAATTGTAGCTATTCTAGGCTAATGTTATTTTGATATTGGCACAGAACTTGAGGTACTCTAACTCCAGTTTATATACATATTTGCACAAAAGATAAAGTATGTGTATCATTGTATGTGTATTATTTAATTGGTGTCTTTAATTTCTAAGTCCTTGATTATGAATTCAATTGGCCTCCTTTTCATATATTTATTAACCATTTAGGTATCTTCTTTTGTGCTACTACTTTATGTTCTTGCTAATTATTCTATTGAGTTATCTTTCTCTTTCTTATTGATTTGTAGGGATTCTTTCTATATTTCAGATGTAGTCCCCTTTTCTGGTGCTATGTGTTATGTATGTCTTCTTTGTGGTTTGCCTTTTCCCTCTTTTATAGTGTCTCTCCTTTTGAAAATTTTATTGTGGAAAAATTCAAACATAAGCTAACGTATTGGTGGGAATGTAAATTAGTTAAATCTCCATAGAAAATATTCTGGAGATTTCTCAAAGAATTAAAAATAGAACTACCATGCAACTCAGCAACCCCACTACTGGAGCTATCTACCCAAAGGAAAAGAAATAGTTTTATCAAAAAGACACCTGCACTAGTATGTTTATCACAGCACTAATCACAACAGCAAAGGCATGAAATCAACCTAAGCGTCCATTAACAATAGATTGGATAAAGAAAATATGGTGTGTATACACTATGGAATACTATACAGCTATAAAAAAGAACAAAATGATGTCCTTTGCAGCAATGTGGTTGCAGCTAGAGGCCATTATCCTAAATGAATTAATGCAGAAACAGAAAATCAAATACCATGTCATGGACTCACTGGTAAGTGGGAGCTAAACAATGGATGTTGATATTCTAACTTCCTGAGATGAAATTCTAGATAATGAATTTTAGCCATTTTTTACTAACACATGCTAAAGGATATAGATTTCCCTCTAAACACCACTTTAGCTGCATCTCATTAATTAATTATTATTTTTTTTTTTTTGAGACGGAGTTTCACTGTTGTTACTCAGACTGGAGTACAATGGCATGATCTTGGCTCACTGCAACCTCCACCTTCTGGGTTCAAGCAATTCTCCTGCCTCAGCCTCCTGAGTAGCTGGGACTACAAGTGCACACCACCATGCCCAGCTAATTTTTTGTATTTTTGGTAGAGGCGGGGTTTCACCTTGTTGACCAGGATGGTCTCAATCTCTTGACCTCGTGATCCTCCCGCCTCAGCCTCCCAAAGTGCTGGGATTGTAGGCATAAGCCACAGCGCCCAGCCTATTTTTTTTTTTTTTTTTTTTTTTTGAGACAGAGTCTCTCTGTCCTCGAAGGTGGAGTGCAGTGGCATGATCTCAGCTCACTGTAACCTCCACCTACCAGGTTCAAGCAATTCTCAAGCCTCAGCCTCCTGAGTAGCTGGGATTATAGGCGTGAGCCACCACACCCAGCTTAATTTTTTGTATTTTTAGTAGAGACAAAGTCTTGCCACTTTGGCCAGGCTGGTCTCAAACTCCTGGCCTCAAAGTGATCTGCCCACCTCGGCATCCCAAAAGTGCTGGGATTAAGGGCATGAGCCACTGCACCTGGCCGCATCTCATGACTTTTGATGTGGCTTATTATTATTATTAAGTTCAAAATATTTTCTAATTTTGGTTACAGTTTCTTTTTAGCCCATAGGTTATTTATATGGGTTGCTTAATTTCCAAACATTTCTAGTTATCTTTCTTAGTATACTATTTGTTATAACTATATATTGTTATTTAACAGTAAATAACTGGGATCTTGATTTTCTTCCTTGCATGGATCATGGATTCTGTCCTAGTTGTGCTTTAGAGAGATGAAAAAAAGGACTCAGTGGTTAGAACAAATTGGAAAAGGAGGGCTGGCAGCAGAACCTGTCTGACTCACTACTCTGAGGAGCTACTACAGAAATAGCAATGGTCTTTCAGTAGCAAAGAACAATCATTAGAATTGATGCCTTGAAATTGAGTAACAACCCCTGGGTTCCTGGAATTGCCATAATACGGGGACCTCAGAAAGGAAAGATATTCTTATAATAAGCAGGATAGATATTTGGAGTCATATTACTACTAAAAATACGTGACCGTAAGTTATCCTCCAGCTAGTGAAACAGGAAATAACATTTTTCATTTGATATCATACTTATCATTTCATACTGCATTTGATATTTAGGAGACACATATATAATTTAGTCTCCCTTAGCCAGGCATGGTAGTGTGAGTCTATAATCCCAGCTACTCAGGAGGCTGAGGCAGGAGAATCACTTGAACCCAGGAGGTGGAGGTGGCAGTGAGCCAAGATCACACCACTGCACTCCAGCCTGGTCAACAAGAGTGAAAACTCCATCTTTAAATAAACAAACAAATAAATATATGTCTCCCTAATGTGAAAATAATACCCATAGCTAATATTCACTCAGCACTTACTATATATTAGATACTTTTCTATGACTTTTGCCTCTATTATTTTAGTCCTCTTATTTGTTATTATCCTCATTTTCAGATGAAGAAACTAAAGCACTATGATTTTAAGTAGCTTGTCCAAGGTTATTCAGCTGCTGGTGAAGGCCAAATTCAAAATGGGGATGTCTGACATTAGAGTCAATGCTCTTACCCTCTTTGTACAACAATAACAAATACTTAGAGTTTGTAGCAATAACATTTTAAGTGCTCAGCATATGTTAAGTTATTTAATCATTGCAATAATCCTATGAGATATTTAGTTTTGCTATAATCCCATTTTATAGGTAAGAAAACTGAGGCATAGAAAGATTCAGTAACTTACTCAGGATTGTATTGCTAGTAGGTGGCAGAGCTGAGATTCAGACATGGGCAGTCTGTCTGCAGTTTCTGTCTTCACCATTACATAATACTGCCTCTCAAATTGTATTGACTTATCAAAGACATGGCAAGTGTCAAACATTGGTTCATATGTATGTTATACTATCAGTCACAAATTAATATTCACCAAGGTCTGATAATTATGTCAGAAATAAAACATTTATCTTTAAATGGATGTTTTGCTAATAAATAATTTCTTCATAAAGTTTTTTGAATTTTCAAATGTAAAAATATAATTTATAAGCATAATAGAAATAATCTGCAAACAATAATGTTGATAAATATCATTACACAAAAATATATGTATTCTCAGTTTGTATTCTGTGGCAAAAACAAATCACTGTTGTAGATAAGATCAGCTCAGGGAAATAAAAATTCAATTTACCTTAATTTGTGCACACAGATTATTTCTTCCATGGCTGCAATCTGAATTATTAATGTTAAAACTTAAACTTTAATGGTAAACCACTCAAGGACTTCATAAATACACTGTAGAGACAAGGTTTATTCAATGTTAGTTCCACAGGAAGGGAAAAAGAGTCCATTTTTATCCATGTCAAGCCATACTCAAGTAAGCTTAAGGGCAGCAAAGCCAAAGAATCCCCTCCCCATACATCACATTTAAAAAACTGTTCAGTAAATTATACAGTAATTGATGTCCTTCAACTGTAATGGAAAGTGGCTCACACCTGTAATCCTAGCACTTTTGGAGGCCGAAGTGGGAGGATCATGAGTCCAGGAGCTCAAGGCCAGCCTGAGTGACATGGCAAGACCCAATCTCTACTAAAAATACCAAAAAAATTATAATAAAATAACTGGGCATAGTGGCACATGTCTGTAGTCTCAGCTACTTGGGAGGCTGAGTGGAGGATTGCTTGAGCCTGGGAGGCAGAGGTTTCAATGAGTCAAGATTGTGCCACTGTACTCCAGCCTGGGCAACACAGTGAGACCCTGTCTCAAAAATTTTCTTTTTTAATTAAAAAAAATTTTTTTAAATGTTAGTGTGCCAGGTATAGGACTTTAAATCCTTTATCCAATCATTTTTTATTGCAGTAATGATAATTTCCTA
Organism: Callithrix jacchus; assembly: GCF_049354715.1. NCBI lineage: Eukaryota > Metazoa > Chordata > Mammalia > Primates > Cebidae > Callithrix > Callithrix jacchus. The sequence goes on along the minus strand of NC_133519.1, from coordinate 41,187,153 downwards.
CTGATCTTTGACCTCCTGTCTTTGGTGTATTTTCACTGTATATATTTGTTATCCACACAGGATATGCTTTTCCAAAGCAAGGATTACTACTGATTCAAACTGATTTTATGGAAAGGTCATTCCAGGAAGTAAGTTGACATCAGAGAACTCACTGAATACAAGAATGACATTTTCATTCAAAGAGCTAGATTATTTTTTGGATGTCCAGTTTATATGAGCATCCACAGAATTTTTTGGGCATAAAGCACCCTTGTCTTATTTTAAATAGCATCTGAACATTTGTGCTAATGGAAACATTGATTACTTACTCCAGAATGAGTTGTGGAAAGGACAGTCTGAATAGAAAAGAATTCTGTGACATCACTGCCACTTTCACAAAGAAAATAATCCAGCCTATAAAGCAAGAATTCACTATATAAGGCAAGTAAACAAATAACAGATTTTGAAACTTTAAGCTTTGAAAATCATTTGAAAAATCAAATGATTACCCCCAAAGAATTCTTCTTAGTGTTTCACAAAATAAAGAGCCCATGAACACTCAGCAAGATCAAAGCAAATTGCTAAATTTTGGGACATGAAAATCAGCAGAATATTTTTTAAAAGCAGACAGATCATTTGAGGTCAGGAGTTTGAGATCAGCTTGATGAACATGGTGAAACCCCATCTCTACTAAAAATACAAATAATTAGCCGGGCATGGTGGTGCATGCCTATAATCGTCCACTACTCACTAAGGGGGCTAAGCAGGAGAATGGCTTGAACTGGGAAGGGAGAAGTTGCAGTGAGCCGAGGTTGCGCCACTGCACTCCAGCCTGGGTGACAGAGTGAGACTATCTCAAAAAATAAATAAATAGATAAAAGTAACTCCCTGGAAATTGGCACCTTGGTAATAATCAACAGCCAGAGTGATTTTAAAAAGAAAAAAATTTAATTATTGTAATGGACTGAATGTTTCTGTTCCCTCCAAAATTCATACATAGAAGCCCCAACTCCTAACGTGATGGTATTTGTGAGAGGGGGTTTTGGGTGACAATTAGGGTTAGATGGGATCATGATGGAGAGACCCTATTTTGGTGAGATTAGTGCCCTTATAAGATGAGGCACCTGGCCCGGAGAGGTGGCTCATGCCTATAATCCCAGCACTTTGGGAGGCCGAGGCGGGTGGATCACAAGGTCAAGAGATCGAGACCATCTTGGTCAACATGGGGAAACCCCGTCTCTACTAAAAATACAAAAATTAGCCAGGTGTGGTAGCGGGTGCCTGTAATCCCAGCTACTCAGGAGGCTGAGGCAGGAGAATTGCTTGAACCCAGGAGGCGGAGGTTGCGGTGAGCCGAGATCACGCCATTGCACTCCAGCCTGGGTAACAAGAGGGAAACTCCATCTCAAAAAAAAAAAAGATGAGGCACCAAAGAGCTGGCTCTCTCTCCACCATGTGAGGACATGGTAAGAAAGAAGGCAGCTGTCTCCAAACCAGGAAGAGAGCCCTCACGAGGAATCAAATTGGCTGGTAGCCTATTCTTAGTCTTCCAGCCTTCAGGACTGTGAGAAAATATGTTTCTGTTGTGTAAGCCACCCAGTCTATGGTATTTGTTATGGCAGCCCAAACTCCTTCCAGATTTCAGTAGACACAAAATGAACGAGCTTCATCTCAGAAATTGTGACCGTTTGTATGTACTAAAGATGAACCTACTTTTTTTCTAAATCAGTGTGGAACCTAAAAGTAAAAGGAAGTTATATCCTAAAATGCCAAAGTTTGTGACAATACAGTAATCACTGCCCTCTAAAATATACCATTAAAAGTAGTTCCTTAGTAACTCAGTAAATTCAAGTAATCAATCACAACAACAAAATGCCAAAATCCTGTGTGCCTACAGCTCTAAGATATATTTCAGCTCTGACATGCTATAATTGTATGTATTTGATGTTTAATTATAGTAATCATTAGAATGGATTTTCCTCGCCCAATATGTATGACATTTGAGTATTTTCATGGAAGTTAGGTTTACAAACTAAGAACAGTACTTTTCCCTCATTTCGTGTATAGGATAATTTTAAGCAACAGGATAGCTTTACCATCACCTGAAATACTGGAATATTTCTTATGCTGGAACTTCCTTCTTAAGACTCTCATTATAAAGACATCATGCCAGGAGAGGTGGGTCACGCCTGTAATCCCAGCACTTTCGGATACCTACGCGGGTGGATCACCTGAGGTCAGGAGTTCGAGACCCACCTGGCCAACATGGTGAAACCCCGTCTCTACTAAAAATACAAAAATTAGCCAGGCATGGTGGCGCACACCTTTAGTGCCAGCTACTCGGGAGGCTGAGGTGGGAGAATCACTTGAACCTGGGAGGTGGAGGTTGCAGTGAGCTGAGATCATGCCACTGCATTCCAGACTGGGCAACAGAGCAAGACTTCATCTCAATTTAAAAAAAAGACATAATATCAATGTCTCTTGAGCACATGAAAGAATCGTTGTCATCAGGCTGTCCCCTTGGTTGGCTTTATGCACCATCCTGAGTTATACAGTTACATGGCAGCACTGAGGCTACCAGAAAATAGAGTGTGTTTCGCACTGCCATGGCAGAAATACCAAGCCAAGAATCCCTCTTAGCACAGCAGAACAGGGCAATGACCAGTGACACACAAAGAATACATCTGTGGTATGCCTGACTTCATTCAGATAGGATGTTTCTTAGATTCCAGATCAAGAGCATTTTTTTTTTCTTTTGAGATGGAGTCTCCCTCTGTCTCCCAGGCTGGAGTGCAGTGGCATGATCTCAGCTCACTGCAACCTTCACCTCCTGGGTTCAAGCCATTTTCCTGCCTCAGCCTCCCGAGTAGCTGACATTACAGATGCGTGCCACAACACCAGCTAGTTTTTATATTTTTAGTAGAGACGGGGTTTCACCATGTTGGCCAAGGCTGGTCTCCAGCCAGCTCCTGACCTCAGGTGATCAGCCTACCTCCTCCTCCCAAAGTGCTGGGATTACAAGGAATGAGAGGAGCCACTGTACCTGGCCAAATAAATTATATCTTTCTTTTCTTACTTTATTAAAATGCTGAGTTTTATTTCACATGTATATTTTTGTCTCCCCACCATTTGCATATCTAACCTCTGCTACTGATACGTTCTATTATAACATTCCATACATACTTAAAACCAAGCAAAAGGTGAAGTTCCATCTTTAAAAACTAAAGAGGCATTTTGGACAATACATTCTTGGCAATGAAACCTGAACAACACTTACCAAACACTTTAGGAAAGTTCTCACTCGTCATTATGAAAGGACAGCCAGATATCAATTGCTACAGAAATGAAATAAGATGGAAAATTTTTAACAAATTATTTAAACTATTTTCTTACTAGAGATCTTGAATAGCCACCTGGTCAGTCATCCAGAAGCAATTCTTCACATAATTGATGAACTTGTCTTCCACTTTCGGAAGAGAACCACTTTTTTCTATACTTGCTTGTATTTTTGTTTTAATGTCTTCTACGGAACTGGATCCTTTTGATATTTTAGGAGTTTTTTCCTGTTTTTTTTTTTTTTTTTTTGAAGGATTCTTGTCCTTTTGATGTTGGCATTGATGGTTTTGAGTATTTTCCATTCTGATTTGACTTTCCTGCATTTTTGGCTGGAGTATCTCATATAGATTTCTTCACTGGAGCTTTTTCTTCAGTTTCCTCATCATCTTCATCTTCATCAGCAGCAAGTTTTACTTTTTTCTGTGGAATCTTGCTACCACCTCCAGGGGCAGACTCCTTTCCAGACATATTGAAGAGTTTCACATCCTCCTCCTCTTCATCTTCCTCCACAGCTACTAAGTGCTGTCTACTAATATGCACTGGCCCTGAACCACACTTCAACCATAAGACCACTGATGGTGTAATTTCAAAGCCCCCAAGGGAAACTTAGCTGTACACACATTTTCAAAGTTGCCAGTGTTACTTTAATTGGACTGCCTTTGTAATTCATTGCCTCTGCTTCAACAATGTGCAGTTCATCCTTTGCACTAGCCCCTACACTGACCGTTCTTAAAGATAACTGGTGCTCATTTTCATCATTATCCACCTTAAAATGATAATCTTTGTTGGCCTTTTGTTTACAACTGAAAAGATAGTTCTGGGCCTCAGGGGGCTCGTGTCTGTGTCTGTCAAATCTTCCATCGGCGTCAGCATGCACTTAGGTGGGAGAAAAGATGGACGGAGATAAATGACCACTGCTCAAAAGAACAGCTGCGCAGGATGGAATCACACCAGGGGATAAATTATATCTTAACATTAACTTATTTCTAATTAGTAAATGCAATTTACCTGGGATATTGTGGGTTTTCAAAAAAAATTTTAAATAATGTTAGAGAAAGTTATTTTTCTTCTCCATTTTTGTTTTTAATGTGCCTTACATATTTCAAAGCCCCGTTAAGTATGATTGACTCAGTTGTTACTTTGGGAGATGGAGGCAGGCGGATCACCTGAGGTCAGGAGTTCGAGACCAGTCTGGCCAACATGGCAAAACCCTGTCTCTACTAAAAATACAAAAATTAGCCAGGCATGGTGATGCATGCCTATAGTCCCAGCTACTCGGGAGGCCAAGGCAGGAGAATTGCTTGAACCCAAGGGGTGGATGGAGGTTGCAGTGAGGCGAGATCACGCCACTGCACTTCAGCCTGGGTGACAGAGCAAGACTCTGTCTTTAAATAAATAAATAAATAAATAAAAGTATGATTAACTGAGTTGTTAGGAAAAATGAATCTTGGGATAGAGCCCAACAATCAAGAAAATGAACACCAAGCACCTTGTACCTCTGACTCAAGCCTTAGAAGCCTCCCCAAAGTTCATTTCTCCCCCGAGGCAAAGCCAGTATCCATTCCAGCATCTGTCTGTGGGGCATTTCTACCATCCAGCTTTCACTCTCATAAGCTAACCCTTGCCAATCCTTCAATAAATTAAGTGATCTCTAAATGCAGAGCACTATGCTAAGCACCTGGAGGTTACAGGTATGAGGAGAGGCAAGTTTCAAAACAAAAAGGGATCATGGTTTCAATTGTAGGAGAATTTATAATTTAGTCTAGAAGATAGAGTATATAAATGTAAAAATTATTCAAGCACATTTACAAAATAACAAAAGCTTACATGATATTATATAACTCAAATGTATAAAGTGGGTATGAATTAACATGCAAAGAGCTTCTGCCCCCAATAAATGAGTGAATAAATCAGCCATGAATTAGAATTTTAAAGGTTGCAAGGATTGTAGGCTAGCATAAAGGAAAGGAAAGATCATTGCAAGTAAAAATATACACTGATAAAATATTTTTGGATATATGGAAAAATTCATATCTGCTTGAAGATCTGTGGTTGCTTATCTATTCAACAAACTCCTATTGACTATATACTCCTTTCCAGGTATTCATTCATTCAATAAATACTTGTTTACTGCTTGTTTTGTGTCAGTCAGAAGCTGGAAATAGAGGAGTGAATAGGAGAGACAGGGCTATGCTACACCCTGAACACATTTGAAATTTAATGAGTAGGACAAACATTTAAATAAACAATTACAGTAAAGTAAGATGGTATATGATATAAGAAATACAGCCACTACTGGAAATTATTGAAAGAAATACTAAATACTAAACAACTGGGAATTATTTAAACATGGAAGTAATATGATCATATTTGTAAATTTTTAAAAACATTTCTCTAATTGCCAAAGAAAAATGAATCACAACAGAGTAACAGAAGAGAGCCATTTAGATAGCTGGTCAGCAAAAGGAACAATCATCAGATTAAACAGACAACCCACAGAATGAGAGAAAATATTTGCAAACTGTGCATCCAACAAAGGACTAATGCCCAGAATGATAAGGAACTCAAACAAATCAGAAAGAAAAAAAAAATCCCATCAAAAATTGGGCAAATGACATGAATAGACACTTCTCAAAAGGAGATGTACAAATGGTCAAGAAACATATGAATTCACATCACTAATCATCAGAGAAATGCAAATTAAAACCACAATGAGATACCACCTTACCCTAGCCAGAATGGTGATTATTAAAAAGTTAAAAAACTAGTCAGGTGCGTTGGTTCATGCCTGTAATCCCGGCACTTTGGGAGGCCAAAGTGGACAGATCGATCACCTGAGGTCAAGAGTTCAAGACCAGCCTGGCCAACATGGTGAAACCCCCATCTCCACTAAAAATACAAAAATTAGCCTGGTGTGGTGGTACGTGTCTGTAATCCCAGCTACTCAGGAGGCTGAGGTAGGAGAGGATTGCTTGAACTCAGTTGCAGTTAGCTGAGATTGCACCATTGCACTCCAGTCTGGGTGGCAGAGCAAGACTGTCACACACACACACACACAAAAAAAAAAGTTAAAAAATACATGTTGACATGGGTGTGATGAAAAGGGAATGCTTATACACTGCTGGTGGGAATGTAAATTAGTACAATCTCTATGCAAAACAGTATGGAGATTTCTTAAAGAACTAAAAGTAGATCTACCATTCAGTCTAGGAGTTCCACTCCTGGGTATCTACCCAAAGGAAAAGAAGTCATATCAAAAAGACACCTGCACACATGTTTATCGCAGCACAATTCACAGTTGCAAAGATATGGAACCAACCTAAGTGCCCATCAACCAATGAGTGGATAAAGAAAACATGGTATATAAATACCATGGAATACTACTTAGCCATAAAAAGGAACAAAATTACATCTTTTGCAGGGAATTGAATGGAGTTGGAGGCCATTATTCTAAGTGAAGAAACTCAGGAGTGAAAAACCAAATACTGCATGTTCTCACTTATAAATAGGAGCTAAGCTATGAGTATGCAAAGACTCAGAAGGGGGGTGGGTGGGAGTAGAAATAGGGATTAAAAAAACTACAAATTGGGCATAATGTCCACTACTCGGGTAAGGGGTGCACTAAAATCTCAGACTTCACCCCTATATAATTCATCTGTGTCACCAAAAACAAATATATAGATATAGATATAGATATATAGATGTGTGTGTGTGTGTGTGTGTGTGTGTGTGTGTATAAAGAAAGCTGGTGGCTGCCATTCTAGTAAGAGGTAGAAAGTGATGAATGAGAGAATGGAGAAACATGGCAAACTTAAGACATACTTGGGAGGTAGAATAAGAACCTCCAAGGTATTTCCTGGCTTTAGAAGCTTAAAAAGACATAATAAATATAATTCTGTATTCTGGATTGAGTAACTGGGTTAGTGATGATGTCATTTACTAAGATAGGAAGCACTGGAAGGAGAACAGGTTTGGAGATTAAGTTTGAAAATGCATAGTCCAGTTTTCACGTTCAATTTTGTTTATAACACTGCATTAGATGCTAAATAAGGAATAGTGTCTGACCTTGAGGGTTAACAGTATAGAATAATATACATTATTATAATTTTGTAAAATAAAAGGCTAAATAGAGATACGCAGGATGTGAGTTAGGCAAGTTAGGGGAGTTTACGCTGTAGTGAATAAACTTCAAAGCTCAGTAACCAACAAAATTTTATTTCTTTTATTTATTTATTCATTTTTTGGAGACAGAGTCTTACTCTGTTGTCCAGGCTAGAGTGAAATCTTGGCTCACTGCAATGGCCACCTTTCGGGTTCAAGCAATTATCTTGCCTCAGCCTCCCGAGTAGCTGGGATTACAGATGCCCACCACCGTGCGCAGCTAATTTTTGCATTTTTAATAGAGACTGGGTTTCACCATCTTGGCCAGGCTAGAGTCAAACTCCCCACCTTGTGATCCACCCACCTCAGTCTCCCAAAGTGCTGGGATTACAGGCGTGAGCCACTGCACCCAGCCCAAAAGTTTATATCTTGCTTACATAAAGTCTAATCCATGTTCAAAAGACTTCCCAGAGCAGTTCCCCCCCACTTTTTGTCTGTTTAGGCCATTTCCATCTTGTGGTTTTACCTTCTCTTCACAAGACCTTTACAGTTGCCAAGAGAAGAAAGAGTTGGAGGGTCATGCACCAACTCTTAGGTGTTTTGGACCAGAAGTGGCATATCTCCATACACTTCCACTCACAGCCCTTTGACCAGAAGTCACATGGCCTTACCTCACTGGAAAGGAGCTGGGAAATGTGCATCATAAAGAGACTCTATTCAATGAGGAGCAAGAATCTCGCCACAGATATGAAATGGGAGTGGTTAATTATGAGTCAAGACATCTTTCAGAGAGAGACAACATTTGTGCTGGGAGTTAAAGGAAGCCTTAGGATTGGCCATGTAAGGAAGGCAGAGGAAGGACTGCAAACTATAGGAATATCACATACAAAAACACTGAAACATGTAATAGTTGGATATGTTGGAGATGTCTGGGGAATAGTGAGAAGAAATTGACAGAGTAGAGGTTTTCAGGGAAGTAGAAGAAAATAGATGATTATACAGATTGGGGAGAATACAGATATGCTAAGGATGTTGTATTCTGACATCTAGATGAGGGTGAACCACTGGTGGTTTTTAGGTAAATAAATAACTTTATCAGGGGCAGTAAAACCATCTAGGAGACTATCATATAGTCCAGAGAGGTGAAGAGGCTCAACCTTCAGAAGAGGCCATAGAGGTTATAATAGATGTATTATATATGTAGATGTAGTATATATATAAGTAGATATAACAAATATATCTACTTAGATGACAGAACGGGCATATGAGTCAAACTAAAACCAGTGACATGTGAGGGTGAGGGAGAAGGAGCTGTGGAGAATGAATTTGAGATTTCTAGCTTGGTCATTTCAATGGATGGTGAAGCCATTAACAAAAGTAGGGAAAACAGCCACTGGAACAGACTGAAGAGTAAAAATAACTTTTTATGCAGTTAGAAATTCAAGCCTTTTGGATCATCCTTTGTTGAAGTTTGTTTACCAAGAATAAATCTATAACTATGTTGTAATAATATTTTTCTTAAAATTAAATTCCTTGTCTACGGAAGCACTGGAAGAGTAGACTTTGTTATTAGCTAAAAACACCTCCCTTCTTTGAGTCTTAGCCCAGTTTCTCTTGCCTACTGGATCTGATGTGCTTGGAGCATGGAAGCATCTGGAGCTGCCACATTTCCTCATTCAAGCCAAAACAAGTTAACTCATCTGTGGCTTATCTAATATCCGCCCTGTAGATCTCATGGGAGGATATAGCCCTTATTACTAAAATAATGTGTAGAAAACAAAAATAGCTTAAAAAGAAATTTCTGAACATAATCTTTAGAGTTGATTTTCAAAATAACTTACATAAAGTTAACATAAATTAATGTTTTGTGTTTAAGTGTTGCTTGGTTTTGACAAAGTATCTTTGCTATATTTTTTGATATTTTTATGTGCATTAATTTAACCTTGAGGAAATCTTTTTTCTGTAGTGAGAAAAAAAAAAACTCTTGGATTCTGTTCATTCCCCTACTGACTAACTTGTAGTAAGCCACTTGACCTTTTGGTAATTAAACTGTTGATTGTGAAACAAGGATAATAATGTTTAACTCTCTTATTAGAATAGTATCAGGACTTACTCAATCAAAGGCTCTAAAATACTATAGTGCCCTTAGATGCAATGTATTCATAGATACTAATTATGAATAATTACTGTCATTTCTTTGAATATAATAATTTACTGAGTTTTATATTGAGTGGTCCTCTATTATATGCTAGGGGCTAAAGATAAAAAGAGGAATAATATATAGTTCCTACCTTTAAGAAATCCTCCATTTTAGTAGAAAAGAGAAACAGTAAGATCAAAAGGTGAATATACAGAAGCACAATTCCATGAATCGTCAAGTGAATCACTAGAAAATAAAAAAGTGAAAGAGAAAAAGAAAGAAATAAACCAGTTACCTGAGCTAGCTGTTCTAAAAAACTTCAAGACTCTTGGTTGACTCTATTCATAACTGATAAGTTTATAGTAATTTCCACAGCTTTCCCTTAATGGCAAGTTGTTTGAGGCAAGGCATGTTTTTCAACTTAATATCTTATTTATCACAAGGAAGTAGTAGAGAAAGTTGGTCTTGGATCCAGACTACCTGTATTTAATTACTGATGTGTGACCTTGAGCCAGCTTCTTAGTCACTTAATTCCTCCATTTCTTCATCTGTAAAACGGGAATACAGGTAATAACAGAAACATCTCACAGAGTGATTGAGACTAAACAAGCTGAATATGCAAAGTACTTAAAAGTGATCGGCACTTATTAAGCATTCAGTGTTAGCTATTATATATTATTATCTGCCACATCTCTTAGCACAATGGTATTTTTTTTTCTTGAGACACGGTCTGGCTCATTGCAGCCTCAACTTCCTGGACTGAAGCAATCATTCCCTACCTAAGCCTCCCAACTAGCTAGGACCAAAGGGGTGCATTACTACACTTAGCTAATTTTTTACATTTTGTGTAGAGACAGGGCTCACTATGCTGCCCAGACTGGTCTTGAATTTCTGGGCTCAAGTGATCCTCCTGCTTCAGCTCCCAAAGTGCTGGGATTAGATGTTCCACCTCACCCACTTCTGTGAGCCGCCATGCCCAGCCCTCAGCACAACGTTCTCCACATCGTAGATACATTCTCTTTGAATGACATTAGCAGACACTTAGGCATAACCCAGAATTAGATATCAGATCTACTCAAATGTCACTGTTATTGACAAAGACAGACATAAAATCTGGAAAGGTTTAATCTCAGGGAGAAATGAGGAAAGAGATAAAAATAAAGAGTAGACCATGGAAACAATTCTGTAGAACAAGGAGAAAAAACACCTTTTTTTTTTTTTTTTAAATGAAGTCTCGCTCTGTCACCAGGCTGGAATGCAGTGGTGTGATCTTGGCTCACTGCAACCTCAGCCTCCCAGGATCAAAAAATTCTCCTGCCTCAGCCTCCTGAGTAGCTGGGACTACAGGTGTGTACCATCATGGTCAGCTAATTTTTGTATTTTTAGTAGTGATGGAGTTTCACCATGTTGGCCAGGATGATCTCCAATCTCTTGACCTCATGATCCAGCCATCTCGGCTTCCCAAAGTACTGGGATTACAGGCATGAGCCACTGCACCCGGCCAGGAACAGTATTTTTAAAATGTCAGGTGAGCACAGACATTGCCAGGCTTGTAGCCTACCATACCAAACTAATGTCCAGCACACAGTAGATTCTGGACATTACCTAAAGGTTTGTGGACTGACAGTCCAACAGAAGAGGGTGAGATAGAACATGCTTCTGAAAATCATCTAGAGCATCATTCAGAAGAAAATTTCATTTTTAGTGGGGGGGGGCCTTCTTCATAAAATGCCAGAAGACATATCCTCTATGAAATTATATCAGAAAAAATAATAAAAAAGATGGGACATCGGTAGTCCAAGCGCCTAGTGACAAAACACTGAAATCACCACCTGTGATTACTCTGAAGGAAGTGTCCATTGAAGGCAAGGCTTTAGGAGACATCATGTCTGCTGCAATAGATCTTAAGTGGGGGCACAAGGAGTCAAAATCTGTCAAGTGGGCTGACTTTTTCTAAGCGCTAATTTTATTGTCCAAACCCTGATGAATGTGTGGCAATGAATTCTGAGGGTGTTAGGTCAGGAGGCGGGCACATAATTTTAGACTAGGCTGAATTTCTCAATTGGCATGTGTCTGAGAAATTCTGGAATCAGTGAGCTAACTCAAGCAGCTGAGAATAGTTCTAATTGTTGGCTGGGATTTAACAGTGTCCTATGCTGAGTTAAGTTGAGATAAGAGAAATTCCTATTATATGAAACAGTGATTCTCAACCCTATGGATCTAATGCCCTCTTTTATGATAATTTTTTGCAACACACCCTTTATTATTCTAAAATGAAATTCATAGTCAATATAACCTACCTATACATTTTTAAAAATCAACATTAATATTCTAACTATAGCAAAGAGAAGAAATACAAGGAAAGTATTAGTATTTCCACATGTGAATTCTTAGGCACAACTCTACTAGAAGACACAGCAAAGTTGCCATGTGTTTTCATATACATGTCGAATCACTACGACTACAACCACTCCATATACAGACTTACACAGATGTGTTGTGTTGAAGACAAAATTTTGCAGGCAGTATTGTAGTCAGTCATGTGATTTTTCCAAAATGATGAAAAAACTCTTGATAAAGTTTTAAACAAAACAATATAATAATACCTATATGCACATAATTCTTGTATTACAGAAAATTTAATGTATACTAAAACCTCCAAGGCTGGGTGTGGTGGCTCACGTCTGTAATCTCAGCACTTTGGGAGGCCGAGGTGGGTGGATCACGAGGTCAGGCGTTCGAGAACAGCCTGGCCAACATAGTGAAACCCTGTCTCTACTAAAATTACAAAAATTAGCTGGGTGTGGTGGCACACACCTGTAGTCCCAGCTACTCAGGAGGCTAAGGCAGGAGAATTGCTTGAACCTGGGAGATGGAGCTTGCAGTGAGCTAAGACCACGCCATTGCACACCAGCCTGGATGACAGAGTGAGACTTCATCCCAAAATAAACCAAAAACCTCCCAAATTGCTTTTCTGTTTATATATTAAATGGTGTTAGGTTCTAGGTTCAGATTATTATACATATTTTTCACATAGAGCCATATCTGGGAGGACACTGAATGTTATGCAGGTTGCAGGGCAATTCTTCGTTGAGTCTAATTGGTATATGGAGTCTGATTTAAGACACCAAATAGTCGTGACCCCTCACCATAATACTGTTTCCAATCTAGAGCTCCTAGCTTTTCCTCAAAGACCCTGTGTCACTTACTGAGACAACTGTGCCCTGGGGAAGGAGAAATAACTTTCAGGGATTAGTGGACACTGGCAGCTCTGGGCTGCCACGAATCCCTGAGATCCCAGAACATTACTATTATTAGTTGAATTTAACTTACAGGGGTCAGATAATAAATAGAGTTGATCTTAAGTCCATCTCACAAGAGGTCTTGACATTTACAAACCCATCCTATGATTGCTCCCTTATTCCAGAGTGTAGAATTGAGACAGTATACTCAGCAGCTGACAGAATTCTAGCATTGACACCCTAATTGAAGTAGTAAGTGTTATTATGGTCAAAAGGGCCAAGTAGAAGGTCCCTCCCAATCAAAACAGCAAATCAAAAGCAATACTGCACTCCTGAAACAATCATAGAAATTGGTGCTTGAAAGAGTTTAAAAGACTTGAAATAAATGAAAGTAATAATCCCCATCTTATCTCCGTTGAACGTGACATTGACTTTCGCTAAAGACAATTAGGTGTTGGCATTACAAGCTTAATCAGAAAGAGTTGACAATTGTAGCTATAATTGCTTCACTGGATCAAATCAATAAAATATCACATATTGTATGTAGCAATCTTATAAGTGCACTTTTTCTCTATTTATAAGCTGTGAACACTAGAAATAGCCTATCACTAATGAGGACAGCAGTACACTTTGAATGTTGGTGGGCAGATGTCATGTGTGCCAAAGAGTAGTAGATAAGTCTCATAAAAGTGCACAGTCCTGTCACCTCAGTAAAGTGCCTGAGATTCTAATTATTTGAGTCATGTCAGGATATTCCCTCCAAAACAAAAGATACCTTGATGTGCCTTGCAACTGTACTTTGAGAAACAGACACACACTCAGTGGGATCATTTTCATTTGGAGTTAGTATGTGCCATAATTGGGTGTACTGCTCTGGCCTCTTACCAAAGTAACTGATAATGTCATTCATGTTGAATAAGGCCTAGCAATAAGAAAAACTGTCAACTGGTCCCAGCTGCAGTGAAAGTACATGGTCCTTGAGACCCAGAGGATACAATGGTGACTGAGTTATTCCTGGTGAACTTGGAATGCTATGTAGAAATCTGGGGCAGCCCTAAACAAGACAACCACATCAAAGCCCCTTTGGATTTTATCACAAAGACATTCTCTCCTCAATCTTCACCTGATAAAGACTATTCACATGGCCATAGGACACTAAATGATTAATCAGCCTGGTTACTCATCACAAACAGGGTGCTTCTTATCTAACCCACCATAGTGTAAAGTTGGGCATGACCTGTGCTTCATCATCCAGAGAAAGCAAAAATTGAGAGTTTTGTCCCAAGTAGGCCCTTAAAGCACAGTGGCTCACAGCATGCATCAGTTCATGCTGTACACTGGCTCCTCTCTCTTAATCCATGTATATGACTTCATGATCCAGTACCATCCGTTAATTGAGGAGGAAAAATTCAAGCCTGACTTACAGATGATTTAGGAATATATACTGGTGCTGGCAATAAGTAGGCTGCTATGGAATTAGACCTCCACCCAGAAGTTCCCTTCCTGGTAAGAGGAACTTCAAGCAGCAGTGTGGTTACTTACTTTGCCTGGAATGATGGAAGACCAAAAGCAAAAAATAAACAACTATTTATGAGGCAGGCACGGTAGCTCATGCCTGTAATCCCAGCACTCTGGAAGGCTGAAGGCAGGTGGATAGCTTGAGCCCAGGTATTTAAGACCAGCCTGGACAACATGGTAAAACCGTTTGTCTACAAACAATACAAAAATGTGAGGCTTGGTAGTGCACACCTGTAGTCCAGCTACTGGGGAGGCTGAGGTGAAAGGATCACTTAGAGCCTGGGAAGTGGAGGTTGCAGGGAGCTGAGACCATGCCACTACACTCTGGCCTGGGTGACAAAGCAAGACTGTGTCAAAAAAAAAAAAAAAAAAAAACAGGCCAGGAAAGGTGGCTCACACCTGTAATCCCAGCACTTTGGGAGGCTGAGGTGGGTGGATCACCTGAGGTCAAGAGTTCAAGATCAGCCTGATCAACATAGTGAAACCCTGTCTGTACTAAAAATACACAATGAGCCAGGCATGGTGGCACATGCCTGTAATCTCAGCTACTCGGGAGGATGAGGAAGGAGAATCACTTGAGCCCAGGAGGTGGAGGTTGCAGTGAGCTGAGATCATGCCATTGCACTCCAGCTTGGGCAACAAGAGCGAAACTCCATCTCAAAACAAACAAAAAATCCCTCCCAAAAAGCAACAACAGAACAACAACAACAATTTATGGACACTATCCAATGGTCAGGGACTTGGGAATAATGTTCATTGGGAGATAAGTAACAAGGAGATTTGGGTAAACTATTTTTATATATGAGCTTCTTAGACTAGATTCAAAATGCGAGGTCTTCATGTCCCATTTGAATGGTCTCCCAACTCTCTACCCTACCCGACAGAGAAATAATTAGGTGAACAAGTGGACCTGCATGATGAATGTCATTCAACTTTTTTCTCCAACCTTCTAATGTTAAATGGGCACAAGTACAAATGAGCTATGATGGTAGTAATGGAGATTATGTATGAGCTCAGCAAAATGGACTTCTCTTTATCAAAGTTGATTTCATGATTGCTACTGCTAAGTACTTGTACAGGATAGGTTACAGATTAGTTTGAAAATACAGTGGCTTAAACAAAGCAAAAGTAATAGGAATGAAGTGTGATTCTCTCTCATATAATAATGCCATCAGGATAAGGAACTTAAATCAATCAGCAAAAGCAAATAACCCAATTAAAAAGTGGTCAAAAGACATGAACACACACTTCTCAAAAGAAGACATACAAGCACCCAACAAACATATGAAAAAATGCTGAACATCACGAATCATCAGAGAAATGCACATCGAAACCACAATGAGATGCCATCTCATACCAGTCAGAACAACTATTATGAAAAAGTCAAACAATAACAGATGCTGATGAGGCTGCAGAGAAAAGGGAAGGCTCATACACTGTTGGTGGGAATGTAAATTAATTCAGCCACTATGGAAAGCAGTTTGGAGATTTCTCAAAGAACTAAGAATTATCATTTGATCCAACAATCCTGTTACTGGGTGTATACCCAAAGGAAAGTAAATCATTCTACCAAAAAAGACACATGCACTCATATGTTCATTGTAGCACTAGTCACAGTAGCAAAGACATGGAATCAACCTAGGTGCCCATCAACAGGTGGACTGGATAAAGAAAATGTGATACATACATACCATGGAATACCATGCAGCCATAAAGAAGAACAAAATCATGGATGCAGCTGGAGGCCATTATCCTAAGTGAATTAATCAATTAATAATTAATAAGTAAATTAATAAATTTGATAATTTATCTATTTGTATACATCACTGATGAAATCGTTTTAAAATTTTTGTGAGAGAAAATACAGGAATTAAACCTTCCACTCAAGAAGTTAGAGGAAAATATGACAAAATATATCCAAATAAGTAAAAAGAAAGAATAAGTACAATGAAATTAGTTGATAAATAAGAGCCAAACAAAAAATTAAAATGTAACCTTTACCAAATAAACCAAAAGCTGCTTTCCTGAAAACACCATTAAAATAGAAAAACAGGCCGAGTGCGGAGGTTTATGCTGGTAAATAGTCACTTGAGCCCCAGAAGTGGAGGTTGCAGTGAGCCAAGATCGCGCCACTGCACTCCAGTCTGGGAGACAGCCAGACCCTCTCTCAAAATAACAACCACCACCAAAATTGGTATGTTGAAACCTAATCCCAATGGGGTCTTTAGGAGGTGATTAAGTCATGAGGGTAGAGCACTCAGGAAGGGGATTAGTACCCTTATAAAAGAGGGATCCCAGCATTTTGGGAGTCCAGATTTTATTGTTATTTTTACTTCTTTTCCTTTTTTTTTTTTTTGCCTTCTGTAACTCATTTTTAAAAAAATTATTTTCATCTATATTTCAGGTTTTATAAAATAAAAAAAAGGAAAAATCTTCCTTTTTTTTTTTTTTATTTTGAGAGAGTCTCACTCTGTTGCCCAGGCTGGAGTGCAGTGGAGTGATCTTGGCTCACTGCAACCTCTGTCTCCCCGGTTCAAATGATTCTCCTGCCCCACCCTCCCGAGTAGCTGAGATTACAGGCATGTGTCACCACACCCAGCTAATTTTTTTTTTTTTTTTGTAGGGTTGGGGTTTCGCCACTTTAGCCAGGCTGGTTTCAAATTCCTGACCTCAGGTGATCCGCCTGTCTTGGCCTCCCAAAGTACTTGGATTACTGGCATGAGCCACCACGTCCAGCCTAACCTTTTTTCTAATAATTTTCATCAGCCTTTTTGTTCTCTATTATGGGAAAACTGACCAAGACCTAATTTACACGTTTAATTTTCATAATTTGGTACTCATTCAGTTGCAGTCTATTTTAACTGGGTTTGTTTGAAATGTGTTTTTCAGGCCGAGCGCGGTAGGTTATGCCTGTAATCCCAGCACTTTGGGAGGCTGAGGCAGGTGGATCACCTGAGGTCAGGAGTTCGAGAGCAGCCTGACCTACATGGTGAAACCCCATCTCTACTAAATACAAAAAATTAGCCGGGAGTGGTGGTGTTCTGTAATTCCAGCTACTTGGGAGGCTGAGGTAGGAGAATTGCTTGAACCTGGGAGGCAGAGGTTGCAGTGAGCAGAAATTGCGCCGTTGCATTCCAGCCTGGGCAACAAGAGTAAAACTCCATCTCAATAAATAAATAAATAAATAGAAATTTTTTTTTAAAATGTATTTTTCTCTCGAATTCTCAGATCGTTTCCTTTGAGCAGCAATGGAGCCCATGGCAGATTTCTGTTTCCCTGGAGCAAATCTTTGAGCAGGCTTCCTCTTTGTTGAGTGGTTTTGAGGGCAAGGCCAGGCATGCCTTTCCCTGGGGGCAGACCTGTGAAGAAGCTTCTTCCAAGGTGGGAGACTAACATTGTGGACCAGCCAGTTCTCTTAGCAAGCAAAGTGATATGAGTCAAAGCCATCCTTCCTACTGCTTCCTGTGAAAAATGGGGAAAGGCGTACTGGTGACAGGTTGGCCTTTCTTTCTTGTTAGTTCAGTGAAAAGTCCTTGAGTCTTGAGATATTGAGGTGAGATAGATCTTTATTTTCTAGAGTAAGTCAAAACTTATCCATTTTATATTTGCCTACGCCATGACTGCAGGGGGTTGGAAAGGCAGGTCATCAAATACCCATGCTTATGTTACCATCTTGGCTTTATCCTAGGAAGAATCTGCCTATCCTATGACGATCACACGGTGTTAAGTAGAAAAGTGAAAAAAGAGGATGTGCAATTGGAAAAACAGTAACTATAATTTATTTGTACTCTTTTTGTTGAAATATTTCATATATACTATAAAGTACACAAAATCTTAAATATATGGTCTGATTAATTTTTTACAAAGTGAACAGACCTGTGTAACCACCATCCAGGTGAAGAGACCTTTAAGAGTCCTGGCTGTTTCCTCTGTGGCTCTGGGAATCCAGCCATCAGACTGAAAGAATCTTGGCCTGGACTCCAATGATGACATTCCATGTAGAGAAAGAGGGTGGTACACACGGAGGAGCAGAGAGGAGCCAGACAGTGAGTGAAGCCTTCTTGGAACTTCTAGTTTAGCTTGGAGCTAAATGCAGCTGAGTGAGGGACCCAACCTTTGCTACCTGGAGCACAAAAACTGCTCAGCTGAGCCCTATTTGAATACCTGACCTACAGAATAATAAGAGGTGTATTCTTTTTCTTTGTATACATCATTTTATTCTGCTACCACCTGAAACTCAGAGAAAAGTTGCAAATGCAGTACAAAGAATTTTCTTTTTTTTTGAGACTGAGTCTCCCTCTGTCACCCAGGCTGGAATGCAGTGGCACAATCTCGGCTAGCTACAACCTCTGCCTCCCAGATTCAAGCAATTCTTCTGCCTCAGCCTCCCACGTAGCTGGAACTACAGGCAAGCACAATACCCAGCTAATTTTTTTTATTTTTAGTAGAGACAGGGTTTCACCATATTGGCCAGGCTGGTCTCAAACTCCTGACCTTGTGATCCACCCGCCTTGTCCTCCCAAAGTGTTGGGATTACAGGCATGAGCCACTGTGCCCAGCCCAATAAATTTTCTTTATATCATTTGAGAGTCAAGTTGCTAACTTGCCCCATAACTTGGAATATTTTATAAATTCATAACCACAGTACAACCATCAAAATCAGAAAATTAACACTTAAAATCGCCTTTACAGACAATGGATTCAGTAAGGAATCACCTGTTAAATTTACTTGTGACATTTCCTTAGACTTCTTCAGTACAGAACAATGCCTCAGTCTTTCCTGACCTCCAAGACCTGGTTATTTTTGAGAATTACTGGCAAGTTAATTTGTAGAATTCTCTTCAATTTGGATTTGTCTGAGTTCCAGTGTTGAATCCTTGTCAGGAAGTAATGCTCTGTTCTTCCTGTTTTATCCCATCAGAGGGCAGAGGACTTAGATTTGTTCCATTTAATTCTGATTACTTGATTAAGGTGATGTTTAACAGGTTTCTCCACTTTACAGTTACTTTTTTCCTTCATAATTAATAAGTATTGTGTAAAGTGGTACTTTGAAACTACATAAAGTTCCACCAAAATTCAGTTTATTAGTTTATATTCCAAGCAGTGTTTATTTTCTTGTTAAAATAGTCCCTAGTGGCCTGGAGCTCACACCTGTAATCCCAGCACTTTGAGAGGCTGAAGCAGGCGGATCACGAGGTTAGGAGTTTGAGACGAGCCTAACCAACATGGTGAAACACTATCTCTACTAAAAAATTACAAAAATTAGCTGGGCGTGGTGGCGGGCGCCTGTAATCCGAGCTGTGAAGGAGGCTGAGGCAGGAGAATCGCTTGAACCTGGAGGTGGAAGTTACAGTGAGTCGAGATCACGCCACCGCCCTCCAGTCTGGGCAACAGAGCGAGAATCCATCTCAAACTTTCTACAAATTGGCTTCTGTGTCCCTTTGACATGTCTCCACAATTTTTTAAGTATTTTCTTTCTCACTGGCACAATAAAATGTTTCAGGGTCATCTTGTACCCTCCCTGTACCACCCTGGAATCAACCATTTTTGTAAGGAGTCCTGATGACTTTTAGTGGAGAATGGTATTTAAGAGCCAACTTCTGGACACTTGGTGTACTCATTAGTACTGGGGAATTGCCATTCCAGGCCAGAATTAGGAAATGCATATATGTCATGTCTACATTTATTTTTATATACACCGAAATCCAGGGATTCACACTTGTATCTCTGACTGCAATATAACACAAAATGTTGATTCCAATTTCTTCCTTTCTATTATCTGTAACTCTCTTCTCTGACAGTGGGGGAACCTGGCACCCATCCATCATCATTAATATATTTTGCTGTTCAATTGATCTTCTGTTATGTAACCTTTCGCCGCCTCTGCCACATGTTTAGCTTGTTCAAGGAATAGCAATAAGGCCTGTATAGCAGGAGTGATGGGAACAAGAAGGACGGTGGTATAAGATAAAATCAGCATTATATTTTTCAACCTGAGGAAGCTGATTGAAAAAAAAAAAGATAAAAGCATTATATCACTAGTCTCCTAACAGTAAATCTTTGTTCTGATTCCAGAACAAAACAAAATAGGTATCATATAAATGTCAGTTAAATTTAACTTAAATGAAGGATGATTTTATTACAAGGACTTTGTCTTCATATATATGAATTTTTTTCCAGTATTTTGTCTTTTGAACTACTTTCATCTTATTCATTTTTGTATGCTTCATAATACACAGCAGTTACCTCATATAAATTAATTCAAATTTAAAACTTTAATTTAAAAACATAATAAATTTAAATTTGTTTGTAAAATCACAGTTGAATATTTTTATTTTCTAAATAGATATTGACTGAATTTTTTATAAAGGAAATAATGATTTGCAATATTTCAGAGGAAATGGGATTATTTTTATATATCTTAAAATTTTCTTTTTTAAGCAGTCTATTGTTTTAAATATGTAGCTTAGACTCTTAAAAATAACATTTCCTTCCCCTAAGTACCAATGTATTTACTTTTTCCTATTTGGCAAACATTGATCTGAAGCTTCCAAAGTTTACAACAGAACTAAAATCAACCTACACCATTCCCAAGAATTAAAATTAACACGGACTTTACTGCATTCATTGTTTTGGGTCTCTTTTCAGAACAATAGGGTCTAGTCAGGAAATGGAAATGCTCTAAGTCTTACAAACCGAGAGATTTAAATACGAGAATATGGCTCCGTAGGTGAGAGGGGAACTGAGAAGTTTCACTATTCCAGAAGACAGTGAGGCCACCCAGGTATTAGTAGGGGCAATGCAGTGGGGAGCTCTTCCCAGAGTCTAGAGGCCAGGGTGCAGCAGGGAACTAGCACCACAATTGGGACTGCCCAGTGGGTGCTAGGATCTGGGAGGGAAGGAATGTTCAGTAGGAGCTGGAGCCATGAAGGAGGCACAGTGACTGCTGGAGATACCACCTGAAGCAGCCTTTCTCCTACCTTCCAGTTTTTTGCCATTGCCTCCCATTTGGATGCACCTAAGCAGTTAGTAAGGAATCCTGGGAAATATCATTCTCTGTGATGCAGAACAGAGCACGGCAATAGAGAGAAAGGGAGATGAGA
The DNA here is from genome assembly GCF_049354715.1 of Callithrix jacchus. Taxonomy (NCBI): domain Eukaryota; kingdom Metazoa; phylum Chordata; class Mammalia; order Primates; family Cebidae; genus Callithrix; species Callithrix jacchus. The sequence continues at coordinate 41,165,734 of NC_133519.1, read as the reverse complement.
ACAAATGGCAAATGTGGCACATCAAGTTATTGTGTTCCTTAGCTTTCCGTACCCCCTGTATGATTAAGCAATGACTGGGACTGAAACTGGATACTAAGGACAAAAAAGAGAAAAAGTCAAAGGAGGCAACTAAAGAGAGAGGAATGTAAGAAAAAAAAGAGAAAGGAGAAAAAGAAATTTTAAAAGAAATTGAAATAGAATTTTGTCTGGAGGCTAACCATAACGGTTAAAAACAAAGTGAAAAACATACAAAATATACAAATAACCCTGGAGTACTGTAGGAGATAGCACATGCCGTAAAAACAAACCACTCATGGCATTTTTGCCATCCAAGTAACTTTTGCCTATCCAAATTTTCATGTCTGACATAGGGCATCCTCATTGTTTTTGAATCCTCCCATCTATGTCAAAATTATGAGGGTGCGGGGTGAGGAAGAAATGCTAACATCTGTTATCTATTTCAAACACCAGTCATGTGACATAGGTTAAATGGCCTTGTATCTATAGACAAATTATAAAGTAGGGAGCCCTGGAACAGATGGATAAACCTTGATATTTTTATATTGGAATGAGGGAAGGTAAAGGACCCTTTTGCAGCCTGCCACTTGAACCAGATTTTTCAAAATGGAGATAATTCATTTTCCGCCAGAGAAATACCACATGTGGTAGCAGTCCTTGGATTTAAAACTCACAGTTAGTTCCTGGATAAATAAAGCATCAATATCTTAGCTCATTCTAAGAATTTTATTTAGTTTCATTCAGTCTTTTCTCCGTTCCTAATCCTTAACAGCATTCTCAATATTGAAATTAAAAGTAGTTCGTTCTCTCAAAATATGGGTAATTCATGAACTATGACCTTATTTGCAAATAATATTTTATAAAATATGCTAATTTTGGAAAATTTGGAAATATAAAAAAAGCCCAAAGAAAATAAAATAAGTAGTAATTCCACCATAGTTAGCCACTATTAACATGTTGAAGTGCAACCTTCAAATTTCTTTTTTTTTTTTGACATGGTCCCTTATTTTAATAACAATCCATATACCATAATATCACCATGGAATGTAAATTCAGGTCAGACAAGAGAATTTCACAAGTGTAATGGCATTCTGTAGTGTATAAAAGTTTGTGTATAATGCCTGGTCAAACTAATTTGCTCATAGATCATTAATCAATTCCATTATAAGTAATTTATTTAGTTTAATGTTTACAATTATTATGGAGAAAGCAAATAATAAACACATTTTAAAAATACGTGCTTCTATTTTTTTTCTTTGTTTTTGTTCTTGTTGCCCAGGCTGGAGTGCAATGGTTAGATCTCAGCTCACCACAACCTCTGCCTCCCGGGTTCAAGTGAATCTCCTGCCTCAGCCTCCCAGGTAGCTGAACCATTTTTAAATGAACAATTCAGTAATATCAAGTACATTTAGATTATTGTGCAAGCATCATCACCACCTGTCTCTGGAATTTTTCATCTTCTCAATTTGAAACTGTACCAGTTAAACCATAACTCTCCATCCCCACTCCCTGCTATCCTCTGACAACCACTATTCTTCGTTCTGTCTCCATGAATTTGAATTGGGAATATAAAATGGTGCAGTCACTGTGGCAAACAGTATATAGGCTTCTAAGAAAATTAAACATAGACCTACCATATGATTCAACAATTCCACTTCTGGGTATATAACCCAAAGAATTAAACCCAGAAGACTCAAAAAGTTACTTATACACCTATGTTCAGAGCGGCATTATTCACATGAACCAAAAGGTGGAAGCCACCTAAATTTTCATTAACAGATAAATGGATAGGCAAAATGTCTATACATACAATGGAATATTATTCAGCCACAAGAAAGGAAATTCTGACACATGTTACAACATGGATAAACCTTGAGAACATTATGTTAAATGAAATAAGCCAGCCACAAAAGAGTATATGCTGTGTGCTTCTACTTATATGATGCACCTAGAGTAGTCAAATTCATGCAGACAGAACAAAGAATGGTGGCTGTCAGGGGATGGGGGACTGGGATAGAGAATTATGGTTTAACTGGTACAGAGTTTCAGATTGAGAAGATGAAAAATTCCAGAGCTAGATGGTGATGATGGTTGCACAATAATGTGAATGTACTTGATGTCACTGAACTATTCATTTAAAAATGATCCAAATGGCAAATTTTGTTGTGTGTATTTTACAAGTTTTCTTTTTAGGAAAGTCAAAATGCATGTTGGCATCTGTAGTGCAACTGCTGGAAGAATAGTAAAAGAATGTATAACCAGCAAGCTATTTGAGGTGAAAGATCAAATAAAAATTCATTTTTACATGTCTATGTATAATGCAATAAAAAGTTTTTAATAAAAATGTGTTCAGGTGAAAAAGATACCAAAAATGTTCACTAAAATAATAGTAAAAATTGTATTAGGGCATTAAGAGTGTATGAGATGGGCGGAAGGGGTGCAAAGGGGGGGAAAAGAGTGTTTGAGATTTGTTGGCCTCAGCTTTCTAACTTCTCTATACAATGGCTATTGGCTCATAATATACTGTTTTGTCATAAAATCACCTCTGTAATGTAAAAAATTATGCTTAAAAAAGTGATTTGCTATTTCAAGTAGAGATCAGATCTGAGCTGTTTGCAAGACAATTATTAAAAGAACCACTAATAGAAGTCATAGACCCTAACAATTTAGAAACTTTTCAAACAGAGTATCTCTGGTTTTCCTAATCATGGTTTGGCAAATGCTTCACTATAGCAAGTTGTGATTAGGCATTTTAGATAAAAAGTAGGTAATTCATCTGGATAATTTACTCATAATATGTTCACTTTCTGCAAAAGCTTAACCAATATCTGATCAGTACTTGGATGAAAATTAAGTCCACGCATAAACACATTAGCCACAAAATAACAGGTTCTTGTTTTGTCTAATATAAATTCTCTGTTAGTTTTCAGTTGTAGCACAAATAAATGTTCAGTTTGTTCTAGAACAAATTCTTCTCTGTAAAATGGAAACTGAAAATGGTCTGGGCACAATGGCTCATGCCTGTAATCCCAGCACTTTGGGAGGCCAAGGCAGGCGGATTGCTTGAGGTCAGGAGTTTGAGACTAGCCTGGTGAACATGATGAAATCCCATTACTACTAAAAATACAAAAGTTAGCCGGGCATGATGGTGTGTGCCTGTAATTCCAGCTACTCGGGAGGCTCAGGCAGGAGAATCACTTGAACCTGGGAGGCAAAGGTTGCAGTGAAACAAGATCGCATTACTGCACTCCAGCCTGGGTGACCCAGTGAGACTCTGTCTAAAAAAAAAGACTGAATGTGACAATAAGCCATTATAGATTATTTAAAGTATAGCATTTTATGGCCTTTTTTTCTCCCTCAATTTTCTTTTTAATTTTTTTATTTTTAACTTGTGTACACATAGTACGTGTATATATTTGTGGGACACATGAGATGTTTTGATATACGCATGCAATGTGAAATAATCACGTCATGTAGAATGAGGGTTCCACCCCCTCAAGCATTTATCCTTTGTGTTACAAACAATCCAATTACACTCTTTCGATATTTTCAAATATACAGCTAAATTATTATTGACCATAGTCGCCCTATTGTACAATCAAATAGCATGTCTTTTTCATTCTTTATTTTTTTGTATTCATTTCTCTCCTCGATCTAATCCCTTTCTCTTCTAACAATATGTTTTGACAAAGACAAAGTCTTCTTTTACTTGCCCAATCCAACAAAAGGATTGCTTATAATACAAAGCTGTGTAAATTATTGGAGAAAATGATAACTACTCAATAAATGATCTTGTGACAATTGGGTAATTCATATATTTTTAAAAACTACTAGATCTCTGCTACAAATCTTACACAAAAATCAGTTTCAGATGGATTAAATATTTCAATATGAAAGGTAAAATCTTAAAACATTTAGAAGAAAATATAGAAGAAAATTTTTATGACTTTGAAAGGGGCAGGTTTTCTTTTTTTTTTTTTTTTGAGATGGAGTTTCACTTGTTACCCAGGCTGGACTGCAATGGCGCGATCTCGGCTCACCACAACCTCTGCCTCCTGGATTCAGGCAATTCTCCTGCCTCAGCTTCCTGAGTAGCTGGGATTACAGGCATGCGCCACCATGCCCAGCTAATTTTTGTATTTTTAGTAGAGACGGGGTTTCACCAAGTTGACCAGGATGGTCTCGATCTCTTGACCTCGTGATTCACCCGCCTTGGCCTCCCAAAGTGCTGGGATTACAGGTGTGAGCCACCGCACCCGGCCCGGGCAGGTTTTCTTAAACAAGACATAAACACCATAAATCACAAAGGAAAATACTGATAAATTTGACTATATAAAAAATAAAGGCAGAGTGCAGTGGCTCATGTCTGTAATCTCAGCACTTTGGCAGGCTGAGGTGGGCAGATTGCTTGAGCTCAGGAGTTGGAGATCAGCCTGGGCAACATGGCAAAACCCCAACTTTACAAAAAATACAAAAATTAGCAGGGGGTAGTGGCATGTGCTTATAATCCCAGCTACTCAAGAGGCTAAGGAGGGAGAATGGCTTAAGCACAGGAAGCAGAGGTTAGAGTGAGCTGAGATGGTGCCATTGTACTCCAGCCCTAGGCAACAGAGCCAGACCTGTCTCAAAGAAATAAAAATAAAATAAAAACATCTATATGACAAAAGACACCATAAACAAAGTTAAAATACAAATGACAACCTCGGAGAAGATATATGCAACATGTGTGACTAATAAAAAAATTAGTCAAAATATTTCAAAACAAACCACCCAGTAGAAAATTAGACAAAAATACATGAGCCGCCAACTCATAAAAAAGGAAATTAAATGGTCAATAAAAAAGATGATCAACCTCACTAGTATAGTCATGTGCTCCATAAAAATGTTTTGGCCAGTGATGGACCACATATATGACAGTGGTCTCATAAGATTATAATGGAGCTGAAAAATCCTCATTGCCTATTGACATTATGGTTATCCTGACTTAGCCATGGAAATGTTGTAGCACAGTGCATCGGTTGTGGTGATGCTGGTTGGAAACACACCTACTGTGCTGCCAGTCCTATAAAAGTACAGCAAATGCAATGATGTACAGTACATAATACTTGATAATGATAATAAATGACTATATTACTGGTATATGTATTTATGATGCTTTGGATCATTATTTTACAGTGTACGTCTTCTACCTATTAAAGTAAAAAGTTAACTGTAAAACAGCCTCAGGCTGGTCCTTCAGGAGGTTTTTCAGAAGAAGGCATTGGAGATAACACCTCCATGCATGTCGTTACTCCTGAAGACCTTCCAGGGGACACAATATGAAGGTGGAAGGCAGAGATACTGGGGATCCTGACTCTGTGTAGGCCTGGGCTAATGTGCAAGTTTGCGTCTTAGTTTTTCACCAAAAAAGCTTAAAAAAATAAAATTAGAGAAAAGTTTTTAGAATAAGGACATAGAGAAAGACAATGGTTTTGGACAGCTGTACAACATGTTTGTGTTTTAAGCTAAGTGTCATTGTAAAGAGTCAAAAGTTTTAAAAATTTGTAAAGTAATGAAGTTATAGGAAGCTAAGGTTAGTTTATTATTAAAGAAAAAAATCTTAAACATAATGCAGCCTAAGTGTCCAGTGTTGATAAGGTCTACAGTGGTACACACAACAGTACTGTTGTGACCTTCACCTTCACTTCCCGCTCACTCCCTGACTCGTGCAGAACAACTCCCAGTCCTGCAAGCTCCATTCATGGTAAGTTCCCTATACAGGTGTGCCACTTTTAAATATTTTATACTGCACTTTTACTATACCTGTTCTGTGTTTAGATATATTTAGATACATAAATACTTACCATTGTGTCACAGTTGCTCCCAGTATTCAGTACACTAGCATGCTATACAGGGTTGTAGCCTAGGAGCAGTAGGCTATACCACATAGCCTAGGTTTGTAGTAGGCTATAACATCTATATTTGTGTAAGTACATTCCATGATGTTCACAGAACTACAAAATTGCCTAAAAATGAGTCTCTCAAAATGTATCCCCATTGTTAATTGATACATGTAATTAGGGAAATGGAAATTAAAGCAATAACAAATGAACACTCTCCAAATTGGATGGTCCAAGGAAACTTTCACTTAATACTCTGTTTTTGATCTACCTTGAAGTCCAAAAGTCTGTTGTTTCTTTCCCTTTATCTTTTTTTTTTTTTGAGCCGGAGTCTCACTCTGTCATCTAGGCTGGAGGGCAATGGCGAGATCTCAGCTCACTGCAACCTCTGCTTCCCAGGTTCAAGCAGTTCTCCTGCCTTGATCTCCTAAGTAGCTGGAATTACAGGTGCTTGCCACCATGCCTGGCTAATTTTTGTATTTTTAGTAGAGACAGGGTTTTACCATGTTGGCCAGGCTGGTCTCTAACTCCTGACCTCAAGTGATCCACCTGCCTTGGACTCCCAAAGTGCTGAGATTACAGGCATGAGCGCCACTGCACTTGACCCTCTTTATCTTTTACATTATACTTCTGGATTTATGACTTTAAAGTTTATATACATAGGTACATATTTTCTCTCACCTTAGTTTATTTGGGAAGAAGCAGCTGTGAAAGAACATTTAATCAGCGATTTTAACTAATCATTTAATTAAACTAATTTAGTAAATTATTTATGATTAATTTTTGCACCCAAATGAAACTCATTTTAAATGTAAAATTTATCTTTACTATAACCACAATATGCCTATAACCTATTAAAACATTTAATAAGTTCTCAATATCATCAGTATCATAATATCACAATTTAGTATTCAAATTTCCAATCATCTCATACATTTCTTAGAAAATTTTAGTAGTTGGTCCAAATCAGAATCTAAATAAGGTTTACATGTTGGAAGTGGTTGAGATATCTTTTAAATCTCTTTGAAACTATTGTTTTTCCCTTAATATCTCATTTTTCTTTTGCTAGTTTGTAGCGTTCTTGTTGTTTTTGAAAAAACAGAGCTATTTGTCTTTTAGAATTTTCCACATTCTGGATTTCATAGAATGAATGCATTCCTGTGGCATAGGTGGGATTTCCTCCATCCTCTATATATTTTTTTTTATTTAATAAAGTTTTATTTTTCCAAATGTACAGTTGGTTGGACCTATTCATGCGTCTTCACCAGCAGCTGGAGCATCTCCACCCTTGGTATTTCTGGTGTAAATTACTTGAGCTCTGTGCTTTGAAACCAGTTTGATAAGCCCTTTACTAAGGAGCTCCTGAAGGGCTGCCCTGGCAAGGGAGCCTCGAATCTTCAATCTCTCAGAGACCACAGCTGGAGTTATAAGTTTATAGTTGGGAACTTCCTTACAGAGTTTGTCATAGGTAGCTTTGTCAAACAAGACTAAGTTATTGAGCTTGTCCCGAACTTTGCCTTTGGACCACTTCTTCTTTTTGGCCTTGCCCCCGGATTTGTTCACTGGATCTTTGTCTTTCTTCTTCTTGTCTTCCTTGGGCAGCACTGCGAAGCTCGGAGAGGAGCAGAGAACACTACAACCGCGCTAAGATGTCGGACAAAAAGCCATCCTCTGTATTTTCTATAAACTAATAGTTGGATCTAGAAGATTGATAGGGTTCAGGTTCAGGTTCTTTTGGCTAGACATTACAGTTGCTTTGTGCTCTTTCATCAGGAGACATACAATGCCTGTTTTTCTCTCTTTTGTGATGTTAGCAGCAGTAGATGAGAATTAAACCCATTAATTTAACAACTTGAAAATGTATTTTCTCAGTTCTTCATTTATTATCTGGAATACTATAAAGAGAAACTTCTTTCACTTACTATTTGAATAACCAACAGTAATAGTTTATATTTAAAAAGCAGGATAAGTATATTTGATGTGTTTTTCAATCCATTGCAGTAAATATCCTTAATGATAATCAAGCATTTCCATCTTTGCCAGTGGGATCCCTTCAACTTAGCTTCTGTGTTCTTTTGACACAGCTCTAGCCATTCCCCAAAGACAAGATTTTCTAGCTTTGTCTTATATATTCCCAATCCCAATCTTGAAATCAGCCGTTTTTCAGAGAGTTCTTGTTCCTTTCAGTAAAAAATGCTATTTGGAGACCACAGGTAGGATGCTAGCAATGCTTATTGTTAACCAAGTCGGTCAATATATTTAGACCTATTCAGGACACAACTCTAGCTATTTTTAGTGAAATATTATATATACCAAAATCTATGTGTAATACAGATAGAATTCAATCTTTGAGTTTTCCCATACCCAGGTAACAGCCCTTTTCAGTTTTGCTTATCATTCCCTTACTTATTATATATGCTTAAATAATGTGTTTTTTTGAACTTTGTATAAATGGAATCATACTACAGATATGCTCTGTGACTTTTTTGATTGTTGTGTGTTTTTTGTCAATGTACTTGCCGACGTTAAAGCACTCATCCCACACTAAAAATATATCATAATTTATCTATTCTCTCGAAGTTACAAATTTGGGTCATTTCCAGTTTCTTGTTCCAGTGAACAAAACAATTATGAAAGTTTTGTGTATGGTTCTCTTGGTGCATATGTGCACGAGTTCCTTATTTGCTATAACTTAGAGGTGGAATTTCTGGGGTAAAGGGTTAATCTAGCTTTTGTCCCTTCAACGTCATGGAAACACCTTTGTCAAGGTTACAAAAGGCCTCTATAGTGCCAGATGAGCAATGTTCTGTTCTCATTATGCTTGGTTCCTCAACAGTACTCAATGAAGCTTTTCCCTCCTTGGTTCACATTCCACTACAGCGGTTCTCAGGCACCATACTCCTGACAGAGCTCCCATTCTAAAGACAGCTCTTCCTCAATCCATTTTGCCAGCTATCTTAATCCTCTCTATCCTACCTCTTAAAATCAGAGCTCCTTGGAAGTCCTTCCTGAGGGCTTTCTTTTCTCAACTTTATCCACACTTTCTCTAGGATAACACATAATTTCCATGGCTTTAAATACCATTTGTTTGTTTTAGACCCTAATTCTATTGACCCTCAGCTTTCTTCTCTGAACTCTATTTGTGTAATTAACTGCTCAGATGACTAGAGTCAATTAAACTTAACATGTTTAAAATGGAATTTTAACATACATCCAGTGCTTACTCCAGTCTCCTATTAAATAGCATTATTATGCTCTCAGCTACTAAAGCCTGTAGCCTGGGACTAACTCCGGGTGCCTTCCTTTCCTTCACCACTACCCAGTCACTTCTTCATTAGGTCCTGTTGGCTTTACCTCTAAAACATATCCTGAATCTGAATGTCTCTCCACTTTGATTGCCACCAACATAGATGTAGCTCAAGCTATTATCTTTCATCTGAGCTTTGACAAGAATACCATAACAGATCCTTCCACTTTTATTTTTGTTAGCCTTCAATCCAATCTTTCTGTAGTGACTAAAATGAAGTTTCCATTTATCGATCAAACTCTCCCTTCCTTAAAGATTTCTGGCCAGGCACAGTGGTTCACACCTGTAATCCTAGCACTTTGGGAGGCCAAGGTGGGTGGATCACCTGAGGTCAGGAGTTCGAGACCAGCCTGGCCAACATGGTGAAACCCAGTCTCTACTAAAAATGCAAAAATTATCCAGGCATGGTGGTGGGTGCCTGTAATCCCAGCTACCAGGAAGGCTGAGGCAGAAGAATTGCTTGAGCCTGGAGCGGCAGAGGTTACAGCGAGCCAAGATCATGCCATTTCACTTCAGCCTCAGCAAAAGAGTGAGACTCCTTCTCAAAAAAAAAAAAAAAAACAAGTTCCAATAGTTTCCCAGACTCTTATCTATGCTTTTGCAAAAGTCCATAAGTTGGTGAAAAAATTAATTTAGTGGATATTGATTAGTATTTTTAAATGAATAGAAAATATCATAGGCATTACACATCGTAAAGGTAAGATTTCTATGTAAACATTTTGTTTTACTTGAGTACTGGGTAGACATAAAATATATTTCCTACTATTAGCCACGGTCAAACCTGTTTGAGAAAAGCTGCTCTACGTTATCTGTCCCCATCTGCCTTTCTAACGTCACTTCGTGCCACCTGTCCCAGGGTCTGAAGCTGTGGCCGTGTAGGGCTACTGTCAGTCCTTCCATAACATTGCAAGCCCTTTGCCTTGCAAGGCATTTGTGCTTGCACTGCCTCTGCCTGGATTCCTCCTCCTGCCAGGTTCCCATGGATGGCTTCTTTTCATCTTCAAGGTCTCAATGAAAACTTCCCAACCCAGAGAGAACTTCTCTGACCATCCTATTTATTTAGTTCCCCTCTGTTATTTTCTGTCTCAGTAACTTTTCTATTTCCTTCGAAACACTAATCACATTTGTAAAAATATATTTGAAAAAGATGTTTTAGTCTGCGTCCTTCATTAGAACATAAACTCCATGGGAGTGGAAGCCTTGCCAGTCTTTTTGCTGCGTTTACCCCAGCATCTTGAAAACTCAATTCTATTTGGGTTACTTAAAAACTTGACACTTGTAAGTAAGATCCACTATCACGTTCTGAGAGGTGCCAGAGTCAACAACTGATTATTGTTTGTGAAATATTCATCGGCCTTGGCAGGAGATGTGTTTTGTGGTAATAGAGGTGAATTTCCTTAATAAATTCCCATCTGGTTCAATTTATCTTGTTACGTTGCTTCCTTAATTGGAGGATGTTTGATGGTAGCTTCTGAAATGATATTACTGCCTTGTTTAAAATTCCATCTAAGTTTTTAGCCTGGCCACACAGCATTGATCAAAAGTTCAGTCTTCAGGAAATGAAGCAATCCTTTTTCTTGGCTTGGAGTCCACCTGAACAGCCACTAAGGGTCTCTTTGTTCGGTTGGGTACGTCCAGCTTTATGAATGAATAGCCCCTTCACTAAGAAACAATAGCAGAGATCCGGGCCACTAACTAGTTGAGAAATGTTAATCTCCTTGAAGGTAATTATTTCCAGAAGTGTAGCAACTATTAGAATGTTTAGGTTCCTACTGTTTGATAGAAATTTAACAAACAAATTTAAAATGTTTTATAAACCATTTAAAGGTTTTATTTTCTGCTGCAAACTCCTTACTGTCAAAAAATCATGGTTTCATACTGAAATTCTGAGGTTATAAACATTTTAATGAAATTATTATGAACTTACAATTTAGAATCTAAGAGCCTGATTTTATTCATAAGTTTAATTCAGTTTCAACCCTTAAATCAAGCGTGGGGGACTGATTCATTGATCAAATGTGTAGTTTATTGTTAATGCCTTTACCTCACCAACTGAAGTAATGCATAAAACTTACAAGGAGAGACTGCTGTGACCTTCAGATGTTTACTGCAAGAAGTTAAACATTAGACTTTGAGCAGGGGTTGATCAACAGTCTATTTCTAACAGCGTACTGACAAATGCAACCTTATTCCATGTCTTCCTAAAAACCACCAGCTAGTTACTGTAATTGTAAGCTATCCTGTAACTTCATGGCAAAAAAATAAAAAATAAAAAAATAAGCACGCCTTGTCCCAATGTTCTTAGAAACCACAGAGTCCTTAAAAACCAAAAATAAACTTTAGAATGAGAAAAATAACTTTTAAACTTTTATCTTTTTTCCAAAAGTACAGTTTCAAGTTAAGTAAAGTGAGAGTCCTCCTAACACCTTCTTGTGAACTGAAACATTTCTTACCAAGTAAGAGTGCTCTCGGAATGAACCATGACGAATTTAGCCCATATCTGAAAAATACCACAGCCATTCTGCATTGTTTGATCTTATTTACTTTCTTGTTAGAAGGAACTTCCTAGGAGCATTGAGCCGCCCTATCTGTCTTAGGCTCTGCACCTTGGTTTATAGGCTACAGCTGTGTATGGGAGGACTTAGGTTGAGTTCTGAATGCTAAAAAGGTAAGTGATAGGTTTATCTAAAATAAGCCATTTGAAAATACTATTCATATTTTATAGTGTCTTAAATTCATCCCAGCCCATTTTAAGGCAAAATTTCTAAGAAGATGGATTTAATGTTTAAAACCCCTAAGACCTCAGATTAAAAAAAAAAGAACAAAAACTCCCAGCAGCTTCTCATTTTTAATTTAATCTTGCTATCATTTAGCCAAACTCTTATATGGGATGGACTCTTCATTCCTCTGCTGTAACTATCAATTTTCAATTAAAGATGTGAACTACTTTGGGTTCCTCAGTTCATCTTCAGTTTCTCTGGTGATAAGCAAAGTACATTTGTTGAGCTAACCTGGCTGTCACAGGACAGCCTTCACTCTCTCATGAGCTATGCAGTGTCTCATATTATATCACAGTGACATTAGGCAGAAGTAGCCTCCAAGAATAGATTTCCTGACAGGTAATATTTCAGTTTGACATTTCCACTTGCATTATCTAATTACAAAATTTAATTTTTAAAATTACATAAGCAAATCAAATGTAAGGGAAAGAAAGAAAAATGTTTCTGTGAGAACTAAGTTGAATGCCTTGGAACCACTTGATTAATTAAATCACTTAAACTTGTTTAGTTTTCAAATTAGATGTGAGTGACACAATATTAAAAATAACTGATATAAAAAAGTCTGAAAACAAATGCCTCAAGCATAGTGGGGTAACCACCTCCTGGCTACAACAGTTAATGCTATAGGCATCAGGTAGCTCAGATAGGTGGAGGTTGTTAAGAAAGCATACTTTAGTGTTGACTTCAGCCGTTTTTATAATATTCTTATGTAAAAGTAGATCATGGGCCGGATGCAGTGGCTCATGCCTGTAATCCCAGCACTTTGGGAGGCCCAGGCAGGTGAATCACTTGAGCTCAGGAGTTCAAGACCAGCCAGGCCAACATAGTGAAACCCTGTCTCTACTACAAATACAAAAATTAGCCAGATGTGGTAGCATACATCTGTAGTTCCAGCTACTCAGGAGGCTGAGGCACAAGAATCGCTTGAGCCTGGGAGGTGGAGGTTGAAGTGAGTCAAGATTGTACCATTGCACTCCAGTGTGGGCGACAGAGCAAGACTCCATCCCAAAAAAAACATATAAAGAATACATGGGTATGATAAAGTGTGCCAAAGAAATGCAGTTGAACAAACAAAAAAAGAAGGGTTAATAAATAACTTAACAATAATAATAAAAGCGGCAACAGAGCATCCCAAAGAAAATGCCCTTTCATTTACGATTGTAAACAACTCAGTCTGCATTTTTAGTTACAAGCAACAGAAACTGACTCTGGTTATTTAAGCAGTTTTTAAAGATAAGTTTATTTAAAAGATATTGGGTTAAAAAGCGTGAATTTTAGGGTATGTAAATCTCTTCTCTTTAATAAAGCTGTTAAAGAAGAAAAGGATACTGGGTAGCTAACAGAAGAGTGGAGGACTGGCTTGAGGCTATGTTCCCTGGAATAACACGGAAGGCCATGATACAGAACTGGCTGAAGAGGAACTTGCTGCTGCTGGCTCTGTCCTCCCCACTACTGGGGGGCACACCGTTGGCCTTGCTGCCTAGGACTGACTTTACAGAGCTTCATACTGCTGCCTAGCACCAAAGCTATTTCCTGGGTGAGAATCTTTCTGAAATAAAATCTCACTTGCTTATGCTCTAGCTACAAAGGACTCCAGGGAACTGAGTTTCTAGGCTTGTATCTTGGGAAAGAAGAATTCCTAAGAACAGAGATGTCCTAAAAATAGCAAGAGTGATCAAAAGATGCTGGACAGCCTAAAAACATACGAAATAGCTATATCAACAGCTTACAATTTGCAGTGGACTTATCTATGATCAGTCAAGTTATCCTAATCCAGGACTTATGATATCAGAGCTCTAGAATTTCACAACCAGTGTGTGGCACATCAAATCTCTGATTTCTCCAAAAGAATACAGTAAGATCTATGGTGACTGTATATACAGTCAGCCCTCTGTGTCCGCAAAGGATTCGATAGCGTATGGAGTACGTCAGGAATATACTACGCAATTTTATGTAAGGGGCTTGGGCATCCACAGTTTTTTGGTATCTGCAGGGGTCCTAGAACAAATCCCTCCACAGATATGGAAGGCCTACTGTGTTTCTTCTAGCGGTCAAGGGAATGATCTCTGGAAGCAGATCTTCTGGATTCAAATCCCAGTTTTGGTCCTTATTTGCAGTGTTACCTTGGGCATATTTACGTAATCTGTTTCTTGAACTGTAAACTGGGAATAAGAACTGTAAACTGTAAACTGGTAACCCACATTGCATGTTTTAAATGAGTCAATGTATGCAGAGCTTTTGAAACAGTGCTTGACTGAATCAGAGTGAGCTATTATCATGGGTAATGAGTAAGTACTACAAGCAAACCAGAACGTAGGAAACCCATGAGCTATAAAATATGTGCAAAGCGCATAGATGGAGGCTCAGAGGTGAATGAGGTGTGACCCTTGCACTCGAGGCACTGGAAAGAAAATGTGGAAGATAAACACATAAATTGTGATATAAGATGGATGGCAATAAGTGCACAATATTGGTACACACAAATTTTTATGTAACTATTAAAAATGAATTTAATAGTTACATTAAATATTATGCAATTATATTAAATATTATGTAACTATTAAGGTGAGATTCTTTTCTGCAACACCTTGTGAAACACTTTGAAGTCTGTCAGGTTTTAACTATGCCTTAAATAAAGAGTGAAAATTTGATGGGCAGATATTGCAGGGAGGAAGGGAAAGAGGGCAATCCAAACAGGAATAGAGCACTTTAATAAAAAAGCTCAGAGGTAAGAAATTATATGAAAGCAGTCACATATGTTCTTATGAGATAAAGAAAGGTTAGTAGGACACAAGGCTAGAAAAGGAACATGGACCAAATTGTGGGGTGCTTTAAATGCTAGTTGGGGGAGAGGCACTGATAATGAATGTAATGAAATCTTTTTTTTTTTTTTTGAGGTGGAGTCTCGCTCTGTCACCAGGCCAGAGTGCAGTGGTATGATCTCGGCTTACTACAATCTCTGCCTCCCGAGTTCAAGCAATTCTCCTTCCTCAGCCTCCCAAGTAACTGGGATTATAGACGCACACCACCACACCCAGCTAATTATGTTTTTTTTTTTTTTAGTAGAGATGGGGTTTCACCATGTTGGCCAGGTTGGTCTCGATCTCCTGACCTCGTGATCCAACTGCCTCAGCCTCCCAAAGTGCTGGGATTACAGGCATGAGCCACCATACCCGGCCATGTAATGAAATCTTAATCATTTTGTGGCTGGGGAGTGTCAACCCATCTTAAATCATTCTATTCCAAACCATTCCATTTTTTTCTAGTCCATAGTTACCCTCCATTTCTAAGCTCTTTGGAAAGATTAACTTTTCAAGTTGGCAAGATGAAATGAATTACATTTACAAGACAAATTGGAACCTACTTTGAACTGGCCTTGAGTGGAGTTTTAGAATTCCCCACAACTATATTCTTCCCTGAGCTGCCTAAAGGTGATTTCTATTATCTCAACAGGCAAAAGCTAGTTGAAACTATTCAGTGATTCAAGTTTTTCAGCATTTATGAGGCAAAGATATGACCACTTTTCTCATTCACCTCTCTACAAGCACATTTTTTCCTCTTACTCACCCTCTTTAAGATCAAAGAGAATGGTATGGAGAAATCAAGTTTAAGTTATGCAGTTCCTTATCTAAAATAAAGTGTTTTCCCTTTTCTTAGTATTAGGTATGTTCCCCATAGGAACAAATCCATAGAAAAAAGATGGGTTAGTGACTCCCTTGAATAGCACTTGTTCACTTATGTTCCCCTGGGCCTTAAGTCCCTGGTACAGTCCAGGGCTGGCCAGAGTCCCTAGTCAGTCAGGGCTCCAGCATCTCTCATCCAGCAGTAATTCCTTCCTTCATGTGACGGGCCTTCCAAACCTGCAACCCATGAATTGACCTATGAAACATGTTCATCAACAATACACATTTATGGCTTAGACTTTTAAAACATATAAAATGAAAGTAAGCTAAAGAGTATTCCAAAAGAAACAGGATTTGAAATTCTTAGTAATAGGGAATATGCTTTTGTTAAAACCTCAGCATGACTGTGCTTTTAAAAGTCCATGCTTTGTAAATTTGGGTCTATGACTCAAAACCAAATAGGGGCTGGCACAGCGACTCACACCTGAAATCCCAGCACACAAAAAAAAAAAAAAAAAAAAAAAAAAAAACCCAAAATGGGAAACTCACTTGTTCTACCAAACACCTGATTGCTTTACTAGTACATACAACATAAATGATTAGGTTTGTTTGTTTGTTTGTTTGTTTTTGAGACAGAATCTTACTCTGTCGCCCAGGCTGGAGTGCAGTGGCACAATCTCAGCTCACTGCAACATCTGCCTCCTGGATCAAGTGATTCTCCTGCCTCAGCCTCCCAAGTAGCTGAGATTACAGATGTGCACCACTACGCCCGGCTAATTTTTGTATTTTTAGTAGAGTTAGGGTTTCTCTATGTTGGTCCGGCTGGTCTTGAACTCTCAACTCAGGTGATCCGCCCACCTCAGCCTCCCAGAGTGCTGGGATTAAGCGTGAGCCACTGAACCTGGCCCAATGTCTGCTTTTTTTTTTTTTTAATTTAGACCATTCACATTTAAAGTTACTTTGACATAATTAACATTTACCATATTGTAAATGATTTCTATTAATACAGAGGTTGCACTTATACTTTGTTTCCTTTTTCCCTCTTTTTCTTTCTCTTCTAGTGTTTTTTTTTTTCTTTTCTTGAGACAGAGTCTTATTCAGTCACCCAGGCTGGAGTGCAGTGGCATGATCTCCCGTCACTGAAACCTCTGCCTCATGGGTTCAAGTGATTCTCATGCCTCAGCCTCCTGAATAACTGGGATTACAGGCATGCACCGCCACACCTGGCTAATTTTTTTATTTTTACGAATTTTTGCAAATTTTGGGAGGCCAAGGCAGGCAGATCACTTGAGGTCAGGAATTTGAGACCAGTCTGGCCAACATAGTCAAACTCCATCTCTATTAAAAATACAAAAATTAGCCAGGTGTGGTGGCTGGTGCCTGCAATCCCAGCTACTCGGGAGGCTAAGGCAGGAGAATCACTTGAATCTAGGCGGCAGACGTTGTAGTGAGCTGAGGTCATGCCACTGCACTCCAGTCTGGGCCAAAGAGCGAGATTTCATCTCAAAAAAAAAAGCTTGGGTATTTATTGTCACATATAACTGAGGAGTCCAGACGTCGTTCCAAGCTTCAGACGTAGTTGGATCAGAAGTATGACTTTTCTTCTTTCTGACCTTATTTATGCTGTCTGCTCTCTTTGTACCCAGGTTGGCTTCCATCATAGTTACAAGAGGGCTCTCAGCAATAGGACTACTTGTTGGAAAATAATCTTATGATTTCATTGTAGGTTTAATAAATTGTTTTGCTTTCCTCCAAAATCTAGCACACACTATACATTACACAAAGGCAAGGTCTTTGGCAATGGTTCTTCAAAGTATCAAAGTGCTGATGTGTCAACTTTCTGTTAATGGGCAAGGGGTAAGGGTTAAGGCATCATGGGTGCTGTGGATGTCCTCATTGTCCAAGCCTATATGGTCTCTTCAAGCTGGAAAACTCTGCTTGTCATATGTCAGGGTAGCACCCAGACCTTAGCTTAATTGGGAACCCTGCACACAGAGCTAAGCCTTCTTTTGTTGCCAGAGTTCCTCCATTATTGGTTATTTTTAAGGGATTTGGAAAATGAAGCCAAGGACATAGTAAAATATTGAGACTGATTTCTTTTTTTTTTTTTAATAAAGACAGCTTTTTTTTTTTTTTTTTTGCTTTTGAGTAGTTTGAGTTCGTTATATGTTTTGTGTATTAACTCTTTGCCTCTTGCATAGTTTGCAAATGCTTTCTTCCATTTTTCTGGATTGTTTCTTCATGCTACTGATTTCTTCCTCTGCTTTGCAGAAGCCTTTACATTTAGTGTAATTGCACTTTGTCTATTTTTGCTTTTGTTGCTTCTGCTTTTGATGTCTATTTGAAAATCCCTTGTCCTAACCAACTTCATGAAGTATTTATCCTCTTTTTTCTTCCCTGGTAGTTTTGTAGTTTCAGGTCCTACATTTAAATCTTTATTTTGAGTAGATTTTTATATATGGTAAGATAATGATCTAGATTTATTCTTGTACATGTGGGTATTGTGTTTTCCTAGCACAGTTTGTTGAAGAGACTGTCCTTCCTGAAGGTGTCTTCTTGGTGCCTTTGTTAACAATTAGTAGACAGTAAATGCGTGAATTTATTTCTGAGTTCTCTATTCTGTTTCATTTGTCTATGATTGAGACTGATTTCTGTGGACATTGAGGAAGCCTAAAACACATGGTGAAAAGAAAAACATTTTAGTGTATCATTTTCTATTTATTATATTTTAATATGCAGGATTGTTTCATTTTTAGTCCAATCACTAGGTTGATGAGTTAATTTGTGTAATTGCTGAAGCAGCACTAAAGACATTTTCTCTAAGGTCTAGCCTGTATTTCTTTGGTGTGAGGGTGCATATGCATGTGCAGACTGTATGTGTGGTGGGTAGATGGGTATCAGGGAAGCGAGAATTTGATTCTGCTTCTGAGCTAAGTGGCAGGTAACATAAACTAAGCACAATAATGTGCCGACCACAGTTTTAAGCTCTTTACATACATTATCTTGCATATGTATATCTTTACATACATTATCTTCTATTATTCCCATTCACAGAGGGAGAAACTGAAGTTCAAAAAGGCAAACAAATTTCTTGAGGTTGCATAGCTAGAAAGGGGTTGAGCTGGCTCTGCATCCATACGATCTGTCTCCAAAGCCTGAGGACTAAACTACTAGCTTGGAGTGCCTTCCATAGTTTTTTCCTGTGAAGTGTACTGTCTGATGTCCCTTAGTAATATAACAAAAGATGTCTCATAGCTCCAGAAGTGCCCTCTGAAAAGCCTTTTCTCTGGGAATTCCATAGACTTATGGTTCAGCATCAAGAATAGAAGTGTTTGTCCAAGACTTTTCTTTGCAGGAAAACATTTCCTTTCCTCTGGTATAATGACTCTCTTTGCTTTTCATATAGTTCAACAGGTTTTAAAACTTACACAAAGAGCACTAGTTGATTCTCTAAAATATATTTTTCTCATTATGAAGGAAATACATGCCAATTGAAAACTTCTTAAAGAAAGAAAACATAGAAATATATAAAGAACCACATAAAAATCTCCTAAAACTCCAAAAATAACTGTTAACATTTTTGTGCATTTTCATTTAGGATATATAGCTTCATAGTGTGTTTTTTTCATGTGTGGTTATGTGATGAACATCTTCCCATAATTTTCAAGGACAACATCTGTGTATATCTTAAGCAACATTGTATTTCCAAGGCCTAGCACAGTACCTGGCATATAACAATTAGCAACTAATTGCTAATATCTAATTATTTTATTTAATAAATCTTTGTTGAATGAATGAGTGACATATGTTCTTCCAAAACATTTTAGAAAGCCACATAACAATGAATTTATGAAAAAAAAAGTAACTGTCAAAACACATTAAGATAGTGCATAACTCATTTTCAGAAGTTTCTCCAGAGTGAAAGGCAAAGTAGTAACATAGAAAGAGCACTGGGGCAGGAGTCAGGCAGGCAGCCTCTAGCTTAGAGCAGCCATTGTAGGTGTAAAAATGCAGGTTTCATTTTACTTCCTAACACTGTGGTTTCTTCATTAGTACTATCAAAGTGTTGCCTGAACTCTGCTAAGATTCCCTTTGATTTTCATACCATGTTTTTTTTTTTTTTTGGAGACAGGGTCTCACTCTGTCACCTAGGCTAGAGTGCAGTAGTGCAATCATGGTTCATTGCTGCCTTTACCTCCAGGGCTCAAGCTATCCTCCCACATCCGCCTCCTGAGCAGCCACACTAATTTTTTTGTATTTGTAGAGATGAAGTTTTGCCATGTTGCCTACAGTGGTCTCAAACTCCCGAGCTCAAGCGATCTGTCCACTTTGGCCTCCCAAAGTGCTGGGACTACCTTGCCCAGTCCAAGTATGTCCTTTTTCAGTCTTTGAAAGAGTGGCCCCATTTTTTTAAAAAGATGCAGAAGTAGTATATAAATATATTTTATTTTAAAACTTTTAAGTAACACAGACTTATATAGGGTAAAACACGAAATTCCTCTTTTAAAACCACCCCCTTCCCAATACCACTCTCCTCAAAGACTACAACTGGTACGGTTTGGTATCTGTACGTTCTTCCATCCTTTTTCTATGCTTGAATGTACATCCAAATACAAAGGTGTAATTGAAAAGCAACACAAATGGAATTATATTATATGTATTATTCTGAGAATTGCTTTTCTCCTTCTCCTTTTCTACAATGTGCTTTTGGGGTCCTTTCTGTGTCAGGGCACCTAGATTGACTTCATTTTGACAATATGTCATTCTAGCACTAGCACTAGTGGAATCATTGGTTATTTAATGATTCTACTAGTGCTAAAATGAGTTATTTCCAGTTTTACACCATTATAAGCAATGCTACAACAAATACCCTTGTATTGCATAGCATAGTGGTTAAGAGCAGGGGCGTTGGGATCAGACTCCCTGCATTCAAATCCTGTCTCCACCTCTTCACAGCTGTTACTTAACCTGTCCCTGCCTCAGCTTCCTCATCAATAAAATGGGGACTGCCAGGCTGTTTTTAGAGATAAACCAGCCAGCGTATGTGAAGTTCTTGAACTGCGCCTAGCCCATAGTAAGTGCTAAATGCTATTATCAATATTATTATAACTATTATAAATAAAATTTTTTGTGTGCATGTGCAGCATTTCTGGGGAACTTATATCTAGAGATGAAATTGCCGGGTTGAAGTTATGCACACTTAAAATTTTGAAAGGTTTTCTTTTTTTTTTTTTTCAATCACATTTCCTTCCTATAAGACTATTTCTGCTTTGCTCCCGTCGATGTCCAAAGGAAGCCAAACGTGGGCGGGCAGAGAGCTTCATCCCATTAGGAATGGCAGCCCCATCTATGAAAGAAAGGCAGGTCTGCTGGGGAGCCCGGGATGAGTACTGGAAGTGTTTAGATGAGAACACAGACAATGCTTCTCAATGCAAGAAGTTAAGAAGCTCTTTAGAATGGAGTTGTCCCCAACAGTGGATAAAATATTTCGATAAAAGAAGAGACTACTTAAAATTCAAAGAAAAATTTGAAGCGGGGGAACTCCAGTCTTCAAAAACAACTGCAAAATCCTAGGCTGTTCATAAAGATTGAAAGTATTCTTTCTGGACATTAAAAAAAGCTCTACTGACTATGGGACAGTAGTAGCTTGAATCATAGTGAACATCAACTTATTCCCTGTATATGACTCTTGATAATTAAGATTATCAAGAACCAGATCTGCAAAAAATTGAAATAAAATGGTATTTATAATTAAAAAAAAAAGACTATTTCTATCAACAGTGGTTTAGAGTGTCTGTTGTCTTCTACTCTTGATACCCTAGTTATTATAAATTTTAAGTGCCTGCTCCATTATTAGACATCTATGCACTTTTCAAATTGTAAGCTAATTAGCTGATGTTATCCTTAGTGTCTTTTCCTATCAAAATTGAAACCTAAGACTTCTGATAATTAAGACAAGTTTGGGCCATTGGCTTTTCAACGGGGTAGTTTCAGTCAGAAGTTTTAGGTTGTGTCTTGTCCATACCCACTACTGCCTCTCCTCAGTGGAGCTCATGTGCCCTTAAACATGTATGGTGATTCTTTCTTTTTTGTGTGGTTTATGTAAAATGAAATTAAAATCATGACTTACCTCCCAAAGAGCTGAAAACACAAGCAGAACACAAAACAAGTATCAGGGGTTAGCACACATTATGAAATGTTCAAGATTTAGCAGAACATCACATTTGAGGCTAAAGAAGCCTTAGATGTTGTGGAAATGTGTCTGAGCTTGCCCTTTAGCAAAGTGCTGTGCTGTTGGCTTCTGAGCCAGGACTTGAGCTAAGCTTGGCTGAAGGAATGCTTCAGGCTCCACCCAGCCCTTTGGGATTGGGAGCCCTTCAATAGCCCAAAAGCTCTCTAGTGCCCTCCTTTGGCCAAAATAAGGAGGTACAGGCTTCAAAGAGCTGTTCTATTTCACTGTCATTCATAGTATTTGTTTACAACGTTTTTTATTTGTTTGTTTTAGGTTTTATTTTTTTAGTTTACAACGTTAATGTCAAAGAGTTGAGAAGGAAAAAAATTCATGTTCTAAAAGGAAAAAGTTATTTGTGAATAAATTGCTGACTGGAATGTTCATTAATACTTATTTTTTTCAACTGAGGAGAACAAAAGGAAAAATAAATACAACTACATTACACAGCATCCTGGTGCACACCTCCAAAATAATGTAAACCAAATCTCCACCATATAAAACTTCCAAAATTCCTAAATCCACAGTGTACTCATTTATTGTTTTCTAACCAATGTTGGCCTTAAATTCTTACATAAAGAAATATGAAAATAATGTTAGCATTAAAGACTTCCTAAAATTATGTTATTACTAATTAATCTATGTTCTTTATATCTGAACTGTACTCTGGGAATGACTTGGTGATGGAAAAAAACTTTCCTTATTTTGCAGCTGTGAAAGTCCAAGATTTTCCTTTTGACCTCCTTCAGGTCTGTACTCAAATGTCATCTTATGGGTGAGACCCTCCCTCCATGCTCCATACGGAAATTGTATCCCAGCCCTACTCTCCAAAATTTCCTCATCCCTGCTCTACCCTATCTGTCTCTATACTTTTTATCATTCTCCATAACGCCTATTATATAATGTACCATACATTTTACTTTTAAAAAGTGAGATATAGGCCAGGCACAGTGGGTCACACCTGTAATCCCAGCACTTTGGGAAGCTGAGGTGGGTGGATCATGAGGTCAGGATATCGAGAACATCCTGGCTAACACGGTGAAACCCTGTCTGTACTAAAAATATAAAAAATTAGCTGGGCGTGCTGGCATGCAGCTGTAGTCCCAGCTACTTGGGAGGCTGAGGCAGGAGAAACATTTAAAACTGGGAGGCAGAGGTTGCAGTGAGCAAAGATCATGCCACTGCACTCCAGCCTGGGTGACAGAGCAAGACTCCATCTCAAAAAAAAAAATTGAGATATAATTCACATACCATACAATTCACCCATTTAAGCATACAATTCAATGGTTTCAGTTCTCAGAGTTGAGTAGTCATCATCACAATCAATTATAATATATTCTCATGGCCCCAGAAAGAAAGCCTGGGCCCATTAGCAGTCGGCTCCCATTTCTTTTCAAACTCGCCCCTCTTCCCTGGCACCTCCACACCCCTAGCCTTAGGCAGCCACTCATGTACTTTCTGTCTCTATTGATTTGCCTATTCTGGACATTTTATGTAGATGGAAACATGTGGGTTTTTGTGA
This sequence comes from Callithrix jacchus, assembly GCF_049354715.1. NCBI lineage: Eukaryota > Metazoa > Chordata > Mammalia > Primates > Cebidae > Callithrix > Callithrix jacchus. The sequence continues at coordinate 41,142,376 of NC_133519.1, read as the reverse complement.
CCATCTTCTGTCATTTAGCATGTTTCCAAGGTTCATCCATGTTGTATCATGTATAAGCAGTACTTGTATTCCTTTTTAAATAGCCAAATAGTATTCTATTTTATGGCCATACCACATTTTATTTCTCTGTTTACCAGTTTATTGACATTTGAGTTCTCCCCACTTTTTGGCTATTATAAATAATTCTACTATGGACACAAATGTACACGTTTTCAGGTAGATGTATTTTTATTTTCTTGACAATTTCACTTTAAAAATCATGTTTACTGTCTGTCTCCAGCACCAGCACCAAATACCATGCCAGCACAAAATAGGTGCTCAATACATATCTGTAAAATAAATGAGCTATTCTCTCTCATCTGCAGAAGCTCGAGCCTGTTGCCAATGGGATCCTTTTTTTTACAAGCCTACTTTCTTCATGGTGAACCAGGAAGAAAATAAGTTTTCATAAGAATTGTTTGGGGGTAGAAAATAGTGACTTCTAATTTTAAAATAAGCATTTGTAACTCAGATCATTCGTATGTGGAAACAGCCTGTGGATTTAATCCAGAGCTCTCCCAGACAGCTCAACCCATAGATAATAGCATACAAATATTCACATTGATTTATAGAATTTTGTACACCTTTGTTGAGAACCTGTGGTGTGACGGCCCTGTGCTAAGTAAACTCTCCAGCGGACATAAAGATAAACAGAACCTGATCCAGGCTTCGAGGAGATTACAACCTTGGAGTTAGAGGAGAAGGATAGATACACATTTCAGCCCAAATGTTGGGGAAAAAAATTTGTATCCCTATAGTTGTACAGTTCTTAAAACTTTCACTAGTTAGATGTCAAGCATTGTGTTAAGTACTGGGGAAGAAAAAATATGAATGTCATTGGCCCAGCACATGAAGTGTTTCCAGTGTATAATGTGGGGCAGAAGTACTCTGAGAACATGAAGGAGGGAAGGGTTGGTTTTGACTAGGGCCACGTAGCAGAATCTGACCTGGAAACATTTTGGTAGGTGGAGAGGAGTAGGAAGGGCATTCCAGGTGAAGAAAACAGCATGAGCAAGCCAGGACAATGGCTACTGGTCAGATCCTTGGGAACAAGAGATAAAGAAAGATGCCCAGGACCTTAGAATTCTCAAATTCAATTCTGTCATAGCCATGTATCCCGTTCAAGGTCTTTGGGAGAACAAGACAAGACCAAGAGTTTTTGGCCACATAAACCTAATGTGGAACCTAGCCCTTATATGCAAGAACCAAAGACCCTCCTACTGCTCTATAGCAGGCCTGATTCCCTAGTGCCCACACAAGCCCAGTAGCACCCTCCCCTTTCTACCCAGGCCCCCACTCAACCATCAGGCTCACGTACTACACTGCTTCAAAGGCACAGAAAAGCCAACTCAAGGAAAAGCCTTCAAGAAAGAAGGGAAAATGAGTTTTTCCCCAAGATTATAGAGCAGAGGTGGCATCATTTAGCACACAAAGCATTGCTAGAGTCACCAATCAAATATGAGAATTGCTTTTAACTGCTATGAGAAAGCATAGACTGATTTGACATTGATAGGGTGCTTATCACTGTCCTATATATTGAGTACACATAATCTCATTACCACAACACTGCTATTATGTAAGTCCTATTTTACAGACAAGGAAATCAAGGCCTTAGAGAGGAGAAACTTCCAGTTATATCAAGCCAAGCCATTGAATTCAGGCAGGTTGGCCAGAGTTCATGCTCTTGATTATTTATTTCACAATTTAACTTCAACAAAGGTGGCCCTGCTCCTAGGCTAGTAGCTCAGATAAGCCATCATGAAGTCCACTTTTGTAGAGTTCTGTGCTGCTTTATAGCCCAGATGTGATAACTGAATGCAGTGGATGCTGTGGGATGCTGCCCCCATCTACGTTTTAGGATCACAACATTCATTCTCCCAGCTGCTGGGAGTGTTGGCTGCTGAAAATTCACAGCTGAGTCCCTCTCTGGGTGTTAACTTCAGCCAAAGGGAGCTCCCACAACCAAAATTATGCCTCCTCTCTACAGGCAGACCATATTTAACAACTGGCAGATGTAAAGATACAAAGCCCACTCCCTTGCCTTAATGTAGGACAGTTTTGAAGGGCCATCCCAGTTCAGAGCTTCCAGTAGGAATCACTGAGGGATCTGTTACAAACGCTTTGCAGTTCAATAACTCTGGCTATTCCTGCTTCCCTCATTCCCTTACAGGTGCCATTCTCAAAAGCATTTCCCTATATGCTCTTTCTGCAAATTATTGCTTCAGAGTCTGCTTTCCAGGAAACCCAATTTAAGTGTTAGTGTAATAGGCTGGGCATGGGGCTCACACCTATTATCCCAGCACTTTGGGAGCCCATGGCAGGCAGATCACAAAGTCAAGAGACTGAGACCATTCTGGCCAATATGGTGAAATCCTGTCTCTACTAAAAAATACAAAACTTAACGAGGGTACCCTTTTAGTCCAAAGTAGCAGCAGTAATAAGTTGCCAGCAAGAGCATCTTATTTTTAAAAGTTTTTAAAAATAATTTCCTACCTGTATACATTATTTGAAATTTCATGTATTTAAAAATATTATTAAATGCCAACTATGTTTTCAAAAAAAATTAACTGGACATGGTGTTATGTGCCTGTAGTCCCAGCTACTCAGGAGGCTGAGGCAGGAGAATCACTTGAACCCAGGAGGTGGAGGTTACAGTGACTGCACCATTGCACTCCAGCCTGGCGACAGAGCAAGACATTGTCTCAAAAAAAGAGTTAGTGGAAGACAGACTATAAGATGATATTTAGGTGCTGGCCCACCTGCTAGCCAGCTGCCAATAAGGACACTGTCGCCGGGAGCGGTGGCTCACTCCTGTAATCCCAGCACTTTGGGAGGCTGAGGCGGGTGGATTACGAGGTCAAGAGATTGAGACCATTCTGGTCAACAAGGTGAAACCCCGTCTCTACTAAAAATACAAAAAATTAGCTGGGCATGGTGGCGCATGCCTGTAATCCCAGCTACTCAGGAGGCTGAGGCAGGAGAATTGCCTGAACCCAGGAGGCGGAGGTTGCGGTGAGCTGAGATCGCGCCATTGCACTCCAGCCTGGGTAACAAGAGCGAAACTCCGTCTCCAAAAAAAAAAAAAAAAAAAAAAGGACACTGTCTTTGATAGGTTGAATATTGATAGCTCCTAATGTGCTATGCAGGTGCAATTGTCAAATTCTTTATAGTCAGCAAAAGGGAAGGGAGTGCACTGCTGTGTACTGTTTCAGGAGTCTGAGAGGTTCTGTGAAAGTAGTGATTATAAGGACTTGGTAATCAAATGGCTCTTTCTGGGTATTACTGATTCGTTGGCAAAAGAGAAAAGAAGGCCGAGGTGATTAATCACGAATTTAAGGTGAACTGTGAAAGCCAGATGGCTTCTACTGCAACAAACAAAAAAGACTCTTATTTCTTGCTGAGGGGCAGAAAAAAAAAAAAAAAAAAAGAGTTTCAGGTTTTTACAAGGAAAATAGAATTCTAGAGAAGGTTGAATTCTTAGCCTCAACAGGAATGCTATACCAAAATCAGGTTCTGATTGGGTAGGAGTGAGATGCTGAGATGTTACAGGAAAATCTTGGTTGAGGCACTTGAAAATATTGAATCCCCAGATTCCCCTGTAAGCTCTGAGCTCGCATTTCCTCATAAAAGGGTAGAGTCCGCTGTGCTTGAAGATGAGGTAGAGGCTTCTGCTTCTGAAGATAACAGGCACCACTTTGAGGATCTACTCCTGGGCACTAACCCAATAAACAGGGTTAAGAGGCAACGTAACCAGCTGGGAAATTGCTGAAGTAGATAAGGAAAGAAAATAACCATACTCTGAAGGAGCTAACCAATGTGTATTGGCAGGAGCTGGGATGGTTTATATGGTAATAAATGCTGAGGATGCTGGAGCAGGGGTGGGACACAAAGTTGAATAAGGGTGAGTTTATCAGTATGGCTAGAATTCAACTTCTTAACATGATATACGTGACTCTTTGTGATATGGCTTATGCATATCTCTCCAACCTGAGTTTTGTCCCAACTTGTCCTCTACTCCTGCATATTCAGCTACCTAGACCAAGTTCTTTTACCTCTGGATAAAGCCACTGAACTACTCTCTCTGCTTGGAATGTTTACCTTACGCCATCCCTGCATTCTGCCCTGCTTTAGGTGCCCATAGTTTCCTTCTTTTTCATAACTTGGCCAACCTGGGAATTTTATCTGCTAATAGAAGTAGAAATTAATTACATTCTTTTTGGGAAACAGCTTGGCAATACTGAGACTTAAACTGTTTATACATCTTGACCCAGTAATCCCACTTTCCCCTAGAGGAAATGTCTGAAATATAAGCAAAAGCTTATGCACAAAGATATTCAAAGTGGCATATTTGATGCTATAGAAATTAATGTAGACCAAATGCTTGAAAATACAAGGTTATGCAAATTAAATTCATACCAAGAAATTGCATGCAGTTCTTGAAAATTATGTGTTTAAGTAATTTTTAATGATATGAAAATGCGTATGCTAAATAAACAAAATATAAAATTTAATATGATCTAAACTTTGTAATAATGTGATAGAAAAAAATACAGCAAAATCTAGTAGTGAGTTATTGCTGAGCATTGGAATTACAGCTCATTTAAGTTTTCTTCTTTCTTATGCTTTTCTGTATTGTCCAAATTGGCTCAGGGTAGAGGCATTGCTTTCATAATAAGTAAAAAGCAATAAAAGTTATTTTAGCTCGCTTGCTCCTGCTTTAGCCATGTAAGAAGTGCCTGATTTCTTCTGTCATGATTGAAATTTCCTGAGGCCGCCCCAGAAGCTGAGCAGATGCTAGCATTGTGCTTCCTACATAGCCTGTAGAACCAGTGGTTCTAGGCAAGATGTTATAGATAAATGAGAATGATGTTATCCCTCAAAATGTTATAAGGACATTTGGATAGGAACTATCTGGACAGTAGAATGGATGGATACTGGCTGGATGGAGGAACACATTCTGAATTTGGAGCTAAGAGTTGAAGGCACAAAAAAAAGAGACTTGGTACTTGAACCCTCATCCTGCCTGGCATCTTATCCTGCCACCTTCAGGAAGTTGACTACACCGTGAGAGTCAAGCCAAATTTGGGAAGTGAGAAAGAGACAAGGCTTTTCTGTCAAGAGGGGGGACAGTGGTTGTGCATGCTTCACTTTTCAGAACCACTTGGCAGAGTGCGAAAACCTCTTCCACCCCTTTCATCTCAGCACAGAGTAGTTTGACAGTGAAGAAAAAGAGGGATCAGGCTGGGCACTATGGCTCATGCCTGTAATCCCAGCACTTTGGGAGACTGAGGTAGGCATATCACTTGAGCTCAGGAGTTTGAGACCAGCCTAGGCAACATGGTGAAACCCCATATCTACTAAAAATACAATAATTACCCAGACATGGTGGTGCATGCCTATGGTCCCAGTTACTTGGGAGGCTGAGGCACGAGAATCGCTTGAGCCCTGGAGGTGGGGGTTGTAGTGGGCCCAGATTGCACCACTGTACTCCAGACCGGGTGACAAAGTGAGATTCCGTCTCAGAAAAAAAAGAAAAAAGAGAGGGATCCCTCTTTACCATTGCACTTTTATCACTCTCATTATTGCTATTGTTATTCATCTTCTAAGGGTATACAGGAAATCTACTTCTCACTCAGTCCATCCTCTTGTACCTGCAAGGAGACTCTCCAGTGTTGCTCACTGTTTTGAATTGGCACATTTGTTTGCCATCCCCTGTATCCATCAGGATACATTTCAAGGCCCCAATGGATGCCGGAAACCATGCATAGTACCATACCCTATATATATAATTCACCAATTTCTTTTTTCTTCTTAACAATTTCACAGATAGAACATTTGTTCTTACCATAGATCTTAACAACCTTAGTATAGATATTTTTTCTTTTTTTTATTCACTGGAGAGTTAGTTACTTACTTAGAAATGTTTCTTTTCTTACTCAGTTCTTTAAGAGGAAAGCTCTTTTCACTTTTACTTTATTGAAACATTATAACAAATCTTTGAAGAAGATAATGTTATCATTCCATTATGATGAAACCAGCTAACTTATCCAAGCATGTGCATGCTGCACACAGAAAAGCCAAGGTTAAAAAAAATCCCTATGTTTACTGTTTCTTAAGATTCAGCAGATACAGGAGATCAATCCAAGATGGCCGACCACTAACAGCTCAGGATTGTAGCTCCCAGTGAAAGCTCAGAGAATGAGACGACGACGCCACATCTTTAGACGAATTTTCGTCACTCACGGATCAGCCGATTCCCAGTGGAGGAGCCCCATGGGTCGCCAGCGCGACTCTTGTGGCCGCCGCAGTGGTTTTGCCAGCGTCTCTGCGCAGCAGCTCTTCATGCAGAGCAAACGGGACTGCTTCCCCTACTGACCAGAGTTTGGAGCTCCGGAAAATCAGAGCTGCTTGTTGCGGACTCAAGAGGGAAGCCAGACCAGAGATTCCCGGGCAGAAGAGCACCATCAGTCTTATCGCTGCTATTTAGGCCGCCACAGTGGGTTGCTCGGATCCCAGCACTGGGAATCAATAACGTCGACTCAGAAACCTAATTAGAAAGGCGGTTCATCTACAATGAAGGGAAAAAAACAACCTAAGAAGGCCGAGTATACTCAAAATCAGAACCCATCAGCAACGGAACAAGCCCTGATGGAAAAGGACTCATCAGCAACAGAACAAGTCCTGATGGAAAAGGACTGTGTTCCATTATCTGAAGTTGGCTTTAAAAGGTGGATGATAAGAAACTTCTGGGAGTTAAAGGAACTTGTTCCAACCCAATGTAAAGAAACTAAGAACTTGGAAAAAGGTTCGATGAAATGTTGAAAAGAATAGACAATATAGAGAGGAATACAAATGAACTTATGGAGTTGAAAAATACAACACGAGAACTTAGTGAAATATGTACAAGCTTAAACAGCCGAATGGATCAAGCAGAAGAAAGGGTATCAGAGGTCGAAGACCAGCTTAATGAAACAAAACGACAAGACAAGAATAGAGAAAAAAGGATAAAAAGGAATGAGCAAAGTCTCCAAGCAATATGGGACTATGTGAAAAGACCTAATATACGCTTGATTGGTGTACCTGAATGTGACGGAGAGAATGAATTCAAGCTGGAAAATACTCTCCAGGACATTATCCAGGAAAATTTTCCTAATTTAGCAAAGCAGGACACTATTCAACCCCAGGCAATACAGAGAACACCACAAAGATATTCCTCAAGAAGACCAACCCCAAGGCACATAATCGTTAGATTCACCAAGATCGAAATGAAGGAGAAAATATTAAGGGCAGCCAGAGAGAAAGATCAAGTTACCCATAAAGGTAAGCCTATTAGGCTTACAGCAGATCTCTCAACGGAAACCCTACAAGCTAGAAGAGAGTGGGGGCCAATATTCAATATACTTAATCAACAGAACTTTCAGCCCAGAATTTCATATCCTGCCAATTTAAGCTTTACATTTGAAGGAAAAATAAAATCTTTTAGGAACAAGCAAGTACTCAGAGATTTTATTACCACCAGGCCTGCTTTACAAGAACTTCTAAAAGAAGCCTTATACACAGAAAGGAACAACCAGTATGACCCTTTCTAAAAATACACCAAAAAGTAAAGAGTATTAACATAAAGAAGAATTTTCATCAACGAAAGGACAAAATAGCCAGTTAATATCAAATGGCAGCAACCCTAAATTTAAATCGACCAAATCTCCCAATCAAAAGATACAGACAAAATCTAACGGTATATCCAAAGACATACATAGACTCAAAATAAAGGGTTGGGAAAAAAAAACGTACCAACCAAATGGAGAGCAAAAATAAATAAATAAAAAGCAGGAGTTGCAATTTTCATATTTGACAAAATAGATTTCAAAGCTACAAGGATACAAGGGTAAAGGATTAATGTAATAATAAGAGATCTTAACACCCAGATACATATACAAGGGTAAAGGATTAATGTAATAATAAGAGATCTTAACACCCAGATACATAAGACCCATAATGAGATTTAGATTCAACGAGACAGAAAACCGATAACGATACCCGGGACTTGAACTAAGATCCAGAATAAATAAACTCAATAGAGCTCTCCATTTTAAACACACAAAATATACATTATTCACAAAATCTAATGATATATCTAAAGATATACAAAGACTCAAAACAAGGGGATGGAAAAAAACTCACCAACAAAATGGAGAGCAAAAATAAATAAATAAAAAGCAGGAGTTGCAATTCTCACACTTAATAAAATAGATTTCAAAGCTACAAGGATGCAAGGGTAAAAGGATTAATGTAACAATAAGAGATCTTAATACCCAGATACATAAGACACATAATGAGATTTAGATTCAACGAGACAAAAAATTGATAACGATATCCAGGACTTGAACTCAGAGCCAGAACAAATAAACACAATAGAGGTCTCCATTTTAAACACATAAAATATGCATTAACCACTTTAAACACTCAAAATATTGATCGGCCATTATTGAAACCCATTTTAGGAATGAAGTAATATTCCATTTTCCCTCTTTTTCTTTTTTTCCCCTTCTTTTTCTCTTTTTCCCTCTAAAAATAAGAAATAATAATAATAATAAAAAAGATTCAGCAGATACATGTACAGGCTTCTTATATGAGGATTTGGAATAATGCCAAGAAGGTAAGGGTTTAAGCAGTTAAAGATGTGAATTTAAATGCCTTACACTTTTGCTCAGCAAGTAAGTTATGCATCACAACAAAATGGGTAGGTAGAACAGGCTTCAGTACAAAGGAGTCTACTAATGAAGGTGGGAAAATGGAAATAACCATCGTGGTGGTAACAGGAGAGAAGATCCTGCTGCATATAGCACAGATATAGGAAGGTCCAGGCAGAGATCCCCATGGACCCTGTGATCACAGCCCGCAGAGGGACATATCAATGTTTTGGCTCCTAAAACAACCATGCATGGTCTTTGCCCAGTGAACCAGTGAAGCTCCTGGTCACAGGCAACATTAAGAACACCAGCTTTGCACCTGCAGACCCCCCCTCTTCCGACTCTTGAGACACTTACCTTTTGACCACAGAGGCAGGACTCCAGAAACACTGTGCCCTCTGGGACCACACTTCCCAGAATCTCCTTCAGATGGGCCTAGCTTTCCTGATCTTGGTGACTCCTGGTTCAAGACTGGCTCATCAGGAAGAGGACAAGAGAGACAGCCAACAGAGCTTCCACTTCGGAATGCAGGAGAAGGATGAAAATACGAAGACCCCTTGAAGAATGACCAAGAGATGCAGTGGCCATGGGTGGAACTGAAAGCCGATCTTGAGCCTGGACAGTGGGAGCTCTGTGTTGGACCCAGGCAGGAGGGAGTCATTTCAGGAAAAAGGGACATGGCATTCCATTTGTCAAAGCATCCTGGAGGAGGCAAGAGGTGGGAGAAACAAGCTAAATTTCTTTTGGATGCAAAAAAAAAAAAAGTTATTTTAAAAACTCAGCTTAAGTAGCACCTCTTCAGAGAAGTAAGATCCTTTTCTCCTACAATGTGTAATGTATGTATACACACATAATTTGTATTTGTTTATGCATATATAAATAAAACGCATGGTCTGCTGGGCACGGTGTGTCACACCTGTAATCTGATCACTTTGGGAGGTGGATCACAAGGTCAGGAGATCGAGACCATCCTGGCCAACATGGTGAAACCCCGTCTCTACTGAAAAAAAAAAAAAAAAAAAAATTAGCTGGGTGTGGTGGCATGCACCTGTAGTCCCAGCTACTCAGTAGGCTGAGGCAGGGGAATCTCTTGACCAGGGAGGCTGAGGTTGCAGTGAAAAGAAATCGCAGCCACTGCACTCCAGCCTGGAACAGAGCAAGACTCCATCAAAAAACAAACAAACAAAACCATGGTCTTACCAAAGACAATCATCTACTGACCTATCTGTATCTTTCTCTTGGAAAAGTGAGAGCCCCCAGGATTATGAGGGCAGGGATTTGGCCTTTTACCTCTATAACTTTGGCATCTATGCATTGCAAGGCATGTAGCAGATTTCTAACAAACATTTGCTTTTTAGAGGAAAAGGAAGCTATGCTGTTTTTAAACTTTGGACCAGGACAGGTGGTCTTCATTATTCAACCTAAGAATTAAAAAACCCATAATTTATCAAAAACAAACTTTTTTGGAAAAAAACACTAGAGTATTGGGAGGCCGAGGCGGGCGGATCACAAGGTCAAGAGATTGAGACCATCCTGGTCAACATGGTGAAACCCTGTCTCTACTAAAAATACAAAAAATTAGCTGGGCATGGTGGCGCGTGCCTGTAATCCCAGCTACTCAGGAGGCTGAGGCAGGAGAATTGCCTGAACCCAGGAGGCGGAGGTTGCGGTGAGCCAAGATCGCGCCATTGCACTCCAGCCTGGGTAACAAGAGCGAAACTCCATCTCAAAAAAAAGATAAGGAAAAAGAAAAACACTAGAGTAAAACTTTTTTTTTTTTTTTTGGTGAGTCAAATATTCAGAGTTAGGTATTGTTTTCAATAAAGTCCAGGACGATGAATGGAATAAAGATGCATGCTGTAATTATTCCCTGAACTACAATAACATGATATTAATACTAATGTTTTTCTCAAAATAAACTCAAAATTTAACATAGTGTTCTTCCAGATGAGTGTGAAAGAAGGCAGGTGTTTTCCCAATGCTGTTCTTCTCCTTGGGAACTGTCAGCTTCAGTGCAATATTTCACAGATAGGCTGTAAACAAACGTTAATTCCAGTTGGCTCAATATACATACATTAAACGGTAAAATACCAGAAGTGAGTGGTCTCTGTTGTTCTCCAAAATGTATGATCTTGAACCGACTTCTACTGTGAAAATGTTCATAGTTTGCATGCATCACTCCCAGCTGGAAGTTGTTGTCCCGTTTCACAGTTACATAACATAATGTTTTATGTGAGAATTTTGAATAGCACAACAGAACAAGAAAACAGACAAGATGTCCTTGGTATTACCACATCTTGGCAAAAAGCGAGACCCCTGTTTAGAATGTAAAAGAAATCCTATTTGGGGAACCCTGTCATAGGCGGGGGCTGAGCGGAAATCTAGGTTGCTGGATTTGTCACTAGGGAATTTCCTCTAGTAATAACCAGAGGGTTCCAGTTAGTGTCACCTCCCAGTACGAAAATAAATTTTCTTTCAGGCTTTGTTTGTGCATTTATAAGTGCGTGGAGTGATAGGTGGAGCATTTTTAGGTCCTGATGGACCTAAAATAGAGGGTGACTCGTAATCACCATGAAACATATGAGGACCCTAAGGAAACCTCCCCTGGGGGAGTGAGAGGGCTGGGCTTAGAGCCTGTGCGTTGGGGCTCCACTGCCACCTTCTGGTGGGGCGGCACCTGGTGGTTCCGCACGGAGCAGCACCCCACACTGCCCCCGGCCCCCCAACCCTGTCCTGAGCCCAGGCGCCCCGCCCCGTCCCACCTCACCCTGAGTCGCGCCCATCAGCACCCCGACAGTCTCCACAGGACCCCGCGCTCCAGCCTCAGGCCCCGCCCCCCAGCCCCGCGCCGCGCCCCACATCCCTACCCGAGCCGCAGCACCCCGCCAGGCGGAAGTCCCTCGAGCCGCCGCTCGTTGGACCTGAAGCGCAGCGCGCCTATTGGCCAGTGCGGCCGAGAGCGGGAAAACTGGCCAACGGCTGCGCCGGCGCTCCGGCTGCTGAGGACATGGCGTCCCGCTCCAGTGCCTCGGTGCCGGTGGACTCAGTTCGCACCATCAGCCCTGGAAGGCGAGGCGAGAAGGCTGCTTCCGCCGTCCCCGCGGACACGGCGGCCGAGACCACACTGAAGAGCACCGCCATCACGGTGCGGTCTGTGGTGGCCTCCCTTCGCCAGGTGAAGGGAAAAGCGGGCCGGGAGGAGGCCAGGTGGCGGCTCCAGCGCCTGCCCGCGGCTCAGGCGGAGGAGGAGGCGGCCGAGGAGGAGAAGGAGGAGAAGGAGGCCCTGCTGTCAGTGCCTGAGGAGGAGGACGAGGCGCAGCCCCTGCCCCCAATCTGCGTGTCCCGTATGCGGGGGATGTGGCGGAAAGAGAAGGTGGCGCTGTATTGCGACCAAGTGCTGCAGGACTGTGAGGTGAATAGATCCGGGGCGCTCGGAAGCTCGCCGGGGCCTCGGGACAGGCCTCTGGGGCTACCCTCTTAGGGGGACGGGGTCCGACGGGCACAACGAGAACCTGCGTTTCAAAAAATTAAATGGAGTCAACGTGTATAGAGCATTCACCTTGTTCGAGGTGCCCTAGAGGATTTAAGGTTCGAGTTTCCGACAACATTCGTCGGTTAACGGGACAGCCTGAGAGTGTTTTCCAAGAGCTCCTAAAAAATGAAGCTGTGTTGACCTTATCACCGCACAGGCCTGAATCTTAGTACCTTTATTTAACAATTGATGTCCAAACAGGAGTAAGATCACTCAGCCTTGACTTTTACGCGACGATACTAGAAATTACTTTTAAGGCCGGGCGCGGTGGCTCACGCCTGTAATCCCAGCACTTTGGGAGGCCGAGGCGGGCGGATCACAAGGTCAAGAGATCGAGACCATCCTGGTCAACATGGTGAAACCCCGTCTCCACTAAAAATACAAAAAATTAGCTGGGCATGGTGGCGCGTGCCTGTAATCCCAGGTACTCAGGAGGCTGAGGCAGGAGAATTGCCTGAACCTGGGAGGCGGAGGTTGCGGTGAGCCGAGGTTGTGCCACTGCACTCCTGCCTGGCGCCTGGCAACGGAGCGAAACTCTATCTCCAAAATAAAAAGAAAGAAATTACTTTTAAGAATACTTCCAAGTGGGGTGCGGTGGCTTATGCCTGTAATCCAGGCACTTTGGGAGGCCGAGGTGGGTGGATCACCTGAGGTCAGGAGTTCGAGACCAGCCTGGCCAACATGGCAAAACCCTGCCTCCATTAAAAATACAAAAATTAGCTGGATGTGGTGGCGGGCGCCTGTCATCCCAGCTACTCGGGAGGCTAAGGCAGGAGAATCTATTGAACCTTGGAGCAGAGATTGCAGTGAGCCATGATTGCACCACTGCACCCAGCCTGGGCGACAGAGCCAGACTCCGTCTCCAAAAAAAAAAAAGAAAAAAAGAGTAGTTCCCATACAGCAGTCCACGATGCGACATGATAGTTTGAATGGAAAATACATACCTGTTAAAACGGAATAGAGCAAATATTTAGTGTTTCTAACCTAGTTTTTTAAGTTGCAGCAGAATTTGTATAAATGCATATTCATTGCGGTGGTATTTATAAAAAGTTAAAAATTACTTTAAGACACAAATAACTAGCTGTCTTATCTATGAATTACTCGAGTGAATGATCTTTTAAGTTTAATTTTTTGTTGATGATGTTTTTCACTAGATGTGGTTTCGGTTAAAATTTGTAATTTTCCCGGTCATTCATTATTTAAGGCTACATTGTTATTTTAAAATAGGAATCAGTAAAAAAAAAAAAGTTAAAAATCTATAATTTCATATATTTGCACATAGATATATGTTTTTTTCTCTTGTTAGGGAGTATATGCTGATGAGGTTATGGGCAAATACCTATCAGAAAAATTAAAGTTGAAAGACAAATGGCTTGGAGTGTGGAAGACTAATCCCGATGTATTCTTTGTGAAATATGAAGAATCTTCTATCCCTTTTGTTGGAATACTGGTTGAGGTAAATAAATTTTATTTGATCTTTGTTCTTTTTGAATCAGTTCTTTTAAAGACTAAAATATGACTTTGTTATTAGATTGATACATAAGAGTTGACACATTTCAGGTGCTGCTCCTGGAAAAAAAAAAGAGTTGACACATAGTACTTCTGTTTTAAGTTTCTGAGAAAATGAACAGTGTAAAAAGAAGGTAAAGGGAATGTTAGTACCTGTAAGCCATTATCATTAAATGCTTATTAGCCAAGTTTTTGCTCAAATAATGTAAAAATAACAAAAATGCATTTCTTATAAAATTAGCAATTTAGTCTTTAACAAATTTGGGCCGCCTTTTTCTCTTTTTGCTTTAGTCTTCAATTATCTGAATTATGAAGCTTAGTTCAGATGAGGAAAGAAAAAGAAATGGAACAGAAAACTATTGGCAAAACATGAATTTTTTTTTTCTTTTGAAAAGTACCCTTCTAGTATAATGTCTTCCAAGCCTTTTGTCTGATAAGATTTTTCTTTGTTAGCACTGTAGGCTAAACATTGTGGCATGTTTGATTCCATTAAACATCAATTATCCTTGTATAGAAATTAACATTTATAATCACAAATGATACCCTTGCCCCAGATAGGTAATTTAAATCTGTATTTTTGGTCACAAGAAAAACTTCGTTTGTAACTCATTATGTTATATACTACTTGAGAACAATTTAAAAATATGTTTTCTACGGAAAAGTTAGTGTCAGTTTTACAGATAAAGAATGGCGCCCAGGTACAGTGGCTCATGCCTATAGTCCCAGCACTTTGGGAGGCCAAGGTAGGTGAATCACTTGAGCTCAGGAGTTCAAGATCAGCCTGAGAACCATGGTAAAACCCTGTCTCTACAAAAAAAACAGGCACACACCTGTGGTCCCAGCTACTCAGAAAGATCGCTTGAGCCTGGGAGGCAGAAGTTGCAGTGAGCCTGGGCAACACTGTGAGACCCCATCTCAAAAAAAAAGAATATCATATTTTCAGTCATAGAGATTACAAAAGGAATGTAAAAGAGTCTTGGGATTAGCTAATTTTTCAATAATAATCTATTTTTCAAGAAGACTCTTTGTCTTTATGCATTTCTTATAAAACTAGCAATTTAGTCTTTAACAAACTTGAGCCTTCTTTTTCTCTTTTTCCTTTAATCTTCATTTATCTGAATTATGAAGCTCAGTTCAGATGAGGAAAGAAAAAGAAATGTAATTTTTTTTTTTTAGTAATATTGTTTCCTTTCTTTTTTCTTTTTATTTTGACAAGGTCTCACTCTGTTGCCCAGGCTGGGGTACAGTGGTACAATCTCAGCTCACTGCAACCTCTGCTTCCTGGTTTCAAGCAGTCCTCTAACCTCAGCCTCCTGAGTAGCTGGGACCTCAGGTGCACACCACCACACCTGGCTAATTTTTCTATTTTTAGTAAAAATGGGATTTTACTATGTTGGCCAGGCTGGTCTTGAACTCCTGATCTCAAGTGATCCACCCACCTCAGCCTCCCCAAGTCCTGGGACTACAGGTGGAGCCACCATACCTGACCAGTAGTACTCTGTTTCATAGAGGTTTGCTCATCTTCAGACTTTGAGTAGTTTTGCCTAGATCTTCCTTCTTTGGATTTTTTTTTTTTTCATCTGGTTAAAAATGGTTTTCATCTGGCTGTATGGTTTTTTTTTTTTTTTTTTTTAGCAGTATAAGTTTGTGGGGTTTTCTTCAATCAAGTTTTATGTGAAAGCTTAACGTTAAAGCAGAACATTTCTGATTGAAATGAATGATGGTGTCTTAGCATCTCTCTCAATACCTCATGATAGCCCCTACACTCCATAAAATTTTCAAGAGCTCTAAACTTTCGTGGAAACTCAGTGGGTTGTTACCTAAAAGTTCTATCAATTTCTAAGGTTTTACTTGCAATACATTGATTATTTAATCTCTCTCTCCCTTACTTTAGAATTCTATAGGGGCTAGTAATCTCCTTTAAATGTTAGAAAGACAGGATGAAACATGAGAACAGAGGAAAAAGCAGAGTAGCATATTGGCAGATTCTAATTATTTTGTGACAGATAAACAAGTGAGAGTAGCTCTTGGGACCTCTTAAGATAGTGTTGCACAATTCATGTTGTTGTTTTATCTGGCTCTGCTTCTTTAGTCTTATTTCAACTGAAGTATCAAAAATGTTATATAATGCTCTTTGTTCTGTAGTCACAATAATTTATTCCAATGAACCCCGATCTCTTTTTCTTTAGATACTGTATTAGTTTTCTATTAATGCCACAGCAAATTACCATATTTGGTGGCTCAAACAATACAAATTTATTATCTTACAACTCTGTAGATCAGAAGTCTGACATGGGCCTAACTGAGCTAAAATTAAGGTGTATGCAAGGCTGCATACCTTTGTGGAGGCTGTAGGTGAGAATCTGTTTCCTTGCCTTTTTTAGCCTCTATAAGCAGCCTGAATTCTGTATCTTGTGGCCCTCTTCCTCTGTCTTCAGTATACTTCTCGCATTTCATCTTTCTGGTTCACAACAGGCTAAAAAGGTGGTCCCCTTTTAATCAACTCGCGATTAGAATGGGCACAACTGGGTAATCTAAGATAACCTCCATATTTCAGTCTCTAATTGTAATCACATCTATGAAGTCCATTTTGCCGTGTAAGGTAACATTCACAGATTCTAAGGATTAGGGCATGGACATCTTTGGAGGTCATTATTCTTCCTAGCATGAATTCATACAATAATCAACCAACAAACAAAAAACTTAGTAACACAGTGCAGTTGACTCTTGAAAAATGCAGGGCCCTGCACAGTCAAAAATTCATGTATATCAACTTTTGACTTCGCAAATAATTAATAGCCAACTGTTAACTGGAAGTCTTACTGATAACATTTACAGTTAATTAATACATATTTTTAATGTCATAAGTATTATAAACATTGTATTCTTACAATAAAATAAGCTAGAGAAAAGAAAATGTTATCAAGAAAATTGTAAAGGCAGGGCACAGGGGTTAATGCCGTAGTCCCATCACTTTGGGAACCCTGGGCAGGAGGATTGCTTGAAGTCAGGACTTTGAGACCAGCCTGGGCAAATAGCAAGGCCTTATCTCTACTAAAAATTTTTAAATGAGCTGGGTGGTGGTGCACACCTATAATCCTATCTACATGGAGGTGGGAGGATCACTTGAGACCAGAAATTTGAGAGCAAGAACCTGTCTCATAAAAGAAAAATCGTAAGGAAGAGAAAAATATATTTACTATTCATTATATAGAAGTAGATCATCATAAAGATCTTCATTTTTGTTGTCTTCATGCTGAATGGGCTGAGGAGGAAGTTTGTCCTGCTCTCTCTAGGGTGGCAGAGGCAGAAGAAAATACGCATATAAGTGGACCCATCCAGTTGGAACCTGTGTTGTTCAAGGGTCAAGTCTACTTGATTGGAAGGAAATCTAGCATACCTTTAACTTTGGTTACAAAGCGGTCCAAAAATTAAGAAAACTTTGTTATAACTTCTGTACAAAGCAGTTTGGCAAAATATAGCAAGAACTTTAAACTAGAACTTTATTTCTGGAAATTTCTTCTACGAAAATCAGAAATGTGGAAAAACATTGCTTCTTGGCCTTTTGCCTAAGATCCAAGTGTAGAAATGCAGAACAAGATGGAGGTTGCAGTGAGCCGAGATTGTGCCGTTGCACTCCAGCCTAGGTGACAGGGTGAGATGCTGTTTCAAAAAAAAAATTGGGAATATCATAAAAGTTTAGTAATTGGTTACTGGTCATATAAATGATTATCCACAAGATAGAATATTATGTAGATATAAAACCAATATTTAAGAAACCTGGTAATGGACTCAGAAAATGCTCATTATGTAATATAAAATGAAATGTAAGATACAAACTAGATACACAGTATGATCTAACTACTATGTAAATTATATAAATAGGACTGAAGCTGGAAGATAAAAAGCAAAAGGTTAACAGTGGTGATATTAAATTTTTTTACAAACACTGTGTACTAGTCACCATCAACAAGCTTTTTTGTAAGTACCTATTACCCTTCCCCCAATTTTTTGTCTACGTGCTTTGGAATTTTGTTTATATTTCTTGATGAGGCTTAGAGAATCTTTGAGTTGGAGAGGTTTAAGAAACTTAGTGGATTCCAGAAACTGACTATTTTCCTCATTCTACTGTATCATATTTCTGAAGAGGCAAATAGTCACTTTTAGCTGCTCTCAACACATCTTGCATCATGGTTATTTCTATTTTCCCAGCTTCATTAGTAGACTCCTTTGTACTGAAGCCTGTTCTACCTACCCATTTTGTTGTGATCCATAACTTACTTGCTGAACAAAAGTGTAAGGCATTTAAATTCACATCTTTAACTGCTTGAACCCTTACCTTATCTTAAGCTACAACCTGTTTCTCTTCTTTATTTCCTTATAAGGCCCCCCAAAATATATTAAATGTTTCAACTTTCTTACCTTCTGTCTACCCATTTGTGGTTAAATGTTTTCTAAGTTTTATAAAAAACGCACATAGTTTATAGAATCAAATAGAGTTATTTTGTTATGAAAAGCTGCAGTGACCCAAACCTTATCCACCTTCTGCTGACATTTCTTATATTTTCCAGGTACAGCCAATTTCAACAAGTTAAATTAATTATAGTAGTATTAATTGCTTATCTCCAAGTAATATGCTTGTATTAGTACTTTTTGATTTCTTCATTTTAAGTTTTACATATAGGTTCCCACTGTGGAAAATGGGGATTTACCTCTTTCATATACACCATCGCTATTACCATTTCCTGTTCTACCTCATAACTGAATTTCCACATGCTTCCATCCTCCCAAAATACTTATATAGGAATTTTCATTTGACTGAATACTCACGGTTTACCTTATTATGAATATGTAAACACTTCATGGATGGATAATCATGTAGTATATTATGATTAATTTTCATTTTCTGGATATTAAAAAAATTGCCAGAGTTATTAATAACCTTGTTTTTTATTGTGTTTAGTTGTCTATGTATTTATCACTAGATTACCTCAAAAATTTCCCCCAGTTATGCAAATCTTCTTAATAGGTTCAAATATATCAGTTTGTCTTCTTAAAGAGGTAGGTATCTCTTGCATCCTTATTACAATCATAGATGTAGATCTCTAGACCTGCTGGATAGCTGTTGCTATGGTTTGAATGTTTTTCCCTTTCAAAACTCATGTTGAAACTTAATCCCCAATGTAACAGTAGTAAGAGGTAGGTCCTTTAAGAGGTGATTGGAACATGAAGGCTCTGCTTTTATGAATGGTGTATTATTCCATTTCACACTGCTGATAAAGATATACCTGAGACTGGACAATTCACAAAAGAAAGACGTTTAAATGGACTCACAGTTACACATGGCTGGGGAGGCCTCACAATCATGGCAGAAGGTGAAAGGCACATCTCACATGGCAGCAGACAAGTGAAAAGAGAAAACTTGTACAGGGAAACTCCCCTTTATAAAACCATCAGATCTCATGACACTTATTCAGTATCACAAGAATAGCACTGGAAAGACCTGCCCCCACATTTCAATTATCTTCCCCCGGATCCCTCCCAGAACATATGGGAATTATGGGAGCTACAATTCAAGATGAAATTTGAGTGGGGACACAGCCAAACCATATCAAATGGATTAATCCATTTTTGGATTAATAGGTTCATGGATTAAAGGTTATCATGTGAGTGGGTTTGTTGTCACAAGAGTAGAGTGAGTCTGTTTATAAAAGCCAATTTGGCATGGAGTTCCTGCCTCAGGACTCAGCAGAGACTCCCCACCAGCAGAAAGGCCCTGAAAGAAGTAAATTTCTTTTCTTATGAATTACCACATCTTAAGTCTTCAGTCATAGCAACAGAAAACAGACTAAGACAGCTGTTCTCATAGGATCTCTCATCATCATCATCCTAAGAATTCTTGTCTTCATTCTCCTGTGCAAATAATGAATTTCCCAAATTCCCTGCCTTCCTTTTTTGTTAGTTTATTCTCTCACTTTGGCCAAGGAACTTATTATAACAGCTTTATAAGTATAGCCACAAAGCAGATAAAATTATTGGGATCTTCAGCAATCCCATTACTGGGTATATATCCAGAGGATTATAAATCATTCTACTATAAGGACATATGCACACAAATGTTCATTGCAGCACTGTTTACAATAGCAAAGACTTGGAACCAACCCAAATGCCCATTGATGATAGACTGGACAGGGAAAATGTGGCACATATACACCATGGAATATTATGCAGCCATCAAAAACAATGAGTTCGTATCCTTTGTAGGGACATGGATGAACCTGGAGACCGTCATTCTCAGCAAACTGACACAAGAACAGAAAATGAAATACTGCATGTTCTCACTCATAGGTGGGTGTTGAACAATGAGAACACATGGACACAGGGAGGGGAGCACTACACACTGGGGTCTGTTGGGGGGAATAGGGGAGGGACAGTGAGGGGTGGTGAGTTGGGGAGAGATAGCATGGGGAGAAATGCCAGATATAGGTGAAGGGGAGGAAGGCAGCAAATCACACTGCCACGTGTGTACCTATGCAACTGTCTTGCATGTTCTTCACATGTACCCCAAAACCTAAATGCAATAAAAAAATTATTGGGATTTTGTATGTCTTAAAATGCCTGTATAGTACATGAACATTTATTTGATAGATTTGTTATATGAATTCTAGGTTTCAAATCATGCTCAGAATTTGGAAGCTATTGTTTCATTGTCTTCAAGCTTCCAGAATTGCTGGTTGAGAAGACAATATCATCAATCCTTTGATAATACCTGTATATTTTTTTCTTCTTTGAAAACTTGTAGGATCTTCTTTTTGTTCCCAGAGTTCTCCACCAAAATGAAAGCAAAGGAATTTTTAAAAAGATAACCAGGGACAAGGAGAAATAGGAAAGGAGAAAATAACAACAAAATTTAAAAGTTGTAAATCAGATAAATAAGTGGCAACTCATTCTGTAGCACTAAGAAAGTTGAATCCTAAGGTGGCAGTAGGGAAAGCCCAAAACAAACAAATAAACAAAAACAACTCTGATTTCCACCGTATAACCTTAAGTACTCAGGAAGTGACTGTACTCAGAACTCTGAAAATGAGGTTGAAAGAAAGAACTGCTTAAAAGGCTATTTAAGAAACAGGGACTTCCAGGAACATGGGGTCGGCATACTTTCCCCCCGACTCTTCCCATTAAGTACAACTAATCCCTGGATTACATCTATAAAACAAGTATATAGCTCTGAAGAGTGGAGAGAAGGCAGATTGGCTACGGAGGCAGATTGGCTAGGGACCTCATGACCCAAGGAACAATAAGGTAGTAAGTTTTCTGGGCTTTTCTTTTTTTTTTTTGAGACAGAGTTTTGCTCTTGTCACCAAGGCTGGAGTGCAATCGCGCGATCTTGGCTCACTACAACCTCTGCCTCCTGGGTTCAAGTGATTTTTCCTGCTTCAGTCTTCCAATTAGGTGGGATTACAGGTACCCACCACCAAGCCCAGCTAATTTTTGTATTTTTAGTAGAAATGGGGTTTCACCATGTTGGCCAGGCTGGTCTCGAACTCCTGACCTCAGATGATGCACCCACCTCAGCCTCCCAAAGTGCTGAGATTACAGGTATAAGCCACTGTGCCCAGCCATCTGGCCTTTTCTTTGCACCATATATTCTAGATGGGGTACTAGAAAAGCTAACAACCTGGAAACATCAACACGTGTAGAAGAGTAACAACAAAAAAGTAGAATGAAGACAGGAAAATTATTTTACTTGAAGATAGAAAAATAGAAATTATCAAATCATAACACCATAAGTAAAATAGACTTAAAAAGACAGAACCTCAGGGACATGTGGACTATAACAAAAGACCTCACATTCATGTCTTCAGAGTTCCAGAAAGAGAGAAGAAAGAGGGAGGGCTGAAAAATATTCAAGAATTGCAAAAAATTTACCAAATTTGGCAAAAGATATATAAGCCTACAAATTTAAGAAGCCAACTTGAGAAGCGTGGTTAAGGGTGGGAGTACCCCCATTGGGATGATGAGAATTAAATGAAACTTTACTGACACTGAATGTTGGGATCCTCTATCTTCTATCCCCCGACTCTGCTTCTAGAACACAGGCAGCTAAGGCATATCCCTACAGGAATGAGATTTGAAAGATTTTTGTATGATCATATGTAAAAAAAAAAAAGACCTAATGATACCGACTAACAACAGAAAGAGCCAGGGCAGATCAACCAGTGAAGAGGAGATGAGGAGGAGAAGAAAGGAAGGGAGAAGAGAGAATGGGTTAGAGGTTGGTGCCAAGAACAGAAGAAAGCAAATTGTCAAATTGTGAAAGTTTCTCAGACCCAAAGGACATAAATTTCTAGACTGAAAGGGCCCACTTAGTGTCCTGCACATAGTGAAATTTGGGAATACTGGGGCCAAAGAGAAGGTTCAATAATATTCCAGAGAGAAAAAAAGATAGGTTTATATAAAGAATCAAGAGGCAGAATGGCACCATACATCAGACTTTTCTCTTTTTAGACATAGTCTTGCTGTGTTGCCCAGGCTGGAGTGCAGTGGTGCAATCTTGGCTTACTGCAGCCTTTGCTTCCCAGCCTCAAGCAATTCTTGTGCCTCAGCATCCTGAGTAGCTGGGATCACAGGCATGTGCCACCACATCCAGCTAATTTTTGCACTTTTGGTAGAGATGGTTTCACTATGTTTGCCAGGCTGGTCCTGGCCTCAAGAGATCCTCCTGCCTCAGCCTCCTAAAGTGCTGGGATTACAGGTATAAGCCACCATACCTAGCCCAGACTTTTCAGTAGTAATTCCTAGTTTTAAAAGCTATGAAAATATATTTTCAAAAATTTTAGGGAAAGTGATACTCTATTGTACAATTTTATACCTAGTCACACTATAAGAGTAGAAAGACATTTTCAAGTATGTGAGGTCTCAAAAGTTATGTCCAATGTACCCTTTCTTGGGAAGTTAATGGATGTCATCTGCAGTCAAAGAAGTAAATCAAGAAGTACGAAGACATCAGATTCAAAATGCAGAAAAGCCACAACATACGAGAAAAACAAAGGGGATTCCTAAGATGATGGCATAGTGATAACAGTTATGTACATAGCAGGCCTAGGGAGCCAATTCAAATTAGAACTAGTCAGAATCTAACTCTGGAAGAATGCTTTAAATAAAATGAAGCCAGTATTTTATTTTAAACACAAAATATATTTTTGTAGCTTTGAATATATTGAAAAGAAATTTTTACAACTTAAGGAATTTGTGGCTAAATTAATGAAAGCCACATAGAAAATGAGCAAATGAAAAGCAATACAATTATTGACTGCTGGGAAAACAACATTTTTTGCAGGAAAGAAAAATCAGCTTATACTATATGGCTCACCTGTGAATCACATTTTTCAAACCTATTAAGGTAAAAGCTGAATACTTAAGATATAACCATGTTGGTGAATGAAAGGCCAAGAGGGAGTGGTTGTATATGACGAAAATGAGGAAAAATGAAAGAGACAACTAAATTCTTATCTTTCAGAGTTGGAAGTCAATATCCAATGCCAAAAACTGAAAAAAAAGTTTAAATAGCAATAAAAGCATATTATTTAAAGATAAAGATATAAATGTCAAAAAATAATCAGCTAAAAGAGTTAAAAATGGTTGCCTCTGAGGAACAAGAATTAGAGGGTAATAGAAGACTGTCAAGGAATTCCTTCCTTCCTTCCTTCCTTCCTTCCTTCCTTCCTTCCTTCCTTCCTTCCTTCCTTCCTTCCCTCCCTCCCTCTCTCCCTCCTTCTTTCTTTCTCTCTCTCTTTTTCTTTCTTTCTTTCTTTCCTTCCTTCCTTTCTTTCATTTCTTCCCTTTCTTTCTTGCTCTGTTGCCTAGGCTGGAGTGCAGTGGTGCGATCTTGTCTCACTGCAACCTCCACCTCCCAGGTTCAAGCGATTCTCCTGCCTCAGCCTCCTGAGTAGCTGGGATTACAGGCACACATCACCACAACTGGCCAATTTTTGTATTTTTCAGTAGAGACAGGGTTTCACCATGTTGGCCAGGCTGGTTTCGAACTTCTGACCTCAGGTGATCCATCTACCTCGGTCTCCCAAAGTGCTGGGATTACAGGTATGAGCCACCATGCCCAGTCTGAACTCTATTTTTCATAACAAACCTGGTACAGCTATTTGATTCTAAACTGTATGCATGTATAATACCGAAAAAAAAAAAAAAAAAAAAAAAAAACTAGGCCAGGCCAGGTACAGTGGTTCACACCTGTAATCCCAGCACTTTGGGAGGCTGAGACAGGAGAATCACTTGAACTGGAAGGTGAAGATTGCAGTGAGCTGAGTTTGTGCCACTGCACTCTAGCCATGGCAACAAAGTGAGACCCTGTCTCCAAAAAAAAAACCAAAAAACAAAAAAAACCTCGGCCAGGAATGGTGACTTTATGCCTGTAATCCTAGCACTTTAAGAGGCCGAGGCAGCAGGATCATTGGAGGCCAGGAATTCAAGACTAGCCTGGGCAACATAGTGAGACCCTGTCTCTACAAAAAAAAAAAAAAAAAAAAAAAAAAATTGAGCATGGTGGCACATGTAGTCCTAGCTAATTGGGAGGCTGAGAGGAGAGGATTGCTTGAGCCCAGGAGTTTGAGGCTGCTGTGAACTATGATTGTGCCACTGCACATTAGCCTAGGCAACAGAGTGAAACCCTGTTTCTTAAAAAAAGAGAGAGAACTAAAATATTAAAATACAAGGCTCAGTATCATATTTCATAAAGATTCTTTGGAAATATATTTTTGTCCTGTCACAAATATGGATTGTTGATCATTTATTATCTGCAGACACCCAGTTTTAAATTGTTATTCTATTTTCCTAGTTTTCTTCAGTCCCATAACTGCTTTTAAGAACAGAATTTATATTAAATTAATTATAAACTTTGTATTTCAAAGTTTAGTTAATGATTTGAAGATATTTCCTGTATTTAAATGATTATTGTTTTATTATTAATGGTGTTATACTTGCTGATACTTAAAATATGTTTTTTTTGATATAACTCTGCCAAAAAATGAAGAATTTCATTGCCTATGTACTTAAAATTTTCAGAATTGATTTTGGAAGTGTTTGTATTAATACTAATTTTGTGCCAACATTTTTTTTTTTTAGATGGAGTCTCGCTCTGTCGCCAGGCTGGAGTGCAGTGGCATGATCTTGGCTCACTGCAACCTCTGCCTCCTGGGTTCAAGCGATTCTCCTGCCTCAGCCTCCTGAGTAGCTGGTATTACAGATGCACATCACCACACCCAGCTACTGTTTGTGTTTTTAGTAAAGATAGAGTTTCACCATGTTGGCCAGGATGGTCTTGATCTCCTGACCTCATGATCCACCCGCCTTGGCCTCCCAAAGTGCTGGGATTACAGGCATGAGCCACTGTGCCCAGGAGTTCGAGGCCAACATTTTAAAATTTGTGTTAATATGTAATATAACTTATTAAAATTTTTTAAAACTGCTATCAACTTTGGTTCTCACACACTGATTTTCAGACAAGTGCAGGGAAGTATTACTATACTATGGTGAAATAGGAAGAGTAAACACCATGTAGCATGTTGTCCATGAAGCTCAATCAACTTGAGAAGTTTACTCTTTATGTCCTTTCTGCTTTTTTGTTTTTCTAATGTTTGAATAGTCATTCTTTTACCAATGATGCCCATGATGTCATACAGATAGCAAGGCTTTTTTTTTTTTAACATGCTTTTATGGCAAAATTTGTCCAAGAATTTTTTTATAATATTAGCTGGGCACAGTGGCATGTACCTGTAGTCCCAGGTAGGTTCTCAGGAGGCTGAGGTAAGTGGAGACTTGAGCCCAGGAATTTGAGGATGAGTGTGCAATGATTACACCTGTGAATAGCCACTGCACACTAGCCTGAGCAACACAGTAAGACCCTGGCTTAAATATATATGTATAAACATATATATACAACACTATTTTATGAAATCTCAAAGTCTGGCAACTCAATCTTAGAAATAAATAATGTAGGAGATACAGAATTCCTTCCATGAAACTGAAAAAATGTGTTTAAAAAATAGGGTTTGAAAACTATTGATAATATATTTAATATTGATCTATAATTGTAACCGAGCGAGTCACGAAAGAAGCGTCACACTGAGTTCAAATTGCAAGTCCTTTATTAGCCAGTGACTGAGAGTCAGTTCACGCTCAAAATCTCTCTCTTATCAGTAAACTCCTGTGGTTTACTGATACTTATAACTGTATCTCTTATGATATTTATCTTAGGTAACTTGTGGACTGTACCAAGACTCATCATCTCATTTCAAAGTTGCTGTTTCTGTCGCTGAGCCCCTTTCTTCTAACATCACAAATATTCCAAGAGATTTGGTTGATGAGATTTTGGAGGAACTGGAACACAGTGTGCCTCTTTTGGAAGTGTATCCTGTTGAGGGACAAGATACTGATATACGTGATATTGCTTTTGCCTTGGAAGTTGTCAGGTATTAGGGCCTTTACTTTTGAAAGTTAAATGATCATATTCAAAAGTTGATATGAAAGTTTTGTTCATATAATCACTTTATAAGTATTTACTGATTTAATTTTTACTCACTACTACTGGATTAAATTTGTCAATTTTAAATTAATATATTATATTTGTAACTTTTAGTAAAAACATTTCCTTACAGAAACATATATGGGTAATGAAAAGATTGCAATTTTTTGATCTTGGATTTTACGAAAATCAAATTTGAAAGAATTCTTGAAATAAGTAACATTAACTTGTATTCATATTTAACCATATTAAATACATTAGCATTTCTCACATTTAAGGGCATTACAAATACTATATATCATCATTCACATTATGATTACTTCTTATAAGGTGATACAATTTGAGGGAAGCTATCCACAAACAGAATACAGAATATTTCTGGCATGTTTTTGTTTTTCTAATGTTTTCTTCCCATACAAATTTGATAGTATTGTACATATTATTTATTTGTTGAGCAAGTAGTAGCCAAAATCTATGAAATTTAGAAACTGAATTTTACAGTCTCACTTCTAGAAACATTATCTCATTTATAGTAACCTAAAATAGAATGCAAATCATCTAATTTTTAAAGTTTTACCTGGAGAACGATCCAAGATGGCCAATCGCTAACATCCTGGGATTGCAGCTCTCAGGGAAGGCGCGGAGAACTAGAGGACGCCACACTTTCAGACAAATTCTGGTCGCTCACGGAGCAGAAGATCCCCCAGTGGAGGAAACACACGGGTGGCCAGCGCGACCCTCGTGGCCAGCGCAGCAGTTCCGCCGGCACCTCAGCGCGGCAGCTCTCTGAGCAGAGTAAACAGGTTCGGAGGACCCGCATGGGTCCCCAGCAGGACACCAGAGCCTGGCGCAGCGGCTGCGATGGGACCTCGGTGCGGTAGCGCTCGGCGCAGAGTAAACAGGACCGGTTCCCCTTCTGACCGAGGTTTGGAGCCCCGGGAAGGCAGAGTCGCCTACTAAGGACACAAGAAGGAAGCCAGACAGGAGAATCCTGGGCAGAAAAACACCATCAGTTTTAACGCCGCTGCTCTGGCCCTGGGAACTAACAACCTGGACATCAACTCAAGAGACCTAATCTGAAAGTTGGTAATTTCAAAGAAGACAGGAGGATAAATTTACAATGACGGGAAGAAACCAGCGTAAAAAAGCTGAGAATACTCAAAGTCAGAACACCTCTGCCTCTAAAGATGACCACAGTTCCACATCAACAATGGAACAAGGCTTGATGGAGAACGAGCGCATCCTGATGACAGAATCACTCTTCAAGGAATGGATAATAAGAAACTTCGGTGAGTTAAAAGACCATGTTGTAGCCCAACGTAAAGAAACTAGGGACTTTGAAAAAAGGTTTGATGAAATCCTATTGAGAATAGACAACTTAGAGAGGAGTATGAGTGAATTAATGGAACTGAAGAATACAATACAGGAACTCCGAGAAGTATGCACAGGTTTAAACACTCGAATTGTTCAAGCAGAACAAGGGATATCAGAGGTCAAAGTCCAACTTAATGAAATAAAACGTGAAGAAAAGATTAGAGAAAAAAGGATAAAAAGGAATGAGCAAAGTCTCCAAGCAATGTGGGACTATGTGAAAAGACCAAATTTACATTTGATAGGTGTACCTGAATGCAACGGAGAGAATGAATCCAAGCTGGAAAATACCCTTCAGGATATTATTCAGGAAAATTTTCCTAAACTAGCAAAGCAGGTCAACATTCAACCCCAGGTAATACAGAGAACACCACAAAGATATTCCTCAAGAAGAGCAACCCCAAGGCACATAATCGTTAGATTCACCAGGGTTGAAACAAAGGAGAAAATACTAAGGGCAGCCAGAGAGAAAGGTCAGGTTACCCACAAAGGCAAGCCTATCAGACTTACAGCAGATCTCTCAGCAGAAACTCTACAAGCCAGAAGAGAGTGGGGGCCAATATTCAACATCCTCAAGGAACAGAACCTTCAGCCCAGAATTTCATATCCAGCCAAACTAAGCTTCACAACCGAAGGAAAAATAAAATCTTTTATGAACAAGCAAGAACGCAGAGATTTTATTACCACCAGGCCTGCTTTACAAGAGCTTCTGAAAGAAGCATTACACACAGAAAGAAACAACCAGTATTAGCCTTTCTAAAAATACACCAAAAAGTAAAGAGCACCAACATAAAGAAGAATTTACACCAACCAATGGATAAAACAGCCTGTCAACATCAAATGGCAGTAACCCTAAATTTAAATTGACTAAATCCCCCAATCAAAAGACACAGCCAAAACCCAATGGCATGTTACATCCAGACCTGTTTCACATGCAAGGATACACAAAGACTCAAAACAAAGGGATGGAGAAAGATTTACCAACCAAATGGAGAGCAAAAATAAATAATAAATAAATAAAAAGCAGGAGTTGCAATTCTCGTATCGGATAAAATAGATTTTAAAGCAACAAAGATATAGTGGTAAAAGGATCAATGCAACAACAAGAGCTAGCGATCCTAACACCCAGATACGAGACTTAGATTCAATGAGACAGAAAATTAATAAGGATATCAAGAACTTGAACTCAGATTCGGAACAAGTAAACTTAATAAATATTTATAGAGCTCTCCACTTCAAATACACAAAATATACATTCTTGTCAATACCACATCACACCTACCCATAAGCTTAAAAGAAACATTGATTGGCCATTATTAATACCCAGTTTTTTTCAAAATAAAGCAATATTTCCATTTACTCTCCCTCTTTCTCTTCCTCTTTCTTCCTCTTCTTTACTTATTTTTTTTTTCTTTCCTTCTCTCAAAAAAAAAGAAATCAACTTGTAAACCTCTAGATCCAGGTTGGCAATGTCTTTCTCATTGCTTGATTTCTTTCCTTCCCTTCCCTCCCTCCCTTCCTCCCTCCCTCCCTCCCTCCCTCCCTCCCTCCCTCCCTCCCTCCCTCCCTTCCTTCCTTCCTTCCTTCCTTCCTCCCTAAAAAAATAAATAAATAAATAAAGTTTTACCTTTTCTTTTAGTTCACTCAAAGATCATTTTAAAATATTTTTCTTAAGAATAAAGATTGAGGTAGAGAATTCTGACATCAGAATATCTTTTTAGCTCTAAATCAATAGTGGCCATTTTTTATTACTGTCATGTTACTTTTGTTTATCGTAGGTTTTTTTATGACTTTCTTTGGAGAGACTGGGATGATGAAGAAAGTTGTGAGAATTATACTGCACTTATTGAAGAAAGAATTAATTTGTAAGTATAGTTTAGAAACTTACAGCACACATTAGAAAAAATAAATGTTATAATTATGTTGATACTTTTCAGGTGGTGTGATATGCAGGATGGAACAATACCTGGTCCTATTGCACAACGTTTTAAAAAAACTTTGGAGGAATATAAAAACAAACGTGTCGAGCTCATTGAGTATCAAAGCCTTGTTAAAGAAGATCCATCTGCAGCAGAGGCTGTTCAATGCTGGAAAAAATACTATGAGATAGTCATGCTCTGTGGATTATTGAAAATGTGGGAAGATTTACGCCTCCGGTAATAATTTGCTCTATTTTAAATAGAAGCAAAAGTTTACATGGCTATTACTTTATCATAGCACTTAATTTGTGGTATATGTTCTGATTAAAGTGAAGTATAAAATTAGATGTCTAATTTATGAGGTAAGCACAAGGTAAAACTATCAGTATTGGGAAATTATGTTTATATTAACTGAATTCACTGAAATCATTTCTTTTCACCAAAAGAATTCATTAATACAGTTCCTTCCTTTCATTTTAACTCTTGATTTTGTCTAAAGCATAAGAAAGGATGATGTCGACCTCCTCTATATAGAATATGTGAAGTAAATAAGCTGACTGGATTATAGCTAAAAAGTAGTGAGACATAGAGTCTGTCCACAGAACAGGTTTTAAAAGAAGCACAAAGACAGGCCATGTAAGTATATATACAGTATAACTATATATATACTGCATATAGTATATATATATATAGTATAACCTGTATATAAATAGTATATATATAGTGGATATATATACATATATATATATCTACTATATACAGTAGAAATATATAAACCAGGTTATACTATATATATAATATATATAAATATAATATATAAATATTTTTATTAATATATATTAATATATAATATAATAAATATATATACACTATAAAGTATATATATAGTGTATAATAACCTGGTATATGTATTTCTACTGTATATATATATACTATATATAGACTATATAAATATATATATATACTATATAAATATATGTATAGTATATATAGTGTGTATATATACACTAAAGCCACATCCTCTTTGCATAAAGCAATAAAAGTGCTGCAGAGAATGCAAAACATTATACCTAGGATCATTGGCAAAAGATTATACTAAAGAGATTACTGGTAAATCCATATCTACTGGAAAAAGAGTGTCCCTTTTGGCCAACAGTAATGATAAAAGCCGACAATTACACTGACATTTTTATTCTGACTTTCTGTTGGAAACATTTAAATGATGGAGACAGGAAACAGGAAACATAAAAGCAGGAAGAAAAGAAAGAACTAATTAGAAGTGCTGAATAGCAAACAATACAAAAACAACTGGAGAGAAGCTAGAATAGTTCTGCTGGGAGGCCATTAGCCAACTATTTTATGGAGATCACATCCTTTGAAACAAAATAATGTTGTTTATGACAGAATATCATTAAATTGGGTAAAAAAGCAAAAAGAAAAGAAAAATGAAACAAAATAATGTGTTAATTGAGCATAGTATCTAAAATTAGGCATTTTCGAAAACATTCTTTTGCCTTACTATCACAGACATAACCCATCTTTGTGTGAGTCTACAACTCAATGGATTATGCAAGTACAACCAGGAAATTTTTCTCCTGTATTGGAAGGTTAAAGTGGCTGAGGCAATGGTTATAGGGGGTTACTTGCAGATTTCCAGGTACTGTGCATTAAAATGAAAATATTTTAGAGTTTTAAGGGTTTAAACACGCAGTTATCCAAAAGAACTGAATCATTACATTGCTCTCAAGTTGCTTATTGCTCTCAAGACACTTATAATTAATGAATACTATTTCTCAAATATGCTTAGTACCAAGTTTTTATTTACTGAGTAAGGACAGGGTCAGTCTTTTTCATGTTAATTTAATTACAACTAAATCTTTTCAACTATAGAATTCATGGACCTTTCTTTCCAAGAATTCTGAGGCGTAGGAAAGGGAAAAGAGAATGTGGAAAAACTGTAACACATATTGTAGTGAAAGTGATGACTGCTGAAATGGTAAGAAATAAACTGTATTCTTATTTGTTATTTAAGTATTAGCTGTGTGTAATCAGAAAAGAAGCTCCATGAGGGTAGAGTCCTTGTCTAATCATTAATGCCTTATTTTCTCAACTACCTCCAGCTCAGTTATTGCCATATAATAGATACTAAATAAATAAATGGTGACAACTATTTACTGAGTACTAACCTTGTTGCCAGGTACCATGTTAGTTGGTATGATGAAGATTCGACATAAATGTGAGGAAGGCTGCATTTAGGGGACATAAAATGTTGTTCCAGATCCACAGTCTTTCTTCTTCACATACTTGAAAATTTCAGGCATGGTACAAATATGGTCACAAGTGTATAGGCAGTTACAATTATGACACAGAATGATAAATGCTATGATAAGGGTATGACGGTACACATAGGATGGACACATATGACAGAATTAGGAGTCTGGAAATGCTGGATAGAAGAAATAACTCAGCTGAATAGCTGAATCCTGAAGGATGAATATAAATATATCCAACTCAAGAACAAACAAATTTTCTAAGCCAATGAATAAATATTTTCTTCTCACTTGACCTCTCAGTAGCATTTCAAAGCTCTCTCATTGAAATAATCTTTTTCCTTGTTTTATGTTTATACTTTCCTGGTTTTTATTCTCTCTAGTTAACTTTTTTTTTCTCACTCCTCTAACTGTTTGGTACTTGTCCTTTTTATGCACTATATTATCCCAAAGGGATTTAGCTAATCTTCTTCCATAACTTCATTTGTATATGCAGGTACTTATCCAAAATGTTATTCATAGTCCAAACTTTTGTTCTAAGCCCCAAGCCTTTATGTCCAACTGCCTATTGCTTATGACCACTTAATCACCTCACCAGTACATCAACTAATTGTCTGCAAATAATTTTATGATCTTATCCATTGACTTGCTTTTATTCTCAAGTTATCTGTTTCAATAAATGGTACCATCATCTACTTGGTTGCTAATAACAGTTTTCTGGGAGTTATCTTGTTCATATCCCTCATCACTCTCATACACACTCATTTTTCTTCTTCACTCTCCTCACATCCTGGGATAAGCTGTGTTGTTTCCTCTGCCTGCTGAGCTACTATTCATTCTTCAGGTCTTGATTTAAACATTTCCATAGGAAAAGACCTCCTCAACCTTTCATAATACATTAGACTGCTTTATACAATTATAGCACCCTGCGTTTTTCCTTATTGGCACTTTCCTTTATCATGACTACATTTAATACTTTTGTGGCTTTCTATTGAATGTCTGTCTCTTTTACTAGTATATAAACTTCTTGAGAGCAAAGAGTGTTTACCACTCATCCTGTCACCTAGCATGATGCTTGGTACATAGTAGGTGTCCAACAATTTTTGGTGAATCAGTAAATTAGTATATATGTGACAAGAGAGGATAGTACATATGAGGAACTGACAGAAGGCCACCAAGGCTGGTAGTTAACATCTAAGAGAGTGATGAAAGATAAAGCTGGCTTATTAGACCATCTTGTTTGCTATTCTACCAATTTTTATTCTTTTTGATAAAATTTAATTTTCCTTTTAACTACTTATTAGAGTATGCTATTATTCCAATAATATGGAGCACATTATTGGATATGCTCCAATATTGGAACATATTATTCAGTCATGTTAATTGTTTTACCAACATCTTTATAAACACCTTTTAAAACATCTTTGTAAAAAGTAAGGTATAAATCTTGCTTTTATCCTCAGCGTTATTTTATTTTTATTTTTACTTATTTTTTTCACTTTTAAATAGGCTCTGGCTTTATTCACTTTCTTATATGACAGAAATTTCTATGAAGTTTTTTGCTCAGT
Organism: Callithrix jacchus; assembly: GCF_049354715.1. Lineage (NCBI taxonomy): Eukaryota > Metazoa > Chordata > Mammalia > Primates > Cebidae > Callithrix > Callithrix jacchus. The sequence continues at coordinate 41,108,940 of NC_133519.1, read as the reverse complement.
GCTGTGCAATTCTGTTTTCATTTGTGTGGTTATACTTGAACTTCAGAGGCCAGAATAATGAGAGGGAGACCACTCTGAGGAGACAGCATCATCAACTTCCACTTTACTTAGACCTTTAATTTTAGATTTACTTTTGAGGTTCATGAAATATTATAGTTAGATTGTAGTATATCTGTGCATATAAGCTTTAACAATTTTCTTGTCTTTAAAGATTCTTGACTGAGAATTCTTGCTCTATACCCATCCCTTTTGCAGTTTATTTATGCCCATCATCTTATCTTGGTGATCTTTACAAGCAGTGTAGTGGGAAGTCATGGACTTTGTAGTTAGATGCCCAATTTCAAATACCCTATCTGAGACCACTTAATAAGTAATCTTAGGCAAAGTGCATAACCTCTCTAAGCCTCAATTTCCTTACTCGTAGAATGCTTTAAAAAGAGAGAGATAAAAATATACTGTGCTAGTTAAGAGCATGGGCTCTAAAGCCAGATTGCCTGGATTCTTGGTTTTGCCAATTGCTAGTTAGATGGTTTTCAACAAATTATTTAAACCATATGTACTTTAGTTCCTCATGTGAGTAAAATTTGGGTAATAATCCTATATTCCATATTTATAGAGTAGTTGTAAAGATTACATCACTTTATATTTGTAATATGCTTAGAATATTGCCCAGCACATAGTAAGTGCTCAATAAATGTTTACCACTTATTTCAGTTTCTGCACGAAAGTTAAACATAGTCATTCTCCCAGATCTAGGAAAAACAGTGGTATCCCCATTGTGTATCACAGGCCTCTATCCTCTTGTTGATCACAGGCTGTTCCTTCTTTCTATCTGGAGATGCTATAATATGATTCTGGAGAACATAGACTTTAAGATCATAAAAACCTGGATTTGATTCAGTTTTGCTTTTTTATATTTCTACCATGTAATAATAAATTACATGGTTTCTCTTATTTCCTCATCTGTAAAAGAAAGTAATGAAGTCTGTCCCATAGAGTATTAGGCTTAAGTGAAATAATTTATATAAATCTTTTAGCAAAATGCCTAGCACATAAATAAATATCAGTTGATACTATTATTACTATTTTGCAGTTCCTATCCCAATAATATAGTCATCGTTTTTTGTTAGAGTTTCCCTGTAGTGCTACAAAAGGTAATAATCATGACTGAAAATATACCAAGTATAAAGAAGAATTTAATCAGTTTTCTTTCATCTATGCTACTGATTCTGTTGCCACCTGTCTCCTCAGAGACAGTGTGCTCTGTTAGTCCTTCTTTTTTTTGTATCTTTTTTCCTTTATTAAAAAAACTTGAGGTGAAATTTATGTAGCAAAATTAGCTGTTTTAAAGTGACATTCAGTGACATTTAGTAGTCACAATATTGTGTACCTCTGGTTCCCAACTATTTTCATTACCCAAAACCAGAACCTCATATCTCCATTTCCTCCCCAGCTGCTGCCAACCAGCAATCTGCTATCTCTGATGTTCCTTTGATCTTTGAAGTTGCTGTCCTTTGGATGGGTTTTTTTTTTTTTTTTTTTTTTGCTTTTTATATTCTTTGATGCACTTGAGGGTTTAACTGTAGTATAAGGTGGGTTTAGTCAACTGGCTTCATTTCTGGAAGATGTCAGAGGTCCAATTCTCAGTTCAGTATTGCTGGGCTACATGTGCAGCCCTGGGGGTTGGTACCAGACCCACAGCACAGGTTTGTTCTCTGGCCTCTCAAGGTTAATCACCTGCTGCACTGGAGGGGCTGAGGTGTTCACAGTCTGCTAGTAATGACACTCTGATGGTGAATGCTTACCAAAGCACTTTGTTGGGGCAGTGGCAGCAGGTCTGTGCTCAGGTGTATGTGCTGACAGTGGCAGCAGTTCAGCAGGGTGTGCATGTGGCAGCAGGGGCAGGGTGCCAGCCAGGGTGAGACAGTGGTGTTTGTATGTATGCACTAGTGCTAATGGTGGCAGGACAACAGGGTGTGCATGCATGTGTGCTCGTAGGGGAGGGGTGGTGAGGTCTGCCTGCCTGTGTGTACTTGCACAGCAGTGGGGGATGATGTGGTAAGGGAAGGCTGTGGGGATCCCTCTTGATTTAGTATGTTACACCAAGCAAGTCATGGCTCCAACTTTCAGATCTTTATCAAGTTTGGTAACAATAAGAAACATGGATCCATAGTTAGAAAATTCAGTAAATATTAAAACAAACACTCAGTTCGATCTTCCTCAATGAATGACCATTCTAGTTTTATGCTTATAATTGAAATTAGCTTGACACTGGCCTGCCCAAAATTATCGTTCTCTCGCACACAGTGATCTGTCCATGGTGCCTAGGCTTTTTTACATTCTTGATAATGTCCCTTGATACATTAAAGTTTTTAACTTTGAAGAAATTTAGCTGCTTTGGTTTTAATGTTTTTGCCCCCCTCCAAAACTCAAGTGTTGGAAACTTAATCCTCAACACAACAGAGTTGGGAGATGGGGCCTAATGGAAGGTAGTTCATGAGGATGGGGCCCTGATGAATCAATCAATGTTCCTAAGAAAATGGATTATGGGAGTTGGTTCTCCCTCTGTTGTTCTTCTGCCATGTAAGGACACAGAGTTCCTCTCCAGAGTTCTTGCCTTTTGCCATGTGAAGATCCAGGCAGCAGGCAAAGGTGTCATTTTGGAAGAGAATGGCCTCAGCAGACACCAAACCTGCTAGTGCCTTGACCTTAGACTTCCTAGCCTCCAGAACTGTAAGCAATAAATTTCTTTCATAAATTACACAGTCTGTGGTATTCTGTTATAGAGCAGCATAGATAGACTAAGACAGAAATTTGTTTTTTCTTTTGTTACTCATGCTTTTACTCAGGCCTTAGAATCCACTGCCAAGTTCAAGATCATGAAGATTTACCCTTTTGTTTTTTTCCTAAGAATTTTATGGTTTTAGCTCTTATATTTAGGTTGTTAATTTTAAATTAATTTTAATATATGGTGTTATGTTTAGGTTCAGCTTTATTCTTTTGCATGTAGATACTCATTTGTCCCAACACCATTTGTTGAAGAGACTATTCTTTCCCCCATTGAATAATCTTGTAAACTTTGTTGAAAATGAGTTAGTCATAATTGAGTTTATTTCTTGATTTTCAGTTCTATCCCACTGGTCTGTATGCCTATATTTATACCAGTACCACACTATTTTATTAGTGTACCTTTGTAGTAAGTTTTGGAATCGGAAAAGTGAGTCCTCCACTTTGTTCCTTTTCAATATTATTTTGGCTGTTCAGGGTCCCTTGCAATTCATTATTAATTTGAAGATAAGCATATTCATTTCTATTTTTTTTAGCATGTTCATTTCTTAAAAGAAAAAAAAGGCTATTGAAATTTTGATAGGGATTACATTGAATCTGTAGATCAATGTAAGTAGTATTGCTATTTTAGCAATATTAAAAATTTCCAATCCATGAACATGGGTTGGCTTTTCATCTATTTAGACTTTCTTTAATTTCTTTGAGCAATGGTTTGTAGTTTCAGCACACAAGCCATTCACCTCCTTGGTTTACATTATTTCTAGGCATTTTGTTATTTTGAGTCCTATTGTAAATGGAATTTTCTTAATTTTATTTTCAGATTGTTTATTACTGCTATATAAAAACAAAACAGATTTCCTGTTCTGATTTTGCACCCTTCAACTTTACAGAATTTTTTCATTAGCTATCACATGTTTTTGGAGGGTTTCTTGTGATTTTCTATATATAGGATATATAGGATCATGTCATCTGCAAACAGTGAATTTTACTTCCTCCTTTACAATTTGGATGCATTTTATTTCTTTTTGCCTAGTTGCTCTGGCTAGGACTTCTGGTTCAATGTTGAATAGCAGTGGCAAAAATGGACATCATTGTCTTTTCTGATACTAGGGGATGTTATTGGCAGAATTTTGTCCCTCCAAAATTCATATATTGAAGCCCTAACCCCAGTATCCCAAAAAGTAAGCATATTTGGAGATCAAGTGTTTAAAGAGATGATTAAATTAAATTAAAATGAGGCCATTAGGGTTGGCCCTAATCCAACCTGACTGGCGACCTTAAAAGAAAGGAAATTTGGACACAGAAAAGACATCAGGGGTGCACGTGCACAGAAAGATGACCATGTGAAGAGGCAGCAAAACCACAATCACCTGCAAGCTGAGAGAGGTCTCAGAAGAAACCAAATCTGTTGACACCTTGATCTTGGCTTCCATCCTCTAGAACTTTAAAGAGTATGTACTCTTTACTGGCCGAGTGCAGTGGCTCATGCCTGTAATCCCAATACTTTGGGAGGCCAAAACAGACAAATCACTTGAGGTCGGGGGTTTGAGATCAGCCTGGCCAACATGGTGAAAACCCGTCTCTACTAAAAATACAGAAATTAGTCAGGTGTGGTGGCATGCACCTGTAATCCAAGCTAATCAGGAGGCTGAGGCATGAGAATCACTTGAATCTGGGAGGTGGAAGTTGCAGTGAGCCGAGACCACACCACTGCACTCCAGCCTGGGTGATGGAGTGACACGTCGTCTCAAAAAAGAAAATAAATTTCTGAGGTTTAAGCCACCAAAGGGGAAAGTTTTCAGCATTTCACCACTGAATATGTTGTTAGCTGTGGGTTTTTAAAATAAATTCTCTTTGTCCTGTTGAGGAAATTTTCTTCTATTCCTAGTTTTCTGAGTGTTTTTATCATGAAAAGGTATTGGATTTTGTCAAATGCTTTTTCTGTATCAATTGAGAATATTCTGTAATTTAATTTTCCCCTTCATCCTATTAACGTGGTGTGTTATGATGGATTTTTGTATATTAAATCACTCTTGTATTCCTAGAATAAGTCTCACTTCATCCTGGTGTATAACCTTTTAAAAATGTTGTTGAGTTCAGTTTGCTGGGATTTATTGAGGATTTTTATATTTACATTCAAAAGAAATATTGCTCTATAGTTTTCTCCTGGTATTTTTGTCTAGCTTTATTATCAGATAATGCTGGCCTGAAAATTAAGAAATGTTCTCATAGATTTTGAAGGAATTTGGAAAAGATTGGTGTTAATTCTTTTAACTTTTATTTTAGGTTTGGGGGTACATGTGAAGGTTTGTTACATAGGTAAACATGTGTTATGGGGGTTTGTTGTACATGTTATTTCATCACCCAGGTATTAAGACCCGTACCCAATAGTACCTTTTCTGCTCCTGTCTCTCCTCCCACCCTCACCCACCAACCAGACCCCAGTGTCTGTTGTTTTCCTCTTTGGATTCATAAGTTATTATTTAGCATTCGTGGTGTTAATTCTTGACATGTTTGGTAGATTTATCAATGAAACTATCTAATCCTGGACTTTTCTTTGTTGGGAGAATGTAGATTACCAATTTTTTAATCTCTTTAGGTCTGTTCAGATTTTATATTTCTTCTTGTGCCAGTTTTGATAATCTGTGAGTTTCTAGGAATTTGTACACTTAATTTTTGTTTGTGTGAAATCAATGCATTTGTTGGTGTACAGTTGTTCATAGGTATACAAATAATGATAGTATAATCATAGAATATGATTATAAATCATTTTTATTTCTTTAAGGTCAGTAGTAATGTAGCTTCATATCTGATTTTAGTTATTTGTGCCTTCTCTATTTTTCTCTTATTGTAGCTAAAGTTTTGTCAATTTTGTTGATCTTTTGAAAGAACCAATTTTTTATTTTCTTTTTTATTTTTCCTATACTCTATTTCATTGAACTCTAATCTTTATCATTTCCTTTTACTGTTGGCTTTGGGTTTAATTTGCTCTTTTTCTAGTTTTTTTAAGATGTAAAATTAGATTGCTGATTTGAGATCTTTCTTTTTTAATATAGGCATTTACTGCTATAAATTTCTTTCTGAGTTCTGCTTTTCCTGCATCCTATATATTTTGGTATGTTGTGTTTTCATTTTCATTTATCTCAAAGTATCTCTAAATTTTCCTTGTTTTCATCTTTGAGCTGTTTAAGAATACGTTGTTTAATTTTCACATAATTCTAAATTTTCCAGTTTTCTTTCCGTAATTGACTTGTGGTTGGAGAAGATGTATTTATTGAGACTTGTTTTGTGGCCTAATAGATGGTGTATACTGGAGAATGTTCCATATGCATTCCAGAAGAATGTGTATCCTTTTGTATTGGACTTGGTGGGGGAGTCTATAAATGTGTTTTAGGTCTAGTTGGATTATACTGTTCAAGTCCTCTATTTTTTAATTGGTCTTTCGTCTAGATGTTCTAGTTATTTTTAAAAGTGCTATAGAAATCTCCAACTATCATTATAGAACTATTTCTTCCATCAATTCTTTGAATGCTTACTTTATACATTTTGAGACCTTGTTACTTGATTTCTGTGTGCTTATTGGTACATTTTCTTGAAGAATTAACTCTTTTGTTAATATACAATATCTTTCTCGGTCTTTAGCAACTATTGTGCTATTGAAGTCTATTTTGTCTAATGTTAGTATGGCCAACCCAGCTCTTTTTTTAATTACTGTTTGTACAGAATATCTTTTTATTCTTTCACTATTAACCTATTTGTGTGTCTTCGAATCTAAAGTGAGATTCTTTTTTTGTTTGAGACAGAGTCTCACTCTGTTGCCCAGCCTGGAGTACAATGGTGCAATCTCAGCTCACTACTCCCAGGTTCAAGCAATTCTCCTCCCTCGGCATCCTAAGTAGCTGGGATTACAGGCATGCACCACCATTCCTGGCTAATTTTTGTATTTGTAGTAGAGGTGGGGTTTCACCACATTGGCCAGGCTGATCTCAAACTCTTGACCTCAAGATCCACCCACCTTGGCCTCCCAAAGTGCTGGGATTACAGGCCTGAGCCACCATGCCCGGCCTAAAATGAGATTCTTATAACATCTTATAGTTGGATATTTTTCTTTATCCTTTTTACCAGTCTTTTTCAATTGGTAATCTTAATCCATTTACATTTAAGGTGATTACTGATAAGGAAGGACTTCTGCCATTGGCTACTTTTTTCCCTATAGGTGGTATTTGTTTTATGTCATGCAGTGTTTTCAGTACCCTCTTCTTTTGTGTTTGATGATTTTTTTTAGTGTATCATTTTAATTTACTCCACATTTCCTTTTGTGTGTATTTTTTAGTTATATTCTCGGTGATTATCAAGGGAATTATAATTCACATTCTACTTTCTTTCTTTTTTTTTTTTTTGAGAGGAGCCTTGCTCTGTCACCCAGGCTAGAGTGCAGTGACTCAAGCTCTGCTCACTGCAAATTCTGCCTCCCGGGTTCAAGCGATTCTCCTGTCTTAGCCTTCCAAGTAGCTAGGATTACAGGTGCCTGCCACCATGCCCAGCAATTTTTGTATTTTTAGAAGAGATGGGGTTTCACCATCTTGGCCAGACTGGTCTCTAACTCGTGACCTCGTGATCCACCTGCCTTGGCCTTCCAAAGTGCTGGGATTAGAGGCGTGAGCCACCGTGCCCAGTCTCACATCCTACATTTATAACAATTGAGTTTGAATTGATATCAACTTTTCTTTAATAACATACGCTCCATTCCTCCTTTATGTTTTTATTGTTACAAATTACATCTTTATACATTGTTTCCCTATTAGCATGGATTTATAATTATTGTTTTAGGCATTGGTATGTTAAATTACATAGGAAACAAAAAGAGGAGTCACAAGCCAAAAATACAGTAATACTGCCTTTATGTTTACCCTTGTTTTTACCTATAGGGTCTTATATTCTAGACCCTATATCCCTAGTCTACTGGATACCTCTACCTAGTGACTCGATGGGCACTTCAAATTTATCGGCACCTAAACTAAACTCATTGTCTTTCTCTATCACACTGTTTCTCTCTCTCCTGTGTTTCTTGTTTCAGTGAATAAGAAAAATATAAGTGAGGAGAGTTTCAAAGTTCTTACGAATTATTTATTTACAGAGGTAATCCTTGTAATATCCTTCTGCCACCAATGTATGTAATACCTGCACAAATGAATTTGTAGGTTGCTGATTTAGTAAGGTTTATAGGAATTTTACATATATCTGGAAAAAGTGTTCACTCTCATTTACCAAATAAATGGAAATGTAAATGAGGTAGAAAGGAGTTTTGTCTATTAAAGTGGCAAATATTGTACAAATTTTTTAAAATCCCGTATTGGTTTGTTTATAACAAAATCAGCATTCTTAACCCAAGTTTTATTTGATTAAGCTTTACTGGAGAAGAATTTTGCAAAGAGACTTAAAATGTCTATACCTTTTGATTCAGCAATTTCCTGTCTAGTAATGTTTTCTAAATAACTAACTAGAGATGTACATAAAGATTTGTTATAGTATTTTCATAATGTTGAAAACTCATAGACTAAATAAAAGTGAGAAATTCATAATATAAGTTGTAATATATCTGATACATGAGTATGTAATTTTAAAAAATTAGTCTTTGTTCAACTGGAGGAAGCAAAAAAATAAATAGAGAGAGAAAAAAAGAAAAATTAGTCTTTGATGTGCTATTTACAATAGCAAAGACAGGGATATAATGACAAAATCAGAATTCAAAAGTATATACAATGTATGGTATGCTCAACTGGCATTGAATAAATGAATATACACATGGGAAATATACTAAAGGGAAATATGTATATAAATGAAGGTTTTCTTTAGTTAAGAATTTACAAGTTAATTTTTCCATTTTTGTTATGCTTTCTTTTTCATGTTTTTAATAACAAGTGCCATTTTTTTGTTTTTTTTGTTTTTTGATATAGGGTTTTGCTCTTGTTGCCCAGGCTGAAGTGCAATCTCAGCTCACTGAAACCTCCACTTCCTGAGTTCAAGTGATTCTCCTGTCTCAGCCTCCTGAGTAGTTGGGATTATAGACATGGGCCACCACACCTAGTTAATTTTGTATTTTTAGTAGGGATGGGGTTTCTCCATGTTGGTCAGCATAGTCTTGGATTCCTGACCTCAAGTGAGTGGCCTGCCTCAACCTCCCAAAATGCTGGGATTACAGGCGTGAGCCACTGCACCCAGCCTTATTTTCTTATTAAAAAGTGATACAGCCAAGCGTGGTGGCTCACGCCTGTAATACCAACACTTTGGGAGGCCGAGGTGGGTGGATCACCTGAGGTCGGGAGTTCGAGACCAGCCTCCTGGCCAACATGGTGAAACCCTGTCTCTGCTAAAAATACAAAAGTTAACTGGATGTGGTGGCCTGTGCCTGTGGTCCCAGCTCCTTGGGAGGCTGAGGCAGAAGAATCATTTGAACCTAGGAGGTTGCAGTGAGCCATGATTGTGCCATTGTACCCCAGCCTAGGCAACAGAGCAAGACTCCATCTCAAAATCATAATAATAGTAATAATAATAAGAAGAAAGATAAATGCATGATAATGCCATTCTCATTGGAATCAAAGAATAATAGGCATTTTTCAGAATATATTTCCAAATTTTATATTTGGATTTATATTTTAAAAGTCCTTCACACTGCTGGGCATGGTGGCTACCACCTGTAATTCCAGCACTTTGGGAGGCTGAGGTGGGCGATCGCTTGAGCTCAGGAGTTTGAGACCAGCCTGTACAATATAGCAAAATCCTACCTCTACAAAAAATATAAAAATTATCCAGGCAGGGCAATGTGTGCCTATAGTCCCAGCTACTCAGGAGGCTAAGGTGGGAGAATCGCTTGAGCCTGGGAGGTGGAGGCTGCAGTGAGCCATAATCATGCCACTGCACTCCGCCTGGGTGACAGAATTAGACCCTGTCTCAAAATAAATAAATAAAAGCCCTTCAGTCTTTATGACACTAAAAATGAAGTTATCTCCTCCTTTCTACTCCCAATGCATATTCTAGAATCTTTGATATATAGAATTTTGTTGATTTGGGGGCCATGCGTGGTGGCTCATACCTGTAATCCCAGCACTTTGGGAGGCCGAGGCAGGTGGATCACCTGAGGTCAGGAGTTTGAGACCAGCTTGGCTAACATGGCGGAACCCCATCTCTACTAAAAATACAAAAATTAGCCAGGCGGGGTTGCGGGTGCCTGTAATCCCAACTACTCAGGAGGCTGAGGCAGGAGAATCGCTTGAACCTAGGAGACAGAGGTTGCAGTGAACTGAGATCGAGCACCAGCCTGGGTGACAAGAGTGAAACTCTGCTTTAAAAAAAAAAAAAAAGAATTTTGTTGATTAACTAAAATTGGAGAGTCATTTTGAGTTAAAGAAAACGAAGGGATACATAGGGCAGAGCATGAGGTCTGGTATCATATTGACCCGGATCTAAAGCTTGGCTTCACTACTAATTTTGACAATTCATTTAATCTTGTCAAGCTTCAATTTCCTTAACCTTACAGCAAGGATAATAATACTTATGTCAAGGAACTATTGCAAGGCTTAAGGAGGTAATATGTAAAGTTCAAAATATGACACATAGCTAATACCCAGTATTTAATAGTTATAAAATTATGAACAATTATAAAGAAAAATTTTATTCCAACATTAATCGAGGAACTGATACTTTGAGCATTTAATAAATGCTAGTCTTTAATAAATGATAAGTCTTTTGTGAGGATTAAATGACATGTTTCAGTTTAACCTATTGAAAATGCAAGTGTTTTATTTGTTTTTAGGTAAAGGATTTATCTTCAGACACACTTCTCCAACAGCATGATGATTTGGATTTGGCTTTGGATAATTGTTATAGTGGAGATACAGTAATAATTTTTCCAGGAGTATATCAAGCTGCAAATCTTGCTTTGTTGACAGATGACATTATTATAAAAGGTTAGCCAGGACATTCTTTGTAGTTTTTTTAATAACAATGTATACTGCACAAATTGGGTATTCTAAACATGCTTCATGGAATTATTAGAAATTACAATAGAATTTATGTTTTACAAAAATCCTTTATGTCCCTTTTATAATTAAGACATGTTCATCATATTTTCTGTTAGCTCCATTTATACTTTTACCAAAACCACTTTTTTCTTATCTATCTTTACTGCTTTTTATATCACTTTACTAAGAAAACCCAGATGTAAAGCTATATTAAAATATGCTCATTATTTTCTCAAAAGGGCTAATATCACATACTAACTCACCAAAACAGAAGTAGAAACACAGAATTGACTATATTTCTTTTAGGTCTTGAACATATTTAGAAACTTTCTGGCTTTTTGACTTTGAAGTAAGAGTATTCTCATGGTCTAACCAACAACAACAAAGGCTAGACATGATGCCTATAGCCTATAATCCCAGCACTTTCAGAGGCTGAGGCAGGTGGATTGCTTAGAGCCCAGGAGTTTGAGACCAGCCTGGACAACATAGTGAAACCCCATCTCTGCAAAAAATTCATAAATTAGCTGGATGTGATGGCACACACTTGTAGTCCCAGTTACTTGTAAGGCTGAGGTAGGACAATCACTTGAGCTGAGGTTTCAGTGAGCCATGATCGAGTCACAGCATTCCAGTCTGGGTGACAGAGCAAGATCATCTCAAAAAAAAAAAAGAAAAAGATTACACTATAGTTATGTATCTACTTTATATTATTTGTGAAAAATATGTGAAACGGGGCACTGTGCTATGTACCTGTAGTCCCAGCTTATTCAGGAGGCGGGGGTAGGAGGATCACTTGAGCCCAGGAGTTTGAGAATAGCCTGGGCAATATAGCAAGACCCATCTCTAAAAATGCACACACACTGACCAGGCATGGTGGCTCACTCCTGTAATCCCAGCACTTTGGGAGGCTGAGGTGGGCAGATACCTGAGGTTGGGAGTTAGAGACCAGCCTGACCAACATGGAGAAACCCCATCTCATTAAAATTTAAAATTACCTGGGCATGGTGGCACATGCATGGAATCCCAGCTACTCGGGAGGCTGAGGTAGGAGAATTGCTTGAACCCGGGAGGCAGAGGTTGCGGTAAGCTGAGATGGCACCATTGTACTTCAGCCTGGGCAACAAGAGTGAAACCACATTTAAAAAAAAAATGCACACACACACACAAAAGGAAAAACTTTAGTAATAGCAAGTATTGTTGAATGACTAAAGGGCTTTAAAATGGGAGATTACTGATTTAATGTATTTTTATCCCTATGAATCAGGAGTTGGAGAGAGAAAGGAAATTATAATTACTTCTGAACCTTCTCATGACAGTTTTGTGGTATCCAAAGCTGACAATGTGAAACTAATGCATCTATCTTTGATACAACAAGGGACGGTTGATGGTATCGTGGTGGTGGAGTCTGGTCACATGACTCTAGAAAACTGCATATTAAAATGTGAAGGAACAGGAGTGTGTGTTCTTACAGGGGCTGCTTTGACAATTACAGACAGTGAAATAACTGGTGCCCAGGTATTTCATTCTTTAAAAAGTATGGCTTTATATGACTATAGATAACAACTTTGAGTGATTTGAATATACAAAAAAAGGGTAGCAATTTCTTCATCTTTTAGTGGAATTCTAATTAAACTTAGTACCTGGTGGACATCAACAAAATGAGTACAAGAGTGTCATAGTACCTTTAGGAAAAATGAAATGTTAGGTCCAAAGTAAAGAATATTTAGCTTTGTTTTATAAGCGTGATTTTTAAAAAAAAAAAATCTGGAAAAGAGTAGCTATACCAGAAATCATGAGCCAGTTATTTGATAGTTTATTTTTAAAGACATAAGACATGTAAGTTATCAGACATTGATGTTAGGTGTTATGATTAGTTCTCTGAGACAGCTTCTGAATAATCAGGACATTAAAAACTTGAAGCCAGGCACAGTGGCTCATTCCTGTAATCCCAGCAGTTTGGGAGCTGAGGTGGGAGGATCGCTTGAGCCTAGGAGTTTGAGAGCAGCCTGGGCAACCCAGTAAGACCTTGTCTTTTACAATAAATAAATAAAAATTAAAAGCTGAGTCTTTAGATAACAATCACAAAGATTATTAAAGGACTGGAGAATTGTATGAGAAAAAAGATGAAAGGAAATAGAAAAGAGCACCTTTTAAAAGAATTTTTAAAATTTCCACTAAAATGAGGAAATACTCTAGTGACATTACATGGGATTTATAGCAGAAGTAAATTTTTCCATTTGCTTAAAGAGGTTTTGGACTCCCTTGTCGAAAATCATTTGGGTGGCAGAATAAGGTAATGGATTATCTGACCTCGACCTTCTAAGTTTGATGATGCTCTAACAGATATTTACATTTCAATATTTTTAAGTATTATGTTTACAATTAACAGTTGCATGCATTATCATGTGTTTTCATGTAATGTTTACATTGCTAATACATAATTACAATTTTCAAGTCTAAAGATTTTGGAGAGGGTTTTTGTATCTATTTTGTAGATAGTTTAATTTGCTTTTAATTTACAGGGTGCTGGTGTTGAACTGTATCCTGGAAGCACAGCTATTTTGGAAAGAAATGAAATTCATCACTGCAATAACCTCAGAACCAGTGACAGTTCAAAAAGCACCTTAGGTGGAGTTAATATGAAGGTATTCTCTTATTTCTTGATGTAGAATTGTTATATGAATTGTAACTAATTATAAGTACTAAAATATTAGTTTTAGTCTTAAAAGGTATTCTAAATATCATCATTGATTTTGAAAAGAATAGTACAAGTAATAAAATATGGTCAAATGATGGCTGATGGGAAATAAGTTTAGCCATATAATTTTATAATTGGTACTTAAATTCTTTGCAAATAACCTTGAATGTGATAAATTGTATAGATTTTTCTCTTGAAGACATTTTAGAGTTTTCATTGATCAGATATGTAATACATTTTGGTATTACAAATTACTTTAACAAGTAAAGCAAATTAAGAATAATATATTAAGGAGCATTTGAAGTCTTACTTTCAAAGTTGTGTTAAATGATTTAAGCTAACCAATTAAAACATTAATAGCAATAATTTCTAGGTGAAATGTCTTTTAATTCCTTTCTGCTTCTATAAATCCTAACTTTCTTTTTTTTTAAAGATGGGGTTTCACCATGTTGGTCAGGCTGGTCTTGAACTCCCGACCTCAGGTGATCCGCCCACCTTGGCCTCCAAAGTGCTTGGATTACAGGTGTGAGCCACCACACCTGGCCAAATCCTAACTTTCAAAGTCCCTTTCTAAGCTTGTGTAGTTAATGAACTTTCATGTTAATGAAGTTTTTTTTCTAGAACATTCTAATTCTTTGTTTTGTGAATGTACATTTTATCTTCTCAAATAGATTATAAATTACCTAAGGGCAGGAATTGTATTGTATATTATTAGTAGTCTCCCACTCCCTGTATGATTCTGGACACTAAGTCAGATAATTGGTTGAAAATAAGGTACAAATGGTGAATGGGAGCAGTTTTAAAATCTTTGATTTATCTTAAAACATTTTTTCTGTTCTTAAATATTTTTCAGTTTTTCAGTGGCCCTTGAACATTAGCATGCATGAGAATCATTGTTACAGAGGCCCATTCTGCTTTCTGATTCAGTGGGTCTAGGGTAAAGCCTGAGAATTTGTTCAGTGGGTCTAGGGTAGAGCCTGAGAATTAGGTGATGCTGATACTGCCAGTTGAACTCACACTTTAAGAATCATATTCCTGGCTGGGCACGGTGGCTCACGCCTATAATCCCAGCACTTTGGGAGGCCGAGGCGGGTGGATCATGAGGTCAAGAGATCGAGACCATCCTGGTCAACAAGGAGAAACCCCGTCTCTACTAAAAAAAATTAGCTGGGCATGGTGGTACGCGCCTGTAGTCCCAGCTACTTGGGAGGCTGACGCAGGGGAATTGCTTGAACCCAGGAGGCGGAGGTTGCGGTGAGCCGAGATTGTGTCACTGTACTCCAGCCTGGGTGACAGAGTGAGACTCCATCTCAAAAAAAAAAAAAAGTCATATTCCTGCTACACAAAGTGTGAGGCATGGACCAGCAGCATTGGCATCACCTGGTAGTTTGCTAGAACTGCCTCACACCAGACCTCTTGAACAAACTGTGGTCTTTAATAAGCTCCCCAGATGATTTATACTTAAATTAAAATTTGATAAACATGGTTGATAAACATGGTTTATTCAAGCCACAGTGGCTTTCTTTATATTCCCAGAAATTATTAACCTTGTTTTGGCTATTACCTTCACATGAAGCACTCTTTCTATAGATCTTCTGATTACTATCTGAATATGATTGTCCCTCTTCAAAGAAGCCCTTAAAAAGAACACTCTAGTTCTAACCTCTCCCCACCCAGTCATGTTATCACATTACCTTATTTTCTCCAAATCACATATTATCTGAAATTATTTATTTTCATGTTTATTATGTTATAAGAGGTCTGCTTCATGGGCTATCTCCCCATGAAGCTGACCCAGAATTAGTTGTTTCTATCAATAACTGATAAAAGTTAATTGAAAACTTCATTTAATATTTTCTTATTAATTTTGTAGTTAATAATACATTAGATAGTGCCATGAAAATAGCACTTAACACTTATTCAAAATTGAGAGTCTTGGCTGTTTGAAGAAATCTGTTAATCTAAGAATAAAGTCAAAACTATTTTTTATATGTTCATTACTTCATTTTTAAAATAAAATTATTGAAAAATGAATTTCCTCAAATAATTTAACAGGTTCTTCCAGCACCCAAATTGAAGATGACTAGTAATCATATTTATAGCAACAAAGGCTATGGAGTAAGCATTCTTCAGCCAACAGAACAGTTTTTTATTGTAGCAGAAGAAGCTCTCAACAAAAGGGCTGCTTCAGGAGATAAAAAAGATGATAAAATGCTCTTCAAAGTAATGGAAAACCTGAATCTGGAAATGAATAATAATAAGATAGAAGCAAATGTAAAGGGGGATATCAGAATAGGCACAAGTTAAAGCATCTGGATTGACATTAAAGTTGTATATTTCAGAAATATGTTTAATAAATGATTCTCATATCCCATTGAAATGGTAGTTTCAATTAAATTCAAAGCTTAATTAAAAATATTTAAATATTATAAAGATTTTTGAATGATTCATTTTAACATATTTTTAAAATGACAGCTTTATTGAGATATAATTCACATACCATAAAATTAACACATTACAAAAGTGTACAATTCAATTAGTATATTTTTAGCATATGGTACAGTCATCACTAATCCAGAAACAAATATGGTTTTAAATATTGTTTTCTAATACTCCTCCAATAAAAAGCATTAGGTAGGCCAGGCGCAGTGGCTAATGCCTGTAATCTCAGCATTTTGGGAGACCAAGGCAGGTGGATCATCTGAGGTCAGGAGTTCAAGACCAGCCTGACCAACATGGAGAAACCCCATCTCTATTAAAAATACAAAATTAGCCAGATATGGTCGCATATGCCTGTAATCTTAGCTACTCAAGAGGCTGAGGCAGGAGAATTGCTTGAACCTGGGAAGCTAAGGTTGCAGTGGGCTGAGGCGACGCCATTTCATTCCAGCCTGGGCAACAAGAGAGAAACTTCATCTCAAAACAACAATAACAAAAAAAACAAAACAGCAACAACAAAAAAGCATTAGGTGTTCTATATAGACAGTAGGGAAAATTTAATTTATAGCTAATTCCCAGTAACCAGAATAAGATAATATGTTATATATTAAAATAGGATAAGTTCTTCAAGCTCATTCTTGTTGGTATAAATTTAAGAAGAAAAAAAGTGAAAAAAAAAATAGAATGGATTCAACAGGAAGAAACAAGGAAATTCAAAATAACAGAGATAAATAATATAGAAATGTATTTCTCCCGCATAGTCAAGAAGTGCAGAGCTACTCACTATAGGGCTAATAGATGTTCCTTGTGGGAACTCAGTGTAGGGCAGGTGTTTCACATTGTGAGAAATTCAAGTTTCTTCTATATTGTTTCACGATTGTAAGATTTCCATTAAAAATCACCATACTTACCAGGCATAGTGGCTCATGCTGTAATTCCAGCACTTTGGGAGGCTGAGGCTGGCAGATCATGAGGTCAGGAGTTAGAGACCAGCCTGGCCAACACAGTGAAACCCCCACCTCTACTAAAAATACAAAAAATTAGCCGGGCCTGGTGGCGGGCACTTGTAATCCCAGCTACTTGGAAGGCTGAGGCAGGAGAATCACATGAACCTGGGAGACAGAGGTTGCAGTGAGCTGAGACTGCACCACTGCACTCCAGCCTGACAACAGAACAAGACTCTGTTTCAAAAAAAAATCACCATACGATCCAAGACAGCAATTGGTGATCAAGCTTTCATGTCTAGTTTTCAGCCAAGCAGAAGGGAAAGAACCTTTCTTCAATATTGCACACATTATTTCGACTTTCATGCTTCTAGCTAGAATCTAATCACACATTCTAATATTCTAATCACATAATCTAATATTTAGCTGCAAATGAGAAATACAACACGAATAGTCTTTTTCGCAAAGCAGAGCTTATATTGACTTAAGAATATAAAAAGACTTAAGAATATAAAAAGAAATACCCTGGCTTAAATACTTAAACCTTTGACTTGTACTTCATTTTATCTGTAACCTAACAAAGGTTACACTGAATTGCTGTAAACAATCTCTTGAAGCTAAGAGTTGACCATTTTTATTTATTTATTTATTCTTGAGACCGAGTCTAACTCTGTTGCCAGGCTGGAGTGCAGTGGCATGATCTCTGCTCACTGCCACCTCCGCCTCTCAGGTTCAAGCAATTCTCCTGCCTCAGCCTCCCGAGTAGCTGGGACTACAGGCACACCCCATCACGCCCAACTAATTTTTGTATTTATAGTAGAAGTGGAGTTTCACCATGTTGAGCAGAATGGTATCAATCTCCTGACCTCATGATCTGCCTGCCTCAGTCCCCCAAAGTGCTGGAATTACAGGCGTGAGCCACCGCGCCCAACTGATCATTTATTTTTAAAAGCATGATTGTCCTTCAGTGTTTCATTAAACAGCACTTTTTTAAAAGAAGAAAATCTATTGGCAATTCCATATGTTTTGTTTATACAAAGTGTTGTGTACACAGAGACTTGTTAAAATAATTCCAGGATTGTCCTTGGGGGCCTTAACAAGAACAATCTTTCTATAATGAATGTAGTAAGTGTTAAGAGTGGGGATTTTCCTTTTTCCATCCTCTTCCCCCAACTTTCTCAGTTTTTGGCTTCAGAAAGTGCAGGTGATGGGCAAAGTAATACCTTTGAAGGTGTACAAAAAAAGCAGTAGCCTGTGTGAGCAAACTTCTTACTCATCGGCCATCTACTTCCTTTCTGTTGCTGCCACTGGTTTCTAACCAATGTGTCTTTTCCCAGGCTAACTACAGAATATGGTGATACTGTTTTTTCCTTTCATGATTCTAAAACATATACAAAGCATTTTTAAGATTTTCTAAGAATTCTGATATTTCATAAAGTTAATTTTTTTCCTCTTCTACCTTCCCACCCCTAGTTTTCCCCCTATTTCTTATAAATGAAAGACTGAATTAATATATTGTATTAGTTTTCCATTGCAGTCATAATAAGTTACCACAACGTTAGTGGCTTAGCATGGATTTATAATCTTACAGTTCTGTAGGCCAAAAAATCTGACATGGGTCTCACTGGACCAAAATCAAGGTGTTAACAGGAGGTCTGCATTTCTTTCTGCATGCTCCAGGGAGGGATCTGTTTCCCTGTTCATTTGGGTTGTTGACAGAATTCAGTTCTTGTAGTTATAGGATTCAGAGCCCTGTTACCTTAATGGTTGACAGCTGAGTTTCTGGTGGCTGATTGCATTCCTTGGCTCATGGCCTCTGTCTGTTTTCAAAACCAGCAGCAGTGAATCACACGTCTCTCCTCTGAGTCTCTTGTCTCTTCTTTCTTTTTTTTTTTTATTTTTTATTTTATTTTTTAAATTTTTTATTGGATTTTAGGTGTTGGGGTACATGAGCAGAGCATGCAAGACAGTTGCGTAGGTACACACATGGCAGTGTGCTTTGCTTTTCTTCTCCCCTTCACCCACATTTGGCATTTCTCCCCAGGCTATCCCTCCCCACCTCCCCCTCCCACTGGCCCTCCCCTTTTCCCCCCAATAGACCCCAGTGTTTAGTACTCCCCTTTCTGTGTCCATGTGTTCTCATTTTTCATCACCCACCTATGAGTGAGGATATGCGGTGTTTCATTTTCTGTTCTTGTGTCAGTTTGCTGAGGATGATGTTCTCCAGATTCATCCATGTCCCTACAAACGACACAAACTCATCATTTCTGATTGCTGCATAATATTCCATGGTGTATATGTGCCACATTTTTCCAATCCAGTCTATTATCAATGGGCATTTGGGTTGATTCCGGGTCTTTGCTATTGTAAACAGTGCTGCAATGAACATTCGTGTACATGTGTCCTTATAGTAGAACGATTTATAGTCTTTTGGATATATACCCAGTAATGGGATTGCTGGGTCAAATGGAATTTCTATTTCTAAGGCCTTGAGGAATCGCCACACTGTCTTCCACAATGGTTGAACTAATTTACACTCCCACCAACAGTGTAAAAGTGTTCCTTTTTCTCCACATCCTCTCCAGCATGTCTCTTCTTTCATCTCATCTCCCTCACACCTTCTTTAAGCCTTCCTCTTCCACTTTTAAGGACTTATGTGATTAGGTTGACCCTGCCTGGATGATCAAAGATAATTTCACATCTCAAGATTCTTGACTTTATATATATAATCATATATATAAGATTCTTAACTTTTAATAAATATATATTTAAATATATAAAGTATATTTAAAAAAAATATGAATATACATAAAGTTAAGAATCATATAAAAGATTATTAAATATATTTATATATTAAAAGTTAAGAATTATATAAGACTTATGTATATAATAATGGATAATATAATCTATAAAATATATAGTTAAATATGTAAATAATATATATTATTAAATAATATATATATTTTATATATATTATATTATATATTTTATATATTATACATTTAACTATATTTTATTATAGTTAAATAATATATAGTTATTAACACAAATAAGAATTTAATATATTTAATATTTTAAATAATTTAATATATTTAAATATGTATACCCTTATTCTTAAATATTCAAATATGTATATATGTAATATATTACTTATATATATTACATAATATATATATTAAATAAGTAATATAATTTATATATTTATATATTTTGTAGATTATATTATCTATTATAATCTTTACATTTATATTACTATATATATATTTTATAGATTATATTATCTTAACTATATATTTTATAGATTATATTATCTTAACTTTTAATGTATATAAATATATATTTATATATTTTATAGATTATATTATCTTAACTATATATTTTATAGATTATAGTATTTTAACTTTTCATGTATATAAATATATATATTTATATTATTCTTTTTAAATATATTAATTTTTAAAATTTAAAAATAATATATATTTAATTTTTACATATTTATATATTTTAAAAGTTAAGAATCATAAAATATTAATCATAGAAAGGTTAAGAATCATATATTATTAAATATATTTATATATTAAATGTTAATCTTATATAAGAATTATGTATATAATTAATAATAATGTAATCTTTAAAATATGTAGTTAAATATATAAATAATATATATTTATTCTTATTTAAATATGTTCATATTTTTATTAAATATTTAAATATGTATATATTTTCATTCTTACATATTCTTATATATATTTAAATATGTATATTTAAAAAGTTAATCTTGAGATGTGAGATTATTTATTATATTACAGAGAGATATAATATATATAATGTATTACTACAAAAATGTAAAAGTGTAAAATAATGTGTTTAGTGGTTATTTTTTACATTTTAGCATGAAAAATGTTTTATGTTTATGCCTGTTAAGATGAGAAACATTAAACATTGGATTAAGTAGCCAATGCTTTATTACCTTAATCTTAAATTTATTTCTAGATATGAAAGAAATATGGAATTTCAAAGTTCAAAAATTCCTAAAAATGCTTCCATTTAAGATAAATCCTAGGTGACCAGTTCATCCCAGTTTGCTCAGGACTTTCTCTGTTTTAGCACTTCTTCTGTCTTAGGAAAACATATAGCCCTGGGCCAATTGAGACATTTGGCATCTCTAGTCAGTTTCCAGGAAGTAATTCTTTGCATATATTATTTTTATGTCTTAAACTTTATTTTTTTAATCTTTAATTTTGTGGATACATACTAGGTGTATATATTTAGAGGTACATGAGATTTTGATACAGGCGTGCAATGAGTAATAACCACATCAGAATAAATGCGGCACCCATCACCTCAAGCATTTATCCTTTCTTTTTGTTATAAACAATCCAATTATACACTTTAGCTATCTTTTTAAAAAATTTGATTTCAATCATTTTTGGGGAACAGGTGGTGTGTTTGGTTGCATGAATATGTTCTTTAGTTGTGATTTCAGTGAACCCATCACCTGAGCAGTGTACAGTGTACTCGATGTGTAGTCTTTTATCCCTCACCCACTTCCCAATCTTCCCCGCAAGTCCCCCAAATCCATTGTATCATTCTTATGCCTTTGCGTCCTCAGCTATAAGTGCCTAGCTGAGCTCCCACTTATAAATGAGAACATATAGTATTTGGTTTTCCATTCCTGAGTTACTTTACATAGAATAATGGTCTCCAACTCCATCCAGGCTGACGTGAATGCCATTATTTCATTCCTTTTTATGGCTGAGTAGTATTCCATAGTGTGCGTGTGTGTGTGTGTGTGTGTACACATGTATTATATATGTGTATATATACTGTATGTATTATATATGTATATAGTTTTTATGTATATATCATATATTTATATTTTCTTATATACACACACACACATATATACCACATTTTCCTTATCCACTAGGTTGATGGGCATTTAGGCTGTTTCTGTATTTTTGCATTTGTGAATTGTGCTGCAATAAATATGTGTGTGCAAGTGTCTTTTTCATGTAATGATTTCCTTTCACCTGGGGAGATAACCAGTACTCGGACTGCTGGATCAAATGGTAGATCTATTTTTAGTTAAGGAATCTCCATACTGTTTTCCATAGTGGTTGCACTAGTTTATATTCCCACCCAGCAGTGTAAAAGTGTTCCCATTTCACCACATCTATGCCAACCTCTATTGTTTTTTGATTTTTAAATTATGGCTATTCATGCAGAAGTAAGGTGTGGTATCTCATCATGGTTTTAATTTGCATTCCCCTGATAATTAGTGATGTTGAGCATTTTTCATATTTTTCTTGGCCATTTGTATAGCTTTAAAAAAATTTATTATTTTATTATTTTTTGAGATGGAGTTGCCCAGGCTGGAGGGCAGTGGAGTGTTTTCGGTTCACTGTATCCTTTGTCTCCTGGGTTCTAGCCATTCTCCTGCCTCAGCCCCAGTAGGTGGGATTACAGGTACACACCACTATGTTCAGCTAGTTTTTATATTTTTAGTAGAGATGAGGTTTCACCATGTTGGCCACGGTGAACTCCTGACCTCAGGCGATCCATCCGCCTCAGCCTCCCAAAGTGCTGGAATTACAGGTGTAAGCCACTGTGCCTTGCCGGTATATCTTCTTTTGAGAATTGTCTATTCATGTCCTTAGCCCTCTTTTTGATGAGATTATTATTTTCTTGCTGATTTGAGTTCCTTGTAAGATTCTGGATTTTAGACCTTTGTTGGATGCATAGTTTGCAAATATTTTCTCCCACTCTGTGGATTATCTCGGTACTATGCTGATTATTTCTTTTGCTGTGCAGAACTTTTTTAGTTTAATTAGGTCCCATCTATTTTTGTTTTTGTTGCATTTGCTTTGGGGTTCATGGTCATGAACTCTTTGCCTAAGCCAATGTCTAGAAGAGTTTTTCCCATATTATATTTCAGAATTTTTATGGTTTTATGTCTTAGATATAAGTCTTTGATCCATCTTGAGTGGATTTTTATATAAGGTGAGAATTGAGGATCTAGTTTGATTATTCTACATGTGGCTTGGCAATTATCCCAGCACCATTTGTTGAATGCAGTGTCCTTTCCCCACTTTATGTTTCTGTTTGCTTTGCCAAAGGTCAGCTAGCTGTAAATATTTGGTTTTATTTCTAGGTTCTCTATTCTATTCCATTGGTCTACATGCCTATCTTTATACCAGTACCATGTTGTTTTCGTAGCCATAGCCTTGGCGGATAGTTTGAGTCAAGTAATATGATGTCTCTAGATTTATTCGTTTTACTTAGTCTTGCTTTGGCAATGTGGGCTCTTTTTTGATTCTATATGAATTTTAGGATTTTTTTTTTTTGTCTTTTTGTTTTTTTCCTTTTTGCGGAGAGCAGGGTCTCGCTATATTGCCCAGGCAGGTCTTGAACTCCTGGGTTCAAGTTATCCTCCCGCCTCTGCCTCCCTAAGAAGTGGGATTACAGGTGTGAGCCACAGTGCCTGGCAGGATTGTTTTTCTAGTTTTGTGTTGAATGACAGTATTTTGCTGGGAATTGCACTGAATCTGTACATTGCTTTTGGAAGTATGGTGATTTTCACAATATTTTCTACCCATCCATGGGCATGGGATATATTTTCATTTTTTTCTGTCATCAGTGATTTCTTTCAGCAGTGTTTTGTAGTTTTCCTTGTAAAGATCTTTACCTCCTTGGTTAGGTATATTCCTAAGTATTTTATTTTATTTAATTTTTTTTAGCTATTGTAAAAGTGATTGAGTTCTTGATTTGATTCTCAGCTGAGTTATTGTTGATTTATAGCCTGCAATTGATTTGTGTACATTAATTTTGTATCTTGAAACTTTACTGAGTTTATTTTTCGGATCTAGGAGCTTTTAGGATGAGTCTTACTGCATACCTAGGGTTTTCTAGGTATGTGATCACATCACTGACGGTGACAGTTTGACTTCTTCTCTACCCACACAATGCCCTTTCTCTTGTCTGATGCTCTTGCTAGGACACTTTTAGTTTTCTTTAAATGTACAGTAAATTATTTTTGACTGTAGTTGTCCTGTTGTGCTACGAAACATGGGAAGAATACTAAATCTTATTTATTCAATCTAACAATATTTGTGTACCCATTAACCATCCCCACTGTCCTACCACCACCTCTACCCTAGCCAGCCTTTGGTAAGCATCACTCTATCTCCATGAGTTCAACTGTTTCAATTTCTCTATTATGTTCTGTGAGTCTATGTCCCTGCTTTTATGCAAATAATGATACAGTAGGTAGCTAGTCGGGTCCGAATGGGGCACAAGAGAGCTTTCTCTCCCCTGGACACACCAGGAGTGTCAGGTGACCATCAGATGATGGCCAGGTGATCAACAGCCTCTCTAAAGTAATAATTGGTCACAGCCAGTGCCAAGGAAAGGCAGTCTCTCCTAATAAATAGAAAACACCTGCAACTGGTGATCAGAACCAAACTCCTGAAAGAGTTTGGCAAGTGGGGAGAAGTAACGTAAGACCCCAAAAGTATGCCAATGTATAAAATCCCAAATCAAAAGTTCAAGCCACACACTTGCCTCTTGAGTCACCTACTTGGTTCTCTTCCAAGTGTCCTTTCCTTCCTGTTATATATATATATATATATATATATTTTTTTTTTTTTTTTTTTTTTCAGACAGAGTCTCATTGTAGCCCAGGCTGAAGTGCAATGGCATGATCTTGGCTCGCTGCAACCTCCACCTCCAGGGTTCAAGCGATTCTCCTGCCTTAGCCTTCCGAGTCACTGGGACTACAGGCGCACACCACCATGTCTGCCTAATTTTTGTATTTTTATTAGAGACAGGGTTTCACCATGTTGACCAGCTGTTCTGAAACTCCTGACCTCAGGTGATCCACCTGCCTCAGGCTTCCAATTGTTGGAATTACAGGCGTGAGCCACTGCACTTGATCCTTGTTATAAAACTTAATAAAACTTTCATTCTTGCTCTAAAACTTGCCTGGGTCTCTCCTTCTGCCTTATTCCCCTTAGCCAAACTCTTTCTTCTGAGGAGGCAAGAAATGAGGTTGCTGCAGACCCATATGGATTCACCACCAGTAACATACTTTGGTGTTGTGTGACTCAGATATGTTCTGCTGCTAACAGTACCATGCTCTTTTGGTTGCTATAGTTTTGCAGTATAATTTGAAATCAGAGGTAATATGATTTCTCCAGTTTCATTCTTTATGCTTAAGGTAGCTTTGGCTATTCTCTTTCCTGGTTCCATTTAAATTTTAGGATTATTTTTGCTATTTCTGTGAAGAATGTCATTAGTATTTTTATAGGGAATGTATTGAATTTGTAGATTGCTTTGGGTATATGGACATTTTAACAATCTTGATTCTTCCAATTAATGAACAGGAATATTTTTCGATTTTTTGGTGATCTCTTCAATTTCTTGCATCAGTGTTTTATAGTTTTTATTGTAGAGATTGTCCATGTCTTTGGTGAAGTTTATTCTTAGATATTTCATTTTATTTGTAGCTATTGTAAATTGACTTATTTTCTTGATTTCTTTTTCAGATTGTTTGTTGTTGGCATAGAAATGCTGTTGATTTTTATATGTTGGTTTGTATCCTGCAACTTTACCAAATTTATCAGTTCTGATAGTTTTTTGCTGGAGTCATGGGGTTTTTCCAAATATAAAATTACATGATCTACAAACAAGGATAATTTAACTTCTTCTTTGCAATTTGGATGCCCTTTATTTCCTTCTCTTGTCTGATTGCTCTAGTAGCTAGGACTTCCAGTACTATGTTGAATAACAGTGTTGAAAGTGGCATCCTTGTCTTGTTCCAGATCTTAGAGGGAAGTCCTTTCCCATTCAGTATGATCCTAGCTGTGGGTCTGTCGTATAGGAATTTTATTGTATTGAGGTATGTCCTTCTATACCCAGTTTTTTGAGGGTTTTATTTAAATCATGAAGGAATGGTCAAATTTTAACATATGCTTTTTCAGCATCAACCGAAATGATCATGTGATTTTTGTCCTGCATTCTGTTGATATGATGTATCACATTGATTTATGTATGTTGAGCCATTCTTCAGCTGAAGTTAGGAGTCAGTCCTTCTACAAGCTGTGAGTTGTGCTTTCTGGTTTTGGGGGAGGGGTGATGTAAACACTCCATTGGCTGCCCCAGCTGGTGTCTTACTAGGTCGTGTGCACCTGAAGTGAACAGGCTCAGAGCCCAGCACACCACCAGGACTTGTCCAGGAATTGCAGTCCTTGTGGCCTAGACTGCCTCTCCTTTAGGACCCCAGAGCAGTTCAGCCTGCAGTGGCAGGGCTTGCCAGAAGTCAGGTTCCAACCAATGGGAAGGACAGTTCATTCTGGCTAGGTATAAACGCTTCCTCCACGGGTGTGGACTAAATTCTGCTTTGCTTTGCACTGTGATAGAGTAGCACTGAGTTCCAATGCAAAGTCCCACAATCTGTTCCCCCACTGCTAAGTACACAGATTCTCTTTGCACCATGTGGCTGCTACTAGGGTATAGGGAAGGGGTGGTGAAGGGAAGTCAGGCAGGACTGTCTTTCCTACCTTCTTCAGTGCCTCTTTCCTCAATATACTCTTTTCAGGTACTGTCGCTGACCTGAATTTTGGTTCTCACAAAGATGTTTTGTGTGGATAGTTGTTCAGGTTTGGTGTTCTTGCAGAGGAGATGATCACTGGAGGCTTCTGTTCAGCTGTCTTGCTCCACCTCTCCTCAACATCTTTTCAAAAACTAAATTATCACTAAAATAGTCTCAGAAATTCAGGTAAGCTATTTGAGATTCAGTATTACGTTTTCCCCACATGGTCCAGTTTTTTATACTACATGTAATAGGCCAATCTACAAATACGAAAGTTACACAAATACATCTTTAAAAAACTTATTTTTTTCTCTTCTAGACAGTAATTCAATTCCCAATCTTTCTGGTAAATATAGTATAATTCAGGAACCTTTATTCCCAGTCAAAACCAAAATTCTGTCAGTTCCAATCAAATTAGAAATTCCGTTTTTGGTTTTCTTTACTATACTCTTGTCCCAATTCTGCTTCCAGATTCAGAGGGAGGGAAATTGGTATTCGAATACATGCTTGGCTAAAGTTGATGTCTTCTTTCCTGTGGTCTGGGCTGAAGCCTAAGTTGGCACAATGATTCATATTCTGATCTGTTCCTATGGCATAGGTGATGTTCAGAGGGTCTAGAATGTAGCTTCACAGCATGGAAGATCCCATCAAATGATAGCTGCTTGCTTGAGGACACCGTACCTACACATTGTTAACACAGAGAGCTCTGCAGCATGGCTTCCTGAAACTGGCACATCAGCTTTTTCTTTCACTTAACTTTCAAGCTGTCAACCACAGACCTACCAGGTGCAAATCAGGCCACTCTCTGCCCTGTCTGAACTAGAATTGTCAGGCTAGAACTAGACTCAGTTGTCACTGCCAACTCTTATCACCCCAAATCCCAGTTGATATGTGTTGTGAGACAAGGGGTGGTAAGCAAAAGCCTTTCCACATACTTTTTCCTCAAAATTTCTCCCTATTTCCAGCTCCTTCATTTCCTGAATGGGAACGGTTTGTTGTGTATTCAAGCTCATTTTGGAAGAACTTTCAGTCATTGCACACCTGCTGCGACACCCTTTAATTATTGTTTTTGTTCTTAGCAGAATGTAGGGATGGCTAAGAAAGGAAATGAAGGCGGTGTGGTGGCTCATGCCTATAATCCCAGCACTTTGGGAAGCCAAAGTGGGTGGACTGCCTGAGCTCAGGAGTTTGAGACCAGCCTGGGCAACATGGCGAAACCACATTTCTACAAAAAATACAAAGATCAGTTGGGTGTGGTGGTGGCGGGTGCCTGTGGTCCCAGCTACCCACCCACCGCTCAGGAGGCTGAGGTGGGAAGATTGCTTGAGCCTGGGGGTAGAGGTTGCAAGTGACCTGAGATTGTGCCACTGCACTCCAGCCTAGGTGACCCTGTCCCAAAAAGGAAACCCAACAGTGGTTTATGTCTCAAGGTTTATGCCACAAAACACTACATAACCTGCTGTTAAGTCTCTTCATCTAAGAAAAGGAATGACTTCTGGACCTTATAATGGACAACTGAAGTGGATTCCCACTTACAGCTAAGACAAGTGTAAACAGCACTTCTTTTCCTCCCATGTAAGCAAATAGTGAAAACAGCTACTTTCAGACATTGGGCAATGCAGAACTGTGATCCCCCAGTCAGTAAAAAAGTGAGACAAATCCATGACTGTGGAATCACGACAGAGGGAGACAATACCAAGCAGAGCACTTCAGTTAGGAGACGAGTTTGGGGAGGACAGCTAGAATGTGTGGGGCATAATACAGGAGAAAGCTACATATGAGCTCCTTGGGCCTTTAGCGGAGTATGAAGATCATAACTATGCCTTAATGCTTCTTTCGACCTTTATAGAGAATGCACCTTGATAACTTTTGGCCACTTTTCAACTTCTCATTTCTAATTAAATTTGTTGGAGGGACGAGTACCATCCAAGTGAACTATTAGTGATTTTATACCTTGGAGTTTTCACAACATGCAAAGGTAAAGAGAAAGCAAAATCCATTGATGGGTTCAGTATGGTTAGCTATAGCCTGTACAGCAGAATCAAGGGCTGGAGGGAGGGGGTGAGGGAGTTTGGCTCTACTGGTTTAACTCAGGAGAGAGGGTACGAGACTAGATTGGTACGAGACTAGATTTATTTGGCAATGTTTACTCTAGCTGTGGCATGGAGATCAAACTGAGGCAGGCCTGTAGGCAGGGTAAGTTAAGGTTGCTATTGCACTGTATGTACAAACTAAGCATGATTAAAACAAACAACTAGTCTATAAAAGTATATTGAAAGATGTTTTGCCTGGCTGTGGCGGCTGACACCTGTGATCCCAGCACTTTGGGAGGCTGAGGCAGGCACATCACAAGATCAAGAGTTCAGTAACAGTTTAGCCCATAAGGTGAAATGCCATCTCAAAAATACAAAAAAAAAAATTAGCTCGATGTGGTGGTGGGCCCCTGTAATCCCAGCTACTTGGGAGGCTGAGGCAGGAGACTCACTTGAACTCAGGAGATGGAGGTTGCAATGAGCCAAGATTGCACCACTGCACTCCAGCCAGGGCAAGAAAGCTGAGACTATCTGAAGAAAAAAAAAGAAAAAGAAAAAAGGCCTAAGCTGACTAGAGGTGGTAAACATAAATGGCTTAAGCCATTAAGCAGTAAAACTCCTGTGAGATAGAACAGAGAACACAGTACAGGACAGAGGGTAGGTTGAGAGGGGTAGTTCAGTTTGGAAAGCGCTGAGATATTCTGTGAGATATTTAAAACCAAAGATGCATGTTCAGTACGCAGTTGTTTACATGGCTCAGAAAGGAAATCTCAGTTGGAGAGACTTGTGAGTCTTTGATAGATAGGTGCCATCAGCCTAACAATAATTGCTGAAGGTGATCTAAAACATATATGGAGGATAAAGGACTTTGAAAAGGAAACCAACACAAAAATATAACTTGCCCAAGATCACCCACATGGCGGACAGCAGAATTCACACACAAACTCAGTTCTGTCTAACCCAATACCTTTGCCCTCCACTGTATCTTGCACAAATGAGAAATCTGAAAATTCACTGGAAACTAGTGTTTATAAACATCTCTATTAAAACAAAGTAGCTTAACAAACACCTTTTGCAACATAAGGTAGATAAATGTGTCACCTGCTCCCAAACTCTAAAATGTGTACATCAGTGAAGCTTCATTTACCTTTAATTCAAGAGTTCTGTGGATCGATTATATTACCTTTGTCATAGTGGAAACTGACTTAGAAAAGAAAATGCTGGCCTTGGGAGGAAGCCAGAAATGTTCAGGTCAAAACTTTTATTCAGGAGCATAGGTTTATGTGGCTTGTGCACTTTCCAGTAAACAATTCAATTCCAAGGTTATTTATTCTATTACAAGTAGTATCATTTAGTAGACTTTTGAAACAGGGTACAACTTCTCTGACATTTAAAATGAACAGATGTAACTGGCATTGTAAAATTATTCTAATATGTGAGGTCAACAAACAAACTCCACAGCAAGTATTCGGTGTAGTACTTTATTTTCTATTGTATTAAACGAAAGCCAGGAAAATACCAAGTTATTTTTAAAGGCAAATCTTTACTCCTTAAAGAAAAAATACAAACTGTGGTATTTTTAAGATAGATCGTAATATTTTACATAATATAAACAGAATCACTAATGCATCTATGTTTGGTTTCCTTAAACTACAATGAACCACAGAATGGGTGGAAAAATGCATTTACTTTTTGGTGGCAAATAAACATACTGGAAAAAAACACGTAACACATAGCATGCTTTTTTTTTTTTCTTACTGTCTACACACAGGAACGGACATAACCAAGCCTTAATAGCCACCACCTCCTCTTCCCGGTCCAAAATAGCCGGTTCCATAGCCCCCCCTAATACCTCCTCGCTGGAATCCCCCAGATCCTCTGAAGCCTCCAATAGGCCCTCTGTAGTCTCCTCCAGAGTTGCCTCTATAGCCACCGCGGGAAACTCCTCTAAAGCCTCCACCAACACCGGCACCATATCCTGCCCGAAAGGAGTTGGCACTGCCACCATAGCCTCCGGTACCATAGCCTCCACTGCTATAGCCACTGCCATAGCCTCCACCACCATAACTAGAACCTCCCCTTCTATATCCGCTTCCATTGTCATAGCGGGCCATCTTGGGAGGACGTGGACCATCTCCATACCTAGAAAAAGCACAAAACCATCACTTTAGCGAAGCGTAATTTCTCAACCATGCACCAAATGTCGTATTTCAAATTTTAATACATAAAAGGAATTAAGCCAAATGCAAACAGAAATTGAAATAAAATTGATATACTATTCCTAAATAATCATCAATTCTATCGATCTGTTTTTCTACATTTCTTTCTGGTTCAATCTCAAAGGTTTCGAATTTTGGCAGTATGTCATTTCAAGTTTAGGATAGGCTTCTTTTACTCAGCTAAACAATATAAAGTTCCAAGAAGGCAAGCATTAGGAGAGGGTTCCTGCAGCTACCAATAAACTGGTCTTTATCACCAAATGTTTTCCTGAATTATTTCTAAAGTATGATTTTGAATAATGTCCTTGGTAATTACCTATTTCCTGTGACAAATAAAGAAAATGAAGGCTAATGAAAAATAGCAGAAATCAAGATGGACCATCAACAACTCCAATTAAACAGATTCCCAATCTGCTTATTACTCTTGTGCAGCTTTTCTTTGAGAACAACACTACCAATTCAGCTGTTAAGTGAGAAATATGGCTGTGTGGCCAGGTGCAGTGGTACATGTCTGTAATCCCAGCAATGTGGCAGGCCAAGGTGGGTGGATCAGCAGAGGCCAGGAGTTCAAGAATAGCCTGGGCAACATGGTGAAACCCTGTCTACTAAAAATACAACAATTAGCCAAGTGTGGTAGTGTGCACCTGTAATCCCAACTACTCAGGGGGCTGAGGCAGAAGGATTGTTTGAACCTGGGAGGCAGAGGTGAGTGCACTCCAGCCTGGGCCACAGAGCAAGACTGCCTCTCAAAAAAGAAATACAGCTGATATCTGTCTTCCTTTTTTCATCGCACTATTCCATTTTAGTCCATCACCAATTCCTACTGATTCTACCATAAATCTGTTGAATCCAGTCACATCTCCCCACTGCAATTCTATCTACCACTGTAATTCAGGCCACCATCATATTTATACATCCCAAACTCTCTACATATATCCCATTCTTCCTCTTCCTAGTTTCTGGACTTTTATTCTTCATAGAAACATATTATTTATACAAAGGCTCCTTTGTTTACCAGCTATCCTACCAAAAATAGTATCTCTTTTTTGAGACAGAGTCACTCTGTTGCCCAGGCTGGAGTGCAGCAGGTCCATCTCAGATCACTGCAACCTCCGCTTTCCGGAGTCAAGCAATTCTCCTGCCTTAGCCTCTTTACTGAGTAGCTAGGATTACAGGTGCGCGCCACCAGGCCGGGCTGTTTCTGTTTTTAGAGATGGGGTTTCAGCATGTTGGTCAGACTGGTCTCAAACTCCTGACTTCATGATCCACCCACCTAACCCTCCCAAAGTGCTGGGATTACAGGCATGAGCCACCACACCTGGCTCTTCTAAACACCCATGAGTACTTCATTTGCATCTGCCTGCCTATGACGCTTACTGAATTATACATTTAACCACCGAGAAGGGCCACAGGATAGCATAATGAGAGCACCGTTTCAGAAGCCATGTTATCTGGGTTTGAATCTGGTTTTATCAGTTATTAGCTGTATGACTTTGGGTCTTAAACTCATCTGTGCCCAGTTTCCTTAAAGAGGATGAGGATAACAATCTACCTAGCTCATAGATCAAATCCAATAAATCATTTTTGATGAGGAATTACAGATCATTTTTGGATAACCTGAAGAATTTTAATACATTAGTATATTATAGCATTACTAAACACTTAACGTTTTGGGGTGTGACTATGGTATTGTGGTGCTGTTTCAAAAGATATGAAGTGTACTGATGAAAAACGTGATAATGCCTGCTACTTCAGCACAAACAATTAACCAAATGTACAAAACACTGAAGATTAGTGAATGTAAATAAAGACTATATGGCTATACATTGTATCACTCTTCTGAGTTTTTGGTAGGTATTAAGTATTTGTAAATAAAAACTCGTGGGAAAAGAAACATTTAAAAAACCTAAAGCAAATAAAAATTTTAAAAATTAAGATAAATTTCTTAAATATCCATGCTCTAGTTGTTTAAACAGAAACACATACACATTTGATGAAAGCAATTTAACATCTCATAAGTATTTTTTCTTTAGTGATGCCAAAACTGTACCATGGAAAGAGGACTATGTGGGCTCTGTCACTTCCCTGTCATGTCACCCATTCTGAACTATATACGTACTTGTAAGATCCTTTTCTAGCACTACCAACATGCACTCACTGATGCAATGGACCAATTACTAACAAGGGACTGACAAAAGTAAAAACCATTCTGAGCATGTTAGCCGGCACTAAATTCCCTATATATGGTGTTTGTCTAGAATTTTAACTTAAGTAATAAGACTTCTATCACTAACTCTAAGATTCTAGGCCTACATAAGATCTCTCTCCTACTTAGTTCAAAGATAAGTTAATATGGTACTCACCGTGTACTGCCAATCATAAGGTTGATACCGGCAGCTGAGGGTCTAGAGATTTGACGGATCATGTTCAGCATACGTTCATTTATGGGGTCCAACTGGCTGATGATAGCAGGTTGTTTGGTTACTTCAACAACCAGGGCCTCCATGGCTGCCCGGAGACCAGTAATGCAGGCAGCAGCTTCATGAGATATTTGTAGTTTAATCCTAAAATGGCAAAAAACATTCCTTTAAAAAACTACTTAGAATGGCCCCAAACTTGAGAAAACAGATATGGACAGTAATAATATAATCAGCACTAGCCTCTTAAAATTCACTGCCAGCTATTAAGCAGGAGTCTTAAGTCATAAAGTCTATCGAGTCAAATAAAATATAATAAAGTATATGTAATATATGCCGTATACATAAAAAACAAAGCCTGGCAACATGGATCATGCACACTTTATTTTTGAGACCACTGTCGCCTAGGCTGGAGTGCAGTGATGTGATCTCCGTTTACTGCAACCTCCACCTCCCAGTTCAAGTGATTCTCCCAAGTCAGCCTCTGGAGTAGCTGGAATCACAGGTGTGTACCACACCTGACTACCGTTATATTTTTGGTAGAGCCAGGGTTTCACCATATTGCCCAGGCTGATCTTGAACTTCCTGAGCTCAAGTGATCTGCTGCCTTGGCCTCTCAAAGTGTTGGGATTACTGGTGTGAGCCACTGCACACAGTCAGAACATTCTCACTTTAAAAGAAATGAATTAAGAGACCCAGAATGCTGGCATTTTCTAGGTTTTCAAGAATATAGTTGAACCTACTGGCTGTCCATTAAATTCTATTCCATTTTTGCCCAGTGCTTACCACTAATTTTGAATTAATATATAAAGTATGTGAAAAGGGTACTGAAGCTTTACTTAGATTGATTCCATAGTGTTGGTGTGCATGGCGGTAGACATGGCTCAAATTCCTAATGCATTTGCTTCTACTGCTATCAGTTTAAGAACTTAAGTTAGATTAGCAGTTAAATTCCATACCAGTCATCTACAAGCACAATCTGCCCATCAGACTGAACTTTCTTGGAGGCAAACAGAAGCAACTGCAAGGGAGTGACTAAAGTCATGCCTTTAGCAGAGATCGCTCGAGTTCGAATCTGCAAATGGATAAAAGATAAGAAGAAATGGTTGACATTTCCAACTTCCAAATATCACCATATAACTGTGTTTTGAAAATGAAAATTCATGTTCCTACCGATTTTAAAGACAATTTCAATTTTCAATGTAAACTTTTCTAGTCTTTTCTTACCTTTTCACCAAACACAAAGAAGGGAGATGGGTACTTCATGTCTTGGCTACTGAAAGGACAATTAACCGATGATTTGTGGATGAGTGCATTACGCCCTTCAGTGGTGAGAATCTTTCTCTTTTCCTTATGATAGCAAACATTGGGGTACACACCAAAGGCCAGGAGGGAGATAACAACATCCAAATTATTATCTGGTCCAGTGTTAGTAAACACTTGTGTCAGTAAACAATCTGTCAAGAGGAATAGAGTGAAAAAAAATTCAGATAACTGGCTAATAATCTTCATATTACATTCAAACTAGGCAAAAAAATTCAGAGAACTGACTCTTCTCTCACTCTGACTTGTGTGTGAAACTTTCTCTCTTCTCAGAATCCTAAAACCCAGATTAAGTTCAAGGAGAAATGCTGCCAAGTCTCCACAGGAAGAAAAGTAAAACATCTATTCTCTTATAGACTCAACCATAAATAAGCTTAGGGTGACTACTTTTATAAGTCCCCCAATCAATCATCTACTCTCAGAATAAGAGCCTGACTGATAGGACCAGAGTCAAAGCATTTATCTGCTATTCTTAAATAACTGTTAGTTGTAGAGAAGATGGAGTGACAATCTAAGAGGATACCCACTGGAATGAAGGCTGATGTTTTTACTCAGTTTACACTTTGAGTACTCAGCTGCTGACTGGAAAGTATGACAATCAACTGCTGAAAGCACAGGCACATTTTGTTCTGAACAAATGAGTTCCAGTTTTATAACCTCCGAATTGGATGAATGTAGACGAATAATTGACACATTGGTGTCCGTTTCATTATCTATTAAATGCATCTCAAGATTCTAAAGATTCTTGCAAATAAAAGCTTTCTCTCTCCTATAATTTTGAGAAAAAAATAAAATTTCAGCTGTGTTATGTTTTAGTTATTCACAGCTTGCCGGGCGCGGTGGCTCATGCCTATAATCCCAGCACTTTGGGAGGTCAAGGCAGGTGGATCACAAGGTCAAGAGATCGGGACCATCCTGATCAACACAGTGAAACCCCAGTCTCTACTAAAAATACGAAAATTAGTTGGGCATGGTGGCGCACGCCTGTAGTCCCAGCTACTTGGGAGGCTGAGGCAGGAGAATTGCTTGAACCCAGGAGGCGGAGGTTGCAGTGAGCCGAGATCACTCCATTGCACTCCAGCCTGGGTAACAAAAGTGAAACTCCGTCTCAAAAAAAAAAAAAATTTTTTTTTACCATCTTGCCCAACTACATTCTGTCTCTCAACAGGTCTATTTCTGGTTATGCATCCCAGTTCTCAATGTTTTAGGAAATAACTGGATTTTAACCTAGCTAGAAAAAGAGAAGTACTACAGCTGATCTTTATATCAAGAAACAAGAGTTGTTTTTTTCTTTTTTTGAGACTGAGTTTTGCTCTTGTTGCCCAGACTGTAGTGCAATGGTGCGATCTCAGCTCACTGCAACCTCTGCCTCCAGAATTGCAGTGATTCTCTTGCCTCAGCCTCCCGAGTAGCTGGGATTACAGGCATGCACCACCATTCCTGGCTAATTTTGTATATTTAGTAGAAACGAAGTTTCTCCATGTCGGTCAGGGTGCTGTTGAACACCTGATCTCAGGTGAGCCACCCACTTTGGTCTCCCAAAGTTCTGGGATTTCAGGCATGAGCAATTGTGCCTGGCCAAGAGTTGTTTTTTTTCTGTATTAGATGTCATAGAGTCCTCTAATCATCTGTACACCAAAAGTATAAATTAAAGCCATTTAAAATTGAATGTGGTAGAATTTACTTCAAGTCTAAATGCTCATAAATCACTTCTCAAAACACTATGAAAGTATTATTACTTATTCAGCAAAGTACTCATTCTGCGAGCTCCACCAGTGTTCATGTGAACTAAGAAATAGCACTTAGGGAGGCTGAGGCAGGAGGATCACGAAGTCAAGAGATCGAGACAATCGTGGCCAAGATGGTGAAACCCTGTCTCTACTAAAAACACAAAAAAAATAGCTGGGCATCATGGTGGCATGCGCCTCTGGTCCCAGCTACTCGAGAGGCTGAGGCCGAAGAATTGCTTGAATCCAGGAGGTAGAGGTTGTAGTGAGCCGAGATTGCGCCACTGCACTCCCATCTGGCAACAGAGCAAGACTCCGTCTCAAAAAATAAATAGCTGAAAATATGCAAAAATTATAGGGTCTGAAATTTGAAGTTAAAATATACTTTGCTGCCAACGTGCATGTACTGTATAAATGTCACTTTAAATATATCTTAAGAATAGGAGAAGTCTTACCTTCTGGAAACCCAGAATTAATCAAAATCTCTTTGAGCTGAACTTTGGCTTCCCAAGTCATTCTTAATGTAGCCATATTAAGTCTTTTGTGCTCACAAAAACGTATCTCTGCTTCTTCTCCACCCATTCTAGCATCATCCCAGGCTTGGAACACTGATAGAAGGGCTACATGATCAGAAAATCTGTTTCCAGCAAAATTTCGATGGATATAGCCCAGCCGCTTTCCTTCATTGATAAAAGGCTCTGGGAAGCAGGTAGCAGCAGCAATGGTACAGATAGCATCTCCCACGCTGAAATACACAAAGACAGTTAAATTCAGACTAGATCACAATCCTGTTGCCAACAGCTCAGGTAGTTCTGTCAACTGTGGGTTGCAGTATTTATGTCTATGATTCCTTCATTGGCAATGAACTGGCTTAATGTAGAACTTTACAGCTGCTCCCCTCAGAATTGGACAGAAGAAAAAGGTGCTCAGATGCTCTAAGGGCCACATATTTACCATAAATTATGACCAAGTATATTTTTCCTTTTATATTCTCTCTTCCCCATCATACCAAATCTCTCAAACGTTGTTTGATAAAATAAAACTCTTTACCTGATGCTGCACTTTCAAGGGACAACTATTAATAAATTAACTTGGGAGGTGCAGCTTCCACCCACCTTGAGAAGACAGGGTCTCATTCTGGTTGCCTAGGCTGGAGTGCAGTGGCATGATCACTGCATCCTCAACCTCCTGGGCTCAGGTGATCTTCCCACTTCACCCTCCCAAGTAGCTGAGACTAAAGATGCACACCACCAACCCTAGCTAATTCTTCTGTAGAGACAGGGTTCCACCATATTGCCCAGGCTGGTATCAAACTCTTGGACTCAAGTGACCCTATCACCCTGGCCTCCCAAAGTGCTAAGATTACAGGTGTAAGCCTGACCGGCTGCTCTGAGAAACTAGTGCCCTTTCCCCCAAGTTGGGCTTAGATACCCATCTACTGGAACTGTGAATTCTTTTCATGTTATACTTCTCTCAGTATCTAGGTATGTCATTTCCCTTAAGAACATTTAGGCTGTTTTTTTTCTTTCTAACTGAGCCAATGCTGCTTTTACAGAAAGAAGATTCTGAAATTATTCTACCACATAACAAAGAGGAATAAAACAAAGCACTTACTAGAATATGCACCCCATTATCATCATTTTGCCAAAACGAGGTTCAATGGGGAGTTTAGCCAGGATTCGTCCCAAAGGAGTCAACTCATCATTGGCATCTAATGCATCAAGCTCTGTGGGGAAGATAAATCTTTGTTAGTACAAACAAATGAACAGTAATTTTAGGCAGACAAAACATTTCTTTGTAAATTAAGGTTAGTTCATTTGAGAGTTCCTCTTTTGTCAAACCAATTGCTAGTACCATGTCTATAGCCAACAATTCTCTTTACTCAAAAAAAAAAAAAAAAATCTGGAGCACACAACATAAGGTACTAGAACTACATCCTGCAGGTTATAAAAACAAACCCAATTCATGTGAAGTCTATTAATAACTATAATAGCAGCATAAGCTTCTATATGCCATAAAAAGTCTGACACCCAAGTGTTAATGTTTAAAAACAAATGAGAAAATTCTGAAGTCACATAGCAGATAAATGCTAGATTAAAAATTCAAATTCCCATCTAGCTCCAGTGCCCTTAACTTTCAGCACACCATACTGCACTGCTTCTCTAATAAGTTTGGCAAGAAAACTTAAATGTTCTAGGCTGGATGTGGTGGCTCAGGCCTGTAATTCCAGCACTTTGGGAGGCTAAGGTGGGTGGATCCCTTGAGGTTGGGAGTTTCAGACCAGCCTGGCCAACATGGTGAGAACACCTTCTCCACTATAAATACAAAAATTAGCCAGGTGTGGTGGCATGTGCCTGTAGTCTCAGCTACTCAGGAGGCTGAGGCAGAATGGCTTGAACCTAGGAGGTGAAGGCTGCAGTGAGCCGAGATCGCACCATTGCATTCCAGCCTGGGTGACCGCGAGATTCCGTCTCAAAAAAAAGAAGAAAGGCCGGCACGGTGGCTCACACCTGTAATCTCAGCATTTTGGCAGAACAAGGCAGAAAGATCACCTGAGGTCAGGAGTTTGAGACGAGGCTGGCCAACATGGTGAATCCCCATCCCTACTAAAAATACAAAAAATTAGCTAAACATGGTGGCATATGCCTGTGATCCCAGCTCTTTGGGAGGCTAAAGCAGGAGAATCACTTGAACCTGGGAGGCAGAGGCTGCAGTGAGCTGAGATTACACCACAGCACTCCTCCAGCCTGGGTGACAGAGACTCCACCTCAAAAAAAAAAAGGGTAGTTATCATGATTAAGTCATGTTCTGATCTTTAGTACATAGTTAAGAGATGATATCATGCCTTAAAAAAAATTTAAGTAAAACTCACACTGTCCCTTTCTCCTCCCCCCCCATTGCTCATTAGTGACTACATTAAGAACCTAAGGTAAGACTGGAAGCCTTAATATTATTATCACAAGCCCTGCTGACTACACTACATTTTAATCTTGATTCATTTCTTAAGTGTTACCTGCCAGGACAAGACAGATAGTATCATTAATATTTGTATTAAGTAGGTTTGTATTTTTGAGTACCTCTAAGAGTATGTTCTGCTTCGATCACAGCATCCAAAGGGGGAGGTTCAATTGCTTTGGCCAGAAACTGGCCAATTCCTCCTAGACGCAGAAGTTTTATGCTCAGAGCGATTTCATGTAATGGTGTTCGGAACATCTCTGGTGTCATGTGGGTTTCAAGTCTAAGAGAAAATAAGCATATAATAACCATCCTCCTTGTATATAAACAGATGTTAGTTTAAGAAACTCTTTGCAGCAAGGTCACCAGGGATAGAGAGCTGCCCTTTCTTCATTCTTTTACAATTACCACTGAACCTTTTATCATTCACTATGCACACTGTTGTCAAAATTTAACCTGGTTGCATAATGCTTTCTGACTTGTGATCATAGACAGATGGGCTTTTCAGCTGAGAAATGAAGAAAAATGAAAAAATTATCCAAAATCTCTAATGTTACTGGCCCTACCCATGGTCTCTGTAGGCCTTGCCTGTTGACAAACATGGGTTAAAAAACGACAGCAAGGCTTTTCGCAGGATAACTCATACTAACGTTTCTCTACAACCTCCCCATCTTCCTATTTCAATTTTAGTGCCGCTAGAAAGGCTCTTATGATCTAATTAAAATCTAAAACTTTTAAAGTGCTGACGTTACACTTAAAAGAAATGCTCATAAAAGCATTTTGGGATTTCCTATTTTCAGATTTGGAATGCTCATCTGGTAAATTCAATGCGAATATTAAAAAAAGTAAAAAATAAAAAATCTTAAAGCCACTTCTGGACCCAAGCATTTCAGAAAACAGATACGAACTGTGTAACTTAACAATAGGAAAGACTTACTGGGAGATCGTGATGTGCCAATGTTCAAAGTATTCTACACTATTAACTCATTTAATTCTTTGATACTAATCATCGTTAGGCAGTATTTACCATAATCCTTTTACATCTGAGGTAATGAGAGTCTAAGTAACCTCTAATATTTTATAGAATGGGGGAAGTGCAGGCCTAAGGAGTAACTACTTAGTGTTTTGCAATGTATCAGGCACAAATAATATTAAAATATAGGTCTCTCTATTTCTAATTCAGGCTTATTCTCTACGAATGATTGAAGATTTTTAAGAAATATCTATACCTCATCCCAACATGACTGGGAAGATTTACATCAATCAGCTTAAACTGGCTGGTTTCCCTAAGAGAAAAGAACAAAAATTCCTTACTAAATGCCAAGAATTGGTTTTACCTCTCAAAACGAGCTCGGCTGCAGAGGTGAAAGCAGAATCCAGGCCGTACTCGGCCAGCTCGTCCTTTCCGCTGCTCAAGGTTTGTTTTTGATGCCCATACTGTAGCATAGTTGGTCATATTGTTGTGAGCAGTGAAGAGTTTCACTTTCTGCCTACATGGAAAAAAGTGGTTAACTTAACACTCATATGTATTACCAATAACTATTATATATCCACTAAATATTGAATGCTTTCCACTATGTAGTGAAAGCCATACATACTTGTGATATCTATTCATGAATGGCACAAGTAAGAACCAGCAATTTGCACACTTTTAGTTGTCAACCTACTAAAAGGCAATGTAACATCCACATGCCACTTACCAGCTGAACTGCCTTGGCTCAATTTTCCATGCCTCATCTCATAATGAGCATATTACCTACCTTATAGAATTTGTATTTGTAAACATTAACAAGTGCAAAGCATTTCAATGGAATATGGCACATGCTGAAAGAGATGTTTATTCAGGCCATCTCTATTTCAAAGTTAAGTGTAACTTTTAGGATACCTATATTTAGTGATGCCTGTGTGGTCCTTTTGAACCTCCAAGCAACTTCAGATTCCTTCAATATTACATAAAGAGACTGCTGTCACTAAACTACTGAGATTGGCACAGAATGGTATAAATCATTTTCTCAAATGGACGTTGGCAGCAAATTGTTTTCATTATCAGGACAGGCTAAGGGTTTATATACAGAAGACAAGGGGCACAAGTTGGCCAGATATAACCAAGTTTCAACTTTTTTGTCTTTTTTAGTCCAAAGTATCAATTACCATGCAATTCCTATATCTATACACAATGTCTCCTGGTGTATTTTCCAGGCTCAT
Source organism: Callithrix jacchus (assembly GCF_049354715.1). Taxonomy (NCBI): domain Eukaryota; kingdom Metazoa; phylum Chordata; class Mammalia; order Primates; family Cebidae; genus Callithrix; species Callithrix jacchus. The sequence continues at coordinate 41,067,580 of NC_133519.1, read as the reverse complement.
CTCAGACCAAAATGAGAACTTTAATCCTAAAAGGAGTGTCCTTCAAGGTGGGATTATTTGTCATGTGCTAAACACTGGTCATCATTATTCACCAAACACATGCTACAGTATGGCAGTGATCAATGGAAACACCCAATAGGAAATGAGTGAAACACCAGCAGACAGACAGACAAGAGCAACAAGAAACAATCTGTTTCAAGATTTGTTGCTTTCTACCATAATTGATTTGCAGTAATCAACAGAAATAATTACTCATAATTATCAATTATCTATAACCCCATATAGAGGCATAATAATTCTGGAGATACAAGAACATAGGGGTTTAACATAAGGTGTTTTCGATTCTGTTAACAGGTAAGACATTTCCAGTTGATAACACTAGAACAGGCAGATTTCTTGGTAACTTACTTGCAGGAGTCAATGACATACACAACATCATTTATGGTAATGCTTGTTTCAGCAATATTTGTGGACAAAATAACCTGTAAAAAAAGAAAAATTACACTCCAGGAAATATTCTTATTATATACTTGACAGGACTGATTTGCTTATATACGCATATAACAAATGACAAGTAAATTACAGAAGCCCTAAAAAAAAATAATCACTTAGGCTGGGTGTGGTGGCTCACGCCTATAATCCCAGCACTTTGGGAGGCTGAGGCGGGTGGATCACAAGGTCAAGAGATCGAGACCATCCCGGTCAACAAGGTGAAACCGTCTCTACTAAAAATACAAAAATTAGCTGGACATGGTGGTGCGCGCCTGTAGTCCCAGCTACTTGGGAGGCTGAGGCAGGAAAACTGCTTGAACCCAGGAGGCAGAGGTTGCAGTGAGCCGAGATAGTGCCATTGCACTCCAGTCTGGGTAACAGCAGCAAAACTCCGCCTCAAAAAAAAAAAAAAAAAATCACTTGCCCATTGACTGATTAATGAACAATCGACTAAGCTCAGAAAGTGAAGACTTCTTTATTATTCCTCAATTTAGATGGCTTACAATTTTTTGGGTAGCTCTTTTAAGGCCTGTAACATTTGTTTAATAGTTACATCACTTCCAAACCCACCACTGTAATGTTTAATATTTACCTTGGTTACTCCAACTGGTACTGGATCAAACACTTTGCGCTGTTCCTCTCGAGGAATCTGAGAATGCAGTGGTAAAATCTGATACCGATGGCTTCCTATAAAAATACAGAACAATTAGGGACTAAAAATAGGAGCTGGTTTAAAACATCTATTATACATATTCTTATTCAAAAGTAGAGACAACACAAAATTTTCTGTTCCTTTTCAGATACTGGCTAAGGCACTAAAAAACATTCAATTTTCACTCTCAAATACGTGAGAATTCAAAGACTCATACCAAAATGTGGATTCATTTCCAAATGCTTCTGCATAGTATAAATCAAATTCCAGCCAGGCAAAAACACCAACACAGCTCCAGGAACATTAAGGGTTTCAATGTACTTAAGTAGAGATTCAATTAGTTCAAAAGGAGTTTCCTTTTCATTCAATTGAGACATGCTCAACCTTGTTTCTGGACCATATTCATCACCACAGATCAAGTTGCAATTTGCCTGTAAAAAACAGAAACACATATTTTGGATTGTCTCAGTTACTATACAGCTCATGAGGTAAAAGTTTGTTCTCCATATTTAAATGACTGATAATGTCATTATTCTAGTTGACTAGTCACACACTATAGTATACAGAAGAAATTTAATTTCCAAAAAATGTAGAGCTTACATCAATATAATGATTTATACTAACTACTATTTCTCACAGGACAGGACTAAAGCTCAAGCACAAACTTTAATTTGACTCTGAAACCTCTCATGGAGCCTTCTACTGACTGTATTTCTCTTCCTAACATAATGTGGCGGTTTCCAGAAAGTTTACATTAGAATCAATGATCAAGTTGAGAAACAGTTGTTATAATTGGTCTTTATCCTGCTAAATTTTCTAATTCACTGTTCATTTACATTTTTAGATCTTTTGATTAAAAAGATATAATCTTAGGTTTTCTAGCTAATTCTGCATTGCTAGCTGTCAAAGTCTGTATTTCCAGATAAACAATCCTTTTTTACACTATCATGTGTCCAACTCTTAAGCACTAGAAAGTCAGTCGTTTCTTTCCTGTTTCTCCTAGGAAATCCCTCATTGCTCCCTCATTTAATACTCTACCTGATAATGTCATCTCCACAGTCTCTTATAATTAAAGCTATAGCTGCTGTTTCTTTTTTTGGGATGAAGTATTACTCTGCAGTCCAGGCTGCAGTGCAGCGGCGCAATCTCAGCTCACTAAAACCTCCAACTCCCGGGTTCAAGCAATTCTCCTGCCTCGGCCTGCCAAGTAGCTGGGATTATAGGCAACTATCACATTGCCTGGCTAATTTTTGTATATATTTAGTAGAGATGGGGTTTCACCATCTTGGCCAGGCTGGTCTTGAACTCCTGATCACGTAAATCCACCTACCTTGGTCTCCCAAAGTGCTGGGATTACAGGCGGGAGCCACGCCTGGCTTAGCTGCTGTTTCTTAAACTTTATTCTATGTAAGGATCACCTGGGGATCTTGTTAAACTGTCGATTCTGATTCAGTAGATCTAGGGTGGGCCACAGGATTCTGTCTTTCTACCAGTTTCCCAGGTACTAGAGCCTACTGAAAACACTTTGTAGCAAAACCTTACACAAAGATGTTGTCTGCCTGGCCTTTAAACATCTTATTCTTTCCTTGTTTTCTTTTGACCTTTATATGCCAGAAACAATTTAACTCACGACAGAAAACAGCCTGTCACTGAACCTGGAATTTTTTGCGGTAACATACATCCATTAATCCAAATGCAGACATAGTCAGTTTGTAAAAAAGTTTTCTGCAATGCTATTTATATACATTGCATGTTATATTAACTCGTTTTTTTTTTTTTCCTCTGCATTGACAATTTGCCCACAGTGAAAATTCTTCATGAATTCACTTACATCATCATCCTCACCACCATCATCATCCTTATCCTTCTTCTTCTTGTCTTTTGGTGGAGGAATAAAGTGGGTCATCTGAATGCAGTCTTCCAGGAAATATTCTGCCAGGGACAATCCAGTCAGGTAAGTATTATCAACTTTCACAACAGAGCAGACTCAAATTCATTTGCTAATTCCTAGTTGAAAACAATACCCCTTCCAGTCTGATTCTTCACAAATGTCAAAAAATTCTAGTAGCAATAGCCTTATTTTCCTAATCAAACTAGTGTTTTCCTTTCTCAGACTTTGCAGGAGGGTGAGGTATCTTTTATACATGTTTCTACAGAGCCAGTTGGGGTATCCTCTGTGCATTATTTACAGAATGCCATTGTGCACAAGAACTATGCTATGTATAGCATAGTGTGGGAGTTATATATGGAAAGCATAACTTCAATTCAACGATACAACACAGTTCATCCTTCCTCTATCAGTATGCATACACAAAGTGGTTTCTTATTAGTCAATGTGAAGAAGGATCTCAATGTAAGGACTGTAAGATCTGCTGAGCAGTTACTTATGCCTGAGATTCTCAGATGGCTCCAGAATGTCTTAATTGAAACATCCTCTATATCCAGACTCCCAAAGTACCATTCTCATCACATCATATTAAGGCTACATCCTCTCAGTGACTTACTCCTCATGATGTTAGAACTTGATCACTTGTGGTAGTGCCTGCCGTTTCTTCATTATAAAGTTACTCCTTTTCCCCCCTTCCCATACTGTACTCTTAAGAAGTTATTAAACACAGCCCACTAAGGGGTTAGGAAGCTCAGGCTCATTTGTTTGAAAAATGGGGAGAACATTTACATAAATTACTTAAAATTCTTTTCTAAGAGAGGCTTGTCACTATTCTCTTTATTAAATCACATATTTACATATCGGTATAGAGACATAAATATTTTACATTTTGGTAATTCAATACCGTATTATTTTTTTCCTTTAACTATTCCAGCTTTGACCATCAGGAGCTCTTTCAGGGTAGCTCCTGTGTCCCTTTACCCCATCATTATGGGCTTCTTTAACCACTCCCTTACTTTAAGGCACATTGATGTTCAGGCTCATTTCTGTGCATTTGGTTTCATCCTAGAAGCAGCCCTTTCTCCAGGAATACCTGGTTCCTTTAATTGGAGAATGGCATTAAAAACAAAATCTGGATGTGGGGCATATCCCTTTCTGTTGAGTGTCACTGTTTCTACTCCTGTTCAGCAGACAGAGCTAGAAAAAAATGTTTAAGTATGCTAACACATGTATCCACACCTATCTATAATTATTTCTATACCTATCCATTTGTATCTCCATTTAGCTAAATACAAGTTCACACCAATTTTTTATTCTAATCCAGTACCATATGGTTTGTTCCAGCAATAGCACTTATCTTCAACTTCTCTTTCTAGTTAGTAGTAAGAAAACTGAGCTCCCACCACTTGCATCCATTTACTCATTATATCAATCCCAGTACACACGTACAGCAGTTTTAGAATTAACCCGTACCCCTGTGAAATATACCTGGCTTAGCATGCTGGCATAGCTGTAACATCATTTCATTATCTATCTATACTGTTTATCTCTTAATTTTCATGCCCTCAATTAGAATGTGACCATAATTCTTTTTTTTGCTTTTTACTCCCCAAACAAAGCTACCAGATGATTGTCCTAGAAAACTGTGAGAACAACTCCTAAAGATAGTAAAGAAGGCTGAATGCAGTGGCTCTCGCCTATAATCCCAGAACTTTGGGAGGCTGAGGCAGGCTGATGGCTTAAGTTCAGGAGTTTGAGACCAGCTTGGGCAACAGGGTGAGACATTGTCTCTGCAAAAGATACAAAAATTAGCTAGGTTTGGTGTGGTGCACCTGTGATCCCAGCTACTTAGGAAGCTGAGATGGGAGGACTAGTTGAGCCTGGGAGGCAGAGACTACAGTGAGCCAAGATTGTACCACTGCACTCTAGCCTGGGTGACATAGAATGAGACTGTCTCAGAAAACAAAAAGATACCAAAGAATTCTCATGAACCAGAATACATAACCTTGATACACTTCCCTAAATCTTAATTTAAAATCTAGTTGCTCAGGCACTAAAACAGATTCTTAATTTGATCCTGGCTACTTAAACTTAATAGTATTTCCTATAATTACCTATATACCACAGTGATTTCCCTCTGAGTGTACATTATAATTTTTATAAGTTTGGTTGTAAGTAATGGTCTTTTCGGAAACTTACGGGATACGCACACTACTCAAATAGCAAATGAAACCTGGGCTCACTTCTCAGACTATATAAAATCACAGACAAGAAACTCCTCAAAAATGCTGATACATTTGACACTGTAATTTGGTCTGTATTTTAAATATCCTTTAATTTTATATATCCAGGATTAAGAAAATCCTCCACACCCTATTGAACAGATGTTCCTATCCCACCCCCACAACTTACCTTGAACTGGGTAAGTCCTCCCATAAACTTCTATGATGGGGCAATTGAAGAAATATTCACAGAACATGCTGGTATCAATAGTAGCGGACATAAGAACAATGCGAACCTCAGGATAAGCCTGAACCACATCACGCAGTACTACCAAAAGGAAGTCAGTCTATTAAAACACAAACACAAAAATTTTTAAATTACATTAAGCTTATACAACAAGTTATACCTTAAAGAGTTATACAGCCTCAAAACATCAGTTTAATTCAGTTTCTTACATGGCTCACAGAAGTGCAAGAAAAAGGACCACAGTGGTATACAACAGTAATTTTTAAGAACAGTTGTAGTCTAATAGTTGTGGAGATTAGAAATGAGTGCTATTTAGGTAGGGGAAAGGAGGAAGAAAAAAAAATCACTAATTAGAACAAAGATTTCATCTCAAAATGTTCAATTAAATCTAAATTTGCAGAAGCGTAACTTCAGCAAAAATGGAAAAGCCGTAAGTTAAAATTGAACTATCTGATCATCCGATCATCTGTAAAGCTGATTTCTAAAATAGTGAAAAAGTCATATTTGGTTCAAACAAAAGAATGAAATGTAAATCATATTTATCAACCTAACATGAAAGCTAAAACTGATAAAACTTTTATCTGGCTATATGGTTCTCTCTACCCCTTTCTACCTCCACTAACTACACCATCCTGATTCTTATGTTTATTATTCTTGTATAGTCTCATCTATATGAATATCCCAAAACACACAAATATATATATGTATTTTAGAGATGGGGGTCTCTGTTGCCAAGGCTGGAGTGCAGTCGCTATTCCTAAATGTGATCATCGCACAAAGCAGCCTCGAACTCCTGGGCTCAAGTGATTCACCTCAGCCTCCTGAGTAGCCGGGACTGTAAGTGCAGGCCACTGCACCAATTTTTTATCTTTTAGATACAGTCTCACTCTGCACCCAGGCTGGAGTGCAGTCGTGTAATCTTGGCTTACTGCAACCTCCATCCCCAGAGTTCAAGCTATTCTCATGCCTCAGGCTCCTGAGGAGCTGGCATAATGGACGCTAGCCACCATGCCCTACTAGTGTTTTGTATTTTTAGTAGAGACACGGTTTCGCCATGTTGGCCAAGCTGGTCTCAAACTCCTGGCCTCAAGTGATCCACCCGCCTCAGCTGACTGTATTTTTAAATTTTACTTACTTTATGGAAATGCATATTTTATTATGTTTTCTTGGGATTTCCATTTTTACATACAACAGCACTGCTGAGATTCATCCACATATCCTTTCTAATTACTGTTTACTGCCCCAGTATCAGTTAATTCACTTTCTCTTGCACATATCTGGTTTGTTTTCAGGATTTACTAATGTGAACATTTGCTACCATGAGCATTCTTGTTCATGTCTCAACAGCAGTGCTAAACATATCCAAGTTTCTGTAGGTTAAGTGTGGGTATGGAATTGCCAAGCTATAGGGTACGCAATTGCTGAACTTCAGGAGATAATGCTAAATGATTTTCCTAAATAATTCCATTATTTATATATCTCCATGAGCAGTGGAGAGATCCTGCTTATCTACATACTATCCAGCACTTTTTTTTTTTTGACACTGAGTTTCACTGTCACCCAGGCTAGAGTGCAGTGGTACAATCTTGGTTCATTGCAACCTCTGCCTGCTGGGTTCAAGCAATTCTCCTGCTTCAGCCTCCCGAGTAGCTAGGACTACAGGTATGTGCCACCAAGCCTGGCTAATTGTGTGTGTGCATTTTTTTTTTTTAAAGTAGAGACGGAGTTTCACCATGCTGGTTGGGCTGGTCCTGAACTCCTGACCTCACAATCCGCCTGCCTCAACCTCCCAAAGTGCTGGGATTACATGTGTGAGTCACCATGCCCAGCCAAGTGCTACTTTTTTATTAAATGGCTATAAAGCAGTGTCTTGTTGTGGTCTAGATCTATACTTTCCTGTTAGTCCCAATGAGATTGAATAGTATCTGCATGTTTATTAACCAAATATTTCCTCTTCTATAAAAATGCCTGTATTTTTGCTCATTCTTCTTCTAAATTGTTTAAACTTCTCTGATTTGTAGAAGTTACTTATATATTCCTATACTAACATAGTGGAATCTTCCAACTTGTGGTTTTCCTGCAAGTATCTTTTGAATAAATAAATGACCTTAATAATATAATATACTGATCTTTTATTTCAAGGTTAGTACATTTCATGTTTTCAGAAATCCTTTCTGAAATAAAAGCATGTTGCAAACATTTTAGATATTCCGGGTTAAGTATGTTTAATTTCACCTTTTTAAATGTGTTATTAGAGAAATTTAAATTATCTATGTGGCTTACATATTTCTATTGGACAGTACTGTCTAGAAGATGCTTATTTACATCTTCTACTTCAGTATTTGAAAAACTCATGTGTCAACACATTTAAACTTCTCCATCTATAGAGTTCATTTCTGTATTTAGTTATGAGGTAGAAAACTGATTTCAACTACTCTGAAATAACCATTTATTTCCAGTTCTATTCTTAGCTCATTTCTTTTCACTGATCTGACATGCCACCACTGTCTCATAACAATGTTGTACGTAATATACAATATACAATCTGCTTCTGTACCCTGTCTCATTCCACCTGTCAACTCACGTATCTCACTGTCTCGATTATTTTAGCTTCAAAACAAGTCTTGTTATCTGTAAGGCAAGATTCTCCATTCTGCTCTTCTTCAGAAGTACTAGTTATTTGGGGCCATAAAGCTATATTTCTAAGTATTTACAGTCATCTCATCAAATTATATGGAAGACCTTGCTGGGATTTTAATTAGAATTGCATTCAAACTGTGGATCAACCTGAGAATTGGTATGATATTAAATCCGTCTATACAGGAACATAGTCTACACTGTTTCAGCGTTGTGTAATAGAACCTATCTTTCTTGTAGAGATCTTTCATGTTTTTTTGTTCCTAGGTATTGAATACTTTTGACACTATAATGGTATCTTTTTTTTCAGTTTTTTTTTCTAGCTGTTTCTATAAGAATATAAAGAATGCGAAAAAAAAGGGAAAAAATCTAAAGAATGCAACTGACTTTGGTGTATTTATATTAACCTTTCATCCAGCCATACTGTTAAATTCTTCTATTATTTGTAATAACTGGACTATAAACTGCTCTTGGGTTTTCCATGTAAGATGACAAAACTAGGTGAGATTTATCATCGAAGAGAATATGAAGTTTCTGCAGGCCAGGCACGGTGGGGCTCATGCTTATAATCCCAGCACTTTGGGAGGACGAGGTGGGTGGGTCACCTGATGTCAGGAGTCTGAGACTAGCCTGACCAACATGGCGAAACGCAGTCTGTACTAAAAATACAAAAATTAGCAAGGTGTGGTGGCACACGCCTGTAATCCCAGCTACTGGGGAAGCTGAGGCAGGAAAATGGCTTCAACTCGGGAGCCGAGGTTGCATCGAGCATAAATTGTGCGCCACTTAACTCCAGCATGGGCAGAAGAGTAAAACTCTGAATTTAAAAAACAAAAAAAAGAGCAAAGATTCTGCAAAGGTTTTTTCCCCATTTTCACTGGGAATGGTACACAAACTTATGTCTTAAGCTGCTTAAGCTGACCAAAACCACTTACTGTTTTAGAAAAAGACCAGTGATAATGCAGTGTTTGGAATAATTTAAACTCTAAGAACATTGCTAAGTTAACAAGCAAGTAAAGATGATACTGAAACATTTGTCATTTAAGAAAAAACTATGACTATGAAAGACAAAAGAGCAAAAATTTTGTCCTACTGAAAACTTAAATGATTTATACCCATGATAAACCATCCAAACCAGTCTCATTAACTTTAGCTTAGTTTTGCTAAAACTCAAGATTAACAAAAAACATATATAAAAGTAATTTCTAAAGAGGAGAAACTGAGGCCAGGCAGTGTCTCACGTCTGTAATCCCAGCAGTTTGGGAGGCTGAGATGGGTGGATCACCTAAGGTTAGGAGTTTGAGACCAGCCTGGCCAACATGGTGAAACCCTGTCTCTATCAGTTGGGTATGGTAGCAAGTGCCTGTGGTCCCAGCTACTTGGGAGGCTGAGGCAGTAGAACTGCTTGAACCCAGCAGGTGGAGGTCACAGTGAGCTGAGATCATGATACTGTACTCCAGCGTGAGTGACAAAGTGAAACTCAATCTCAAAACAAAAACCCATTATAAAATCCATAAAACTTCTAATTCAAAGAAAAACAAGTCATAAAAATTCCATCAGCTATTTAGTCATAAATCATTATGACTATTATTCCAGCCATTAGTGATCACTACAGTTATACTTTATGACAAAAAAAAGATTATTCAATCTTGCTAAAAAAAAGATTTCAACATCTTAGTGATTGAAGTTCATGATTTTGATGATGAAAGTAGGAGGGAAAGGGAAAACAAAGACATTCTACACGATTTCTCTTAACTTAGAAACAGGAGCATTAGTACCTTACTGTATCTTTCCAGTTACTTACATTAATGTCTCTTTCATGTATTTCATCTACAATTACATGACTGATTCCTCGAATGCCTGCTTCTAATTTTCTTAGGAGCACACCTTTGAAAACAAAAACAATCAACAAACTATAGAAGAGTTCAAAGAAGCAAATCTCTGGACAATTATCTATATTCCAACTAAGATACCCCAGAACATCATTTTAGGAAATAATCACATATACATTTGTGATAGTGTACTATGAGATATCTTCCCCACCCCCCAATTTTATGATTTCATTTTCTCTAAGCTACAACATCTAATGGGTATATCATATGCTCCACGAAGGAAAAACCTACCAAAAGGTTTATTTAAACAAGAAATCTGAGACTGGTTCATTATTTCTTTCCAGCCATTCTGTTCTGCTACCAGATTTTCTTCATAAACCCCAAATAAAAGATCAAAATACATTACTGACCTACAGTACAAAACATTATACTGGCGTGAGGACGAGGAAGTATAGACTCAAATCGAACACTGTAGCCACAGCTTTTTCCAGGCTCTTCTCCTCTCTCAAAAGCAACCCGCTCTGCCACAGAAACCGCACTGATTCTTCTGGGCTGAGATAGAAAAAAATAAAAGTGACTTAACAACTATGAAATTAGATACACCTTATTAGGGTTTTTGGAATGTCATACTTAATCTGTACTACTGCCAGCTGAATAACAAACAAAAAACAATAAATGTACAAAAATACCATTTGTTTCTACAGGATACATTTTAAAAATGTTTTCATTTTGTATACAAAATGATTTTATAATTCGTCATTGCCCCCAATTATTAAATAGTGTACAAAGTGATTTACAGGTAGCGAACAGGGCACAGCATACACACGGGTTTGTTTTCCTAACTGACCGCCACACTAAGAACACACTTTTAGGAAATTATTTAACTGAGACATATGGGAATCAGGAAGGCGAACAATTAATTGCCTTCTTTGCCACAGGTACTGTGACCACCTTTTGCTCACTTACTAACTCAGGAATCAAACATGCACTGCACTTTTGCATTAGGAGTCAGAGAAGGTGCTAGAGATAGGTAGAAAATGGAAATCATTGTTTTTGATAAGCTCACAACAATAGGAAAAACTGAATGTGTATTGCTATTTCCAACAATAAATCTGCAAAACTCTAAGGGGAATGCTGCAGGCTAATGTTTGTGTTGGACCTTTTTATGAAAACTCTTCTGAAGTGTTTCCATGTCTCCTAAGTACACAAAACAACCTTTACTTGGTGGATATTATGGCTGTTAGGACATGCTTAATGTACAGCTACAGAGGCACACCAAAATTGATGTACTTCATGTTTTTAAGTTGCCATGGATTTGATTCTGTCTAAAAGTTCCTGATGACAGGCTGTATTTCAGCTTCTTGCTTAAGAAAACATTTTCTGAGTTTAGATTTACTTTAAGTACCTATTTGATATCGCATATTAGGAACATGACTAGGACACCAGAGGCTGATATAAGATTTAATATAAAACATGGTTTTAATTTCTACTCCCCTAATACAAGAGTTAATTAGGGTATGAGGCTATATACGATCACCTAGCTCATATTTATCCTAACAATCAAGATAAGAGATTGAAAGCTGCCTTGTTGAACACACTATAAAATTTTGCTAGCTTTTACTGATCATTATCTCTTTTATACTAAACAATCTTTTCAATGACCTTACTTGGCAACGCATAAGGATTTTTCTAGCTTTGTCATAATTTTCTTAAATTTCTCTGTAACTTCAGCTTTTAAGTAGAATTTCATAGAAATTAAGTTCTTAAGGTTCAACTACTGTAAGTCAGATTAGCTGTTTAAGTATAAACACATCATATATACACGCACCTTCATCCAGAGATTTAATTAGTGAGAACAAAATAAGATACAGACAGTACTCTGCACCTCAGTTACCCTGAAAAATAGTGTTACATGAAAGTATGAGCTCTGTATCTGTCCATCAAAAGCGTTCTATGTACTTGAATCAAGGAATATGAAAATGTTATTTCACTAAAGGTACAAAATGTAACCACCAAGTTTTCTTTGTGGTTACATTTTGTACCTTTAGTGAAATAACAAAAAAGTTGCTTGTATTCTACAACCAACAGGTAAACAAAAGCTTGGTATTACTAACATCCCTCTTTTCTACTATTGTCTTTCCTATAGTTTTTCTTCTTTTTTTCTAACATTTCTACCTAAGAGCTGGCTTCTAGAAAGACTTAAAATCTCTTAGGGTATCTGAGTCTTCAGAGGTGTGTTCACATGCTACTGGTACTCAGAGATTGCTTTGTCACACTGGGGTTATTTTCAAGTCTACGATCATTGTCGTTTCTAGATTCCTCCTAAAATGAATATGGGCAGGAGATGGGTCAGCTCCCTAAGTAGTTATCTATTTTAGTTCTTAACCACAAAACACAAACATCTTAAATCCCAAGGAAACCATGATAGAGAATTTAAATACTAATATAGGAGGTGCTAAAAAACTGTGATCAAAAGTGCTTTTTGCTAAATTTTTCTAAGTATGACTAGAACATTAATTTCAAGACAACTATTCAAACAAGGAAACAAATGACCCTGCAATCGCTTTCCTGTATTTTATATGCTTGTCTGATTTACCAACTTCCAGTTTCCTCAATAGCCCTTGACTTAAACGAAACACATTGAAAATAAATAGAAAAAAGATTAATTCCTAATTGATTTGACTAGAAATCTGTAATTTTTCTTGGCGGGAGTATGGCAAAATGCATAAAAGTTAAGATATCCATACTCTTTGACCCAACAATTCTATGTCTAGGAATTTAACCCAATTAATCAAATTAGAAGTTTACAAGAAAATCTACGTACAAGTTTATTCATCCCAGCATATATAATATAGAAATACCAGAAACAATCTTTAAGCCAGGTTCAGTAGCTAGCTACTGAATTCCAACATTTTGGGAGGCCAAGGCAGGAGGAATGCTGGAAGCAACGAGTTCAAGACCAGCCTGGCAACAGTGAGACGCCATCTCTACAAAGATAAACATAAGCTGGGTCTGGTGGCAGAGAGTCAGGCTGGATTGCTTGGTCCGGAAGTTTGAGGTTGCAGTGAGCAATGACAGTGTCGCTGCACTCCCAACAGAGTGAGACCCTCTCTCTCAAAAAACAAAAAACCTTTAAAATGTCCGTTATTTAAGAATAAAGTGGGCCAGGCACAGTGGCTCACGCTTGTAATCCCAGCACTTTGGGAGCCCAAAGAAGGTGTATCACCTGAGGTCAGGACTTTCAGACAGTCCGGTCTACATGGTGAAACTCCTGTCTGTACTAAAAGTAAAAACAATTAGCTGGGCATGGTGGTGGGAACCTGTAATCTCAGCTACTCAGGAGGCTGAGGCAACAGAATCACTTGAACCTGGGAGGCAGAGATTGCAATGAGCCAAGATCACACCATTGTACTACAGGCTGGGCAAAGAGTGAAATTCTGTCTTAAATTTTTTTAAAAAGGGATATAGGTAAAATCAAAAATTATGGAACTAAAAAATCATACTATTGCTCTAATATTACAATATGTTGTTACACAAAGGGACAGGTTGAAAGTGTACTATGCATACATTAAAGTCTATCCTTGTGGTGAAAGGGCAAACACCAAAAAGGATTCCTTCTAGATAGTGGCCACCAAGCCTGGCTTGGGTGTTTTTTTTTTTTGAGATGGAGTTTCACTCTTACTGCCCAGGCTGGAGTCCAGTGGTGCAATTTTGGCTCACAGCAACCTCCATCTCCTGGGTTTTAAGTGATTCTCCTGCCTCAGCCTCCCAAGTAGCTCAGATTACAGGCATGAGCCACCACACCCAGCTAATTTTTTGTATTTTTAGTAGAAACAGGGTTTCTTCATGTTGGTCAGGTTGCTCTTGAACTACCAACCTCAGGTGATCCACCTGCCTCAGCCTCCCAGAGTGCTGGGATTTACTGGCGTGAGCCACTGTGCCTGGCCAAGGTTTTGGATTTTCAAAAAATTATTCTATTTAAAATTTTCCCCAAAGTGTATGCATTACTTTTGCAGTATACAAAAAGCAATTAAAAATCATCTTCTCATTCTTAATGTAATTCTTAACTCAGTAGAAATATTCACAGGACAGGCGTTTTGTGTGGGATGATAATGCGTAACGTGACAGTACCAATGAATGTTTAAACACTTTTCAGCTTGCATGCCACCTTACAGTGTATGAGGATGCTCTACTTATCCCTTAAATAATCTATCACTTTTCCCTTGATCTTTTGTGCTACAAAAATTATTTTATGTATTTGGCCACAGTGAATAAATATAAGGCAAGGCTAATAAGTAAAACAAGTTCTAACTGTTAACTGCAGGGCCAATTCTACTACAATGATATAGAAGTATTCTATATTCCTTAAATATAAGTAAGAATCAAGAACAGAGACATCCAGAAATCACACTATTTGTGTCATATAACAGTAAAAACCATGGTGGCACTTATGCCTTATTTATGATTTGGAATACTAGTAAAATCTTTTTCCATTTCATTCTAGTAGATTAAAAACACAAGCTCAAACAGGTTATTTTTCCTAGGGACACATAAATGACTTAAGACTTCAAATTTTCTTTACTCACAATCTAATCCTTTCTCCAATTATTTTACCCTTTATTTTAACTATGTTACACTTGTATTATTTAATATGTTTAAAAACGAAACAACTGACAAAAGTGAGACTAGTTAGAAAGTACCAGTGATGAAAGCAAAGGATAATGTTCTTCCAACAGAAAGCAAAGTAACAGTTCCCAACTGTCCTCCAGATACGCGCTTTTAATTTTCACTGCATGTATCTGCTTATCTCATTTTCTCTTTAGAATTTTACTACTCTTGCCTGTAGTCCAGACATAGTAGTAGGTGCTTTTAGTGAGTATCCCAATAATATTTGATGAGCACTCAACTAAAACTACCATGTACCAGGTACTGGTAACACTTTCCATATCAGAAGAGGTTGGAGATCTCTCCTAAATTTTATTTTGTAGTATTCTAGAATCCATACCTTTGATGGACAACTTTTGACATTGACCGAAGAACTAGAACAATTTCTTCCACCTTTCAGAACTGAAATATTCTAAAGTTCTAAAAGGTCCCGACTTTGCTTTTCTTAACCAGTGTTAAATACACAGTAATGAGACTAAGGCTGCCATTTAATGCCAAGATTCCTAACATACTAGATACTACAAAATTTATCAGGCTCCAACATCTCAAGTTCTGATTTTATTTTACATCAAGAACAGCTCATACCCTGAAATGATGGTACTATGGGATGAGTACAGGATTGACAAAATTGCATTAATTTAACGTGCTTGATTTACACCCTACAATTATAATTCACCTCTTTCAAATAACTTAAAAGTAGAAGACAACTATTTCCTACTTAAAATTTTCTGTGGCTGGGCCCGGTGGCTCACACCTGTAATCCCAGCACTTTAGGAGGACAAGGCAGGCAGATCACCTGACGTTGGGAGTTTGAGACCAGCCTGACCAACATGGAGAAACCCTGTCTCTACTAAAAATATAAAATTAAGGCCGGGCGCAGTGGCTCAAGCCTGTAATCCCAGCACTTTGGGAGGCCGAGGCGGGTGGATCACGAGGTCAACAGATCGAGACCATCCTGGTCAACATGGTGAAACCCCGTCTCTACTAAAATTACAAAAAAATTAGCTGGGCACGGTGGTGTGTGCCTGTAATCCCAGCTACTCTGGAGGCTGAGGCAGGAGAATGGCCTGAACCCAGGAGGCGGAGGTTGCGGTGAGCCGAGATCGCGCCATTGCACTCCAGCCTGGGTAACAAGAGCGAAACTCCGTCTAAAAAAAAAAAAAAAAAATTAGCCAGGCACAGTGACACAGGCCTGCAATCCCAGATACTTGGAAGGCTGGGGCAGGAGAATTGCTTGAACCCAGGAGGCGAAGGCTACAGTCAGCTGAGACTGTGCCATTGCACTCCAGCCTGGGCAACTAGAATGAAACTCCATCTTGAAAAAATTTCTTTTTCTGCATGCAGCCCACAGGTTTTAGGTGGCTTGAGTATGGATAGCCTTGAAGGATAGAATTCAGTGAGTATGGTTAAGAATTTACACCAAGGCTCATGTATGGTTTGACCTACTTATTTTGGTCTACTCCAGTCTCTTAACTCTAAACTTGTGCTCTGTGAACTGAGGTAACACACTTAAAGTGGGAACAGAAAATAAGTTTCTAATACTTAGCTGATGACTTCATGTGGTTTCCTATAGATGGCTACAAGTGGAAAGTAAGGAAAAAATGATTCAACAGTGGTATCACTAAAAAAATAACTAATGCTGTCTCAGACTGTGCCAACAGAAGCACTGTGCATTAAAAACATTAGTAATAATAAAACTATATTCTATAATAATAGCCAATCAGCATGCTCAGGCCTACTTTTCACATGACAGGTAGGACGCTAATGAATTTAAATGTGTTTAACTGAATCTTAACCATACCTTACCTTCATGGCTGAACTATAAATGTTTATACTTTCAAACTAAGTACATACTCAAGCACAATACAGTTTTTTTCCCCCGAGACGGAGTTCCACTTTTGTTGTCCAGGTTGGAGTGCAGTGGTGCGATCTCAGCTCACTACAACCTCCGCCTCCTAGGTTCAAGCGATTCTCCTGCCTCATCCTCCCAACTAGCTGGGATCACAGCCTCGTGTCACTATGCCCAGTTAATTTTTGCACTTTTAGTAAAGAAGGGGTTTTGCCATGTTGGTCTTGAACTCCTGACCTCAGGTGATCCGCCCACCTCAGTCTCCCAAAGTGCTGGGATTACAGGTGTGAGCCATTGCGCCTGGCCAGTATTAAGTTAAAATTCTGAAGACTTGTTACAGCTAAAGAGGTATGAGACTGATTTGGGGACAAACACTAGGACAAAAACAAGCAAGCCACAGAATGTGGATGCAATAGGACAATTTCAAGTAATTCATTCCAAATCAGAAGACACAGGTTTGCTAATGTATTTCCATGCCACTAAAAAATTTAGAAGACAGTGACAAAGCACTTCTCACTTGGGCAGGAATTTTTATTCTATTTTTCTATTTATTCATGCAGACAACTTGAGACACCTGTCTTCAGTTCGCTTGTTAAATTCTGAATTTCTTTCTGCTATTTGCCAGAACAGCTTTTGAGACCAAAAATGCTAGTGGTAGGAGAGGAGAGAGGAAAGGCAGACAGATCTGAGCTCAAAGTTTCTCTTCTATAAATCAAAGAAAATTCTGCAAACAAGAAATCTAGGAATTCTTTCCCAGAAAAACGTGAATTTATCATTTTTTCAAGCCTAAGTTATCAGTCTTAAGACATAACATGTATCTTCAGAATTTTTTTTCAGGCAAAAAATTCAATTCTTATATAAAATATAGATACTAATTATAAAAGTGTATCTCAATTTCAGAAATGTTAAACAGCTTCAGATATATGCTTTATACATTCAAATGTAAATGAACATGCACACTTTTTGTTATTTCAAAGTTCGTAACTCTCCTCTGAGAATTGATTATGCTTCCAGGTTAAGCAACACACCTATGTAACAAACTTGAACATGAACCCACCAGGGCAAAAAATAATTTCTAAGTCAAGATGTAAGCCTACCTGAGAGGCAGTACTTGGCTATTTGCAATGCTTTCCCAAGTGCCAGAAGTACAGGGTAGAGCCAATAAAACTGCTTTAACCTGAGAAGGCTTACAAGAGCTAATTAGTTCTTCCCTAAGTACTGGGACAAACTTGCAGGCACTGCTTATTGCTGGTAAGGTAATACAACGTTAGTCAAAAGGAATAATCCTAAAAGGCAGATTGCTTGGTTTCTAATGCTAGTTCTACCACTTTTTGTATGGTAAATGTCAACCTTGGGCATTGTACCTTCTTTTTGCCTTAATTTACTGAGAAATACTACACGAAATAGTAATTATATCTTAGAGTCATCATGAACTTCGAGTCTTCTCCAAAAAACTACTGTTTAGAACATGGCCCAAGAGTCAAAGTTAACCATTACCTGTTTGACTGGTTTTTATTCAATGTGAAGGTGGTAAGATAGAGATGATCAAGATTTGGATAAACCTTAGGAGAAAGAATTCTTAATCATACAGTTTAATTCTAGGCCCAAAGACTCCCTATAGCCCAGATAATAAGAATTCCCCACATAGTCCAGTTTAGCTTACTAATGTAGCATTCTGGATTTTAGAAAAGGACCTAAGTGCTTTTTATGTGTGTGTGTTTTTTAAATTTAATATCCAGGGTACAATGCTCTAACTCTCAGAACTTTATATAATTACAAGAAGTAGTTAAACAGAATTACAAATAGTCTGGCCTCTAGGGGGTTGGTTTACTACTTACCTGAGTTACTACAATGTTACACTCTGCGGCTCGGTCAGTCTGGATAAACTCATCTAGAATGAACTGAGGAACCTGTGTGGTTTTACCACATCCAGTAGCCCCTCTAATAATGACAACTGAATTTTGACTGATTGCTTCCAGAATCTCACTTTCAAATTTCTTCACAGGCAGTAACTCTCTCTCCTGCAAGATCTGCATTAGAAAAGTCACATTTTAGTTAAATTTCTACCAACCCATTAGAAGCAAGTATCTTAACCTTTTAAAAAAAACTTCCATCTCTAGAGGCCAGGCACGGTGGCTCACACCTGGAATCCGCACTTTGGGAGGCTGAGGATCACAAGGTCAGGAGTTTGAGACCAGCCTGGCCAACACGGTAAAACCCTGCCTCTTATTAAAAATATAAAAATTAGCCAAGTGTGGTGGCGCATGACTGTAACCCCAGCTACTCAGGAGGTTGGGGCAGGATAACTGCTTGAACCTGGGAGGTGAAGGCAGCAGTGGGTTGAGGCTGCGCCATTGTACTCCAGCCTGGGCAACAAAGCGAGACTTTGTCTCAAAACAAACTTCCATCTCTATAAAAACTTACTCATTTCCAATGGCTTAGTGATCAAAATATTTTTTCCAAAAGGTAAAGTGTATATTTATATCTCTAATAGAACTGCTTCTTTTCACTAAATTTCTAAAGAATCTAACTTTTGGTGTTGTCCAAAAACTAAATTTCCTCATTCTCCCTAAACACATGCATTGACATTTTAATGGTTTTTTTTTTTGAGACCAAGTTTCGCTGTTGTTACCCAGACTGGAGTACAACAGCACAATCTCGGCTCACTGCAACCTCCACCTTCTGGGTTCAAGCAATTCTCCTGCCTCAGCCTCCCGAGTAGCTGGGACTACAGGCACGCACCACCATGCCCAGCTAATTTTTGTATTTTTAGTAGAGACGGGGTTTCACCTCGTTGACCAGGATGGTCTCGATCTGTTGACCTTGTGATCCACCCGCCTCGGCCTCCCAGAGTGCTGGGATTATAGGCGTGAGCCACTGCACCTGGCCTTTTTTTTTTTTTTTTTAAAAAGCACTAAAATAAAAAAACCCCAACAACAAAAGGAGTTATTGCCTTAAATGTCTCCTCTTTTTAAACTACAGTAAGTGAAAATCTTGCTGGCTGCGGTGACACACGCCCATGATCCAAGCACTTTAGGAGGTTGAGGCCGGCGGATCACAAGATTAAGAGCTCAAGGCCAACCTGGTGAAACCGCATCTCTACTAAAAGTACGAAAATTAGCTGGGCGTGGTGGCAGGTGCCTGTAATCCCAGCTACTCGGGAGGCTTGAGTCAGGGGAATTGCTTGAACCTGGGAGGTGGAGATTGTGGTGAGCTGAGATCATGCCACTAGACTCCAGCCTGTGCAACAGAGAAACTCAAAAAAAAAAAAAAAAGGTGAAATTCTCTCCCAGGCCCTCAACTCATAGCAACTAACTTTAGGGGTAACTAGGATTAGCAGTTTGGTACATATCTTTGTTTTGTCCTCCTAAAAAGGGCAAAATATTTCATTCACTGACCCATACATTTTGAAGCTCTGGGCAACACACGTCTAAATAATTCAGACTTACCCCTTGCAATTCATGATCCTGTTCCAGCTGGTACATCAATTCATTCTTGAGGTCCATGCTTATTTGCTCTGGAGTAGCCTGTAAAACAAAAAGCCCACATGGTTATAAACAAAACCACATAATTCAGCTTCAAAATAAATCCATTTTGTACCTAGACATACTAATCAAACATACTCAAGAGTGAAACACGAGAGTCTGATCTCAAAAATAATACTGCACTCACAAAAGCCAGAGGCCCCTCATCAATGTTGCTACTGGTCCAAGGATTCCAGTTGGATTGTGGAGGTGACCAAGGAACCACACCCACTTGGTTTTGTCGTTGAGATGGTTCAAACTGAGCCAATTTGCCAATGTTGAGTGCCACTGGCACAGAAGGATCTTCAGGCTATTAAAAAATAAGAAAAACAACAACAAAATGATTTGCCTGTCTACTGAGAGTTCTAAATACATGTAAACTAAATAGCTGTATGCTTACCGGGGGCAGAATCTCAAGATTTAGCTCTTGAATAATGTTTTGCAGCTGATGCTCTAAATCTTGAGAGATGTTTACTTTGTAAGGCTCCACCTACAAAAAAGGATCACACATATAAATACTACTCAAATCTACTTTAGTAGCGCTAAGACTATACAGTCAAAACTAATTCTACAGTATTCCTAAGCCAACAGTCAGTTCCCTTTAGTGAGAGAATTACTTCAATGATTATGATTTACTCATTTCCTATTACGGATATCATGCCAGACACAGATGATTAGCAAGGCCATTTCATTTCTTGAGGTAAGATTCCTTGAAATTAAGACTTCTTTAGCCAAATACTAAACAAGAGCTAAATTGAATCTTAAAATATCTCACGAGTCTATTATAAATCTAAAAACTCACTGTCTCTCCTTCCTTCTTCTTTGTAAGTCCAGAGTAAGCTTCAACCACTCCAAGATGGTAGAGTTGTCTGACAAGTGACAGGGCACAGGACTGTGCTGCCAATTTCTTATTTGATCCATGTTCTCGTGCAAAAATTCCTATAATGTAAGATCGGGTTTATCAGACAGAAGGATCAATCACTTAAGTAAAAAAACATCTTATCACCAGGAACCATGGGCTTAGGTACAAAAGTCTTAAAATATAGTGTATGCCACGGCTTTTAGTTCCTTTTTATTCTATTAATATATGATAAACAAAAGAAATTGCCAAACAGTTTATCAACTAAATAACCCACTGTTTTGACTACAGGCTGATACTAGGACTCATACAATTCAGTATTATGAAAGCAAAAACCTATTTTAAAGGTTGTCAGTGTTATTATCATCAGGCATTAAAATATGGTAAGAAAACATAGTCTGACTTTTAAGAAGTCAAAGAGTAAAAAAATAAACCAATAAATGTAATCAGGTCCAGAGTGGTTACCTAGACCAGGATTTGGAAAACTTTTTCCATAAAGGGTTAATAAATATCTTAGGATTTGCAGGCCATAGTCTCTGTCACAACTACTCAACTCTGCCTCTAATGCATGAAAGCGGCCACAGACAATAGTTTGACAAACCATAGGCCTGGGAATGGTTTTATGTTTTTCAAGAGTTGTAAAAATAAAATAAAAATTAAAATGTATGACCTGTGAAGTCTAGAATATTATCACCTAGTGCTTTATAGAAAGAGTTTGCTGTCCTCTGACAAAGGAATAAGTTTAGTTATGAGTGTAGCTATGTTCAAATAGAACACTTATAAAAACAGGCAGTACATTGGATTTGGCCAGACGGCTATAGTTTGCTGACCTCAGCATTAAACAGAAGCTAACAGCTACTCGTATCCTTGAAGAAAATACTAATAGAAAGTTTCTTCTTCCCCAGTATCATTCAGTTTTAGGAGAAATGAATATAATGCAAAGGGGTACAAAGGTATCTTTCTGCCTAACTAGCCAAATTAACCCCAATCAAGTAAGTGAGAAACCAGGAACCCCTAATCAAGTAAGTCTTATCACCAGGAACCATGGGCTTAGGTACAAAAGTCTTAAAATATAGTGTATGCCACAGCTTCTAGTTCCTTTTTATTCTATTAATATATGACAGAAGTTAGCCTGCCTTTATCCCTTAATATTTCCCATCCACTCAAAATAACTTATTTTACATATAAAAAAGTTTTAAAATTCTTTGACAATGGCAGACTCCTAATCATCCTGCTTTATCTTACCTTTCAAACATTACACTAACATGGTCTGCTTCATACGTAAACTAGAAGACTTTCTCTAACGTCTATAATTACTAATATTCTAAAATATACCCTAGATGCTATCTTACATTATGTGCTCTTTCAATAATACAGCTTCTCTATACAAAGTCTTGGAATATCGGGGAAACAGTGACTTACTTCTGCCCAGCTGCTTGATATAAATGGTCATTTCTGCAATAAAGCTCCTGTAACAACACATACAAGCAAGGTTAGAAATTTCACTGTTAGAAATTGGCAAATCCAGGTCTCCCAAGTCAGGCAGGCTTTCCAACTGCTTAGGCAAATCACAGAGAAAAAAAATTACCAACATTTATTTCTGCCCAACCCTAGAACAAATGAAGTATATAAACTTCAAATATACAACACGGCATAAGACAACTATAATCAAAGTCGATGAGCCAATTGTTCATGAAAGGAAAACGTTAGGGTTTTAGATTTTATATTTACTTACTCTTATTCCAAAGGCTGGAGTCTGAACAGCAAGAACACATTCAATGAAAAGGAATTTTCCACTTAGCTTGGAGCCAAGAAATAAAGTAGGCCCAAAATGCTTTACACTACTGTTAGAATTATTTTAAGATTCTTCTGCATAGGCCACCCATTATGAACTGCAATCTGTTAGGATTAAGCTAATATACGCAAACTCACACATGCACATTCATTTTGTGCACATCAATGGCTCCTAAGGCAGAGCTCTCACATCTGCCTGCAGTTGGAAGCGGCCCTGGATGACAAAAATTTAGCCTATTTATATGACATTTATTTAAATCAGGTCCTGGAGAACAAAACACATGCTGTCACATTATATCTCAAACTGCTTGTGGAGTCTAGAAAATGAATTTAGATTTTCACAAGGGAAAAACTGCCCTTTGAAATTCTATGCATTCTGGTCCTTTCACTGCTCAGATACATTCTAAACCTAGACTTTGTGCTGTGAATAAAAGGCTGGGTGAGGCTTAAGAAAAAATAAATGTTAGACTCCTTCCTATACCTCTTGTGAACTGACCTTCAGGCACAGCGGCTTCAGGGGTCAAAGGCCACTGGCTTTCAGGGGAACAACATCCACCCTTTCATTAATGACATCGATGCCAGTATGTTTCTCAGCCAGGCTTAAAGTCAGCACTCAATCTCATTCTCCTCCACCTAGGGGGAACAGCGACACCAGAAATCAGTTTACAATAGTTTCCCATGTGATTGCTTAGTTCAGCCTAAGCAGCAGCACATGTGTATTATGAACACAGACCTCTGGTGTTGCTGTCTGTTATGCCTTTAAATAAAAGGCCATACAGGAATGCTGTCCTGGCTCCCCCAATTGTCTGTGCCTCTCATTGTCTTTTCCTGAATTCTTCATTGCTTTGTATCAGAAATCTTTAAGATACTGATAACAAAAAATGTCTGCAACGATGAGCTTTAGGGCACACTTAGGTATCTTACTGTTCTTAAAGTCACCAAGTGCTACCAAGCCCAAACCGTTCAGAAAGACAAAATATGAAAGAAAACAATCAACAAATGTATCACTCCTTTACAACCTGAAGGTTTGAAAAGGCTGACACCAGAAATATTTGAGAATTCAGGATTGAACAAAACAGTGAGAGGAAGGAGGAACCATGCTCTAAATATCATTTTGATCAGTGATAAAATTTTGTATTAATAATTAGGATTTTAGGGTCGCTAGATGCAGCCAAGAGAAAACACTTTGATTTTCAATAAAAATGTTTTTAATGTATTTTGGATAATTTATTTCAATAAGGACAGCAAATGAATCATTCAGAAGGTTTCCATTACAACCTCCCCTCCCTTCTAATAAAAATACACCGCTCCCCAGAAAAGTCTAATCCGTATGAGCCTTCCTGGGAGTAATAATTACTACACCCTGGAATGCTCTCAGGAAGAACAGCAAGCAGGCTGAGAAACATACTGTTCAAAAGACCTCCCTTTACATTCAGTTTTATAAATTGAACAGGAAAAAAGTACACCCCCACATACAAAGACAAGCTGTTCCTTTTTGACTTTATGATTAGCCCTTAAATTTCAACAGGAATCCTAGGAAAGCTGGCAATTTTTAAGGCTTAAGTGAAATGTGGATGTAGATGCAGTACAATCTACTTCTGGGACTCAAAACTAAGTATCTAACCTATTTCTTTAATAAGAAATAGTAACTGCCTCTAAGAATACCAAGGTGAACAAAATCAGCACCTTTGGCTGGTTTTTAAATCAACTAGGGACAAACCAGCACTTGTTTTTGCCTCTCAGATTCAAATAAGCAGCTTAAAAGTCTAGCATGACAAAAAGCAGATTTTCACTGAACTTCTTACACCGCTAAAATTCACTCATGTGAAAGCCATGGAAATTGCACATTACAAATCAGTAAGTATTCTTGTGCAAATTAACGTTATGTTTTCACAATTCACTTCTAATCCATACAACCAGAAAACACGCACGAAAATATATTCAATAGTGAATATCTAAAATCATCTTAACTTACTACAGAAGGAAAAGAACGAAACAAGCAAACCTGTTGTGATCAGGACCCACTTGGGTGTACTTATATTCTCCTTGGATCTTTTCTTTCTGAAAATACTGGTTTAGACGAGCTTTAGCATTTTCCAAGGTCCAGTTCCCATGAAGTCCAGCATTTAAATCCACTTCTTCTGACTCTAGAGTCTGTGGAATCAATGATAATTGGGCTGCATTAAGTTTAGTTACACAAACTTAAGGCACAGAAATTTTTAATACCTTCTTTGTACTATCCTTTAATGCAAAAGCTGTTTTTGATAGTTTATAGTCCTAGTCAAAAACTGAACCAGAACTAGTTTTTACTGCATCTAAAAGCCCTATTATGTAAACAAGCTATTAGTTAATATACTGCACTTAAATTCTTCCTAAAGAAAAAAAGAAAAATAAGCTATACTATTAAAGACTTTTTTTTACTGTAAGTGTTCATAAAGTCAGATTTCCTGAGATAAATATTTCCTATAAAGCAGAAGAGGAAATCTTTTCAAAATCAAGAAAAAGTACTGTTCTTTCCCCATAGGCAATGTGAATAACAATAGTAAATGGGTAGTTTAGGTTTATGATGACTTGTGCTAATTAGTCTAAAATAACCTCTTAAAAGATTCACCCAATTATTAACTTGTAAATATCCTAAACCTTCAAGCTGTTAACTAAGTCCCAAATCATATTCTCAGAGATGTAAGGTGCTAGCCTTACCGCTTGCACTTCTTGTTCTTCCTTTCTTGAGTAGTAATCCTTCAAGTTAGCTCCTCGATCCCAGTTGGGCTCAGGAACACCATAGCTAGAGGCCCCTCCCTCAGAATTATTTTCTGTTAAAAAAAAAAGTTAACTTTATGAATTTTAACTGTAGACAAATCCTAAACACTTTAAAAAATTATCAATTTATGGCTGAGCACAGTGGCTCACACCTGTAATCCTAGCATTTCAGGATGCCATGGTGGGTGGATCAGCTGAGGTCAGGAGTTTGAGACCAGCCTGGCCAACATGGCGAAACCCCAACTCTATTAAAAAAATAAAAATTAGCCTGACATGGTGGTGCATGCCTGTAATTCTAGCTACTTGAGAGGCTGAGGTGACAAAATCGCTTGAACCTGGTAAGTGGAAGTTACAGTGAGCCGAAATTGCACTCTAGTCTGGGTGACAGTGAGACTCTGCCTCAAAAAAACAAAAACAAAAACAAAAAAACAACTTGGAATTTATATTTTGGCCCTCCAGATTTAGAAATCCATGGATTCAATTTGGAAAGGGGCCTGAAACGTCCATGACTCACTTGAAAAGTGTTACATCACTGAAGAATATTCAAACCGCAAATTCTGAGGCTAATATGCAGAGGGAAGCTATCTTAGTAGTGAATGACAGGAAGTGAGTAACTCGGCATATATTATCAATATAGCTTTGTTTTAAACTTGTTACATATTTAACAATAGATTAAATGATGAAACTATTTCTTTGATAGTATGACTCTGAAAAGATAGCTACCTGCTAGAACTAGTGATGGAAATAAGTTAACTATTGATGAAACTTCCAAGTAAGTAAAACTAGCAGCTAGCAATGACTATTAACTCTAAGTTTATTACATGCATTTAAAAAACTTATTTCTCAAAGTAATTATACGCAGTAGATGCTACTGTTCTTTAAAAAAATACTAGAGACTTAAGCAATTTGACCAAAACCCTAGTTAATCTACCCTATGGTAGACATCCCAATAAAAGCTGTGACTATACAGTAAGTCCTCAATGTTGTTAGGTTCTTGAAAACTAAGACTTGTAAGTTATTCTGCTTATAGTCCTAGCAGTTTTCAAGAACTTACTGAGGACTTACTGCATATAGAATTTCACAATGGTTTAGATCCAGAGGGTAAACAAGTCAACAATATATTTGGTAAGAATAAGGAATAAGAAAAGGCAATTCCTAAGATCCTTTAACTAAATATTCTAGCCCATGCTAAACCTATTTATTCAGAGAAAAATTTAGTAAAAGCTAATGATGGCAAAACTTTCTAAGGTGATGACCACACTTTCTAAAATAAATAAACAAATGATCTGGTGGTATGTACAAATTTATGAAGGCCTTGGGTTGTCCCTCTTAACATCAATAGTTTACTGCAGTTCTTTTTACCCAAAATGAGAGATGGTGATCAAGACTGTGTATCTCTTATTCTCCATCATGTGCATGCATTCAAATCTCTTACCTGCTTTGAGAGCCAGATGTGGAGGAAGAGGTCCTCCCATGGTTGTTGGTAAACCTCCTTCAGCATTTGCTGTAGTGTCAGGAGTATCAGTAAGTGGGGGCGGAGATGCTACCTGCAAGAGAAAAAGTCAAGGCAGTGTCAGTGCTTTCACTTTCAGAGATTAGCAAATTCTTTTAATACTTAAAAGAGACCCATGTGTCACACAACCTTTCTTTGTAATATTAACATCTTTGTTTGGAGGTTAAGTCTCTAGAGCAGTATTTCTCAAACTATCTGAAATGAAGAACCGGCTGAGTGTTTCCACTAATCCACTAGGAACAACATTTCTCTAGGGTCAGCCCAATTAAATTTTTCCCTAAAGCCTGGGAAAAATTCAATGGGCAGTACTGGCACCACAATGCTAACTTCTACCTACCATCTTGCCACTCCAGGGCCTCAAATTCCTCTCTACCTCCCTCTCTACTTATCAACCTAAAAGAAAATTCCTAACTTATGAGAATTGAGGTGTCTGAGTGATGCAACTTCTATTTTCCAGTGATGGGGAAGATTTCTTATTTTTTTACATTTCAAAATCAATTAAAACAGGTGAGATATGAGTACTACAAGTGTCATAGTGCATAATCTTGACTCTGCCTAAGGAAGAGTCAGCAATATGAGAACATTTTTTTCAAGTAATTTATGTATTTTATCACATTAAAATATACATTTAAATAGCTAAAGAAAAATAGATTTTTAATAACATTGACAATGCTACAGTCCATTTATTTATTTTTCTGTCCTCACAATATGTTTCTATTTGCAATTTTTTTTTTTTTTGAGACAGGGTCTCACTCCATCACCCAGCCTGGAGTGCATTGGTGCAATCACATTTAACTGCAGCTGTTGGGCTCAAGTAAGCCTCCTGCCTCTACTTCCCGAAGAGTTGGTATTACAAGTGTGAGCCACGGTGCCATTTTTCTTTTATTTTTTTTTTTTGAGACAGGGTCTGGCTCTGTCACCCAGGCTGGATGATTTAGCCTTGGAAATAGTCAAGTACCAATATATTCATTACAAAAAGACACAAGTATCTGACAGAATACCCAAGCTTGGAATAGTATTATGTAGGAATACTTATACTTAAGGATATGGTCTCAAACTGTATCCAAAAGGAAGATTAAAAAAAAAAAAAAAATAAGGAGCAGTCAGGGACAGAAAGATAAGAGAAAACAGTGCCAGAGAAGACAGAAAAATGTGTTGGTTTGGAGTGTGTGACCAATAAAGCTGAATGCTGATGAAGAGGAAAAAAAAAAAAAGCGTGTGTCCATTTTACATTGAAAAAAAATTTTTGATATAGCAAAAAACACAAGTAAAAATAAATTTTTTTAATGGGCAAACTGAGAAAAATGTTTGTGACACATCACAGGTAAAGAGTTAACGTTGCTAACACATAAACAAACAGGAAAAGACCAAGAATTCAATTAAAAAAAAGGGAAATAATATTTATAGACAGTACACAAAAATATTTAAGCAAATGATCCGTAAAGGCCAAAAGATGTTTGAATTCACTCATAATTTTAAAAAGCAAATTAAAAGAATACTAAGATAGCTATCACAGACTAACCAAAAAAATACACTAGTGATGAGGTTATAG
This sequence comes from Callithrix jacchus, assembly GCF_049354715.1. Taxonomy (NCBI): domain Eukaryota; kingdom Metazoa; phylum Chordata; class Mammalia; order Primates; family Cebidae; genus Callithrix; species Callithrix jacchus. The sequence continues at coordinate 41,039,094 of NC_133519.1, read as the reverse complement.
ACCAAGGTTTCTCAACATCTGCACCACTGATATTTCGGCCAGATAATTATTTGTTGAAGAAAGCTGTCCTGAATACCACGGTTTTTAACATCCTTGGCCTCTACTCACTGAACACCATCAGCACACCTCCCTCAGGTTAAAACATCTCCAGACGTTACCAAACATCCCATGATGGGGTAAAGTTTATGAAACAATTAGAAAAATCTAAACATTAACTGGACATCTGATTATATTAAGACACTTCTTAAATTTTTCTTTTAGGCTTCATTATCAGGTATTTTTTTTAAAAAAGGATATTTTAATTAAAAAAACCCTGAAATATTAACAGATGAATAATAAGGTGTCTGGGATGCTCCCAAATAATCTAAGAAAGGGGAGTAGTTAGGGTAGAGATGAGTCAAATTCAAAGTGTTACAGCCAGATGATGCAAACACAGTTTCACTATATTATTCTTTTATACACATCTACAACTGTCCACAGCAAAAAATTTTCTAAGTATCTTCTACACAGGTCACTTTTGGCAAATCCAATTTATGGCATGAAAGGTTCCAGATGAAATAAGTGATGTGAAAAAGGATTTGCCTGGAATGAGGAGGTAAGATAAAGATGGTGGCTAGTTAACAGTTTGGTTATGGGTCCCTGCCCAAACCTAATATTGTTTTATTGCCCAGGCTGGAGTGCAATGGCTTGATCTTGGTTCACTGCAACCTCTACCTCCTAGATTTAAGCATGCCTCCCGAGTACCTGGGATTATAGGCGCATGCCACCATGCTTGGCTAATATTTGTGTTTTAGCAGAGGCAGGGTTTCACCACGTTGGCCAGGCTGGTCTCGAACTCCTGACCTCAGATGATCTGCCCATGTTGGCCTCCCAAAGTGCTGGCGTTACAGCAGAGAGCCACCATGCCCGGCCCTTGCGTGGAATTTTAAACCTCAATGTTGAATGTAGAGCTTGGTGAGAAGTAAATGGATGACAGGGTAGGTTTCTCATGCATTGTTTAGTACTACATTCTCGCTATCCTAGCAATAGCAAGTGAGTTCTCCTGAGATCTGGTAATTTAAAAGTATGTGGCACCCTCCCCTTTATTTTCTTTTGCTCCTGCTATGTAGGATATGCCTGCTGCCCCTTCACCTTCTGCACCCTCATTTTAAGTTTCCTGAGGCCTCTTCAGAAGCCAAGCAGATTCCAGTACCATGCTTCCTGTTCAGCCTGCAGAACTGTGAGCCAATTAAACCTCTTTTTTAAAATTATCCAGTCTCAGGTATTTCTTCACAGCAACCCAAGAATGGACTAATACAGTGGTTACAAGTAGAAATGGACTGTTATAATTTTCTCAAATTAATCCATTCATTTATTCAGTGAATCAAAAAACATTTCAGCGTCTGCGATAGACCAGAACCATTTTAAATGTTGGGGACACAGCAATGAACTAAAAACAAAAAAATCCCCGCCCTCATGAACTTACATTCTAATACAAGTAAACAAAAATAAATTAGGTTGGAACAGGGCTTCTCACCTTGGTGACATTTTAGGCTTGATAATTCTTTGTTATATGGGCTGTCAAGTGCACTGTACGTTATTAGCAGCCCTCCTGGCCTTCACCTACAAGATACCAGTGGCCGCCTCCAGGTACAACAACAACAAAAAATCTCCATACATTGCCAAATGTCCTTTAGGGGGACAAAATGGTCTCCAGTTGAGAAGCACAGAGTTAAAAGTAAGTGTTATGGAGAAAAATGATAAAGTGAAAGGGTTTAAGAAGTAACCTAAGTAAGGGTGACAGCGAATTGATAATGTTAAACAGGACAGTTGGGGAAGAGTCCTTCAGGTAGACGAAACGGGTATAAAAGTTTTGAGGCAGAAAGAGGGGATATTTGAGGAACTATTAGAAGTACAGTGTAGCTGGAACAGAGGAAGGAGAAAGTAGGAAATCCACAGAGCCATTTAATAGAAAACATCTAAGCCATGTTAAAACACTAATAAATAAAATGACATAAGGAATTACTCCTGGTTTAAGCCAAATAAGCTCCTGTAAAGACTGACTCTCCTGCAGGTAACATAAACTTTAGGAAAAGAAAAAAATATACACACACCACCCCACAACTATGTTCAGGCAATAAAAAGTGAACCAAAACAAAACCAGGTAGGTTCTTGAGAGAAGTTAAAATGCAGAAGCACAGAGTATCAAGGGTCTAATTCCAGTTTATTGTAGCTTTTAGCCTGAGGGAAGCCATTTCAAGCAGCTAAAACTCCAATGAAACCAGTTCTGTAAGCCACTCTAGTAAATTAACTGAACCCAAAAAGGCAGTCAGGAGAACCATAACTTGAAGCTCGTTAGTCAGAAGTTGGAAAAGTCCTGACTTGCAGGTGGTGTCTGAGGGGGGCTGGGGAGCCTTGTGGGACTGAGCCCTTACCCTGTGGGATCTGACACTATCCAGGTAGTGTCAGAATTGAACTGGAGGACACCCAGTTAGTGTCTGCTGCAGAACTAATTGCTTGCTTGGAGTGTGTAGAAAACGCTTCTCCCCCACTGCCCATTTTGGTCACAGAAATCTTCTGTGTTGATTGTGTGGTATGAGAGAAGAGGAAAACTTCTTTCTTTCACTTACAGACCGAAAGGGGAAAAAACTTGGGCATTCCACAATTCTATATCCAGTAAAAATATTCTTAAAGAAGGTAAAATAAAAATATTTTCAAAAAGAAAATAGGAGAATTTGTCACCAGATGATCTACAAGACTATATAGAGAAGAGCCTAAAAGATACAGCATGAATTGATGGAGACTTCAAAGACTTCCAACATGTAAAAGATATTTGCAAAACTGTTTTCACAACCAGAAGGAATTTGCAAAATCATCTTGCCCAATCCCTTCATTTTACAGACAGGCAAACCAATGAGATTAAAGACTGTAAGATCCTATAATTATCCAGCAGTTAATCTACCAGAAAGTAAGTCTATTGAGTTCTTAGTCAAAGGAATGGAGGGAAATAAGATTGCCTTCATAACAAGTCAGAATGCCATTATAAACAAGCCAAACTACAAAAATTCAGTGAATAAAGGATCATGTTAAAATTGGCATAGACAGGCCAGGTGTGGTGGCTCATCTATAATCCCAGCACTTTGAAAGGTCGAGGCAGGAGTATCACTAGAGGTCAGGAGTTCAAGATCAGCCTGGCCAACATGGTAGAACCCTGTCTCTACTAAAAATATAAAAATCAGCTGGCTGTAGTGGCTCCCGCATATAATCCCAGCTACTCAGGAGGCTGAGGCAGAAGAATTGCTTGAACACAGGAGGCTAAGTTGCAGTGAGCACAGATCATGCCACTGCACTCCACCACTCCACCCTAGGTGACAAAGCAAGACACTGCCAAAAAAAAAAAAGAAAGCTTATTTCTTAAAAACCTACTAGAGCCCAGTGTAGTGGCATACACCCACAGTCCCAGCTAGTGCGGAAAAGCTGAGGTAGGAGGATGGCTTGAGGCCAAGAGTTTGGTGGAGCCTATGAATAGTCACTGCACTCCAGTAGCAAAAACAAAAAGAGCAGAAAAACAAAACAAAACCCCCAAAAAACAACCTACTAGAGAGGGGTATTAATTGTTGCATACTTACAAAATTAAAATAACCATGATAGAAAAAACACAAGAATACTCTATTGCATAAAATACTATTTTGTTACGTAAGGACGTCAGCCAGGTGCAGTGACTTATGCTTGTGTTTCCAGCACTTTGGGAGGCTGAGGTGGGTGGATAAATCACTTGAGGTCAGGAGTTCGAGACCAGCCTGGCCAACGTGGTGAAACCCAGTCTCTACCAAAATTACAAAAAATAGCCATGCATCATGGTGTGTCCCGATAATCCCAGCTACTCATAAGGTTGAGGCAGGAGAATTGTTTGAACCCAGGAGGCAGAGGTTGCCGTGAGCTGAAATTATGTCACTACACTCCAGGCCTTGGTGACAGAAAAAGACCCCGCCTCAAAAAACAAACAACTTCTCAGAAGTGGTGACGGGGTAGGGCTGAAGGATGGCTTGGGCCCAAGAGTTTGGGGCTACAGTGAGCTAACATTGTGTCACTGCATTCTAGCCTGGGTGATAGAGCAAGACCCCATTGCTTACTGGGGGACAAAAAGTGTCAGTGGGAACAAATGTGTCTAAAATATTACTAATTTTTATATTCTATTTAAAATATTATCCTTGGAAATGAGTGGAATGTAACAGACTCTGAAATCTCCGGTGTATAAATTCATGGAATAAATAAAACCATAAGACACAAAGATTAATGGAATTTCTCAAGCCCCTAAGACAGGTACATAATAAGGATGCAATCTACATCTTCAGAAACTTTGTCCAGTGCTCAGAGAAAACAAGATGCCAAATTTCATTAAGAGACATGATATATCTGAAAACAGTGAAAAATTATTACCCTGACTCTCTAGCACATACTGAGTTTGTACAACTTTACAAACATACATCTCAAGTGCTTGGCCATAGGTACTTACCCCAAAAGCTGGAACTTCTTCACTCTTTATTTCATTTATTCGAACCAAATAGTTAACAAAGTCTCTGGCAGCATTGCTCTGTGCATCTTTTTTATTGGTGGAATTTCCCATGCCAGTGTAATTATACCCTTCCACCTGAACCTTTAAACAAACAAACAAAAAAATAGTAGTAAGAGACTGACCTGGGTAATTCTGATATTTTAACAATCTATAATTTAGTAGTCTATTAAGAAACAACAAACAGCTAACTTTAGGAAATAAACTCTCTATACTGAAATTAAGACACCCGAAAGAATTCATGAGCTACTGAAATAAAACGCTTGAGTTGTGTTATCTAGTGATAAGCTAATCCAAAAATAATGTAAGTGGTTCAGATATTTTCTTCTCATCTAACAGAAGGTTCACATTAATATCTGATTTTGTAATATCCATGAACAAGCTTTGCATTTATATTTAAGCATTTTGCTTTGAAGCAATCAAGAATTGCTCTGCTTTTTAAAAGTGTTTGTAAAACTGTAAACAGTTGATCCAACTTTTCAGATCCCCACTACTGGTACTGAGGAAGCTGGGAGACAGGGCTCTAATTAAGAGTAATTTACCTGTCAGATTGTTTTATATATGTAATGCTGACTTGAAAATGATTTAGAATACCAGTCAAGTCACAATAAACAACTGTTGTTTCCAAATGTGCACACATTAACATCTCCAAACAGAAAACATTTTACTTTTAACCCCAAAACGAACCCCATGAATCACATAAATGTAAACTGTATTCTTCAGTACCTCACACATGAATTTCTGCCTGTTTTTGTTCCCCACTGCTCTAATTTCATAGGATGGGGTCATCTTCCTTTTGCCACACCAGGCATACAGGAAATTTTTAACATCACCCATGATTCAAGTGTCTTCTTCAGACCTGAGAAAACAAAAATCAGTTAAAAACAGCATTTATAACAGCAAAAATTGAAGAACCAATTATCTGGATTACTGAATCCACGTTAAACACAGGATATTCTATCATGTTGCTATTAAGACTGCCTATAAAGAAATTTTAATGACATTAATTGGAATGTTCGTATGTTTTAAAAAAGATACAAAACGGTATTATTTGAACTACATGAAAAGTATATATACATGATCAAGACTGGAAAGAATAGCCCCTAAAATGGTTATTGTTGGGGACTATGAGTGATTTTTATTTTTTCTTACAAAGTATTGTACATAAGGCCCTACATTCTACAACGGGCAGCTTATGTATTTAACTCACTTCACCCTAACAACAATGGCAAGCAGATACCGTGGATATTATCAGTCTTTTCAGAGAGGAAGAAACTAAGACTTAGAAAATCAAGTAACTTCCAAGTCAACCACAGTGGAGGCCTAAATTCAAATCCAAACTACCATATTAAGAATCAGGTATAATTTGTGTATAAATTCGATAGTTTCTCACTCTTATTATGACCACTAGGACACTGTCCTCAAAATTGTAGGCTGCATATATTAGTAAGTTGAAATAAAGGGAAGGGGCAGGGTCAGTTAAAAAAAAGTTCAAATACATTAAACACTCAGTACTGAAGACAGTAACCTATTAAATATTGTATACCAAATGTCTCCTTTAAACCTTATTATTCATTAAAATTTGAGGATATTAAAGGTTTTCTTAAAGTGCAATCATCAGTCTTGGCACTCCTCTACCTCAGTCTAAATAACACAAAATATGAAATCCATGAGTCTAAATGCAGAGTCTGAACTATAAGCAAGGTATCTGAGACCACATTTACAACCAGAGTAAATAAAATATGCTATGAATTTAGTTTGCTGTGAAACGAAACTCCATTACCAGCATTAAACCGTCTGCTTCATTTTGTTAGCACCTAAATTTAATCTCATCAAACTGCACCCGAGCACAAGTTATGTTTATTTAGTGGCCACAGTTTAACTCTGGTCAGCCATTTGGCCAAGGCAATGTCCTATTAACAAAAAGAGCCATGGAAAGCTGAAGATGTCTATGTGAAAATTCTATCTCATGAATAATTAAACAAGCCCTCATGGTGAATGAATAATATGAAGAACTATACTATCAAAGTCCTGTCTCCCTAGTCTCGTAAAACCCCATAATGTCCAATACCAACTACATGCTATTGATGACCAAAAATATATAGAAAGTTAGGTCAGGCTGGGTGGCTCACGCCTGTAATCCCAGCTCTGTGGGAGGCCGAGGCGGGCGGATCACCTGAGGTCAGAAGCTCAAGACCAGCCTGACCGAAATGGAGAAACCTCGTCTTTACTAAAAACACAAAATTATCTGGGCGAAGTGACACGTGCCTGTAATCCCAGCTACTCGGGATGCTGAGGCAGGAGAATCGCTTGAACCTGGGAGGCCATGGCTGCAGTGAGCCGAGATCGCACCACTGCATTCCAGCCCGGGCAACAAGGGCAAACCTCCGTCTCAAAAAAAAAAAAAAGTTTTCAGTCTTTTTTTTTTTTTTTTTTTGAGACGGAGTCCTGTTCTGTCACCCAGGCTGGAGTGCAGTGTCGTAATTTGGTCTCACTGCAACTTCTGCCTCCTGGGTTCAAGCGATTCTCCTGCCACAGCCTCGAGAGAGTAGCTGAGATTACAGGCACCCACCATCATGCCCAGCTAATTCTTTTGTATTTTTAGTAGACTGGGTTTCACCATCTTGGCCAGGATGGTCACGATTTCCTGACCTCGTGATCCGCCCGCCTCGGCCTCCCACAGCGCTGGGATTACAGGCGTGAGCCACCGCGCCCGGCCAGTCTTTTCTCTTAAAGGTCCAAAATCAAGTTCATCCATCTGTGGCACGAACTCACCCATTTGCCAGGCTAACTTGGCATCTCAGTCAAAACCAAATTTTAAATTTCCCCGCAAACCTGTTTCAACACCCTACCACATTTTGGTCTCCAAAAACGCTACAATATCCACAAAGTTCCTCCTGGCACAAATAGAGAGTGGTCTACTCCCTCAACATTCTCCATAGCTATCCCTTGCAGAACTCTTAGCGTGTGCCAGACAACATCCACAGCAGATCATCTAAATGGAACGATTTTACCTAATCCTTAGTCATCTTGTAAAGGTAAGATTACTATCCCTTTAGCGAAGGGAAAACTGAGGCAGAGTTCTTGCCCCAGGAAGACAGAGCTCCTAATCAGAAGGGCAGGGATTCCGGAAAACGCAGCCTGACTCCAAACGTACTACGCAACTCCGCTTCAAAATATGTCCCCTATGCATTCGTTTCTCCGCATCTCTCCTGCCACCACTACTGTGCACCCGGGACTATCGCAGTAATGTCCTCCAGGGTTGCTTACCACTCTAGCCATCCCAAAACCCATTCTCTGAAGTCCTCACCACACTCCAGTCACATGGCCTGCTTTCAGCTCCCGCCCAGTCTCTGCCCTTAAGCGATACCTAATCCCTTCCGCTTCTGCAGGCTCTGCTTTTCCGCCGCATCCGCCGAGCAATCGGCTCAAAGCCTCCCTCCTCCGAGACGCCTCACCTCGCTATACTGGCCAAAGTAGCTCTCGCTTTTCATTTTTAACATTTCTATCTTTTGGTCTATCCACAAGGCCTGCACTACGGCGCCAGTTTTTTCTGGCTTGAATGACTAAAGGGCCCTATGCGAGTGGCGCCCCGGCCGCAACCGCCTCAGGCGACGCACCCTTTCCCTCAGCCGCCGCAGCGCCCCGGCATACGCAGGCCGGAGGAGGAAGCAGGCTTTGGCTGCTAGAGGCAGCTGCGGGAAACGCTGGGCTGAGGGCGGCCGGGGGTGGGGGGGGGGAGGGGGAGAGGCGGCCCGGACAGCGCAGGCGCAGCGCGGCGAGGCGCGCACGCAACCCGCAATCCGGGGACCCGCGGGCGGCTCTTCCCTTCCCCCACCATCTGCCGCTGCCACCGCCCGCGCTTCGCAACAAAGCCGGCTGCAGAGCCCCGGTCCACGCCGCCCTCCAGCGACCCCGCCGCCCCACACGGTGCCCAAGATGTCTCTACCTTACCAGCCTCCGTTTCCTAGCGCTCAGCTGTTAAAACCGTGCGTGGCTCTGGCCTTCCACGGAGAGAACAGAGAAACGCACACCAACTTGCATGGAGGAATCGGCGAAATGGCTCCGACCGCGGAGCGAGGGGGCGGAGCCAGGGAGTGTACGCATGCGCAGAAAGCGCGCCTCGATGGGGGATGGTGAGGGCGCGCCAATGGAGGGGGCGGAGCTCAGCCACCTCGCGGCGCGGAAGGGTTTCGTTGCCAGGGAGATGCGCTGCGCCGGGCGGGCCGCGAGCCAGGCCTGCTACCCTGGATCATCCGCCGCCCGTTTTTGCGCCTGATAGGGTGTTGAGGGCCTGTAGCATTCTGATGCGGCAAAATGTTTCGCAGGATCTGTCATAGGGATCTCTGGTGAGAGGAGGTGCCCTTCGAAGGCCGAACTGGAAATCTTACTGCTAACTTGGTAGGGTTGAGATAAGTACATGAGATGGCATATGAAGGGGCCTTAGTTCAGTACGTGGCACGTGGTAGGTGTTCAGTAGGCGTGGTTACTGGAGTGACTCAGACAGTCTGAACGCCAACGTCTCTTGAAAGAAATAAAATGGCCGGGCGCGGTGGCTCACGCCTGTAATCCCAGCACTTTGGGAGGCCGAGGCGGGTGGATCACTTAAGGTGTGGAATTGGAGACCAGCCTGGCCAACGTGGTGAAACCCCGTCTCTACTAAAAGAATACAAAAATTAGCCGGGCGTGGGGGCGGGCGCCTGCAATCCCAGCTACCCCGGAGGCTGAGGCTAGACAATCACTTGAAGTGGGGGAGGGGCAGAGGTTGCAGTGGGCTGAGATTGTGCCATTGCACTGCACCCTGGGTGGGAGAGTGAGAATGTCTCAAAAACAAACAGCCAGCCATGAAAGAAAAAGCTCAGTGAAGGCGGGCATTCCACCTGATTAACGCAGGTCACGACGCCTTGCCGTGCCTGGAACATTGTAAGTGCTCAGCCAACTAGTTTAAGGTAGGAATAAAATCTTCAAGGTTGCTTTAGTTTAAATTGGGTAACCTTCTGTGTTCCACGTCTTTGCAATAATTTGTATCCTTAATTATTATACTAGTCACTGTTAAATTTTGAACTCCAGTCTTCTATGCATCTTTATTTTCCACCTCTATGCTTTTCTTAAATCTTCCAGCTCATATTGACCACTCCTTTTAAAACTGTCATCCTTAAAATCAGAACATAGCTTAGCATTTACTCATTCTTTTTTACTTTCTTCATGTGTTTGTTCTATTTAAGAATAAAATCATTGAAGGAAAGACCTTAATTTTTTAATATAATCATTGAGGAAATATCTGGTTTTTTTTGTACCCTTCACGGTGTTGAAAGCAGGGGCCTAGGAGACTTTAAACTGATACCACAGAAATACAAAGGATCATTAGAGGCTATTATGAACAACTACATGCAAACACACTGGCAACTAAATGGAAATGACTAAATTCCTGAACAGATACAACTTACCAAAATTGAACCAAGAAGAAACAGAAAACCTGAAAAGTCCAACTGAGTAATGAGATTGAATCAGTAATATAAAGTCTTCCATCAAAGAAAAGCCCAGGCCCTGACAGCTTCACTGCTGATTTCTACCAAACATTTAAAGAAGAACTAATATCAGTTCTCAAACTCGTCCTGTGAGGCCAGCATTACCCTGATACCCAAACTGGATATGGACACAAGAAAAAAAATCTATAGGCCAGTATCCCTGATGAACATAGATGCAAGAATCCTCGACAAGGCCAGGCACGGTGGCTCATGCCTGTAATCCCAGCACTTTGGTAGGCCAAGGCAAGCAGATCACCTGACGTCAGGAGTTTGAGACCAGCCTGGCCAACATGGCAAAACCCCATCTGTACTCAAAGTACAAAATTAGCCAGGAAAGGTGGCGGGTGCCTGTAATCCCAGCTACTCAGGAGGCTGAGGCAGAATTGTTTGAACCTGGCAGGATGGAAGTGGCAGTGAGCACAGATGTCCGACTGCACTCCAGCCTGGGTGACAGAGACTCCATCTCAAAAAAAAAAAGGGGGGAGACTCAACTAGCATAAATGAATTGCAAGTGTTTTATCATAAATAATAAGCACAACAAAAGTGTCAATATATTATATGTAAACATGTTTAAAGCTGGATCTTTAGCTTCCAAGGATTAAGGGATTATTATTGAATTCATTCTTTTTTTGTTGTTGTTGGTAGAGAGATCCAAGATGGCCAAATAGGAACAGGTAAATTGGTTCTTAATTTAGGCTTTGTATCTGAGATCTAGAGTCCCTGGGATTTGGGTCCCGGGACTGGCATTACCTTTGTAGGTGGCCCTTGACAACTAGCACTCTCTAAGAACTTAACATTTGCAGGTGAAACCTTAAAACATGTTCCAGAAGTTTGGAAAGTGGACGGATTTCAACACAAGCATTACCTGTTCCCAGTAGCTGACCAACTAGGAGATTTCAGAGGTTAGTCAAGTGGGACAGAGCAGGGTAGGGAATTTTATTTTTAAGCTTTATTATAAAACAGGTAACTTTCTATCATAAGTATTTGGAACTGGGGCTATAGTTCACTCATAATGATCAAATAATGAAAGGTCTACTTCAAATGGACTACTTAACATTGAACATTTACCTTTTTGACTAGAAATAACTGATGAAAGTTCACTTAGTTTGGTGGGAAATAAGAGATATAAAGATATCTTCTCCTCAGGATGAGACTCCCAAAGGCAGATGTTCTCTGAGTACCAGTGTTGCTGAAATTTAGGACCTTTGCAGTTCCTTTGAGCATCGTTCTGCTCTCCTATTTCTAATGACTCCATCTAGACTCCTACTCAACTTCTCTTCCTGTGTGCATTCCAGTTGCAAGTCACGCCCACCTTCTTAGCACTCTGTATACCCTCTACCTGGACGGTTTTACTCTTCCCATATTCCAGCCACCAACCATATGCTGAGATGGACTGAATATTTTTATCTCCCCCAAATTCATATGCTGAAGTCCTAATCTCTAATGTGATGGTATTTGGAGATGGGGCTTTTAGGATATAATTGTGTTTAGATGAGGTCATGAGAGTAGAGCCCTCATGATGGGATTAATGCCCTTATAAGAAGAGGGTAAGACCAGAGCCTTCTCCTCTGACGAAATTACCCACAGAAACCTTCACATATTGGCTGGGCGTGGTGGCTCATCCCTGTAATCCCAGTGCTTTGGGAGGCCAAGGTGGGCAGATCACCTGAGGATAGGAGTTTGAGACCAGCCTGGTGGGTGTCTGTAATTCCAGCTACTTGGGTGGCTGAGGCAGGAGAATCACTTGAACCTGGGAGGTGGAGGTTACAGTGAACCCAGATATCATCACTGTGCTCCTCCAGCCTGGAGGACAGAGCAAGACTCCATCTCAAAAAAAAAAAAAAAAAAAAGGACACTCAACTAGCATAAATGAATTGCAAGTGTTTTATAGTATACAATGAGCACAACACAAGTGTCAATATATATAAATATATGTTTCAAAGCTGGAACTTTAGCTTCTAAGGATTAAGGAGAATTTTATTAAGTTGTGTAGGAAGTAGAAAAGTTCCTTTTTAAAGTTTCCTTTCTTGTTAAAAATAAGTGTGCTAATAACTTTGTTAAGCCCTATCCTATGTAGCTGTTAGACAGGCCAAGGTTACTTTAACCAAGATATCTGTGCTGGACATGCTCACAGGCATGTCCCAGCTCTCCATTGCTTTTACTTGTTAGAAAAGTTTTAAGTTGGTAGCCAATCGGGCTTTAGCTTAAATTATGAAGTCTGGCTCCAGCCAATGGAGATTAGACATAGCAGTAAAGACGACCCCAAAAGCTTAAGGGATACATTTGTCCATTTTCCTTTGTTCATTGCACTCTCATGGCATGATGGCTAGCAAGGGTACCTTGCCTGTGGTCCAGGAAGTAAAAATTGCATTGCTGAAAGATCCTTTGTTTCAGTGCTAATTCTCTTTGTGGCACCAAGCATCTATTTCCAACAAGGTGGTTCTTAATTTAAGCTTTGTTCCTGAGACCTAGAGCCCCCTGGGATTTGGGTCCCAAGACTGGCATTACCTTTGTAGGTGGCCCTTGGCAACGAGCTCTCTCTAGGATCTTTTTTTTGAGACCGAGTCTCACTCTGTCACCCAGGCTGGAGTGCAATGGCATGGTCTTGGCACACTGTAGCCTCCGCCTCCTGGGTTCAAGCGATTCTCCTGCCTTGGCCTCCCAAGTAGCTGGGATTACAGGCACCCGCCACTACGACTGGCTAATTTTTGTATTTTTAGTAGAGACAGTGTTTTACCATGTTGGCAAGACTGGTCTCAAACTCCTGACCTTGTGATCTGCCTACCTCAACCTCCCGACCTTGTGATCTGCCTACCTCAACCTCCCAAAGTGCTGGTATTACAGGCCTGAGCCACCGTGCCCAACCCTCTAAGATCTTAACATTTGCCGAAGAAACCTCACAACATGTTCCAAAAGTATGGGAAGTGGACAGATTTCAGCACAACCATTACCTGTTCCCAGTAGCTGACCAACTAGGAGATTTCAGAGGTTAGTCAAGTGGGACAGAGCAGGGTAGGGAATTTTATTTTTAAGCTTTATTATAAAACATGTAACTTTCTATCTTAAGAATTTGGAACTGGGGCTATAGTTCACTCATAATGATCAAATAATGAAAGGTCTACTTCAAATGGACTACTTAACATTGAACATTTACCTTTTTGACTAGAAATAACTGATGAAAGTTCACTTAGTTTGGTGGGAAATAAGAGATATAAAGATATCTTCTCCTCAGGATGAGACTCCCAAAGGCAGATGTTCTCTGAGTACCAGTGTTGCTGAAATTTAGGACCTTTGCAGTTCCTTTGAGCATCGTTCTGCTCTCCTATTTCTGATGACTCCATCTAGACTCCTACTCAACTTCACTTCCTCTGTGTGCATTCCAGTTGCAAGTCACGCCCACCTTCTTAGCACTCTGTATATCCTCTACCTGGACAGTTTTACTCTTCCCATATTCCAGCCACCAACCATATGCTGAGATGGACTGAATATTTTTATCTCCCCCAAATTCATATGCTGAAGTCCTAATCTCTAATGTGATGGTATTTGGAGATGGGGCTTTTAGGATATAATTGGGTTTAGATGAGGTCATGAGAGTAGAGCCCCCAAGATGGGATTAGTGCCCTTGTAAGAAGAGGATAAGACCAGAGCCTTCTCTCCTCTGACATAATTACCCACATAAACCTTCACATATTGGCTGGGCGTGGTGACTCATCCCTGTAATCCCAGCACTTTGGGAGGCCGAGACAGGTGGATCACTTGACATCAGGAGTTTGAGACCAGCCTGGCTCCCACAGTGAAACCCTGTGTCTACTAAAAATACAAAAAAATTAGCCAGGTGTGGTGGTGTGTGCCTGAAATCTCAGCTACTCAGGAGGCTGAGGCAGGAGAATCACTTGAACCTGGGAGTTGGAGGCTGCAGTGAGCCCAGATCCCACCACTGCACTCCAGCCTGGGAGACAGAGCAAGACTCCATCTCAAAAACAACAACAACATAAAAAACCTTCACTTATTGAAGAGCTGATTGATCTTTTAAGGAAGACATCTCCAACCCCTGGGCTGGAGACTAGAATGGGTCCATGGCCTGTCAGGAACTGGGCGCAAAGCAGGAAGTGAGCAAAGGGCGAGCGAGCATTACCACCTCAGCTCCACTTCCTGTCACATCAGCAGCAGCATTAGAGTCTTATAGGAGTGTGAACTTTATTGTGAATTGCAAATGTGAGGGATCTAGGTTGCACGCTCATTATGAGAATCTAATGCCTGATGATTTGAGGTGGAATGGTTTCATCTTGACATCATCCCTCCTATCCCCTGGTCTGTGGAAAAACTGTCTTCCACGAAACCTATCCCTGGTGCCAAACAGGTTGGGGACCACTCGTTTAAAGGACTGATGACTCTTTTAATGCAATGAGTGACACAGATGAAGTATATAATCTGCATTCTAGCAGAAATGGTAGTCTAGATTTTGAGAATGAAGAATTTGATATCTTTAAAATTATTTTCTTGTCACACAGTTATGGTCATTCAAAAGCCAATTTCTATTAGATTTCTTTTTTATTGCTTGTTATACATATGTATAAGTGAATATGCCTTTTTTAAAAGCAATCATAACATTGGAAGTCCTTTTTCTATCTCCTTTGCACTGGTTTTTCTTGAACCATTTGTTAATCTACAAATTCTATGGCTACATAGAAATCTATTCACATTCACAGGATTTTGCAACTTGCTTTGTTCCACTTTTACTGCTATATTTGCTTTATCTGTATTGATTCTATAGGAATTAGTTTATTTTACAGTTTGGCTTGCTTCTTTGTTATGTAGTGTTGAAATGCCATATTCACATTTGCTTTTATGGTTCCCATATTAAGGTTCAGGGATTTACCCATGCATTTGTATAGTTGAGCATTTTTGTTGCTTCTTTATACAAGCTTTAACTGAGACTAATACATGTATTTTTCTTTTCTTTTTGTAGAGACAGGGTCTTGCTTTGTTGCCCAGGCTAATCTCAAACTCCTGGTCTCAACTGATTCTCCCACCTCAGCTTCCAAAAGTGCTGGGATTACAGGCATGAGCCACCATGGGAACACCACATTTCTATAAGGTTATGGGGTTTTACTTTGTCCAGTGTTAATTAGTTTCACATATCTAGAATCTCTAATTTCCTATTGGATACTAATATAGAACTATTGTACTTATTTACATGAACAAATTAATGTTTTCCCCTGCAAACTACTTTAGGAAGATTTTCAATAAAGGTAAATGGGATATAATCATCTACTAAGGGAAAATGACTCAGAGTGGAACATATACCAAAATATAAATCTGCTGTATTTAAAAGAGGAATTGAAAGCAAAAGATTCCAAAAGCTTGAAAAAAATGGAGATGCCCTAAATAAACTTACCATTGAAAAATAACAGAAAATGTTGAATACAATAAAAAAAGTGCATTGCTATGCTGGCAAGAAAGAAAATGCTTTAGAGGTAAACATAAATGAAGTGAATGAATGAATCCAGAGAGGCAAGAGAACCCTGGCATAAGTGCCTACCTTGAAAGGGTCTGCTGATTCTTAAGGAACTTGAGCTTCCTTTTAATAAAAGCTGCATTGGGGCTTAGGAGAAAGGAGACAAAGAGATTGCCCAACATGCAGAGGCTGAGAGCAGACCTACACATAAGCCAGAATGCCTTATATCTTCAGGGAAAAGTCAACAATAGCAACAATGAAAAACCAAACCAATCAGAAGAGGGGTATAATAAGGAAAACCGTCCATGAAAAACTAGAAGCTAGGTAGAAAAAAAGACTCACTTCCTGTGATATCCATGAAAACCTCAAGCCAATTATTTAAAGTGGTTACTAGTCAGCAGAGATAAATCCCTTAGAAGAATTAAAATTGTATTTTCTTTGGTGGAAATGTTCTATCCAGACCTCAAATAATTCCTATAAAATTTCACTGAACATAAGCTCAAGTTAAAAAAATCATAAAACAGGTGATGATCTTAAGTACCTCTGATGAGTGGCAGGGTATAGTGGCTCACGTGGGTGATCCCAACACTTTGGGAGGCTGAGGTGTGGGGATTACTTGAAGCCAGGAGTTCAAAACCGGCCTGGCCAATGCAGTGAGACCCTGTCTCCGTTTTTAAAATACAAAGTCCAGTGAGTTGAGTGCCAGCAGAAAAAGAAAACTGACAGCAGAATTATATCTATAAATGGTCTAGGTACTAGAATTATCTGCTACTAAATAGAAATACACCTATTCCTTGTTATTTAATTCACTCCTAAAAACCCTACCGCTAAGTGAAAAGCCACTAAATGAAAAAATATTTTAACTAGAAAATCATGATGCATTCTGTGTAAACCCAAGAAAACTAAATACTTTCAGCCAAAGCATATCAATTTTTCCACAGACAAGGTTATATAAATAATTTGAAATAATAAATAAATTTACAAACTATAATGTAATGAAGACATTGTAAACTTTCTTGCTTCTGTACTAATTTTTCAGTCTTTGGGGGAGCCGATAGTTATTTTACATTCTAAATTTATAGCACTTAAAGTTACAGCACAGAAAACACTGTGAGTTTAATGTTCCTATGACTTACAACATCTTACAGGAGCTGGCTCCTTTGCAGTCCCTTTAAATTCATCATTTCCTACTCTTTCTCCTTGATGCCTGAACTCTGATTCATTGGCTTCTGTTCAGTTCTTCACATTCCCAACTCTTCCATGGCTCCAAACTGCCAAATCTGTGGGTCCTACCACCTTGAATGCACCCTCTGCTATTCTTCACCTGACTGGTTTCTTTCCAACATTCTAATTTCAGACTAAGTCTAATGGATTCAGAGAAGTCCTCTCTTACTATTTTGTGGGAATTGGTCCCTCTTCTGCACCTCCATCCCCCAGCACTTGCCTCTGGCCATATTGAAGGATCTTGAAAGATATACAGATAGGTACATACAGATAGGTATACAGGCAAGTGAAAGAACAAAAGGCAGAATATACTTAGTGTTTTAATGGAATGATTCTAGAGGTCTGCTTAAATTGGAAAGTCAAAGCTGATTGAGGTTATTACCTTAGGAAAAGGACACTAATTGGTCAATGTTCAGGGGAGTTCAGATAGTAACCACAGCCTGAAAAGCATCTAGGCCTGTGTTATGTATGGTTTGGCTTTGTCCCCACCCAAATCTCATCTTGCAGTTTCCATAATCCCCATGTGCATGAGAGGGATGTGATGGGAGATAATTGAATCGTGAGGGTGGTTACTTCCATGCTGCTGTTTTCGTGATAGTGAGTTCTCATAAGATCTGATGGTTTAGTAAGGGGCTTTCCTCGCTTTCGCTCAGCACTTCTTGCTGCCGCCATGTGAAGAAGGACGTGTTTGCTTCCCCTTCTGCTATGATTGTAAGTTTCCTGAGGCCTCCCCAGTCATGCAGAACTGTAAATTTCTTTCCTTTATAAATTGCCCAGTCTCAGGTATGTCTTTATTAGCAGCATGAGAATGAACTAATATAGCCTGTGAACATTATTTGCCACTCTCACTTACAGATACTTTAAATATGCCCACTAGTTCAAGCTCTAAGGGTGGATCACTTTGTTTCACCCCAGTGTGAGGATTCTCAAGAATGTAGTATGTGGTAATTATTCCATCTCCTTCCACTTGAGGTAGCATAACCATAAAATGGTACAAACTGGACTTGTAGACCGTACTGAGATGCTGATGCACTTGCCCGCTTGTGAAAACCCACTTCCCCATGACCTCAAAGATAACTTTGTTATGTGTGCTTGCTGATGGAAGAGAAGGTTTGCCTCTCACACCAAAGGCTGGCATTTGCAGCAGTTTCTGTGCCTACAGGGCCTAACCCCATATCTGGCTCAAACTTGGGACCCTGATTTTCATGAAGGGCATTCTAGCTGCTGTGTAGAAAATATATTGGAGGTGAACATGTGATTGCTGTACAATCTCCTTAGGTGGTCCCTGTGGAATAGAACTTGAATGCTCTCTGTAACTGGTCTACAGATACAGGTAACACATCCTGCTGGATATAGTTCTTTATGTATTTTGTTGAATCCATTCCATTATGTTTATTGTGTGATTAAGACTTAAGAAAATGCTTTAAGGTTTTTCTTCTGGTTGTATAACTTAAAATGCTAAAATGTTTTATGTATCAAATAATTTCCTAAGGGTCACCAAGGGGTTCACAGAGAAACCACAATTTGGGTCAGTTATTTTGTTCACCCAGGTAGCCATTTATCAGTTCCAGAAACCCAAAGTGTGAGGTAGTGCTCTGCCTCTACCTGGGACTTACCTCTGCTATTTGCATAATTTTGGTTCCAAGTTTCCCTCTTACTTTCACTGGAGGAAATTGAGGGTTGAGTCAGCATGTGATAAGGGAGTGCTTAAATGGTTTGGATGTGTTGTTTCCTCTACTTGATTTGATGGGTTTGTAGATCCCACTCCATTTCCCCCTGTGTGAAAAGCCTTAGTGAGCCCAGGTGGGTACCTGAGCCTGGGTTGCAGTCACTCTGCAAAGTCCCTCAACCCAGACTTCTCTTAGATTTTAGCCTCCTAAGAGTTTGGATTTTCTATGGCCTTCAGGTGATCACAAAGAAGAACTTTCTCTCAAGTTGTGGCAAATAGCCTTTCTAGGAAAGAATATATATTGCTCCCACTGCTGCCCAACCCCAACTCCACCTCATCCCCATGGCATTTTCCTGTATCTCTGAATAAACCCATGAGAGATCCTAAGTAAAACCAATCCTAAAATCACTCCTGTCCCGTCAACCATCCCAATGGACTGATCTCAGATTTCTATCTTGAAACAAAGAGGTTAGAAATCAGCTTTTAGTACTGTGTTGAATGAAATATTTCACGCCATTACTTTAGTTTTAATGTTAAAAACAATTTAAGAATAGATTATAACAAAACAATAAGTTCATAGTATTCCAAAGTTTTACTTGTTAAATGCAGTATTAATAGCCTACTGCTGTATAATATTCATTTCTAAGCTACTAGATATCAACAGAGCTAAACTCAGACCTGGTCATTTTAAAAGCATATTTCTCTTTATGTTCACAAAAGCTCATTAATCATCTTAAAAATCCAAGCATTGACTTCACAAAAACAAAAATAGAAAGACAGTTCTTTGTTTATTGGATATCCAAGAATTAAAAAAATTAAATTTGGCTTTAGTATCATTAAGTAAGGATATCACATCCTCAGAACCAAAAACTAACAAGAAACTCATTTTCTTCTTCTTAACAGCTACAAAGGTAAAAAAGAGGGTCAAGGATATATAAATACAACAACTTTTAATTAAAGAGAGGATTAACAAAGATAATTGAAGTCCACTTATAATTTCAAATTTGCTTTTTGAAAAAGTTTTATTTTTTATTTTTTTGAGATGGAATTTCACTCTTGTTACCCAGGCTGGAGTGCAATGGCGCGATCTCGGCTCACCGCAACCTCTGCCTCCTGGGTTCAGGCAATTCTCCTGCCTCAGCCTCCTGAGTAGCTGGGATTACAGGCCCACACCACCATGCTCAGCTAATTTTTTGTATTTTTAGTAGAGACGGGGTTTCACCATGTTGACCAGGATGGTCTCAATCTCTTGACCTCGTGATCCACCCGCCTCGGCCTCCCAAAGTGCTGGGATTACAGGCGTGAGCCACCGCGCCTGGCCCTGAAAAACTTTTATTTTTAATTCAAAGAGATTAAAATAAGGAGCAAAACTGATATGCATTTCAAATACTCTTTCTCTGCCAATGATCAAAACAATTAGAGATGAAATGAAAACAAAATCTTAGGTAATTAACAGACTGGATAGTCAGGTTTAAAATCAATAAGGATTAACTGTTAATACACTTTGGTACCAGAAAGCTTACACCAAAGTTTGTTAGAAGGGAGATTAAACAGGTGTTGATACATTACACAGAAAGAAAAGAGTAAAAAAGGAGGTGTGGAGAGAAAGCTGAGTCCTTTGGGTCTTCCCCAAATCTTCTATCACTAAAGAAAAGTAACTGCCTGAAAGTGTGACAGGGTAATAAGAGTAGCCTCTGGGCTCACTGCAGAAAGGAAGTTGGCCTTCGATTTCAATAATTCAGGGTCCTGTGGGAGAGACAGTCTTCTCAGTGGAGGAAGGGGAAATTTGTGGTACCCTAGAGGAAGAGCTCTTTGGTTCGTTGAAACTTTGAGTTTTGAGTTTTCTGTATAGCAAAAAGTGGAGACTTAAATTCATCTTTGTGGAAGACCTCTTCCTTTGTTACGAGAAAGCCACCCTTTCCGTAGTTATAGGAATTGAAACAAGTCCTCACCTGACCCAGTGTTATTGAAAAGGGGAAAGTTGTGACTTCGAAATGAATTCAGAAGCATCCATTGTAGAGTTAAACAGAGCAGCCAAATGAGCTAGTGTAGTTGTAGTTGTATATAGTTGAGACATGTTATAGTTTGGTATTACAGTGCCTGCCTAAATGCAGTAGCTCAGAGTTTTCCTAGATTGCAAATGAGTATTTATTCAAATGAAGACATATCATACTGGTTTAAAATTAAGACAACTTTAAAATAGGATTAGGAACCAGAAATTGAGATGATGAGAGTGCCTAAAGACAGATGGAGTTAATCAATTACAATTTTCCTTTTGATTCCATTTCATCCATATAAACAGAAATTCTCCACAAAAATTTTTGTGAAATGAACGACTGAGAATTGTGATTCTGAAAGTTTTTGCCCCTTCAAAAAAAAAAAAACCCACAACTTTTTAATGCTCATATTAGGTATGTAAATGTTTTTTGATTGATGTGAGATTTCACTTGCTAGGAGAGTTTATTTAAGTTTATCTAAAATTCCCTGAGAAAAGAATGTACTATTTAAGGTAGATTATGTCTCAAGGTACACACCCTGATTTGAGAGAGAGACGCTAGCTACCAGCTTCCAATTTTCCATCCTTAAGATCAGTGAAAGAAAGGAAATCCAGGCTCTTCAGTTTAGCTTCAACACTATCAGTAAACTCCCTGGAGGCTTTCTGCAGTGGAAGCCGGGGTGGGCCCATTGGAATCCCAGAGACCAGAGTCATGATGGCTTTGGTCTGTGACACTCCAAAACCTAGATGGGAAAAATAAATGAGGAAACATGACTGACTGTTCATCCCTCCACAAACATCCCAAAGAAGGAGACCATATGCTAATAGCAACTACTACAACAGGGTAAGATTAAAACAAAAGATGAGAACATTTCTAGTCCATATGAAAGATGAGCAGTCATTTGAAATCCCTCTTCCTGCTTCAAACACACAGAAATGCTGGAAAATTTTAACAAGCTGATCACAGTAAAAGAAAACAAAGACTCGGCCGGGCGCGGTGGCTCAAGCCTGTAATCCCAGCACTTTGGGAGGCCGAGGCGGGTGGATCACGAGGTCAACAGATCGAGACCATCCTGGTCAACATGGTGAAACCCCGTCTCTACTAAAAATTACAAAAAATTAGCTGGGCACGGTGGTGCGTGCCTGTAATCCCAGCTACTCAGGAGGCTGAGGCAGGAGAATTGCCTGAACCCAGGAGGCGGAGGTTGCGGTGAGCCGAGACTGCGCCATTGCACTCCAGCCTGGGTAACAAGAGCGAAACTCCGTCTCAAAAAAAAAAAAAAAAAAAAAAGAAAACAAAGACTCAAGATGAATCTTAAACCCAAGAAGGAGGAGCCAAAGGTGTCAGGAATCAAGAGGTCAGAAAGATGAGGAGAAGCTGATGCCAAACAGCCCTTGAGGATAATCTGATTTAGGAATACACTATTGTTGATCAAAGGAGGTAGGACTTTATTGCCAGGACAAAATTTAGTTTAGTTTACGTAGGAAGTCCCTGAGAAATGCAGTACTTAAGGTCGCTTGTGACTCAATGCTGCTGTTTTCATGCTGGTGTTATACGGCTGGCATGGGAA
The DNA here is from genome assembly GCF_049354715.1 of Callithrix jacchus. Taxonomy (NCBI): domain Eukaryota; kingdom Metazoa; phylum Chordata; class Mammalia; order Primates; family Cebidae; genus Callithrix; species Callithrix jacchus. The sequence goes on along the minus strand of NC_133519.1, from coordinate 41,017,096 downwards.
TGGAAAATGAAGTCTTGGATCTGTGCATGGTGAGAAGCTGGAATTAAACTCCCTGTGTAAAACTGGTAGTCAGCCTTCTATGAGAGGCAATAGAAAAAAACTCAGCCCATTGGTCTGGAGATAGAGAAGAAAACCTGACTTCTACCAGGGTTGTAGACAGAAACAGATCTCATGAAAGAAATCTTGAGCCCGAGCCAAAGGTGAATGCTAGATCCCAATATGCATTACAAACTTAGTATAGGTACTATACAAAGAAATTAACCCAGAACTGGTTAGAACTGGTGGAACTACAGTGTCTTAGCAGAGGGAAATGTAAACTCACTTGATAGGGCACCTTACAACCTAATGTTCAATGGGTTATGCGGAAAAGAACAGTCTCTGAAGATGAGCTCAAAGCTAAAGATTACAAAGCCCATGAGGAAAAGCAGCAGCATGAGAACCAGCAAGTTCCAAAATGACAAAACTCACATCCTGAGAGTAGATGACAGATTATTCTGAAAGAGATTTCTCAGAGATAAAAGGAGGAATAGAAGCCATAGGGTAAGAGAAGTAAAGAATGCTAGAGAACAAAACAATCAACAAGAATTACTGAAAAAAATATATATATTTAGGGAAATCAAACACTAAAAACATAGCTAAAGAAAGGATTAGTGATTTTCAAGGTAGATCTAAGGAAATAATAGCATAGAAAGATATGTTAAATATTTTTTTAAATTGCGATACAGATTGAGAAAATCCAAAATACATCTAATAGGCTTTCAGAAGGAGAGATTTGAGTAAATGCAGTCAAAATAATCTTTACAGATGACAGTAGAGAATTTTTTCAGAACTAAAGGAAGATAAAGCCTTCAGACTGAAGAAGCAGATAGAACATCAGGTACACTGTTAATATGTAAAAAGCTTAACTAACAATTATCAATCATAATCTCCAATCCCTGTCTTCTGTAATTTGTTTTCTTAGCTGGCTATTGCTTTCAGATTCAAGATATAAGAACTAACTTTCTTTTGCTAGGTTAGTTTCGGTACAGTAAACACTGAGCATTGGGAAGGAAAATATTAGCATGATTGAACATACATAGGCCTCCCTTGTCTGCAGTTCCACTTTCCATGGCTTCAGTTATCTGTGGTCAACCACAGTCCAAAAATAATAAGGTATTTTGAGAGAGAGACAGAGAGACTGACCACAGTCATATAACTTTTATTGCAGTATATTGTTATAATTGTTCTAATTTATTAGTTTATCTCTTACTGTGCCTAATTTATAAATTAAACTTTACCATAGGTATGTATGTGCAGGAAAAAAAATATAGTGTATATATAGGGTTTTGTACTATCTGCAATTTCAGGCATCCTCTGGTCTTCTTGGAACATACCCCCCCGAGATAAGGGGGACTACTGCACACAGGCAATCTTTTAGTTCATCCAGCATTTTAATAGTTCAGTACCTATTTTAATGTACTTTAGGAACATATGATTATCACACCAAATCCACAATTTTGTGAAAACATGCTTAGAAAAAGGGAACAGTAATAGGTAGTTCATAGCACTGGTGGCACACAAATGTGCAAAAATCATGAAAGTGGAAACACAAACAGAAACGTCCTAGAAGGACTAAGAGTAGGCTGAGAACCCTGCAGAAATGAGGGGCGAAGCACATAGGAGGTGCTTGAGGGAGAGGGAAGTTGCCAGGATTATGCAGAAGGGCTCTGACAGAGAGCAGGGAGGTTTGCCGAAAATAAACTTAAAGCCCTTCCTGCATTAATGCGGGTTCAGCTGGCCCAAGGGCCAACCCCTTGCAGAAGAGGAACGGATGGTGGCATTTGTCATTTGTTATAGAATAAGACTTAAGACACTGGAGAGGTTCCTCTGCTCCATTTCACTGTGTTTCTCCCCACTACTCCTCAATTTTACTTTGTCATATTATCCAAACCTCCATCCATTTAAGCTTACATGTGTTAATAAACTCTGTTTAAATTGTAAATACTCTTGGGAGAGCTGTCAGTCATTCACAATTTAGTAGGATCTGTATTTAGACTGCCTTCCTCCTAGCACTTAGGCTGAAATCAGCCACAATGCAGTAGTAGCATTTTAATGAGCAGAGGCAAATAAAGGGAGGGAGTGTGGACGGTTTAGGGAGAAAAAATGGAAAATGGGGTAGGTATGTGCTAAAATGGAGAAGGCTGCCAAGATCTTCCAACTAGGTTTACTTCACAGTTTTATATGGTTGGCCCCGAGGGTTAATAAGGGAAACAGAACTCTGCTTGCAACAGACCAATAAAAGGTGTGCTTGTTGAACCCTCAGAGAAAGTGATGGTATTCCATTTTCCTTACAGTCTCCAACAGCAGGCAAAGCAGAAAACAGTTGCGGCACTTACCTAGTTTGACCACAAAATTGATAAATCTCTGGATACAAAACTAGAAAAGAACAAACAAATCTATAGTTAATATTACTGAACTGTGTAAATAATGTAAAGAAATTAGAAGTCAAATTACAGAAACCCTAAAAAGTCTGCACACCTTCATTTACTGAAGATCTGTCAGAGTGGAGAAAAATAGCCAAGTGAAGATGACTGGGATCCATCCAGGCTAAGGTAAGATCTTTTCATACACGTAGGCTTTACAGAATGGGCCCAGGCAGAAAAGAAGCTTCAATGATGGACTTGTACAAAAGAGTAAAGATGGGAAATCACACCCCTTATCCGTCTGGCTTACATAGGTAAACTTATCTGTTAGTGTAGTAGTTTTCAAACTGGGGTACAGATAGCTCTGGGGTTCCTTCCAGGATTCCTAAGGAGAACATGGCCAAGGCTAAGATTTATGGGAATTAATTTCTAGATCCTCAGCTTCTGTAAGTGCTGTGTTCTAAAACTGATCAGCATAAGAATTTGCATGGAATGGAGGTGCAGGTTGTTCTCTTGTTTTCCCATTCACAGTCTTTCTTTTTCTATTTTTGAAAAAAATAAAGACATACCTCCTATATCCATTGCCTTGGGATACCTCTGGAGTACCAAATAAAAGAGCAAATCAAAATGTTAGCATTAGTATTGACAATGAGAGGGACAGTGATTCCTCTAATTAACAGATAATAAGTCCTCTCAAAAATCAGAGGTTTTTCAATTATTTGCTTTCTACACTGCTAGCTACTCGGGTTTCAGCTAAAAATCAGTAAAGCATTCTGTGATTTTGGCATATGATTTAAAAAATGTTCAAAGAATTGAGTGACACTGCTATAACAAAATTTCCATTCTTATCTACTAACTCACATGAATACAGTTTTGAAATACTTATTTCTCCAAAAACAAAAATAGTATTGATGTTGAACCTCAACTCATCCTAGCATTAAGTAATATTCATCCATGGATTCATAGAAAAATTGGTTTAAAAAAAACAGCCTCATCTATCTTATTAAGAGATGTATTTTCAATAACATTTAACTTTTATATTTATCAAAATGCTTAACATATTTGTTTTAATTGACTGTATGCTAGAAATAATATTCATTGTACAATAAAGAGACTTATATATGTGTTCTACCCCATGAATGATATAGCACATTACATTTACTATCTTGTTCTTTGCTGCTTTTTTCCATTTAACATACCATATAGATCTTTCCAGGTCAGAATACATAAAGCTATCTCATTTTTAAGAGCTACATATAATTCAGTTGCATAATATATTTAATCATTGCCTTATGGATGAACATTGGGCTGTTTTTTTAAAATTTTTTGTTGTTGTTGTTAATGAATGAGAGCTTCTTATGTTGCTCAGGTTGGCCTTGAACTCATAGCCTTGCACCTCAAGCACCAGGACAATTGGCCGGAGCCACCGCGGCTCCTATTTGGGCTGTTTTTATCTTTTGCTCTTATAAACAAAGCTGCAAGGAATATCTTTGTACATGTGTCATTTCACTCATGTAAATATAAAAGAGGGCATTTAAGTACATTAAGGTGAATGAGATAAATTTAACCCTAACATCTTTTCTGCTTCTTCACGTGACTCAAAGGTCTTCAAGAGCAGAAACCAGCTTTACTGAAATTATGTACTGAGCACAGCCCCTGACATATCAATGAATGAGTAAATAAGACTCACTCACACATGCCTTTTTAAGAAGAAACACAGAATGTGGTAAACTAAGTTCCTTACCAACATTGTTTTGAATGGGATGATTTATTTAGAGTGGGACTAAGGTGGGGGAAAAGATGGAGACTGGATCAGCTAATAAGAGAAGCCACTGAGTGGAAGGGTCAGCATTACAGCCGCTTCAGTCTACTCCATCTATGATTTCCCTGTTCTCTTCAGAACAGGCTAGAATTTTCAGGCATAACTTTTCTAGGAAACTAGGCAGGGTGGGGGAAACCATCAATGCAAGGAAATGGCAGTCTGAAATTCATTCTTCATACCCTTATTTAAACCAAAATCTTGTCAATGTCTAGCTTATGTTGCATAGCTTCCTAGATCCCTACCCAGTTCCTATTCTTAGTTTCACCTGGTCTGAGGATGGACAAAGGTGAAAGTTAAGGTATTTAAACTTTAAGGAGGAAGTAGATTTATGATGGCTCAACTTTGAGGCCTAAGGGTGGGGAATAATTGATCACTTCTGGATTCTGCTTCTTCATGCTCTCTCTGGGTTGGGGCTGCAGGTCACTCCCTCTAGCCCCCAGGGTGCTTTGTACTTCTGCTCTGTCATCTCTGATTACACTGATGGCAGCCTGTCCTGTTCAAAAAGATCCCACAGCCAAGCTTCATTAGAACCCTCTTGGGTTCTATGTGATTTCCTAGAATTTCATAGTAACTTATCTTCTTTTATATAAGCTAGTTTAAATGGGTTTCTGTTACTTGTAACCAAATAATTTCTGACAAAGACAGAAACTCACAAAGCGTTAGTCCATCCTTGAGACACTGGTCACCAGGGTCTATAACACTAAGGGTCAGTTCCTGCTAAGGTGTAGGAACTTAGGGCTTGTGCTCAAGTCATGTGTTCATGTGTCTCACCTCTAACTGCAACAGGTTCTTCTAAACAATGACTGAATTTCTTTTTTTTAGCTGGGTGTAGCGGCATATGCCTATAGCCCCAGCTACTCAAGAGGCTGAGGCAGGAAGACTGCTTGAGCCCAGGAGGTCGAGGCTGCAGTGAGCTATGATCATACCACTGCACTCCAGCCTGGACAACAGAGCAAGACCCTGTCTCTAAATAAAAGAGAACCAGCTGTTGAGACTGTTCCACCCTTCACTGAGGTTCTTCTTTCCCTGAATGGCTAGACTGTCCTCCATGGAACATTCACAGCAGCCACTATGTCCTCTGGGATCTTCCTTGTAACATATCAGCTTCTGCTTCCTGTCTCAAATCCTGTATCTACTTTTGGGTCACCCACTAGGCTCTTATTTTCTTCCTGGTGGATGTTTCTAGTTCTCAGCACATTTCCAGGGTGAACAAGACTGACCTGCCCTGACTTTGAATGAAGCCTTCCCCATTTTAGGTTACCATGTTCATAACTTCCTCATATTCTGTGATAACTCTGGTGTGATGTCCTCAATGGGACAGCATGTGGTCATTTTCCCAGAAATCTATGACCATTATATTATAGTCACAAAAGTACTTTGAAGATAGAGTAAAAATAAGATCCTTTCTAGGAGGAAGAGAAGAGCCATATCCATATGGGGCCTGTCCTGATTAGACATGTAGGGAACACAGACAATGGGGACAGCTTTGGTTTTAAACAGGGAAAAGAGAGAAACAGAAGAAAGGTAAAGAAAGAAGCGCTGGGCAATTTTAATGAGGGCAAGTATGGTAGGAATGCTGGTGAGAGAGAAGAAAAAGAATCCTTAATTGGAAAAGAAAAAAGGCCGTGGGAAGGGAAGAAAACGTTTACCTGATAGTTCAGGGCTAAAGAGAAGTCCTTTCTTTCGAAAGCCTCCAACATCTGGCTTGTCTTTTTTCCCAGGTAGTTATAGGTACTGGAAAGACAACAGCAAATACTGCAGCTTCAATAACTCAACAGGAAAGGCCCAGATCTTCAAATCCCTCTGCTGTTTAAAAGGGAAAAAATATACCCAGTCCTCCTAAAGTCTGTTTTTGGGTCTTAATCTGTTAGGGGATCAGACTGCCTTCAGTTCTGAGTTTTCCAGCAATACTAAGCAGTACTGCAGAGAAGGAAGAGTGACAAAAGGGGATAAAGGAAGAAAAGTGGAAAAAAGATAAAACAGAAAAAAAAAAGCTGGAGGTGTATTTGCTGGGAAGTGACTGAGGCCAGCTCCTGCCCTCGGGTACACACAGGTGCAATGCCAGACAAGAAATGTGGAAAAAATGTAGCATCTGAGGTGAGTCCTAAAAGGCTTATACTGAAAAACTGGGTGGATGGAGCACCATGGTAAAAGGGGCAAATCCCAACAAATTACCTTCATTCCTTGCCAATGTATATATTACTTAAAGACTAGTTTCTAGACAGTAATATTAATAATCATAATAAAATGAGGGCCCATTTACTAAGTGCCTATTATATTACAGGTGCTTGACATAGATCATGTCTAATCCTTGTAAAACCATGGAAGGGTAGGCCTGGTTTTTATTTTGATCAAAGAAGGGCTGCAGAGTTGCCACAAAAGCTTTTCCATTGTGTCATGCTATCTTCAATAATAATGCAATAAAAATGAAGGTAAGAATACTTATTTGACCTGACAATACATTTTTGTGGACTTAAACTCTCTAACTCTACCTATAAAGACAAATATCTTAAATGAATCACTGAATTATCTGAGGCCCAGTTGTATATCCTCCCCTTGGATTCTGTGTGATTTCTCAGTATTTTATAATAACTTATCTTCTTTTACATAAGCTAGTTTAAATGGGCTTCTGTTATTTGTAACCAAATAATTTCTGAAATCAGCAAAGTAGAAGGTTATAGAAACTCATAATAAGGACATTTCCCCAAGTTCTTTAAATTCAAATCGCTTCTCACATGGTAAGTCGGTATCAGAAAATGCATTTATCTTGATGTACCAAGAACAGAAATGTTGTTGGACTTTTATATATAAGCCCTGGGTCAACAGCAAAGGATTCCAGGAATGTGAAGCTCATGTTATCTTCTGGCAATAGACTAAGGAAGAACAATGTCTGAGGAGTTTCAGACACTAAAATTTGAATCCCAGTGGTCTTAGGTGTATCCTTGGTTAGAAAGAAAGGTGATTATAACTAGGGAGAAATGAAGTCTAACCAAATGTACTTTGCTTATAGATTATGTTGACAGAATTAAAATGCCTAGGATGGAGGCCAAAAAGGAGGAGTCAAAAAAGTAAGAATTTCCAGGGGGAAAAAGGTTTAATGGTGATATGATTTGGATCTGTGTCCCTGCCCAAGTCTCATGTTGAAATATAATCCTCAATGCTGGAGGTGGGGCCTGGTGGGAGTTGGCTGGATCATGGGGGCAGTTCACATGGTTTAACTCATCTCCCTTTGTGCTGTTGTTGTGATAGTTCTCATGGAATATGGTTATTTAAAAGTGTGTGGCACCTGACCTCCTCTTCCTCCTGCTCTGGCCATGTAAGATGTACTTGCTTAGCCTTGCTCCATGATTGAAAGTTTCGTTCAGAAGCCAAGCACATGCTGCCAAGCTTCCTGCACTGCTGAATCATAAGCCAATTAAACTTCTTTTCTTATAAATTGCTCAGGTGTTTCTTTTTTTTCCTTCTTTTCTTTTTCTTTTGAGACAAAGTCTTGTTCTGTCATCCAGGCTGGAGTGCAGTGGGGCAATCTTGGCTCACTGCAACCTCCACCTCCCAGGTTCAAGTGTTTCTCCTGCTTCAGCCTCCGGAGTAGCTGGGACTACAGGCGTGCACCACCACGCCCAGCTAATTTTTGTAATTTTAGTAGAGACAAGGTTTCCCATGTTGGCCAGGCTGGTCTTGAATGCCTGGCCTTGTGATGTGCCTGCCTCGACCTCCCAAAGTGCTAGGATTACAAGCGTGAGCCACCGTGCCCAGCCACTTTACAGCAATGTGAGAATGAACTACTACAGATGTTCAGCAAATACAGCATTCAGATTTCCTTAGTAGAAATACCCCTGTAGTTATGATGGCTGTCATGGGCAATCTTGGCTTGGTGAACAAGCCATTTACATTATTCAACTCAGTCACTCTTTCTCAAAGCCAGGCTCACCAAAATATGCTATAAATGTTATTTTGCTCCCTTGGTACCTTTCAGTGAATGCAAACATTTCATTCAATCTGCTTACAAGCATATTCTAATGAATTAGGTTAACATGTGCAGTGGACATGCTAATTGAATTGCCTGTCTTTTGCTAAGTAGGCATTGGGGCACATGATTCCGGTTAGACCTGACATGGACACTTGCCTAGGTATTGCTACCTAATGATGTCCTGAGATGCCACACTTGGGCAGCCATGACTGGGCATGTGCATACTGAAGCAGAGAAAGCCCATCTGGATACAGACAGACAGAAGAGAAATGAAGGCATGTGCAGAAAGATGCAGAGGTAAGTCTCTTCAAAAAACCACACATGGAAGATGTGATTGGCTGCTGAGATTCTGCAGTTCTTGGCTTTCATTTTCTCTGAGGCCTGGTTGTATATCCTCCTCTTGGGTTCTATGTGATTTCCTAAAATTTCATAATAACTTATCTTCTTTTACATAAGCTAGTTTAAATGGGTTTCTGTTACTTGTAATCAAATAATTTCTGACAAAGATAGAAACTCACAAAGTGTGAGTCCATCCTTGAGACACTGGTCACCAGGGTCTATAGCACTAAGGGTCAGTTCCTGCTAAGGTGTAGGAACTTAGGGCATGTGCTCAAGTCATGTGTTCATGTGTCTCACCTCTAACTGCAACAGGTTCTTCTAAACAATAACTGAATTTCTTTTTTTTTTCTTTTTGAGACTGTGTTGCCCTCTGTTACCCAGGCTGGAGTGCAGTGGCGTGATCTTGGCTCACTGTAATCTCTGCTTCCCGGGTACAAGCGATTCTCGTGCCTCAGCCTCCTGAGTAGCTGGCATTACAGGCATATGCCACCACACCAGGCTAATTTTTTTTTATTTTTAGTAGAGATGAGGTTTCATCATGTTGGCCAGGCTGGTCTCGAACTCCTGACCTCAAGTGATCCGCCTACCTTGGCCTCCCAAATTGCTGGGATTACAGGTGTGAGCCACCATGCCCGGCCCAATGACTGAATTTGTAACAAACAGCTAAGCACTATTTCATTCCCTTTCACTGGAAGAATGTAGAAAAGAAACTTCTATTAGAAGGGATGTACATGCAAGAAATACAGCTACTTTGGTGACGAATGCTTTGATGGACATAATCACTGGGAAAAATGAACATGCTTACCTGCCCACTGCTCCAGTTGCTCCCATCACCAGAGCACTCAACAGTTGCTAATTAGAAACAAAGAATATTCGCTTTTGTAAAAAAAAGAGAAAGAGAAGAGATGCTACTATATAAATAGCTACACAAATTGTTTTGGAGGGAACTGACCTGCTGCAACATGCTAGGGGGTGACTTACCTCATCCACCCCAAAAAGGAAAGCAAATTGTTGCTGGCGATGCTGATCAACACATTGCCCGAAGTCTAAGAGATCTGTATCACTGAATTTCAGCCCTTGGAAGGTGGGGATCTTATCCTGAATCCCATCCAGCAACTCCTCAGCACGAACTGTTCAAAACAGTAAGTGCCTCATTAATCTGCACATCTCTAGGAAATAACATCTCATACAGCAGCACACATCTGCAGTGAGCTGCCACATGCTGCTGTCAGCCGGAACTGACTGCAGACTGGGCATAATCACTTGCCTAACTTGCAGCTCCTATGTACTTGTCCAATTATAATCCTAAACTTTCCATTCCTTGTGAAGTGTAAATATCTATTTGATCTTAGTCCCCGGTTCCTGAGACAAAGTACCTATGACTCTTATAGACAGGGATGCTAGGAGAATATTTATTCTTACATTTGGTCTCAACCCTGATTCCTGACACTCTGAAGACCTTTGTAATTTCCTGAGTGATAGGAGCATCTGACACAGAGCTCTTAAATCCCTTGGAATCTACAAAATGATATGTATATTTCTGTACGCTATGAAGTTGACTGATGGCTGGATCTCCTAGATAGCCTCAAGATAAGCGCTGATTGCCAGGGAAACCAACCATGTGCTTAGAGGGTTGAAACTTTCAGTCATACCCTTGGTCTCTGGGGAGGAGAGGGGGACTAAAGATTGAGTTGATCATCGATGGCCAGTGATGTACTCAATAATGCCTACATGATGAAGCCTCCATCAAACCCCAAAAGAACAGGGCTTCTGGGTTGCTGAACACATGAAGGTGCCTGGTGGATGGCTTGTTCAGAGAGAGCACGAAATCTCCATGCCCCTTCTCACATATCTTACCCTATGCATCTCTTTCTCTGGTTGTTTATCTGTATCCTTCATAATAAATGGGCAATAGTAAGTAAAGTGCTTCTCTGAGTTCTGTGAACTACTGTAGCAAATTAATTGAACCCAAGGAGGAGGTCAATGGAACCCTGATTTATAGCTGGTCAGAAGTACAGGCCACAGCCTGGGACTTGAGTCTGGCATTGAAGTGGGGGCAGTCCTGTGGGACTAAGCCCTTAACCTCTGGGACCCAATGCGAACTCCAGTAGACAGTGTCAGAACTGAATCCACTTAGAGGACACCCAGTTAGTCTCTGATCAAGAACTGGTTGTTGGGGGTAGAAATGCCCACACACGTTTTGGTGGTCAGAGGTAAGATGTTTTGCGTTGAGTGGTAAGCATGAGAGTAGAGAACAGGAAAAACAGTTTTTTTTTTTTCTCAGAATGTTTATAAAGTACAGTTGAGTGGTAAGTATGAGAGTAGAGAATAGGAAAAGCAGTTTTTTTTTCCTCAGAATGTTTATAAAGTACAGCCTCTATTTTTCCTCTTATGGAATTTAGAAAAGAGTGGGACTTTAAAATTAATCTAAGACATTTCATCTAATTGTAAAACTCTTCTTTCTGAAAAAATATAGTAATAATAAAAGAAAAGCTAGAAGAGAAGTCAAAAGAGATCAGAGGACTTTCCTGTGTGCTACAGGCAATAAGAATACAACAGGTTCAAGGCAGACACACTCTTGTCCTAGTGAGGGATACAGCCTCACGTCTTCTCAATAAGAAGAAGGGGTGTGTGTGATGGAGACAAAAGGCGTATGCTACAAGTGCCCAGAGATCAAATTTCCTTTCACACCTAACAACTTCCATTATACAGCAGTGTGAGTGATTGATAAGGTGTGGGTCTTTAGAGTGAAATTTAGTAACAACTGGAACTGCCCAGGTAATGGTGGTGGGCTATTGTGGCATGGAGTAGGGTGGGATGGAGTGGTTTCTTAGCATAATAGGGTAAGATGTGAGAGTTGAGAGGAAAGAAATATCAAAAGAAGCAGTACTTACTCTTTACCCCTGTCAAGGCAGGAATGTGATAGTAATAAAATGGTAGAGCAGGGGCGGCAGCAGCCACTTCCTTTAGGAAATTAATCAGGACATCTGAAAGAACAGCAGGAACAGTTATGGTGAGAACAGGTATTAAACAGTAGCTTTCCTTGGTTAAAAAAAAAAAAAAAAAAGAATCACCTGATGAAACAACCACGTTTCTCAGAAGCCTCAAATTCTCAACCACTCTTACCATCCCTGCTATTGCAATGTTTTTGCAACTCACTTCCTCCAAAGTTTTATTTTCCAGCCCAAAATAAGATGGTTATTCTCCTACCATACTAAACTCTATTAAAAAAAATTCATGAAAACCTTCCCACATATAAAGAGATGATCATGAAATACATTTATAAAAACAGAAGTCCGTCACATAAGACTCTTGTCTTCTTACTCGGAAAAGGCTAAGTGTGGCCCGTAAACAACAAAGACTACTATAGAATAATAGATCAGAATAATAAGGTGGTAATTAAGAAAATTCTGTAACAAAAAGATAAACAATATCTGCTTCAAGATACAAGTTATAGGAGTAGGGGCACATTTAACAAGAATTCCAGCAAAATTTGGTACTTTTCCCTTTGGGGAGAAATCCAGACACCCTGGTTTGCTGAGGAAGTGGGGTTTCCTATATCATCTCATGGGAGCTTCACCTGTAACACTACTGCAGATGATAGGTCCAGCAGCACTCCTCATGTTTTAGATGCCACTAGGTAATGGGAGAATTTTATGTACATCATCTGAATACTGTTATGATGGGTATTCAGGCTAGGATAATATTTCTGACAAATTATTATGCATACATTCATTATTTTTCCTTTTAGGAAAAATATTCATTTAAAAATTTGTAAAGCCATGTGAAAAAATTTTTAAATGTTGGGCTGAACACAGTGGCTCATGCCTGTAATCCCAGCACTTTGGGAGGCTGAGGCAGGCGGATCAGCTGAGACCAAGAATTCAAGGATATCCTGGGCAAGATCATACCAACATCTTATCCCTACAAAAAAATAAAAAAAAAAAATTAGCTGGGCATGGTGGCACATGCCTGTAAGTCCTAGCTACTCAGGAGGCCAAGGGAGGAGGGTTGCTTAAGCCCAGCAGTTCAAGGCTGCAGAGAGCTATGATCATGCCACTATACTCCAGCCTGGGTGACAAAGCAAGACACCATCTCTAAAAAACAAATAATTAAAAAAATTTTAAACTTTAAAACTGTTCATTTTAAACTCCCTATTTATAAATATTCAATTACTTATCTACATGAGCTCTTTTCTATTCAACAATAATAGGTGATATGTCATGATGATTTAGACCTATTATACATTTAATTATGGATTTACTGCATCGTGTAGGCAAATAATGTCTGTTTTTATCCTAAAATTTATATTTCCTAAAATTTATATTTCTTTTTTGGTTAATCAAAAAGGATTAAAAAGACTTAGTATAGTTAGATACCATAAATAGTTTCCATAGAGAAAGCAGTGCTTTTGGTATTTCGGAAGGCAATGAATATTTCTGTGAAATCTCTTAGAATTCATTTACTCAACCTTGAATAGGATATGTAGTCTCAAAATGCCCATCACTTATATTCTTCTAAGTAAAATGGTCCCATGCTTTGCCATGTGACTGACACCCTATGTAGCTCACTCATCCAGGAACAGACATTTGACCCAAACATAGGCGTCTACAGATCAACCAGGGGTTCAGTGGATAACTCAGATTACTGGGCAAAAGAACTGAAGTACTTTAAGGCAGTCTCTTTTATGGATCCAGGGAGAGCAAATATTTCAGAGTACCACTGTAGCACTGCAACTTCACGCCGCTAATCTATAGTACTTTACTTTCATGAATTAAATATAACCGTTTTGAATGGAGGCAAGAAGAAGTGGACCATGTGAGGTGCTATGCATTCAGACCTATCCACTTACCTTTGGTCCATGGCTTGAGGAAGAATGGTGCAATGACAGCAATGCCATCAGCTCCTATTTCTGCTGCATGTTGGGCCTTTAAAGAAAAAAAAGACGACCATATTGGAACAAGTGATTTATTATAGTCACCTACAGCTTAGATACTAAGGTCTGTAACAAGCTCTTCAAATTTGCCTACTGATGCACCACTGGAGAGTGGGAAAATTAGCCAAATTTAATGAACGTCATTGCCAGGAAAATCCCAAGTTTCAAAGTAAAGCTCCTAGGTGAAGGCGAGCTGTGTTCTTAATCTTATACTTCTTCATATTTTGGCAGTACAAAAAACCTTGCTCAGGAGACATAAATGGTTCATTTTGATGAGTTGTAACTGTTAAATGAGAAATCTGCTGATGTAATTTCTCTTCTGTTCAGTCCATTGATGATACTGTCTTTGCTGTCCAATGACATGACAGTTGTATTTTAAAATTTATATTACAGATTGGGAATGCAGTTGAGACAGGTTGAGAATGAAAAGCTTATGTACATCGCAGAAGATATTTTACACCATGTTTCTGATATTTTCTCAGATTCCTCCAGAAAACAGTATTTCCTCTTGCTGGGCCCTTGTAACACATTTTATCTATTTCAAATAAAGTACCTAAACCTGCCTGGTGGTAAGGCAATTGTGTATGGTGACTGTCCTCCAACCAGAGTCTAAGTCCTTCAGGGCAGGGCTCAGATCTTGCTCACCCTTGAGTCCAGGTCAGTCATGGTGCTGGGCACATAGCAAGGAACCAGCAGATGCTTGTTGATTGTTTCAAAATATGCCCCGCTATCTAAAAAGGGACAAGGGCTTCCTTCTGAGACTTTGACTTATAGTATCTATATCTAATAGACATGATTATCTTTCTGCAGAAGTAAACTAGCACAGTTAAAAGAAGACTGGGATATACCCCAGTGAAGGCACTGGAATTCATTTCATTAACACAGGATCAGAATGTGATATATTTAAATCATTTGCTTAGTACTCTGTTTAGAAAAAGAGTAGAAAAGTAACCTTATCTGAAATCAAGGAAAGAAGAAACATCTAAGAGAGTCGATGGCAGTATCCATTTGAGCATCATCCAATAGTTACAGCTAAGCAGATGCTAATGTTATTGTCTCTTTGACAAGACTACCCCTATACCAGGAGATTATCCCTATACCAAAGAATTATTCATTCCAAGTTTGCCTCTATACCATTCTGGTGTTCAGCCCAATAGATGATATATGATAATATTTTTAAATTTATATTATACATTGGAAAAGAAGCAATTGAAAAGAGAGAAAAAAGAAAAATATACCCTACAACATACTGCCTTAGTTGAAAAACCTTTTGTAAGAATAGCAAATCAAATGTAATAATAAAAAAACCAATAATAAATCAAATAAAGCAAATCAATACTAAATCAAGTCTCTAAATTCTGATTCCACATTTATTAAGGCTAATGCAGCTTGCCTAACGCACTAAATTGCAAGTTTTTTTTGCAAATATATATTATACATCCCATTTCTAAATCCAAATAACAGCCAAAACAAACCAAACCCATTAAGAGGAAGCTGGCCCAGAAAAAGTCATTATAACCTTTGGAGTTAAAATACCTAAGTTCTGAAAACATGGTTAATCTGCAGTAGTCCAGGCACAGGGCCTTCTGATGAACAGTTCTAAATATCTTTGTACTTTCTTTTCTTAACCAATTCACCCAGGCCTCAGAATCACCACACCACCTGCTTTTCTGCCACCTAACCTGCTAATCCCTAAACCTGGAGCAATCCAATTATCTGTATTCTTGTTCCTATGTTCTGTGTACCAGGAAAAAAAATTCCATAAATGTGATGAAGGATGGTATGACAAATTTTGACTTACAACTTGAGTTAGTTTCTAGCATCACTGAGCAATCCCTTTTGTGTTTTAGCTCCTTCTCTCTTTCTCCAATGCAGAATTCACATTTGCCATTCTTCAGGCCTTTATCCTTTGCCCCTCAGTGCCCTTCAGATGGCACTGCCTTCTACTTCCCAGAGAAAACGGAAATTGGCTCAAGTTCTGCTGCTTACCTACAAACTCAGCTACAGCTGCATCCATCCTTACTCTCCTTGGAGGAAGGTGCCTCCATCTCCTATCCTACAGTCGTCATCATCTGGAGCTACAACCCTTTGTGGCTCAGTGCCTGCTTCTGCAGTGAGCCCCTGAGATCCTACACCTTATCTTTTCAGGCACAGCATCCACCACATAGCAAATATAGTATTGATTTTAACTGTAGCACACAAACGGATGCCCCTTGAGTGGTATCTCCCGGATGGAGCTGCATACATACCAGCTCTTGTGACTCCTTCAAGCTTAGTGCTCCTACGTGAATCACCACCTGATCCAGCCTGCAAAAGAGAAAACACTGCTGCATTGCGTAGAGTTTAGAGGAATGCAGAAGGGCTGCACTATCCTGGTTTGCACTGGTTTTAGCGGTTAACTGATGCCTTCTTAGTCTCACTTATTAAGTTCTATAGCAATATATTTAAAATTAATCTACCTAAAGAGGCTTATGGTGATCTTTTAAACATAGATCATTGATATCAAAGTCTAGTCATGTTACTGAGAGATTGGTTGTGATTTGACCATGCCTAGGATGATTTTGATATCACAGCAGAACAGATTCAACCTCAAGGGAGGTAATTAAAGGCAAGATTAAAATGGTATTCCATTTCTTCCTTTCTGTAGGAATATAGCCATTCCTGCAATGACTTCATTCAGAGCCAGTGGGAAGGTGGTATGTTTATACAGTATCGTGGAGGTTTCATGTTGCCAACAGCAGAAGTATATGCTGAAAACCATTAAACATGTACAGACATGGGATTTGTCTCTCATTAAGTTAGAGGAAGAGAATCACAGAGATAATTTAGCCCATTATCTTAAAGGTAAGTAAATTGGAATCTGTAGAAATTAGTTTTATATCCATGCTTACATTAAAAAAACACTTCTAAGTTGTGATAAAAGACAGGAAACTAAAAATCAATTCTAGGTTGGGTACGTCGTGGCTCACACCTATAATCCCAGCACTTTGAGGGGCCAACTTGAGCAGATTATGTGAGCTCAGGAGTTCAAGACCAGCCTGACCAACATGGAGAAACCCCATATCTACTAAAAATACAAAAAAAAAGTAGCCAGGCATGGTGGCACATGCTTATAATCCCAGCTATTCAGGAGGATGAGGCAGGAGAATTGCTTGAACCTGGGAGGCGGAGGTTGCAGTTTGCTGAGATCATGCTGCTGCACTCCAGCCAGGGCAACAAGAGTGAAACTCCATCTCAAAAAATAAATAAATAAATGGAAACAAACAAATTCTAATGGAAATAAAGGATCTAGTTTAATCATGTTAGAGTCAATAATTTATGTGTCAGGTGTCAGGTATTACACATGATTTTTGTAAATAAATGATATTGCATATATTTATTTAACAGTGTTTTGCATATATCTGGCACTGGCTAATACTTGTTGACTTAGATCAAATGTAAATTGAAAAAAAAATCAAGATGCCAATGGTGAATCAAGCACTAGGGAAGAAATCTAATTGGGAGGTGGTACGTACAACATAACTGTTAAGAACTTCTATCCTGGGTGCGGTGGCTCACAGTAAATGCTTAATAAATATTACCAGTTATTATTGTTAAGCCTTAAGAATAGAGCCTTAAAGAAAAAAAATGGGACAATAAAAAAGAAAAAAAAAGAATAGAGCCTTTTAATGCTGTAAAAAATATAGAAAACAATAAAGATAAAGAATCATTAGGGATTTAAAAAATGTCTAGGGAATGGAATTTAAGGCTCAGCTAAGCAGAATTTGAAAAACAATAATTGATTAATCAATACATGAGTACTTAATTTTGTTAAGCATTGTTTTAGATGCTGTATTTGGTGGTGTCACGTGCATGAAGATAGGTATGATACTGAGATATTTTTGGTTGGAGATAAAAATAGCTTCCTCAAAGAATCCAACCAGGAACTAATCCCGTGGGCAGTGAATTCACTTTAAAAAGCAATTTCCTGGGAACGATTCAAGATGGCCAATTGCTAACATCTCGGGATTGCAGCTCTCAGTGAAAGCACAGAGAACGAGAGGATGCCACACTTTCAGACAAATTTTGGTCGCTCACAGAGCAGAAGATTCCAAGTGAAGAAGCCGCACAGGTCGCCAGCGTGACTCTTGTGGCCGGTGCAGCGGTTTTGCTGGCACCTCGGCGCGGCAGCTCTTGGTGCAGAGTAAACGGGACTGGTTCCCCTTCTGACCGAGGTCTGGAGCTCTGGGAAGGCAGAGTCACCTATTACGGACTCAAGAAGGAAGCCAGACTGGAGATTCCCGGGCAGAAAAGCACCATCAGTCTTAACGCCGCTGTTTTGGCTGGCGCAGTGGGTTGCTCATATTTTGGCCCTGGGAATTAACAACTTGGACGTCCACCCAGAGACCTAATCTGAAAGTTGGTAATTACAAAGATGACAGGTGGATAAATTTACAATGATGGGAAGAAACCAGCGTAAAAAGGCTGAGAATACTCAAAATCAGAATGCCTCTCCCTCTAAAGAGGATCACAGTTCCTCATCAACAAGGGAACAAGGCTTGATGGAGGACGAGTGCATCCCATTAACAGAATCAGGCTTCAGAACATGGATAATAAGAAACTTCTGTGAGTTAAAAGAACATGTTGTAGCCCAATGTAAAGAAACTAAGAAATTTGAAAAAAGGTTTGACGAAATCCTAATGAGAATAGACAGCTTAGAGAGGAATATAAGTGAATTAATGGAACTGAAGAATACAATACAGGAACTCCGAGAAGTATGCACAGGTTTAAACACTCGAATTGTTCAAGCAGAAGAAAGGATATCAGAGGTCGAAGTCCAACTTAATGAAATAAAACGAGAAGACGAGATTAGAGAAAAAAAGGATAAAAAGGAATGAGCAAAGTCTCCAAGCAATGTGGGACTATGTGAAAAGACCAAATTTACGTTTGATAGGTGTACCTGAATGCGATGGAGAGAATGAATCCAAGCTGGAAAATATTCTTCAGGATATTATTCAGGAAAATTTTCCTAAACTAGCAAAACAGGACAATATTCAACCCCAGGTAATACAGAGAACACCACAAAGATATTCCTCAAGAAGAGCAACCCCAGGGCACATAATCATTAGATTCACCAGGGTTGAAATGAAGGAAAAAATACTAAGGGCAGCCAGAGAGAAAGGTCAGGTTAATTACAAAGGGAAGCCTATCAGACTTACAGCAGATCTCTCAGCAGAAACTCTACAAGCCAGAAGAAAGTGGGGGCCAATATTCAACATCCTTAAAGAACAGAACTTTCAGCTCAGAATTTCATATCCAGCCAAACTAAGCTTCACAATTGAAGGAAAAATAAAATCTTTTATGAACAAGCAAGTACTCAGATTTTATTACCACCAGGCCTGCTTTATAAGAGCTTCTGAAAGAAGCATTACACATAGAAAGAAACAACCAGTATTAGCCTTTCTAAAAATATACCAAAAAGTAAAGAGCATCAACATAAAGAAGAATTTACATCAACGAATGGATAAAACAGCTAGTTAACATCAAATGGCAGTAATCCTAAATTTAAATAGACTAAATCCCCCAATCAAAAGATACAGCCAAAACCCAACGGTATGCTACATCCTGACCCATTTCACATGCAAGGATACACAAAGACTCAAAACAAAGGGATGGAGAAAGATTTACCAACCAAATGGAGAGCAAAAATAAATAAATAAATAAAAAGCAGGAGTTGCAATTCTCGTATCCGATAAAATAGATTTTAAAGCAACAAAGATATAGTGGTAAAAGGATCAATGCAACAAGAGCAAACAATCCTAACACCCAGATACATAGAGACTTAGACTCAATGAAACAGAAAATTAATAAGGATATCAAGGACTCAAACTTAGATCCGGAACAAGTAAACTTAATATTTATAGAGCTCTCCACTTTAAATACACAAAAGATACATTCTTGTCAATACCACATCACACCTACTCATAGGTTTAA
Organism: Callithrix jacchus; assembly: GCF_049354715.1. NCBI lineage: Eukaryota > Metazoa > Chordata > Mammalia > Primates > Cebidae > Callithrix > Callithrix jacchus. The sequence goes on along the minus strand of NC_133519.1, from coordinate 40,997,654 downwards.
ATGAAATATTGATTGGCCATTATTAATACCTATTTTTTTTTAGAATAAAGCAACATTTCCGTTCTCTCTCCCTCTTTTTCTTCCTCTTCCTTCGTCTCCTTCACTCCTTTTTCTTTCCTTCTCTCAAAAAAAGAAGGAAAGAAATCAACTTGTAGACCTCTAGATCCAGGTCGGCAATGCCTCTCTCACTGCCTCATTTCCTTCCTTCCCTTCTCTCCCTCCCTCCTTCCCTCCCTCCCTCCCTTCTTTCCTCCCTTCCTCCCTTCTTTCCTCCCTTCCTCCTTTCCTCCCTTCCTGCCTTCCTCCCTTCCTACAAAAAAAAAAAGCAATTTCCTATCTTGCAAATCTCCTCATAATTTGGCCAAAAGAGGATAGTTGCTCTCATACCCCAATGGTCATTTTTGGGGGTACTCCATGTTCCATCTGGGGAGAGGCTACAGTGGGAGACTGGTCTTCTAAAAGTGGGATTAATAATGTTCAGCCATGAATGCAGTCATCCCAGTGAGTCTTCTGAAGGACCCTGAATAACACATACCCTCATGAGACAGATACCACATTTCTGTTTAGGCCCAGTCACGGAGTCCTCCAGGGGTTCCTGCTAGCTCTGTCTTAGGTAAAACAGGACCTAGCTGGGAAGTGACATGATCAGGTTTGTATTTGTATTTTTCTATTTTTTTCTTTTTTTTTAAACTTCATTTTAAGTTTAATATACCTTGAAGGTTTGTATTTTTAAAGAACAGAAGACTTCTGAATGGAAAAAGGAGAACTGACTGACCTGCTGGACTCTCACCAGCAGTTTTATTGCATGACCCCTTCCTTCACTACCCCTTTCTTTTGGCTTAGGTGAAGCCAATCATCCATTTGCTTTTCCTCTTTCTCCTGGGCTGCTAGATACAGCTACCATTGTTGGAAATTTAAAATACAAATTTCCTAGTGATCTCCCAATCCAGGAGAGGGCTCCAATGAGCGTTCTGGCTGTTACGCCTCATTTCTCTGGAGTGCTACTCCAAATCTTGACTATTCCTGTCAAGCTCTAAATTCTTACCAATTACTTGTTCTGGGCAGATGTCCGAGTCCCAGAGACCAAAGATGAAGCAGCTTTCAAACGCAGACTCCCTTACCCTTCTTCCTTTCCACCTGTGTGTGGGGTGACGTCACCATTTGCTTTCCTCCTAGCTTCTCAGCTGTTTTTTTTTGAGGAGTTTTGTTCTGTTGCCCAGGCTGGAGTGCAGTGGAGTGATCTTGGCTCACTGCAACCTCCGTCTCCTGGGTTCAAGCAGTTCTCCTGCCTCAGCCTCCTGATTAGCTGGGATTACAGGTGCTTGCCACCATGCCCAGCTAATTTTTGTATTTTTAGTAGAGACAGGGTTTCACCATGCTGGCCAGGCTAGTTTCGAACTCCTGACCCCGTGATCTGCCCGCCTCAGCCTCCCAAAGTGCTGGGATTATAGGTGTGAGCCACTGTGCCCAGCCGGTGTTATATCTTTAAAACCCAATGTAGATTGTGAGTTGAATCAATTTCTGATCAATTCATCAGGATGTAATCCTATCATCAGTGGAGAAGCATCTGTATTTCAAACTCCTAGCCAACCCCCCCATCCAAGACCTTTCATCAGAGTTATCAATTCACCACTTTTTTTTTTAGGACAGGGTCTTGCTCTGTCCCCCAGGCTGGAGTGTAGTGGTGTGATTTTGGCTCACTGCAACCTCTATCCCCCTAGCCTCAAGTGATCCTCCTGTCTCAGCTTCCCAAGTGGCTGGGACCACAGAGGCATACCACTATGCCTGGCTATTTTTTTTTTTTTTTTTTTTTTGTAGAAATGGGGCCTTCGTATGTTGCCCAGGCTGGTCCTGATCTCCTGGGCTCAAGCAATCTGCCTGCCTAGGCCTCCCAAAGTGCTGGGATGACAGGTGTTAACCACTGTGCCCAGCCAAGGTTTACTAGTCTTTTCTGTATTTTTAATCTCGTCTCCCCTGGCAGTTTTTCAGCATAGAAACATGCTCAAATTTTTTCCACTTAACGAAACTGTCCTCCTTTCAATCTTGCCTATTCCTTCCTAATCTACGACTCCGTCTCTCCTCTCCTTCCCTTTGCCAGAAATCTGTGAGGATCGGCTGCACTCACTGCCCCCACATGCAGATGTCTGCTGCATTCTACAGCTCACTGCAGTCTGGCTTCTCTACAATAACCTGACTGGCCCCACTCTCAGAGGTCATCAGTGACTTCCTGTGATGTGTCAAACCTAGCGGTTTTCTCAGTCTTTCATATGCTGACTTTCATGGCATCTAATAGTTATTATAACAAATGTTATAATAAACACAGCACCTACTGCATCTACTGCAAATAGTTACAATGAATTCTTACATTAGTGTGAATGTGTTATGTGAATGATGCTTGCCAGGCACTGTTCTAATACTCTCTACAACCTCCTAAGTGAGGTACTATTATTTCTACTTTAGGAGTGAAGCACACAGAAGTTGGGTGATGTGCCTGAGTCCCCAGAGCTAATAAAAAGCAGAGCGGGGCCTCAGACAGACAGTTGGGCTCTATGGTGCCTGCTACACTGGCGCTCTCTGAAATCATTGTCCCTGGCTGCCGTGACCGGACCCACTCCCAACCGCCCTCCTACCCCCGAGGGCTTTCTGTCTCTGCCTACTTCCCTGTCCCTCATTTCTGGTACTGTTCTTAATGTGTACCCTTAGCCTTTTCTGTTTTCACACTCTGCCCATGGTCCTTAATCTTTTTTGGACCCTAGCTCTCACAAAATTAACTGAAAGCTGATGGTTCACCAGAAAATGCTTCCATGAATATGCACTCAAACTTGGCACATAATTTCAGAGTAATGGAGGTACCCTGAAGCCATGAAGGCTTCCCAAGGACATCATGGGCTGCACACTGACAACCTCTGCTCACTTACCTCCACCTAAGGCAATATTGATTATTCCCTTCTTGTTTTTGCATTCATCAGAAGGTCTGGGGTGTTACTTTTCATGATCTAACATCCCTACTGAATGGTCAGCAACCTGAAGGCAGAGCCCCTGCTTTATATTGCTGGTGCCTAGCACAGTACATGACATACAACAATGTAACAGACAATCAATAAAACTTAGTTAACTGGCAGTGCTTATGAACTGATACTATCCTGTTTGTTCAACCACAGTATGAATTGGGTGTTAAAAAAATATATCACTGCATGGAAGTTTAGCAGCTACAGAAAGTCCTCAAACAGCACAAGAAGCAGCACCATAAAAGAGCATGTTGAGCTGGATGCACAGAGACCTATAAAGAGAAATGGGCCAATACAAGCATCAGGTGCTCATCCCAAGAAGGGAAGGGGTGTGAGTTGCTCAGTGGAAAGGCCAGGTGACAGCAGAGTCCGTCACCACCCTCCTCTCTTATCCTTTAGCCCAAGGGTGGGTAACTGTGAGGGGATTGGCCTTGTAGACAGATAAGAGGCAGTTTCCCAACAGAGCCTCTGGGAGGCAGGTATGCCTAGGAGTTTGGCTGCCCTTCTGCACAGAAAAGGAGGGGGCTCTTCTCCAAGGAGCTAGGATTCCTGGGGCCCTGCTCATATTCCCACCAGCTGACTGGAGCCCAGGCTCTGACCAGAAAGCAGGGAGGCTGTATCCTATGGGGAAGAGGCTCATTGAATACAGCTGTTGCCAAAAAGCATTTTTATCCTGGGCAGCCACTCACTTGTCCTTCCCTTTTGTCACCCACTCCTCTGCGACCCGGCGACGCTCTGAGACGCTCAGGGACAGGCCTTCTCCCGTTGTGCCATTCACTGTTCCAAATAAAGAGTAAGTCAGTGGGACCAAGGCATACCTCTGCTCCTCCCACCCCGAGTCTGAAAAGTGTAGGGTCAGAAATTTCTGCACTGAGGATGGTCAGGAGGGGAAAATGCCACATTTCCATTTTCACTTCAGACTCCAACTTTTTCCCACCATCACCTTGTCAAAAGCAGTGGGAAGGTTAACTGTGACTCGTAATTATAAATCTGACCTCGTTATCAGGGAAAGACAGCAAATATTTTAAATGAAGACAGAGATGACTGCCGACATTTTAAATCAATCTCCAGACACACCACCCAGTTTTATAACTGGGCTTGAATGGCAGGAAAGTCAACACCATCCAGAACCAGCATGTCAAACAAGTGGGAGTTACTCCTGTGGGTGCTTTTGTATACTGCAGATCTCAGACTATCTCCATTTACAGTTTGACATGATGGTAGTGCTCTAGGACAACTCATTTTTTAAATATTTCATAAATAAACACAAAGAATGTTAATATGTCTTACACCAAGTGCTCTTACATATTCACTTACTTTCACAATGACCCAGCAAAGTAGAAATTATTTTTCTCATTTGTAGATGAAAACATAAGGTCTGAAACAGTAAATAGGTTTGAATCCAGAGCTGTGTGATTCCAAAACTCATCTTTCTTCTTTTCCTTCTACTACAATCATTTCTTTTTTTTTTTTTTTTTTGAGACAGAGTTTCGCTCTTGTTATCCAGGCTAGAGTGCAATGGCGGTGATCTCAGCTCACCGCAATCTCCCCCTCCTGGGTTCAGGCAATTCTGCTGCCTCAGCCTCCTGAGTAGCTGGGATTACAGGCATGCACCACTGTACCCAGCTAATTTTTTGTATTTTTAGTAGAGACAGGGTTTCACCATGTTGACCAGGATGGTCTCGATCTCTTGACCTTGTGATCCACCCGCCTCGGTCTCCCAAAGTGCTGGGATTACAGGCGTGAGCCACCGCGCCCGGCCCTACAATCATTTCTTAATGATCGTAGTCACAGAAAGATGCCTATGGCAGTAGGATGCATTACTGAGGTCTCACGCATATGGTGACACTCTGAATCTCTAAGCACTCAGCACTGGGTTGGAAGAGGGGAGCTTGGGGAGGCTGGGGAGGGAGGTCAGAAAGTATTTTTAACCACTCCTTTGGGGTCTTGACTTCAAGTATGCTCCAGTCATAGGGATGTTCCTGCTTTTTTCCTCATACCCAAGACCTACTGCCCTTTGTGGAGTCAGCATCTGCCTTCCCCACTATGGCTTAGTGCTGTAGGGGGACATTGAGTGGTTTTGTAATCAGGTCTCAGTTTTGACATGTGGTCCAGGACACTTCTTCACACAAGTTTTAATCTGCTGTGATTATTATTACCAGGTACCTCCAGCTCTGGAGGGGCTCTGTTGGTAGAGCAGTAGCTCAGAGGCAAGGTGTAGTGTCCTCAAAATAAAAATGCATCTAAGGGTCTGAGAGCCCAGAACACCACACAAGGGACAGCTCAACCACAGGTAAGTATGTTAAAATGCTCAAGATCCAAATTTTTTAAGCTTTCACTTTCTAGGAAATAAATGGGGATAAGTACTAATCCTGTGATTTCTTTGTGTGCTACATTTAGAGTCTTCCTTTCATTCACAATTTGAAAAGCCAGGTAAAGACAAAATAAAGCCCATTCTTAAGAGAAAGAAGAGGCCGGGCGGGGTTGCTCACTCCTATAATCCCAGCACTTTGGGAGGGTGAGGTGGGTGGGTTACCTGAGATCAGGAGTTTGAAACCAGCCTGGTTTTCTTCTTTAGAAAGAATGAAAAAAAAAAAAAAAAAAGAAAGAAAGAAAGAAATGAAACCAGCCTGGTCAACATGGCGAAATCCCGTCTCTACTAAAAATACAAAAATTTGCTGGGTGTGGTGGTGTGCGCCTATAGTCTAGCTACTGGGAAGCTGAGACAGGAGAACTGCTTGAACCCGAGAGGTGGAAGTTGCAGTAAGCCAAGATCGTGCCACTGCATTCCAACCTGGGGATGACAGAGCAAGACTCCATCTCAAAAAAGAGGCCAAGGCAGGCAGATCATGAGGTCAGAAGTTTGAGACCAGCCTGACCAACATGGTGAAACCCCCTCTACTAAAAATACAAAAATTAGCTGGGCATGGTGGTGGGCACCTGTAATCCCAGCTACTCGGGAGGTTGAGGCAGGAGAATCACTTGAACTTGGGAGGTGGAGGTTGCAGTGAGTCGAGATTGCACCACTGCAATCTCTCCAGCCTGGGCAACAAGAGCAAACTCCATCTCAAAAAAAAAAAAACAATTCCATCTCAAAAAAAAAAAGGAGAGAAGGTGGTTTAGTTGTTACTTAAGAGGGTTTAGTTGTTATTCTACCACTTCTTGGCTGAATGGCCTGGAGCAACCTAGAGTATATCTGAGTCATATATTTTCATCTCTAAATGGGGATAAAAATAATACCTTAAGTGTTGTCATACCATCAAATGAGGTAATCTCTTGAGGTGCTTTGCAGGTCTAACGCTGGTGGGTCTACAAATTCACAAATTTTAGTTAGCTTAGCCAGGCTCCATCATAACTTGTGACAGCATGACTCTGTGACCTCTTGGCTGGTAACCAGGCGAGATATACCTTCTAAAGACTGAGCTGGAGACATGTAGAGACATCACCAAGGTTGACTTACCAAAGATGTTCTTCACTCCCTGCTCTTTCACAAGATAATCCACATACTGACCAATTACTGAAAAGTTGATTTCTCTAGAAGACATGGGAAAAATGGGAAAAAATTGCATATTTAGTCTTTCTCAGATTATTATTCAACAAATCTCATATAAACTGCTCCCTCTTGCTAATATTATTAAAAATCCACTCAATTTGTGAAATTCTTAGCCTTCTCTAAATAATGCCTGGGCTTTTTACCCCCTGAATCTGGTGATTTCTCCACTCAGCCATGTATGCCTCACTTCTATGAGCAAAACACTATTAGTTATCAACAGAATCTTTATATTTACACCTCATCACAAGAAGTGTGTAAAAAGTAGTTATCTAATTATCTTTCTTTTTAGAGCCCATATGGCCATGTATCTTTTGCCTTTTTTGGGGAAGAGTGATGGTCAGGGACATGGTTAAATGAGAACTTAATATTTGCCATTTGATCCCAAGCGCTGGGATTACAAGTATGAGCCATCATGTCTGGCCTGTCCCTTCTTGTGTTTTCCCACCCTACTCTCAGGGTACCTAGGTCTATTTTCATTGCTGGAGGCCATTATCCATGATCAATTATTAGGAAGACATTCAAGAGGATATAAACATTCATTTCTTAGACTTACAAAACAGGAAGATTCAATCTTAGTGAGAAGTTTAACACTTAATATTTGTGACAGCACATGAAATCTTAAACCCATCTGTATTTGCTGGTTTTATATTGAAGAAGGTTAGCAGTTAGAAAGGAACTTCGTCATCACTTTGCCTCTCAAAGGCGGAACAGCACCATCAGCATCTGGGGGGCTTTGTTACACATGAAATATTCCAAGCCCCACACAGTCCTGTTCAGTTCGAATCTGAATTTTAACAAGATCCCCATGTGACCTGCATGTCCTTGGCAATTTGAGGCACATAACTTTGTAAGGATCTGATGCTTAAGGTTAAGGGCTCTTTTCTTAAAATCATATTGATTTCAAAATCTAGAAACTGACTCACAAGCAAATTGTATTAGGCAACCTGTCCTCAATCAAAATGCAGGAGGGGACTGATGGGCAATGAAGAGTGAAATCCAAAGAAAAATAGTGCAGCAAGCCTGGGTTAAATGGTTACACCGTACCCATGGTTACACCGCCAAGAACACAGAGTGCTAGCTGGCTGTCACTACACTTTTGTCTGTGGGGCCAGAGAATCCTACTTTAAGTTTGGCCTTATTAACATTCTTTTCACCTTTACGTACTGTATTCCTTAAACAACAAAAATAAAACCAAAAAACTCAGATGTATCTAGGAAACAAAGACATCAAATGATATTCGTCAAAAGGAGTAAGAACAAAAAGACATATGATAGAAAACAACTGACTCCGAGACTAAAAGGAAAGCTACTAAATGCAAAGAATGCACAGGCAATCATGCCTATAGCAAGTTCAGAGAAAAGACAGCAGGCCTGAGCCCGCCAGTTGGGAAAAGGTGTGTTAATGCAATTATAAAGCTTGTAAGGGGAGCGAACTCCCTAATTATGGCACCTGCCCCCATATCCTAACACTGCTCCCTCCTGGCCTCAGTCTGCACCTGGAACAGCCCAGGTGTTCAGCAAAGGCTGGGCAAAGGAGTGGTGGTGCAGGAAGTGACAATGATGAAATCACCATGAGCTCTGCCTTTACAAGCCACTTAGACCACACATGATATTTTGAAATTTCTCTATTAATTGAGTAAAGAAGATAGTATACATGATTAAAATAACGAAACATAATGAAGGTTATGACTGAGTCAAAAATTAAGTGTGTGGGGGCTCAGAAGAGACTGATAAATGTCAGTTAGGGAGGCTGGAAAGAAGACATCCAAGGGCTGGATCTGGATAAATAGGACAAAACCCTATGATCTTCCAACATTTTTTTTTTTTAAGACAAAGTCTCACTCTGTCTCCCAGGCTGAAGTGCAGTGGTGTAATCATGGCTCACTGCAGCCCTGACCTCCTGGGCTCAAGTGATTCTCTCGCCTCAGCCTCCAAAGTAGCTGGAACCACAGGTACAGCTAACTTTAAATTTTTCAGTAGAGATGAAGTCTCACTATGTTGCCAAGATTGGTCTCAAACTCCTGGGGTCAAGCGATCCTCCTGCCTCAGCCTCCCAAAGTGTTGGGATTACAAGTGTGAGCCACCATATCCGACCCCTCCAACATTCTTGAGTGATACTGTTGGGCCCTATTCTAGTTTCATCCTCTTTTTAGGGAGTTGGCTGCACCCTTAGGCAGATCTAGGTCAGTATGTGAAACTGGAAGCCCCTTCTCTTTCCTCCATGAACTTTACAGTTTGTTGGCCTCAGTGGATAGTGCTTCCACCTACAGTCACCTCTCTCCCTCAGGCCTTGCTGGGAGACAGGCTATTCAGCTGACAATTGCACTCAGGGTTAGAGGTCTAATGGGTTATGCCTTCAAGAAAGGAGATAGCAGTTTGCTGCTGCTTATAAAATGCCCTAACCTACAAGAATGATACTAATGGAAGAATTTTGGGGCAAAATTTTGGGGGCAGTGGCCATCACTCAGAAAATGTTCTTGAATTCAAGTCCTTTTGTAACTACCAGGTCTCTTTAGAGAGATCTAGGTTGAAAAGGGACTAACTTTAAATATGTTTCACTGACAATATATTTTTTCCTTAAAGATTATTTGAAAAGCCAGAAAAATCTAACAATGTCAGGGCTGCTGGGTGTGGTGGCTCACGCCTGTAATCCCAGCTCTTTGGCAAGCTGAGGTGCGTGAATCACTTGAGATCAAGAATTCAAGACTAGCCTGGCCAACATGGTGAAATCCTATCTCTATTGAAAATGCAAAAATGAGCTGGGCATATTGGTGGACACCTGTAGCCCCATCCTGTAATAGGGAGGCTGAGGCAGGAGGATTGCTTGAAACCAGGAGGTAGAAGTTGCAGTGAGCCAAGATGGTACCACAGCTAGAAACTGGAAAGAGTAGCAGCAATCTGCCTGCCTAGGCCTCCCAAAGTGCTGGAATTACAGGTGTGAGCCATCATGCTTGGCCTGTCCCTTCACTTGTTTTCCCACCCTACTCTCTGGGTACCTAGGTCTATTTTCATCATCAGAGGCCATTATCCATGATCAATTACCAGAAGTCACTAGAGAGACTGGAAACAATGAGACTGGATGATTATTCTGCCCACCCACTGGGCATTCAGAGCTCAGTGCTCACAGAAGTGAGTTGAAACAAGTCAATCCACTTGAGTAGGTTGCATTGTACCTTCTCTTTCATGAGCCCCAAGAACACATCTAACAACCTGGCACATCAGGGGAGAGTGATCCAGAACCAAATTCCATGCTTGCTGTAGTCACTTTTATATTTAAAGCCAGTTTAATGTCTTAATTTCAATTACTGGGGATTCAGACTCTTTGCCTTGGGTTTAGATTCATGCCTTGGAGCCATGAATTTTTGTTGTTGTTTTGAGACAGGGTCTTGCTATGTTGTCTAGGCTGGCCTCAAACTCCTGAATTCAAGTAATCCTCCACTTCAGCCTCCCAAGTAGCTGGGACTACAGAAGTGTGCCACTATGCCCCATTGATTTTATTTAACTTTTTTTTAAATTACAAAAGCTATATAGTTTAGTTTAGAAAGTACAGACAATAAAAAAAGAAAACCCACTCAGGATATCTCTGGAGATGATTCCTCTTAGTTTGATATTTTTCTATTCACAAATATACATATTATTTTCTTATATAAATATGGCCATATTAGACACAGTTTTATAATATTTTTCACTCAGCATTCTAACATCTTCCCACATTTTTAGATGGTCCATTACTGTACTGGCTAAACAACATTCTATTTTATGGATGAATGTAATTACGTTTTCTAATTGTCTGTTCTTAGACATTTAGTTTGCCCAAACTATGCAAGCAGAAGAAAGTCTTCTGTTCATTTTGCCACAAATTGAGGTCTAGAGTGGGCAGACTGTGAAACTGCAGGGAGACTCTACAACTCATCTCTTAGAGTAAAAGGGTGACAGAATTTTTCTGAAGTGGCTTTTCAGGGAGAAATCCCTGTTATTGTTTGTTTCCTTTCCTGGTGCACAAAACACCATGAAAGACTTCTGCTTTAGCTGAGAAGGTAGAATCCGCAAGGCAGGCAGTTTTCACATCTCACATGATGTGGCATGCGTATTAGGAAATCTGATTTTCCATTTTCTTTTGCCTTTTATACATATCTCTCAGCATTCAATCAGATAGGAGTTATAAGTACTCTCGGCAAAACAGCCACCTGGTTACTTCAAAATTCTTTCAGCAGGGAGGCAGGCAGGGACTAACCTGCCCACCCCGTTGGAGCTGGAAAATGTTCTGTTCTGGGAGTCTGGGTCCCCTCATCTCCTAAACACTGTTAAAAGGACAATCATCTCTGCCAGTCTGACTCCAGCAGGCCAGGCCTTTTCTCACTGGGGTTACAGGATTTGTTTTTACCAGAGGGTGTTGTAAAGATTCCCAGGGTGATGACAAGAACATTTGAGGGAAAAAAACACAACTTTGTTCTTGAAACTTTAGATCTGAAATGGACTTTCTGTTCTAATGACTGTGTGCCTGCCCAAAGAAAAGGTGAGTTCTTAGAACAACTAAAGAGAGCAAGTCTTGGCCGGGTGCGCTGGCTCACACCTGTAATCCCAGCACATTGAGAGGCCGAGACGGGCAGATCACTTGCTGTCAGGAGTCTGAAACCAGCCTGGCCAACATGGTGAAACCCTGTCTCTACTAAAAACACAAAAATTAGCCGGGCGTGGTGTTGCATGCCTGTAATCCCAGCTACTCAGGAGGCTGAGGTAGGAGAATTGCTTGAGCTTGGAAGGGAGAGGTTGCAGTGAGCCAAAATCACACCGCTGCACTCCAGCTTGGGCGACAGAGCGAGACTTCGTCTCAAAAAAAAAAACAACAAGTATTTCATTAGACTTGCTAGCATATAAAAAGGCAAGGGCTGGATAGGTAGAGAAAGCCTCCCTTTCTAGCTGTGTGGCTTGGGGCACCTGGGCTAGCCTTTAGGATCTGTTTCTTCAACTGCCAGGACAAAGATAACTACGGCTCCCTCACAGAGCTGTTGTCAAGATTAAGTGGGAACATGTAAATGAAAATGCCCACATGATGACTGACATGGCATCAATCAGTGTTCGCTTCCTTATCTCCTTTTTCTTGACTATGAGCACTAGTCATTCCTGTAGTGTATTCACTCATAAAATAACAAAAGCTACCACAACTATGCCACATGCTTAAGATACAAAGATAAATAACTGCTCGGTCCTTGTGTATTGCCTGGCATTCAATACCTATTGAATAGAGCTAAGCAGCCCAAAGCCTGCCGGAAGACATAGGCAAGTAACAAAAAGTTATTTAATAATTATTATAAACAAATACTTTCAATGCAAGGCAGAAAGGATGCTTGGAATCACAGGGGAAGAGTATGGACAGGGTGCTATAGAAGGGTCATTGAACTCCTTTTAAGATACCTGGGGGAGAATTTCTAAGGATGGTTTTGACAGATGAGTAGAAGTGTTCAAGTGGAGTAAGAAAAAAGAGGATGGTGGTAGAGAAAGGCAAAGGAGACAGAATGAGTGAAGACATGGGAGGCAGAAGAGGTACGGTGACAAAGAGATGAAGGAGGAAAAGGAAACCGTGAAGGGCTTCCTATGCCATCCCAGGAAGTCTGCTCATCTCAGACTTTAATGTGCTAAAGAATCTTCTGGGACATTGTTAAATGCAGGACTGATCTGTGGTATGATAGGGCCTGAGACTGTACATTTCTGCCAAGTTCTCATGGTGGTAGAACTGGTCCATGGGCCATATGATGGGTAGCAAGGCTTGGACAGAAGAGTCAAGAGTCCCAAAGAGGAGAGTGACATGATCAGATTTATTTACTAGGAAGCTCACTGAGCTACAGTGTGGATGATGGACTAGAATTACGGGTACTTTATACATTCTTATTTCATGGTGAGCCCCACAACATCCCCAAGACATAACACCAGAGGACTACAGACTCTTAAGAGTTGGAAAGGGTCATAGAGATAATGTGGTTGAACGTTCTTTGAAGAATATGAAAGAGAGCTCTTAAAAGGTGATAAGATCTCCCCAGGCTCAGAGAGCTAACTGGTGGCAAAGCTTGGGGTCCAGGACCTAGATCATTTCACCAAGATCTACTTACCCCTGCTCTTTCTGGCAGCTGCTCTACTCCAGGACATCAACTTACATGCAGAAAGCTGAATTGTTATTGAGCATTCATTGAAATTAAGAAAAAAAGGGTTCAGGGAAATAGTCCTTGTTCAGCCACTCAGAATTATGGTAGATATGTATACTGTACATGCCAGGTTAGGAGAAGTCCCAGAAGGGCAGGTCATCTGGCAGTATTTCCAGGTATTAGATTCCATGTGCCCCTTCCTTCAATCTTGGGTCTTGGAAACATGCCAGAAGTGCAGATTCCCTTGTGGGTAAGTAGGTTAATGCTTACATGTTCTTGGTGGGTGTTCCAAAACTGCTTTGTAGCTATAGGAATGTTTGATGGAGCAGGTGGTGGGAGAAAGGGGAACTAACATGGCTCCCATGCCTAATCCGTGCTATACACTGACCTACACTATTTATTTCTTAAATATCATATACATAATGCATTCTTTTTTTCTTATTTCACACCTCAGGAAAGTAAGGTTACTAGAAGAAAAAAGGAGAATTGATGAGAAAATAGTAAAGTGGAAGCAGCAGAACCACAGGTTTTTGGGAAATGAAAAAGATCCAGAAAAACAGAGTCATTTTAGTTATCTCTAACCATGGGATCTGGCCTTCCGGGAAAACAGCAGAATAGGGAGGAAGAGCACACTCACATCTCAGTGTGTCCCTGATGAACAAACAACACTGTTTTAAGAAGCCACTTCCAGGATAAGAGGGGTCTTATTAAAAGGTTAAAGTAGCATGGACCAGATGCAGTGTTAGGGGATTACAGGCAGGATCTCACTCTGTAACAGGAAGTAAATCCTGACAATTCATGCAATCACATGTCTTCTGTTTGGTCTGTGAACCAGTGACTGATGCATTGAGAAACAGCTGATGTCAGTCTTTCTTAAAACTTGTGGAAAGGGGAAGTAACAGGAAAAAAAATTATTATTAACCAGCTGAGTAATCTGAATGCCAAATCAGCAAGAATCTTATTTAGACCTAGTAAGGATATGATTTTTCATGGATCTAAGAAGCCAGGAAGTCTTGGACTCATTGGAGAGTCTCTAAGGGACAATTGTGAAATGGCCAACTTTGAAGGAGAATACAAAAAGACATTAGAAATTTCATCTCCTTTAAAGGGGTAAGATGAAGGTTTATAAATTCACCCACAGAAAACTGAAAAGAAAGCCCCTTTTAAAAGGTGTATTACATACATCTTCCTTTTGCCCCGTCTTATGCCATAAAGGCAGTTCAAAATTTTTGACCTAAGTGTATATTGACCCTGTGCTGAGCACTGTTGTATGAATTATCTCATTTAATGCTCATTATTATGTAGGTATAATTAATACTATAATATTACACAGAAAGAAAGGAAAAGCTTAAATAAGCCAGTATTCTAACTGTTTTGGTAGCCTGACTCTTCTGACAGGTTAAAAACACAGATCCAGATGAACTCTGTTTTGTCAGGGGCGATGTTCAACGAGAAGTTATACACGGTGCATGGCTCCACAGGACCTTTTTGTTACCTGATTTCTGAGCAGAAGGACTGCCACTGTATTCCTCTGGAGGTCAAAATACTTTCTTGGGTAATGATTACTCAACAATCATCTGTCGTTACTTCCCCACCATTGCCCTGCCTGCCCAACATCTAGTCAATGTTGAAATGAGGCTGTAAACATGAATCAGGAGTCCATTGTGCATACTCTCCCACTTTCCTTAGGGTAGGACATTTTCATCAAGTCTGTGAACAGCCTGAAGTGGAATCATGCTGACGTCTAGAGACAGGATCCTGAGAGGGGCTAGGACAGTGCTTGATATCAAATTATGCTAAAATGGGATTCTCATCCAATGCTACTGGCCCTGTTTAGAAAGGCCAGGGCTGTGGTGAAATCCAAGGAGAATTTGCTGTGGAGCTACAGACACTGGGAGAAAGGCAAGCTGCCATTTCTCACCTTCTCCCTTTCTGCAAGGTGATATAGTGCTTCTCTGACTTTGGGGTCAGAGATACAGTGCCTCGTCAGACTTGGGGGTCAGAGACAGTGCAGAGGGATGACAGAAGCTGCCTTTTGGCAATAGTTCCACAGAGGTGCAGGGTCTTAAGTGACCGTTACTACAAAGAACTTCTGTCCTTTTTGGTTGAATGAGAACCGATCCCCTCACAACCCCAAATGATAGTTACCCATTCTCAGTCATTGGTGTGATGGTTGCAGCCACAAGACCCTGAAGTTTCTTCTTTGGGGAGGCCATTGAGTTGCTGGTAGGCCTGGAAAACATACAATGCAATTTCTCTTTTTCTTCAAGGAATGTCAATGATAAAACTCCCAAAGTCCATTTCTAGTTTAGAACTCTAAATTGTGCTTACAAGTACACAAACACACAGAGCAAGTATAAGATGGTAAAATTTTAGAGCTTAATTCTGCCAAGGAGGAAACTTTAAGACAGGAGAGGGTAGACCTGAGAAAATACTATGTGGACAGGCTCCCGTTTTATCTACACAGATGATAGAAGCCATCTAAGACCGCAAAGGATAAGGGTAAACAGCAGCAGGCCCAGGAAAGAGCTTGAACCTGACTCAGGTAAGTAAAACATACAATGAATTATAGCCATGCCTCAGTATACACAGAGGATCAGTTCCAGGACCCCCACATATATAAAAATCCACGCCTGCTCAAGTCACACAGCCCCAGCCTGGCATATAAGAATTCTGAATCCTGCAAATACTGATTTTCTATCTGCCTTTAGTTGAAAAAAATCCACGTAAATGGACCTGCACACTTCAAACCCATGTAATTCAAGAGTCAACTGTACTATTACTTAAACTGAAATATGGTCACAAAGGGGGACATTTTCTCTTTGCATTGTCTTCATTCTTAAGCTAGAATCTCACCTAAAACAAGCCTGTCTTAAGGTTTCATTATGATTTACATAACTACCTTCAGATTTACCTAACTTTTCACATCCTAATTTTGCCCAGTTCTGTCCAGTTTTCCTAGTTCTAGTTAACCATGTAAACTGCATATTCACCTCCCTCTTCCCCACTAGAGCAGGACCCCAGGACAGGGATGTTTTATTTGCCTTTGCTCTCTGCGGTGAGCCCTCTGCTTGACACCAGGTGTTCAATTCAAAAGAGAAGAACACATGGGTGACTGAACGAAGTGATCAGAACTGTGGCTGGATAATGGCTTCCACAGACAGGGAGTTCACCACTGAAAGAGTTAAACTCACACCACTTATTGGGGGCCAAAGGATCTCCCATCATCTGGCAGATTGTACCTGCCCATAATCAGTGTAAAAGACTCCAGATGGGCCACAAGAAGCAACAGAGCAGACTGGTTAACAGCCTGGGTCCCACAGGCAGAACACCTGGTTCAACTCGCAGCTCTGACATTCGCTGGTTGTAGAAGCATTACTGTTTTTTGAGCATAAGACATAAGCCACAAATGCAATTCAAAGCTCCAAATGTAACGTCTAACGATTGAAAATGAAAATAAAATATAATCAGATAGTATTTGATGACAATTCTACAAAAGATAGTGGCCTTGTAGCAAATAAAGTGATGTTTATCGGTGACCAACAAAGGTTATGCTATAGTTCTGACATTACTGGCACATTCAAAAACTCAATGCCCACTACACTTAAATCTAACCCACATAATGTAGTACTTAGTTATGTAAGTTTGTTTTGTTTGCTCTAATTGTTCATCTTATCTTCCCAAATAGGAGAATAAACTTCAGAAGTATAGAGACCAGATCTTCTATTTTCCTTCCCCAGGAGTCTTGGCTCAGGTAAGCCCTTGAGAAATACTGACTGCTTTCAGTAGAAAGACAACATGATACTTTCCTTGCAAACAGACATGTTCCCAGAAAGGCTTGCTCCTAAAATCAAGAGCAAGTCCTGCATGTAGCTTTGCTCTGTATTTCTTAATCAAACATGAGACTAAAATCAGGCTGGAAGTTTAGAAAGATGAATCTCATAACCTGGACCATGGAAAAACACAAGATAAGAAATCATAAGATGTGGCTCTAATCACTCTTTGGGCCTCATGTGATTACCTTCAGTACAATCAGCAGGCCAGTTAGCTTCTGAGCCTTAAAGGCCAATAACCTAGGCCATCTCCCCCTGGAGGGATGTTTAAGCATCAAAGGAGATTGATGCTATGCCTACTGTACATCTTCACCTAGCACTCCTATAAGCATCTCAACATGCCCAAAGGGAACCTGCCATCTCCTTTATTCCTTACTAGAGGGGTGAGAGGGCCAGCTCTGGAGTCGGGCCTCATGGATCTGCATCCTGGCTCTACCACTTACCAGCTAGGTGACCTTGAGCCCATTAAATAACCTCTTTCTGCTTCGGTTTCCCCTTCGATAAAGGAGGATAATAGTAATTGTTTTTCACATCGTTGTTGAGAGAAGTAAATGAACTAATTCACGTAAAGTGATTAACAACAATGCTGGGCACATATGTGTTCAGTGCCCTCCATGAAGTCTTGCCTGATGTGTACAGGACAGCAGAAAATATTACGCTCTTACCAGCATCATCTTCCCAGTCATCTTTGCTCTGCTGGTGCCTCCTTTCCAACCCTGACTACTCTTGTCTATTTAGGGAGTAGGTCATTCCAATTCTGTTACCTTCTTCCCCTGCAATTCCTCTTTTCCTCTTTACGCCTTTGTAATTTGCCCCTTTGTTACCTCTTATCTAGACCAATAGGCAAAACCTCAGGTCCAAGGGGCCCAAGAAGGTTCAAGTGATAGAGTCCTGAGAACTTGAGTCAGTATTAAACATCTCCTAAATCCAACACTACTAGGCCGTTCAGGCTAAATAAAACGCCACGGGTGTTTTTGTGTTTTTGCCTGCATTTATTTCATACTTAGGACAGTAACACGGATGTTCTTAGAATCATCAGAAGCTCAAACTGGCAATTTTATATGTGCCTTTGATGGAAAGAAATAAAACTAATGATCACAAATGTAGTTTGATTAGTTCAAAAATTCAAAACAAGGGGCCTGTGGGAGTGTAGGATAGTGGTTGGCAATCACTGTCCTAATCCCTATTCTTTCTTCAATTCACACCAGCTGTCAGATTAATCTTCCAGTAACACCAGCATTTCTGGTCTTGTCTTTGTCCTGTTTAGAAAATGCCAGTAGGCTAAAGACCCAACTCCCTGGGTCTGGGTCTCTATTCAAATCTTCCTTCCTGCACTGTACTTGCCCAGCTGAACAAACTGTTTCCTGTTCCTCCTACCTACCACCGTCTGTCTGCTTGCCTTTGTTCCTGTGGTTCTCTCACTTCAATCTCTTCAGTCTGACCAACTTTTAAAACTCGCTTTATCCATTCCAGCAGGTATAGCTTAAAAAAATAAATAAATAAAAACATCTCATTTTAAAAGCCGGGGAATTTCCTGATACCCCAGCCAAAATTTCTTAAACCTCAGAATTCCCCCAAACACTTGCTTTTCATTAAAAACCATACATCGAAGTTATAAGCAGGATGGTTTTTGGCTCCTCTCCTAGACTGTCTGCCATCTGGGGGCAGTGACAGCTTCGAACATTTCTTTGCACAGAGCAGTACACTAAATAAGTAAAAGTTTGCTGCCTTTGCAAACTGTGAAACGCCTACAGGAAGAGATGGGATTAAAAAACAACGACTTTAACAGAGAATGATCAATATTTTTAAGATTCAAGTTTTAGATAAACTTGGAAATGTTATGCTTTGAAGTCTTCAGAGCTAGTATCTAAAGCAAATGTTCTCCAGCCTAAGGCTTAATGTGAATTTAGAATATTATAATTGAAACACTGGGGAGGGGGTATTACGATTGAAATCTTATACCTTCATCCTCAGATAAGAACACTTAATGCAAACAATTAAAGGTGCCTAAATCAAATTCTTTTCAAAATGGCAATTTTTTTTTTTTTTTTAAGACAAAATGGGGTTAGAATGTAGCTCTGGACAGAGACTATCTTGAGGAAATACAAATAGGGGTTCTTTAAAAAGCAGAAAACAATCAATTTCTCCTAAATTGAAGGGGGGGGGATGTATCAGATTTAACATTAAGCTCCCTTCTGCTCAATTGCTAACTCTGTTTTGAGGAAAGGGTCTTCGGAGACTACGCAGCTATGCTGTCTGCAAACAATCCGGGGGAGTGGGTCCCTCTGCCCCTCTCTGTCCCGACACTTTTCGCATTCACACTGTCTCCAGCTCCTTTTCCCAGCGTATCTGGCCCCCTTTCCTCCGTCCTGGTCTCCCCCGCCCCCGAGTCAGGGCCCAGCGTCCCTCCGCCCGAACACCCAGTTCGTCGGGCCGCCTGCGTCCGTCGGGCCGCGCTCACCCAAGTCTCCGCTCGGTCCGTGCCGCCGCTCGGCTTGGCAGCCCCGCAGCACTTTATAGCCGCGGCGGCCAGGCCCGGGCCCACGTGCCGCCACGCCGGGGAGCCTGGGGGTTGTAGTTCTGCGCCGCAGC
The DNA here is from genome assembly GCF_049354715.1 of Callithrix jacchus. Taxonomy (NCBI): domain Eukaryota; kingdom Metazoa; phylum Chordata; class Mammalia; order Primates; family Cebidae; genus Callithrix; species Callithrix jacchus. The sequence goes on along the minus strand of NC_133519.1, from coordinate 40,978,529 downwards.
CGGCGAGGCGCGCCCGGAACCGCCGGCCCCGAAACCCCGAGACGTTTTGCACACCCAGAGTTTTCCCTTTTGTCACCGGAACGACGTGGGCTGAAGTGACTCCAGCGCCGCGCCCCGGCCTCCCGAGGATCCGGAGCATCCACGCCGAGTCCAGACCTCCCCTTGCCTCCTGTGCACGCCGGTCCTTCCCGCGTGCTGGACGCCTCCTTGGCCCACCTCCGTCTGAATTGTCCTTCTCTTGCGTACGGCTCTGCAATCCCCGCTATCTCGTGGTTCTGCGTTGTGAGGTTTGGGCTGCTGTTTCCGAGGCATGCGGAGAACCCCAAGTAGTAGTTTTTAATATATTCACAGAATTGTGCAACCCGTGTCACAGTTTTAGAACATTTTCATCACTCCCTCCAAAAAACCCCTAGCTATTAGTAGTCACTCATTTTTCTATTCCCCCCCCCCGACCCCCAGTCGTAAGCAGCCACTAATCTATAGATTGGCCTTTCTGTACATTTCATATAAATGCAATTATATACTATGTGGCTTGTTTGTTTTTGAGACAGGCTCTCTCTCTGTCACCTAGGCTGGAGTGCAGTGGCATGACCACAGCTCACTGCACCTTTGACCTCCCAGGCTTAAATGGTCCTCCCACCTCAACCTCCTAAGTGGCTGGGACTACAGGAGTGTGCTACTGCACTGGGCCAACTTTTTGTTTAAATTTTGATAAATGAAAACCTTGATAAATATCTCACTATGTTACCCAGGCTGGTCTCGGCCTCCTGAGCCCAAGCGATCTGCCTGCCTTGAGCTCCCAAAGTGTGGGAGTGTGGGATTACAGGCATGAGCCACTTCACCCAGCCATGCTATGTGGTCTTTTGTGTCTGGCTTCTTTCATTTAGCATAACATTTTCAAGTATTTTATTCATTTTTATAGCCATTGTATGGCTATACCACATTTTATTTATCTTCTCCATTGTATGACTATATTACATTTTATTTACCCATCAGTTGATGGACATTTGAATTGTTTCTACTCTTTGGCTGTTATGAATAATACTGCTATTGTAACTGCAGGTTTTAAGCCTCCTAGAATTTTGTGGTGGTCTTTATTTCTGTGGAGTTAGTTTATGGCATCTGACCTCTGTTCAGTTCCTCAGAAGCCCCAAGTCCTTAACTAGATTAGGGCTTTGGCATGTGACCAGGATGCTTTTCCAACCTTTCTCTAAGTGACAGATGCAACCTTCCTAAGAGGGACCTCACTCAGATCCTCCCAATGTAGGTGACAACCCTTCCTTGTAACACCCGGTGCTTTCCCTTCTGATCACAACTTCTTAGTGTGGATGTGGTCTGTCCGTTCTGTTTCATGTGACACATATAATGCCTATACTGCAGAAATGGTTGAAATAGTATGGCATGCGGAATGGATGCTGGTAACAGAGCTGTGTGCTGGCTCTGTTGTCTGAACATAGACTTTACCACTGACGGGGGCAGGGTGACTCCTCCTCCTATGCAGTTTTCACCCTCCATTTGTAAATATTCTCCCTCAATCTCTGCCTCTCTCTCCTTTGTATTAAAATAATGAAAATATGTTGTATGGAAAATATAGAAATGAGACATGGAATATTAACACTCCTGCCTTCTGCTCCATACCGGTTCCTTGGATTTTTAAAATAAACATACATGCAAGAAGAGTATACCTGGTGCTCTTGACTTTTCAATATGTAGCATATACTTTACAATGTGGTTCAAGTTCAGTTTACAAGCATTTTCTCTCTCATGAATAAGGCAACAGTAGGAACCCTCCTGTCCAAGAGGGCTGGTGTGACACAGAGAGTAAGGACTGGACAAAGAAGACTGAATGCCTCTTTGTGACCAAGCAGGATGGATTCCTGGCATAGATTAAGTCTGAGGAACATTGTCTTGTTGCTGAGTTTGTGACTTCCTTGCCCTGAATCATATCTCTAGACCTACGTGGCCAGTGGGTTGCATACACTCTTTTGTCACCACCTAAAAATGGAGAAAACCTTTGAAAATATGGGCCTACCTTGACCATCAGCAAGGAGAACACTGAGAGTTCCATGAGTTGTAAACAGAAGGGAAAGTTGCTGTTACTAGTTTTGCCTATCAGGTCTTCTTTGACAATATTCAAATAATTACAGAGGCAAAATTTCCTTTTGAAGGATGTGCAGCCTGTTTGAGCTATTGCCTACAAGGACATTAGACCTCTGGGAAGCACAAAGTGAGTTATGTTCTGCTTGTGACAGTATTGTTAAAGGTTCCCCCTAATTTTTTTTTTTTTTTTTTTTTAAGCCTACAGCACCCAGCATTCCCAGGCAGTCTCCCACCCACACACTAACCAGGCCTGACCTTGCTTAGCTTTCACTATCAGACAAGATCAGGCCCATTCAGGGTGATATGGCCATAACCACCTGCCTGGATCTTAAAAGATAATAAGCATATTTTCTAAAAACATTCCAAAGTTCAGCGGCTACTCACATTATAAATAAGGTAAAAACCCGCCACTAGGTGACAGTCTATCAGCAGAAATTGCTCCTTTATGACTCTTTTCTAGTCTGAACATTTCTGGGGACATCAGGGAACAACAAAAGTATTAGAAAATAGTTTTCTGCTTTCATTCCCTGTCCTCCTATGCACTTTACACCCTCCATTTTAATTGTTCTCCTTCCATCTCTGCCTCTCTCTCATTTATATTAAAATAATGAAAATATACTGTATAGAAACTTAGAAATGGGACATGGAAAATTAACACTCCTGCCTTCTGCCCCATACTGGTTCTTCGGGTTTTTAAAATAAACACCTGTAAGAAGAGTACACCTGGTGCTCTTGACTTTTCAATATGTAGAATATACTTTAAAAGCTGGTTCAAGCTTAGTTTATAAATATTTTCTCTCTCATGAATAAAACTCTATGTTTCCTTTAGCATTTAAGGTAAAAATGGGACTATTAGGAGAAATAAATTTTAGCTCGTTTATGAAGAACTTCATTTTACGTCTCTTTTGAATGAAGGAAAAACTCCCTGGAAAAAGTTGAGTGTGAAATTTGAAATTTAACTTGCTGCCACCCGGGGCTGGTTTGATTCTAGGTAACTGCTGAATTTAGGTACTAGGAGTTGGGGCACCAGGAAGCTTGGATCCTTCCTGGGCAAATGTGACTGATGTCGAGCCTCCTTTTCCCTTCTGCCTAAGCCTTCAGGATGCTGTTAGCCTGGAGTAGCGCACTCAGAGTCTAGCTTTCAGAATGGTTTCCCCACTCGCCATTGGCCTGGTTCACTGGTGCCTAAGGAAAAGCTCCCAGAGGTTATTCCAGTCTCTCTCGTGACTCCTGTGCTCCAGTTCTCAGCTTTAGGTATTCTGTTATCTCTGTACCTAAATTCTATTATTTCTGAAAGAAAAACATACGATGTATATTCATGCATTTAAAGGTAGACTAAGTAGGCACAAAAAAGTAAAATGTGGAACGCTATTTATTTTGTTTTTCCATTTGTATGAAAAGGAAAAAAGAGGTGTGTGTAGGGATATACTTGTATGTGCGCACATATTTCCAGAAGGATACCAGTGATGTTCAGAATATTTAACAACTGGTTCAGCACGGACACGCAGAGATGGATGCTGGTCTTATGCTCAAGGATCCTGGAGGTCCCCTAACATCTATGCTTTCACCCTGTAATGATGGATCAAGACTCTGGGGGGCAGCACTCCAAGGTCATGCCAGGCAGCTACCAACTGCTTCTCTGGGGAAGGGGGTTGAGGGCAGGAGGGACTTGTTTTTTAATGTGCCCTTTAGTGATGTTTGAAAGGTTGTTTTTGTTTGAATTTTATTTAACTATGTGCACATAGGTGGAAGTTCATTTTGTTTAGTTTAGGAGGTAAGTCTTATTTTTAGAATTTGTTGGTAGACATTTCTGTCTAGTTATTTGCCTCCAGGCCATTTTTTTTAGTTTCATGTTGCTGAATCCTCCACTGAGAGCTCTCCTTAAGCTTCTTAAGCCCCTCTGTTTGTGGGGAAGTGAGGGCCAGGCTGAACTCCCTCTCACCACCTCTCAGTTTCCCCCAATCCCAACACTGGTGTCTGAGTCTCCTGTTGTTACTTATCTTGGCCCTCTTGTCTCTCCACCTACCAGACCTCAGTTCCATTATTAACCAGTACAGGCATCACTCTGCTTAATCTTGTGATCAGAACATAAGTGCTTTTTTTTTGGTATTCCCACAATTTTTGTGCATATAGAGACTTAGATTTCCTATACACAGCAGCCCTAACAAGAATAGTTATTATATTAGTGGTAATACTCACATGGCATTGGCTTGAGCCTCCACCTGCCTAATGCAGACACATTGCTGCCTTCCACCTTCCCATTATTACTGGGAGGCACGATATGGTGGTCTCTGCAATGTGCTTCCTCTCTTGCCTGTTCTTCCACTTTGAGCTTCTCGTTGGCCCCACCCCCACACTCCTGCCATGGGGCCACTGGAGGGCAGTGTCTCATCCCAAAGTTGCTTTCTCCCTGTGCCCCAAGGCCATCAACCACACTGATCCTACACTGTGGAGAGAAGCCTCTTCTCTCACTTCCCCTCACATTTTTTCACCTGTTCCCCTAACAGCATGGCATTTGTTCATTGTCTCACTTGAGCCCCTTCCCTCTCTACCTGCAGGTGCTCTCTCTATAGAGGTCAGGCATGAGTCTATGGAGCAAGTACAGGAACCAAAGTTGGTGACAAATACCTTTTCCTTTCTGTCACCCCACACCTGTCCCAAGGCTGTTCTTTCCCACCCTCCTTTCTCCACCCTAAAATACCACGAGACCACCTTCCAGCAGTCCCCTTCTCTTCAGGCTAATCAGCACCTACAGCCACGTCAACTGCTCCCTTAGATTTATCAGACCAAGTGGACTCTTTGTGGTGGGCGCTACTGGGCTCAAGCTGATAGCCTGGCCATGCATATTCTGTTAATGCTTATCTTACCGTGTGGCAGTTGTCTGCGGACATGTCTGCTTCCCCTGTTCAAGGCTGTGGCTTCCTTGAACGTGAGCTCCTAACGGTGTGGTGTTCATTTTTGTATCTCCAGCATGCAGTCCCCTGCCTGTTACACAGCTGACCTTGATAAATATCTTTGAAAGAATAAATGAACACAGCCCAATTAGCATAGATATGCAGAAAGAAACAGTCTATCTTTGCCAAAAGGAAATTTAGGCAACACACGCAGAGGAAGAGGAGCTATTCTTAAAAACCTCTTTCTTACAGAGCAGCCACTCACAGCTTTCTAGACTCCTTGGACCCTCAAGGTTGGAGAAGACCCAGTGTTAGGACAGCACTTTCAGGGAAGGTTTCATTGACCTTGTTTTGAAAAAATAATATGTTGAACAGCCAGGTAACTAGTTACATTTTATTGTGTACCTGCCTGTTGAAAAAACAAGGACAAAAATACAAAAAGATAGAACATGGCAAAACATATTGGTTAGACAGGGGAAGGCAGATGACACACAGGGACAGGACATTTTATTTGTATTATTGCAAATTCAGAGAAATATAATTAACTAACAGCTCGGTTCATCTAAGTGTTTATAGCAGAGGTGAAAGTAACAGATTGAGGCATGGATACGGGACATTTCTTCTCTTATTATTTACTAGAAATAATCTAATGTCATGTGATAGACCATGGTGTGTAAATGACTTCAATCAGGAAAAAAAGATAACTTGTGGAACTCTATCTGACTTTATTCTGTACCCATACTGAGAAGCAGACCCATTAATCACAGCCTAAGCAGAAACTCTTCAAGTAGTGTGTGAGACAAACAGAGGTATTAATTGTATTTATTATGGTAATAACAATACTTAACACTTACTTCAAGCCATGATAGTTGTAGAAATTGGGAAAAATAAGTATACTCCTGCAGGCTTACAGACACTCAGTGGCAATGTGGCAAATAATCATAATCACAATAATTTCAGACATGAGGAAGCAGAAAGAGAGGAGGAGAGGGGCTAAACAATTTGTCGAACATCACAGAGCTGATAAGGAGTCTCTTTCATTCCAAAGCATGACTTCTTTCCTCTACACAGCAGTGCCTCCCCAATTAGAGAATGTTATAGTGTAAAATCATCAGGAAAAACATGATTTCTGGTGATTTTTGAAACAGTATTGTCTGGTCTCTTGTTCTGGTTTCCCTATTCTATGTAACAGTTATGCACCCCATAAGGACGTTTTCATCAGCAATGAGCCGCATATATGGTGATGGTCCTGTAAGATTATAATGGACCTGAAAAATCCCCATTGCCTAGTGACACAGCTGTTGTCACATTGTAGCACAGTCCCGTGGATGTGGTGATGCTGGTGTAAACACACCTACCACACTGCCAGCCTCATGAAAGTATAGCACATACAATTATGTACAGTATGTAATACTTTAAAATGATAACAAACAAGTGTTCCTTATGTGTTCACTATACTTTTTATTGTTATTTTGAAGGGTACTGCTTCTACTTATATTTTTTGCAAGTTAACTGTGAAAGCACCTCAGGCAGGTCCTTTGGGAGGTCCAGAAGACGCACTGTCATCATAGGAGATGACAGCTACATGTGTGTTACTGCCCCTGAAGGCCTTCCAGTGGGGCAAGTTGTAGAAGTGGGAGACAGTGATATTGATGACCGTGATCTGGTGCAGGCCTAGGTTAAGGTGTGTGTTTGTGACTTAGTTTTTTTTTTTTTTTTTTTTTTTTGAGACAGAGTTTCGCTCTTGTTACCCAGGCTGGAGTGCAATGGCGCGATCTCGGCTCACCGCAACCTCCGCCTCCTGGGTTCAGGCAATTCTCCTGCCTCAGCCTCCTGAGTAGCTGGGATTACAGGCACGCGCCACCATGCCCAGCTAATTTTTTGTATTTTTAGTAGAGATGGGGTTTCACCATGTTGACCAGGATGGTCTCGATCTCTTGACCTCGCGATCCACCCGCCTCGGCCTCCCAAAGTGCTGGGATTACAGGCTTGAGCCACCGCGCCCAGCCGTGACTTAGTTTTTAACAAAAATATTTAAAAAGTAAAAAAACGAAAACAAGAAAACCAAAACGCTTATAGAGTAAGGATATAAAGAAAGAAAATATTTTTGTACAACTATATGAACACTTCTGTTCTAAGCGAAGTGTTATTTCAAAAGAGTCAAAAAGTTTTTTAAAATTTAAAAGTTTAAAGTAAAGAAGTTATAGTTCGCTAAGTTTATCACTGAAGCAATGTTTTTCTAAAATCAATTAGGTGTAGCCTACTTGTAAAGTGTTGATAAGGTCTACAGCGGTGCACAGTATTGTGGCCTTCACCCCCTCACCCCCTGACTCACCCAGAGCAACCTCCATTCATTGTAAGTGCCCTATGCAAGTGTACTATTTTAAATCTTTTGTATTGCCTTTTTACTATACCTTTTCTATGTTTAGATAAACAAATGCCATTGTGTTATAATCGGCCACAGTATTCAGTACAGTAGCACGCTGTACAGGTTTGTAGCCTAGGAGGGACAGGCTATGTCCCATATAGCCCATGTGTGCAGTAGGCTTCAGTGTCTACATTTGTATAAGCACATTCTATGTGGTCACACAACAATAAAACTGCCTAATGACATGTTTTTCAGAATATACCCTTGTTGTAAGTGATGCATGACTATATACAGAAAAATTTAAGTGGAGAGAACCCAATGCCTTACTAGGCAACAAAGCAGGTTGGACAGATGGACAGTGGCTGGAATGACCATGGTGCCTAAATCTTCCATTACCCAGTACCTTATCGATAAATATTTCCTACTCTACCTTTCAGATAATTTGGCCTACTTAAAGCCCACTGGAAAGTGAGTCAGCAAATCTCCCAGCCCGCTCACCCACCATCAACCCAGAAACTCACCAGCATATATTGAAGGCTTACCTTGTTGTGCCTGGCACAGTGTTTGGTGCCATGTGGAATGGCAAAGCAGGACCAGACAGCGTCCCTGCCACCCTGGTGCTTGTAATCTAGTTGGAGAGATACGATAAAAATAAATGACACAATTACAGAATCTGACAGAATGTAATAAAGTGCTAAATTGTGTGGTACAGACAATTAGAGAACAAGACAGTATATAATAAAGTGCTAATTGTGTGGTACAGACAATAAGTATAATAGGAGTTCAGTGAAGGGATGGATAAGTGTGGGCTGCAGTCTTCAGGGAAGGCTTCTCGTCATGTCAGTGCTGCCGTGTTTATCCAGTGCATGATGGGAAATGGAATATGAAATAGAAGATGGATTAATAGCAGAATAATCGTGCTGAACTGTGGTATCTCTCTCTCCTCAGGCTGGATGAACACAGAAAGAGAAAGAGTCCTTTGAAAGGTAGCATTATCCATTTTAAAAACTCAAATAGAGAGATACCTTGTTTTCCTTTATTATTGTGTTATAGAGAATTTCTACAAGGATTTAAAATCATATTTTAAATTGAATAATGTTTTAAATGTACCAGGAAGCTCACTGTTTAAAGGAGCCATGTTGTAAATCCTTTTCATAGATGAAAAATACTTTTGCATTTCTGATGATCACATAGTTTATACAAAATTCCTCAAAGCTAATAGTAAATAGGTACTCTCATATACTACTGGTGGGATTGATGAACCTTTTACAAAGTAACTTGGCAATGTGTACATAAAGTTTTGGCAAGGTGCATATTGTTTAACCAATCAGTTTCACTTCTGGGAATTTATCCTAAGGATATAATAATCACAGCTGACTGCAAGAATGACTGTACTACAATGATAATTATCACAGAGTTAGGAGAAACTGGGAACAATCTAAATGCCCCCAAAGAGAGGACTGATGAAATAAACACATGTTTATAAAATGGAATGTATAGTCACCAAAGTGGTACTGTAGAAAAGTATGAATTGTTGTGGAAAATGCTCAGAATATGTAGATAAATGAAAAAAGCAAATTTGAAAACTTGTAGAGTATGATTCCATTTTGTTAAAAATGTGTTTTATGCAGAAAAACATGTTTTATTCACAGAAACATATTTGAGTGGTGAGATGCTATGTAATTTCCACTTCTTTATGTTTTTGTGAAATTTCCAAATGTATTAAAATTCTAAAATTCTCTGATTTCATTTGCTTTGAAAATTGGGATCATTATAATTTTGACTGCCATCTTGTGATTTCTTTGAGTGGGGTAGACCTAGAGGGAGTAATCTTAGGAGGTGATTAGAGCCAAAGGTCTTATAGGCCAAGTAAGTTCTGGGATCAGAGACAACCATGAGAATATTATTCCTTTTTATTTTGAATTATAAATGATTTCTATTAGCAGAACGTATACCTTCTTTCCTTAAACTCACATTCGTGTGAGAGCAGTTTGGGAGGGACACACATTCTTTACGGCTTATACAACATGAATTTTTAGCAGCAGAGCCTGCCAGAGTGGTGGAAAGCCCAGGGCATGGATTAATTTTTAAGATGTCTAGAATACTAAAAATAAAAATAAATGTAAAAATAAATGTAGATGTGCTGAAACAGAGTTGCAAAAACTGTAATGATTTTAAGTGTTTATCTTGAACAAATTGATACCTTTAACACAGGGTATATAAGAACAGAAAGTAAAACTTCATTGTGACCTTATGTCAAAAGCTTGAATTTGAGGTCTTTGGTGCATGTGGGGTCAAGGCCAAATTAGACTCTGCCTGGAAACCATGCAGAGGATGAGGAATTATTGAAAAAAATCAGAAAATATTTAGAAAGGATTTTGGAATTTCTGGTCCAGGGGATTTTCCATGTCTAAAGGAAAAACAAAATAGTTTTCTTCTGTTCTAAGAACTTTATTTAGAACTGTTTTGAAAGGGACCTTTCTCTGAAACATTTCAATGCAAAGCCACATTATTTTCTCATCCTGTGACTCTATGTCTTCCATTTCCTAGGTTTCGACTAATTTAAGTTCTTAAAATAGATGCTTCAACCCTTTTTAGTTAATAATTTTCTATTTTAACCTCATCATCTAGCCTTTCATCTTTTACTTGGCCCGGTAAAACGCAGCAAGTCAGAATTTTACTTCCTTCCTGTGCCTAAAAATATAAAGAAAATCCTTGAGTGCCCAGGTTTTTGGGAAGCCCAACCTTAGCCAAAACTGGGTTGGAGAACCTGTCCTGTAGAGAGAATGAGCTGGGCAGCACTCCTGAAGTACAATCCAGAGGACTTTTTCCTGGACATTTCCTTGTCTCCAATTAATTTGGGTGAATTAACCACTCCGTGCTTCGGCTTTTTCCATGGCATAGTACAGTGCTCAACTGGAGGATGAGGGCAGATGTGAAGTAATTAAAAGATTTCTGACAACATGGCAGACTAGCTGACATGGAGAAGCCTTCCTCCCACTATTGCCACACAGAAAATCTAGAGAATATGTGGCAGCAATTTAAAATATACAACCAGGTTTTTTTTTTTTTGTTTTTGTTTTTGAGATGAGGTCTCACTGTGTCACTCAGGCTGGAGTACAGTGGTGCAATCTCAGCTCACTGCAGCATCTGCCTCCTGGGCTCAAGCAATCCTCCCACCTCAGCCTCCCAAATAGCTGAGATCACAGCCACATGCCACCATCCCTGGCTAATTTTTTGTATTTTTTGTAGAGATACGGTTTCACCATGTTGCCCAGGCTGGTCTCAAACTCCTGAACTCAAGTGATCTGCCCATCTGGCTTCCCAAAGTGCTGGAATTACAGACGTTAGCTACCACACCCATCCATTACAACCAATATTGAAAATAGTAAGGGAAATCTGCTAGTTCTCAATGTGAAAAGAACACTCAGAGACAGAGTAATAACTGTGGCTGATGTTGCTGGAATGGCACATAGGTCCCAGAATCTGGGGGCTGGGGTGTTGACGCCCATCTGGAGATAGGATATGGGGCCTCGGGCCAAGTTTAGGCAGGAGTCTATGACTAGAATTATCAGATTTAGCGAATCAAAATGCAAGATGCCCAGTAAAATTTGAATTTAAGATAAACAATAAGTCATTTTTTTAGGGTAAGTATGTCCTACAGGTTGAATGGAACTTAGGGTAAAATAAAAATACTTACGGTAAAAAAAAAAAAAAAGTTGTTTGTCTGGAATTTGAATTGAACTGGGCTTCCTGTATTTTATGTGGTAATCCCAGTTTTGTCAGTAATCTCTGGAGCCTAGGAGAAGGGGTGCCTTATCCACGAGGAAAGGACTGTGGAAAATACTGACAATTGCTGTGAAGAGGAGGAAGGAAGCCTGTAGTTGGTCTGTGGCTGTGGGTGGGAAAAATGTGTTTTGCAGGCATTTACCGTGAGTAGATGTAGGATCTGGGAGAGGTAGAAATCTCATTCTAAGGAATTACCATGAAATCTGATCCTGAAGGATCTAAGGGCAATTGAGTCCTTAGAATTTCACCAGAAACAAAGTGCCATGTTGATTTAGGTACACAGATATACAGTGGGATAGCCAACCCTGCTAGAGATGAGCTCTTAATAGGATATCACCCTGAAGGGAATCCTGAAGATAAAATAAACGGAGAAATCAGCAATCCAAGAACTGGGTTAATTTTAAAACTCTGAATGAAGCTATGAAATAAGTCTTTAGTATGTTTGGGCTGCTATGATGCAATACCATAGACTGGGTAGCTTACAAACAACAGACATTTATTTCTCACAGTTATGAAGGCTGGAAGTCCAAGAGCAAGTGGCTCACAGATTTGGTTTCTGATGAGGGCCCTCTTTATGGTTCATAGAGGACAGTCTTCTTGCTATGTTCTCTCATGGCCAAAAAGGTGAGGGAGTTTGCTGGGCTGTCTTTTATAAAGACATGAATCTATCAAAGGCTCCACCTCCAATACCATTATGTTGGGGATTAGGATTTCAACATATGAATTTTGGAGGGTGGGGGTATAAACATTTGGCCTAATGCAACTGTCTCTTAAATGCCAGAGACGTAAAGGAAGGAATAAAACAGAAGAATATTTTATCATTAAAAAACACCAGGTTTATTTGAAAAAGAACCATATAGAAAATGTAGAGATTAAGAATATATTTGTTGACATTAACAACTCAAAGGGAGTTGTTACATAGCATATTTGACTTCTGAAGAGAGCAAGTGAACTACAAGAAAGAACGCAGGCAGTCACCCAGACTGCAGCATAGAGAAATAATGAGGTAGAGAAATATGATATAAAGAGGAGAAACTGAAGTAAGAAGGAGGTCATGTGTACTCATGTATTCACACACGTATTGTTTTCTCCCACCCAACTGGTGGCTGGAGTCACCTCAAAAGTAGTGCAGGGGAGTCCTCGCAGAGGTGGCCCAAACCATCCTGAGATGGGGCTGGCTGGGATTCCAAAGAAGGAAGCACTCAATGCCGGGGTGACCAGTCCAAAGCCTTTATCAGGGGAACTTGTGTACTGAGTGGGCTGCAGCAATCCTTCCCAGGAACAGTGAGAGGAAAGGGATGTTCTAGTTAGGTGTGTCAACAGCAAGGGGATCAAGATACGGAGTTTATATGAAGGTTTAAGGAATTTGGCTCAGGATCAGGGCCAGTTTCTTCCTAGTAAGCCTAGATACCTTTATTAGTACCTGGGAATGTTCAAGGCCCTGGTTAGGGTTCAAATCTGCTGGGAAAAAATGCAGCTTGCCAGGTCACGTAGCAGTCAAGACACTCTGTGGTTTTTGGTTAGGACCCAGAAATACAAGTGAAGGTGGGGGTTGGGAGTGGGTATCAGGGAGCCTGGACATCTATACTGAGGAAGGCATAAGGAAAGGAGAGAGCAGAGCAAACACGGATACAACTGTTAAGACACAGTAGATGATGTTGTTTTTTTTAAAAGCACAGACCCCAAAATATAGAGGCTTAAAAGCGATAGAAATTTATTTCTTTCCCATGTGATAGTCCAGATGTCAAGGGCTGGTAGAGTGGCTCTTTTATTCTCAATTTGTGGCTTCTATTTTAGGATCCCACATGTCTACTTTAGCTCTGTCCCTCAGGTCTGCATCCCAGGCAGGCGCAGGCGCAGGAGCAGGGGCAGGGGAATTTGCAATGAAGCCAGAAGGGGTATACATGCCCATCTTTTAAAGATACTATCCAGGAAACACACATCATTCAAGAATGAGGCAAAAATAAAGGCATTTTCTGATAAATAATTTCAAAAATAGACCCTGGCTGAAAGAATTATTAAAAAATATACTTCAGTAAGATGGAAATTGAATACAGAGAGTTGTGGGATGCAAGAAACAAGGGTAATCCCTCCTCCGTATAATATTCTTTAACACAAGTGCACTTAATCCCAGCACTTTGGGAGGCCGAGGCGGGTGGATCGCGAGGTCAAGAGATCGAGACCATCCTGGTCAACATGGTGAAACCCCATCTCTACTAAAAATACAAAAAATTAGCTGGGCATGGTGGCACGTGCCTGTAATCCCAGCTACTCGGGAGGCTGAGGCAGGAGAATTGCCTGAACCCAGGAGGCGGAGGTTGCAGTGAGCCGAGATCACGCCATTGCACTCCAGCCTGGGTAACAAGAGCGAAACTTCGTCTCAAAAAAAAAAAAAAAAAAAATTAGTCTCAAAATACATAAAGCAAAATGTGATAGGATTATGAGGATGAGAGGTGTCATGGAAAGCACACTAGATTACATAGCAAAAGATTTGGATTGTGGACTCCACTTGATACTTCATTATTCAGAGCTTTAGGTTAGATTAGATCCTTCTATAATTTCTACTGACTTCTAAACAAAAATCTCAACTACAACTCCTTAGTTTTATGACTTTGTGGTATATGCTTTTTGCATCAGAATGTGGGCTTGGGATGATGTCAGTCCAGGTAGAAATCTGTGCCTGTCATTGACTGACTTTGTCATCTTGAGCAATTTAACCTTTCAAGACAGCACTTTTCCACATCTGAGAGATAGAATATATCACTGTGTTAGTCAGAGTTCTTGGTTCCAAACAACAGATGCTGATTCTCATTGAATCAATAGAAAAGCATTTTATTTAAAAATATTGGGTGGATCACAGGACTGATGAGTGAATTAGAAAACTGGGCTTGAAAATAAGCCTTGAGGAGCAATATCCCAAACCAAACAACAGATTTCATGGAAAAATGCTGCTGTTCCACAGCTATTGCTTTTATGTCCAAATTACTCTATTATAATCCCTGGGAAAGAACCACCACACACACACAAAACAAAAACTAAAACAAAAACAAAAAACAAAAAAACGGATACCTCTGCCTCCCCCTCACCCGCAAATTTGCAAAGATAGAAGGTCTGTGCAGAGCCTTTTTCTTCTTAGAAAAATATGACATAAAGAATCAAAACATTTTTTTAGAAAAAAATGGTTATTTTTTATAAATTTTAATTTTAAGTTTTGAGTCTTATTCTGTTGCTTAGGCTGCAGTGCAGTGACACAATCTCAGTTCACTGCAACCTCTACCTCCCATGTTCAAGCAGTTCTCCTGCCTCAGCCTCCCCAGTAGCTGGGATTACAGTCACCCGCCATGATGCCTGGCTAATTTTTGAATTTTTAGTGGAGATAGGGTTTTACTGTGTTGGCCAGGCTGGCCTTGAACTCCTGACCTCGAGCCATCTAACCGCCTTGGCCTCCCAAAGTGCTAGGATTACAGGTGTGAGCTAGAATACCTGACCTTGAATCAAAATCTTATAATGATATTGTGTCCTTGATTGACACCAACTGATTCATGTGCCTGAATCCTAGCTTCAAGGGCAGCTGGAAATTTATATAGTGACTTCTATATAACAACTTGTAATTTGGATATGTCCCCAAATATAGAGAGAAGACTCAAAAGATGACAGGCTCCCATGGGTGGAATAGATGCTTATTATGACAGTAATAATAATATCTACTCTTATGAATTTAAACTTCTCTTGGGTTTGGGAGAATGTACCATTTTGTGAGTCTTGTTAGATGAAGGATTTTCATCTCACAGCAGAAGCCCAAAAAAGACAAGGTGCTGGTTCACTTGAAATCTCTCCAGTTAGTGGATGCACATGAGACCTAAGCACCCTTAAGCAGATGTTCTTGTCCTGAGCTTTGTGACTGTAAGAGTGAGGCAAAGAAATAGAGACAATTTGACCATCATTTTAGTGGCAGCATTACTGATGGATGTAGCAGTCAGCATCTAGTGTCCAGAAGCAGTAATGACAGCAGGGTCCAGATTCCAGAAGCTCTTCTTATAATGTGAGTGTCTTTCCTTCTCTGAAGATGGGTGCGCCTTGCTTTGGAGGGTGTGCATAAGGACAAATGAGAATTGCATGTAAGAAAGGCCTCTGAAAATCGTCAATCACCTTACACACGCAAGGCATTATTCTCTTCCCCTGTCACTAGTACTGGCCTTGAAAACCTAGCATAATGTTTCGAGTTCCAGAAGGAAAGGAACAATCCATTTAAACTATAAAGAGAACAAATAAAACATGCATGAGGAAACAGTATTACCATAATGTATTGAAAAATTATAAACATTACTTTAGTTCATTGGGATAGAAGGCAACCAAGAATGCATTTTTGTTCTATCCCGATCATCTATTTGACAAGCTAGTTGTTCCACCATTATATTATCCTCAATATGCAATCAAGATATTTGAATATCTGCTATGATATGACTTTTGAATATATTCATTCAACACTACAGATAAGATGGATTCAAAATTCTCTGACATATTACGGGTATTCTTAGTTTAAAAAACGAAAACAAAAACCCCTAAAAACCCTCAAGACACTTCATTGCCAGATCCCCACGTGGTAGGAATGTGCAGTTGATATGCTAAGAGTTTTTGGCTTTGTTTTTGTTTTTTCTCTCTCCTCATGGTGTTCTATCTTTTCAGTGTTTTCCATTTAGTATTTATGTGTGTGGTGAAACTCCGTTTTGTGAAGAAAAAGGAATCTTGAGTCCTGTGGACCTCAGTCAAAGGTGTGCTCATGAGCAAGCTCCTGGAGACAGAAGAAAAAACACCATGATTTGTAGCATTTGTCAATTACCATGGTGTAAACACTTCTACCAGGGCCAGTTTCAAGGAGTTGGGAAGAGATGTGCGCAGTCAGCTCTTGCTGGGTGGGGACACAGCTCCGGGAGCGCACCACTGGCAGTTTGCATCTTTAATGTTTGAGCCTAACGTGAGAAAGTTCCACAGCAAGTCACAACTGTGTGGTTTAACATAGTGCCTCCCAAAAGCAGATTCCTAAGCAAATGCCTAGTAAGTTTTGTCTCATGAAAATCTCCAATCCTGTTGTTCACCCTCACTTCTTAAGAACCTGCTAATTTAAATGAAAAGGAGGCAAAGACATCATTTTCAGCCCTCAAGTGGAGAAGATGGAAAGACCTCTGTTCAGGGTGGGAATCCTTTCTGTGAATTCCTGCATGAAGGGGCCTTTCTAACTACACAGGTTAAATGCTTACATTCATATTGTGCTTCACAGTTTTCTTTGAGTCTCCATTTTATTTTATTTTTTATTTCTTTTGAGATGAAGTTTCTCTTTTGTTGCCTAGGCTGGAGTGTAGTGGTGTGATCTTGGCTCACTGCAACCTCCACCTCCCTGGTTCAAGTGATTCTCCTGCCTCAGCCTCCCGAATAGCTGGGATTATAGGCAAGTGCCACCACAACCAGCTAATTTTGTATTTTTAGTTGAGATGGGGTTTCTCTACGTTGGTCAGGCTGGCCTTAAATTCCTAACCTCAGGTGATCTGCCCGCCTCGACCTCCTAAAGTGCTGGGATTACAGGTGTGAGCCACCGCACCCAGCTGTCTCCATTTTAAAAAGGAGAAAGTGAGCACATGAAATGGAAGAACTGAGACTTGATTCTTCAGATTCCAAATCTGGTGGCTTCCCTGCTGCTCCATGCTGCCTTCCCAAGGTGGCTGGAGCTTTCCCTGACTCCCGTTTTGCAATCCAGCTCAGACAGGATGTTTTCTTTTCACTGCCAGTAAGCGTATTTCATCATCCTTTCTGACTTTCACAAGGGGAAGTTCTCTTGGCCTTCAGTAAACTTGCTATTGTCAGTGTCTCCTTGGATCACTTTCTTGCCAAAGCCTTTCTCTGTTTGCAGATTCACTGTGACTGGCCACTGGGAGATCTCTTCTGGGAGCTGTGACATGTCCCATATCCCAGCAATGCTGGAGGGATGTTTAATTGCTGCCTGAGGAAACTCTAAAAGTCCTCTTTATAGATGACATGTGCTGGGCCAACACATTGCTATCCCAGAAAGGATATTGATCCACTCTGTCAACAGGGCTAAAAATAAATTTTTATGATACCAATGGTTATTATACAGTCTCTGAGATAGCTCAAAATCTTACCTCATTTGGCTTTAGATGCAGCCACAGAGGCTAGGTGCCGTGGTTCACACCTGTAATCTCAGCACTTTGGGAGGCTGAGGTGGGCAGATCACGAGATCAAGAGATTGAGACCATCCTGGCCCAACATGTGAAACTCTGTCTCTACTAAAAATACAAAAATTAGCTGGGCACTGAGGCGCACGCCTGTAATCCCAGCTACTTGGGAGGCTGAGGCAGGAGAATCGCTTGAATCCAGGAGGCGGAGGTTGCACTGAGCTGAGATTGCACCACTGCACTCCAGCCTAGCAACAGAGGGAGACTCCATCTCAAAAAAAAAAAAAAAGAAGCAGCCATTACTCAACAGTTTCATACAAGGAGGGGAAAATACTGACTTCATGAGACGCTTGAAAAGCTTAAATAGCATTTAATTAATGCTTTCATACATTAACCAAATATTTATTGTGCATCTTCCATGTTCACAACTCTGTTGTAAGGCTTGAAGACCCTAAAGATAAAGTGGGCTGAGCGTGGTGGCTCACTCCTGTAATCCAAGCACTGTGGGAGGCTGAGGTGGGCAGATCACCCGAGGTCAGGAGTTCAAGACCAGCCTGGCTAACGTGGTGAAACCCCATCTCTACTAAAAATATAAAAATTAGCCAGGCATGGTAGCATGTGCCTGTAGTCTCAGCTACTCGGGAGGCTGAGGCTGAACCTATAAGGCAGAGGTTGTAGTGAGTCCAGATCACACAAGTGCACTCCAGCCTGGCAACAGGTAAAATGACTGCCTTTGTATTCCTTATACTTTTGCATAGTGGCAAGGCAGACATACACACTAACCTTTGTAATTGAATGTGATACATATTACAGTAGAGATGAGTACAATCATGGAGAAGGAGATGCGTAACCCTGCCCAGGGGAATGAACAAAACCTTTACAAGGTTCCATGCAGGTTTCTGTGAAACTGGTGCTAGGACTTGAAGGACAGTAATGACACAGATTATGTAATGCTAACTGTGTGCCAGAACTGCCCTATTCTATGCATTTTCCAAATATTAAGTTATTTAATTTTTCCAAAGCCCCACAAGGTTGGTGTAACCATCATCCCTATAGGAAGCTGAGTAACAGAGTAACTTTGCCTAATGTCATTCAGTCTGTGAAATATGGAGCTGGGATTTGAATCCAACTACTAATCTCTGCACTGTACAACTGTGACTTGCTGGGATTAAGGGGCTGGGCGAAATGGGAGGTGTGGAGGACCTTCCATGCTCAGGGAATGGTATGGGCAAAGACCCAAAGATTTGAGAAAATATGGCACGTTTGTGACTTTTGTTCTGAATTTCATTGGAAAGGCAACATAAGAGGACTGATGATACATACATGCAGAATTTTTCTTTCATCATAGGAGTTTTTCTAGAGAATATTTGGAAAGTGATTTATCAACACAATTTCTTGACATTGGAGCATTTTCAAATGACTGCTGTCCAGCTGGTCATCCTGTTGAGTTGTTGGCTCAGGGTTATTTTAAATATGTCCGCAGAAGAAAGACAACAAATTTTTGATTTCTCATGATTCCCCGAATTGACTTATTCTAATACCACTGGAGGCCAAAAGTGAAAGACTGAGAGCCACAGAAGATAGCGTTTCCGGAATAAATTTTTTGGCATAACCACAATATATCTTCCTCATCATGGTCAACATTTTTGCCAATGTTGACTATTGGTCACCAATTGGGACAGCAGGCATGACTCCATGTAGCACCTTGCTAATGCCTCAGGGTATGTGAGAAGTACCTGAATGTATGTGTCTTTTTTTTTTTTGAGATGGATACCCAGGCTGGTGTGTGATGTTGGCTCACTGCAACCTCCACCTCCAAGGTTCAAGCGATTCTCCTGCCTCAGCCTTCTGAGTAGGTGGGATTACAGACATGCGCCACCATGCCTGGCTAATTTTTGTACTTTTTAGTAGAGATGGTGTTTTGCCATGTTGGCCAGGCTGGTTAGTCTTGAACTCCTGACCTCAGGTGATCCGCCCACCTTGGTCTCCCAAAGTGCTGGGATTACAGGTGTGAGCCACTGCGCCTCACCTGAATATATTTGTCTTAATAGCAAAAACAAGGTGTGGCAGACTTTGGTTCAGAACAGCACCTAAATAGAGAATAATCTGGTCAATTTCTTGTATAATTTTCTGCTCTTGATAGGCCAGAGGGTAAGTCATTCATTCATTCATTCAGCATTTTCTAACTGCCTACTCTAAAAAAAGCTAGTAATAACAGTTAACATTGAATAGAAAGCCTACAATGTGACAGGCACTGTGCTAAGCACCTTAAAACGAACACAATTACTCCTCACTAACCCCATGAAGTAAGAATAACATTATCCCCAGATAAGAAAACAGAGGGATTAGCAAACTTGCTCCATATCACAGAACTAGCAGAGCCTAGTTTCCATCCCAGACAGTCTTAACTAAGAACCTGTGCTCTCAGCCACTGTGCCATGTCATTTCTTTATGTCCAAGATTCAGAAGTAGGCCTGGTTAGGAATGCAAATAACAAACTGTAATTAAGTCAAAATGAAACAGGCATAAATAACCGTTTATTTTTCTTAGGCATTTGCCCACTGGAACATGTACTAGCTGATATGCTTGTGTGAGATGCATTCTCTGGGACAGCACTGGCATTGTCATTGCTCCACTCTTTGCCCTCCACTTTTTTCCCTAGGAAAGCATACTGGAATGCATGTAATACATGTGAGTAAGAGTGACGATATCTTAGGAATGACATTGAATCTGTACTCATTTATGAAAGTGAGGTATCCTTTGCATATTTTTGTATAAGATGATAGTGGGTATAAGTCTTAGGACACGAAGGAAGGTATTCAAGAACTCTAACTTTTAAAAAGTTTTATAAATCAACTTAATTTTGGCTCTGGACACCCAGCTTTTTGAGCTGACAGGAAGTTTAGTCTCTGCCGTTCTGGGCTGGTCTTCCTCATGCCCTGTGAACTTGTGCCAAGGTCTGGGTCTTATGCAGGGCCAACATCTTGTACCGGACAATTATCTACATTGGTTTCACTGAGACTGCTGTGGTCTTTCACTTTCCCTTTGGTCCTTGGAGCCCTGAAACCTATGGGACTTGGAGCCCTGGGCCCAGAATCCAGCTGCCCAACTTCCCAAGACTGCACGTGACTTTTCTTCCAAGACACCTTAGATCTCTCTTTCCCCTAACCTAAGGCCTTTTCTTTTTCTAGAAGGAAATCCCTTCCTCACCTTCCATTTGAGGCACTTTCCTGTCAGCAAACCCTATTCTCCTCAATAGGTTTTACTCTTTGAAAAAAGAAAAGAAAAGCAAGCCATGGGGTAAAATGCATCTTGTTTTGGTTCTCTTTCTTGCTACAAGCCTTTTGCAAGACAAGTAAGTAAAAATCTGCTTGAATTGGGAGAGGGAAATAGTAACAAAAATAATAACTGGTCTTTAGATTTTACCTGAAAACAGATGTTTTTCTTTTCTTCTTAGCTTTCTCTCCCGCTCCTTCTTTACAAAATGTAAATAACTTTTGTCTTAATTTTAAAAGGTGCCATTGAGCGAGTTAACAGTAAACATAACTGCGGTTTGGTATTTGTTTTTTCAGATGTTTCTCCCTTTGTGTATATAGTTAACAATATTCAAGAAACATTTGTAGACTGTTTACTGTGCCTTGTAAACTTCAATAAGGAGGTTGGATTGTACTTGAGGTATCAGCCCTTTGGAGAGTGTGTAGGGCAGTAACCCGAGCATCTTTACATGTTTGAAAGATCACAATGGCAGTCTCTTGAAGAACGGACTCTTCATAAGGACAAGAGGCTCTTACAGTATCCAGAGAAGAGATGCTGGTGCTGGGGATAGGGTGAGAGTCATGAAGGTGGAGAGAGAAGCAGGGATTCTGGATCTGGTTGGAAGGGCAAGCAGGCAGGACTGGCTGGAAACTGGATATGGAGGTAATGGGCAGTGAAGAACTGAAGATGATTTCCAGGTCTGGGGCTTGAGCAGCCTTGTGGATCTTGGTGCCATCTGCAAGGATAGGGGAAAGGCTAGCAGGAGGGCAATGTTTTTAACTTCTTAAAATGCTCCTCTGGAAGGGTGCTACCTAATCTCCAGGACTTCTTGGAGTCTAGAATAGTGAATCTAGGGGGTGAATCCTGATCATGGGAGGCACAGATGACCCAGTGAGCTGCAGGGTTAAAAAAATAGTAAAACTTCTATTTAATCTTGTTTTTCTTCTCATCTTTTAAAATTTATATTTCTGTATATGCCTTATAATATGCATCTTAGTACAGAGTTATACACACACACACACACACACACACACACACACACACACGTATACCATTTGTAAATAAATAAGAATGACTGAATAAAGGAATGAATAAACTGAGAATGTGGCAGACAAATAGCCATTCGCCAAAATCCGTCCTCCATTCCAGAATATAGTTTTAGCTGGCAAGCTCCTGCCTAGCCTGAGTCAGCTTTTCCCAGATCCCTTGCAGGTGGGTGTGACCAGTTCTCTAGTTCTTCCCAATGGGAGGTGAGTGGAAGTGATAAATGCCAGTTTTGGACCATGGCTTTTGAGAAGCAGGAATGCCTCTTTTGCACTCTTTCCCCTTCTGCTGGCTTACATGCAGAAAATGAACAGGTTCTGGGAATGTCACAGGCCTGAGATAGAAGGAGGCCTCATCCCTGAAATATTGCTGTGAGGGGACTGCCCACTTACCAGGAGCATTCACTTCATGCAACTTTATGATCAAGACATAAACTTCTGGGTATTTCAGTCATTATACACATTTGGTCTCTTTGTTAACACAGCCTAGCATATAGGGAGCATGCTTAACATATTTCTATTAGCTTGGGGCGTGTGCAAAATATTTGGAGGCCACTGGTCTAAGCACTTGCCCGATGCCAATGAAATAGGATTGCCTTGTTTTGTCAGATCCAGGGGACAGAAGCTCCTCATTTCGAAGCCATCCCCTCATGTAATCAAAGGCTGTAAGGATCATAGTTGGTGTTTAAGACAGCTGAGTTTTATTTTTGCAAAACTGAAAAATAGTAAAATTTTTAGGAAGATACACAAATTTAGATTACCAGTAATTAGAAAAAATGACTAGCCTTTTGGTAACCCCAAGGGTTTTCTTACAAAATGTGGAAGTATTTGATAAATGTTATTGGAGAACAATGAAATCCAGCAATTGTTTGGCACAGAGTTTGCTCAAATTTGCAATTGCTTGAATGTCCCCAGACTTTAGTTTAAGTTGTCTTTTTTTCAAGGCTCAAGGACTTTTAAGATCCAAGTGTTTTCCAGTTACCTTTGCAAATGAAATAAAGAGTCATTCCTCTGACCCTCGTCCCTGGGGTTTAGATGGTGAAACTCAGAAAGCCTTTCTTCATGGATTCAGCTTAGAGAAGGAATAGAGTGATGCATCAAGGCAATATTTCTGAAAGCTGAGATCAACAGACTATGATTAAAGTCAGCTTGCCCTTATATTGGCTGAGAATGTCACGCCAGCTGCTCGTAAACCCCACAAGATGATGGATGTCTTACTGTTATCCTTACTGCTCTCCAGAATTTATTAGCAGAAAAGAAAAATGGGAAAAGGTTATAACTCTCAGAGGTCCAAAATTCTTTTTGCAACAGTGAATAGTGAAAGCTTGGGTGTCAGTTATAAATGAATCACTGGGCATTTGTGTGGTGCACCGAGGAGTGTCAGAACCTCAGCACTCTAATCAAGAGTGGCAGGGGCACCTGCAGGGAGCGGGTCGAGTGAGGTGTTAAGAGGGCTCGCGTTGCAGGTGCATTCCTCATTCTACCCTGAGAAATTCGCTAGTTGCTGTTGAGAAAAACTCTTTGTTAACATTAGGAAAACAAAATTCTATGGCCCTCATTCACTGTGGGGAATTAATGGTTACAAGGAAGAGAAATCCTGCTTGGGTTCAGGAGTTCTGGCATCACTGAACTGGTGAAGGACTGTGTGGCTGGGGATCTGGGAGCAGCTGCTTTGGGAGGCGGAAAGATTTGAATTTCTCACTTGGGTCTTAATGCTAATTTTCTTCCTTTCTCCTGACCTCTCCTTTCTCCTAGTGAGCTAAGAATAAAAACTCTGGGACCTGCTGTTTTATTTTTTAACTCAAGAAACTGATTAATGAAGGCTGCTGGGTTTAATAAATGGTTGTCTGTTTCAGCTTAGAAAACACTATTTTGGGGAGTGAAAAAATATGGGCAATCATTCACCTTGTGGGGAGCTGCATTAGTCTGCAAGTTGTTAAAGGAACAGATTTTGATATTAAAAAGGCTTAGGTTAGGATACATGTTCCTCCACCTGGGATAGGGCATTTAATAGCTATGTGACCTTGAGTGGTTACTTCGCCTTGTGTGAACCTCAGTCCTCTCATCCAGGAAATGGTGATTTTTTTTTTCCTTTGCAGAAGACAGACAGGAAATGGTGATTAATGGTACATGCCTCTGAAGTTTGCTATGGAAACTGAGGAAGAGACTTGTCATAGTAAATATTGGATAAGTGTGAACACTCTCCATGACCTATTTATTTTCTTTCTTTTTTTTTTTTTTTTTGAGACGGAGTTTTGCTCTTGTTACCCAGGCTGGAGTGCAATGGCATGATCTCGGCTCACCACAACCTCCACCTCCTGGGTTCAGGCAATTCTCCTGCCTCAGCCTCCAGAGTAGCTGGGATTACAGGCACGCGCCACCGTGCCCAGCTAATTTTTTGTATTTTTAGTAGAGACGGGGTTTCACCATGTTGACCAGGATGGTCTCGATCTTTTGACCTCATGATCCACCCGCCTTGGCCTCCCAAAGTGCTGGGATTACAGGCTTGAGCCACTGTGCCCGGCCGACCTATTTATTTTCTACTTTCATCTTTTCAGAAGTAAGATAGAGAACACATTTGCTTATGGGTACATTGGTTTTGAGCTCATGGTTAAATTTCCTGCTGAGTATTTTCTGAACTCCAACTCATCATTATTGAATCTGGACAGTTAACATCACCCCTATTCATTTCTGTCTGGAGCACTCCCCTCTCTTTCTTGCCTTCGGAAGTTAAAAATGAACTGATGTGGCTAGAAAGATTCTAAAGGGGGAAAATGAACTGATAATGTGGGGAAGTTTGCTTTAATTTCCTGAAGAGAAGCTGTGGAATGATCCTTTGAATACTTATTATTTGTTGAACCTGGTCAATGTTGGGCATCCCAGGTGGGTTGTGTAAAGGTGCCATCTTTGTCTTACGACTACGTAATCAAAATGAGCCAGGTAATCCCAGATACACGAGTCAGCTTTGTGTCTATGGATGAGGTGCACCAATAGCCTAGATATTGTATTTGATTGCATGAGAACCTCATTCAAGCACTGTACCACTTTAACCTCTTGCAGCCTGACTACTTGCTATATCTGGAAAATGGAAAAATAAGCCAGAGTTTAATCCAGAAAACAAACTACTCTAGGTATTTTAGATAGAAGGGAGAATCATCTGGAGATTAGATTCTTAGGAAATTGTTGCAAGGGTTAAAATGAATGGGCTCTAGGTTGGCTAGAGCTAAGAACGACTCCTGGAATATGACAGAACTGAATTACAAAGGAAATGACTACCTGAACCCCAATTAGGAAGGGCACAGGATGGAACCATTGACTTTAGGGACACAAAGACATAGCTGTGATTGAGAGATCAGAAAAACAGCATCAGAAGCTGCTATTTCCCCCTACAAACTGTGGACAGTGGAATATGGAGTCTGGTGATCTCCATAACCCCTCAGCAATCCCAAAGACAGAGATTGGTTGCTGAAACATGAAAATCTTCCTGGAGGCTGGGAGTGGTGGCTCACGCCTGTAATCCCAGCACTTTGGGAGGCTGAGACAGGCGGATCACTTGAGGTCAGGAGTTTGAGATTAGCCTGGCCAACATGGTGAAACCTTGTCTCTACTAAAAATACAAAAATTAGCTGGGCATGGTAGCATACACTTGTAATCCCAGATACTTGGGAGGCTGAGACAGAAGAATTGCTTTAACCCGGGAGGGGGAGGTTGCAGAGAACCGAGATTGTGCCACTGCACTCCAGCCTGGGCAACAGAGTGAGACTGTGTCAAAAAAGAAAAGAAAAGAATATCTTCCCTGCCAGCAGAAAACGGCAAATACAGCAGAAAGACTGCTTCTGCCCCACTTCCACCTTTTACATTTCTGATGAGTGCATCTAATTGACAGAATCTAAGTCATATTCAGTCTCCTAACTAGATTCCAGAAAATGTAGTGGGTTTTTTTTGCCTGCAGCATTGGAAAGCACCCTGGAAACATAACCATGGGACCAGCTCAAACTGATTAACCATTGCTTAAGTAAGTTGTTACAGGTGACAAAGAGCCAAAATTGCCTGCGTAGGTACAGTAGAAAGGGCTTTGGCCTTCTAATTTACTACCACCAGCCCGACGGACCAGCTGGATTGGCGTCACCTGGGACTAGTTAGAAAGACCATAAAAGCTGGAGCTACTCCCAGATTGGAGAGACAGATATGAGTGCTGCCTCTTGTCTCCTTGTCAGTTGACTTGAAATAAAGTGTTTTCTTTTCTCCAAAGCTGGTGCCAGAGCATTGGCTTCTATGTGCATTGGGCGGTGAGCCCATTGCTCAGTAACAATAGGTGAGAATGGATATTGAGCCACAGTCAACCAATTACTGCACTGTTCTGCCTGAGTCCCATTATTGTGTGCTCATCTGTCTCTAATTCAACCACATAAATTCAGCAGAACTAAACCAGTTTACCAAGGTAGACAGAGAGATTTAAACATGGGGGCAGTTTTACCAAACGTTCAACTCAAGGCATGAGCATCAGATCTGAAGTGAGTATGAGAGGGAAGACATGAATTTCTTGTTTCCTCAGGTGATCTCAGTACTGAGGTGCCTCTCACAATATGTGTATATATTCTGAATAAGTAAATAGAGCGATTACAAAGCCATATCTAGGGTTTCCACTCCAGAGAGGGGTAATGAGAGAGGAAAAAGGAAAAAACCAGATAGGCAGGCAGTTAGGGTGGGTCCATGGTTGAATTATTTCAAATCAAAGAACAACCTGCAGGCATAGATAAGGGAACTTCCACTGCAGGTCTTGCCTATGACATGCTCCCAGCCACGCAGGTAAGACAGGCTACACAGGTGACTTACCCAGACATGACTGCAATGGAATATTGCATCCCCTGACACATGTACAGTAAAGGGAAGAAAGCAATATGAAGTAACTTCAGCTAAGGGTTTGCATATGCACTAGGAGGACAGGGTGGAGCTACCAGAAATTCACAGCTTATGCAAATGAGATGCTCAGTCCTCCTTGGTTTCTTACAGAAGCCTTTGCATTGAACTGTAAAAATGGCAACCCTCTTCCAGGTACCCTTTCTGCAGCAGAGAGCTTTCTTCTTTCACTTATTATTATTTTTTTAATTAATTACTTTTTTTTTGAGACAGAGTCTCACTCTGTCACCCGGGCTGGAGTGCAGTGGCAAGATCTTGGTTCACTGCAATCTCTGCCTCTACGGTTCAAGTTCTTGTGCCTCAGCCTCCTGAGTAGCTGGGACTACAGGCGTGTGCCACCACGCCTGGCTAATTTGTTTTTGTGGTTTTTAGTAAAGATGGGGTTTCACCATATTGGCCAGCCTGGTCTCAAACTCCTGAGTTCGTGATCTGCCTGCTTAGCTTTCCAAAGTGCTGGGATTACAGGTGTGAGCCATCAAGCCAGGCCTCTTCGTTCACTTATTAAACTTTTGCTCCAACCACCACCCAGCCGCCTACTGCCAAAAAAAGAAAAAGCTGTATCTTAGTCAAAATCTGGCTCCTAACAGAAGGCCAAACCCCTTTGTGTTTCTAAGATAAATTGGTAGACCCAAAGAATACTCTAGCGAAGTAACTTTAAAAATCCTGTTGATAAATTTTTGCCTTCCTGGGTAAAATTCGGGCCCTTCCTCCTCACTTTCCCATAAGACCTAGCTTTGTTGTATTTCACTGAGAATTCAGTGATAATCAATTCAAATGAGCAGTCATGTGAAAGGCTGTTGTCAACTATAGAGTCCTGTCTACCTCAGGTGTTATTATCACACATGGTGCTTTACATGTAATGGGTACTTTCAACATTTTGCCAATTTTTCTTTATTATTTACCCCCTCTCTTAAGGCAATATATACCTATGTATTATGTATATATAAATTTTTTTCTGAACTGTTTGAGAAGTTTTAGAAATCATGTCCCTTTGTCCTTAAATACTTCTGTATACATTTTCTAAGAAGAATGTTCACTCAGAATATTGACCATTGATATACTACGATTTAATCTACAGACCTTATTCATATTTTGCTAATATTCTCCATGAGTTTTTTTTATATCAGTGCTTTTTTTCCATCCAGGATTCAATCCAGAATTACGCATATCGTTGGGTTTTCTGCACTTTCTTTGATTTTCAGGACTTGGACATTTTTTAAGAAATCAGGCCAATTCTTTTTATGAAGTCACTGAAATTGGGTTCTGTCTGATAATTAGAGTCAGATTATGTGATTTTGGCAGGAATAGTAAATAAACAGTTTGAGCCTGCCTTCTTAGCCCTCACTTTCAAGGGATAAGAAAGAGTTGGCAGGAGATCAAATACAACATAATGATTTGGGTGCGGTAGGAATGGGATAGCACCTGTTCGTAGCTGAGGGCCTAGGGGAGAGCAACCCAAGGTAGATTCACTAGGCAGTAGTTTAAAGGCTGCTGGACAGAGTCAGCCAATGTGGAAGCCAAAAGACTAGACCAAGTTCTGCCGTTAATCAGGCAATATTGAGTTGCGATAATAAAAAGGATGGTAAGGCCGGGTGTGGTGGCTCATGCCTGTAATCCCAGCACTTTGGGAGGCTGAGGCGGGCAGATCACGAGGTCAGGAGATCAAGACTGTCTTGACTAACACCGTGAAACACTGTCTCTACTAAAAGTACAAAAAAATCATCCAGGCGTGGTGGCATGTGCCTGTAGTCCCAGCTACTTGGTAGGCTGAGGCAGAAGAATCACTTGAACCCAGGAGGCAGAGGTTGCAGTGAGCTGAGATCACGCCGCTGCACTCCCACCTGGTTGACAGAGCAAGACTCTGTCTCAAAAATAAATAAATAAATAAATAAATAAATAACAAATAAAAAGGATGGTGATTATCATAACAATAATGACTTTATTTAGCAACATGTGAAGTGCTTTGATATGCATTATCCTATAAAATCTTTCAATTGTCTCATGAGGTAGAAATGATTCTTACTTTATGGGTGAGGAAACTGAGGCTGGGGTGGATCAAGTGGCTTGCCCAAGGTCACCCAGGTGGAAAGTGGCAGAGCCAGAGGCCAGACCCAGCTCTCTAAATCAGACTCTGAAGTTTGTCTTTCTAAACCAATATGCTGGAAAGGAAGTCACAGTACCTTTTTGGGAATTCATCTCTAAAAGGAGTGGAGTGAATAAAACAAATGTATAAGGCCGCACTTCTCAGTATTTTGGACTTCACAAAGCACTAAAAATAATTTTAAAAACTGGAAAACAGACACAGGACTTTTAACACGTGCTATTGCTAAGTAAGGATATTAAAATACAAAAATAAAATTTTATCTAGCACCAGTACTGTTTCATAAAAGAAGGGACATTTTAATATAAAAATAGGGGAAAGTAATAATCTCAAAAAGAACAGTCTTTGAAATTGGATGTATTAGTTTTGTAGCATGCTCGGTACCTTGTCATTAATTTTCCCACTTCACTGGGGCCTTGTGAAAGTTCTAACCTGAGTGGCCCTGATCTGTGGCCTGGCATTGGGGGAACACTGTTTTACGGTGTCTTCCTGCTCTAGCATCCAGTGGCTTTATTCTAGAGGACGAAAGTATGTGAGCAGGGAGAGGAGTGGTGAACAATGACCTCTTCCCAGGGTCTCTTTTCTTGCTTCTCTGCTTCTTAGCCCTCACTTTCAAGGGATGAGAAAGAGTTGGCAGGAGATCAAATACAACATAATGATTTGGGTATGGTAGGAATGGGATAGCACCTGTTCGTAGCTGAGGGTCTAGGGTAGAAGGTTCCAGAAAGCAGCTTCTGTCAAGTAAGGCACTCATTCTGGCACAGTGTTTTTGTTTGTTTTTTAAATTAATTTTGGTGACTGTTTCTTTTTATTTATTTATTTATTTATTTTTTGAGACAGAGTCTTGCCCTGTTGCCCAAGCTGGAGTGCAGTGGTGCGATCTTGGCTCACTGTACCCTCCACCTCCTGGGTTCAAGTGATTCTCCTGCCTTAGCCTCCGCAGTAGCTGGGATTACAGATGCACAGCACCATGCCCAGCCGAATTTTGTGTTTTTAGTAAAGATGGGGTTTCACCATGTTGGCCAGCCTGGTCTCAAACTCCTGACCTCAAGTGATCCACCTGCCTTCGCCTCTCAAAGTGCTGGGATTACAGGTGTGAGCCACTGTGCCCAGCCAGGTGATTTCTATTAATGTGTTAAATAACCAGGGTCTTGAAGTGGTTCTAATAACTCCCATGATTTCAAAGTAGTGATGATTATAAATAATATTTTGCAATATTAACTGTACTGTGATGTTAAAATACTGCTGAAGTGTGATGCCTACAGTCATAATTGAAGGAAAGGCACTATTTCAGTTAGAGGTCAGCGAAATCAAGATGCACTTTCTTTTCCCATCTGAGTTCATAGATTCCCTGACTTCTTCTATCCATGGGTCCATTGGTGGGTTGATGAGGAGTGGAGGATGGGATGTAGGAGGAATCTGAGGACCCCAGATTAAAACCCCTATTTTAAAAAATGTATTTTTATAAATTTAGAGGGTACAAGTGCAGCTTTGTTACATGGGTATATTGCATAGTGATAAAATCTGGCCTTTTAGTGTACCCATCCCCTGAATAGTTTACATTGTATACAATACGTAATTTTTCATTCCTCATCCTTCTCCCAGCCCTGGCATCTTTTGGAGTCTCTGTGTCTGTATGTTTTCCACTGATAACTATAATAATAATCATCAACAGCATAGCCTCAGACTTAGGTATGTTTTCTTCTCCCACTGGGTTTTAAAGCACAGCTCTCGTTTAATCTTTTCTTAGCTTTATTTCCAACCTTAAAAATAAAAATTAAACAATTTTAAAAACTTCCACCTCCTTCAACAAGGAGATGTATATATTAATGAGGAAATGTCTGCAAAATGCTTGCAATGTCTGGAATCAAATGAATTTTGTAAGAATAAAAATAATTCCTTTTTTTTTTTTTTTTTTTGAGACAGAGTCTCACTGTCACCCAGGCCAGAGTACAGTGGTGTGATCACAGCTCACCACCGCCTCGACCTCCCAGGCTCAAGCGATCATCCTACCTCAGCCTCCCAGGACTGCAGATGCATGCCACCACATCCAGCTAATTTTTGTACCTTTCGTACAGAAATTTTCACCATTTTGCCCAGGCTGGTCTCGAACTTCTGGACTGAAGGAATCCACCCTTCTTGGCCTCCCAAAGTGCTAGGACTCCAGGCAGGAGCCACTGTGTCCAGCCAGTAATAACGTCTTTATTTTGGAAGCAAACAGGGAGTAGGCAGAGGTAGATTATAAATTCTAGGGGTGTTTTGTAAACTGCTAATTTATGGCCAATGATGAGCAATGTTAGTCTATGTATGAGGATGTGAGACAACAAGAAGTGTTTGCAGGTGTAAGTTTATAGCTAGGGGATATAGATAGCAGAGCATTGTCATAGAATCTTAAAGAAACATTGACTCAAAGCTGCAAGGAATCTTAGGGTTCTCCATCTTCATTCTTTATCCCTGTGATCACATCCAGTCAGGGCCACGTTATGACTTTCTTGGACCCCCGGCACTTGCTTTTGCTCTGTAAAAGTATCTAAAATTATATTTTATGACTGCATTGGCATAAAATCACCTGTAATCCAGGCTGGGTTTATTATTACATAATCATTATTATATTTATGTTTCCTTTGGTTAAAAAAACTAAAATTAAAACATTTTTATGGGCCCCTAAAAGCATCATGAGCCCCAGGCACGTGCCTCTTATGTCTAATGGAGGAGTCGGTCCTGTCCGAGAGAGGGAATGCACTATGTTATGAAACCGCTCATGTATTTCTGTTTAAAAACCATTTGAATTGATAGAAAGTTTATAATAGGTATATGCACTTCTGTCATGTTCTTTTCTCTAGAGACAGTCTATTCCCTCTGTCTCATGTTCTCTGTACTAGATCCTGGCTATACAAAGTGTGGGCCATGGACCAGAAATACTGATATCACTCGGAGGCTAGTTACAGGTGCAGAATCTCAGGTCTCATCCCGTACCTACAGAATCGGAACCTGCTTTTTAACAAACTCCCTAAGTAATTCATATTCACACAGCACTGGAGAGAATCATAGCAGCAAAGGGTTATTGAATACTACTCTGCCGGACATCACTTTAGGTGCTTTATGTGGATTGTCTAATTAATCCTTTCAACAACTTTTATTTATTTTTCCCATCTTACAGATGAGCAAACTGAAACACAGAAAAGCCAAGCAACTGTCTTTATCCAGTGAAGAAGTGTGTGCGAGAATTCGGACCAGGCAATGTGACTCCGGGTTCTATGCTCTTTACCTCCATGCCAGTCTGCCCGTTCTCCTGTGCCCTTTTCATTTGAGAAGTTGCTGTTTGCCTCCCAGCTTACGGTTCAGGTTGCCACGGTGGGAGCCATTTTTTTCACAGCACTTAGTCCAACTCTCTTGTTACAGCTTACTGGGTGACAGGTAGATCCCTGATCAGTGGCAATCTATGGCTATTCTGCAGTCTGTCACTCAGGTAGGCTCTCACTCCGTGGCATTTAAATGAAGCAACTTGGAAAGAATTTGCTAGTTCTCAAGGAACAGGAAGAAGTGGATGGGTGGCCTGTAGATGAGTCATGTTTAAAGTAACTTATCTATAATAAAGGTATTAGAGCTTCTGCTACTTGAGATTCTAGAGCACCTTCAATTCAGATCCACTCTCCCACTCATTTCTCTGGGATTCCCAAGCCTATTATGGCTCAGTCTTTTGAATTTCCCTGGGAGTCCTTTTATTGTACCACGAGAAACCCTACAACAATCTTGCTTTACTTGAGTTAGCTCAAGTGGGTTTCTGTTTCTTATCCTAATAGCCAAACTACAAGAACACACATTGCCATATTTAGAAGTACTTGTGCATCTCCCTGAGCTGCCCCTTCTCCAAGGAAAGCACCCCCAGTTCTTTCTGTCAATCCTCATGCCATGTGTTCACTCCCTTTCTTGTTCCTCCCGCTCTGGACCGTGCAGTTATAGCCTTTGAAAATGGACTAATACGGAGGCTGGAATTGGAAGCCACTTATTTTATGTGTAAAGAATGAGCCTGCCAGCCTCAAAATTTCTTTCTTAGCACCTGGCGAGACTCTTCCCTGCAGCCCTAAAATTGGTTCTGTTTACAAGAGGGCACACTGTAACTGGAGCTATGACTAACAGCAGAGAACAAGCCCCCTGCCTTCCGCCCTCCACCCGGCACGCAAATGGGTAAGAGTAGGCCCCTTGAAGAAAAGCATCGGAAATTGGGGCGGGGAGTTTTTCCCAAGCCTGTCCTAGCTTGAAGGCATTTTAAAGGAGAAACCCTGATGGACTGTGTCTCCCCAGCTCTGGGGAAGGAACTGCAAACTGGCAGGCAGCCAGCTTGCAGTAGAGAGGAACTCCTCCAGCCCATTCCCCCTGGTGGTGGTTGTGTTCAGGTCAGTACTAACTTTAGCCCTGCAGTCCTCAAATGGGGACAGTCCACTAGTGGATTAAATCCTCCTTAAATGACTTAGAAACTTTTAGCCAGAGATCAGGGGAAAGGAAATGATTTCATTTATTCTCTGCTGGTTCACCATGACTTCTGAGGAAGCCATTCTCCAGTGTTTTGCAGAATAATAACACTTTCTATTCATATATCATTGATCTCCCAGGAGCTCAAAGTTTTCCACAAGATCTTATCAGCTAATTTCACCTGGGGTGCTTGGGAAGAAGGGAGGAAGCGAGGATAACATTTACTTTCTCTTCTCTTTAACTTTTAAGTTCCGGGGTACATGTGCAGGTTTGTTACATAGACAAACTTGTGTCCCGGGGGTGTGTTGTAGATTATTTCATCATCCAAGTATTAAGCCTAGTACCCATTAGTTATTTTTCCTGATCCTGTCCCTCCGCCCTCCACCCTCTGACAGGCCCCAGTGTGTGTTGTTCCCCTCTATGTGACCATGTGTTCTCATTATTTAGCTCCCACTTATAAGTGAGAACATGCACCCAAAGGAATATATTCTATTATAAAGACACATGTACACGTATGTACATTGTAGTACTATTCACAATAGCAAAGACACAGAATCAACCTAAATATCAATCAACAACAGACTAAATAAAGAAAATGTGGTACATATATACTATGGAATTCTACGCAGCCATAAAAAAACAGTGAGATCATGTTCTTTGCAGAGACTCAATGGAGCTGGAGGCCATTATTCTTAGCAAACTAACATAGGAACAGAAAACCAAATACCGCATGTTCTCACTTATAAGTGGTTGCTTTATTTTCTTCCTTGCAGTCACTCTTTCAGCTGAGACCGCTGTCCCTCAGAAAGACAGGTGAGGGTAAGCAATGCTGAGACATTTCTCATTATGTAAGTTGGCTTATGGTATTATCCCTGTACTGGCTTCATGCTGGGTGTCCAACTACCCACCAGTAGGTCACTATCCTCTTTCTGTAGTTTACTTGCCTCATTTCAATGTGGAGTAAATACCCTCATGTTGGGTTGGAGAAACTGGGGCTCAGAGAATCTGTGCAGGATGACTGAGTTCTCATGCCAGGTTATGGGTGAGTCTGGAGCCAATGTTATCACATGTTCAGCTACTGACATGTCCCTCTACGTTCTTCCTGCCTGCAGTGCGCAGGGAGTGGTTCCAAAGCTGAGGTTGGCCATAACTCTCTGAATCTGAAAAGATGTGTCCTGAAGTGTGTTTGAGGATAAAAGAGGGATGCACACTTGATCCGGAAGGCCTGACCCCAAGTTGGCTGGCTGGCATTCTGAAGTGGCTTTTTTCAGACCCACATCCTGTGCAGCGCTCTGCCGATCAGTCTGCCTCTCTGGGACTTGAATATTTCAAAAAGGATATAAAGGGCCTTTCAAATGGTACCGGGACATAAATAGCTTTCACAGAAGAATGAATGTTGCCTCAGTGATGTGATGACTGAATCAGCACCACATTGAATTAGCAGCAATCTGGTGCTCTGGGTAATGGAGTGATGGTAAATGAACATTATTACATTTTTACCCAATGAATGAGTCCTTAATAAAAAAGACAAATGGCTTCCAGGTGTCTTGCCACAAAATTTCAACAACTGAGTCACTCAAGCTGGATGGAAGAACAAGAGGCAGTATAGAATCTGCTCGTGATTCAGTGGCCGCCAACTTGGATCGTCCCCAGTTCCAACTTTAGCATCTTTCTTTAGTCATTCTACCGCACAGTCAGTTCCCCTTGTGTAGATGCACAACAGGAGGAAATTCTAATGAAAGGACAAAGCTGCCACTGTCCCATCTGACCAAGCTTCCCCAGAGAGAACAGGCTCCCCATACCAGGAAATACTGTTCCTGAGAGGAAACACCTGTGGCTGGTCTGTGGCCGGGTCTGGAATTTCTGGCCATTCCAGAGCAGGACCGATTGATGTCCCGACTTCTGTGGTTGCTAGGATGTAAGGTAATTCCTCAGGAATGTTCTGTCGCTGGCTCAGCACAGCCTCTGCTGTCATGGCAGGAGGTGGGATGGCTTGGAAGTCTTGCCTCTGTCATAACTAACACTGACATGAGGTGGCTTGGGATCTCTCTGGGTCTTAGTTTTCTCAATTGTGAGGTTCATGGCCAAGAAAGGAGTTGGGAAAGGATCAGGTGACAAACACAAATGCCTCTGGGGGCCAAATAGGTGAGAGGAATGAATGGATTGTCTGGGTGTAAGACAATAGGAATGGTGGCGCCTGTGAGGAAGTGGAGAATAAATGCCTTGCCTAAAGATGTTCAAGTTCAAATAAAACAACAATCACCAGAACCCATATCATAGGCCAAATAAAACACCAAGTTGATCTGATGACTGGAGTTTCCAACCTGTTCTGGAAGGTTGCTTCTAGTTTTCATGATCCAGCCTTTATCTGGAAGTATGTATTCTTACATATCAGAATTCCTAATTCTATTATGTATATGATATATCATTTCAAATGTGAGAAAGTATATGTATCTAATGCTGGGAATAAAATTCAGGGGAAATGCAGATCAATATAGGCTTTTATAGACTAAATCATAGGAAAAATCATTGGTCTGAAGTTGTTGGTTAGAAAAAAATATTAAATGTATGTGGTAGGATGTGACTCAGAGGTCATTTAAGTTCCTCTGAGCCACACATCTGGGAAGACAGGGAAAATGAGCCCCTTCTAAATCACACACTCCTCCTGTTCAGAGCCTAATAATTTTTCATCTGATTTGTATGTAGGCCTGTGTGCAGGGACTGTGCATATCTTATTAAACACTGTATGTGACCCTGGTACCTGACACCTAATAGGGGCTCAATACCTATATGATAAATAAATGAATGAGTTTGTGAAAATTGTAGTAGGCCTAGGTTTTAGTCTTTTCTCTTTTAAACGACCTAATATGTGTTGATTGCATAATTTATTTTAAAAGCATATATGTAATCATGCCAATTCTTTGCTCAAAGCCTTCTAAACATGCCACATTGCCTACACAACAAATCTTGAATTTCTTGGCATGATTTTTATTTCCATGTTCTGATTTATTCTTTCTGTTTAGTTCTATCTTCAAGTGATGTTGCTTCCCCTGCCCCCATATCATAGCCTAGCTTAACTACTTGTTCCCTAAACAAATTCTTTCATTTTTATGACATTCCCTCTGTAGTGCCCAGCTCTCCTTTTTCCCCAGCAAAGTGTTATCCATCCTTCAAGATGCAAATGTCCCCTCTCCAAGAAACCTTGCTTTATTTAAAAGCCAAATCAGAAATAATTTCTTTCTTCTGTGCCTTCGGCATATCTCAGATACGGTGAGTATTACATTCTGCCTTAAGTCGTAGCTATTTATTTACATACCCACATCCTTTATACCCATGTATAGAATCTAGACGTCTAGATTCTATAGAGTCTAGGTAGTGTCTAGTCCAGTGTCTAGAATCTAGATAGTAAACTTCTTAAAAGCATGGACTATAAGTTGTTCTTCTTTGCCTACTTCATAAACACGAAGGTATTCAATGAATTTATGTTGAATGATCAAACTGAAAAGTCTACCATTATTAGTTGTTTTTGATTGATGGAGAAATTTTGGGGGCTATCAGTTTACAGTTAGAGGAGCCCTTAACAAGCAAGTTTAGTGAGAAAAGATAATCCAAGGAAAAGTGTCACCTTTTGGGACAGAATTGTATAAAAATATATAGAAAAACACAAAAGCAATTCAGCCTAAGACATAGAGTACAGTTTGCCAAAGGGTTTAAGTAGCTTTCTGTTGATTATAAAGTCAGGGATCTGAACTGTTGTTGATGTAAAGATGGATAGTATTACAAAGACAAGCTCCGAAAAGGAGTGTTGGTCTGCACAGAGCCTGGAAATAAACAACTGAGACATGGGAACTCTCACCATGTCTTTCCTGTTGTTCAGAAAAGAGGGTAGGCCATTTTCACTGACTGGTTCCAGTTTTTTAGAGTGAAAAGAGGAAATTTATTAG
Organism: Callithrix jacchus; assembly: GCF_049354715.1. NCBI lineage: Eukaryota > Metazoa > Chordata > Mammalia > Primates > Cebidae > Callithrix > Callithrix jacchus. The sequence continues at coordinate 40,941,454 of NC_133519.1, read as the reverse complement.
GCTTCCATAGCTATTAAACATATCTCACACTGTGTGTTCTAATTCTGCATTCACTAAATAATTTTCTGATCTATAATTTGTTTATTAGTTTTACTAATGAGCACCTATATGCTGGCTCTGTTGAGAACTTTTATGTATAGTATCTTACTTAACTTTCATAACAACCTTCTGAGGTAGGTATTAAGAGCCCCATTTTTAGATGAAGAATCAGACTAAGAGAGGTTAAGTACAATGAGAACACATGGACACAGGGAGGGAAACAACAGACACTGGGGCCTGTTGGTGGGAGTCAGGGAATGGAGAGCATCAGGACAAATAACTAATCATGTGGGGCTTACTACATAGGTGATGGGTTGATAGGTGCAGCAAATCACCATGGCATACATTTACCTGTGTAACAAACCTGCATGTTCTACACTTGTATCCTGGAACTTAAAATAAAATGTTAAAAGAAAGAGGGGTTAAGTAATTTCCTTAGTTACCCATCAGAAAATGGTAGAGCTGAAGATTTAATGCAATCTCTTTGAAAATACCAATGACATTCTTAACAGAAATAGAAAAAAAATTCGAAAATTTATATGGAAAATTTATATGGGGTCACAAAAGACCCCGAATAGCAAAAGTAATCTTGAGTAAAATGAGCAAAGCTGGAGGTGTCATACTACCTGATTTCAAAGTATACTACAAAGTCATAGTAACCAAAACAGCATGGCAGTAGTATAAAAACAGACACATAGACCAAAGGAACAGAAAAGAGAGCCTAGAACTAAATCCATGCATTTATAGTCAACTCATTATTGAAAAAGTTGCCGAGTACATAATGGGGAAAGGAAAACCTCTTCAATAAATGGTATTGGGAAGACTGGATATCCACATGGAGAATAAAATTAGACCTTCCTCTCTTACCATATACAAAATTAACTCTAAATAGATTACAGACTTAAGCGTAAGGCCTGAAGCTATGAAACAACTAGAAGAAAACATAGAAGAAACATTTCATGACATTGTTCTGGGCAAGGATTTTTTGGGTAAGACCTCAAAAGCACAGATAACAAATGTAAAAGAGACAAATGGGATTACATCAAACTAAAAAGCTTCTGCACAGCAGAAGAAACAATCAGCAGATAGAAGAGACAACCTACATAGTGGGAGAAAATATTTGCAAACTATACATCTCACAAAGGGTTAACATTCAAAATGTATAAGGAGCACAAACAACCAAAAAAAAAAAAAAAAAAAAAAGAACAAATAATCTGATTAAAAAATAGGCAAAATGGCCCAGCGTGGTGGCTCAAGCCTGTAATCCCAGCACTTTGTGAGGCCAAGGAGGGTGGATCATGAGGTCAGGAGTTCGAGACCATCCTGGCCATGGCGAAACCCTGTCTCTACTAAAATACAAAAAATTAGCTGGGTGTGGTGGTGTGCACCTGCAGTCCCAGCTACTCAGGAGGCTGAGGCAGGGGAATAGCTTGAATCTGGGAGATGGAGGTTGCAATGAGCTGAGATCGTGCCACTGTACTACAGCCTGGAGAAAGAGCAAGACACCATCTAAAAAAAAAAAAAAAAAGGCAAAAAACTGAATAAACATTTCCCAAAAGAAGACATACAATGGTCAACAGATATATGAAAATATGCTTAGCATCACTGATTGTCATGGAAAGGCAAAATAAAATCCCAATGAGATATCATTTCACCCAGCTAGAATGAACATTATAGAAAAGACAAAAGAGAACAAGTACTGGGGAGGATGTGGAGAAAAGGGAACCCTTATATACCATTGGTGGGAATGTAAATTAGTACAGCCCTTATGAAAAACAGTATGGAGGTTCCTCAAAAAATTTTAAATAGAACCACCATAAGATCCTGCAAGTCTACTACTGGGCATATATCCAAAGGAATTGAAATCAATATGTCAGAGATAGTGATACCAAAATAGCCAACATATGGAATCAACCTAAGTGTCCATTAGCGGATGAATGGATAAGAAAATGGGGTGTATATACACGATGGGATACTATTCAGCCACAAAAAGAATGAAATCCTGCCATTTGCAACAACGCACCTGGAGGATGTTATGTTAAGTGAAATAAGCTGGGTACAGAAAGACAAATACTGCATGCTGTCACTTATGTGTGGAATCTTTACAAAGTTGATCACATAGAAGTAGAGAATAGAATGGTGGTTGCCATAGGCAGGATGGTTAGGAGAGGGGGAAATGGGAAGATGTGGTCAAAGGATACATAATTATGGTTAGATAGGAAGGATAAATTTTGAGAGATCTATTGTACAGCAAGACAACCGCAGATGATGAAATATTGTACTCTTGAAAAATGTACACAGAGTGGATTTTATTTGCTCTTGTTACAAAAATGATAACTAGGGTGAGGTAATGTATTTGTTAATTACCTAGATCTAGTCATTCTGCAATGTGTATGTACTTCAAAACAGCATGCTTGACACAATGCTGTCAATTTTAAAAAATAAATAAAACATATTCAAAAATAAATAGTCAGAAAAAGATGCAAGAAATGAACAGACAAAACAAAAAAGAAAATGATGAAGCTATAATTTAAACACTGCCTGGACTAACTTTCTTTTTCTTTCTTTTTTTTTTTTTTTTGTATTTTCAGTAGAGACAGGGTTCTGCCATGTTGGCCAGGTAGGTCTTGAACTCAGATGATCCTCCCACCTCGTCCTCCCAAAGTTCTGGGATTGCAGGTGTCAGCCACTGCGCCCGGCCAACCCTGGACTAACTGTCAATGGTTGCTTTCTTTTCTGCATGCTGTTGCCTATTGGAAGGGAATTGCTTGATGCCTCTGGCTTGCTCCACTTTTGAGTCAGAGATATCTCCCTGGCTGGAAATTAAGTAGTGGCCACAGTTGGTAGGGTCCAATCCCCAACAGCCGGCTCATTTCTCAGTGAAGTGGTTATTGTGTTTGCAAATACAGAGCAGACCTAGAACAGCAATATACCCATTAAGATAGTGTCTCTGACAGCAATAGGCGATCAGTTCTCTTCCTCATATTACAGCGCTCATTAACCACTGGAAAGACTTGAGAAAACACAAAACATTCTCTGCATGGCATCTTTAAATGGGAAGCACACTGAAATTACCTTTTTCTCTTTGAAAAAGCTCCAAATTAAATGGATAAAAGTAGCTTTATATTACTGCTTTTGTTTTCACAGCTGCCAAAATAGCTCCGGATCTCCTGGTTAAATTCATAATAACCTCAGTTGAAATTACATGTGTCTAAAGATAGAAGAAGCGGGGCCAGGCATGGTGGCTCAGGCCTGTAATCCCACTGCTTTGTGAAGCTGAGGGAGGAGGAGTGCTTGAGCCAGGAGTTTGAACAAGCCTGGGCAATATAACAAGATCGTCATCTCTCAAAAAAAAAAGAAAGAAAGGAAGAAAGAAACAGACCAGTAATCAGTAATGTGACAGGTGCCTGTAGTTCCAGCTACTTGGGATGTTGAAACAGGAGGATCTAGTGAGCTATGATGATGCCATTGCACTCCAGCCTGGCCAACATAGCAAGAACCTGTCTCAAAAGCAAAAAAACAAAAGCAAAAGATAGGAGATGCAGGTCAGAGCATCTGATGCCTTTCCTATCTTTAAAAAAGACATTGTCTTTTGTTTAAACGGATCTGTTCATTTTAACTCAAAGCAGTCCTTGATGACAAATGAATGTGAAAAACCTACAAAAGTCCTAAGTTGGGAAGCTTTCTTTCTTTCTCTTTTCGTCCTTTCTCTTTCTTTCTTCCATTCTCTCTCTCTCTCTTTCTTTCTCTCTCCCTCCCTCCCTCTCTCTCTCTCTTTCTCTCTTTCTTCTCTTTCTCTTTTTTTGAGACAGAGTCTAACTCTGTTGCCCAGGCTAGAGTGCAGTGGTGTGATCTCGACTCACTGCAACCTCTGCCTCCTGAGTTTAAGTGATTCATGTAGCTGAGATTACAGATATGAGCCACCATGCCTGGCTAATTTTTGTATTTTTAGTAGAGACAGGGTTTTGTCATGTTGGCCATGCTGGTCTTTAACTCCTGGACTTAAGTGATCTGCCTGCCTTGGCCTCCCACAGTGTTGGGATTACAGTCATGAGCCACCGTGCCCAGCCGGAAGTTTTCATCAATATACCCCCAACGTCATCATATATATTGTGTTTGCATCTCAGAAGTTATTTCAACAATTAATTTTATCCATATATGGTCTCTTTTTTATTGGAAATGCATTAGAAAAGTTATTAGTTAAATGCCCATTTTGCAGATTTGTGTTGAGGGACAGCAGCAGATTGGTGGATGATCAGAAAGGTGGTACCTGGGATGGCAGTATTTTGGAGAGGGGGTCTACAAACCAAGTTGTAAGATGGCCTGGGGGCTGTTTAGCCCATGGAAGAATTTCCAGGCAGACACGGGGTCTTCAGATATTTGAGGGACTCACTTGCCCTGGACAGGAATAAATAGGTATCCTCTTCTTTACACTAGAGGGCAGAACTTGGACTAAAAGAAGGTCAGTATAGGGAGAAAGTGACGTACATGTGGGAAAAATCTTTAGGATACTTGAGTTTATTAGAAGGATGAATATTTGAACATTAAAGTTGTTGGGAATGATGGCGGGGACCGTCTCAAGTAATGATGTTCTTCCTAGCACCGGGATAGTTCAAGCTAGGGAAGCTATGGCAGGAATTGCAGATTACGCTCAGTGCCCTAAAGTTCCATTCCAATTCTAAGAACTTAGTTCATGGTTTAACTTATATGCTTTGTATCAGTTGCTCTTATGTGACTCAAATATGACAAATGGTTTAACAATGATTGCTGGAGAAAAGTCTATGCAGTAGAAGCTCACTGATTGAAAATAATTGAAAGGGAGAGCCAGTTTGGTTGGTGAAGTCAATTATGAAATGATTATAAATCATAAACAGCCATTTTATTATTTTCAAGTCCTTGGATGCATGGAATTATAGCTACCAAAGTTGCCTGGTCAAGGTTCTGCTTCAAAGAATTGAGAATGATTTGTAATCAACATGTCAGAGTACCAGGCTTGCTGGCCTTTGCTTAGATTAGAAGAATTAAATCATTTCCAATTCAGAATGTTTGAAAACAGTTGGTTCTCATGAGTAAATAAATAGGCCCTTCAGAATTTCATTTTAAGTGTTTATTCTGTCAACTCTTTCTTTTTTTTTCTGTTTATACGGCAAAGGGAAGCTTCTGTTCGACTTCTGTCAAAATGTCACAGTTAAAAATAAACAAAAGTACAATATAAATGAGAGATTTGTTGTATTTTGGTCAGACCAATTCTCTATCTTGAAGATTGAATGTTAGATTGCTCAAAACTCATGGAAGGAAACTTTCTGAAGGGCTATTTACATCTAGATGGTGTGGCAAAGAATTGGATTTAATAATTTGTTCATTCTTCAAAATTTAATTTCAAAAAGACCATATATTATATAATTTCATTTACATAAAATGTCCAGAATGGGCAAATCTATAGAGACAGAAAGTAGACTGACAACTGCCTAAGGCAAGGGTGGGGGTGGTAGGGTGGCTTAAGGGGACATGGGGAGCAGCACTCACAGGTATGGGTTTCTTTCTGGGGTGATGAAAATGTTCTAAAGTTGTGGTGAAGGCTGGACAACTCGTAAATGCAGTCATACATAGTTTAATGACAGCAATATATTCTGAGAAGTGCATTGGTAGGTAATTTTCTTCTTGTGTGAAACAACAAAAAGTTGTGTACTTACCCAAATTTAGTATAGCCAACTACACACCTAGGCAACAAACCTGTAGCATGTTGCTGTACTGAATACTGAAGGCAATTGTAACACAGTGGTATTTTTGTTTCTAAACAGATCTAAACACAGAAAAGGTAATACATTGCTGCAACATTGCAATGGCTATGTCACTGGGCAATAGGGATTTTTCTGCTCCTTTATAAACTTATGGGACCACCATCTTACATGCAGTTTAATGTTGACTGAAACTTTATTCTGTGGCACATGACTGTGTATTAAAAAACAGTAAATTGGGCTGGATATTGTGGCTTGCGCCTGTAATCCCAACACTTTGGAAAACCCTGTCTCAAAAAACAAACAAACAAACATTGGATTTTACACTTTAAATAGGTGAACTGTATGGTATTTGAATTATTTCTCAGTAATATCATATACATTACGACTCAAGATCTGTTCTGGGACTGGAAATATAATGCTGAACAAGCCAAAGTCGCTGCCCTCAAAGAGCTTACAGTGGGGAGTCAGATAACAAACGTGTAAAGAAGCATAAACACATAGTTTCAGGAAGAGGTAGTACTCTGGAAAAAAGGTAAAGCAGGATAAGAAACTAGTATGTGCATACATAGGTGCACATATGCCTGTGCATGTATATGTGTGTACATGTGTCGTGGTATGTGTATGTGGCATGTCTATATGCATGTGTGTACATATGCCTGTGTATATGTGTATATACATGTGTCATGGTAAGTGCATGTGGTATGTCTATATGCGTGTGTACATATGTCTCTGTATATGTGTGTATACGTGTCATGGTATGTGTATGTGGCATGTCTATGCATGTGTGTACATATGTCTGTCTGTATATGTGTGTATACATGTGTAATGGTATGTGTTTGTGGCATGTCTATAGGCATGTGTGTTGTGTGCATGTATATGTGCATGTGTATGTGTGTGCATAGTGTGTATGTATGCATATGTTTTCTATGTTAGATATGGTGAACAGAGAGGCCATCTATGGGGAATATAACACTTGAGTAAAAATGTGAATAAAAGGAAAGAATTAACCATGCAGATAACTGGGGTAAATACATTTCAGGCAATGCAAAGACCCTGAGGAATATTTTGATCTGTTCAACCAAGAAGAAGGACAGAGAGCTAGTGGGAAATGACACTGCAGAGGTCAGTAGGGATCGTATCATATAGGTGGCAACCCATGATAGTATCTATGAGTTATTATGAGTTCAGTCTTATCATTAATAATTACCACTAAATTTGTGTGACGTATTATACAGTCCCTGATCCCTTTTCACAACCCTGAGAAGTTGCTATTAGTTTGGTCAGTCTATATATAAGGAAAATGTAGGAAACTGTCTACAATTGTCCATGCTCCATGAGTCAATGACCCACTTCGGGACATAGGTCCTAAGTCTGGTGATCTTATTTCCTCAAATGCTAAGTCAGTACTTGCTGCAAGACATAGGCCCAATACATGTTCATTTGACTTCTCTGAGGTCACAAAGTGAGTGGACACCGAAGCCAGGACTGAAGTTCGGGTCTTCTCATTCCAAATCTTATGCTGTTTGCACTGACTCATATGACCATATTGCTTTTCCCTTTGAATCACAAAATGATGAGGATTACAGGGTCTTCGGCGGTCATCTTCCCAGTAGATTGACATTCACATCCTCCAAGGCCTGTGGGTGTTTACACAGTTTTCCAGGATTCTGCTGAAAGAGGTCAATCAGTCTCTCTTATTGCACAATCCCACTTTAATTGAGAAGTTTTCCTTAGCATATTCCATTAAGTGACGTTATGTAATTCATTTGCATCCCCTGATTCTTACAGTTTGGTAATTTTCATCTCTGTCTTACCATCCAGGTTCCCTCTCAGCAAATCCTACCATCGTTTTCATCTTTTAACTACATAAAAAAGTAGTTAAGAACATGAGTTCAAATTCGGAAACAAGTTCAAATTCTGGCCCTGCCCTTAACAGATGTACAACCTTTGATAGTTAGTGACTCTGTGCCTCAGTTTTGCTCATCTGTAAAATGGAGATAGTAATATTTTTTATCTCCTATGGGTGTTTTGAAAGTTAGATGTGTTTGTATAGTGCTCAGCACAGAGCCTAGAACAGATTAAGCGTCAGTAAATATCAGCTGTTACTAATTGGTATGCATCTCTCCATTCTCTGGTAGCGTTTACTGTAGAATCGTGGCCAGGGAGGCAAGAAGTAAGATAATAGCTTGTCAATGTTTCTGAGTACACAGCATTTAGGACTCTATTATAGCAGGCCAGTTGGGTGGTCAAGTACATCCTTAGACTGGAACACAACGTGTTTGCAGATGGAAACAAGGATGGATTAACTCCTAAGCATTCTGCATTGGAATTAGGAGGATGAGTATTGGGACTCCCTAAGTATGCTATTCTATATGAATCTCTGTGGCTATTATCTCTCGATTGGAGGCTAGTTTCACCCAGGTGATGACCAAAACTGGGGCTTGGGAGTTGGGAGCTGGAGCACGGAATGTGTGATTCAGGAAAACAGAATGGGTGGGAACGAAAAGCCATTGATAAAAGGAACCATTTGCCCCCTTCCCTTTCCTGCTTAGATTCTGGAAGAGTCAGCGCTCTCTGGTCTCTGTTGCTGCCTGTTAGCGTGATTGTCGCTGTTGCCAGGTAACTGCCCGCGCAGGGGCTTCTGGGTGGGCTGCCCGCTGGCTGGGTGAGTAGGAGCAGGTGTGAAGAGGCAGAGGCCAAGAGGAATGGAAACAGCAGTGTCTACACACACAAATCAGGGCCACGGAGATTCCCTCTGGATTACAGACGGGGAGGCCTGAAAACATGGAGATAACAAGGTAATTCTCAGTACAAAGCCAATATACAATACTTTAGAAAAGGAATGAACAATTTGGTTTATTCTTTTTTCCTCTTAAAAGAAACCCCAATTCCTCATAAATGCCAGAAACTGTGTATGTCTGTGACTGCTGGTGTGCCTTTAAAAACCTCATTGAAAGAACATCAGTTCCTCCACGTCAGTACTCAAGGTCAGGGGCCCCAGTGACACTGTCAGCGTTGGGGAGAAAACGCATTGTCTTTTCAGGCTGTGCGAAGCCCCTCAGAAAGCCATCTTCTGGGTTCTTTTTCTCTCACACATTAAGCACCTGTTCTCTTCCCAAATGAGAATTAAGTACCGACACTAGAGAAAGAGCAGAAAGTGAAGCCAAGTAGCAGCTGACAGTACCCAGCATATTTCATTGTTCATCTGAAAGCCGAGACTCTCCCAGCACACTTGTGGGGGAATAATCTACTTTTAAACAGACAGAGCCATAAATGTCAGCTAGAAGATACCTGGGAGAGGATCCACTAAGATTCTGTATTTCAGGGGTGAGGAGAGACCAGAAGTTAAGTGCTTACCAAGTTCAGAGATACAACTGCAGATGGAACCTGCTGTGAAAGAGAGATTGTCTCCTTAGTTCTCTAGCTTACACATCTTTCGATGTCCTTACCATCGACCTTCATCCTCTTGCCTGGCAAGATGTTTGTGAAACTGTCTCCCGGGCTGTCCACGTGATTCAGCCTCTTCACTCTGCCCTGAGCCCTAAATGGACCTGCCGTCAATCTCTGGACTGTTTCTCAGATGCTTACTTGGTTTCAAGATCCTTTATTGGTTTACTCTTGTTCAGTGATTGTATCCCCTCTCTATGTCAATAAATGTTTCACGGACGGTAGCTAGGATCTAAGGACCTCAGTTCACCAGCATGTGAGAAACTGAGGTCTGCCGACAACCACGAATGAGCTTGGGAGCAGTTCCTTCTTCAGTTCCTTGTTCATCTGAAACCAGCCTTGAGATGACTGCAGACCAACGGAAGCCCTGATTGCAGCCTTGTGAGAAACCTTGAGCCAGAGAATCCAGTTAAGCCATGCCCAGATTCTTGGCCCACAGAAACTATTTTTTTTAAAATGCTTTTTAAAGCAACTGTTGTGATAATTTGTTACACAACAGCAGATAACAGTTGTTTTGCTCAAGGCTCATAAAATGCTAATTTATTATGTATTCATTATGTTGTATTCACATCTAAGATAACAATTAAAGCTGAAACTACTGTATTAATGGATGGAGGCAACTTGATATTATAACAAGAGCACAAGCTATTGATTTAGAAAAAGCAACCTGGAACAGTTGTTTAACTTCTCTGAGCCTTTTTTCCATGTGCTAGACAGAGATAATCATACTTTTCCAGGTGTATTGTTGATAATACTTTATGACATATATAAAGCACCTAGTTCAGTATCTGACATCAAATGATCAATAAATAGTAGCCTCTGTAATTTTCATGTACCTCAAGAAAATATATATTTTAAAATAGCACTAAATATATTTTAGGCTTATCATCTTAGATTTTTAAATGAAATTATAGTTGACCTTAGAGAGGTCAGTTTATTTGGTGTTGTTTTAAACAAATGAAAAGACTCTAACAACGGACTCTTTCATCTTTATACTCTGGGTACCCTTTTATGGCCAATCCTGTAATTAGTATAAAGTATGGAGTCAGAACGTGAGGGAATAAAAAAGGTAAAACAAAATTATTTTAGCTACCGTCAGTGAAACATTTATTGACATAGAGAGGGGATACAATCACTGAAGAAGAGTAAACCAGTAAAGAATCTTGAAACCAAGTATGCATCTGAGAAACAGTCCAGAGATTGATGACAGGTCCATTTAGGGCTCAGGGCAGAGTGAAGACGTGCATTTGCTCCTCCTTCACCTTTCACGATGATTATGAGGTCTCCCCTGACATGTGGAACTGTGAGTCCATTAAACCTCTCTTTCCTTTATAGATTACCCAGTCTCAGGTATGGCTTTATTAGCAGCATAAAGACATAAACTATATAAGATAATATTCACAGGTCCAGAGAATAGGCCCTGTTATCTTTGGGGATGATCATTCAGCCACCAACTTTGTGGTAATTTGTGATAGTAGCTGCAGGGAATGATACACTACCTTTAATCCCTTGCCACATGGGCTTCTCTAGATGGGCATGTCACAGCATGGCAGCTGGCTCATCCAAGTGAGCGAGCAAGAAGAGCAGAGCGGGAGAGAGTGAGTAAGGTGGAGGTCACTTTTAGAACCTATTTTCTGATGCAACATCCTGTCACTTCTTCTGTATTCTGTACGTCTAAAGCAAGTTGCTAGGTTCAGTGCACACTGCAGGGGAGGGGATTACTCAAGGGCATGTCCTTTCCTCTCTGTGTTGGACTCCTGCTGCTATCCCTGGGCTAATATCCATGACAGAGGTTTCCATATCTTGTACTGGCTTGTGGTTTTATGTCCGAGGGTTTCTTGAAGTGGGCTTTGCTGACCCACTAAATCCTAGTCACCCAAAAGGCTTGATAAAAATGCAGATATCCAGGCCTAACCCAATTCTAGTAAATCTACTAAATCTAGTGTGGGACCCAGAAACCTATATTTTAAATAAGCTTCCCAGGTGATTCCTATGTACAATAAAGATAAAAAAATCTGACCTGCACGCTATTCCCTACTCAAGCAAAGTTCATAGCTAACTAGTATTTGTGAATGCTACACGTCTGCTCTCTGACAGTCATGTTTTAGCAGTTGCTTTTTGGGGACAGTTCCTTAATCCAGTATTTCCTAATTAGTGGTAATTGTACAACTAGTGGGAGGCAAAATGGTTTCAGGTGGTACAAGCGTCGCCATTGAATATTTTAATAGTGGTGTTATCTTCAGGGTAACTTTCTATTTATGGCAAGTCACATTGGTTTTACTGCTTAGTAATGCTATAGAGATTCTTTAATAAATGTATTTTTGTAAAAAAGAAAAAGGAGTTGATTTGAAAAAATAAGCAAGCAATGGTATAGGTGGTACACAGACATGGCAAAAACAATGACAGACATTATCAAATGATTGAAGTTTGAGAAACACTGTGCTAACCCAAAGGAAGGCACTCTGTGGCCTTTGGGCATCATGGTAGAAAGTGGAGGAGATATTTGGGGGCAGAAAGACCCTGCTCAGATTAGTGAGGTTATTGCCTGTGCCTCTGTGAGGGGAAGACACTGCTGATCAGGATCAATCAGGAAGCTGATCAGACTGAGCAAATGAGCCATGTCTTTGGGTACATCTCTTGTGAATATAGAAAAGAAAGGGCCAGAGCAAAGTATAATTGCAAACTGGGGCAATCAGACTGTGCAGAGGCACAGACTTATTCAATATCAGGACTGGTTTTGGCAAAAACGAAATGAAGGTGAAGCCTTGGGTTCCCACTGCTTCCACCAAGGCCCTCTCTTCATTACTGGCATAGAGCCCTGCTGCTCTTCCCTTCTCCCTCCAGCTCCTTCCTGCTTCCTTCTCTCCCACCCTGACCCCTTCAGATTTAGCTCTCAGGGCTTTCATGTTTTTTTGGAGCTGTAAATGGCCCATGTTATTCAAAGCATTGCTTTTCAAATTCTGTTGGACACAGCATTCTACCACAAAAGTTAACTAATGGATATCTTTGACCTGTCTTTCCTTTATTTTTAGTTTTCAGTTTTCCTAATGTTAAATTTTCTTTAAAAAAAATATGGTAGTGAGTTTAGGTATAGATGATTATAATACCCTACAACCAATTTAATGAGATATTAAAATTTTTTGATGTTCTTGAAAATTTGATTCATCATACAATATACTAAATACGTGCTTTAAAAAAAATTTCACTACCCACTTGAGCTCTTTGGACTGCACTGCCCAGTGTAGTAGCCATTAGCCTCAAGGCACTGCTGAGCACTTAAAATGGGGCTACTCTGAATAAGATGTGTTGTCAGTGTAAAATACACATTCAATTTAAAAACGTACTATTAAAAAAGAGAATGTAAAATATATTATTAATACTTCCAAGTACTGATTGTATGTTGAAATAATAATATCTTGGCTATATTGTGTTAAAATAAATGATATAAATTAATTTCATCTGTTTCTTTTTACCTGTTTTAATGTGACTACTAGAAAATTAAAATTATATATGTGACCCACATTATATTTCTATGAGCAGCATGGCCTTAGAAAATACTGAGTTCAACTTTCAATAATTACTGACCTTCTATCTACTGGACACTAAGTGATTACAGGCTCTGAACCTCCCGACATGCTCCCAGTGCTAACAACACGAAATCATAACTCCTTGGTTCCTAACTTGGGTATTTAGGTCAATTCCCTCACCTCCTTTGTTAATATTAGTAGATTCTATTACAGGAAGATTGTCTTGGTCAAGCCTTATTTTTACAAAGCCGTATCTTATAATGAGACAACATAAAAAAATGCATGAAAAAGTATTGGGATCAATTACAAAGTCAAAGAAGGACATAGAAGCATCAGGATCTTAAAAAGATGTTCACAACAGCCTTGATTCTCTCGCTTATTTTTTCTGTAGTTTATTGGTGAGCATCTTCTAATCTTTTTTAGCTTGGCCAGTATTGCCATCTTTTCTGGTGGGAAGTTTTCTCGTAAAGCTACCTTCTGCTGCTACTATGCACTATACATTCAAAATCGTAACTATCATCCTCAGGATTGAGTTCTTGAGTTTCCAATCAATTAAAAAGCACTTATGAACATAGGGAATCAGATCACATTGTGACTGACTTGCTTTTCGCTTACTAAAATCTGAAATCAAAATAAATAACTTGGCATCTAGGGCTGTGTGTTTTCTTTTGACTATGCAATTAAACAGAATACTATTGGCTTCGGGGGCCTCTGTTTGTCAGTGTTGTGCCTGCTCATATTCCTAATTTTACTGGACAGCGTAGAAGAACACTGGGTGGAGGTGGATCCGCCTGTGTCTCCTTTCATTACTCTTCTCCTTTCCTTGGACCTTGGCTGGTCCTTGACATCGTTCTTAGCTCTCTCTGCTTTGCTTCCTCAATCCTCAGGCTGTTCCCACCCCCTGGTGTTCCAGTGTGGCAGCAGATTTGAGATATGACTGAGAGTTACTCCAAGGCATTATTCCATCCCTGTCCTGACCCAAGCTTGTGCCTGGTCCCAAGTTCCTGCCCTAGCTTAGCTTCTACCTGCAGGGTGTATTTGTCCTACTCTGTCAAAATTTCTTGAGTCATTTGATACCTGATGCTTCTTGTCAGCTATGTTCTAGCAGTAAACAAAACCAGTAAACATATAGCAAATGGACACACAATGCAGCATTATAATCTCTCCAATCCTTCATGAATTCTCCCAGATAATTATCTTCCTGGAATACTGAGCATGGCATATCATTTCTTACTTAACACACTCAAATATTGACAACACGGGACAAATAATCATGCTGCAAAATTGTGTTAAGATTTAATTAAGAGAAAAAACAATAGACACATGTACCAGACACTATGAGTTACTGCCTATGAACACAGCATTTGAATATCTGAGTATCCTCTGTTGTGAAATCCATTCACTTCACCCACAGCCTTTGCCATTTAAATCCTTTTTCAGAGCAGACCGTGAAACCATGAGGTGCACTTTCTTCTGTGTTTCAGTTTCCTATAGATTCCTTACATTAGAAACAATATATAGTCTTTTAAGTTCCTACAGTGACCATTCAACTTGCTTGCATAAAGCTGTGATGGCTTTGCTTTGTGATTTCTGGAAAGCCATAATAGCATTTGGCTGTCTAACCAGGACTCTACCTGAGGCATGTGCCACAAGAAATCATCTTCAGAGTTGCCAGGGTGAAGGACTCTTGATTGTTTTTCACTGTGGCTGTCATCTTGCTTTTGTCTTCAAAGAATCCTCCAGGAGCTTCTACTCAATTAGCTTTTCATTGTCCTTCTATAGCATGCCCTTATTTGTCAACGAGTACCAACAGAATATCTAACGTTCAGTTTCTGATAATAAAATGATTTCTGGCCAGGTGTGGTGGCTCACATCTATAATCCCAGCACTTTGGGAGGCCGAGGTGGGCGGATCACCTGGGGTCAGGAGTTTGAGACCAGCCTGACCAAAATGGTGAAACCCCATCTCTACTAAATATATAAAATTAGCTGGATGTGGCGGCACATGCCTATAATCCCAGCTACTTGGGAGGCTGAGGCAGGAGAATTGCTTGAACCTGGGGGCAGAGGTTGCAGTGAGCTGAGATCATGTCATTGCACTCAAGCCTGGGCAGCAGGAATAAAACTCCATCTCCAATAAATAAATAAATAAAATTATTTCTAGCTCAGCTGCTTCACAATGATCACTATTACTGTTTTTTTTTTTTTTTTTTTTTTTTTTTGAGGTGGAGTTTTGCTCTTGTTACCCAGGCTGGAGTGCAATGGTGTGATCTCGGCTCACCGCAACCTCTGCCTCCTGGGTTCAGGCAATTCTCCTGCCTCAGCCTCCTGAGTAGCTGGGATTACAGGCACGCGCCACCATGCCCAGCTAATTTTTTGTATTTTTAGTAGAGACGGGGTTTCACCATGTTTACCAGGATGGTCTTGATCTGTTGACCTCGTGATCCACCCACCTCGGCCTCCCAAAGTGTTGGGATTACAGGCGTGAGCCACCGCGCCCGGCTCACTATTACTCTTAAGTGTTCTGCCACTCGAGCAAGTGTGAGAACCCCTTTGCTGAAGCCATATTCTCTTTTGAGACATTGTGGCCAAAGGATTTAAATTCTATTGATGAAATGTTAACATTGGCCAGCAGGAGAAATAATTTAGAATGGATGGTATGAGTCTTTCTCAAGCTCTTAAAATTCTACCATCTAGTTGTTTCCTTATTTGTTCCTTGCTCATTTATTTGTTCAACAAATATTTATTTAGTACTTACTGTTGGACAAGTTCTATTTGAGGAACTGGAAATGTAGCAGCCTAGAAAAGGATTCAGAGCATTAAAAGCAGCCTAGTACTGCTACAGTGGGGTGTGTGTGTGAGAGAGACAGACAGGGGGTGGGGGTGGGGAGAGAGAGAGAGAGAGAGAGACAGAGAGAGAGAGAGATTGCTCTGTTGACATTATAATAAAATTTACCCAATTTTTTGAAGATGAAATTAATAGTTTTCATAGTACACCAGTTAGCATCCTGGAAGTGTAGTCTGGGAAAACACCCAGTCAGTCACTAATGCTGGTTCTTTCTAAAGTCTTCAGTATCTATCCCTTTTTTACTCCCACTGCTAATAACCTAGTCCCAACATTTCCTGGCTCAAACAAGGGCCATTGCAATAATTTTCCCACTGGTCTTCCAGCCTCAGTCCCTCCCACTGTGATCTATCCTTCGTACTGTACTAATACTGGCAGCCTTTTGTTGAGCAACCTGCTTTAGTTGGAACCAAGCCTTGGAGAGATTAGCTGCCTCTAACCTGGTCACCTAGGTAATAAGTGCCAGTGATGAGAATTCTATTATGCTGGTGTTTTTCGGACTGAGATCTATAGAACTCTGAGTTCCAAGCACATTCTCAAGCACTCTGAGGATTTCTAAATTTTGTGTTTTTATTTAAATCATAATGAATTAATGAAGAGCATATCCTAAACCACCTACATGGCTTCTCATTGTTGAGAATTGGCATGCAGTTTGTGTGTGTGTGTTTGTGCTTATTGGAACATTGAGACAAAGTAATGTGACATTAGTTGGGATGGGCTTTTGAGAAAAAAGTAGATTGAGGATTTTTTCAGCAGTGATTTCAATAATCTTGATCTAGAAGACTTTTCCGTCTTTAGCTCTAAGGAAACGTTTTCGTTACAATTGGTAGGATTACCCTGTTTCCTTGGGGGAGGATGGGCATAGATGGGTGATAAAAGTCTTGGGAACGGGTAAAGGAGAATTGTTTCACTGTATCAGGTAAGCAAGAAATAGGATATAATCCAACTGCCAATTGCAGTCAACCAATAAGTAGCACATCAGAGAAATTAGAAGTGACAGCATGAAGCCAAGTCACTTTGCATAGCTAAATTTGTGAAGGCTAAAGGTACATTACATTATTGGGCTAAATTTCTATCTAGATTCTCCAGTTGACTGCAGATGCTTTTCTGCACATTGGAAAGAGTTGCCAGGTGGAAAGCCAATTAGTGCCTATGCTTGGGAATGAAACGGCTATTAAAGATCCTGAGAGTTTTTAGCGGCAAGTTACAGGTGAGAACAAGAGGATAGAATGCAGGTCAGATAAACTCTTTTCTTTAGAAAATCTGCCATTGGTGGATCTCTCTTCAGCAGGGAGAAGTGAGGACTTCTCTAACCCTTTAGTCTTTCAGTGCCATGCAGTGATTTTCACATGTGGGTCAGAAGATGGGTTATATCAGAATTGTTTACAGTGCTGGTTAAAAATACAGTGTTCTGGAGCTGAATCAGAATCTCATAATTTCCAGGAAGGGGACTGGTCAGTTGTAGGGTTCCATAAAATTCTTCAGCATGTAAAATTTGAGATCTACTGGTCTAGGGACTTTTTCTGCAAGGTAGGGTGCAAACTGCTGCAAGGACTCTAATTTTTTTTTTTTTTTTTAAGACGGAGTTTTGCTCTTGTCACCCAGGCTGGAGTGCAGTGGCAGGATCTGGGCTCACTGCAACCTCTGCCTCCTGGATTCAAGCAATTTTCCTGCCTCAGCCTCCTGAGTAGCTGGGATTACAGGTGCCTGCCACCACACTGGATATTTTTTTGTATTTTTAGTAGAGATGGGGTTTTGCCATGTTAGCTAGGCAAACCCTGATCTCAGGTGATCTGCCCCCTTCAGCCTCTCAAGTTGCTGAGATTACAGGCGTGAGCCACCGCACCAGGCCAAAAAAATTTTTTTAAAACCTTGCCTAACTCTGCCAGTAAAGGTGATTGCCTATTAGTGAGATAGTAAATTAGTAAAATTTACTAACGCATCGCATGGGCTAAAGTGTTGTTATACCCAACTGATCCCTCTTGGAAGTATAAATCTCCCTAGGAGAGAGAATGTACTGAGCACCCACAAGTTAGAGTGAATGAGTTTCTTATGGACAGCAGAATGGAGTCAGGGCTCCTCAGTGCAGTCAGGGTTGACGATATCAGAAGACTGCTCGAATTAAGAAAAAGATATTAAAAGAAAGGTTCAGGAAATGAATTTCAAACTTCTTGGACTTGTCATTTGCTCCTATTTCTAAGGCCCTTTGCCAAACCTGACCCTTTTATGCCTGAAGTTAGGAAAACTTTTTTCTTCAACAGCCCTTTTTAGATGTGTTTGGAATTTTGCCTAAACATGGTCTGCCAAGCATGGCCTGTGTTATTTTTAGTATCTCCTTTGCATATGTGCCCTGAGGAAGTGGGATTCTCTGTTCGTTCTTTCTTCTGATGAATATTTGATTGGCAACCTTAAAATTTTTCTTTGTGTTTAAATTATAAACTCACTGCAAGCACAAGGCACCTTTCACAGTCTTTTAAACTACATGTCAATATGTGTTCTTGTAGAGCTATAATTACCTATTATTTCGTAGCTTTCTGAATTAAATATTCATTAAACAAAAGCTGAAAATGGTATTAAGTCTATATAGGATTTTTAATGTGCAAAAATTACTAATCAGTATATTAATACACCTTCAGGGTTCACTTAGATAGGAAGGACCCTATACTTTTTAATAATGCTTTGTTTTTTAAAAGTCATTCACATTTGCAGAACAATGCACATTTTCACAGAATTATGACATTATGTGACTAAGGGAGTTACCAAATGTAAATGAGAAACAATGTCACTGTACTGTCTTTGGAGAAAGGATAATTTTTAGATAAAAATAGAAGTTTTCCACTTTTTCCAATAATCAGAGTTAGCATCACTAGTGGAAGGGATATCTCTATTGGATAGATATGGGCAGAAGAGCTGCCCTATGATTCCAGGAGGATGAAAGGTGCCTGTCAGAATTCACTGGTCCAGACCATCCCCATTCATCCCAAGGTATTCTGGGGTGAAGAGTTGAAGTTACTCACAAGCCAACATTTTTATCATCCATTCAGACGTACATATCCTAAGAAAAGAATATCTCTAATACAATCAGCCATTTCATTAAAAAATTTAAAATCCAGCTAATACACGAAACTTGAATATTAAAAAGAATTATGCAGAAAGCCTTGTAAAAGAAACAAGTTGTCTTGCCTTACCCCATTTCCAGTTGCCAGAGGCAACCATCTTTTTATTGTATTGTATTTTTTAAATTTCGGGGTACATGTACAGAATGCGCAGGTTTGTTACATAAGTAAATGTGTGCCATGGTGCTTTGCTGCACCTGTCAACCCATCACCTAGGTATTAAGCCCAGCATGCATGAGCAGAGACAACCATCTTTAAGTGGCGATGATTCTAGGGTTTTGATAGGTACCTTTCTATTTCTAAATAGTACATTTGTTCTGCTAATTTTTGATTGATTAGGATCTCATCTGTTGATTCTCTCTTATCAAATATATTACACTATTCTCTTCCACTACCTTTTCTGATTTTTAATACAGTTATTGTTAGTTCTTCTGTTGGCTTCCTTTGTTGAATCTTTAAAGAATGTTATAAAATTTTCTTTTTTACTGTTGTTTCATCAAATTTGGATCTTGCCTCTTAATTCCCATCATTTAGGTGAGGATTTTTTTTTAGCACACTTACTCTTCCTCTACTTTTTCTTCCTCCTTTTCAGCTCCATGACGTTTCTGCTCTTGGATTTCATTGACATTGCCCATATTGCTCAATGTTTATCATTATGCTAAACTTCTCTGTTTACTTGTGCTAGCCACACTGGGTCTCTGCTCTTTAGAATCTAAAGGTTCATACTGAAATGATTTGAATCATATTTATGTAATTAAATATCTTGTCTTCTTATGTACTCTGGTGCTATCCTGGGCTTTCTTCAGTGTCCTCATTTTTTAGACATCCTTCATGCTGCATAGTGTTCTATTGTCTTAGGAAGGCGCTGAAGCATGCTATTCACTCTGGTTCGGGTTTAGTCTTTGGAAGCTCAGATAGATTAATGCCTGCTTCAGTATCCTTTCTGACATTTTGAATGTTGGCATGAGCAGTGATTGTATAATTATTTAGTTTACCATCGCCAAATATCAGTGCAGCAATTTCTGTAAAAAGAACATATCGTGCTATTTGGATTTGTTGTAGATATTGGAGTATCAGAATATTAGGCTATTCAAATACAGGTAAGTTTTATTCCAGATGTAACTTGTAATTAAGAACAATCCCTTTGTGTGTTTTATTCAGTTGAATGTCTTAGTCAAATGAAGTGCAAATGTATATTTGTTATTGTAAAATTCTGCAATAATGAACATGATTGTGAAATTTTTCATTATATATAAAATCACTGTGAACTTTTGGATAATCAATAGGGAAAGAATGCAGATTAATAGGCATGAGAGTCTACATTAGCTAGATTACTTTAGGAAAAAACTGCATACTTTAAAACATTTGTCACATTAAATAAATTATAATAAAAAGTAGAAAAATATAGAATAGATGATATAATTCTAATCCTTATAGAATTATTTGGTGTTCTAAAATGTACAACATTAAACAAAGTAACTTTTAGGATCTACTTTTAGTTATCTAATTCCATTTAGGTTATGAGTTGTTCAAGGAAAGGTTCTATTTTTCCAAATTCTTCACATTTTATGCAAATGATTAAAGAGCAGAATGTCAATTTTACTCCCTTGAAATGTCACGAAGAGAAAAACTCCAAATCATAAAAAACAAAATTCATCATAATTTGTCTTCATTCAGACATATTATTAGCCAATACTTAAATTACACTTATTATGTGCCAGGCACTGTTCTACATGTTCTTTCTATATTAACTCATTTAATTCTCCCAACATTCCCATGAGGTCTGGGTATTATTAGCTCACTCTACAGAGAAGAGTTGAGGTACAGAGAGGTTGTTTGTTCAAGGTCACACAGCTGGTAAGTGGTAGTGCAGGATTTGAAGCCAGGTGGTCTGACTTGAGTGTGTAATCTTAACTGTGGTATTTCTTACATGAGATATACCTAGAAAATGTTTAGATGGAGTTCCTGACTTGTGGTAAGCATCCATTAAAAGCTCTTATCATCAGTTGCTGGAATGGGATGGGGAATGTTGGAATGAGAGAGGGAGGAGCTGATAGGTTATTCATCTCTCACCGTCCCAACCTCTGGAGGGTGTACATGGCCCCAGGAGGTGAAGAAGCCCACTGCAGCCAGGAGGGTCCGTGATAACAAAAGCCTATACCAAACACCTCATGCCTGTCATGGCTACAGGGCCCTTTGAGTTCAGGGACCTGCTGTAATGCACAGGCTGCCGTGGCTGGCTTCCATCATGGGTTTTCCTTCTCACTTTGTAAGACTGTCCACAAAGATGGCTGCAACTTTCTAGTTTCATTAACATCATGTGCATTACTTTCTAGCTTTGCTTGGGAGAACTCTGGCGGCACAGAAATTATAGTGGAGGGGCATCTTACCAGAGCATGGAGATTGAAGCTGGGGGGCACTGCATAGACCTATCTCTATTCCTAGAGGAAAGATGGTTAACCGGGGCTGCTTAGAGGATACCTGAAAACATTCTGCAGAGAAAAGCCTAGTAAATGTCAAAGCAGTTTTCTTTAAAACATGGAAGTTTGGAAACCTGAGGACTTTTTTTTTTGAGATTAGCCTCACATAAGCACAAATGTAATTCATTCCCAAGAGCAATCAGTGCTAGTTTACTGCAATTAACTAAGAACTGCAAACTGCAAGCTGCTGCCAAGCCACTGAGTAGGAGTACTGGGCCCAGATGTTAAAGATCCAGAGGAAATTCAAGCAGTGCTAATAGCACTTGTGGAAGCTGAGACAGCTGCTTTACTTGTGCCTAAGTGTTCATCATTTATTAACTATCTTCCCGATACTGCACCCTTTAAAATGTGTGCAAATGTTAGTTATTCATGAATTGTTTAACATTAACATTTTGTCATTTTAATGGGGTGATGCTTTATTTATTTAGGCCCAATTAATATATCTTTCTTTTGCCTGTAACTATGGGAAGCCTGGCTGATTGAATCACATGCCATGACCTCAGACACCACTGTGTGGCTGAGCCAACCAGAATTTCAGACAGAATCTAGTAGGAAACACACTACTTTTTGAATACCAAAAATACCATCCTTACAAACTCAGACTTACAAAATGGTGGCATGTTGAACCAAGTTTCATTTGTAAGTCCTTCTCCCCACTCCTAGGGTTCAGGGGCTACCCACCACCTCTTACAGCTCCTCATAGGAAGTGGCTCTTGGATTTCTGCCCCATCACTCATCCTCATTCCTGTCCCCACGTCCCCCTCTTATGTGTTCTTTCTCAGGATCCTGCTGGATGGCCAGCTGGCTTTGCTAATTTTGAAAGTGTGGGCCAGGTTCACATGCTCTTGTTGGTCTGAGAAGTGTATGCAGAAACATTAAGATACATCCAGTCTGGGTCCACAGGAAGTTGACAGCAGTTCCGCAGGGATTATTGTGAGCGTCTGCTATATTTTTGGGTCTGTTTTAGCAAGTAACTTCATGGCACACTTTTATAATGTTAAACAAAATTATTGGAGGGGGGCATTGTTTTGGACTAAACTTGTGTACTAGGCTCTAACAGGTCAGAAAAAACAAAATGGAGTCCCTTGTGCTACATGCCATGTGAAATCAAACTGAAACTTTAAGGAAGCCAATAGATCCCAAAACAGACTATTTTTTCCCCTCCTTAAAACAGGAGATTCTAGCATGACAAGGAAGTCCCCTCAGTTCTAACTTTTGCAAAAAGTTGTTACCTGAAGCAACCTGATGTTAATCCATCCGCTTTTTTCTCTATGGTTCTTTTTCCTTATTCCCACCTTATACAACTCACTGTTATGCTCTTTCCCACTGGGATTTGAAACCAGCTACGTCCACTTACAACAGTGACAGAATGATATCAATGCCTAAAGGTTTGGTCAACCTCTCAAAATTGTTAAATTAAGTTTAGCCTAGGCCAGGCAAAGTGGCTTACACCTGTGATCCCAGAATTTTGGGAGGCCAAGGTGGGTGGATCTCCTGAGGTCAGGAGTTTGAGGCCAGCCTAACCAACATGGTGAAACCCCGTCTCTACTAAAAACAAAAAAATTAGCTGGGTGTGGTGGCGTGCCTGTAATCCCAGCTACTCAGGAGGCAGAGGCAGGAGAATCTCTTGAACCCAAGGTGTGGAGGTTGCAGTGAGCCGAGATCATGCCACTGCACTCCAGCCTGGGTGACAGAGTGAGACTCCATCTCAAAACAAACAAACAAAAAGGTTTAGCCTAAAGCCTCCTCCTTATACATTTTTAACTTTGGCTGAAAGACTCTTCCGTGCATAGTTAACTGTAACCTAACTGGATGTGTAAAAAGGCTGTAACCTACTCTTATAACTGAATAGTTGAGGCAGCCAATCACAGCAGCCAAGTTTTGGCCAATCACAGATGGCCAATTGTCCAACCCACATTTAAACAAGGCAAAGGTCCAGCTGTTTCTATACCTCACTGTGTCTTCTGTATGTTGTTTTCCTTTTTCTGTCTATGAATGTTATCTTTGTTAGTCAGAGTCCTCTAGAGGGACAGAACTAATATATATATATGTATAATATATAAATAAATAAATATATGTGTGTATGTGTATATATATATGAGTTTATTAAGTAGTACTCACTGACATGATCACAAGGTCCCACAGGAGGCCATCTGCAAGCTGAGGAGCAAGGAGGCCAGTCCCAGTCCCAAAGTTGAAGAAATTGGAATCTGATATTCCAGGGCAGGAAGCATTCAGCATGGGAGAAAGATATAGGCTGGGAGGCTAAGCCAGTCAAGCTTTTTCACTTTTTTCTGCCTGCTTTATATCTTGGCCATGCCGGCAGCTGATTCTATGGTGCCCACCCAGACTGAGGGTGGGTTTGCCTTTCCCAGTCCACTGACTCAAATGTTAATCTCCTTTACCCACACCCTCGCTGACACACCCAGGAACAATACTTTGCATCCTTCTATCATCAAGTCAACACTCAGTATTAACCATCACGTTATCCAACCATGTGGCAGTCCTGGAGCTGCTCTGAACCTATTCTGGTTGTGGGGGCTGCCCGATTTTCAAACTGTTCCTTGCTCAATTAAACCCTATTAACTTATTTAAAGTTTTTCTTTTAACAATACTTTTAAAATTAGAGTCATCACTGATTCTAAGTAAAATACAATGTAATCTGAAATTAAGGCGTAAAAAGGAATAACTTAGATACACTTAAAAAATTGCTTTCATGATGTATTGAGCTGCATTATTTTTGCAGTAGGCAGCCTCCAAGACATCCCCAAAGGGCTGGGCTTCCTGGTTTTATACCTTGCGTAGTCTCCTCCTGTGTTGTTCCTGAGTCGGTCTGTGGAACCAACAGCATACAGCACAAGTAACGTGTCATTTTTCAGATTAGATTATAATAATATTGCAGTTTCTGTCTTGAGCACTCTCTTCCGTGTTTGCTAGTTTGTTCTCTCTTTTTCTGTTTCTCTCTCTCTTAAATCACTGCTCTGGGAGAAGCTAGCTTCTGTGTCATAGAGAAACTCGGCAGCCTGAGGAGCCAGGCCCATGTGGTGAGGAGCTGAGGCCTCCTGCCAACAGCCAGAGAGGAACCCAGGCAGCCAGCAACTTCATGAGTGAGCTTGAAAGCCAGTTCACCACCCCTAGTTGAGCCTTGAGATGACTACAGCCCTCACTGACAGCTGGGCTGTAATTTTGGGAGACTGAGCCAGAACCATTCTGCTAAGCCATTCCTGGATTCCTCAAAAATTGTGATGTGAAATAACAGTGTTCTGTTTTAAGATGCCAAGTTTGGAGGTATATAATTGGTTGAATAGTGTCCCCCAAAACCCAGAACATCAAAATGTGACCTTATTTGGAAATGGTGTCTTTGAAGACATAATTAGTTAAGATGAGGCCATACTGGAGTAGGCTGAGTTCTTAATCCAGTGACTGATGTCCTTATAAACAGAGAGGACACACAGAGATGCAGGCAAGAAGTCCACATGATGGCAGAGGTGGAGCTGGGAGGGATACAGCTGCAAGTCAAGTAACGCCGAGGTCGGCTGGGAGCTACCAGGCACACAGGAAGAGCCTAGAGGCGAGCAGAAAGAGCCCCCAGGCACAGGGAAAGAGCCAAGGAGAGAGTTTTCTCCAGAGTCCCCGGGAGGGAGCATGGCTGACACCTTAATTGAAGGCTTCTGGTCTCCAGAACTGGGAGAGAATAAATTTCTGTTGCTCTGAGTCACCCATTTTTGGCAATTTGCTGCAGCAGCCCTGAGAAACTAATACAGAGCATTTTGTGAGGCAGCGATGGAAAACAAATGCAATTGGGTGACCAAATTACTCTTTTACGGTATCCATTGACTTCTCAATCACGACATTTGTGGGGAAAAACACTTGTTTCTTCAGGACGCTTTTTCTTTTTCGTCTTTTTTTTGGCAATTTTGCAAAATTTCCTCAGAACTACCTTCTTCATCAGGACAAGAGGGATCAGACATATTAAGATATAATACATTCCAAGTTGTGAAAAGCACACCGCTTCCAACTACAACTTGTGGTGCTGCAGCTCTATGTCCTGAAACACAGCAATTCGGATATGTTTGATTTTTGCCGACCTCCATCACAGAAGGGGAGAGGAGTACCGTGGTGCTTTTGTAATTGTGTGCACCGTGATAGGGAGTGTACACTTTGACTAGACATTAATGGTACAAAATTATCTACTAGGAATTGTACATGTATGTGACTGGAAAATTTTTCCATAGACTAGCCTCTGACTCAGTAGGCTTCAAACATCAGTTTTCCTCAATTACACACATGCTTCCAGTGCTGCTCCTTTTCATGTCATGATATAAACTCTGACCTTTCATCTTGGTGTGGTAAAGCTGAATGAGGGAGCACAGTGGATGACAGCAATGTTTCTGGAAGCCACTCCTACACCAGGATGGCTAGAAATGACTTCATATACATAAAAGTGACCGACAGATATGGAGAAAAGCTCAAAGTCAATATCCCTGGCTCCACTCATCCTTAGCAGATACCTGAGATGCTCTTTCCTTGGGAAAGCAGCACTCTCTTTTCTTTGGTGTTATTGGCTCTAGGATGGTGGAATGGTGGCCACACTGCTGCCAGGGGCCATTTCTGTCACACTGTGAAGAAATGTTGCCGAAAACAAAGCATCCCCAAGAAAAGCAGAATTAAGATAAATATTCTGAGAAAGAGAGATTAATTTCTAATGACATCCTTAGATTGTTGTGACTGACCAAATTCAGTTTTCCAGTGACATGAGCCAATACCTTTCCCCTCTCCTGTGACTGACCAAATTCAGTTTTCCAGTGACATGAGCCAATACCTTTCCCCTCTCCTGTTTTTGCTTGATTCAACTTGAATGGTCGGTCTGGTCTGTGTTTTTCACTGTGGCATCCCAATTTCTAGAACCTGGGACACAATAGGCACTAAACAAATATTTATCGAGTGAATGAATAAATTGGGGGTTCTGTCATGTTAAAGCAAAGACCTTTATCAGACTAAAGAAGACTAAATCAGGGAGATTAAAATTATACATATATTGTGTGTATATATATATACACACACACGTGTATAATTACACACACACACACACACACGTATAATTATAATCAAGAATTGAAGTGCTGCAGACCAAGTGCTGGAGGAAGGATATTGATGAGTACACATGGGTAAATAGAGAGGATGGGCATGCTGAGCATGTTATCAGCAAAGCCCAGGAAGGAATGCACTGGGCATGCTCAGAACATGAACCTGCAGTGAACAGTGGTGGTGCATTTCTGAAGGAGGTTAATGGGATGATACTCAGGAGGCAGAGTTGACCCATCTCTGAGAGCTTTGAATGATGAGTTGAAGAACTTGGAATTTATTTGGTAGCCAGTGGGGAATGCATGGATGATTTTGAGCAGAGAAGTGAGATATTATCACTTCCATAGTTGGTTTCATTTTTAACAGAAAATCCAAAGCTTCTACTTAAAAGCCTATACTCTTACATAGTAGGCATTTGGGGTCATAAAGCAGGGTTGGTGAAGATTTTTACAAAATAGCTTTCAAATGATACCATGTAGTACACTGCTATCTAATGACTAGTCATTTTTTTTAGGAGAATCTGCAGTTAAACCCAAAGATTTCTCAAAAACCTATTTGCAACTTTTGCTACTCAAAAAATAGAACAACGAGGGCCTGAGGGGAGGTAGAGGGAAGAAAAACCAAACAAACAACAATAAACTTTTTAAATCTTCAGGTCAATTTTATCTTTTGGAAAAAATCAAAATGACAAAACATTTAAGGTAAGTTTTCAGCAATAAAAGTGAGTGATCAGATGATTTAGAAGAGAAACATCTAAGCATTTCTGAAGAAGCAGAAATTATGTGAATAGCTCAGAAACAAAGGCCAATTAGGTGAACTGGCTGGAGGTTAGTGTAAGTAAAACTGATTAGACTAGAAGAAATAGGGTAAGGACAAATTAGAGAGATTGGAGGAAAAATACGATGATTTCATAAGGAATCCAAGTTATAGTATGTAACGTATTTTATCCTTAACTAACAAAAGTGACTATAAATGGTATAAACATACTGCATTTATTTTGGTTGCTCTGCAATAATGGTTTTTCTTTTCTGTCTCCCAAGTCAATATAAATGAAAAATAGCTGGGTGTGGTGGCTCACGCCTATAATCACAGCACTTCAGGAGGCCATGGCAGCAGGATCACTCGAGCCCAGGAGTGTGAGAACAGCCTGGGCAACACAGTAAGACCTCATCTCTAAGGGAAGGCAGGGTGAAGCAGAGTGCAGTGGTACGTGCCTGTAGTCCCAGCACTCAGGAGGCCGAGGTGGGAGGATTGCTTGATTTGTCATTGGGGGACAGAGAGAGAGACCCTGTCTTAAACCTGGGAAGTCAAGATTGAATTGCCACTGGGTGACGGAGAGAGACCCTGTCTTGAAAAAGAAAAAGAAAAGAAAAGAAAAATAGAGTTTTCCTTTTGATTTTGAAAAGTTTCAAAAATTCATGTTTCTACTCTCCAGGTATCCTATTTTTCCTGCATTTACATGAATTTTCTTCTTTTCTTGTGGTATCATTTGTAAAGGATACTTATACACTTTTGGAAAGAGTCAAACTTTTTTTCTTCTGTCACTTAAAACTGCTTTTCTGGTTTTGATTTCTGTGATAGAGGAAGAATAAGCATGAGCATGAACACTCCCTTCCCAGAAGGAGTGGATACTCTGTGCAGTGCTGCCCCTGGCCTTTGTGGATAGAAACGGCACAGGACTAGGCCTAATGATAGGGAACGAGCTGTTGAGACAAGAAAGAAACTGGGGAAACACGGGAAGATTTCAGTCACTTGTGGAGGTAGTTGGGTGGGTAAGCATGCCTTTTAAAAGCAACTTTTAGAAACTGTTTATTTGGGAAAAAGGTGATGTAACAACCTCTAAATCCCATTGACAGTGCCATTAAAATGTCCCATTTCCATCCAATGCTATTACAGTGAGATTTGTGAATGTGCATATGTTCGTCTAACTTGCCAGTGTGTTGAGATTGGATTCAAGGTGAGAGGAGAGGCTCCTAAGACCCAGTTTTATTTGGGTTACTTTTTTTTTTGTAAAGCACGCCATATCAACAATTAAAACTATAAAAAGAAGAGGGTTAAGACAACAGCCAGAAAACAGTGCTCTCCAGTCCCTCTTACATTTTTCTCTATTGTTCTAAGGTTCTAGACTCCACGCTGCATAACATGTGATCATCAGCCTGTCCTCTCAGCTGCCGTGTGGAGTCTGCCAATTTTCTCTTTTCTAGCCAGCTTAGATGATGACTCTGCAATATCATGGTCCCCGTCATCCCGAAGATATCCACTTGAGGCGCCATTGCGGGCATCTGCCTGGCTGCTTCAGAAGTGCAATGCCAAGTGGAGGTCTTGCCACCACTGCCTTGTGGAGGTGTTTCCAATGCCTCTGAAAATACCTTGGTGCTGTCCACATTTGATAACACCTTGGGCATTTCCCCTTCCAGATGCAGATGTTGGTTGTCCACTGCTCCAACTGCTGAACCAATTGTTTCTTTTTGGGTTCTGCTTTAGTTCTGTCTCTCTAGGACTCAGATGTAAATACGTGGTTGTAGGACCCGCTGGGATGCAGAGCCTGGCTTGCCTCAAAATCCTCCTTCACACTGGCTTGTCTGGGACCCTTCCTAGATATTTAAACTCTCTCTTACCTTGGGACACTCTCTGTCCCAGGACAGGGTTCTTTGGCTCCTCATGTGAGGTCGTCACACCTTGAGTCATGCTTAAACTTGTCTACATCTCAGACTTAGGTCCTCAAGGTAAGAGTCCAGCTACATGGACAACAGTTTTCATAGTTCTTTCATTTGTATTCTCTCCTTTGATGAAATAGTAATGAGTATACTATTAGGATAATTGGGTTAGTGTCTTACACTCAGTAAAAATTTCAGCTTGGAAAAGAGATGAGCTTGTCTCTGTTATTTAAATATTCATTTATTTATTTCTTCATTCATTCAACACATTTAATGAGTAACTACTTACGCCAAAGATGGTTCTGGGGATTGAGGACATAGCAGTGGCTAAGACAGACAAACTTCCTCTCTTCTTTGAGTTTACCCTCTTATGAGGGAGGCAGACCATTAGCAAGTAAACTGACATTGTAATTTAGAAGGTGTTAGGTTCCCTGAAGAAAACACAACAGGGGAGGGAACCAAGGGTGATAATGGGCACAGGATGGGGGCACTCTTTCAGTTAGGGACATCCACTAGGGCAGGACTTGCTGAGACTCTGAAACACCAGAATTAAAAAAAAAAATTTATTTATTATACTTTAAGTTCTGGGATACATGTGCAGATTGTGCAGGTTTGCTACATAGGTATACACGTGCCATGGCGGTGGTTTGCTGCATCCATTGCCCCGTCACCTACATTAGATATTTCTCCTAAGGCTATCCCTTCCCAATCCCCGTACCCTCTGCTATTCCTCCCCTAGCCCCCCACCCCCCAGGCCCTGGTGCGTGATGTTCCCCTCCCTGTGTCCGGGTGTTCTCATTGTTCAATGCTCACTTATGAGTGAGAACACGTGGGAAACACCAGAATTTTAGTTCTTTTAATTACAGGCATGTCTTTCCAGGGTTTCACTGATGAAATGAGCTGAAATGATGACATAATGAAACCATCTGTGTTTGAGGTTAGATGTGTGATCGTATTTCAACAATTTCAGGTGAGAATCATTGGCATGGAAAGGGAAGGAGATACTCTGTTTCAGGAAGAAAAATGAACCTGACTCTTTTCCATAGGAAGGTGATTGATGTTTCCAGGAGCCTCTTCTTTCCCCCTCCTTCCTCCAACCTCAGCCTCAGTTTTCTCCTTCTGTTGAGGTTGAAGATGAGGATGGTTTTCTTTCTTATAACAGGATATAGTGTGGCTTTCATTGAACTGCATACAATTATAATGCAGCAGATTATTTGCATAAAAATGTACCAGGCATTTTCTTGGAACTTATTTAGACGTCCTAAGTATTCTATAAAGCTCTAGTTTTACAGGTGAGTGTCCAAGGTCACAGAGCCGCTCATATTGACTGGCTACTATGTGCCTGGGATGGGGTAAAGTATTTTGCCACATATTTCCTCCAAATTTCCTGTGAGACAAGAATTAGTATGTTCATTATATCTTGGAGGAAGTTGAGATTGGACAGGTGAAAAGATTTGGCTAAGTCACACAGCACTAAGCATGATTTTCTTGCCTGATCCCAAAGTGCACTCACTTTCCACTAAATTGTGGTTATTCTTAAGGTGAATCTAGGTGGTGGCATTTGTTATGTTATTTGACCTTGGATGATGATCTGAAGCACAGAAAAGTGGCTGGGTCAGAATTCAAACTCGTGTCCCCAGATTGCATCATAGCTAAGAGTTTGGTCTGTGAGAGTTACACAGATCATTATTTAAACCCAGGCTACAGAACTTACTAGCAGTGTGACTATGGGCAGTTTCGGTAGCCTTTCTGATTCACGATTTTCCAACCTATAAATGGGCATAATAGATACTTGCCTCAAAGAATCATTTGAAAGATTTAAAAATGTATACACTCGGCCTTCCATGTCTGGGGGTTTCCATATTTGCAGATTCAACCAATTATGGATGAAAAATATCCAGAAATAAATATAAAATAGCAAAAATAATATAAATAAACAATAACAAAAATAATATAAATAAAATATAGTATAACCACTATTTTCGTTCCATTTACATCATATTAGGTGTTATAAGCAATCTAGACATGATTTAAAGTGCAGGGGAGGATGTGTGTAGGTTATATGCGAATACAATGCCATTATATAAGAGGGAGTTGAGTATCTGTGGATTTTGGTACTGGGGACACCTATCTCCCTTGGATATGAAAGAACCTATCCTCCTTGGATATCAAGGATGACTACATTGTGTTTTTAGAGCAATTTTTGGCATATACGAAGCTCTCAATACAGTCCAGCTATTATTATTCCTTTTCACTGTGGCAGATCCTAATATTACTAGCCACCCTGCTGTTCCTTGCTGAGAAAACCACAATTCTGTATAGCTCTTGGGCAACCAAGACACCTGGCAGGCTTGGCCCCCTCCCCATGGCTGGCAGGTGGGTCATGATTGGTGAGAATAACTGCCTTCTTTGCAGGATGCTATTTGTTGTGTATGTGACATCTGGACTACTTCCGTCACATTGAAACTGAGAGAAAGATGTTTTCTAAGAAGGACAGGGTATAAAGTTAGAAAATACCCAGGTCTTTGTTGATGCCGCTGAGCTGCTGAATAAGCCAACCCCCAGACTTCCTCTTATATGTTATAATAAATATTATTGATGGGTAAGCCACTTTCAGTGGATTTTCTTCTTTGTAGCTAAAAGCAAATTCACGGATGTTCCCATACAACAGTTGTCTCTTATGTAAATCAGTGCTCTTTGGAATGTATTACAGAAAGATTATGGCGCATTGAAAATGTGGGCTTTAATCACACTAATTATTTATTTTCGTTTTCTCTCTGTATTGATGGTGGAGGGGTAAAGCACCCATTTCTTTCTTCTTTTGGACTCTGAATGAGCCAAGAAAATGCCAAACATTTGGATGAAGAAGAGATGCTCAGTTTTTCATATGGGTCCAAATGATCTGGATGGTTGGCTTCTGAAAATGAAACATCTGGAGCACAGAGCAATGTTTTTACTTTTCCGTTATATTCTGGTGTTATATGGAAACTATTATTAAAACCAGGAAGAAAAGATTTATGTAAGAAGTAGGATCACTTGAGAGCATCAGTAGCAAGCTGTCCTGCCCATACAGCAACCATTCATTCAATTTTCCTCATTCTGAAGAATTGAACATCTACCATGTACAAGACATTGTGTCATTGGGATGTAATTATGATTTCATATGTAAGTATACTTCATAGACTTAAAGACAGTTTTGTCTTCCGGGACCATACGGTTTAATGGTGAGCAACTGTTATAATAAAACAAGTGGACATGGTAGAGAGTGATAAGGTGTTAGTGGGAGCTTGAAAAAGGGTGCTTTCATTCACTTGGTCACTTAACACATATTCATTCTGTGTTTAATGAACCAGATGCTATTTCAGGCTTTGGGGCTACAGTGATAAGCATGGCCAGCAATTGTTTCTACTCATGAATCTTACAGCCTAATGGAAAAGAAAGACATGAATGCATAAATACACAAATAAATATATTTCTAATGACAAATTCAGATAATTTTATGAAAGAAAGAACAGTGTGCCTTCAAAGAGAGTAACTGGGGTGATGTCATTTACTATGGGGGTCAGGAAAAAACTGTCTGAGGATGTGACATTTAAGCTGAAACCTACAGGGTAAAGTGGGAGTGAGTGAGATTAAGTGTGGGGGCCTGAGAGGGAGGAAAGGTTAGAAAAGTCTTCTTAAAGGAAGTGGCATTTGAGATGAGTCTCAAAAGTCCAATTGGCATGGTAGAAAATGTCTATATATGTGCACATGAAGGGACTGTGAGGAATATATCAAAACGCAAACAATTTTATCTCTGGTATCATGATAATGTGTACTTCTACTTTTCTTGTTTCTATTTTATTTACTGTATTTTCTGTGTCCTCCTTTTGCAATAAAAAGTTACTTTAAAAAGAAATCATAAAAGGGCCAGGTGTGGTGGCTCACACCTGTAATCCCAGAATTTGGGGAGGCCAAAGTGGGTGGATCACAAGGTCAGGAGTAGCCTGGCCAACATAGTGAAACCCCATCTCTACTAAAAATACAAAAAATTAGTGGGGCATGGTGGCGGGCGCCTATAATCCCAGCTACTCAGGAGGCTGACGCAGGAGAATTGCTTGAATCCAGGAGGCAAAAGTTGCGGTGAGCTGAGTTTGCACAATTGCACTTCAGCCTGGGCGGCAGTGAGGGACTCTGTTACAAACAACAAAAAAGTAATCGTAAAAGTAGGGAGCTAAACTGGTGTTTTTCAAACAGTCAGTGATGGGGTCAGGGCTGGGGTGTACATGTATCTGTGAGAGACGTAGAATTTCAGGCAAAGTAAATGGCTTTGGCAACAGCTTGGATATTCAAATAATTGCTAGTTACACATAGCATCTCACGACTACAGCATGGCAGTGGGGACGGGAGAGAAGTGAAACAGGAAAGTGTTCCGGAGGTCAGATTAAGGCCCTTGTGTCATCAGGAAGGTCCTCAGGGGGTAAGGTGACTGGATTTATATTTTAGAGGCATCCCCCTGGTACCAGTGCAATCTGTGGGACAACTGCAGTCATTAAAGAGAGGCCAGGTGCAGTGACTCATGCCTGTAATCCCAGCACTTTTGGAGGCGGAGGCAGGCAGATCACTTGAGGTCAGGAGTTCTAGACCAGTCTGGCCAACATGGTGAAACCCCGTCTCCACTAAAAATACAAAAATTAGTTGGGTGTGGTGGCACGCACCTGTAATCCCAGCTACCCAGGAGGCTGAGGCGGGAGAATTGCTTGAAACTGGGAGCCGGACGTTGCAGTGAGCTGAGCTCGTGCTACTGCAACAGAGCGAGACTCTCTCTCAAAGAAAAAGAAAAAATAAAAAACAGACAGCAGTGTTGTTAACAGCAGGGAAATGTTCCTTTTTAGAAACTATAAGTATCTTCATGTGAGTGACCCAAGATTTATTCTTAGTTGGTCACCATGGCTCAATTTGGGACAATGGCAACTTGCCAGTTCTTACCTGTGTTGATCACTGTGGCTGACTTGACCGAATAAAATATAAAATTCAAATGATGAATTTGACCAGTCTGATGCCAACAACCGGTGGGTGAAATTCTTTAGTTTCAGCCGTATAATTCAGTGTGCTACAGCCCCAGTCTCCCCTTCACCTGATTGTCACCATGAGTCCTACGTGGATCTTAAGAGGAAGTCAGCACCTGTCCTTTTCCTACCTGAGAGGTAAGAATGAGGCCATGCTGTAGAACGATCGAGTTCCTCAGACAAAAATACCACTGAAATATAAACTGTCAATATTGTTTGCTCTGATACCAACTTTCTGTGCAGGTTTTAATTTCGTCTGTTTATTTCAACCAAATCTGAGGTCTCCATGACTACAACAGACGAACAGAAGGAATAGAATACTTCTGTGTTAGGACACCCTAAATGGTATTGTTTATAATAAAATGGATGCCCATATTTTTAAAAGGTGTAAATACTGTTCAGATGGTGTTCCAAGCCAGAGACAGTTTTATGTTCTGGCCGTGGGTGACATATGAACACATCGGGAAGGATATATCAGTAGGGACTCTAGAAACAGACTAAAAAGATAGCTGGATTTTATGGTCAAATTCAGATGGAGCAAGATGTGTTTCTTAGCCTCTAGGACAGGGTCTGGGCTGTGTGTGACAAAGGCGACCACGGATTGACATCCAGGTAGCCCGAGAAGTTTTACTTTAGGAAAAACTCACATTGTCATGGGTCCTTCATGGATGTGTGGCCAACCTGTTTGGCAGGATTGGCACATGATGATAAGTCTAGCATCCTTCTAGGCAGTGAGTGCGTTTGAGGCTTTAGAGTTAGATCTGAATTCCAGCTCTTCCCCCTGCTCTCTGCGTGACTTAGATTTCCTCACGTGTTAAATGGGAGTAACAAAGTTCACTTGGCGGGGTTATTGTAGGGGAGTAAATAAGATATTGATAAAGTTCCTGGCATTTAATAAGCTCTCAAAAATTGTGGCCCATACTGTCGTTTTCATTCATACTCTGAAACAGCACAGAGCTATGCAAGAACCTGGTCAAGAATTTTGATTTCTAAATTCCGCAAATTACAAGTTCTAGGATGGTGGAAACAAAGGAGGAAGACAGAGATTAATAAGGTGGGAAGATCAGGTTAGGGTTTCCTAGTGTTCAGAGAGGTAAGATCTCAGGCCCTGTGTAGCACTGGAAGATTTTTGGAACTTAGCCACTATCTGGGGCCAACACATTCCTGGTTATCAGTGCAGATGCCAAGGCCTTGAGCTCCCGGTAGACAAGATTAGGGTGAGGCCAGGGCGCTGCCATATCACTTAGCTGAATGGTTCCATGGTTCAAGTCCAGGGTAATGCTGGTTGACCCCAGCCCACTGAGTATCTGTCTCAATATTTGTCACTGATGTGTGTTCCCAGCCACTTATCAGTCCTCCTTTCCTCCCTCTTGGGTCTTGTCCTAGTCAGGTGCTCTGATTCCAGTCAGGTACCCTGCTTCCAGTCAGGTACCCAGCCTGTGTCCTATTTTGCTTCCCAGCTTAAGGAGAGCAAACGTTGCAGGTAAAGCAACTTGCAAATGCTAACAAGGTGGGACCTGTGTCATTTTGAAAAGGACTGTTGGAAATCAGAAGAATGGCATTTTAATGGCAGAATGATAGACAATGGTTGGTATTTGGGGTCAGGAGGCTCTGTCTGGAACTTGTGACTGGGATACATCATGCTGCAGCGGCCACACTCTTTACTCTGAAGGTGAATCCTTGCCAGAAATAGTATTTTCAAGTGTTCCTGAAAAAGGCAAATGATCAGGGGAGTGGTTCAGTACAGAGGTACTGGCTCATCACCTGTTCACTTCTGGCCTGATGCATTTTTGGCTGACAGTGACTTCATTTTCAAAGCAAGGTCCTGTGTGATCCACTCCTTGGGTCTCACTCACCTGCCCAACTCAGGAATCCCACGCAAAGGGGTGTCCTCTGCCGACATCTCTGTGTTTCTTGCACTGGGACTCACACCTGTGGTTGCCTTAAAGATGCCTTTGGTTTCTTGGTGCTTGTTCCCCTGCACTGTTGTGTAGCTGCTGGGGAAAGGTTGCCGGGGGCGGGGACAAAAAGTACTCCAAGAACGTGAAAAATGCTGCAATGCGAGGTTTCTTTTTGGAGACTTTGTTGAATTCCATAATAATGTGGACATATAACTACTACCTACATTTTCGGGTCACTTTCTGTTTCTCAAGTACCGTGTTAAGCACTTTTCACGGTGTTTGAATGCCTGTTGTTTTTGCTTGTCCTGCTTCCT
Source organism: Callithrix jacchus (assembly GCF_049354715.1). Lineage (NCBI taxonomy): Eukaryota > Metazoa > Chordata > Mammalia > Primates > Cebidae > Callithrix > Callithrix jacchus. Next base: position 40,905,255 of record NC_133519.1, on the reverse strand, counting down.
TCCTCCTCTTCTGGTAACAGCACCTCGATTTTCCTTTTTGGGGCCCACCTATTCCCCATTGCATGTAATCTTTGGGGGCCTTTTGTTTTGTTTGCCTTCTCTTCTCCCCATTGGTGGGGGAAGGATCTTTGCTGTAGGATTACAGGGATGGCTGAACACACAGGACACCTGACCCTGGACAGATGAGGTTGCCAGCATTTTATTAGTCACTTACACTCACAGTCTGGGGGAGGAGGACACCACAGGCCACATGGAGCCACGGGGTTGTGCTGGGGAGTAGAGTGACCAAGCGGGGCTGTGGGAGACAGACTTGGTAGTATCAGGAGGGTAGGGGTGTCCCCTGCTCCCTTATGAAGATGTGATTGGGTCATTTGAGTAACTCCAGCAGGGAAGAGGCCAGCAGGGAACTGAAACCTACTACTCAGGGATAAGCAGGAATTGCACTTTATTCATTTGATAAGGAGAGATGTTTGGCAAGGGACCTTATTTGTAGGAGGAGAGGAAGAGGGAGGTTTGCACTTAGGTCATTTGAGGACTTCCTAATTTTCTCCAGATGTCAAGGCTCATATAGTATTTGTCCATAACTTCAGGTCTCATACCACACTTGTGAATCAAAGTCCTGTGCCCTTCACTGGTAAAGAGGGTGAGTATGTGGCCTATACTAGACCAATCAGGCTCTGTCTCTTGGAAATGTGAAAACTTAGTGAAACAAGGATGGAAAAATGATGGGAGTTGACTAATTCTGACAGGGCTGTCTCAAAGAAATTATTCACTCCTATAACCCAGAATCCAGAGTTGAATTCTGTTGCTTACAGGCAAGAACTATAACTGTTTCACATGTATTTGACATAATGACCCTGAGGGATAGGTAATTTTTATTATCCCCGTTTTATAGATGAAGAAACTGATGCGAAGAGATGCTAAGATTGTTTGCATTCATGAAACAACTAAGGGACAGAGGGGAGAGTTGAAAAAATAAGATTAGAGAGGCAGTAGTTTGCAACTCTGCACCTTTTTCTTAAGGACAGGGAATAGAAATAGTGTGTCAGAACTTTCAATGCCACCAAGGCAGGGGAGTGCCGGTGAGATACGGTATCAGCCAGTGGCAATCCCTGGTACACTCCTTGGTATGTGCTCATCCAGTCTTTGGCCTTATGGGGTCACTTACATTTCACCAAGAGCTAAATAAACTCAGTCCCTGAGTTCTAAAGATGAGGTGTCACATTGATGGGAAGAGTATAACCAGAGAGAGAAAGGTTCTTGTTTTCAACTGGCTCTGATGAGGTTGAGCCAAGAGTCCTCTGGTTTGAGTGGGAATGGAAAGGGTGTGTGTGTGTGTGTGTGTGTGTGTGTGTGTGTGTATGCATGTGTGAGAGAGAGCAAGAGAGAGAATGTGTGTGTGTGTGAGAGAGAGCAAGAGAGAGTGTGTGTGTATGCATGTGTGAGAGAGAGCAAGAGATAGAATGTGTGTGTGAGCGTGTGTATGACAGAGAGAGAGAGAGAGAGTGTGTGTGTGTGTGTGTGTGTGTGCATGCACTTCATAGCTCAGATTCTTGAATCTTTTCTGTCAATAAGCACGTATGCCTGGACTTTGGTGAGCAAAGACAGGAGGGCTGAAAAGAGTAAAAACTGGTAAAAGTGGAAACTGTGAGGCCCAGTGTTTTCCCATTAAGGACCCACAACACTGGAAAAGTGAGAAAAAAGTGGACAGTGCTCTAAAGGGGATAAAACAAAAACAAAACCCCCACACGTACATGAAAGCACATCTACTGAAGTAGAAAGAAAGAAAGGAAAAGGAAGAAAGAACCAGTATAAACAAAGAGAAACGGGGAGAAGGTGTTGGGAAATGGGAAAAGGCCCTTTGGGGAGGCTGCTGTTTCCCATGGAAGCGCGTTCCCATCTTGGAAGGTTGCACAGGTGATCTTTTCCCTGCCCCACGCTTCCACCTGCCCAGAGCTGCTCGGGGAGCAGTGCATCAGCCAGCAGATGTTAGGAGCAGCAGCGTCTCCTTGGACATTCAGAGGTCTCACCGCCTCATGGCTGTGTTCAAAGAGAGTGGTTTCCTGCTGACACAGCAGTTCCAGGCGTGGGGCATGAGCCTTGAGCTCTGATCCCCCATGAGGCCCAAACTTACTTCACAAACTTTGAAGTCTGTGGTTCTTGACCTGGTCTGAGAGCCTCAGTGCAGAAAGACACAAGTGGCTTCTGTCTGGGAGCCAGCCTGGCGGCAGGAGAGATGGAGCCGTGCTAAGGCACATAGAGCTAAAATTATCCTGCCCTTATTTCTTCTGCTTAAAGACACGTTCTGTGAAAGTCATGGGTATTACGCTGTTAGCCCATAGATGGCTTCGAACCTTTTGTCTGAGCCATTATTTCATCTCAGGGGTGTGGGGAGCCCACGTACGCCTCTGTAGAGAGGCTGCTTCTCAGCGCAGGGGCCTGCAGCAGCTGTGAACCAGGTCTGCCTCACCTTCATGGATCTCCTTCAAGGACACTGCAGGGCCCAGCCAGGTCTTCCTTTCCACGGCTTCCTGGGAGGCAGTATGGGGAAAAGTCCTTTCCAGGTCACATTGTGAAGGGATGAAACTCCAGTGGAAGATATACAGAGGAAGCAGACCTTTTCTGGCGGATTCCTTGAGTGACTAGTACTTCTTCCCAAGGGGTGCTGCTGCTTAGCCTATTGATTAGGAGTTTGGGGTCAGACTGCCTTGGCTGAATTCCATCTGCACTACTGACAAACCATGTGACTGTGGCCTGCTACTTAACCTTTCTAAGCTTTAGTTTTATCATCTATACAATGACACACTTACTGTGTGGGGTTTTGTGATGATTGAAAGAAAATAATCCCCATAAAAAGCTTAGCACCTTCCTGGCATGTAGAAAATACCTAATGTTATTTTTTGATTGTGATGATGACTACATAGTTGTCTTAGGTGCTTCTGCCTGTGGACTTTTTTTGGTCAAACCATAGAGATCATCTAGCTCCAAGTTAGGGGGTTATTGGAATGATTCTTCTAGTGGTGGTGGTAGTGGAGGTGGGGGCAGGAAAGGAGCAGAATGGTTAGACAAATCTTCAAATCAAATCTCAATGCCTTTGCCACACCCTCCCCTGCTTCATACTTGAATTTGGACTTCTAGATTCAAAGCCAAACACAAATAACCAATGTCCTTAGAAAGCTGGCTCGAACCACTGTTGGCTGCAACGCTCTTTTTTTTTTTAAGATGGAGTTTCGCTCTCGTTACCCAGGCTGGAGTGCAATGGCGTGATCTCAGCTCACCTCAACCTCCGCCTCCTGGGTTCAGGCAATTCTCCTGCCTCAGCCTCCTAAGTAGCAGGGATTACAGGCACGCGCCACCATGCCCAGCTAATTTTTTTGTATTTTTAGTAGAGACAGGGTTTCACCATGTTGACCAGGATGGTCTCGATCTGTTGACCTCGTGATCCACCCGCTTTGGCCTCCCAAAGTGCTGGGATTACAGGCTTGAGCCACCACACCCGGCCTGGCTGCAATGTTCTTAGTGGGCAGAAGGCCGTGTTCCTCAGCTGGACCAGCTCTGAGCACAGCCAAGTACAGAAGGTTGTCTTTGCCTCTCCCCTCCAGCACCATTTGAACAGGGATTGTTGTCCAGACGTATGAGACATATCTCCAGGCCAGGCGTGGTAGTGCACACCTATAATCCAAGCACTGCGGGAGGCCGAAGTGAGAAGACAGATCACTTGAGCCTAGGAGTCTGAGACCAGCCTGAGCAACATGGTGAAAACCCATCTCTACCAAAAAAATACAAGAATTAGCCAGGTGTGGCAGTGCACACCTGTAGTCCCAGCCACTTGGGAGGCTGAGGTGGGAGGATTGCTTGAGCCCAGGAGGCAGAGGTTGCAGGGAGCTAAGGTCATGACCGTGCACTTCAGCCTGAGTGACAAGCTGTCTCAAAAAAAAACTGTATCTCTGAAACATTTCTCAGGAATACTGGGGGTCAGAATCTGGAACTGAGGAGAAAGCCTGTTGCTCCGATGTTCTCTGCCCTACACCACTTGCCCCTAAAATCTTAATTTATAGAAGAAGCTGTTGAACACGGCTGCTGCTAATTCCCTTGTTGAGTCAGGGGCATAAATGTCATTTCTGGGAATGTGAAATCCATAACAAGAATTGGAAGGAACTGGCAACTCTCAATACACGGTCTTGTTTAAAATGGAACTTCATTCACCCTGTGCATTCCTTGTCTTTTTATTTCTGTTGCCATTTGCTTGTAGATGATGCAGATATTTACTATTATCTTAGTACTGACTCAATGAGTATCGTGGGATCATTCCTATGGCTTTCTCCTTCATGCTCATCCACATCAATGCTGCATGTTCTAGATAAATAGCTTTAAAAACAACCCAAAAAACTCTTGGGATTATTTTTATGCTTCAACTTGACTGGACTAAGGGATGCCCAGATAGCTGGTAAAGCATCACTTCTGGGTGTGACTGTGGGATGTTCTGGTGAGATTAGCAGAAATCTGTAGCCTAAATAGAGATTTCCCTTACTCATGTTGGTGGACAGCATCAACTCCATTGAGGGCCTGAGTAGAATAAAAAGGCAGAGGAAGGGTCAATTCGCTCTCTGCTTCTTAAACCTAGAAGTCCAAATTCAAGTATTCAAGACAGAGCTGAGGCATCTGTCTTCTCCTGCTGTCAGGCATGGGTGCTCCTGGTTCTCAGGCCTTCATACTTGAACTGGGATTCATAGTATTGGCTCCTGATTTTCAGGTCTTTGGGTTTGGACTGGAACTATGCCATGGGCTTTCCTGCACCTCCTGCTTCCAGACAGCAGAAGGTGGCACGTCTCAGCCTCCATAATCACACGAGCCAATCTCTCATAATAAATCTCTTTTCATATATCTATATGTATGCTGTTGGTTCTGTTTCTCTGGGGAATCCTGATGCAACTGTGATATAGAGTAGGAATATACATAATGATATGTGATTTCACAGAATAATATGTACCCTTACTATATGTCAAGAACACTGATTGGCCTCTGAAAATGATTTCATAGGTCACAACCTGCAGTAGGAGGCCAGGACCCACGTTCTCACCTGGCTTGCACATCTGTGCACAGATGGGCATGTGTGGTGTGAGTGCCTCTGCTGATGGTGCTGATAGTGACAGTGCTGGGCCTGGGTAAGCCTGGTTGGTGGTGTCTTGTGTGAATTCTTCAGTCATACCTAGCATAAGGCCACCTCCCTGCAATATATCAAGGACAACTTGGGTCCAACGTGGTCCTGCCAGGAGTTGGGCAGTGAGAGTGGGTTTGCGATTCATACCCAGCGAGTGACACACACATAATTTGCATCACCAAGTCCTGGAAATGGCAGGGAGGGAGAGGCTGGGGGAAGGGTTAGTTCTGTGGAGCTACACCTTTGTCCCATTCTGCATATGGGTCCAAGATGGACCCCCTTATCTGCTTTTCTCCAAGCTGGCACACTTTTCTTCTGTGGAGGACTGAATTTGGGAGGGTTCCCGGCCCTTAAAGGAGAGTTCAATGCAGAGTCCAGGAGCAGAGATAAACCAAAAGAAAGGCCCACGACAGGGCCTGCCTGAGAACGGTTTCACGGAGGACAGTGAGAAACACTGAGTATTTGCTTCTTCAGTGATGAACTCCTCAACACCTGCAGATGAGCAGTTTCAAGGAGAAACCTCTCCAACCCAGTGTTCTGAGCTCGCTAGAGCTGGGGAAGTGATTCCGTGGCTGCTTTATGCAAACTGAGAAACTTATACTTTATGCAGGTGGAGAAAGAGAAAATTGCAGTTCTGGTTATTAGAGGAATCACTATTTGTCTGAATTCCATTTAATCAAAAGCTACCTGGGCTCTGTAGATATTTGGAATAAAAACAGTCCTATTTAGGCTTATAGTTAAAGCTATAGTGAAATCTCTAATGCATAAATGTAGTCTTTACATATTGCCGCTCTAAAGAGTCAAGCTTCTTCAGGTCAGAAACAATCTCATTTCGACTTTACATTTTCTGCAAAACCAAGGGCCGTGCTGTACCGTTTGTTAATGTTCAATAAATATTTGTCAAATGAATGATAAAATTTGTGGTTTAACTCCTACAAATTTTTATCTCAAATCAGTTTTTCTCAACACTCAGCCCACTCTGCATCGCCCGTCCCTGACTTCCCAGTCGACGTGTGTTGAGGGAATGCAAACAAAATATAATTAGGAAGGCAAATCTACTTCGAAATGCACTTGTGTAAACAAATGTAGGCCAAAGGCAAATTTAAATGCTTTGCAAAATTGTCTGTGGTTATTATCCATGACCTGTGCTGGCCCAATTTTTACAGATAATCAGGTTATAGCTGATATTGGTTCTGGATTTTCACTTTAGAATAGAGGTAGAAGGTGAAAGGATGCTGTGAGCTTGGATTAGGACAAAATAAAGCCACAAAACCACTGAAGTTGTGGTGAATTGAAGACACAGAAACGAAGGACTATTTTTCTCAGCCGAGGTTTATGTAGATGTACCTTTCGGCCACCCCTCCACAAGCTCTCATTCTATCTGCTGTCTCATGAGGTTCGTTCAGGGTTTGGGAGTGGTAGGTAGGCTTTGTGGGTCAGAGCAGTTTGTTATTCAGATTGGGGTAATCTCCTCTTGAGATAACACAATTTTCCCAGCTCCCAGGGAAGGTCCTGGTTTGCAGCTTTGCCGCCACACAAGCATCTCTCTCAGAAATTTGGGTTGCTGAAGAAAATGCCCCTTTCCCTTCAGAAGAAATAGGCAGGGAATCTGTAGAGGGTAAGGAATCTTTGCAAAATTTAGGTCAGGGGACTGGCTTGGAATTGTTTACTCAGATAGGACTGTCTAGAACTCTATCTTGTCCAGCGTTGCAAAGTGCATGGTACATAATAGGTACTCAAAAATGGGTAAATAAATGAATAGGTGAGTGCTTGAAGGAACTTACTGGAAGCAATCCACATGTTCCTTTTCCGCCCCTTTATTGTTGCCTATACATTATAATGATCCACTGTGCCCTTCTTTAGAGAGGTGACTTACTGGCCATATATTTGCAGTTAGAGGGACTGTGAATGTACATACGGTAGGTGAACACCTATTTGGTCTAAATAAAGGGCAAAACTTTTTATCTCTCTCAAAATAGTGAGTCATCTCTCAGTGATCTGTGCGTTTGACCTGGCCTGAAATTTCCATTATTATTATCACTTAGCAGTTAGAACAATGTTGAAGAATTGAATTTCTTTAGGAAATCATGGATACATGTGATATCTGATTAGGAAATCACTGATGATTTAAATGTTTAAATTGGATCTTTAGCCATATTCATTTATTATTTGGCTGATTGATCCCTTTGTCAACAAATGTATGACACAACAAGTTTTTTTAAATTATAATTTCAAGTTTTATTTTAGATTCAGGGGTACATGTGTAGATTTGTTACTTGGGAATATTGCATGATGCTGGGTTTTGGGTATGACTGATCCTGTCACCAGGTACTGAGCATAGTACCCAATAGTACTATGCCCTTGCCCCCTCACTTCCTCCCTATTCTTTATGACTTTGAGTACCCAATGTTTAGCTGCCACTTATAAGTGAGAGCACATGGTATGTGGTTTTCTGTTCCTGTGTTCATTCGCTTAGGATAGTGGCCTCCTGCTGCATCCATGTTGCTGCAAAGGACATGGTTTTATTCTTTTTTTATGGCTACATAGTATTCCATGATGTGTATGTACCACATTTTCTTTATCCAACCCAACATTGATGGGCGCCTGGGTTGATTCCGTATCTTTGCTACTGTGAATAGCACAATGTCTTTGTAGAAGAATGACTTATTTTCCTTTAGGTATATACCCATGTTATAGAGAACCCCAAGTTTCTCTTCAAAGAATCAGTATGTCAGTATGTTCAATTCTCTTATTCTGCAATTCTCTATTTTAAAGGTTAACTTCCTTGTAATTCTAGTAAACAGCCTTCTCCACCGGTTCTAATCAGTGGTTCATGTCTGCTCCACCCTCCCCCCAGCTCTGCCCTGGGCTCCATCCTGACTTATCCTGGTCACCTGATCACCCCTGGCTGCCTACTCTGACATGCCTGTAACCTTCTTTCCCGCCAAAACACCCACCCTGCCTCTCCAGCTTGGATCCCTGCTCCTTTTAAAATAGCCAATCAGGATTAGTCTAGCATGTGCGGTCTACCCTAGCCAATAGGGGACGACACAGCAGCAGGGACGACCCCCTGTCAGGCATAAGTATCCCTTCCCACCTTGTCCAAGCATGTGGCGGCCATCATTGCTCTCACCATGAGCACCACACCCTTTGATAGAAATAAACTGCCTTGCTGAGAGGACATGTCTTTGAGTGCTATTTCTTTTGCATCATCAAAATTTTACTTATAACACCTAGTAATGGGATTGCTGGGTCAGATGGCAGATCTGTTTTAAGTTCTTTGAGAAATCTCCAAACTGCTTTCCATAGTGGCTGAACTCCTTTACGTTCCCACCAATAGTGTAAGGGTTACTTTTTCTCTGCAGCCTCACCAGCATCTGTTGTTTTTTTTTTTAACTTTTTAACAGTAGCCGTTCTGACTGGTGTGAGATGCTATTTCATTTGGTTTTGACTTACATTTCTCTGATGATTAGTGATGGGGCACGTTTTTCATATAAAATGAATAGTGTAAAAGTAGGGAACCCCAGCAGTGAAGGGAAATCCCAGGGTAGATGGCAGCTCAAGAATTTCAGCTCAAAATTGAGTGAGTCACTGAGGAGGATTCCTTTGCCTCTGCCTATTTAAGTCGGGGTCTGACTTCCTTTGTGAATAGCATTCCGTTTTCCAGGCTGCTGGATACCGGGCTGCATCTAAAGAGTAACCTTGAGACCAACTCTATCATCTTAGCTTCTCCCAGTAGTGCTTACTTGTCTCAGATGTAAGTGCTATAAGAACCTCCTTTATGGTACTCCTTAAGAGACAAAAAGTTGCTTTTAAGGGACAAAAAGTTACATTTGTCTCAAAGGAAAGCTGGACATGGATATAACTCAAGGGAGCTGATAACTCTGCTCTGCCTTTTCCTCTGAGTCATCTGTCAGTGATCTGGCCTGAAATTCCCATTGTTATTATCACTTAGGGGTTTGACAACAATATTGAAAACTGAAATTTCTTTAGGAAGTCATGGGTAAATGTAATATTTGCTTAGGAAGTCACAGAAGTCACAGAAGCCTTGCTGCCTGATGAGGTTTCCTAAAACGCTGCTTTATGATGTCACAATTCTGCTCAAAGACATGCAACTTTGCTTATTGTCCATCAAATCAAAACCCCACTGTTCCACCCCATGCCATTAATTTCACTAATTTGCCTCATTTGGGACAGAGGTACACGTAGGTGAGGAAGAGGGCCTAAATGTCACATCTGACACATTTAACACCTTCTCAAGAAAACATGACAAACATGTTTTGAGTAAATTTATATGATGAATTCGTTACAACGATTCATCATATCTGTAGCTCATTCATTACAACTGGGAAGTTTAGAATATTGGACTGGGAATTGGAAAACTTGCACTTGAATCCCAGTTCTGCTATGTTACATATGATAAATCCTTAAATAATTACTTTTTGCTGGTGTCTCAATTGTAGTCCACAGGACTATCATGATGGTCAAATTAGATGATGTGAGAATGTTTTTGACTCCAAAGCTTCAAATTCAAAGCACTTTGAAATATGAAATTTCATGAGTTAACAAAAATTAGACATTGCATTAATTGTTAAGTGCTGCTGGGTTTTGTGTACTTAGTAGAATGAGAACTCTAACAGAAAGCATTAGGTCTTCCTTAGACACTCATGACTTCCAGCAGTTCTGCCATCTCCTGAAAGTGATGGGAATTTGAAGACAGAAGATGCACCCTGTGTCTTCTGCAGCCAGAGACAGCCCGAGGCTGAACCTGGGGCGTCTCTTGCAATACCACCCTGCACTGGCACCTCCTTTCTCTTGAAAGAGAAACCAGGAAGAGCAATGCTCATGGTGGCATTTTTGGGGAGGAATGCTGAGGTGTTGGATTGGTGCGCTTATTGAAACATACAGGGACAAAGTAACACACTGCAGACTGGCATGTGTGTTGGGGGCATGTGTTTAGGGGTCATGTTGGGGTGAGGGGTTACACCTGCTTCCTTCCATTTTCTAGGGCAAATGGTTTCAGCTGCTGCCCAGCAACAGCATTTTCAGAAAAGACTTTGAGAGTAGCTTTGAAAATGTGTCAGCCAATAACGGAGCAGGACCCGGCCTAACCGCCGAGGGATCTCCCTCCCCCTCACGGGAGCCCGAGAATTGGGAAGGAGCAGATGGAGGCAGTCCTCGGTGGGGCTCTGGGGCCATCGTTATGCACTCAGACTCAGAACCTGAGACCCAGGCGGGCTCTTCACGGGCTTCGCCCTGGGTCCAGAGCTGGGGAAGGAGTCGTGTGAGCCCCTCTGCCGTCTACTGTAGGGTGCGAGGTGTCTGATCGTATCCAGGGCAGGCACCCCGTGAGAGTGCGCCCTCCTGTTAAATTTGCTGTGAGTTCCTATGTCATTAATCAAGCAGCTTAACAGAGCTGGCACTGCTGGAGCGCGACATTCATTACAGTCCCCGAGGGATCTCTTTCTGCAGATCCCAGAACTTTTGGCTACGGGAATAGAGATATCCGTCCTGCCGGGAAGGCCCCAGGCCTGCAGCACATTGCAGCCCACTCAGGAGGTTTCCCTGCATCCCTCCCCGGGATTTGAAAACCCCATTGCAATCCCCAGGGTTCTGTGAATCCCCTCAGATTCTTAAGGTCCCTGCAGCTACAAGGGAGGCTTTGGGGAGCCACAGCACAGGGAGGAGAGCCTCCAACAGGGATCTGTGTGGAAGTTTCTGAGGATACAGCCATACAGCACGTGTCTAGCCTGTTTTGCAAAATGTTTTTTACTTTCCCTGTGGCATTTTTTACTTTCCCTCTAGTCTGTTTTGCAAAATGTTTTACAATCCCTGGGGGCTGAGAGTTAGAAAAGGCCTTGGGCCTGATTTCCTTGGCCCCCTGCCAGTGGGGCCTGGGCCCTGGGAACTAATCTTTGCTCCCAGGAAGCTGGGAGGAGCGGCCTGTCTGCAGATACCACCTCCTCCTGTCTACACTCCATCCCCTTCCACATACACCCTGAAAGCTCCTTCTTTGATCTCTAAATAACAAACCAGGCGAGAGACACCCATTCAGCCTTGACTCCCTTTCAATGTCTTCAATTCCAAATGGAATAAATAAAATGAATGAAGGCCTGCCTCTGTGGGGATGTGAAAACCCCTTTGGCCCAGGGATGGAGGCGTGCGTGCGTGCGTGCGTGCGTGCCTGCGTGCGTGCCTGCGTGCGTGCAGGGTGATGAAAGTATAGCAGTGGGAGAGGCGGCTTTTAATAAGAAAAGATGAATCAAAATGCGCAAGTCATAACTTCCTTTATGCAGTCACCTATCTTCTGCCTTAACCTTTTCAGAATCATAAAAAACAGTCTAATTTCTTCCAAATAAATAGTTTTATGTCTCTCTGGGCTCTATTTTTCAGACATACAATAAGTCTCTGAGCACTTACACAGACGTGCTGAATATATGTAACTCCACATTCACTACAGAGACATGTGTGCACACAGTCACGCACACGTTGCTCTCATCCCCCTTGGTCTAATTTATGCAGTGAATTCTGTGCTTACGAAGTAAGAATTATTTCAAGGTTAAACAAAATGATGATAAGTGCCTGACTCTAGCTGGGGTGACTCTGCCCTTTTCTTAGGACTGGTGGAATTTTGAACACCGAAAAAGGAGTATGCTTAATAGCAAATTCACTCTCATCATAATAATATTTCTTATTTTTTTCACCCATAAAAAAGCAAACATCTTGGGGAAAGGCCTATGTGGCTTTAATCTTAGGGGGGAAATAAGCATCAGGGAGGGACTTAAGGTTGCTTCTAGGACTTTAAGGCGTTAGATTTGGCTTTCCAAAGAAAGGAGATTCTTCTCCTCTCAGGGAATTTCAAGTAGAAGGCAATAATAATAAATTAATTCATGTTTCTCTGCGGCAGATATTATTGTAAGTGTACAAATAGCAGCCGGGTGTGATGGCTCACACCTGTAATCCCAGAACTTTGGGAGGCTGAGGCAGGTGGATCACTGAGGTCAGGAGATTGAGACCATCCTGACCAACATGGTGAAACCCCGTCTCTACTAAAAATACAACAATTAGCTTGGTGTGGTGGTGTACGCCTGTAGCCCCAGCTACTCAGGAGGCTGAGGCAGGAGAATCCCTTGAACCAGGGAGTCAGAGGTTGCAATGAGCCAAGATCATGCCACTGCACTCCAGCCTGAAGACAGAGCAAGACTCTTGTCTAAAAAAAAAAAAATCAACTGATTTTTGACCCCTGTTTTACAGATGCAGAAACTAAGGCACAGCAGGGTTGTTATTTGCCTAAACTCACCCCACTTTAAAATGGAGGAGCTGGGATTTAAACCAAGGCAGTCTGGCTCTAGAGCCTGCCTTCTTAACTACTGTGATGGACAACCAAATGAAACAAGTCAAGCAATGACCAGATGATACCAGCTCCTTACAGAAACTCCACCAGCCGGTTTGTGAATTTCACATGGCTTGGCTTCTTTCTTCTCCTAGCCCTTGTGCCAGCGGGTAGCAGGGGAAGGAGAGAAACAGGGGAGTTCACATCTGTTCCCTTTCAATAATCATCATTCTAGAAAAAGTCAAGGGAGGACAATGATCACCTGTTTGTGTCGTCCTGCCTGGTATTGCTAGTATTCCCTCTAAGTCCCTGAATTGGAGACGTCAACACACTGGAGCTTTTGGAAGCCCTGCCAGTTGCCATGGCCTTACTTTTCTCCTACTTCGGTTTAAATCATTCTAGTAAGCACTCAGTTGGCATTTGCAATGAAGAGTGGTGGCCCGCTGCACTTACGAGACTCTACCGATTGAAAGATGAATTATGTTTTTCATTCAGCTTTATTTTTTCAGAAGGATTGTCTGGGGTGAAGGATAGTTACCAACCTTACCACATTATAGACACACACTGATTATAAGACATCTCAGCTTTAGAAATGTGAAAAACAAGCGCTTTAGAATTGAGAAAATACGGTATTTTATTTCTGTCTTTCAATAAAGATTCAGCCTTGTTACGGTAGCATCTTGTAAGGGTTCTTCTTATGTGGTCTGCCCTCTCTGGGTATCAGAATTTTGATTACAGTTGTCAGCCGGAGTTCAGCCTGGTTCAGGTATCTATTTTTAACAATAGCTGAAGGGGTTCTTTTTTTCAAGACAAGAGAAAGATTACTTAAGAATAAGGGAACTGATTCATGGATTGGGTCTGAGTTTCCTTCTTGTCAGTAAGGAGCTGGCTTCAGGGGGTGCCCCCTATGGAGTGAAAATTGAGTGGGGATTCTCACCTGAGGTAGCAGGTTTGGAAAGGTCAGAGACATGAGCCAGGTCTGGTATCAACAGGAAGAGTCAGGAGTTTCAAACTCTAGAAATAAATTCAGGTACCAAGATTGTGGTAGTTTCAGCATAAAAATGGCCCTAATTCTCTACCTCTCCCTATATCCATGTTTTTATAACATGACTCTGCAGCTTTTCTCATCAACATGTGGAGTTTCTCTACCTCTTGAGTCTGGCTGGCTTTATGGCTTGGGCTGCCCAGTAAAACGTGGCAGAGTGAGTGAGGCGGCACTGTATCCGAACCTGGGCTGAACCTGTCTTTGCACTTCTTCTGTTTCTCTTGGGACTCCTATTTCTGCCATAAAAATGGAAAAGCTTGCTTAGCCTGACAGATGATGAGAAATTTTAGATTTTTTTTTTTAATTCTGTGGAAAACATCATTGGTAGTTTGATAGGTATAGCATTGGATCTGTAAATAGCTATATTAACAACATCCATTCTTCCTGTCCATGGGCATGGAATGCTTTTCCATTTGTTTGTGTCGTCTATGATTTCTTTCAGCAGTATTTTGTAATTCCCACTGTACAGTCCTTTCACCTCCCTGGTAGTTATATTCCTTCGTGGCTATTGTGAATGGGATTGCATTATTGATTTGGCTCTCAGCTTGGACATTATTGGTGTATAGAAAAGCTACTAATTGCCAGGCTTGGTGGCTCATGCCTGTAATCCCAGCACTCTAGGAGGCCAAGGTGGGTGAATCGAGAGGTCAGGAGTTCGAGACTAGCCAGACCCACATGATGAAACCCCATCTCTACTAAACATACAAAATTTAGCTGGGCATGGTGGCACACACCTGTAATCCCAAGCTACTCAGGAGGCTGAGGCAGGAGAACTGCTTGAACCTAGGAGGTGGAGATTGCAGTGAGCTGAGCTTGCGCCACTGCACTCTAGCCTGGGTGATGGAGTGAGACTCCATCTCAAAAAAAAAAAATGCTACTAATTTTTATACATTGGCTTTGTATCTTGAAACTTTTCTGAAGTCGTTCATTAGATTTAGGAGCCTTTGGACAGAGACTGGGGTTTTCTAGGTATAGTATCATATTGCCTGTGAAGACAGATAGTTAAGATTTCCTTTATTCCTATTTGGATGCCTTTTATTTCTTTCTCTTGCCTGATTGCTCCGGCTAGGACTTCCAGTACTATGATGGATAGGAGTGGTGAGAGTGGCGTTGTTTTGTTCCGGCTTTCAAGGGGAATGCTTCCAGCTTTTGCCCATTCAGTATGATGTCGGCTGTGGGTTTGTCATAGATGGCTCTAATTATTTTGAGATATGCACTTTTGATGCTTGGTTTATTGAACAATTTTTTTTTAACATGAGAGGATGTTGAATTTTATTGAAAGCCTTTCCTGCATTCATTGAGATAATCATGTGGTTTTTGATTTCAGTTTTCTTTATGTGATAGTTCACATTTGTTGACTTGCATATGTTACACCAACCTTGAATCCCAAGAATAAAGCCTACTCAATCATTGTGGAGTAGCTTTTTGACATGCTGCTGGATTCAGTTTCTCACAAGTAAATTTCTAATACAGACCAGATGTCGTTCAGTTGCCTTTGTCAGTTTTGCTCTTTGATACTAGAAATGAAGTTGGGAGGGTAAATTAAAAATAGTTGGTGTTCAAGGAAGAGAGCTAAAATTTGGGCTACTCCATGATGTATCAGTGAGCTTTTGGTGTGTAACAAAATATTCTAAAACTCAGTGGTTTAAGATAACAACCATTTATTAGGTCATAATTCTGTGAGTCAGTTGGGCTATTCTAGTTTGGAGCTGGTTTAGCTAATCTTGGCTGGGCTCACTCTTATATCAACAGTCATTTGGTGGATTAACTGGTGGCTAGATTATCCAATATGATCTCACTCCCTTGTCTGACAGCAGACTGGTTGTGGGTTGGTACAATAGAGAGGACTGGTCAAATGTTTTCATTCATGCTGTAAGTTAGTGCCGGGTTCCTCATGAGGAAGCTGCTGTATTCCAAGAGTGGCAAGAAAAACCCAGCCCCAATTTGTGCTTTTCAAGTCTACTTGCTTCCTGTTTGCTATTGTCCTGTAGGCCAAAGCAAGTTACGTAGCTAAACCTAGAGTCAGGGTGGGAGAGAGTGCCATGGCATGGAGGAGGGTTGTGAACAAACGAAGGGCCACCACGTCAACAATCTACCACAGCTGTTGATCATACCCTAGTGATGGTTTTGTCAAATCACGAGGTGTCTTTTATCCAAACCGCTTAACAATTTATTTCAGATGAGGCCAGAAGTATAAATGAAGCACGAAATTGTAGAATTACGGGGTTGGAAACAAATTTATAGATGACCTCGTCTAGCCCTGTCATTTAGCAGAAAAGGAAATGGGGACCCAAAGAATTTAAATAACTCGCCCAAAGGGACAGAGCTACTGACAAATATTTTAAACATCCATGCCTATATGCTAAGAATTTAATAACCTAGGGTGAGAGGTAAAACTCCATTTCATCACTGATATTTGAAAACCTGGGATAAGGTGAGGATAGCAGAGTGAAACAAGACAGATTTAGTCCCTGCCTTCATGGAGCTTATGGTCTAGCCAGGTGACACAGACAAGAAAACGGGTAATTAAAAACTAGTGTGCCATTGTTGTACCAGAGAAGTACAGGATGTCATGAGATGTCCAGGGGCCATGAATTACGAAGGGGCAGAGGGGACATGCATCTGTTGTCAAGGCCTTTTGCACACAAACCTATTGATTCTCTTTACAGTCCTATGAGACAGGTATGATGAGTATCCCTCTTTTCCAGGAAAAGACCCTGTGACATAGAGAGGCTAAGTGACCTGCTCAAGCTCACAGAACTGGTAAGTGGCTGAGCTGGGATTTGTCCTCAGAGTCCCTCTCTGACCCCAGAGCCCACATTCTTCATCATTCCTATCTTCTGCCTATGGAAATGGAATAAGAAGAATGAATGGAGCTCAAGGATTATTCAGACAGGATGACCAGGCCGAAAACAGGATCTCCAGACAGATATTTTAAATTCTATTCCCTAGAAATGAACTTAAGATATCCTTAGGATTTAAACTCTGTGAGGGATGAGTGTCAGTATGTGTGTGTGTGCCCGTGCTCACATGCTGGCCTGTGCCCATCTGTACCCAAGTCTAGGGAGAGTTGAACTTTCATGGCTCTATATATAAATTGTTCCATATGGTGGAGTTCAGCAGCTTCCTTTGTTCCGTTGACCATTAACTATATCATCTATATCCGTCCATCCATCCCGTTTTCTGTCTGCCTGGAATCTGCTGACTCCTTCCTACCCTCAGACTGGGTGATTTTGATCGTGTTTCTGCTGTCCATTTACTTTCTTTCCTCTGGTAGTGGGCTCTGCATTCTCATCACCAGAGGCTCTCTTCTCTTGCCAGGGGAGGTGGCCCCTTTCTACTTTTCTCCTCTTATACCTTAGGCTTTAGTTGTGTTCCCTGTGACAGATAATACTGTATGGGAGAGCAAAGGAAGACCTCCTCAACAGTAGCTAATCAATCAGAGAGATAAAGCTATTTTGCTGGAAGTAAGATATGCCGGGGAAGGAAAGGAATCCTAATAAATTATTTAAGACTGAGCTCAGACATTCACTTGTGGGGTGTGTGTGTGCGTGCGTGCGTGAGTGAGAGAGAGAGAGAGAGAGACAGAGAGGGAGAGAGGGAGAGAGGGACAAAGAGGTGCTATGCTGTAAGGGAGAGATTTAGGTCTTACATTTCACTAAAAGGCAAAGGCCACCTAATTTCTGATTTTGGTTTTTCAACAGTCTTCTATATCTCTACATTGTTTTTGCTTTTTGCTCCTGTTGAAATGCAAGACATGTTCTTACTGCAACCAAGAACAGCCCCTCTGTGTTAGCTTTTGCTTACTACCACAGCAAATTACCACAGACAGAGTGACTTACACAGCACAGATTTATTACCTTACAGCTCTGTAGTTTGAAGGTCTGACAGGGTCTCACTGGGCTAAACTCAGTGTTGCTGGGGCTGCGTTCCCTTCCGGAGGCTGGAGGGGAGGATCTGTTTCCCCGCGCATTTGGGTTGCTGCACTGCATTCAATTCTTTGCGATTACACAACTGATGTCCTGTGTCCTTGATCAACTCCAGCTGGGGTGGTCTCCAGCTTCTACTTGCCACTGTGTTCCTGGGCTCCTGGCCTTCTTCCTCCATTTCAAAGCCAGCACACATGGGTTGAGTCCCTCTCATACTTTGAATCTCTCCTTCTTTGGCTATCCTGACTCTCTCTTCTGTCTTCCTCTTCCTCTTCTAAGGACTCATATGATTTGATTGTCTCTGCCTAGATCATCCAGGATAATATTATCATCACTCGGTCTTTAACCTTAACCATATCTGCAAAGTCCCTTTGCCAAATAAGATAACATAGTCACAGGTTCCAAGGATTAGGGTGCGTACATTTTCTGGAGCCATTATGTATTAGATCTTGCCCTTTTTCTTCTTTTCCCTCTCTTTCTTCCTCCCCATTTTTTTCTCCCTTTCAGTCTTCCCCAAGGTGGGGTGGGGTGGGGGGAGCGGGGGGCGGGGGGGAGAGAGAGAGAGAGAGAGAGAGAATGTGTGTGTACTGTCTACTAAGTAACAGGCACTGCACAGGGCACTGGCTAAAATGAATTAGTTATAGCCTCTGCTCTAAGAGAGCTTACAATTTATTGGGAGAAATCATTTCAGATGAAAGATAAAAATCAAGACAAGGTGTTAGATGGTATAAGTTTCTAATACATTCAAACTCTTTAATCTCTTCTTTTGAATATTCAAATCTTCTTATTCTAAGAATAAACACTCTAAATATTGGCAAGTGAGTTAATAAAGAGATTTGCACAGTGGCAGAAGGTTTCTAAAGCCTTACTCCTATCAGACAATAGAACATGACGCGGTTTGGAAATGATGCAGTTTATCATAAATCAGTGTAAACGTACCATGAACTCTAGTGTGGTCTGAGATGCCTTCCAATCCCTCTTCACTAAGGAAATGGTGAAGTTCCTTGGCCAGCAATAGGTAAAGAAATGTTTCTGCCTTCTTAAATATGGATTTTTTCTTCTTTATTTCTGCATTTTCTGTACTGGTTCAGTTGGTTCTGTATTTTCTGTAGGCAACAACTTCTCCCTTTTCCTTCTCAGCCAAACTTCTTAATTCAATTTATTCTAGCAAATACGGAGCTTCTGCTTCTGCTGGATACTTACTTGGTGCTGGGAAGATGAAAGCGCGCTCCCGTTGGTGAAAGCACGCTGCCTTTCAGGTGCTTTGAGCCTGGTCGTGCATTCACGCTGTGGCATTTGACCTTTTCCCTTTCATTCCTCTCAAACCTCCCCAACCTGCTTGCTTCGTGTACACTGCCGTGTGCTGAGATATTTCTTCCCTCAGCCCTTGGGCAGTCTGGCAGGGCCCATGGTTCTATTTACCCTGGTGTCCCATACAAAAATTATTTTCTGTGTGTGCTGTAATTTGAAAATCTGAGAAGCAGTACTCTAAGCCAATAGTTGTCAAGGTAGTACCCAGATCAGCAACATTAGCATCTTCCGGAACTTGTTAGAAATTCAAATTCCTGGAGCCCTCATGCCTGTAGTCCCACCTACTTGGGAGGCTGAGGCCCAAGGATCCCTTAAGGGGCCAGGAGTTTAAGTCCAGCCTGGGCAACACAGTCAGACCCCCATCTCTGGGGGAAAAAAATATAAATGCAAATTCGCAGACTCCACCCTAGACCTGTTGAATTGGAAACTCTGGGAGTGGGGACCAGAAATCCATAGTTTAAGAAGTTCTCTGGAGCATTCTCATGCTCCTTAAAGTCTGAGACCTACTGCACTAAGCCACATTCTCTGTGGTCACCTATGACTAAAATTCATGTTGCCATTTTCATCTCCATTCTCACCCACATTCACTTCTCTGCAGTATTTGACTCTTCTCAAAGGCTCATCTTTCCCGGCTCCTGTGACACTTCGTTCCTCTGGTCCTCCTACTCTCTTTCTCTCTGATGATTTTCCTCAGTATCTTTCTCTGTTCTGCCTTTAAATGTAGTCATTTCTTGGGAGTCCTGCCCTCAGCCCCTCTTCTCTCGCTGTCCTTGAGTGATTCCATTTACTCTTCTCTTCAGGTGGAGACCTCCCACCTGCCACCTCTTTGCTAAGCTCCAATGCTGTATTTCCATCTCCTCTTTATCTTCTGCTCTTCCTCCTAGGTCCCTTAGCCTCAAAAACTAGTTCTCAAATGAGATTGTAGAGTCATTCTCAGCTCCTTCCCATCCCCATGCCCCCAGTTCTGAACTCACCCTGTACCTTCACCGAGGATCACGTCATGCTAATTCAGCCTCCCCAAATCTCTGTACTGTGTCCTTTCCTCTCAAGTCCATTGTCTTTTTTTGGCTGTTATCCTCTCTCACCTAGGAATTTATAATAAGTTAAAAAAAACTTTTTTTTAATTAGATGGAGTCTTGCTCTGTGGCCCAGGCTGGAGTGCAGTGGTGTGATCTTGGCTCACTGCAACCTCCACCTGTCTGGTTCAAGAGATTCTACTGCCTCAGCCTCCGGAGTCACTGGGACCACAGGCACCCACCACCTCACCTGGCTAATTTCTTGTATTTTTAGTAGAGACGGGGTTTCACCATGTTAGCCAGGATGGTCTCAGTCTCCTGATCTCGTGATCCGCCTGCCTTGGCCTCAGAAAGTGCTGGGATTACAGGCATGAGCCACTGCCCAGCCTGTAGTAAGTTTTGATGGGCTTCACTTGCCTCCAATCCCTCTCCACTTAGTATCACCTCGAAACACAGATCTGATGCTAAAAAAATGATTTGATCAACACTTCTTTGTTTAAAGTTTTACCGTCTCCTCGCAATGAACCCTTTGCATTGCATTTACCACCACGACAGTCCTATCACACTACTTTTATCTCCCGCTTCCCTAAAAAGAACATCTTCTGTTTCCCAAACGACCAGGTACTTCTAGACTTTGTGCCATGGCCCAGGCTGTTCCTCAGCCTTGCGTTCTCTAGCCCAGTTGACTCTGCTTGTCGAAATCCAGAGGTACCTTTCAGGGTGCAAGCTGTGTCCAGAAGATGCCTTGTCTGAGGTGATTTCTCTAACTTTCAGTTGGACTTAGTTGCTCTTCCGCTGTGCTCCCTCAGCATTTCTGCCGAGCTCTGTGAGTACTTCACTCACTTCTCCATGCACCGGAGTCAGCAATTTCTATTTAAATCTCTCTCTCCTCCACTGGATCACCTAAGACATGACAAGGAGGTCTTAGTCGTCACTACATCCCCCACAGCACACAGTAGGTTCCCAAGTGTTGTCTGCCGAATCAGCCTGATTTTGATGAAATGGCGCAGCAGTGAACTGGTGACCTGTCCCCCTGAGAGGTCATCTCCTGGGTCAGTGCTTGTCAGGACCTCTGGAGTCAGGCTTGACTGAGAACACCCAGAGTGCAGCAGGAAAGGAGGGCTCCCTGGAGACCTGCAGCAGTCTTGTTCTGCGCTCCCTCTGCCTCCTGTTCCCTCCCTCCAGAGAAGGCCCTTGCTTGAGAGCGCTCTTCCCTTCATTAGCTGTGCCAGTTCCCCAGCTGCAGCTTCCTTTGGTCTCCTCTGGCTTCCAGGATTTGTTGATCTATTTCCCTGTCAGCCTCTTTCTCTGGCTGTGGTTGTAAATAGAGCTGGTGACTCTGAGCTCCGGGCCTATGCAGTGAACCTGCCCCAGTGCATGGGAGGTCCAGGACTGTGGGATCCATGTGAAGGGTCATCTCTGCACTCCAAAGCTGCTCTAGGCACTGGCCCAAGCTGTCCGGGAGGCTTTCTCCTGGCTCTCCAAATGGATCTTTACATACAGAAGCATCACATTCTCTCCATCTCCCCCTGATGCTCCCTCTTGCTCCTGTTCTTGGCACCATGACCCCCCAGCCACAGGATAGGCAGGTGGTCGAGGGGGCAGTCAGGCTTGTTTGCAGTAGAATGTGACAAAAGACACAGAACATTTAATGCATTACACTCTTTCATGTCTTTTTTTTCTTTTTTTTTTTTGCCTCTTTGAGAAAGTTGGAGCTGTGCTTGATATAAATTGCCTTAGCTATTGCTTAAATCCTAAGCAAAAGTGGCTTTGTTGGTTATGAAAGAGAGAGAGAGAGAGAGAGAGAGAGAGAGAGAGAGAGAGAGAGAGAGACAGAGAGACCACCGTGAAGCCAGGCCAGGAATATGGGGCTTTATCTTTCTCTCTTCACCATCTCTCATAAAGCAATCACTTTTACCCTGGAATGATTTTGAGCAAAAGCAGGTTATCCTTTCTCCCACAAGCCAGTTACCCTGCTTCACCTCCTTGTGCCCCAGGTGATCTCCTTCCTCCCTCACTTCCCCCTCTGCCATCCCCTCTGAGCTCTGCCTCTCCTTGAATTCTGGAGAGCCACCAGCCCCTCGGCAGCAGCTGCCCGTGAGCAAGCTGGGAGCGGGAGAGCCACACAGGCAGTGCCATCCTGCTGGAGCCTGCGGTCCTCCCCCGACTCTGCGTGGCAGTGCGCATCATCTGTCAGAGTGCCCCTCTCCCCTCCCTCTGATTCCCCACCCCCTCCCCTGCCGCTCACTTGCTCTTTCCCTTTTCATGAGATGCAGAGCCTGGAGAGGAGCGGAGCCGGCGGGAGCAGCATGTTGCAGCCGCTCTTCTAGGGGCGCTGGGTGAAGTGGGCCACCCTCTGCCACCCTCTCCCAGGTGCCAGGAAGAGGTGGCTGACTGTCACTCAGGGCCTCACCGAGCCATGCCCAGCTGGGGCCCGCACCAGCCACACCTTCCCAGCTGCGCTGCCCACCGCCAGGCAGGTAAGAGAGGGCAGCTGCTTCCAGCAGGGCTTGAGTGGGTCCCTGGGCAGGTCAGCCTGGACTGTAAGTCTTGCTGAGAGGTGCAGGACACTGTAGGGCAGAAAAGGCTCTGGCCTTCTGTCATTGTCCCTATTTACTCTCTGACTCCTCAGAACCGTGAAGCCCGCCACCCCCGCCAGGAGCAAAGGTGTAGAAATATGCCTTTTCTTCCCAGTTAGCAGGTGGTAAGCCTCAAATGTCCTTTTTGTTCTCCATCCTCCTTCCTCAACCCCAACTCCTCAGGTCCCCTAAAACCTGCTTTCTGTTCAAAGGTGATTCTATTTCCTCCCTCAGCTCTCTTAGGGGGGCTCTGAAAATATCGTAGGTTGACATCAGGACGATAGCACTGTCTCTTTATTTTTAGTTTCATTCATGTCTTTTTCTGCTGCTGTTTTAAATGGGTTGCTTGCACAGCAGTCTGGCTGCACACAGCATCTGTTTTGTTTTCAGTCCGTGTGCAGGTCTCTGGTGTTGCTGGTGACTAATGTTGGCGACACATTCCGATGCAGAAGGACTCACAATCACAATGGGTTGGAGGGAGGTTAAAATTGGAGGTCACCAATTTCTGAGCAGTGAGTTGAGGGCACAGTTGCCTCTTACAGGGGCTGAAGAGTCCGTGGCATCAGCTAAACGGGTCCTTCTCAGCGCTGTCTAGTTAGTGACTTCTTTTTTTTTTTTAAACACTGGGAGGAGAGTTGCTGTTCTTGTTCTGTGACAGAGTGACTCAATATCAACCTATTGTTCAACTACATACTGAGAACCTGGCTTGCAAGTCTTTGTAGGTCCTGACCTTGGGGTGCTTACAGTCTAATGAAATAATGAAGGAAAGCATACCCCATTCTAAAGCTTGGGTTAATTCTGGATTATTTATTCCTATAGGTTTGCATAGCTTTAGAGTTTTCCTGGGAAATGGAGGAGGTGCTGGCAGGTGGGAAAACTGTATTCATGAGATCATGGTAGTGCTTGGTTACAGTGAAAAGCTCTGAACATGCAACATGGTATTAGGCTGATGATGGGTGTTATTGTTTTGAGAATGAGAGTCCGGTGAGCAATCACTCCAGTAAACTACTCTTTATTAACTCTTTGCTCTCCACCCATTCTTAGAGCAGGATTCTTGAAAGAAGTGTGTGTTAGATTGGAAAGTTGATGGATGAGTGGGGAGTAGAGTATACAGTGTGGCCCACATCTCGCCATGGCCAGGTGAGGGTAAGCCTCCCTTAGGTATCACATCCTTTTAGCTTTGTCTTTGTTTAAAAAATCTTTTCATATATTGCCTAACACACAAAGGGATCTGGAAACTTGCTCGTATTCTTTGTCTAGGTGAATGAAATGTGCTGGTTAGGCCAAGGTCTTTCTCCCGTGAATCAGTGAACTCTGACCTGGAGAACACGGTTCCTTAGTCACGACAGCCATGCCACTGCTGCCAGGGGCTCTGAGGGGACAGAGCAAGAGTGCGGATGGACAGCGGAGCCAAACCCTCATCCTTCTGTTAAGAAAACCCCTCCAAGGGTGGATCTCAGCCATGGGTTAGCAGCAGCATGAGCTGAACAGGCAGAGTTGGGGTGGAAAAAGTACTGGAGGTCCTGGGTTCAAGTCTTCCTAGGGCCGTTAATTGAATTACCCCGGGGCCTCCACTCAGGGTCACTGATCATCTTCATCTGTAAGGTGAGAGTGGTAACAAGTGCCTGGCTCACTTTCAAAGGAGTGTGTGAGGATCAACTAAAAGGAATGATAACTCCCAGTGGTCAAGATGTGCTGAGCAACTCCTCCGTGATGCTGTTGAATCCTCCCAACTTCCCCCAAAAAACTGAGGCTCAAGGAGGGTTAAAAAAACTCCAGTGAAGTTCAGCCAGAGAAGTGAAGGCACCTGTCCTTGTATCATCATCCCCATTTACTCTTGAACAGAGTCCTCAGAAACATTAAGCCCGCCACCCTCACCGGGAGCAAGGGTGCAGAAATATGCCTATTCTTTCTAGTTAGCAGGTGCTAAGCCTCAAACATTCTTTCTGTTCTCCATCTTCCTTCCTCAATTCCAACTCCAATTTGTGATTTGTGATTGTAAGTGACGAAACTCACATTTGTATAGACCAACCCCAACTTGTGACTGTGCTATAGAAATGTAAGTTTTGTTACATATAATGACTTTATGGCTTAGAACAATTTTCTTGAATAGCCTATCCCAGGCTCTCTGTTTTGTGCATTCTGGTTTCTTCCTTGTCCAAACACCTACATTTCTAGAGTTGTTAGACATACTTCCTTGCTTCTCCTCTAGGCCTTGGGGTATTTTTCACTGTCCAAGAAACATCAGCATCCTCATCAGAACCTTTGCCAGTATTCTCTGTATGGAATTTGTCAGTGTTCTCTGTATGGAATTTCCCACAGCCTTTTGAATTCAGCAATAAAAGGTTCTAGAAGGAAGAGGGTCTCAGAAAAGCTGAGTGGCTTAAGG
This sequence comes from Callithrix jacchus, assembly GCF_049354715.1. Taxonomy (NCBI): domain Eukaryota; kingdom Metazoa; phylum Chordata; class Mammalia; order Primates; family Cebidae; genus Callithrix; species Callithrix jacchus. The sequence goes on along the minus strand of NC_133519.1, from coordinate 40,880,492 downwards.
TAGATTCCTCTCAGGGCCTTGTCTCTCAAGAAAAAATGTCAGGGAGAATTTGCTCAGCATCTCCGTGCATCAGAGTGCACCCACACAGCCCTCGTCCCTCCTCCCGCCCCCAGCACAGACATTACCGATCACCGGCACATGCCCGAAAGCAAGGCCTCTCACTGAGTGCTCTCAGTTCCCAGTTCTCTGTGAATTTTGGAGCAGATTCCAATGGAAGAACTGTCCCCGGAGTCCCAGGCTCCACTCCACTGTTCCCTGCTGCTGTTGCTGTGGTTGAACCCTGCTCCCGGGTCTGATGGCTGTGGATTCTCCTTGCTGCGTGATTCTAGGTATCTGGGTAGGATGGAGCGGGGAGGGAGGACATGAAAGCCATTGCCTGAAGTCATTAAAAATGGAGGATTAGAAAGAGCTTATTTTATATTCAGAAGAGGAGGGAGAGTGCTGAAGCTGCTCTCTGCCCACAGCTGTAGACCCTGATGGCAAATGGTAAAGCTTTTGTTACTGTCTGAGAAGGGGAAGAGATTGATAACCAGCACCCTGGCACTGAGAGATAGGAGGGAGAGCCACATTTCAGCTGTGGCAGGGTTTCATGCTTACCTTCCAGCTCCGTGGCTTTGGAAGCTATATCCCTCTGCTTCTCTGCCTCTGGCCCTGCTGTCCTGTCCATGCAGCCTCCACACCCCTCCCTGTGGGTGTGGGGCTTCTGCCTTCTCTGACTCTGGTGTTCTCCATGTGACTGAATGTTTTCATAAGCCTAAGTGATTTACATCCCATGTTTACTTATATAGTCACTGCATTCTTGCAGTAACACAGGAAGTGGGCCTTGCCTTAGTAATTCTGATGTCGGAGATGAGAAGGCAAGGTCCTAAGCCAAGGAGAGCCTGCCATAAACGGGCAGAGTTGGAGCTTGAACCCCTGTTGCTGACCCCAGAGCCTGTGGCACTCTGTGACTGTATGCTGTCTCTGTTGGCCAGCATCGTACACCAAACATAGTTTCCTCACCTACCTGCTGGGGGGCTCATGTCAGCTCAACATGCATTCACTGAACCTCTTCCTTTGCTACATTTTGGAGAGGTAGAGATGAAAAATACATTTTCTGCCTGGGCAATGTGCATAGGGAATGTAAGGTATCCATGCCTGAGGCCTTGCTTGGCACATAGGAGACACAGGTTAGTCGGATGACTGACTGAATGAATGAATAAACACATGCTCCCTGCCCTGGATGAACTTAGGGTCTGGTTAGGAGAAGAGAGTTGCAGGTACCCAGCTATGCCGGGTGCTGACATAGAGTAGGTGCCTGGAAGCCACAAGAACACAGAGGGCACTTCCTGAACTTGGGTGTTCAGGCGGCTTTTGGAGAAGTCTTCCTGGAGTGCAGCTTAAGGATGAGCATGACTCACTCAGATCAAGGACATTCTGGGCAGAGGAAATCAAATAAAGGAGGCCCAAAGACATGGAACTGTGATGTGTGCTCATGGTTGTGAAAAGTGTAGAGTTATTGGGGCCTGAAACACAAGCCAGGAGAGTGGAGGCGACTCTCAAGGTAGCTAGACCTTGGGGAGTTTGTGTATCACGATTGTTATTAAGCTGGAACTTTATCCCTGGACTTGGAGAGCTTAAAGATTTCGAGGAGAAGGAAATGCAGTCATGTTTGTGACTTAAACAGGTGATTTGGCTGCAGAATGGAGCTGCATTTAAGAAAATAGGCTGTCTCGTGGAGACCAGAGACTGTGAGGACATGAACCAGGGCCATGAGGACACGAGCCAGAGCAGTGGTAGCGAGGACGGAGGGGAGGAGACAGATCAGAAAACTATGAAAGATTTAATCAGTATGATTTGGTAATTGGTTGTCAACAGGAGATGAGAGAAAGGGAGTTGCCTGTAATTGCTTTCCTATTTCTGGCCTGAGTTACTCAGTAGATGGTGGTGCCAGAAACTGAGATCAGCAGTTCCAGAGGAAGCCAAGGTTTGTATGTGTGTGGGGGGGGGTGGGTGAGGTGGGAGGTGGGCCTGGTGAGGGTGGCAGATCAAATGGGCCAAGAAAAGATGGGGATATCATATGCCCATTATTTAGATATATTTGCCGTTGATGGGCCTGTAGGATATCTGAGGGGTATGTTCAGCAGCCAGCCCAAGGGCTATCGGAGTCTACATGATTGGGAGAGGAGGTAGAATTGGAGAAAAATATTTAGAAATGGTCAATGTAGCCAATGTAGTTAGGACTATTGGCAAGGATGAGATTGCCCAAGTAGCATGCAAGGTGAGAAGAGCAGGAAGCTGAGATTATAGAGGAAGGAAAATACCAGCATTTATGGGGTGGACAGAGGAGGAGGAGCCTACAAAGGAGAGCAAGGGGAAGGGCATCCAGGGGAGCATCCTGTCGGGAAGTCGAGGGAGAGAGATGCGAGAAATGAATGGCCACCATGGCAAAGGCAGCAAAGAGGTTCATAAAGACAAGTACTGGAACATTTCCACTGGACCTGACAGTCTGGAGGCTGCGTTTCGGGGGAATGGTGGGTTTGGAAGTGGAATGACAAAGGGGTTAGGAGGGGATAAGAAGTGAAAGAGCAGAGGAGACTCGCAGGCAGTTTGCCAATAAAAGGAGAAACACCCAGGAGGAATTTTTTTTTTAATAAAAGAGATGAGCATTGTTATTGTTGAGTGCAGAATAACATGGCAGAAGTAGAAAATAAAGACAGAGAGTTCATAAAGCAGGGTCCATGGGAAAGCACAGCCACAGGCCACAGGAGGAAAGATTCATCTCGAGCAGACACATCTGAAAGCAGCAGGAAGTAAGTCAGGGTGTGTTTAATGTGTATAGATTAGTAGGGGTTAGGAAGTGAAAAGAGGTCCAGGAATTTCATACCTGAGGCCTCGATGATCTTGATGGCACAGGAGATCAGGCTGTGAGGGTGTGAAGAGTTGTGTGTGTTACACGAGCTGTCTCTCTACTCTACCTTCCTGCCCTTCAGCTGCCTTCACAAAAACTAGCTGGCCACTGGAAAGGTAATTTGTAAAACTCGAGTTCACGGTGTTTAAGGCTGCGATCATTATAGGAACCTTATGACAAGGGCTGGGGAGGTGAGCAAACAGGCCATCATTCGTCTCCCTGTCCAGCATTAACTTTTGGCCCTGGATTCTGCATGTGTGGATGGGCAGCTCAGCAGTTGGAACAAAGGATGTGGCTGGATTCCACCCAGGAACTCTGAGCTGGAGTCCTGCCTACGCCTCTAAGAAATGTACCCTGGGACAGTCTTTAAAGTTTAGTTTCTGTAGGTGATGTCTAGGAGTATACCCACTCTAAACCACTGTGAATTTTAGCACCTGCTCCCTAGGCATCAAATAATAGGTTTTTCTTAAAGCAGATTTATTCAAGGGCAGGAAAACTTACAATAAAAAACGTACAGAAAATCAAGTTCTATTCAAATAGTCTCCTCCTGTATTTCAGTTGTCTTGAACTTTTTTGGCTTTATTACTGAAGCAACACATTATAGGCACAATTTCAAATACACACAGATCAAGAGAACTGAACAATGAGTCCCTATGTACCTACCACCCAGCTTCCCACCCAAGATGACGTCGAAGCAGTTCACTGATAGCATATCATTTCAACTATAAATATTTCATAGTGTATCTGTAAAAGATAAGGTCTCTTAAAAAAACCCTTCAATATCAAAATCACACTAAAAGCAAATAATATCTTAACACTATAAGATATCCAACCAGTGTTTAGATTTTCTCAATTGCACCATATTATTTTAAAAATTTTGCATTTGAATCAGAATTCAACACCAGGTCCATGTATTATTACAGTTGGTTGATGTGTTTTCAAGCTTTATTTTAAGCCCTGATGGCCATTGTCTGTGAGGCAGCACTGTGTAATCCTCTAACATCTGATTTTGTTCCATTTCCCTTGGTATTGCTATACCATTTCATTTTAGGAGACCTAAGGAAGAACTGCAGGTTTAGAAACCAAAGCCTTCAAAATTTAACTTTGAAAATTTTTTCTAGACACACTTAGAAGGGGGAGTATAAAGATAGTGAATAAAGAAAAGGGGCTGGCAAGAGGAAAACCCTGCAGTGAGCGGTGAGGAGACAAACGAATGCCCAGGAGGAACCAAAGGAGATGAGAAAGGTAACAGAGACTTACGTAACCCCAGCCACGGAAGCTCGAGAATCACCACAGCTGTCCCATCCTATACGTTTTGTCTCACCTCGGTGAGCAGGTGGTAAAAAAACCAATCTTTAAATAATGATGTTCTATTTATAAAGCACCTTTTCCCAAATAGTTTATTAAATAGCCGAACAGACATCTAAGTAATCCCCTATGTAAAGTGAAGACATAGTAGGAAATTTAATTCCCATTTTACAGATGATAAAATATAGTTGAAAAGACTAAGAATAAGGATAAAAGTGGCTATTTGCCATTTGTCTAGAATTGTAGTAAATACTCCATTACATTATTTAATTCAGTCCTTGTAACAAGACTATGATATTGCTACTGTTGATGAAAATGATACTCAGAGAGGGTGCATAGCTTGCCCACAGTTCTGGATCTGCCCTTAATCTGGAAAATTACAGAGAGTTGGGGTTGAAACTCAGGGCTGTCAAATCCACTGCTCTTTCTTTTCCAGTCAGTCTACTCTCCACTAAATCAGGAATCTGTTTTTTGCATCTATTTGCTCACTGGCAAACTTCCATTTAAAGGGAAGACAAGATCATCTTCAAATATAATAATAGGGTGTGATGTACTGGAATTTACAGGGCATTTCCCCCACAGACCTTCTCATTTCTTTTCATATAATCACCCTGAAAAACAGACCGGGCAGGTGTGCTAATCTGTGTTTTACAGATGAGGAAATTAAAGCTGGAAGGTCTTGGTGAGGTTAGTGATCACAGAGCTAGTGGAGGTAGTTAGCGTCATGGAGCTAGTCAATTGCAGAGATAGTACCAAAGACCCTTTCTTCTGATTCCAAACCCTGTGCTTCTTGGTTTTCTTTGCAAACCTCATGGGCACACAGCTTTAGCTGCTGACTTCTCTCCACGTCCCCTCTGATGTTCCATATGAGGAGCTGAGCAGGGTTATTACAAATTAAATATGTGGATGCTTGAACTGATGAACAGGAAATGAGGCTGCTAATGCTCAGAGGAATGAGATTGAGATGCATTTTTTTAAAGTAGAATTTTGGGCCAAGTGGCCTCCTTCTGTCCTGCCCTTCCCTGTGTCCTTCCAGTCTCCATGGAAACCCTAAATCAATGCAGCATATGTTGATTCATGTTTCTACTGTTACTAGGAAGCTACGAAGTGGAAATTGCTTTTAAAAGAGTTATGGAAGAGCTTTAGCATGCTGACCAGAATTCAAATCTAATATCCAAATGACTGTTTTATTAAAAGCTTTAAATGTGGTATTATCCTAGGTGATATGTTGATTAGATAAACACACAGAGGCATTTGGCAATAAACCTCCCCCTCCACTCTCATGGCTTTTAAAAATATTACATTGCAGATTTAAACTCCCTTTATCTCCAATTTAATTACATTCTCATGGCCTGTGTGGCATTGCCAGGTGCTCCTTTTGCTCTTGATTAATTCCACTCTGCCCTGACCAGGCTGTGGGGTTACTTTGCAAATGCCTTATGTACCTGTGCAGCGGACCCTGAGCGTCATTAGCATTCTGTTGACTGCAGTCTTGACCAGGAGGCTGCAGAAGTCTAACATGTTTCTGCCATAAGAAATCCTCGGTGATTTTTCAGATTTTTTTTTTATGAACTCAAAATCAAGTTTAGCCGACATTTACTCAACACCTGCTCTCTGCGAGGCAATGAGAAGTAATAGTAAGGGGAGTAAGTAAAAGAGTCTGTCTTTTTGGAGCACAGAGTCAGTTGAGGGGATCAGAAAATATAAATCTCAAGAATAAACTGTGCCTGTGATGTGAGCTGTCAGACAACCTTACGGCAAGGCGGTGCTATTGGGATGGAGGGGGTTCCTTCTGATTGGGAGAATTCTGAAAACGGTTTGGAACAGAGAATTTTTAGCTTGAGGTAATGGGTTTAGGGAAGAAACTGGGAGTTAACAGGCAGATCAAGGGTAGGGACATTCCGGGCAGAAGGGACAGCAGAGGAATCAGGCATGTGTGTGGGATAGAAAACTGGGGATAGGCAAATGGGACAAACTCATTGTCAGGCAGAACAAGAAGCTGCAATGGAGCCCATCAAAGATGACCGCACAGATGATCCACTTTACGGTGTCTGCTCAGTGGGACTCCGGCGGTAGCGTAGCATGCAAGAAGGTTTGTGGGCAGGCAGAGAGAGAAACGAGGGCAGGGAGATGAGTTACTTAAGAGGGGGTAGGGGGCTGTGCAGGCACTGGGGGCTGAATAACCTCTCACATGGCAGCATCAATGTATGGGAGGGAATGAAGTCGAGAAATATTTCGTAAATATGACAAGATTTAAAAACCAATTTAGGAAGGCAAATGGAGAAAAAGAAACCAGAAATGTCTGTACTTGTTTGGGTTAGGGTTAGGGTCCCTTGTGGGACTTGGGCAGGGTGACGTCACAAGCAAACACTGGGAGCCCAGCAGGAATGGAGGATGGGGGAAGGTGGTGGTTAGAGACAGCACAGCGTGCAGGGTCTGAGATATGAGGAGCTGTCCAGCAAACTTCTGGGAAAGCAGCCTGGAGCTGAAGAGGCAAGATTGAAGCTCTGATTCTGGAGGAGTGGTGGATGCCTGGAGAGGGCAGGGCCTCCCAAGGGGAATGAGCATAGACTGGGAAGTGCAGAGACTGGCAGGACAGCCTGGAGGCAGGAGCCGGGCTTCCAATCACTGTCTTCCCATAAGAAATGTGAGTTGTGGTCAGTTGAGATGTCCTGTGCCAAGTCTTCAGCTAGCAAGTCAGGAGCAGTAGCCGGAAAAGAACCCAGAGTTCTAAGCCTGGGGAATGCAGAGCCCAAGGAGATGCAATACTTTCTGACGAGCACGTAACCCTGCTTGCCTTCTCTGTTTATTTATTCCAGGAAAGAAGACAATGCTAGAACGCTTTAGATCGAGCTTAATTCTCCTCTCTGAAATTATGCACTGGCCTCTTTGGGAGATTATGCTGGTGTTTTCTTGTGAGAGGGGCGTGTGCTAGGTCTGTGCTTCTCAAACTGCGGTGCTTTGTGATTACTCCTTGGTGTTTAGGAGTGTTTTGGTTAGGAAAAAAAAAAGCCTGGACTAGTTTTAATTTTCTGTTTCCTCATGTTATTCATGTCCGTGCACCCTTGTCCTTCTGCTCTTCATATTCCTGTTCTTGCTTTTACATTTTTCTTGTTTAGTATGGCTCTTCTTAAACATTGGACTTACTGACTTCCTGTGACCGTATTATTTCTCCAAAGGCTAATTGAAGTTCTGATGCCTGGTTAATATTGATTAGTTTCCACTTACAACTCAGGCCCATTTGCAGTCCTGCTCTCTTTCCTCGGGGCCTTTACCCCCTGGATACTGGCCTGGGCAGCATGAAACTTGGAGGAGGCCTTTGTTGCACTGTTTCAGGGCTGGTGGGAGGCGTCCAATGATGGCATTACCTTTGTGTTGAAGTGAGGAGCATAGCAGAGGCTGGAAGCGTCAGGTCTGGTACCAGGTACCAGGTCTGCCACTTTTCAATGACCTGTCTCTATTTCTCCATCTGTAAAGGCAGGGGGTGGGGGGTGATACAGGTGTTGGCTTTGTACATTTGTTCTGAAAATTAAATAGATGACTCAAATGCAATGTTTGGCATCATACCTGGCACATACTAACTGCTCATTAAACATGAGCTATGTGGATTCACCTTATTCTGTAAACATATCTTGAATCAGGGGACCACTTATCAATGGGCTTTTATTCACCAGTATATCTGTGTACCAGTTTTTTGATGGTGCAATGTACCAAGAAAATGTCCAGAAATGAAGGGTTCTCTTTCTGCTGAAGTTCTAAACCCCAGTTAGCAACAGGGTTCAAGAAAGGGGTAATGAGAAATGAGAAACTTTTCTTTTGCTTCTCATTTTATAACACAAAGTTCCCTTCCTTTAATAGAGGGGCGCCGTGGACGTTATCAGAAAGAGGCAGTGAGTCATTGTGGAGGCAGCATCAGAATTTTTATTTCATCTTATCATCAGGCAATGAGTAGTTGCAGCAGAATCATTTCACTGAGAGAATTCAGGTTATGCACCAGCAGATCTGCCAGAAAGACGGGGTCCTGGTGTGGTGTAGTAGAAAGAGCTCCGCTGTTAGAGTCACGAGACTCACATTCTGGTCCTTGTGCCTCCTCTGGCATGTTGTGTCCCTTTGATAAAGGTACATCACCTTGTCTAGCCTCAGCATTTTTCATCTGAGGGTAATAACACCCTCTCTGACGATGGCACAGGACTGTTGAGTGACAATATATGAAAATGCTTTATATATTTAAAAAGGGTTAACAAATGGAATCCATTTCCATTATTATAAAGCCATCACTTTCTGTTGAGGTTTCTGCTGCCTTTGGGGTTTCAGAAGTGACTTGCAGCAAAGGCTATGTGTCTTTGGAGCTAGTTCCTGAGTGGGAGTGTAGACTCAGCCTTAGGGACGTAGAGCATAGCAAGAAGGCGAGCTTTCTCCCAGGGCAGCAGTTTGCAAACTTTAGCATGCATCAGAGTCACCTGGAAGCCTGATTACCGTCCCCAGAGTTCCTGATTCTGTAGGTCTGGGGGTGGGGCCTGAACATTTGCATTTCGGATGCTTCTCAGGTGATGCTGACGCTGCTGGTCCAGGGACCACGCTTGGAGAACCACTACACTAGGGCAAGCAGGAAGAGAGTCCTCCTGGACTGAAGCAGGCAGTGTGAAGACCCATGTGGGTAAGGCGGTTTGGAAGAAAAAAATGGAAAAGACGGAAGAATAGGGATATTGTGCAGATTTGGTGGAACAAAGGGAAAAGTCTCACTCCATAACAAATGCAAGTAGGGGGAAGTTGCTAGGTGATGGATGAGGGAGAGAGGTGAGTTTCTACTGTAGGAAAAACCAGGTGAGAGGCAGAAGCATAGAGTTGGAAATATGCATGTTTGGGAAGGCAGAGGAGGTGGAAATTTCTCATTAAGAAGTGGGGAGTGGTGTGGTTGGCACCGGTTAGGGTGGGAGTGGAGACGAACTGGGGGAGAAATGCCTCTGTAGAGTAGGGGGCACAGCTGAGATGTGGCAGAGGGCTAATTTCAGGGCTGTGTGGTTTGGCTTGGAAGTGCGGCACAATAGAAATTGGGAGAAAGGGGGTGGAATTTAGATGTGTGACCTGCCCCATAGCTTTCTTGCTCTCTGCATTTATCACATCACATCACACCCAGCAAGACAGCCCCCCTCCTCCTGGCTCATTAGGAGATTTGATTTGGAGTGGCTCCTGCTGTCAGCAGCTGTCTGGGGCAAGATCTTTACACTCCCCACTCCCGGTGCAGCAGCCAACCTTCAACCAGCAGCGGGGCTCATTAGAAGAGGGCTCCCTGGACACTTGATTTTTCAGCTCACTGGTGACTGGAAAGAGTTAATACCTATTCTTTGCTGGCCCTCGCACAGCCTCTGGGCGCAGAGGGAGGCAGCTGTGGGCTGTGGGGACTTCTCCCTGAGCTGCGGCCAGAGGAGCTTCAGGTTAGCGAGGCTGGTCTCGGCTCAGGGGCACCTCCTGCATCCTGCCAATGAGGATGGGTGTGCAGACTGTGCCCGGGAGCTGAGCTGCCGCCCGCTGGGTGTAGGCTGCTTCAGTATTTACTGGATGTGACAAGCAGAGAGAAGAGCTTTCAGCCGGGCTGCTTGCTGCCTGGCTCAAGTGGTGGGAGGTGTGTTGTGCATGGCTGTGTGTGTATATATGTGTATGTGCGCCTATGTGTTTATGCACACATGCCCTTCACTTGCCGAGGATTTGACCGCTAAATGAAAGATCTACTTTTTCCCCAGAGCGCCTTAACCCGCAGCCTCTCTGACCATCCAGTTGGCAAAGACCCGCAGGCCATGAGGACTGGCCAAAGACAGTGAGTATTGCCTTTGCTTTTCTCTTTCCTCTCCAGGGTGTCTGCGCACCGATTGCATTATCCATATTTAATTAACTTGCCTCTTCATGCATATTGATTGCTTTCTTCACGCTGAGGCTCTAGTTTCTCTCCCCCTCTTTGTAAATCTTTGCTCTTTGCTTTTAACCTTTGTTTTTTCCCTGAGTATCCTCTCTTCCCATCATGTCTCATCCCGTCTGCCACGACGCACCTGTGACTTGATGCCCACCTATGAGGGCGTGTGCACTATGGGGGCAATCACACCCTTGAACCTCCTGGGCCTTCCTGGGTAACTTCTGACTCTCCTAAGTCCAGGGCCAAATGGGATAAAAGCCCTGCTGGGATGGACAAGGCAGCTGGGTCAGAGTGTCCTGCTGATTCTTACTTAGTGGCGCTTGTGGCTGAGTGCACAAAATGGGTAGTGGAGGGTCTGAGCAGCAATTTGGGCAGTGCTGGATCCGAAGGACAGAGAGAGGCATCTGAACAGCCTGGGCAAGCCAGTGTGTGCTGGCCGTGGGATGGGAAGAGAGACAAGGCGGGGACAGAAGGCTGGGGGATTCCCTGCCCCACATGACCTTGCCTGCGACGTAGGTGGGTTTGTCTCTTGTTCCATTTGGCTCTAGGATAATAAAGGTCCCTGCATGGGTTTCCCCTTCCCCTGGGGCCATATCCCACAGCAAGAGGCCTAGGTGCCTCAAACATGACATCTAGGGACCGTCACAGCTGCAAAGGCTTTGATTTCCTGACTTCTGGGCAAGCAGGTGTAAGCCCGGTTAGGAGAAAGATTAAAGAGGTGTCCCTGTGATGATGGGTCTTTCCACACAGTCTCACCAATTGTTTTTTTCTAGTTTTAACAAAGCGATCTTTTAATTTTATTAATTATAGTATTACTAAAGAAGCTTGTTTTAAAAAGCACTTGTGAAATGTCCAAGGTAATATAAAAATGATTTAAATGGTGTAGCTCACATAGGAGTCGTATCTATCTAAATTAGGTTTCCTTTAAAGTGGATTCTATGTTTGGTGTCAGAGTTCCCCAGGGGAGCCCTTTATGGATAGGCAGCTCTCCTCACGTGTTTCTTCCTATCAGAGTTCTTCTGTGGGAACAAAGGGTTTGAAGCACTGAGAATGGAACCCTCAGGAGAGGAAGACAATAAGTCAGTCAGTCAGCTTTCAACCTCCATGACCCCTTTTCCCCCACACTCATGTCCTTCCTGCTCCGTGTCAAGAATAGGCCAGTCCCCAGGCTGAGGAAGGTCATGTAGGCTCCATATGTGCAAGAAAGGGTGACTTGCATATTCATTTCTTCAGCCTGCACCTGTGATCCCTGCAGAGGAGCAAGCCTGTGTGGTGACGGTGCCTGACAAGCCTCTCTTGGAGTTCCTCCAACCTCCCTCCCACTCCCACCTTCCTCAGTCTCCACGCACTCCCACCTGGGACAGTGCCCTCGGAGGGAGGCGAGAATCAGAGCGGCATCCAATCAGATTATTTTGGAGCAAGTACTGCCCCCCACAATCCCGCTGGCCAGTCACTTGGGCCCCACTTTAGTAAGAGAAAGAGAACAGTAAATTTTGGTTTGCTAGACCCACACCTCCCCTGAGGCACATGTCCCACTTTATTTTTGATGGCCAGTGGTTGGGGAATCTGGAACTCCTAACCAACAATCACCAACACGAAGCCACCAACAGTCTGTTCTTGTCCATTGTTGGTTTGTCATTCCTGCTAAGGACAAGTGGACATTGTGGGTCCTGGTGGGGGATGTGTGGGGAGGTGTCCGTTGGCCGAAAGCCCTCTGAGAGGATGTGTAGTGCAGTCAGATGAGAGAGGTTGGCCCCTCTTACAGAAGATTCTTTGATTTTAGGTGAGAGGACGTGCAAGGGTCAATTCCTGAGCCCCGCAGTCTTATTTCCTGCCCTGACGTCCCTGCAAACCAGCCCAAGGGTTAACCGTAAGCGGATGCCTGTATGGCGGCCTTACTGATGCCACGCAGGTAATGAAATCCATGGCCTGTTTTCTTGCCCTTGACCCTTTCCTCTTTTCTCCACCTTCTCACCCCCTTTGCTATTTGAGCCTGGCCCAAGCCTTCTGAGTCCATGGGTGGTCCACTTGCATCTCTCCCCGTAGGCCTGTGTGAACTGCACGGTTCTTGTCTGTGTGCCTCTTGCAAAGCTGTGGTCTTACAAGCAGGACCTGCCTTAGCTGAAGCCCTCCCATCGGCCAGTGGGACATCTTGGCAGTGACTTACGCGGTGGGATGAGGGACTATGCATGAGTTTGTATGGAACCATTTAGGGATATCTGTGAGTTACTGGGATAGCGGCTGTAGAAAGGAGGCAGAGGAGGGAAAGCCTCATTATTCTTTTAAATATCCTTAACCTTTGACTCTTACTTCTGCCCTCATTATTTCAGACTTAAGAAGATTATCATTGAGGTCTTAGCTAGGAAGAAGAAAAATAAAAATCATTTTGTCCCAAAGAATATTTTGTGGGAATCACAGTTGTCTTGGTGACAATTAGCAACCATTACACTGGCCCCTGCTAAACCTTGTTAAATGGCTTGTGTGGATTTGTCATTTTTTGAAAGTCCTCTTGATTGCTCTTGGAGGGCAGTGACCTGAGTGTTTTATGACTGATGATCCTGAGGCATGAGGAATGAAGCAACTCACTGAAAGTTGGGCTCTGGTCTGTGGGGTAGCCTGAGCAGGACCTTTACTTGAATTCATGGAATGGGATGACTCGAGTCCTTAATCAGCTGCTCACATGGCCTGCCATCAGGCACCCTGCAATTTGCAAGCGAGAGTGGACACATAAGACGCCCACTGTCTCAGAAGAAAGCACAGCAGTAGTCAGTGTCTGGAAAATGCGGTGAAACGCATGGCTTCACATTGCGGCCTGGCTGAGATTCAAGGTGGGAGCAGTGGACATGCAGCCCAGTTTTTTGTAGGAGAGAGGATATTTCTGGGAACTTGGATGTTCCAGCCCTAAGAGGCTCTTCAGAGACATGCTGTGGAATACAAATGCTGTCCATCCCTGCCAAGTATAATACCATCCCAGCAGACATTTCTTGGATAAGATTTCTGTGAGCAAAGACAATTACCGGGAATGAAAATCCATTCGAAGTAAAAGAGATCGAATTGGATGATCCCTAAGGTCTCTTCCCACCCCTAGGAAAAAGAGGAAAGAAAGCCAGGCCAGAAGGACCCCTTTCAACATGCAGAATGGCCTCTTCTAGGACTCTTTCTGTGGCAAACTGTTGCGAACGTGCAAGCAGCAGTTCCCTTTCTAAGTCACTCTCAAGTCCTGATTTGATTATACTAAACCCATCCCACTTACCTTTGCCCTCAATACAAAAAGTTGTCATAGTTAAAGGTCAGGGGTCAGCGAACTTACTCTGTCAAGGGCTAGAGAATAAATATTTTCCGGTTTTGGGACCATATGGTCCGTGTTGCAACTACCCAACTCTGCCCTAGTAGTTGAAAGAGCGTTAGACAATTGTAAACAGATGGTGGTGTTGTGTTTCAGTAAAGTTTTATTTACATACACGGGTACATTTTAGGACTATAGTTTGCCAACCTCCGATTAGAGGTTAACAGAGGCTACCTGGGCATAGGTGGCTTGGGCCTGTAATCCCAGCTACTCAGGAGGTTGAGGCATGAAGATTACCTGAGGCCGGGAGTTTGAGACCAGCCTGTGGAATATAGCAAGACCTTGTCTCTAAACAAAAAAATTAAACATATAAAAAATGTAAAGTGGTAAACAGAGGCTAATGTTGGCAGTCAGAAAGAGAGATTAGAGTAACTTCTCATTGGCTCTGTTACCAGAGATAACTGTTTAAGTGCCTGCTGTCATTACATGGGTCCTTTGGAAAATAAAACACATGAGAAATATAAACGTACATGGTAAAAATTTAATTATGCCTGTTGAGATAAGCCAAAATGTAGATAGGAATACACAGGCTTAGTCGGGCAAGCATGAGAACTGATGCTGATTGTACCAATCACTCTTCTCCTTCCCTGCAGGCACCAATCCTATGGGTTGACTGTAGCTAGATTTGTGGGATGAGTGGAGAGAACCTGAGCTGGAATTGACCTGCCTGGAGGCCCCCTACTTTGTGCTCTAAGACTCTGATATGTGCCCTGCACCCTGCAAACATCCTCTGCTCCTGGTGTGGGTACTTCTGGGTCTCTGCAATCAGGAGCTGCTGCTGCTGCTGTTACTTTGTCCTCCTTGTGGAAAAGCAAAATGTGGATTGTTATTTTGTTATCACTGTATTTTTTTTTTTCCCTACAGAGAATCCTAATTTAGAAATTCTTCCAAGCTAATGACCTTCATTGACTTACCATCAACTTGCCATGTCAGCTTTAAAAAGCATTAAGCCTCTAGGGGGTCGGGTAGGGTACCTGTGACTGTTCAGGTAGTTACTGATTCTCTAGGTGTTCTCTTCCTGTACATGAAGGCTTCAGAGACCACCTGGGGACGGGTGGGGGCAGTGCTGGCTCCCGTAGCAGCAGCTCCAGGGGCCCTGTATATAGCTGACAGCTGTGATCATGAGAGTTTCCCCATCCTTCTGCCCCTGTGCTTGTTGCAGGAACAAAGGGATGAGGACTCGACTGGGATGCCTGTCTCACAAGTCAGACTCGTGTAGTGATTTCACAGCTATTCTTCCAGACAAACCCAACCGCGCTCTCAAGTGAGTAGTATGGCCACGTGCCATTCCCTGGGTAATGTTACAAGTTATATAGCTCACTTCTTTAGTGAGTTGCTGACCACATGAGCCACAAAAAAATTCCTGTCTCTTGGCAGCTCCTTTTATATCCCTGGATGTGAGTGAAAGGAATGTTTATTTTCCTTTTCGGAATGTATAGCTTAGTGATCTAAGAATGGGAATCCTCTTTTTCTTCCTAAGAAAGCCATATCATCCATCACTCACAACACTGTGGGTGGTAAAGGATACTTCTTGGTGCTACTTAGTTGTCAATCTGAGCTCTCAATTTGGAAATAAATGTTCAAACATACTCTAAAAATATGCTTAGATTCAAGTAACCTGAATTCAGAACCTCTTCTGCTGGTGCTGTTTTAAATGTCATTGATGTTACCTTGTGTAACCTTCACGAAACTATGCAGTGGCCATTATTATCCCCATTTCAGAAGTGCAGAAATTTAGGTGACAGAAAGAGATGGAGTCGGGAGCTGAAGCTAACTTTTCTGACTCTAAGACCAGTTTCTTTCCATTGTTACCTCGACACCTTTAAATCATGTACTTACTTAGCTTTGTTCTTTAGACTAAAAGCCAACAGACAGAACTCACTGAATTCCAGCCCTGAGTTTTTTTTTTCTCATCAATTACTTAAGAATGCACAAATTTACGGTGACAGAATTGCAGGAATCTGGGCATAGTCTTCATCTACTACCCCCACCCCCACATCGTTCCAATTTGTTTTCCTGAGCAAATCTTAGTGGCTGTTAAGGGCAAAGAGGTTATTTCAGAAACACTCAAGAGAGATGTTTCTTTTTTTCTAGGAGATTATCCACAGAAGAAGCTACGAGGTGGGCAGATTCCTTTGATGTGCTTCTCTCTCATAAGTGTAAGTAGAATTCAGGTCACATCATGACATGGTAAATCATCCATTTAGTGAGAGATGTACCAAAGGCCTGTGATGAGCCAGGTGTGTACTAGGTGTTCCAGACCTCTGTGGGCCCTGCTCTCACAGAGCCTCCTGCCTAGAGGAACATTCAGAAAAGAAAATGAATGATTTAAATGCAGTGAGACGAGGGCCTTCTTTTCTCTTTTCTGGGTTCAAAGAATGATCCCAAGAAGCCTTTGTTTTCTTAGCAGTTTTAGCAAGAGAGAGTTTAGCTTAGGGGTTTGGAATGATGGGCTAACTTGGGAATGCGAGATCTTATTTATAGAACTGAATGGCCTCCCCCCAAATTATGGGAGAGTCGGGCTATGCGTCAGTCAAATGAACATTTTGTGCATTTTATTGTTCACTTGAGTTGACAGTTTTTGAGTTTTACTGTTGCTTTTTGTTTTGAGGGTTTACTATCCCAGCTGCATTTTACTCCTCACTTTCTTACTGAGTATAAGTTTTACTGGAACACAACTTCTGCTATCCTTCCTGTTCCATTTTTCCCTTCCTCCTCTGTAATGCCTTCTGTTTCCCACAAAGGCAGACATAGTTGTGCATATTGCAGTGTGGAGAGGGCAATTTGATGTCAGCCAGACTTTTCATCTCTTGCTTTTTCTCATTATGTGCAAGTTCAAATTCACTAGGCTTAGAAACCAGTGACATTTATCACCTGGGCATGGCAGAGCAGGGGTGAGGAAGAGAGAGGATTTTGTAAAGAGAAAGACTTCAGACAGACATTTCGTGCCCCTCTGAAATATGTCACAGTGATATTAGAAGCCCTCGCTGATCTGGGAACAGAAGGGCTGTTTTAGTTTGGAGTAGTGTTTCCCCTTAGTTGGAGAAAATGGTTTGGTACAATTAAATTAAAGGCATTGGGTGGGAGTCAGACCTGTGTTGTTGATTTTGACTCAGTGTTGTTAGTAAGTGGTTGAGTGGTCTTCACAGAAATCTCAGTCTTCAGATGTCTTTAGAAGTGATTTTGCTTTCAATTTGCTGGATGGCTCCCTCCAACTATGCTGCTGATCCAGATAAACTGATTAATAAATACGTTTGAGTAGATTTTAAAATTAAATGCAAAATCTGAGAATAAGTACATATTGCAGCAAGTAATTTTGTGAGACAAATAGTCATTTTAGTATTCTGTGGATTACACTTAGGAAGGAAGGACAGCATTGATTTAGTGTATGTAACATATGGCTATGCCCCAAACAGCAAGCTTATGTGATGAATTTGCCAAGGTAATGGCAAATGTGTAATAATATTTAGGATTTTCAGTAATGCTATTTTTTTTTGTGAGGCCATTCTGACTTCTTTTCTGGAGTGGCATTAAGCTAACCAAGTGTCACTATCAGTTTACACCTTATTTTCTGGCTGTATTTCTTTTTTTTTGAGACAGAGTTTCGCTCTTGTTACACAGGCTGGAGTGCAATGGCGTGATCTCGGCTCACCGCAACCTCTGCCCCCTGGGTTCAGGCAATTCTCCTGCCTCAGCCTCCTGAGTAGCTGGGATTACAGGCACGCGCCACCATGCCCAGCTAATTTTTTGTAATTTTTAGTAGAGACGGGGTTTCACCATGTTGACCAGGATGGTCTCGATCTGTTGACCTCGTGATCCACCCGCCTCAACCTTCCAAAGTGCTGGGATTACAGGCTTGAGCCACTGCGCCCGGCCTCTGGCTGTATTTCATTCAAGGTCATCTTGAAATTTGGTTTCTATTTTAGCCTCACAACTGACTCACTTAGTTCAAATCCCTGAGGCTGTTTCCTCATTCTAAAATGAGGATGGAAATGCTTGCTACCTGTCAACCGAATATGAGAAATTTACTAAGAGGACACCTTATCAAACACCGCATGTTCGCACTCATAGGCGGGTGTTGAACAATGAGAACACATGGACACAGGGAGGGGAGCATCACACACTGGGGTCTGTTGGAGGCTGCCAAGGGAGGGACAGAGGGGTCGAGGGGGTCGGGGAGGGATAACATGGAGAGAAATGCCAGATGTAGGTGACGGGAGGATGGAGGCAGCAAACCACATTGCCTTGTGTGTACCTATGCAGCAATCCTACATGATTAGCACATGTACCCAAGAACCTAAGGTACAATTAAAAAAAAAAAAAGAGGACACCTTTAGTTGATTTCAGGTTCTCTACTTAAAGGTATTTTGTAAGGATATGGTGGGGTTTTTTTTTTAAATGATACTTTTATTTATCAAATGCAAAATAAATGTGCCTTGAGAATAAGATTTCAAATTTTGCTATCAATTGTTAATATTAAGTCATTACGGCCGTAGTTATGGTGGTGAAACTAGTGATTGGAGGCGCAGGGTTAGATTGCTGTAGTAGAGGCTGAACTTTATTTGTCTGATTTGATGACTTTTAGATCAGAAGACGCTGGGTTCTGCTTCTGTCAGGAATGCTTTTGGTTTTCAGGAGTGCAATGAAGCTTTTCTGAGATGGGGACTCTGATAAGGTGTTTTAAGCTGACAGGTGCAGTGACTCACACCTATAATGCCAGCACTTTGAGAGGCTGAGGGAGGAGGATCACTTGAGGCCAGGGGTTCAAGGCCAGCCTGGGCAACAAGCAAGACCCGACCTCTAAAAAATAATAGTCATAACAAATTATCTGGGTGTGGTGGCATGTGCCTGTAGTCCCAGCTACCTAGGAGGCTGAGATGGGAAGACCGCTTGAGGTTAGGAGTCCAGGACCAGCTTGGGAAACATAGTGAGACCCTGTCTCTACTAAAATAAAACATTAGTTAAGTGTGATGGTGAATGCCTGCAGTCTAGCTACTCGGGAGGCTGAGGCAGGAGGATTGCTAAAGGAGGTCAAGGCTGCCGAGATCAATGATCACACCACTGTACTCCAGCCTGGGTGACAGTGAGACCCTGCTTCTTAAGAAACAAAACAACAAGCTGACACCAGATTGCTTCTTTGTAAAACTACTGCAGAAATAGGCTTTTTGAGCTTTGGAGTTTTATGATCCTTCTTGGAGTCCGATGTTCTGTTTATACTTCTGTATAGTATACAAGTAAAAAGCCAATGGAGTAAATGTCTTTGAAAAGAAAGGGGTCTTTATTCAGGAGTCACTGGTAGAATTTCAAGCTTTTAGAATTTGAACATGTACCCCCCTGTGAAACCTATGGAGTAGTCAGCCCAGGTTATCTTGAAGGATGTTGACAACTTCCTGAAAGTCTAATTAATTTGGGTTGGTATTGTGACTCAATTAGGGCTGATTAAGCTTTTCCAAAGGGATTGCACGTGTGCCGGTCTCTTAGGAGGGACAGCGTTGATCAGAGGTTTGCGGAGCTTGCAATTAAGACAACAACATGTCTTAAGAAGTGAAGAGTGAAGAATCCCTGAATGACTGATCGCCAAAAAAAAAAAAGTCCATGAATCTAGAACCCACTCCCTGGTAATTTTGTACATGTAGGCAGCTGTCTCCCCTAAGTTTTCTATTTTGGAAAATACAGATGATTATTCCCCCATCCCCCATCCTCAATCTACAGAGCATCTTTGCCATCCGTGTTCTGTTGGATGTTTTGGGCACTCATTTATGTTTAAAAAGATGTACTGAGTGTTCATTTTGTGCAAAATCTATGGTAAGCAGCTGGACGAGGGGAAGCACAAAGATGAACAAGGCACAGTCCATCCCTGGTGGAGAATGCAGCCTCTGAGTGAATGGGCACGCATACCAATAACGCAGGAAACAATGCAGTGTGCTGACTACATGCTGGGTTGCCTCGAGATTCCAAATAGAATCCTGACATAAGTGCTCTTCTTCAATTCCGTCTTGTCAATATTAGAAGACCTAACTGATCTGTGGGCAGAGGCTGCTTTTGGTTTACAGCATGGTTTCCACTTAATCGGGGAACATGCTTTTGGACAATTAAGGGAAGAGCATTGTCTGGTAGTCAGATCTGTGTTCCCGATTTTGACCCAGCTCTGTTACTGGATAGCTGGATGATGGGGATGGAGTCTCTCAGGCTCCTAGAAGATCTGTTTCCTCAATTATACAATGAAGGATCTGGAGTAGGAGGAGGTGTCAAAAGCTGGATCCAGGATGTGTCTATAGCAAACAGAGAGGCTGGGCAATAATCAGTCACCTTCAGCAGGTGGTTTGACTCAGCACTGCCTGCAGGGTTATGTAAAATACTGCTTCAGAGCTGAAATGGCTCCAGCCACCAGAAGAGGGGCTATGGTGTCTGTGTTAAAAAGCTTCTCCCCTCCTTGGCTGAGCTCCTCATGGGCTGAAACCTCAAGCAAAAATAAAGCAACTTTGCTATTTTTTCAACCTTAGAATTTATAAAATCAGGAGGGCAAATATTTGGAGCTGTTTTATTTCCAAATAATTTGTACTTCCAGTATAAAATAGAAGAAGCCCTTTTGGAGGTCTGAACCACTAGCTAAGTGCTCTTTAAAAACAAACAAACAAACAAACAAACAAACAAACAAACAAATAACAACTAACAATGAAATAGAAATTGCCGATGGCTTCACTCAATAGGGAAGGATTTCTAATGTGCATTAATTTGGCATCTTTTTCCTGTTCACCAGTAACAATTAGGCTCCATGTCTGTGAGCTGTGCATGTAGTCTGTTCCCAAGACAGTGTGTGTGAGAGAGAGTGTGCACATTCAGGTGACTTTCCGATCTGCAGCTCATATCCAAGAAAGCAAAGATCCCTGGTTGATGGAAGATCTTTTCTGATAGGTCACTGAGAAACAGGCACAAAATGGTGTATATTCATCTTTATTCCTTGTGAGGTTCATGTGAACATTTTTTATTTGTTCAGCTTTTAGTGGGACATTAAGTCCTGAACTCTGAGTTGGTGCTCCCTTCCTCCCCTTCACTCTCTCTTTTTCTTTCCTTCTTCCCTCCCTTCCTTCCCTTTTTCTCCCTTCCTTCTTGCCTCCCTCTGTCCTTTGATACTTTTTGGACATAAAAAGCTAGATTTATTCCAGTTTTAAGGTGAAGGTGAAGGCAGAGTTCCCTCCCCTTTCCTCTCACTTCTTAAGTGTGACTGCATACGTGGGTGACTGAACACCTCACCCCAGGCATTTACTTGGTACTTAGCCTTGTTTTGCTGTTTGAACGAGGATGGTGGGTCTTCCTGACCCGTCCCTGCCAGGGCCAGGAAACGCTGGGTTAATGGATAGTACAGTTGAAAGCTCTTCTGCATTTGCAGAGGAGCTATCTATTTCTGAGAATAGGAAGCCAACAGAGAAACTCTTAGTTTTTAAAAACCCCCTTTGAGATAATGGTTGACATATAAAAATATAATGACTGGAGCTGGTCACACAGCAACCAAACAGAAGACCCCAAACTAACAATCAAATAAACAAATATTAAAATGATCAGTTCATGAAATTTCTTAAGTTACTCATGTAAATGGCCTCAGCTCTGGAACATACAGTCGAACAGTCAGGCTTCCATTCACGGCACAGCCTTCCTCACAGTCCTCTCCAGGCCAAAATATTCTAGAACAGCATAACTCCAAGCGGGGTCCGAGGGAAACAGCACCAACATCTGCCGGGAGCTTGCGAGAAATAAAACTTTGGGAGTCCTCTCAGACCTACTGAATCAGGATCCCTGGGGCAGGAACCTGGGGATCTTTTTCCCGCAAGCCCTCCAGGAAGCTTTATACACATCTCAGCTTGAGAAGCTCTGTTCTCAAAGACACATAAGTAAAACCAGGAATCTGGAGCATGCTGCTGGGGCAGGTGGCCCGTGCTTTCCAAGAAACACACGAAAGACTGTATCTCATGTGGAAGCTTTCCAAAATGGTCAGGCAGCGTATCCCTAGTGGTACATCGTGTATCCCAGATTCCACTTATGTAGGGAGGAGGGTTCGACAGGAAATAAACAAATATGGCAGGTGTGCTTTCTGGATATATTGAGAAAAAGGGTCAGAAAAAGATGTGCAAAGTAGAGATGGGTGAAAAAGAAACTTCTGCACTTGCTTGCCATCATCTTCCATTGTTGTAGTTTGTACTTGGACCTGGAAATGTGGGTGTATTTGGTCTTTATAGAAGGAATGCCTGACATATTTTAGGCAACTGTTAAAAGCCTGTTGAAAGAGGTCTGAATGAAAGCCACTGGACAGGCTTCTAGCCCATTCTGTTATGTGACCTTATTCTGATTGCTTAACCTCTGTGAACCTCACTTTCCTCATCTGTAGAAGGGGAATGATGAGACTTACCTTGCACAGTTGTGAGAGTTCAGTGTGATCACTGCTCTGAAATGCTAAGCATGATGACTTCTTCATAGAGACACTCGATAAAAAACAAAGCTATTCTAATTATTTTTCCTCTAACATAATATTAAATTTACTGAAAAAACATGCATTTCATGCCTCTTATATACCAGAGATGGTGTCAGCTTCTTGATCCCACAGACAACTTGAGTTTGTGTTGCGGGTAGTATAGAACTGCCAGTAGAGCTTCTTTGAATGCCATTATGCTTGTCCCCTTTGCCTCATGAGATCTTGGCAGCCCCGCATCAAACTTCCCCATGCATGTGAGGGAGTCACGTTGAGGATGTAGTATTTATTTATTATTTCGAAATGGAGTCTCGCTCTGTCCCTAGGCTGGAGTGTCGTGGTGTGATCTTGGCTCACTGCAACCTCCATCTCCTGGGTTCAAGCAATTCTCCTGCCTCAGCCTCCCAAGTATCTGGAATTATAGGCACACGCCACCACACCTGGCTAATTTTTGTAGTTTTTGTAAAGATGGGGTTTCACCATGTTGGCCAGGATGGTCTCGATCTCTTGACCTTGTGATCTGCCCATCTCAGCCTCCCAAAGTGCTCAGATTACAGGCGTGAACCACCACACCCAGCAGAGGATGTAGTTTTTAAGAGCCCAGAAGGTGAATTTGATATATTCCCTTTTTTGTGAGTGCCTGAAGTATTTCTATATCAAACTAACTAGACCAATATTTCTGCATACTTGATTTTCAAAATCTTTTAGGCTTTGGACTGGTGTACATGAGGTTTCATAATACTTCTCCCGTATTAAAGGATTCCTTTGTGAATGCTAAACCTTCACCCTGTTAGGGGCACACCTCTTTTGTCTACCCCTTAAGAGAAATTTCTTGCTGATTTCTTAAAATAGTTGCAGATACAGGCTCCACCTTGATTTTCTGGTGACTTAATTCAGCATCTGCTTGACAAAATAGGAAAGAACATTGGAATAGGAGTTGCAAACCCAGGCTGTCCTTTCTTCTGCTACCACATCCTAGGCATAAGAAACCATGCAGCCTCAGAGATCACCATTTCTTTGTGTCCAGTGTAGGGTTCGATCATAGGCTCTCTCGTGTCCTTTCTGGTGCAGAGACTTCAACAATCTTCAAGTCCTCATACGACTATAAGAAATCATCTTGCTATGTATATACTAATGAAGTGGAGCTCATTGAAGAAGATTACATTAATCACACTACTGAAGGACAATTACCATATCAAATGCTTGCCAATAAAATGTCACAACTGGAGAGAGTTTGTTCTCTAAGTAATCTCCCTGAATAAATGTTACTTAGCCCTGGTTATTTTAAAAATTTTTTAGAGACAGGGTCTTGCTCTGTTGCCCAGGCTAGAGTGCAGTAGCATGATCACAGCTCACTGCGGCCCTGAATTCCTGGGCTCAAGAGATTCTCCTGCCTCAGCCTCCTGACTGTTTGGACTTACAGGTGCAAACCACTGTGGACACCTCCAGTTAATTGTTTAGAAACATTCATTTTGCAGATTTCACAAAAGAAAAGCTTTGATCCTGATGCTATTCTCATCATGAATTTCAAAGCAGTGACTTGTTTCTGGATCAAAGCGGTTTTGAGATCACCATTAGTATATGTGTCCTGGATTTTAGAAATGTAATTTCCATTCTTCTCCTCTATCTGGTCTTGGAACCTATTCACCAGCTCATTTTCTCCCTTTGTTCAGGGATACAAGAGGACTCTGGTCTTTGGGACAGCATGTTGTTGTGATCTAGTATTTTTCCAAGCCTGGGAACTGAGCTAGGCTCAAGCCCACCCTGACGCCAGCTGTATCAGGGCTCCTGAACCTTCAACTGTCACCTAAACTCCACTCCCTGCTGTACCAGCTGCACTGCTCATTCATAGCGACCCAGTTTCCTCTCTTATGTAAGCATCCTCCATCAAAGAATGAAAGGGAGAAAGCCAGCCGCAGGCAGCATGTACAGCCGCGGCGTGTTCTTGGAGGTTCTGTGAATGCTCAGGTAAATGCCAACATTCTGCCCAGTGTTCCAAGAATTCTGGACGCAAGCCTTTCCCCTCCTGCCACTAGATGCATATCCATCTAAAAAAATGTATTTTTCTCAGGACGCTTGGCTAACTTAAAGGGTCAAACAAAGAGAACCAAAGTGAAATAAAAATGAAATGACAAAAACGACAGGTCCTTGTCATTTCTCTTCCAATTTCTCAAACTGTTCCCCATCTCCTTGCCTTTCAGTTACCAGGATCATTTTGTACTGGGTGTGTTATGTTCTATATGATGACTCCTTAAGCCACTATTATTCCTTAAGTACAGGAATAATAGCCACTAACCAGGATCGAGCAATCACTGTCCATGTGTCAGGCCTGCATGTTGTTTACATGTATGAACTCACCACATCCTGTAACCCTGAGGAGAAGATGCTGTCAGGACCTTCATCTTACAGGTGAGAAAACTGAGGCACAAAGAGGTTAAGTCTCTTTCCCAAGCTCACACTTGACTGGTGTGAATAAGCGCCAGGACCGAATCCCAGGCAGAACAGCTTCAGGGGTCAGAGAGTAGTCAGTCACTCTTTCCGGCTGCCTGAAATTTGTGTGTGTGTGTGTGTGTGTGAATCTAGAGGAGGGGGACTCCAGTTGCCTGAGTCTAGGGGAGGGGAAGGGTCTGGGGTGCATGGGGTCTCGACAGAGGAAACACACCTAATGCAAAGCATGTCATTCTGAGAGATGCTGGGAGACACGAATGAGCCTTTCAGAGATAAACCAGCATCCTGTGTTTGAAGCAAACTACAGTTCATGGACAAGAGGAAAGACAGAGAAAGAGGACAAAAAGGAAAGAGAACAGAAGGCCGGCGGGGTGGGGCAGGGAAAGATGCTGTGGAGTCCCGGAAAGGACCAGGCGAAAAGCTTGCTGGGAGGAAGTGGGAGGTAGATGGAGGGGAGAAACTGTGGAGCTGGCTCCATTCCATGCAATAGGCTGGGATTTTACGCAGTCGTGTTTGGAATTGTTTGCTTGGTCACATAAGCAGGAAAGGTGGGCCAGGTGGGTGGGTGGGGGAACAAGTGGTCTGTCCACAGAAGCCCGCTGCTGCCATCTGCTCCAGGCAAGAGGAGGGGCTCCTGCAGCCTTCCCCGCTACCAGCTTCTCACTTCCATTGTTCAGACTAAAGTGTCTCTTTGTTCACTGACCTTCCATGGCCTGCTTTGCTCAGTGCAGGCTCTGGGAATATAAAACGGGTTGGGGGAGATTGGGGCTGAGAGGGGTGGGCACAGAAAGTGGCTGAGTGGAGGAGGAGGGCTGGGGGCAGGTGCAGTCTGCACAAACTTTTGTGATGTGTGTCTATTGGGGTGTCTTTGCCACAATCTGCACTCTGTTGCATCTCAGATCCAGACCCTCCCAGGAAGGGCTGGTTCTCCTTCCTTAGATTCCTTCCCTTATAGTCCCAGGCAACTTTCAAGTAGCATGTTCTCTTTTGGTTTCCCTCCCACTCTCTCTGAGCCTGTGCTGGAAATGCAGGCCACCACATTTTGGGCTGAGGCTGCCTGAGAGAACATGGCATCTTTAGAAGGCCACTCAGCTGTTCATTGTCACAGCATCCCCTGGCCATGGTCGGGAAGGATGCCTTTCTGCTCACAGTTCAGCTCTTTTGAAATGAAAAAGCCAAGATAGGGTGGGCCATCAGTGCTGTGGGAGAGAAGAGACTTTAGGCAGGTTCCAAATTATTGGTGGCACCTAATGGCCTCAGTTCTCACCACAGAGAAGGTGACAGCAGGTGTCCTTTTGCTGGAGAATCTCCAGGTCTGTGAGCCAAATGCTACACTTGCCAGGCTGTGGCACGTGTGTGGTGCGTTTGCCTGATTTGGGCTTACTGTCTATCTCTCCTTTGGAGGTCTGCCAGCATCACTAGGGGAGATAGGAGAGTGGGTCGGAAGTCACGCAGACGTGTGTGCAAATCCACTTCTCACCTTTTACCGGCCAAGTGACTACAGACACACTCTCCATGTCTCGCTTGCCTTGTTTATAAAACACACTTTGCTAAGAGCTAACACTTATTGACTGCTTATCATGTAC
The DNA here is from genome assembly GCF_049354715.1 of Callithrix jacchus. NCBI lineage: Eukaryota > Metazoa > Chordata > Mammalia > Primates > Cebidae > Callithrix > Callithrix jacchus. The sequence continues at coordinate 40,854,542 of NC_133519.1, read as the reverse complement.
TACTAGGTACTTTTATGTGGCTTGTCTCATTTAATCCTTATAACAGCCAATTCAGCAAGTCCTGACATTATTCATCATTCCCATTGTAGAGATGAGAACACTTGGGCTTGGAGATGTTGACAATTTTCCAAGGTCATGCAGGATTCAAACTCAGGCTGTGTGACTCCAGAGCCTCTGTCTGCAGCAGAGCGTTGATGTAGGACTGGGTGAATGTATGCAAACTGGGCAGTGCAGAACTCGGCCTGGGGTAGGTCCTCGCTGTGTGACGGTGATGACATTGACATTGATGAGGAGACAGATGGAATTGTGGAACTGCGAGAATCAATCCGCTAAGAGCTGTGTCTGAAACAGGCTAGTCTAAGTTGCCATGAGGGCATGGAACAGAGTGCTAACTGTACCTGGGAAAGCTCATCAAATCCAACCCCCTCACTTTACAGATGAGGATGCTGGGGCCCAGTGAAGCTGAGTGTGTTGTCCAAGGTCACACAGTTAATGATGGGGCTGATTCTGGTCAGAACTGGTGCTCCCAGCTCAGACCCATGGTGCTTCTGTCTCAGCAGGCTGCCAGGTAATGAGAGCTGGCTATGAGTTCACCACACATCTCCAACTCCAAGTCCCCATCCCCACTGAGGCAGCCTTAGCTGCTTACGGTGTAACTTGGTGGAACTCTCCTGCCCATGCCCACCCTGTTTCTGTGTTGACATATGCTCAGTTACCCCTCCGCCTTCCGCAGTGGATTTTCTCATTTTCTCTCCACCCCACCTGGAAATGTCACCATTCTGGTGTCACTTGTGGCCTCCTTGACTTGCCTTACAGTGGGAGTCCTCTCCCTCCACTTCAGTGGTCACTGGCACAGGCATCCCTCGGGCTACCGTCATGCAGAGCTAGAGGCCAGACCTCCTACACGCATGAGGACGCTGGCTTTGCAGTTTAGCATCCTTGCAATTACCGACTGTGTGACTTTGGGGAAGTTATTTGGCTTCTCTAAGATTTGTTTTTTCTCCTATCAAGTGGTGAAAATATCAGGACCTAAGCTGTAGCTGTGCTATGAGAAGCCAGTGCTGTAAAATTCATACACCACTTGGCGTGGTGCCAGGCCCAAAGCAAGCATGCTGTCAGTGCTTGCTGATGTTACTTTAAAAATTCTTTCTCTGGCTTCAACTTTTTTAACTTCCTGCTTATCTCTATCGCCTTCCGCTATGCCCCAATTGCCACTTGCTAAATCCTTGCTATTCTCCAGGTTCAAGGATCATCAGCCAGCCTGGAACTAATTAATGGGTCCTCTCTTTGAATGATGGATGCACCATCAGATTAAAAGTTCTTGCTTCCTTTTTGGTGCATTTTAATTTCCCCCGGAATCTAAGTCTAAATAATTGTTTGACTGTTTTCTATCACATTCTTACTAACTTTTTCAAGGTCGCTGTTCCAACGCCTTCCCACCGCCTTCCCACCCCACTGTAGCCCACTCTGCATTTGTAATAATTCATTTAATTATTTTAAATTATCACTTAATGTCTGTTACACTAGACTAGCCTATAAATTCTATGAGGTGGTGACTTCATCTCATTTGTTTGTGCCATGGCCCCAAAACCTGGCACATGGGTGCAGCCCGCATTCACAGTCACCTTATCCCAAATTAATTACAAAGATTAAGCCATCCCACTTGATGCATCTCAAATATGTCCCTTTTCTGGCTGTTCTTCTCTATCTTCATCTGCCTTTCTCTTTTTTTCTTTGCCTTTGTCCTTAAGGAAAACAAGTCCTTTCACTTTTTCTTGGTCCCTCTCCTCTAAAATTTGCCTTCCTCAAATGCTATTCTTCTGCTTCTTTTAATCTCCCATTCTCAGTGCCCTTTCCCTTCTGTCTGCACACATGTCTAGAGAGACCTTGCTTTGGAGTCAGAGGGACCTAGCTGGGAATCTCGGCTCTGCTCTTGATTCCTCCAAGCTTCAGTTTCTTCCTGTGGAAAGAGGAGTGATATTATCTATGGATCAGTGTTGTGAAAACAAATTGAGCTAATGTTTTGTAAAGTCCTGAGCAAAATGCAGGGTGTATAGTAAATAAGCAAAATCCCTCAGCCCGAATCCTAAATAAATAGGTAAAAACAGCACCCTACCTTTCCTAGGTTCTACCATCTTCTTCAGCTAACATCAGACAGACTTTCAATTTCCTGCCTGAAAGGAGAAACTTCCCTGCATTCACACATAGCCCTTCCTTTTGCTCCTCTTCATATTTCTTCTACCTTCCTGGGTGCAACGTTTTGTCAATTACATTCTTTCCTTTAACTTCAAGGCCTGCTGCTCAACTGGCCTTTTCCGATCAGATCAACATTTACACATACCCAAGTCTACCTTATACAAAAAAATCTCTTTCCTGACCTCATGTTTCCCTCCAGCTATGCTGTCTTATTTCTCTACTTTTTTCTCTACCAAATTTGTTGCAAGAGTCATCTGAATGACTGTTTGCACTTCCTTCAGTCTGATTCCCCACAGTACGTACCATGGGACGGCTAGGACCCCATCACACCATGAAAACTCTTCCTTCCAATGCTTGCTGAATCTAGTGATCACTTCTCAGACTGTATCTAGCGTGACCTCTGGGAAGCACTAGACACAGTGACTACTTCTTTCTTGAAATGTTCTCTTCCTGGCCTTTTGTAGCGCTGCAAAATTCTTCCATCTCTCTGGCTCTTTCACGGGCCTCTTGGTATATGCTATCCTAGAAGCAGGCCCAGTCATTTTCAGCTGTATTACTGTTAAATGCTAGTCTTAATAAACTCCTTCCAATTACTCAAGTAAATGTTCTTAATTCTAGGCCTTCATTCCTGTGGTTTCCTCTTGCTGCAGTTCTCTTCTTCATCCTCCCCTTTTTCTTTTGCTTAGCTTTCTTCTCCTCTACTTCCCATGTCAGCTCAGAAGCCTCTTCCTCCCATGGGTCTTCCCTTCTTTCCTCTGGGCTGGCTAAGGCACCCCTCCTGGGTCCTTCATGACCCCTCTGCTTTCTCTATCATGTAACTTATCACACTACATCATCATCACCATGATTACATTTTCTTGGCTCAAACATCCCCTTGATGGCAAGTTCTGTTTTGTATCTGCCTTTAGCACATAGCAGAGGCTGAGTCACATAACAAGTGAATGAATGAATGAAGATGACATTATTGCTGTGTTGGATTGAAAGTTAGTGTACCTAATATGAAGTTTTTGATGCTACATATTGTTAGCCGTGTGAGATCGGGCATGTCGCTTTTCTCAGCCTCGGTTTCCTCAACTGTAAGATGAGAAGTGAAGCAAGGCTGCTGAGAGCACTCTGCAGACGTTGTCTCTACTCATCCACACAGAGACCAAACAAAGCCGAAACCTGGATTAAAGGAGGTGATGTCTACACCTCACCTAGGGCCAGACAGTTCCCTTAGCAAGGCTGTCTTTACCAGTACCATCAAGGAAGGCAGAAAGGTAATTTTCTTTCCTTGTCTGTAACTGTGTTCACCTTGTTCATAAGCACCTGTTTCTGTTTGGTTAAAAATTAAAATCTGACACAAGCAACCTTAAACTCTCCCATTCGAAGAGTGTACTCTCTTCTGGTTTAAACCAACAACAGGCTCTTCTGAGTTGCTTTTTCCAAGTCACTTTCCAGTCATTCTTTTAGATAGACACACAGTCTTTTAGGGCCCCTCGTTCCTCTCCTTATTCCCTGAATATAGTGGAAAGTGTGTTAAGATGGAGGCAGCAGAGGGAACCTCTAGCCTATGGTCCCTTTATTCCCCCTCTGTCCATTGATAGTGAAACCATGGACTGGTCACTGCTCAGAGTCCCCTCCTTGCTAAATCAGCCCTTTACTGAGTTCTCAAGGGCACTGGGTCTCCATCAAGGAGAAAATCTCCTTAAGAGCACTGAGGCTTCCACAGCTCCAGCTGTTTTTCCCTTGAACCTCTGCCTGTAGCCTCTGCCACAGGGTCCTCTCCTGCAAGCAGTGGGGATCTCCTGGCTGGCAGGCTGGCTCTCTAATTCAAGTTCCCTCTGGAGCCTGTGGAGACCTCTGGATCTTCTCCATGGAGGGGACAGAGTGAGGGAGGGGTGATAAAGAAAGTTTCCATGAGAGATTTTATGGGCAAGGATTTTATGATTTTGATCTCTTATGTATCCCAAGACCTTGAGCGGTACCAATGGTCCCCGACTTACTGTGGTTTGACTGATGATTTTTCGACTTTATGATGGTGTGAAAGTGATACATATTCAGTGCAAACCATACTTCAAATTTTGCATTTGGATCTTGTCCCAGGCTAGCAATATGTGATATGATACTCTCTTGCAATGCTGGGCCAAATAATCTAACACAATGTCTGTTTTATAATCATGTGCTGAATAGCTCATATAATTTACTAAATACTGTACCAAAAGTGTTCTGAGCATTTTTAGGGTAGCTCAGCTGAGCTGTGATGTTCAGTAGGTTAGGTGTGTTAAGTGCATTTCGACTCTTGGTACTTTCAGCTTATGATGGGTTTTTCACCATCTATACTTTTTTACATTAGTAGTTGTTTTAAAAGATATTGCTGAATTGAATGAATGATTCTCAGTCCATCTCTGCCTAAACACTGCTGTGTCATTGTTTCATTTTGATTTTCAGTTTAACTTGGGTTTCTATTTCCTTCTTCCAGAGTTTTGAATCTGGTGTAGGAATGGGAGCGGGAGGTGCCCTGAGCAGACCTCTCGTCTGATTCTAGACTATGTTACTCTCATCTTCTCTTTTGGTGCAGGAGCACTTTTATTTTCCTCCTGCCTGATGGGAAGTAACCTTACATTATATTTCACTTTCTCTATACTCCATGGTTCAGAGTTAAGGTGATCATGTGTCCTGGGTTTTGCCTGTGGTGGTCACGGTTTATAACTGTTGTCTGCATGTAATTAACAGTGATGCACCCTTTACTCTCAAAATGACCTGGCTTGGATGGTAAATTACATGGCTATCTTACTTTTTTTTTTTAAGACAGGGTGTCACTCTGTCACCCAGGGTAGAGTGCAGTGGTGTGATCACAGCTCACTGAAGTCTCAACCTCTAGGGTTCAAGTGATCTTCCCACCTCAACTTCCTGAGTAGCGGGCACATGCCACCACACCTGGCTAAGGTTTTTGTATTTTTTTGTAGAGATAGGGTTTTGCCATGTTGTCCAGGCTGATCTCGAAATCCTGGGCTCAAACCATCTGTTTACCTCAGCCTCCCATATGTTAAGACTACAGCTGTGAGCCACGGCACCGGGCCATTCCTTTTTTTTTCCTCTCTCTCTCTCTTTTTTTTTTTTTTGTTTGAGATGGAGTCTAGCTCCGTTGCCCAGGCTGGAGTACAGTGGCATGATCTCTGCTCACTGCAACCTCTGACTCCTGGCTTCAAGCAATTCTCCTGCCTCAGCCTCCTGAGTAGCTGGGACTACAGGTGCCCACCACCATGCCCGGCTAATTTTTGTATTTTTAGTAGAGACAGGATTTCGCCATGTTGGCCAGGCTAGTCTCAAACTCCTGACCTTGTGATCCTCCCGTCTCAGCCTCCCAAAGTGCTGGGATTACAGGCGTGAGCCACTGCTCCCGACTAGCATTCCTAGTTTTTAAAACACCTTTGAGCTCAGGCTTCCAAACTGAAATCTCCTTGTGACTTAAAGCTTAGTGTTGGGAGTCACACAAAAACCTTTCTTATGTTCCTGGCTCTTGCAAATAAAGGTCTTGGCTTTTATGATATTGTTCTAATATAGACATTAAAATATATATTTTGAAAAAGATATATGACAACTTTTTAATCCAGAGAAATAAAACCATTTCAAAGTAAAAGTAATCATTTGAATATATCAACAACATGCTACCAGCAATCTGTCAGATGACCTGGCCAGTGCACAGTCCTGGTGCATAGTGGTGGACACCAGAAGCCCCGGTCATCCTGTCACCTAGAATTAAGAGTTGTTTACATTTGTTCTTCTGGGGAATTTTAAAAAAGAAATAAAAGATTATTGCCAGAGTTTTTTATAACCAGTAGAAGACTTCTTTATCCTAGGTTGTATGTGCCTTCCTCCTGAAGACAGTTTATAGAAAGCTATAGCTGTTATTTGATTAGAGGGGAGTGTGTTGAGGTTGAAATAACTTATAAAAAATGTTTAAATAAAAACATTAACTGGATGCATAAACTATCAATAAATATGATTTCCCTTTCCAACTCAATGTGGTAACCCTGTCATCTTGTGTTGGTTGGGAGCACTGCCTGGCAATATGTATGATATTGATTAATAAAAATGAAAAGACATGTTAATTTGTTAAATCACTTGGCAGAAAACTTATACTCAATCTTAATTAAAACATAATTTGATAGGCAATATCTTTTAAAATGAAGGATGCATGGAATAAAACATCAAAATACAGCACCTCAAAGATTATTTTTTAAAGGGGCTTGCAACCCTGTCCAGGTAACAGAGCGACACTGCTGACTACATTTTGCAGGTAGTGTACTTTCAGATTTGTTTGGTAGTAGCAAAGGATGAGATCTTCACACTCCCCTCTAGTCTACCTTCTAACAGGTTGTGTGTTTCCTCAGGATGGTTGACTCAGATTAGGGTAGAGGACAAATTATTTGACCTAATTTTTAAATGGCAACATAGCTCACCAGTAGACCCAGGGGACAGACACCTGTGCTCCAAACATATTACTACAGCTTTCTAAATGCAACTTTGTAATATCACTATGACTATTGAATAAGAAGCATGACTTGTGTCTGAGGACACTTGTGTATCTAATAGAATGGGGCCTTTTTTTAAAAAATTGAGTCTCACTCAGTTACCCAGGCTGGAGTGCAATGGTGTGATCTTGGCTCACTGCAACCTCCGCCTTCCCTGTTCAAGCGATTCTCCTGCCTCCCTGCCAAGTAGCTGGGTTTACAGGCATGTGCCACCATGGCTGGCTAATTTTTTTTGTATTTTTAGTAGAGACGGTATTTTACCACGTTGACCGGGCTGGTCTCGAATTCCCGACCTCAGGTGATCGACCCGCCTTGACCTCCCAACGTGCTAGGATTACTGATGTGAGCCACCACACCCAGCCGAGAATGGGGTTTTCAAGAGGATGTGGAGGTGCAGTGTGCTTGGATAATTAGGGGCACCCTCACGCTATTACTACCTTTCTTTCTTCTACAGTTCTTAAACTTAAGCTGCTTCTTATCTCTCTTCTTCCTCTCATATCCACAGATGGGGTGGCTGCATTCCGTGCCTTCTTGAAGACGGAGTTCAGTGAAGAGAACCTGGAGTTCTGGTTGGCCTGTGAGGAGTTCAAGAAGACCAGGTCAACTGCAAAACTGGTCTCCAAGGCCCATAGGATCTTTGAGGAATTTGTGGATGTGCAGGCTCCACGGGAGGTGTGTTGGTAGCGGCGACCGTCCTGTCTATCCATGGCTCCTGGCTTGCATTTCTCTCCTCAGAGAGGATCTGAGCCAGGCTTGAGGACTTTCTTTTTTTTTCTTTTTTTTTTGAGACGGAGTTTCACTCTTGTTACCCAGGCTGGAGTGCAATGGCGCAATCTCGGCTCACCGCAACCTCTGCCTCCTGGGTTCAAGCAATTCTCTTGACTCAGCCTCCCGAGTAGCTGGGATTACAGGCACGCGCCACCATGCCCAGCTAAATTTTTGTATTTTGAGTAGAGACGGGGTTTCACCATGTTGACCAGGATGGTCTCGATCTCTTAACCTTGTGATCCACCCGCCTTGGCCTCCCAAAGTGCTGGGATTACAGGCGTGAGCCACTGCGCCCGGCCCGATGAGGACTTTCTTATACTGAACTAAGCCTCATCACTCTGGTGGCCCTTGACGAAAAAAAAAAAATCTTTTCTAAGGAACAGAAACCCAGGGTTTCCATCAAAGGAGCTCCATTAGGAATGTTTTAGTTGTCCATCTGTTAAACACGTGCTAGCAGGGATTTTGTAAGAAGAGATGCTACCGAGTCTATGTTCATTTTCCTGGTAGAAGGCAGCACAGCTTAATGAAATGTGGATCTGCTTTAAAATCTTGCTTCAATTTTAGCTCCACCACTTACTAGCTATGTGATCTTGGTCAAATTACTAAACCTCTCTGGGTCTCAGTTTCCCTTCCAGAGTATGAGGGGTAAAGCACCTGTTCAGTATGTGCCACTGCTCATTAATGAGTAATTACAGTATTTATAGTATTTAACTATTTATAATAATAGGATGAATTTCTATTATATTGCTGTTCTGAGTGATAATGCAGAATTTTACTTGGGAGGGGAGGGTTTAAATGAAGACAAATGTTCGCTACTACAAGTTGAGGTGCATCGCATTTTTAGATCCGTTCAATTATGCTTTGACTTGGGATACAAGAAGTCTTCCAGCTGGCTAGGATGCTATGGGCCCTTTATAATGCTGGCTGGAACAGAGATATGCATTGTAACCACGGCCTCCCTCCACAGGGCATTTGTTTCCTTAGTAAACAAGAGAGAAAGCTTACTTCAGGGGACCTGCATTTGCAGCTGGCTTGGGTCTGCCCCGTTGCCTCACGTGTTGAAGGTCCCTGGATTAGGGATTGAAGTACTTTGGGATTTTGCCTTGGCTCTGTTACTAACCTTCCATACAACTTGAAACAAGCTTTTCAGTCTCTCTTTTCTTTTCAGTGTTCTTATCTATAAATTGGAACTGAGAATATCTGGTCTTCTGACCCCACAGGATTCTTGCTGTGATCAAAAGGAGTGACCCCCATGGAAGCAATTTGAAAAGCAGAAATGGCCTTAAGCATGTAGATGCTGCCATTGATCATTATAATTATTTCAGAGTTAGGTTCAGCTGCCAGGCACCTTGGCCCTTGAGGGCCTGTGACCTTGCTCTCTGTTCGATCTCTAGGTAAACATCGACTTCCAGACCCGAGAAGCCACGAGGAAGAACATGCAGGAGCCGTCCCTGACTTGCTTTGACCAAGCCCAGGGAAAAGTACACAGCCTCATGGAGAAAGACTCTTACCCCAGGTTCCTGAGGTCCAAAATGTACTTAGATCTGCTGTCCCAAAGCCAGAGGAGGCTCAGTTAGACCTCAGAAGGACACTCCTGGAAATCACTGGCTTTCCCCTCCGCTTGCTGCCACGATCATACTGTAATGTGAAATGTCATAGGTGTTCAAAAGTGGTGGTGTTCGGGGTGGGAGGCTGGGGTGAGGAGGGAATGAAGGGCCGTTCCAAAGTATGACCCAGCTGCCAGAGCTTGGACTCTTTTCCATTTACCCACATTTGTGTTTTGGTTAGTGGTAGCACCTTGCCGCTGTTGCCCTTTTCTGGGTCAGCAACTTGCCCTTCATAATGCCTTGGGTCAGCTCCGCTGAGAGGGCAGATTTGCTGTGCTAGGCTAATCTGTAAATAATGCAAATGCGATTCCCACCACCCGTGCACCCTCCTCAGTTAGGATTCCTGACTCTCCACTTGTAAATCCCCGGGAGGAACAGCTGAACGACTTAGTCTCACCTCTGTGATTTGCTGTCACATTGTTGTGGCCAGCCCTGCTCACTGGGACCTCACAGCTTAGGAGAGAGGTTTCTGTGGGATCCCAGGTTTCTAGTGCTGTTATTGACAGGTGACCTCTCGGAGAAGGAGTGAAATCCATGGAGTTGTTTGTTTCTTCTGTTTCCATTGGACCAGTGTGAAAAATTGTGATCACTTCCCATCTTGGCCTAGGAAATTCACAAGACTACCCTACCCTTACATTTCCAGAAAGAGTCTTGGGAGATGTTCTTCATGACTTCTGAAGTGGAACTGCCATTAAGAAAGATACAGCTTGCAAGTCTTCCTCAATTCTACCAAGAACTTTTCCAGAAGTCAAGAGACCAGGGAATGTAGCCCCAGTAGACTTCTATTCGGAGGGGGTACTGTATAACCTGTGTGTTGCTCCGTGTATTCTCTGCCCTCACCTCTCTGCAGCATCACACATCACTGATCTCTTAGGATGACAGCTTGGCAAAGGGAGGTGAATTTCTATAGCATGGAGTGCTCCCACGGTGCCTAATACTTTCCCTGTATCTCCACCTCTCCACTCCCATGACAGTCATGTAATTATGATGGGGGAGAACGGGAATTTAGGCTGAAACTGTTTCCAGCATGCTTCCTGGGAACATGCTTTCTTAGAAAGTTCTCTCTCTCTCTCTCAGCTGCCATGAAGCAGCTTCTTTCTTGATCTTTTACCTTTCGGAATTAAGCATGAAATAGGAGGTATGGCTAAGAAGATCACTGAACATCTGGACGTGGAGAACCTTCCTGAGATGCTTTCATGGTACCCTGCAGCTCCTCTTGGAAATGTGTCAGGCAACCCTTCCTTGGAGGATGAGGGTGCAGCCTGGAACCTACTCTAGCTGCCAGGAAAAAGCAGACTTTGGCACAAGAGTAGTGCCAAGGAGATGAACCTTTAGCAGAGAGATCAGAAAATGAAAGGGGGGCATGGAAGAGGCTGGTTTCCAGGTGGAGAGGATATCAGAGTGGAGTTACTGTTGGGATAATTCAAGATCAGTGAATTTGGATTCACTGCAGACCAACACAACTTTCAGCTCAACTAAATGGAGTAGCACATAATTAGCCATAAGCTCTGGAGTGCAGGCGATTGAGAACTGGGCTGATCCCTTCTCCTTTGAAGGGGCAAGGGGCCTTTTAAGATTATGCTGGTGGTGGTCTAGTGCTTGTGTCCCTCTCCAATAACTTTGAGAATCTCTTCCTTTTTAGCTATAGCTAGACCAGGCCAAGAAGGCCCTGGAGTCCCAGTAGCGTTAGGTCCCTCTGCACTGCCATGGCACACGGTTATCTGTGACTGAGGGTAGGCGCGACTGTGAACCTCAAGGGGAGAGAAGAACATATATGTCCTAGCCCTCACACTGAAGAGACCTGTGGAATTTCATGTTCGAGGACTCCAGTGCCTCAAATGGATGTTCCTAGTTAGAGCAGGTAGTATCCTTCCAACCCTGGTTTTAAGAAAAAATCATTCTTTCTTAGATAAAGCTGCCAGAATTAATTTAATGATTAAATTCTCTAACAGGGTATTTTAAACATTGTTTACATATGAAATGTGCATCTGCTGCCAACTCCACTGTCGAATATGAGGTGCATATAAATTGGAACTGCAGAGTTATAGAAATGTGAAGCATTTGAAAAGGGGCCTTTTCACCACTTTCACTATCCCAAGGAGAAAAGCCTGAACAAGCATGTTGTGTGATGGCCTCATAGAGGGGCCTAGAGTTCTTGCCAACTATTGATGAAACAAAGGCTGCAGATGGTGGTGTCACGGTGCCCTGGTGACTTCCTCCCACAATGGGGAGGTGCGAAAGACCCAGCGTGGGTATCCTGAATTCCGCAGCTGAGCAAGGGTATGTGGGTGTGTGTCCATGTGTAGAGGAACGTGATAGCTGAATGTATGGTTCTCCTGTGAAGCATCTCTATGTGTTTGCGTGTGTGTGTGACAATCGTGAGCATTAGACTAGTACACGGCAGACATGATCTTCCCGTGGGGTGGAGCTTTCCTCATACCCTGTATGCCCTGCTTCCCACAAGAGGCGCGGAGATCTTCACTCTGACGCCCACTTTTAGGCACTCTGGTCATGCCAACCCAGATTTTGGTCTGTGATAAAAGAAAGAGTAATGTTTACAACATCTAGAGCAATATCCAAGCATACCTCATCCCTGGGCTTCCATGTTCTCAGTCCTGCCCTCTCTCTCCCATTTCCTCTTCCACAGGCTCATGGCCGTGGGTATCACTTTCATTTATTTCTTGTCTTCCTTTGCTCCTCAAGCCGGGCCTGTGCTGTGGACTTGCCTTCTGGACTTGAGGCTTGCTCGGTCCTGGGCCTGTGCAAGTTCCAGGCAGGCCAGGGCAGGAGTCCAGGCAGAGCTGTGACTTCTAGAATTGCTCTTCATCCCCTCGTGACCTTTGGTCCCACTGGGGGGCTAACTTGTTTGGGGGCTGCTGCGAGATTTGTCACTGCCCTTGGCAAACGAAATAGAATACTGTCAATATCAACCATTCATGGCCTTGGGCACCTCTGGGGCGAGGAAGAATGCTCTGAGGCAATCTTTCTCATTAAACTCGAGCATGCACAGGAGTCACCTGGAAAGCCTGTAACACGTGCACACCCAGGTGCACACCCAGAGAGGCTGATCTGATAGACCTGAGATGGGGCCCAGAAATCTCTATTTTTAATGAGTTTCCAGGTGGCTACTGGCTTGTGGACTTGGAAAAAAGATGGTCTTAGACAGTGGTGCGTGACCTTGGCTGCTCCTTAGAATCATCTGGAGAGTTTTTAAAACCAAGATGTCTGGGTCCCACCTCAGGACAGCCAAATCAGAAGCTCTTGGTAGAGACCCAGGCATCAGTCTTTTTTAAAGCTCCACAGGTGATTCCAATGGGCAGCATTGGTCTAAGGAGTGAGGAGGAGCACAGCCGGGGGGAAAAGCAGCTGTGTGGGCCACGGGGGCTGGCGCATCTCCAGATGCAAGCAGTAGATAACCAGGAACCTGGCCAGCCCTGGAGCCTCACTCAGGATGGCTGCCTCTATGCCCTCTGGGTCTGACTTGCTCCTTTGAGATAAAGGTGTTTTGGCCCAAGGTGTGCATTGCTGGGCAGCTGCCATGCCGAAGGTGGCAGCCAGACGGGCCCTTGATTGAAGGGCGCTCTGTCATGCTTTCTGAGCCTTGCCTCCTCCAAGCTCGCCTCCTGGGCCGTTTCCCCTGTCTGTTTTCCTGTGCCCCTGTGTTTGGCCATTTTGTGTTAGGCTGTGCCTCTGTACCCAAGGCCACGCGAGAAGGTAGTTGGAACCCCCACTCAGGCTGTGAGTGAAGTGTGTCTTAGTAGTGACAATAGTAGTAACACAACTTCCAAATTTCTCAGTGGAAAATTTCACGTCCTGGGGATATCAAGATCTGTGAGGCCTCTCCAAGACCTCACCATTCCCTCTTCGGTACCAGGTTGGGTGGGCAGCTGGGAAGGTCCTAGTTGATTTTAGTCTCCGGTGCTCTCCCCAGAACTGCTGCTCTGAATAAACCAAAGCTGTGAAAGAGCATTCTGCACAGGCTGCAGGCCTGGCCTCTGGGTGCAGGACCTGGGCGCTTGACCTGCGCAGCTCAGCTGGCTCTGCTGTGAGGGAAAGCTGTGAAGTTACTGTGCTGAGAGCTGGGGGAGGGTGGAATGGGGAAGACTGAAGAGGAAGGAGCAGGTGGGAGAGACCAGCCACTAACATGGTGTCTGCTTCTCCATGCACCAGAGGAGAAGGGAGGAGAAACAAATGCAGAGGCAAGATGGTCTCCCAGCGACGACAGCGTCCAGACCCTGTCTGTGCCACTTCCACGTAAGGCGGAGGTATTGTGGTCTTCCATCCCAGGCCGCCCTCCACTCTGCCAAGTGTCAGGCCTCTTTAAATCTGCATCCCTCTGGGTTAGAAGCCACTCGGCATGAGATGGTGGAGGAAGACACCAAGAGCAGAGATGCCTTCCTGCCCCTGTGGCCTCTCGGGACTCCGAAAGATGCTGCGGACCTAGATGGGAGACTTCAGGATGGGGCCACTGGCCTTCCTAGGTTGGGCTCTGGGTCGTTTCAATAAACGGTTTCTCGATGTTTACTCCCTTCGGGTCCTTCCACTCCCTTCCCTCTGCCAGGTGTGGGAAAGGTGGCTGGGCTCTGTGTGCACTCCAACCCCATAGCATTAGCTGAGTCACGCGGCAAGCACAACAGATTTGTAGCAGCTCATCTGCCGTTATCAACTGCTTGGCTGATGGAGTCCTCACTGAGTTGTTTCATTACTGTGTAAAGTGGAACAATGTCATTCACCTTTACTATAAACAAGGCTGTGAGACCATAATAAACAGAACCTGAACAAGCTGCCCTCTGCTCTCTGCCCACTGCCCAGCTGACTCTTTGTGAGGAAACTCTCCACGACACATGGACTCGCTGGAGGGGGGCCACGTGGCTCCACCTGGCAGTGGCTGGCACAGGGCTGGCCATCAGGAGAAGCAGGGGTGTGGGTAAAAATAGATGGGTATGGCTCGGGGATAAGGGTGGGGTGGAGAGTGACAGTGGGTTATGAGAGTGGCTTTGAAACTGTAAAGTGCTTTACCAATTCGAGGTGGTGGTTTTATTACTACCACCTACTGCTTGAAAAGGCAGATAGACAAAAGGGTGAGGATGGTTTGTGTATTTGTTCAGCTGGAAAAATCTGGAAATGCAGTGGGTTGATCTTGCTTAGGGCTGTAGCTCACTTTATCTAATCAATATGTCCCTGAAAAGTATGTATTAGTCATCAGATCTTTAAGTGCCTCTGGTGATCAGGTCTTGTGGAGGGGATGGAAGGAGAATAAGGCACTGTATCTGCTCACAAAAGCTCATTCTTCAAGTGGGATGATAAGACGGAGATGTAAAAGCTTAATTATCCAAATAATGGAAAACGCTCTGGAAAAGGTCTGTCTTCAAAGGAAAGCTGATGTTTCATCAGCTGTAAATTCTTTGGGTTAAAAGAAAAGTCCTTTTGTAAAGCCAATGATTACCCTCAATTCCAATTTTGTAGACTGGTCAAGGAGCTGTGGCGTGTCAGGCTGCTGCAGACAGGGGTCCACTGCTGGGGAGGGGTGTGGCTGGTTTCTGTCTTTCTGGCTTTGCGCTTCTACTCCTTCTGCTGCTATTCCCACCTGGGGCTCCTGACCCCTCTGAGAGTGTGAAAGGGGAAAGATCAGAGGTAAGGGATGAGGGGTGTGAGTGGGGGGTCAGGCCTGCTGAAGATGCCATCGGTGGGCTCTCCAGCCTGGGAGGACTCTGTAGAGGGGAAGGGGAGTCCTTCCTGGTTCATTGGAGATGCTCTGTCTTGGGAATCTGCCCCTGACAGTCTCCCAGTGAGGGTGAATGATTCCCTCTGGCTGGTGGACCGTTCCTTCTCAACAGTGCCCCAGCTTCTCCCTTCTGCAGTCTGCTTGCCCGCTTGGACAGGTCCTAGCTTGAATTCAAGCTAGTCTTTCTCTCCAGAGGCCCACAGCGGGCCCATTGGCACCATTTGGATCTTATTTTTCCCTAGAATTAGAAGAAAGCAGCTGCTCTTCTTGCTCTGCAGCCAGTGCCCCCAGCCAGCCAGCTGCTCACATTTTTTATTTTCCAGGCTGGAATAGACACCAGTCTCCTGGGTCCTCAAGCATCAGGGGGCACATGTCAGGCTCCAAAGACCCAGGGAACCCACACTCCCTTAGAGTGAGGTGAGAGGTAGACACCTCACCTGCCCTCCTTCAGGGGGCTGGGGTTCACAGCGCACAAACAGCTCTCTCCAAAAACCTTCACAGGTTCCTCCAGCCCCTGCTGGGGGACAGGTTCTCAGTGCCACCCACTGGTTCTCCACTCCCTCCCTGGAGTGTTGGCTTGGTCTGGAACCTGCTCTGGTATCTGAGATCACTCTTCTAGGCCTTGACAGAGGCTCTTCCATGTGGAAGACCCTTTGCACTATGCCCAGCATCTCACTAACATGCAGCACATGTGGAGAAACACAAGCCAAGTCCCTTCTACGAACAAAGCCATGGAGAGAGACAACAGAGGTCACTGAGATAACTCCTTCTGGAGTGTGCTCCTTAGCTGGGGCCTGTCTGGGTCTGTCTGGACTGCTGTAACAAAGCACCATAGAATGGTGGTTTATAAACAACCGACACCGATCCTCACAGTTCTGGAGGCCGGAAGTCCAGGATCAGCGCGCCAGCACGGCCGGGCTCTCTTCCAGGTTGTGGACTGTTGGCTGCTTCTTGTATCCTCACACGATGGAAGGAATGCTGCCTAGCTCTCTGGTTCCTGGTAAAAGTCACTAATCCCATTCACGAGGGCTCCACCCTCATGGCCTAATCACCTCCCACAGGCTCCACCTTTAAATATCATCCCATTAGGGTTAGGGCTTCAGTATGTAAGTTTTAGGGGCTGAACACAAATAATCAGTCCATTTTAGAGTCTGTCCTCGTCCCCTATCCAAAAAGGGGAATAAAGCTGGAGGGAAAGGGTGGGGACATGCTATGGGTGCTGCCTTCCCTGTTCATGCCTTATTCCACAGCACAGAGGGACATCCCAGTCCACACCCCAGCTCACTGGCTGGATGCCCAGCCATGGAAATAGAAAAGCCACAAGCCTGAGAGCCTTTGACTGGAGTTAGGTGAGCACGCGCTTCCTGATCATTTGGACTAGGGTCACGTGAGCATGCTCTTCCTGACCATTTGGGCTGCGATGCCAGATTGGGTTTGAATCTCAGCTTTAACTCTTACAAGTGGTGTGATTCTAGGAAATTTACTTCCCCCTGCCTCAGTTTCCTCATCTGTAAAACTAAAATAATGACAGAGTCAACTGCTTGGGGTCATTACGAACATTAAGCAGGGAAGAATGTGGCACATAGTAGGCCCACAGTGTGTGCTAAGTGGCATCATTCTCTCACATTGGAATCACCACGGAGTCAATTCAGCACCTCATTCATAGCTCACTTGCTTCTCAGATAAACGCAAAAGAAAAACACTCAAAGCAAATGATATAGAATCAACATCACATCCCTTCCCTACTAAACTCTAAAATCCCTGAAGGTAGAGAGAGACTGTAATTCCAGACCCCTGGGTCTCTTTTGTTCGCTGCCCTAGTTCCTAAATATTTATTGGAAGAACATTACATCTGCAAATATTTTTTAAGCACCTCTTATAGGTTAGGCACTTGGGCAGATTGGGGGTGGAGGCAAGAAATCTAAAACCTGGACCCTCATTGAACTGACTTGATTCTTAGAAAGACTTAATGCTTTATAAGCCTTGGCACTTACGAAATGAGTGGGACAGAAAGGAAATAGCTGCATAATGAGAAGCGGCTGTGCTAATAGGAAACACTCAGGGGCCAGGCACTTCATCAACAATTTAGATGCTTTATCTAGTTGGGTCCCTGCAACGGTTCTTTATTATTATTATTTTAGAGATGGATCTGGAGTACAGTGGTGCTATCATAGCTCACCGCAGCCTCAAACTCCTGGAATCAGCAATCGTTTCACCTCTGCCTTGTGAGTAGCTGGGATTGCAGGTGTGCACCATTATGCCTAGCTAATTAAAAAAAATTGTTTTGTAGAGACAGTGTCTCACTATGTTGCCCAGGCTGGTCTCGAACTCCCGGGATCAAGCATTCCTTCCACCCCAGCCACCTAAGTAGCTGGAATTACAGGCATGCGCCACCAAGCCTTGCCCCTGCAACAATTATATGAGGCAATGTTTGAGTTTGCTTGGGCCACCAAAACAAAGTACCACAGACTGCGTGGCTGAAACGAGTTTTGTTGTCTCACAGTTCCGGAAGCTAGAAGTGCAAGATCAAGGTGCTGGCAGGGTTGCTTTCTTCTGAGGTCTCTTTCGGCTTGTAGATGGCTGCCTTCTTGCTGCGTCCTCATAATCTTTCCTCTGAACCCTAACCCTTGGTGTCTCTTCCTCTTCTTATAAGAACACCAGTCATAGTAAAGCCCCATCCTAATGGCCTCATTTAACTTAATCACCTCTTACAAGTCCTATCCCTAAATACAGTCATATTTTGAGGTACTAGGGTTAGCCTTCATCATAGGAATTTGGGTAGCTCAGTTCAGCCCATCACAGACAGATACTGTTATTAATTCCCACGTACGGGTAAGGAAACCGGAGCACAGAGAGGTACTTCCATGATCTGCCCAAGGCCATACAGTGTGTATGTGACAGAATTGGGATTTAGAACCCTGGGTTTAGAAATCCAGAGCTGGTGCTCTGAACCTCTACTGTGCTGTGGACTAGATGGAAATATGGGGAAGGGTGGGAGTGGGGCAGGTGCCCAGGTGACGGGATGGCAGGGGGGAGGAAATGGGGGTGGTGGGGTGTTGTCAGGTTACAGGATGGCACAGATGAGTCCATACCAGTGCCGATCAGCTAGGGGTGAAGGTAGGAGGAGAAATGGGAAGGTCAGTTCTCTGTCTTCTGCGTGCTCAGAAATGCGGGCTCCTGGAGAAGCTGGAGGGCTGGTGGGAAATGCTGGCTAAAAGACGCTGCAAAGTCCACTAGAAACTGGACTAGCCAATTCTCCGCCCAAGCTGTTTGTTTCCTGGCAGCGGGAACAGGCACAGCCATGCACATTTGTCTTGCTTCTCTCCCTTTGCACTCTCTCCCGCTCTGATTAGGTTGGTCAGTGTGCTGCTTTCTCCCAGGGCACAAGCAGCCCACATCCTCGAGCATGTCATTCTTCCTGGGGGGCGGAGTCCTGGCCCTACCCACAACTCTGAGGACCAGTGTTGCTCCATCCCCTGAATCTGCCGAGAACACATCTGTGGGGTGCAGGCTGCAGACATGGTCTTCTCCAGGAGAGAGAAGTTGCTCCCATCTCCTTACACACTAATACCAGCCTGCAGGCGCCACGAGTGGCACAGCGCTCTCCCCAGAGCCATGTGATGTGGCAATAGAGGTGGGATTTGGATGTGGACGGGCCTGAGTTGGAATCCTGATGCTGTGGCTTACTCTGCGTGTGTGAAACACCAGGGATGGTGCTTGGCTGCTCATAGCCTCAGTTTTCTTATTAGACACATTTCCAGGCAGGTTGCTGCAAGGATGAGAGCTGATGTGCAAAGCATCTGAAGCAGGACCTGATACTGAGCAGGTGCCTCAAAATTAACAGCTGTGAGTATTGGAGATACCCTGGCTTGTAGATATCTGAGCACTAGGTCTCTAAATCTTGTCTGGGGATCAGAGGCTGTCGTGGAGCAGTTAGGAGCAGAGAGTCAATGGAGCTGGGTTGATGTAAGTGCACTTGCAGAAAAGGAGGCCGTCTGTCAGCTAGAAACAAAACGAAGTGCCTTTCATTCAGAACGGTGCTCTGCCCCAACCAGGGTGTTAGCAGCCCACCCCAGGTGCCCTATGAGCTAAATATAACAGGGCTCATGCACTGCTCACACAGGCTTTCACTGCAACCCCCCAAATGCAAGCAGACTAACTGGATATTTGAGTTGGCAGAGTTAAAAACAAAAGAAAACACAGCATAAAATCCCTGAGTCAAATCGACTGATCACGTACTTTCGACATGCTCTTATCCTGTTTGTCCTGGGCTGACCAGAACTGTACTTTTGGCTTGACTTGTGGGAAACACTGGAAACAGAACTGATGTGGATGTTCTCATTCAAGGTGTAGAGTTTGTAAGTGGCTCTGGAATAGATTAAAATGAAACCCACCTCAATGTCAGAACAGCTGCATGTAGGTTTGCTGGGATATTAAAGGCAATGGTTTTCGGCGTATGTTCTAAAAATGAAATTGTCAGGATTTTCCAGTAGGTGCTTTATTAGGCCAGGTTTTTTTTTTTTTTTTTTTTTTTTTAACCGATAAGTAAGGTTGATTGAAACCTGTAACTTCTCAGGGCCTAGATTGGCAGCATCTCCCGGGAAATAGCAAGGAAGGGGTGAGGAGCTGGGAATGGGCTGTGGGACTGTGTGCATCATAATCACATCCAAATCACAGCAGCCTAGGAGACAGTGGCATGCTGGGTCAGGGCAAACCTCCTCCCCTGTCTCCCTGCAATATGGGAAGAAGGAGAGTTGGCTTTTGGGGATGAATGTGGAGTGGGCACTCATAAACATTCTTGGCCCTTGCTTTGGCCATGGTGTGGTTGAAATGGGGCAGGCCCAGTGAGGACTGGTCCAAGATCAGAGGGAAAATAGGCTTGCCTTCTGGACTCAGGGGCTGCAGTTGCTGTGATAAAGTGACTTGCAGAAGAGGAAGGGAGCTAGGGGACCCTCGCTCATCCCACCAGCCAATGGCCCTTTGCAGGCGACTAAGTGGAGAGACTTGTTTCAGCCAGGAGGACACATTCTCATGCAGAGGGGCAGCCCCTGGGCCTGCTCTGCAACCATGGAGATAAACTTGCTCTGTCAAGGGAGCAGCTGCTGGCCACCTGCTCACCAGCCCACGCCAAGTCCTTTTTTGAGCAGGAGTGTCGGAGCCTGACCCCTAGAATAAAGGGCTGGAGGGACAGTGGTGAGAGAGCACAGTGTGTTTTTGCCAGCCTGGGCTATTAGTTCCCCAAAGTGGCCCAGGTGCCCGCCCCACCTAAGGTCCCATGCACAGGGACCTCTTAGCATGCTGAGGTCCCATGCGTAGGGACCCCCTCAGCTGTCCTTGCCAGCTGACCTTTTTGTCTCAGCAGCCCCTTGACCTGCTCCTACTTCCTTGTACCAAAGCTAGAGCAGCTAGCAGGAGGCTGGGCAGGGGTTGGTGAGGCCAGGCCACTGTGGAGGAATTCTGGGGCTTTAGCCCCCTCTCCCTTCCCCTCCACAGGATCACATGCAGCCTATCCTGCAGGCCTGATCAGAACCAATTGCTGCCACACTGCCTCTACTGTTGATTCTCTCCTTTTTACCAAGACCATAAACTCTCGGAGGGCAAGACTCAAATCTGATACTTCTTGGCCAAGACTCTTATAGGATACATGATTAACACCTACATGTTCTGTGATGCATCAAGGTGACACGGGGCTGTCCTTCTGTGCAAAGATGATACCCTGACCCTCTATCTGTACGGTTTCAGTATTAGGGCATTTTTCCAGCTATGATTCACATTCTCCCCTTATCTCCCTTGAAGTCTTCAGTACATTCCACCAGAAGAAGGCCGGGCTGTGGGAAGATCTGTGGCCTTGGGAAAGAGTGAGACTCCTATCCCTGAGCCTGAAGGGACTCTGGAGGGGGGTTTTATGGGCCCGGCCATGACTTAAATAGACACAGATTGGTGAACCCTGTAAGCCTGAGGGCAGCGAACAGCTGGTGTGCCAAGGGCATATTTGCCTGGTAATTTTAATTATTTGAATGCCCATCTGCCCCATCGCTGACATCATAGTGCAGCCGAAGGTCTTGTTTTTCCTTCCTGTTTCATGCGCCTGCAGCATGGCCTTGCACTCGGGATAATTAAATGGCTCTGTGGGTGGCCTCACCCTAATTCATGGATGTATGGGTTGGGGTGGGGGACAGGCTGGGCCAGAGGGCCAGAGCCCTCCATCAAGGGATCCTCAGGCTTTGTGTCCGTGTTCTGTGGAGGAAGGCGGGGCCCGGCTGGGGCAGAGCCTGGGCATACCTTATTTGATGGGAGGAAGTAAGTGTCTTGGGAACAAGCTTGTCCTGAAGCCCAGGAGGATTTGCCCCTCCCACAACAACTCTCTGAGTCCTGGAGATTAAAGGGTTCTTGTTCAGAGCCAGCACCAGAGGTTTTCTAACCTCCGGGCTTCCCAGCATAGGCCAAGGCAAGGAAAACAGGTATGCAAGTGCCCAGAGCCTTCAGGAAACAGAAATTCTTGCCTCAAGCTTGGGTAGTTTCCTCATCACTCTGATTTCCCCCTACATCCCCTGTCCCCATTTTTTTCTTTATAGCAGTCCTGGATTCAAATCCTGATTCTGGTTATTTACTTGGTGTATGATTTTGAACAGTCTCATTAACTTCTGTTAGCCTCAGTTACCTCATCTGTAAAATGGACCCAGCAACTCCACTTCTAGATATGTAAATCTCAGAAACATTTTTATAAGTGAACATGGGAAAACACATACAAGAATATTCTTAGCACCACTGTTAGCAAGATCAAAAGACTGGGCTCTTATGAGAAGAATGAGAAGCATAAGCTGTGGTACGTGTGCACAGTGGATTTCATAAGGCTGTGAAAATAAATGAACTCTAGGGATACTATTGTAACCATATAGATGAAACTTAGCACAATAATATTGGGGAAAGGCAAGTTCTTTTATTATAATTTAAATATAATTAAAATAAGAAATATGTTTTAAGGTTTCCATATACATGCAATAAATCCAAAAGAGAGCAAGGAAATAATTGGGGATGGGGTTGTATTGGGTAAGGGAAGGGAGGGAAAGGACAGGGAAGGAGCAGATGAGTAGATATAAGTTACCATCAGTGTAATTCCTGGGTTGAGTATAGGATCAAGGCTATTCATCAAATCACTAAAATAAGTGATGGAAAGAGAGAACAAATAAATACCTAAGACCCAAGCATGTACCAATAAGGAGAGCTTGAAATGAATCAAGGATTACAAAGATTAATTTAATTTTGTGCACTGAGGTCTATTAGCAAATATGGTTGCAGGGATTGTGGGATTGCATTAAATGAGATAATGTACATCATGACCTACTAATACACTAGCTGTCATCTAGTAGGTGTTCAAAAATAAAGTTAATCTCTCTATTCTCCTAGCCAAGCAGGGGCTTTATCTTCGTTCCCATCATTCAGGATTCTTAGTGCTTTGATCCTTTATGGCTGAATCCTAAATCACCCACTAACTTCCTTCCCTTTCTTCCCTCCCTTCCTCTACCCTCCTGCCCCACCCCAGAACAAATAAATCTTCTCTGTCCTACGTTACAGAGTTGCGGGGACAGGATATATGAGAAGGCTTTGAGTCTACGAAGTGCCCCCAGTATACTCTTGTTTTCCTGTGTGCCCTGCATTCCATCCGTGGATGAAAAGAACAAGACACAACTCTTGAGCCTAGGTAGCTTGCAGTCCTTTGTGAGGCTCACATATATGGGCACAAGCCATGCCCTTGGTGTTCAGAGGGGAGAGATTGTGTGATATGTAATATTCTAGGAGGAGCCTGGAGAAGGTGGCCTGAGGTTGCACCTGAAATGATATCTGTGGGCTTAATGGAAAGTACCTTGGACTTGGACTTGGAGCTATAGAATCTTGCAAACAGTCTCACTCGCTGGCTGTAGGTGGGCAAGTTACTTAGCTTCACTGAGCCCTGCTTTTCTCATCTGTGGAATGCAACTTGGAATGCCTGGAATGTGAAGAAAACACACACACTCACAACCAACACAATGCTGAGCACAGAGTGGACATTCCAAAAATGTTTCCTGAATCTGAACCCCATGTCCTCTCCAGAGCCCTAGTTTCCCTCTGGGAGATTGGCTGGTATGCTCACTCCAGCTGGAGTGGAAACGGCTTTGCCAGATTTGACAGGAAAGCATCACTTTGACTTTCAATGCTGACAATTGGTGGGACAGATAGGTGACATTTGTCATGGGTTGGGAGTGGTTTCCTCATTCCCATTCATGTCTCCTGAGCCCTATATCCGTTGGAGTAGCACACCTGGAAAAGATGTGACAAGTCACACACACAGGTGCCTCTTTTCTCAACCGTGTGCCACATGGAACCAAGGGAATCAAACAATTAGAGCAGTCCCGGGCGGGAAAAGAGATCTGAACAGCAATCCTGGAGAGCCCGATGGTGAGGGAAGCCGCGGGAGAGGATTGATTAGGGGAACTGGTGATTTTACAAACCACAGGCCTTTGAAAAATTGTTAGGCTTCACCGGAGAAAGTTACTTCTTTTTACCAAAAATGTTACTTAGCCCAGCCCATGATTCATGATTTAGTCTGTGAGACAGATAGGAAGCCTGGAGTGAACTCTGCCATTTATTTTCAAGACAGAGATATACTGAACACCCATTCTGTGCTGGCCATGGTGCTAAGCTTTTTATATACTTAAAAAAAAATCTTCACAGTATCTAACCATTCAATGTCTCCAAATATTCATTTTCTAGGTAAGAAACAGACTTGCCACAGTTTCTTAGGGCAGATGGGGTTACCCAGAGATAAACAGCAAAAATGTGGGTACAGAAACCAGGAGTGGGTGGAGGTGATGGACGGCGGTGGGCGTTGTCCACTGCCACAGACAGGAAGTGAGGGCATCCTGTATCTTAGGTCACCCCTGCCTGTCTAACTCAGAGGCGGGGGTGGTGTCTGCAGATTTTGACCAAGGCACATTTATGAGACTTCGGCGGGGGGGAGGGGGGTGGCTCTAGAGGTCCCCAGCTCAGTTAGAAATATCTCTGCCATTCATTACTGACCTTTCCACAGAGCCAATCCTGCCACACGACGTGGTAAATGGAGGATGACTAATGTGTGCCCATCACAACAACCACATTTACATTTAGCTGAGACAAAAGCCTCAGTTCCACCAAGTCGGGATAACGCTTGGTGAGATTCTGAGCATCAGTCAGAATTTGGGAGAGAAGGAAGAGTTTATAAAAGGCCCTTTGGGTGCCCTGCACAGCATGCAGGAAGGGCTCGGGTTTGTCCTAGCTGAAAATGTGACCTGCCTTCTCTTCTCCCCTACCCTCCCACATATTTGAAACTCTGGATATTTGCTTGTCTTTATGTCTTTGTGAGTAGGGAAGATATTTGGGAGCTCTTTTTTGAGATAAGGTATATGAAAGTGTTTTATAAATAGTAAAAGCTTACATAAGACCAAGGCGATGCTTTTATTACTGCTTCCTATGGAGCTGGCTGCAGAAGAGGCCTCTGATCTCACTCCCAATAGGAGCCTTTCTCCATTCACTGGAGCCCAACCCAGATTGGACACTCAGGAATACATCTTATGTAAGATTTGGCTAAATTGAACAGAGCCCATCTTTCCAGTCCAAGTTGGGTTGCTTTATTTCAATTAAAAGTTTCTATTGAGTGTTCAGAATGTGCTCAGACACTGTACATAGCTAAAGATACAAAGGAGAATAATATACACATGATTCCTATCTTTAAGGAATTTATAGTTCAGTGGAGTGGCTTAAAAAAGTGGAAATCTTTTTGTTAAAGAAAACTTTAGTTAAAACTTCAATACCTAAAATGAAAAGGGAGCTGCTTTGAATAAGGTGGAGGTAGAAGCAAGGAAAGGCAGAGAAGGTAGAGGAGGAGGAGGGAGGCCAGGGTGCTGTCGGCTGGACCTCACCATGGCCTGCAGAGGCCCTCGAGGGTTTCTCAGAGGCCAGTTCAAGCAGCAATAATTTCCATAAGGCTTCTAAAAGAAAACAGGAGAATATTACAATGGCTTGAGGAGAAGCAAAAATTTCTTAGGACATAAGAAGCTCTAAGCATAAAAGGTAAAAACTAATAAATTGGCTGAGTGTGGTGGCTCACACCTGTAATCCCAGCACTTTGGGAGGCTGAGGTGGGCAGATCACCCGAGGTCAGGAGTTCAAGACCAGTTTGGCTGACACAGTGAAACCCCATCTCTACTAAAAGTACAAAAATTAGCTGGGTGTGGTGACACATGCCTGTAATCCCAGCTACTTGGGAGGCTAAGGCAGGAGAATTGCTTGAATCCGGGGGGTGGAGGTTGCAGTGAGCCAAGATCGTGCCACTGCACTCCAGCCTGGGCAACAGAATAAGACTCTTTCTCAAAAGAAAAAAAAAAACTGATAAATTCTATTATATCAAAACTGGAAATTTCTACTTATCATATAATGCTGTTAAATAGGAGAGCCAGTTTGGGAGAAGATATTTGCAGTACATATATCTGACAACAGACTATGTCAATAATATGTAAAGAATTCCTACAACTCAATATAAAACAAACAAAATACAATTTTCAAAATTAATAAAAAGACTTGAACAGACACTTCACAAAATAATATACATGAACGCCAATAAGCCAGATCAAAACCTGGTGAACACCATCAATTGTTAGGAGAATGCAAATCAGATAATTTGCCAACAGTTTGCTTTGTAAACAGTGGTGCCAGAATTGGAAACAGCCTGTGCCCTTCCCTGTTCCATGGATCTCCAAGTACGTTTTTCTACTTTAGTTATACAATGTTTTTTTTCCTATCCCTTCTCTGCCTCCAAATTATTTTTATCTACAGCACTAAAGCCATGAAGAGACAGCTAGATTTCCATAGATGTCAATGGTTATGTAATTCTTCACTTATGGCCCTGGAGGCCTCTTTTCTAAGTTCACAAATGACATATTAATATTTCTCTTTGCTAGGGAGCAATCTCCCAGTGAGCTGCACTTGCTGCCCTCTGTAAACATGAAACACACATTACTATTAGTGTATGACCTTAATGGTTCTCTCCTGCCCATAAACAGCTGCACATGTGAAGTATAAAGGACAACCCAAAAGAGTGTCAAGAGGCCTCTTCTCAGAGCTGTAAGAGGGTCTTCCAGGGACTGGGGACCATTTGGAAAAAGAATGCCAAAACCCACAGTGAAGTTCCACTACGTATCCACTAGAATGTGTAAAATGAAAATCCAGATAACAGAAAAGGGTTGGCAAGCCTGCAGTAGCATGGCTGCAATTCTTAGACAGTGCTGGTGTGAATGTAAAATGGTACAAAGCGCTTTAGAAGGCAGCGTGATAGTTTCCCATAAAGCTAAATATATACCTTCCTTATGGCCCAGCTGCTCCACTCACAGGTCTAAAAACATATGTCTCCAAAAAGACATCGCTGCAAATGTTCCTCACAGCTTTATTCACAATAGGCAAAAACTTGAAACAACCCAAACAAGCAAGACAATGAGTAAGAAATTGTGGTGTAGTCGTACTGTGGAATTCTACTCAGCAATGGAAAGAGAGACACTACTGATAGATGTACCAGCTCAGATGAATCTCAAACATATGCAGTGTGCAGGAAGCCAGAGGCAAAAATACTATGTTCTGTATCAAAGTCTAGAACAGGCAAACTAATCTACATTAAAAAAATCAGGAGATCGGGTGCAGTGGCTCAAGCCTGTAATCCCAGCACTTTGGGAGGCTGAGGCGGGTGGATCATGAGGTCAACAGATCGAGACCATCCTGGTCAACATGATGAAACCCCGTCTCTACTAAAAATACAAAAAATTAGCTGGGCATGGTAGCGCGTGCCTGTAATCCCAGCTACTCAGGAGGCTGAGGCAGGAGAATTGCCTGAACCCAGAAGGCGGAGGTTGCGGTGAGCTGAGATCGCGCCATTGCACTCCAGCCTGGGTAACAAGAGCGAAACTCCGTCTCAAAAAAAAAAAAAAAATTAGACAAGTAGATGCCTGGTTGGGGACAGGGTGGCAGCGGGAAATTGGGAGAGGGTGCAAGGGAACTATCTGGGGGGATAGGAATGTTCCATGTACCAATAGTGCGGTGGGTTACACAAACACATGCATGGGTCAGAGCTTCTTGAATTAAAACTGTTAAGATCCCAGCATTTTGCTTTCTGTAAACTATATCTCAATATGAAATGTTAGGCAATGACATTCTGGAAAATAAAACTGTAGATGGTAAAAAGATCAGTGGTTGCCAGAGGCTTTGGAGGGCAGAATGGGCAGAGCACAGAGGAGTTTTAAGGCAGAGAGACTACTCCGTGTGATACTGTGATGTGGATGTATGTCATTAATATGGCATACATTATGTCATATGAATGCATGGTGCCAAGAGTGAGCTCCAGTGTGAACTATGGACTCTGGGTGATAAGGATGTGCCACTGCAGCTTCCTCTGTTGAGACAAATGTTCCCCTCTGGACAGGGATACTGATAATGAAGGAGGCTGCGCATATAAGAGGCCAGGGATCTATGGGAATCTCTGTACCTTCTGCTCAATTTTGCTGTGAACTTAAAACTACTCTAAAACATAAAATCTTATTTTAAAATATATTAGGTAAAGAAATCACTAGATTCCTATTTCAAGAAGGCAGAGTCGAGACCTTTCTGCACCCTTCTTTCTTAAAAACAACGGGCAAACAGCTAGAGTAAGAGACAGCAAAATAAACTTTAGCTCATTGCAATTAGATAACATCTGTAACCCACATGGAAACAGACAGCAGAGGAAGGATGACAAATGACTCAGCAGAGAGGATGGAAGCCAAACTTGAGCCCAGAGGGTGAGCGTGGAAGGGAGAGGTGGGGGTTAACTGACAAGGAGCACGTTCTTCACCTCAAGAGTCCCTGAAAGGCTCAGGTATAGAGGGATCAGCAGGAAGGTGGGCAAGGGCGATGCTGATGGAAGCAGGACTGTCTGTGAGCCTGCTGAGAAGTGCTCACTTTACCCTCCCCTCCACTTCCCTAAGATACCATCTGTATGAACCCACAAATTCCTTCTCCTTTTCCTTTTCTGTAAACCTGAACACTTCTAAAGGCTTGGGTCTGGGAAATCCAAAGCCAGGAAGATCTGCAGGCTACTTTTGTTTTTCTAGTTTGTACAATACTTGCCTGACAAAATAAGGTGCGGAGTCAGCTATTTGCTTGAATGAAGGGAAAGTGGAAATTTTAGGTAGAAAACACACACACACACACACACACACACACACACATTAATATTGTCAAATATCTTCTAGCCACTTACACATGAATATTTTAATGGCTTGTGGATTATCCATTTTCTAGTATTATACCTTGTGCAGTATTTCCACCTTAAATACATCTGGGAGGTAGGGCAGACACAATTATTTGCTACCATAGTGCAGATAAGGGGAACTGAGGCATAGAAAGGTTACATGACTTGTCCAAGGTCAAACAGCATGTTACCGTGTAACCAGAACAACAGCCCTGGACTCTGGACTCCAAGATCAGTATTTCAGTCTTCAAGGATGACTGCTTATTGCTCTTCAAAAATATGAGCAGACAGCAAGACAATGAATAAGAAATTGTGGTGTGGTCATATGATACGATTCCATTTATGTACAACTCTAAAAAATGCAAACTAATCCATAGTCACAGAAAGCAGATCAGTGACTGCCTGGGGATGGGAGGGTGGGGAGGAGGGAAGCAGGGATTACAAAGAGGCATGAGAGACTTTTGGGGTAACGGATGTGCCCACACTTTTGATTGTGATGATTTCACTAGGTGTTTGCATGTGTGAAAACCTGTCAAGTTGTCCACTTCAACCATGTTCACTGTATGCTCGTTGTCCCTCATTAAAGCTATTTTGAAAAATATGGGCGGAAATGACTCGCTGGGATTTCCTGCAATAATAATTTTCACCTTTTTAACATTGACATAACATCCAAATACATGCTAGACATATAGAGGGGATATATGCGGAAGGGTACAAAATACCCCTGCCTTCATGGGGAAAAGCTTGAAAGAGAGGGTTTCAAACAGCGAAATAAACAGAACAAACATTTTCCGAACATCAAACTTGTTATCTTTTTCGATCCTCACTAAACTCTACATGACAGATATTATCGTCATATCCATTTTCCTGGTAGGAAATTCTCAAGCCACTATTAGCTGGGGTTTGAGGGAGCCAATAATTAACATCTCTGCTTTTCACCCACTTCCTGATTTCGGAACCCTCTGACATAGGAGTCAGACATCTGATGATAAAAACGTTAGCTTTATTACAGAAAAAGCTGGTTTTGAGGGCTTGGCTAAGAGCCATATGCTGCCCAACGGGTCTGCTAATAGATTCTCCTGAATTGAACTTAATTCTTAAATTGCAGACTTCCTTTCAGGTTCCATTAAACTTACTTTGAAGTAGGACTTGCTGGCCTCTTGGAGACAGGACACTCCTGAAGAGAAGTGGGTACGTCTGCTTCCTTTTTCTAAACTCACCAATCAATTAGTTGCTACTTCTATGGGTAGGGCTGACTAAATTTAGGGAGAAGTTGGGGAGAGAGGCCACAATTACAACTTTAGGGCAGCACCTTCTCACGAAAACACAGGAATAAAAAAGAAATGTTCCCCTAAATGGTTAAGTGGGAGTCAGACCCAGATTCATGTGCCAAAGCATTTATTTATTACACCGATAGTTTTCATTCCAAAAAATTTTGTGCAAACTAATTGATGTGCACGGAGTCCTAAATTAAATGGACTAAGAGACGTTAGATTTGAATGAACACAGTGGTGAAGTTTTTGCTCATGGGTAACTTTTTATATTCTTCCATTCATTTGGATAGCTTTTGTGCACCTTCCCTGCGATAGGCCCTGAGCCCATCACTACGCAGGCCGGGACAAATGTCCTGGTCCCTCGCTGTCCTCAGGGAGCTGGAGGACTCATCAGCCATGCCCAAGTCTCCGCCCTGGCCTCAGCTTTCTTTTTCAGCATATCGTCTGTTGATTGATTCCTTTTGTGCCTGCTGTAACCCACAAATAGGATTTCTCTTTGAGGCCTCGACATACACGCCCCACTCCCTTTCTCATCCTCTACCTGGAATCCAATTCAATTAAGCAAACATTTTTGAGCATCTGCTGTGTTAGAACTATGAGAGGAACAATATCCAGCTACAAGATCCTGTAAAGCTTGGCCATTAAATGTCTAAATCCTATCCATCCTTCAAGGTCCACTTCCTCCATGACGTCTCCTTAGGTTTCTCAATCAGCTGTAATCACTGGTATTTGCCTCTTTGGAAGTATTTCAATTGTAGCTTGGAATGATGCTTTCACCAGCTGATTAAGGACTCCGCAGCCACATGTACCTAAGGGAGCACAATGGGAGCAACCCATAATTCCATGACTCACCTCTATAGCCGGGTCCCTGAAAACTGAGTCTTTCATTCCCTTGCCTAAAGTGTTGCTGCCCAGCATACAATGGGCAGGAAAGGACATAATCAATGGATGGCAAAGACCACCACTTGCTTGGCCTCTCCCTATACCTTGCTCAGCTACCTCCCCCCGAGTTCACCTTTGCCTCAGACCTTCCTGTTGCCATGGCTATTGGTCCTCTCCCCATACCCCTCCCCTACCCTCCCTTTATAGCTTCTGCACTTCAAGCTTGAATGAGCCTCAGCTGCAGATGCTATCACCTCCCCTTCAAGCCCCAGACCTCAACCTTTCCGGTCCTTCCTTTCATCCCTTCCCACAGCCCTAACCGTTCCCTTGGAAGCCAGAGCTGCTCTGTCCTGGGCCCAGAGCCAGATTACATTTTGATGCAACCCAAGGGACTCTTTGGGGTTTTTTTCCAGGCCTAGGCTTATCAAATGTCTCACCAGACCAGGGAATATAGTCAGATCTCTTTTTCTGCTGCTTATACAGGAGGGAGAATTGGGGGAAGTCTCTTCTATTATTAGAGAAATTTTGGTTTGCAACAGAAATTCAACTCAAACCAGCACGAATGAAAGGGAGTTTTGGTAAGAATACTGAACATCCCATGGAATCTGTGAGCAGAAACTGAGCAGAACCCTGAGGAATGCAGAAGCCCATCTTTCCTCCTCTTTCAGTTTCTCTCTGTGCTCTACCTTTCCCTCTTCTTGCAGACTGTTCTCTGTTTACCAGTGCACATGGCAAAAAATGGCCAATAGTTCCCACATTTATATCATCAATCTTAACACGAAGACACCGAGAGGGAAACCAATCTATCCCTCAGCCTGGAGTCCAAAATTCCCAGGTAAGAAATGGATTGGCCCAGGTTAATTTGAACGCACCCACTTTGGTCAAGGAGGCAAGATTGCATTATCAGGGTGCAGCATTTCTGCTGTGACTATGTGGATGCAAGAGGGGAGGGGAAAATTTCTAGAGAGGGGTACTGGGGTCAAAATTCAAAAGGTGTCTTCCAGGCCCTCTCATGGAGCAAATTTTAACAGTCACCCCTCTAGGAAACTGGATCCCCCCATTCTGTATCTAGCCACCTAGATGCTATGGCTGGTAATATGCCATTTATAGCTGTATCTTCTGCACCGCTCCTCACCCCTCCTTAATCTCCTGGAGGGCAGCGGCATGCTTAGGGTTGTATGTGCCCCCAGTGCCTGCACCCAACAGGTTCATCTCATGTCTGCTGAGAAAACATAATGCTTACATGTACTGGCAATTGTTCTAGGCCCTCAGCACATTAACTCATCTCATCCTTGAAGTAACCCTATGAGGTAGGAACATGTGAGGAGGGCAAGGAGGGTATGTAACTTGTCCAAAATCACACAGCTAGTTGGTGGCAGAGCCAGGATTCAGTCTGGCACTCTGCTCCTAGTTCCTAGCCAGTAGAGACCACCACCTCTCCATCCATGTTTGGTGAGTTTCCACCTTGATCCTCAGGTTTTTCTCAAGGGAGCCAAATCTGTAGATGCACATGGGCAGCGGTGTTCCTGGATAAGAAGGGAAAGCAGGAATCAGAAAGTACGTGGCCCTTCCAAGGTGGAATTGGCTACTCTCTCTTTCATGCCCGTACCTGACCTGTGCACAGGTAGCACTGGAAACTTTTTCCTTCACCGATTCGTTTGTGTGTCTGTTTTACATACATGACCAGTAGGATTTGTTTTTAAATTTACTTAATATACTTTTATGTAAAATAAAAGTATTGCTGGGCAAGTGATTTTAAGTTGCATATGTAGAAAAAAATAATGAAATTTACTGTCTCTTATTCACTTCCCCTCTGGCCTACCTCCCTTTCACCGGTGAAAACCACTTTCGGCTTTAAGGTCTTCATCTGTGTTTCTCACTCACAGAGTATGTGGCTGTCTCTTGAGTCATTAACTCTAGACATTAGTTATAGACTTCCTATTATGGTAATGAAGATGGTAAATTCACATACATTTTCCTCTTTTCTTCTTTTAGCTGCCTAGTACCCCAATTTCTGGTTAACAAAGCTTTTGTTATTGTGATTGTATAAATATTGTTTATGATTAAGCCATGTGATATATTTTAATTACCTGTACATTCTTGCATATTTTTTTCTTTTTTCCTGGAGTTAGTAATTGCCTTTAATTTTTATTTGTTTAGCTTTCTATCAGCAGCTGACTAAGCCTTTTCACGTGCTCCCACAGCTGTGTGAAACATGGCTCAATAACATTACCACATTGTCAAGCCTATCAGATTTTCCTCCCCTCTGAGACGTCTCTCCTGGAGCTCTTTGATCCCTTATTCAGGGCTGGTTGCTCTCTAGGCCCTCTGTTATCCAACTCTGAAGAGCTCCGTCCACCTTTCTCTTATCTCCTGAGTTCTGCCTTCCACTCCATCCTCTTTCTTGTTTTATGGACTTATTTCAACAAAACATTTTTTCATTTTTTGAGATGTAGTTTCGCTCTTGTTACCCAGGCTGGAGTGCAATGGTGCGATCTCGGCTCACCGCAACCTCCGCCTCCTGGGTTCAGGCAATTCTCCTGCCTCAGCCTCCTGAGTAGCTGGGATTACAGGCACACACCACCTTGCCCAGCTAATTTTTTTTTCTATTTTTAGTAGAGACGGGATTTCACCATGTTGATCAGGATGGTCTCGATCTCTTGATCTCGTGATTCACCCGCCTCGGCCTCCCAAAGTGCTGGGATTACAGGCTTGAGCCACCACACCTGGCCTTCAACAGAACATATTCTCTAATGTAGCTTTCTAAGAAAGGATGCCATGGGAGATAATTTTTTTGAGACTTTTCCGACTGAAAATCTTCATTCTCTGCTCAATTTAGAGTTGGGGATATAGAATTCCAAGTTGAAAATGATTTTCACTGGGCGTGGTGGCATTAGCCTGTAATCCCAGCAACTCTGGAGGCTGAGGAAGAGAATCACTTGGACCTGGGAGGCAAAAGTTGCAGTAAGCTGAGATCATGCCACTGCACTCCAGCCTGGGTGACAGAGTGAGACTCTGTCTCAAAAAAATCATTATTATTTTATAATTATAATTATTTTATGTATTTTAATAATATTGTATACAATTATATATTATATAAAATATATATTATAATGTATCTTTATATGATTTATATTACATTATTTTTATATATAATTATAATAATAATAATTATTATTTTCACTTAGAACCCTGGAGGTGTTCAACATTGCTATTGGGAAGACTGGTGTCATTTCAATTCCTGTGTATTATTTCTGATCTGTTCCCCAGATCCTCTAAGTTCTTAGGACCTTCTTTGTATCCTAGGGTTCTGAATTTATAATGATGTCTGGCTTTTTATATTCAATACAAGTGAGGGCTTGGTAGCCTGGTCCATGTGGAGACTGACACTTTGGGGATGGTTTGCTTATAGCAATTCTTTGATAATTTCTTCCCATTGTTTTCTTTCTGGCATTCATATTAGTTAGAAATGAAACTTCTTGGCTTTATCCTTTAATTTTCTAATTTATTATTTTCTAATATACTTTTTTTCCCCCTGACTTTCTGGAAGATTTCCTCAACATTGTTTTTGAACACTTCTGTTGATTTTTTGGTATCATATTTTTAATTCCCAGGAGTTTATAATTTTTCTCTGTTCCTTAGAAAACAAAGTTCTGTTCTTGTTTTATAGATGCAATATGTTTTCTTACTTCCCTGAGGATATGAATGATGGGTTTTGTTTTGTTAATTTGTTTCCCTTCTATTCTGTTTCCTGCATTGTTCGTGTTTCTCTTGGGTTCCATTTTATTGTTTATTTTAGTCTTTTTCTTTCAAGTTCGGGGCTTTGCTCTAAGGCCTGGTGATTCTTGATTGTTCAGTCATATTAAGAACCAAGGCAGTAAGAATGTGACTGAGAGCTCTGTGTGCATGAGCAGGACTTTTACAACTCCCTGCTTTTTGCCATGGCGAAGCTCAAATGTCAGCATTTGGTCAGCAGTGGTTTGATCTCTCCACTGGAAAGAGATTCTGCTGGGGCTGGGACATGAAAGAATAAATAGCTTCTGGATTATCAAAGCAAAAGCCACTTGGGTGTGTTTTCCAGAGGCATTCCTGGGGACTCAGTGAGAAGCTAGAGGGGAATGGCTGAGAGGGTGAGGGGTCCACAGACACACTGCAAGAGGTTCCTACAGACCAAAAGAAATAGTAGAGCAGCAGAGAGCCACCAGACCTGAGCAACATGTAGACAGGGATTGGCTGTCTCAGCAGAAACCTGAGTTGACAGAAGACCAAACACCAGACGGCCACTCACATCCACTACTGGGTGCCTTGGCATTGTATGAAGCCTTGTAATCTTGGTGCCACTCACGGAGAGGTGCTTCGAGAAGGTCTGATGTCTTGTTTGTTTGTTTTGTTGCCTAAGAGTCTGCACAAGGAAGACTCTGATTGAGAAATCAAGTTAAGCTATAGGAAATAGAGAAAATAGTTTGTGGACTGAAATTCATAACTGGTATGCACCATTTGCATAATCAAGTTAAGCTATAGGAAATAGAGAAAATAGTTTGTGGACAGAGATTCATAACTGGTATGCACCATTTGCATAATCAAGTTAAGCTATAGGAAATAGAGAAAATAGTTTGTGGACTGAGATTCATAACTGGTATGCACCTTTTGCATATAAACAAATGCCAAGTGTATCAAATAATAATGACATTAAATCAATTCCTAGGCTCCAAATGCAGGACTTCTGAATAGGTGTCTTAGGCTCTCCGGCTGCCCTCAGCCTCTACATTCTGAGTCTAGGTTGTGTCTATCATTGGAGGAGGCAGATGTTTCTAATGGCATCACTGCAGTCGTATATCATTTGGGAATCACCAACTCTATGATGGGAAAGTTAACTAAATGCAGCTTAAACTGTTGACATTTCCGGAGGGAATTTCAGTCTTTCAGTTTAGGAATCACACATGTGATATATACAGAACACATGGACTGGGTTCTTAACTCAAGCAATCACAGGAAAGATGGGGGAACCGGGCTCACTTTCTTCCCCATCCCTACCCAGGGGTCTCTAGGCAGGGCCCCACTGCCTCTGGAGATGTAACCACAGTCGCAAACAAGCATCCAGGGCAGGTGTCTGACAGTTGCAGAAAGGCAGGGTGAAAAGGAGAGATGAATTCAGGGCAGTGAGGCACATTCCAAAAGGGACTGGACTCTTCCCGAGCTGGTGAGCAGCAGCCCTCGCTCCCCTCCTCCATCTCCCTGAGAGCCCCAGCACTGAGACAGTGTGTCACCATATTTTCAGCAATTCTGCTAAGTTGTGTCTCAGAGAAGGGAAAGAAAAATCTCCAGAGGTTTGCATGTTTGATTCACACCTAACACAGCAGCTGTCTGCTGCCAGGGGAAACACTTCTGTGTAGATTTCCAGCAGCAGCCACAGACGATCTGAAACCTTATTGCCAGTTTGCCTGTCGTGTTTTCTCAGGTCTTGGGGAAAAGTGTGAATGATGTAATGCCACTGTCCCCTCCCCCCACCTTGCTAGAAATGACTCAGGCACTAGCACTTTGGAAGAAAATAGAATGATCCTGGGAGGGCACATAGCAAGAGGGAGCAGCAATCTCTCCATCACACTCAGAGGTGAGATGTTTCTCTCTTCATAGATGCCCAGATTGCAGTTCAAAAATACTTTGTGCTTATCTCAAAGGGCCCTAAACAGTGCCTCATTAAAATCTCATGGCAGCCTCATGATATATACTAAAGACTCTGCTCCGTATTGCAAAGAGAGAAAGTCCTGAAAGGTTGGCTGGGGTAGCCCACCTATAACCAGTAACAGAAAGGCCCAGAAATCCATATTTGTTTTTGTTGCCTCTGCCTCTCCTCTTTTTTTCCTCATTCTTTCTGACCATATTACCCATTTTAAAGGGCTGCTTTTTACTATACCACTAAGTATATGCATGCAACGTGATTAATAAAAACCAAGAAAAAAATCAAATTCACAATACAAGTGTCTTAGGGGATGATCTTTTTATCAAGCAGTAATTTTTTCACTTTATAAGATCATTCCCCTGGGAATCCCTTAATCGTGAGCTTCCTCGGTATCTTTAAATATTGACTTACAGATTGCTGCTTGCCAAGAAAAGTAAGGAAGTGGGGGCAATAAAACTTTAAGCTAAAGTGCCTGGTTGTCAATGAGAGCTGAAGAGCAGCTGGAGATTAACAATGGTTTCTGAAGTGATGATGTAATCCAGTCCGTATAGAATCAATTCACAAACATTCAACTCACACATGCGTTTGTGTAAAGTGAGCCCTACCTGTAGCAGTATAAACCCAGAAGGGTAGAGCCTCAGAGGGACTTTATGGAAGCTATGTGAGCTAAAGGTCGGCGGGGTGGAGGAGTCTGCCTTGACACATGAGGAACCAACTGGCCTCACAGAGCTCATCTACCTGGGAGGATGGGACAGCTGCAGTGGTCAGGGTGTCAGGAGGGTCTGTAGGTGGTGGGCAGGGTCAGGGGGCGGTAGAGCCCGTGCTCATAAATTCAGGTGGAATGTCCCCTCTCCCCACGTGTCATGGCTGGGATTTTGGAGCAGGGATCACGTCTGTGGTGATTATTTTTTTGCCTTTCTCCTTTGGAGTTCAAATTTGGACTCCACCCCTTCTTACTCCAGAAAGCCTGGACAAGATTCCTAACAAGGGCTTCTGAAAATGGGGAGAGTAATTAATTACCTTGCAAGGGGTAGCCTCAGAAATGAAGGCTTACTTCTGTGGTAGATTTGCATATAAATAGGCACTAAATATTAGTAGCGACTATTTTTTTTATTGGAAGAGAGGCTGAAATGCTATCAGAAGGAGAGAGAAAAGGCTGCACCAGCCAAACGGGGTCCTGCATGTTTGAGGGGACTTCAATAGAGTGGATGGATTGTAAGTACTCCTCCCCCTCGAAGCCCTCCTCCTCCCCCTCCCCTGTGCTTAGGTCTGCATGCTCAGCGGCACTGTTCCCAGTGCCAGCGGCTGTGCATTGCCCAGTACAGCTTGGAATTTTGCATCAGAAGCAGCGGGGTGCCGATTAGGGGGTGGTGATGCGAAGAACTGGGGTGGTGGAGAATCCGCTGTGGCGTCAGCGGTGGCGGCCGCATCCGGTTTAGGGCGGCAGAGCCAGCGGGGTTTCTGGGGAGTTCCAGCGTTGGTTGCGGAGTAGGATGTATCTAGCTTTCAACAGTAGCACCTGTTTGGTCCTCATCAAAGTGGTTTAGTGGAGGGACTTTTGGCTGCCAAACCTCCCTTTGTTCTTGTCTGTATTCTAAGACGTCCTGAAATTTCTGTGGGTTACCCCAAACTCTTTGGTTTTTTCTAAGTCAGAGAGAGTCCATTTCTGCCCTTATGAACAGAAACTCCATTCCAAACTATCTTGCTGAAAGTAGTTCTTACTTTTACTCACTTCCTTTACGGCATGAATCTCCACTGGTAATTATTTCACCAGTTTGAAACTTGTTCATGATCATTCTTTCCTTCCGGAATGTAAGCTACTTGAGGGACCTCGTCTGCTGTCCTCACCACGCCTCTCCCCGCCAGGCTCCTAGGAGCTGCTTGGCGGCAGGGAGCGGTTAAGCCCACAGAGGCTGGAGCCAGACTGCCTGGCTTTGAATGGTGGCTCTGCCATTGTGAGATTAACAGCTTCTACTTACAATTGTGAGAATTAAACCACTTAATACAGGTGCAGAGTGCCAGGCACGTATGTTTATGAATGGATGCACTTAGCAGAAATTCGGTTGAGAATAGCGGTTGTTTTTCAGAATTTTAAGATCTTTGTTCCATCACTTTAACCCCCACACTCTGGGAGCGATCCTTTCCCTAGGGTCAGGCTGAAAGTTTGCCAGATTGGAATTTAGTCTGCTGGGTCACAGAGCCAAGGGCCCAGGCTTCAAGGTGATGCTCCACTTCTGAGCACTTTAGGCCGCCCACGTTTTGTTTTGTAAGAATCCCGGCCGGGTGCGGTGGCTCACGCCTGTAATCCCAGCACTTTGGGAGGCCGAGGCGGGTGGATAACGAGGTCAGCAGATGGATATCAGCCTGGCCAACATGGTGAAACCCCGTCTCTACTAAAAATACAAAAACAGCTGGGCGGGTGGCGCCTGCCTGTAACCCCAGCTACTCAGGAGGCTGAGACCGGAGAATCGCTTGAACTCGGGAGGTGGAGGTTGCAGTGAGCTGAGATCGCGCCATCGCGCTCCAGCCTGGCGACAAAGCGAGACTTTATCTCAGAAAGAAAGGAAAGAAAGAGAGAGAGAGAGAGAAAGAAAGAAAGAAAGAAAGAAAGAAAGAAAGAAAGAAAGAAAGAAAGAGAGAGAGAGAGAGAGAGAAAGAGAAAGAAAGAAAGAAAGAAAGAAAGAAAGAAAGAAAGAAAGAAAGAAAGAGAGAGAGAGAGAAAGAAAGAAAGAAAGAAAAGAAAGAAAGATCCCAAACTGGCCCTTGGAGCATGGGAAGTCGTGCTTCTCCGAAACCACTGAGTTCTGGAGACCCCGCGGCCTGTCGCCCTTTCCCCGCAGCCTGAGCTGATTCCTGGAAGACCCGCGCCTTCCGGAGCCGCAGGCCGCGGAGCTCACAGGAGCATCGGAGCAGAGCATCTGGCGAGGGGCAGCCGGCCAAAACGCCGCGTTCCTGGTGACTGCGTTTCCCTGGCAGGCACGAGTTCGCGGCTCGGCGGCCGCGGCTCTTCCGGGGCCGAGGGCTGCAGAGCGTGAGCCGACGTGTGTGTCCTGCGCAAGCCGCTGATGGCGCCACCGAGCCCGGGGCGGCGAGCTGCGGATATTTGCTGCTCTATTTTAAGATTCCCTGTCCTGTCTGTTTCCGAGCAGTTGTCACTTGGTCAGAGGAAAGGGAAAGCGGGGGTGGAGACAATGAGGCCCGAGCCTCTGGAGCTCCTTACCGCTGGGTGGAAATTCCCATCCCTTGTGGAAGACAAGCGCGGGCCCCTCTCCCAGGACTCCTCTGCCCCCTCCCCCAAAACAGTGATTCAATTCTTCCCTGGTCACGGCAGTCTCGCTCATGTTAATAACAAAAATAAGGACAGTGCCGCACTATCTGCATAACATCTCAGACTTTGCAGAGGACTTTAGCACTTCTCAACACTTTCCTGCTTTTTTTTTGGAGATGGAGGTGCGATCTCAGCTCACTGCAACCTCCGCCACCTGGGTTCAAGCAATTCTTCTGCCTCAGCCTCCCGAGTAGCTGGGACTACAGGCGCAAGCTAACTTTTTTGTATTTTAGTAGAGACGGGTTTCACCATGTTTCCCAGGCTGGTCTTGAACTCCGGAGCTCAGGCAATCCGCCCGCCTTGGCCTCCCAAAGTGCTAGGATTACAGGTGTGAGCCACCGCGCCCAGCCTCAAACACTTTTCTTCATTTCTTGGCCAAGACCCATTATTACTCCCTGTTTCCAAGTCAGAAAACAGAGGCACAGAGAGCTTAGTGATTGGACGTAGTCACACAGCCAGGTAACCATAGGACCAGTCACAGACGCTGGATCTCCTGAGTTTTAAACTACGGTGTCATTCAGTCCATAGCCATTTATGGTCTTTCCTCCCGGCCTCGGCACCTTTCCTGTGCCCAAGAGCTTCTGTGTTATAGAGAATGAAGCACCAAAACATAGTGTAATAACTCTGGTATCTTCCCACTTTGGTGGCTTACTGATTCTCAAGTACAGC
The DNA here is from genome assembly GCF_049354715.1 of Callithrix jacchus. Classification (NCBI taxonomy): domain Eukaryota; kingdom Metazoa; phylum Chordata; class Mammalia; order Primates; family Cebidae; genus Callithrix; species Callithrix jacchus. The sequence goes on along the minus strand of NC_133519.1, from coordinate 40,814,608 downwards.
CTCATCTGAGAGGACATTCAGGTGTGCAAACAGTTACTGAGTGCCTACTGTGTGCAGCTACTGTACTTTTACACAGCCTATGGGAGAAGTTTCTTAGCAGACAGTTAGAGTGAAATGTGATAAAGTTGTTGGTAAATGCACAGTATTAGGGAAATAGAGAAAGAGGTAATCCACATGGTCACCGGGCAGCCTTTACAGCTTTTCCCACAACTTTTTATTATACAGATTTTCAGGCATGCAGAATATTTGAAAGATTGTCACAATGACTACCACTTCCATTCAACCAGTGTAGAATGTAGATAGAAAGAAAGATAGAGATATTGCCTCAGAAGCAAAAGTTTTTCTCTCCCCTTTTCTTGCATTCCTCTATCAGTCTCATGCTCTCATAAGACCAGCCCTAGGAACTAGAATCCCCCCTTCTCCAAGGCAGCCCTAAAAACTAGAACCCCTTTTCCCCAGAGCCAGCCATAATACCTAAAATTATTGTTCTCACTTTATCTTCATCTTTCAGCGTAAAAACTGTCCATGAAGAAATGATTGATCTACATTGTTTGATTGTAGCTCATGAGACCGCTGTTCCAGAGAGGGTCCTGCCCCACACCCAGAAGGAAAGCATGAGAAAGAAAATGTCTTGGGCCCCTCCAAGCTGGAGACTGCTCAGGGCCTCCTATTCTATTCAAAGTCATCCCTCTGCTCACAGAGACAGCAGAGATAGATGCAGATTCTGATTGCCTCTTTTGGAAAGACTTATGGGTAACTCAAAAGAATGCAGCCATTTGTCTGTCACCTACCTGTGACTTGGAAGGGAGTCTTGCTTTGAGCTGTCTCCACCTTTCTGGACGGAGCTAATGTGCTTCTTACATATATCGATTGATGTCTCATATCTCCCTAAAATGTATAAAACCAAGCTGTGCCCCGGCCACCTTGGGCACATATCATTACTTCCTGGGGCTGTGTCACAGGCTCATCCTCAACCTTGGCAAAATAAACTTTCTAAACTGACTGAGACCTGTCTCAGATTTTCTGGGTTCACAAAGGAATGCATGCTCAGAGAGGCCAAGAAGAATCCAGACCCACAGGCCTTGCTTGGTTTCCCCACTGGTTCTATTAGCATTAGATCATCCCCTTTTTGTCCAATTATTTCTATGTGGCTGTCCATATTTTGTTGTACCTAAGCATAAAAGTGGACAATTTCAGCCGGGCATGGTGGCTCATGCCTGAAATCCCAGCACTTTGGGATGTCAAGGTGAGTGGATCATAAGGTCAGGAGTTTGAGACCAGCCTGGCCAACATGGTGAAACCCCGTCTCTACTAAAAATACAAAAATTAGCTGGGCATGGCAGCAGATGCCTGTAGTCCCAGCTTTTCGGGAGGCTGAGGCAGGAGAATCACTTGAACCCGGGAGGTGGAGTTTGCAGTTAGCCAAGATCGTGCCACTGCACTCCAGCCTTGGGAACAGAGCAAGACTCCATCTTAAAATAAAAAAAAGTGGACAATTTCCACTGTGTCTTTGGGTCTTCATTCAGAAGGCTCCTGTGTACTCGCATAAAATAAATTTGTGTGACTTTTATCCAGCCTCATGTCAGTGATTTTCAGTGAACCTCCAGGGAGCCAAGGGCCTTGTCCTTAGTAAGATAAGGAGAGTAGCCTCAGGGTCAAAGGCTGCTGAAAGCCACAGTACCTAGGCCCTCATTAAACTGCACCTAGGCAGCTGAAGGTCCTTTCCTCTGCCCCCTGCCACCCCTCCCAAGATGTGAAGATTAGACTGAACTGTAAGAGAAGGTAAACATTCATTTTACAAATTCTCTTGGAGCTGGGAATGTGAGTGTTTCAGAACTCAGAGCAGGAAAGAACTTTCTGTGACTCTGGGAGCTGGGGCTGGAGGAAGTCTGCAGCATAGGTAGCTCATGCATGGACACTGCAGTCAGATGACCCGGTACCAAATCGTGGCACCATCCTTCCGTCCCTTCCTCCCTTAACCTCTCTGTGCTTCAGTTTCCCCAGCTATAGAAGAGGGTCAGAGGACCTTCTTCAGAGGTTACCCTGAGGACTAGATGACATGAGGACCATAGTAGCTACAGATGTAGAGCACAGAAGAAGTGTGCACACCAAATGTAAGTGACTTGTCATTGTGCTTACTGCAGCCAGGGTGTTTGGGACGCCTGGGGACTTGGATCCAGAAAGTTCCCCTGTGGTCACACTTGAAGCAGCACAGCTAGATGGCTGGTGGAGGAGGCGTGGCTCACCCAGGCTCAGTCACACAGCTCACCGCGTGTGCCCCCCTTGCTCAAATGTGTGGGGCCTATTAGGGAGAGCTCATTTCTTTCTCTGCAAAAACATCATGCACCCCCTGCTGTGCTCTTCCCTCTGTCCACCTGGGCCTGTTTCTAGGACAGCTGCTGTGTCAGGGACTGAGGGCCTGGGAGCTTGTGAAAGGACCACCTGTTCCATTGCTTTCTCCCACCCTCCTCCCCCGCCCCTACTCTTCCAGCCCAGCCTCCCAGCTGCTCACACATCACACCACGTTTCTCCCTCTTCTCAGGTGTTGTGAGCACATTGTGAGAGGCACGCTCCCTTCCAGCTTGTCGCCACATTACAGCTAGTGTTGGTGCTTTTTTTGAGCCACTCCTGTTTTCCTATAAAATGGTTTTTCTTCTGTGCCGCTGCACCAGACTGTACCACCCCCACACCCCGCTCTCGGTGTTGACACGGGGACTCATGGACGGTGACTCAAAGAAGGAGGGGGGACCCCACAGAAAGTAGGTCCTTAACTCCCAGGAGATGACAAGGCCCCTCCCATGCCTCTGACCTGACGTCTCTGCACATCTGTGTGATATTCACATGTTGGGGCTTGCTGTTCCTGGGGTCCTTATGTCTCATCTGGGGCCTAGGTAAGCACCTAAAAATCTCTGACTACAACAAGGAGGAGAAATGGCCTGAAGTAGCAGCCAAGGTCCAGAGGGAGAGATGCTCAGAGGCTAGGGGACAAGGGGACAAGGCATTGAATAGCCCCAGGGTTGGACCTTGTGGATACAATTGGGTTTCCATCCTGGCACTCCTGTTTACTAAGTGTGTCACTGTGGGGAGATTGCTTACCCATGAATGTCTGTTTCCCATCTGTACAGGTGGCATCTGTAAGGCCGTAAGCCTCGTGTTGGATCATGGGAGGCCCTAAAAATGGCAATTTCCTTTTTTCTAAGTTAGGGCCTAGGGGAGGACCAGACATCAACCTCCCAAGCTGGCTGAAATCGTCCTACTATCCGACACAGAGCTGGGGTCTCCCTAGTACCTGCTGCTCTGGAGTTCCTAGGAGAGGAAGAGGAAGGAGGCAAGGTAAGCTGGGGGCTTTTCACACTCAAGGCCTCCAGAGGGGTAGGGAGGATTGGCACAGGTGCCATGTTCGTTTGGTGTCTTGCTTTCAACTCTAGCTGGGCCCTGGAGCCACCGACGTCTGCTCGACCCTTCCCTGATTTTGCTCCAGTTTGCTCTGCACTGGGAGACTGTAAGCCTCAGGGGGAGGGGAGCGTAAGGGGGCTGTAGAGTGATAAGTTTCAATGCATAATTCAGCCCTCCTGGGACCCATTTCCAGAAAGTGGACTGGCTGAAGTTTGGCTGAGAAAGCCTGCAATCCAAGGATCTGGGTGAGGCAGCGTTGACAGTTAATGTCCAAGGACAGTCACCGTATCTGGAGTGGGGTTCATCCACTCATTATTTAGTGGAGTGCCTCTATTGTATCAGACACTGCGCTAGGCACCCCGATTTGGGCCTCCAGGCCTCCCTGATGCCATTTTAGACCTGTCTAAGTAAGCACCCACATCTCAAAGGCAGCTTTGGAACGGAGGAGAGAACAATGAATGTCTTTGGAAACAGAGGTAGTCTGATTTGTTGGGTTTTCCAAGAAATGAGGTTGAGTGGCTACTCATAGAGGTTTCCCTCTGTGAAGGTCTTTCAGTTCCAGTTCCCTGTCCCTACATACCACACACACACACACACACACACACACACACACACACACCCTCTGAGAGTAAAACAATGTTCCCTCCCCACCTAGTCCATATACCATGTTCTTCCATTGACGTAACAGGCCGAAGAGCAGACTGCTTTCCTCTTGCCCACAGTGTCACCCATCAGCACTGGCTGTGGTCTTGGCTAGAGTATACAGTACGGGGAGCAATGGTCAGAATCCCTCCTCTACTCCCAGATTAGTGGTGGCACCTGTTAGATTTCTTCCGGTGCTCATTTACTGCTGGATATTGAGGCACCATCTGGGGTGCAGTCCCTGTCTGACTTTCCCGTTCTAAAATAAAGAAGGGCTCAATCCTCAGTTTGCAAAGGACTACGGGATGGGAATATAAACATCACCTCCTTTCAGTCATTTGCAAATCCCAGGCCTTATATTTTCCCCCACTCTAATCTTTCTGGCTGGCTTCCCAGGGCCTTGGAAATTATTAAATGAGAAAAATGCAGATTCTAATAAGCCTTGTTTCTAAGTCTTAGTGAATGGAAATGAGATGCTCTCAGAAAAATGACTTTTGTGACAAAAGCGACGAAGGCCATTTCGGAGGAGGTGTGGTGAGAAAGAGGAAGATATTTAGAAACTCCGGCTTCTTGGGTAACTCTTACTTTGGAAATGGAAGTGTTAGGATGAGATGGGCCCATTTATTGCTGATGATTTACTTGGTACTTTAGGACATGCAACAACGTGATGGCGAGGGTGGGCAGGGGTGGGCGGGGGTTTGCAGGTGAGAGTGGAGACAGCACGGGCTGGCGAGCACAGGGAGAGGTGGATGAGGCTGGATGCTGGCAGGCAGGGAGACGTTGGGAGCCTGGAGGCAGGTGGCTTGTTATGTTATGGGGTGGGGACCAGTGGACCTTACAGCCAGGCAGATATGCTCACAAACACTAAGACCTGGGCCTGGGAAGGGCTGAGCCAGCATGTGAAAACCAGGAAAGCATAAACCTCAGAGGGCCAAGGGCCATCCCCCAGCTCTCAGGGTCCCAGGAGGTTGGGGAGAAACAAAGGTGCTTGGGCTCTGACGTGTCCTGAAGATTTTGGGAGCTGCCCCTGGGCTCCCTCCCAGCTGGGACCCAGGCTTTTCCATGAGCAAAGGAAGATGGGACTGCCTCGGCTGGAAAGGGTGGCAGGGGAACACAGAACTAAACTCTGAATTGTTCTGAAAAAACAGAAACAAAAAAACCCAGATTCTGACTGAGGAACATTAGCAGAGAAAGGGACTCTCCACAGCCACACTTGGGAACTGTATACACAAGGGACTGGAAAGTGAAGCAGCAGAAAAATCCAGAGCCCGTGACGACATCACAGCTAAGGGCAAAGATGGGAAGTGGAAAATGTGAATGGGGAGAGAGGAATGGAGTGAGGAAGAAAGAGAGGATACAAGGAGACAGAGCTGCAGAAGACAGCAGGATGAGCTGGAACATTGCGCCATGATTCCCCAAGGACGTGTTTCATTCTTCTCATAGCAAGCCAATTCTGAGTTCCAGAAAACACCACATGGCAAGCCCACACAGTATTTGCTTAGGAACACAGGTCTTGGAGTTGGACTATCTGAAATGGAAACCCAGTTCCACCACTTGCTAGCTTTGTGGCCACAGGCAGCTTACTTAAGCAATCTTCGTTTACTCAATGTAAACAGCGTTTACTCAAATGTAAAATGGGGAAAATCCATTCCTCATCTTGTGCATGTAATTGTGAGCATCAAAAGAGATACTTCAAGTCAAAGCATACAGAACAGAGCCTGGCACATAGTAAGTGTTCGATAAACGTTAACTTTTCTTATTTGTGTCAAAACAGAAGCCGTGTATCCAGCCAACATTTATGGAACATATGCAGAGCTGAGCATGGCGACGGGGCTGAAGACAAGAAAAAGAATACCAAGTCAATGGTCCCTGCCCTCCAGGAGCACACAGAAGAAACAGACTGTAAATGGATTCTGAGAGTACAGGGCAACAGGGATGGCTCAAAGGAGGCCTGGCCAACTCTGCAGATGGGGTGAGGTGGGGGGAATTAGGGTGGTATGAACTTCCGGGACTGAGACTAGCGGTCGCCTCTGTCTGGGGGAGGACTTTGCTGGAGCAGGCATGAAGGAGTGGTGGAAGCCAAAGCTTGATTCCATGTTGGTTACATGGGTGTATACATTTGTCAAAACTCACTGAATTGTACTCTTAAGATTTTTGCATTTTATTATATGTAAATTACATCTCGATATGTAAGTAAAATCAGTTTATTGAAAAAAAATTTTTTTAAATGAGTGGTAGAGGAAGGGGAAGTACCTTCAGGCCAAGATAATTTTATGTTCAAGGGTTTGTGGGTATAAGGCAGCATGGTGCCCAGGGTAATGTGCCAATTGCTGAGTTTGGCTGGAATTTAGGGCGTATAAAGGATGTGAGAACAAGTGGTTAGAACCTTACATGCCTTACAGAGGAGTCTAGACATCGTCCTCCAAGTCTAGGTTTGTGGGGAGTGCGGAGGGAGGGAAAAGAAGAAGCCAGAGAGGACCAATACAGCAGCAAGGCAAGCTGCACCAATACCCTAGACACTAATCAGGAAAAAGTCACTTCCTACATCCAGGCTGAACTTGGTCAACTTCTCCTGCCCAGGAGGAGAGGGTGCCCAGAGTGTTTGTCATGAACCAGCAGGGAAATGTCCCCAGTGATTGTCTATTTCACTTCTGCTGGAGATGATCACTGCTTCCTCATTCAGCGGCCTCAGGATATACTCTTAAATCTAAAAGTGGCATCCAGTTGTGTCCCACAACCCTAAATGCTTCTGCAGCATTTAATAAAAGGTTTAGTTTTTCTGCACCTTTGCTGTACCTCCAAATGACAGCAGCTTTTCCTGTTTCTTTAGCTTCTTTCTTCCTCCTACCTCTCCTGCTTCTCACTAGCTACCACAAATCCATCACTTTTTTTCAATACTGTCAACCCTCTCTGATCGGCCTCTTCCCTTGGCATCTGTTTCTGTGACAAACAACAGTTTCCTTTCACTTTCCCTGCTCCCCACAATGCAGTTCTGTTTCCTTAGCCAGTATATAAGGTCCTTGAATTCATACATGTCAGTATATAAGGTCCTTGATGTCGAAAAAGCTATTGTCTTCCCATCAACTTGAGAATATAGTAAATTCTTAAGAAATGTTATTTGTAGATTGATGATTGAATTTGGAGGATCGAAACCACTGTGGGGATCATCTGAACTGAATCAGAAAAATGGAGGAAGTGTTCTCATTTCCCCTTATTATTTTCAGTAGACAAAGATCCCCACCTAGACTTCTGCCTCCATGGAAAGGGTGGTGCTGGGGGTGGGGGCTGAAGAAGATGAAAGGCAATATGGCTGGGATGCTATGGGAGATTTAATCTTGACCACAGCTTTGCCCAGATTGCTGACCCCAGACGACCCAGGGTGCAGAGCCACGCCCCCATGCCGCCATCCATTAAAGAGATCACAGCTGCTCTGGGAGTGCTGGGCAAAAATGAGGTCAGGTTTTGTCAAAGCCAGTGAAATTCACAAGCCAGCTCAACTCGCTGGATTTACAGCAACTGTCAAGTCATCCTGCATTACCAAAACTGCAGATATGAACCGACCTGCTGGGAAGAGAATTTGGGATAAACTGTGAACTTCAAAAAGTTTCTGCCTGGAAACTGAAGAGGTTACCATGGCAACGAAGAGGCAGGTTGAACTCGGAGAGGGACGTTCATCTGCAGTAGGGAGCTTTGTGCTCTCAGATTTGCTGGTCTGTGCACTGTGCATCAATTCCTTTGTTTCTTTTGCAATGGCGTGATCTTGGCTCACTGCAACCCCTGCCTCTGGGTTCAAGCAATTCTCCTCCCAAGTAGCTGGGATTCCAGGCCCCCACCACCATGCCCTGCTATTTTTTGTATTTTTAGTAGAGACGGGCTTTAGCCATATTGGCCAGGCCGTTTCGAACTCCTGACCTCAGGTGATCTCCCTGCGTCAGCCTCTCAAAGTGCTGGGATTATAGGCACGGGGCACTGTTCCCAGCCTCATTTATTTTGCTTTCTTTACCAGAGCAGGGGAAAATACTAGCTCAGAAATTGGGAGACAGGGTCCAATTCCAGCTATTTCCAGTTCCAGCACATTTGACTAAGAGTGCCTCAGATACTTTAAGTTTTGTTGTGTGTAGGCAAAACGAAAATTAAAAACTCCCTCTGGCTATTTGCAGAAATGCAGAAAGGATGGGAAGGTTTGAGATCTCCAAATAATTATTTTATTGTTGTCACGTGACCATGCCCAGGGTGATCCAAACGTGGTGCTACTGAGGATGAAACTGGGTTTGATCCACCCATCAGTTCACATCTGTCAAATGGAGAAAACTGTCTCACAGACAACACCTACCTCCCAGCTGCATGGTAAAAGCAGGCCTTGAGGCCTGAGCTGCAGCAGGTCAAACGACCTTCACCTGGTGACCAACTTTTCTGGCACACTGCCCCGCTGATGGGGCTGGAATGAATGAAGCTGCCAGAGAAACACAGATGTTCAAAAGGCATCCTTCCATTGTCTGCACTCCGTGGCTCTGCTCCCAACCCTTGTTCATCAGCAATCCCTGCCCCAAACCATCCCAGCCCTGCACTTGTGAGATAGGAAGAACGAGAGCCTAGGTTGGCAAGACGGGGCGAGGGTGGGATGCTGGCAACTGAGATAGTGCTGCAACAGGACTGTTGTCCCAAACCCCTATTGACTCCAGTGGGGATGGCACCATGTTCAAGAGGCCAAAGAAGAGACCCAGAGCCGCCAAACAAGACATGAGGTTTTACTGGGGGCTGACATACAGAGGAGAGAGTTCACCGTCAGCAGACTGGACAGGAGAACCTCAGATCCCAGAAGCAGCAGGCTGGGCAGGGGAACCACAACTGTTTGCAAAAGGCATGCAGTTTATATAGCATTTCCCTTTAGCACCCTTCCTTAACAGCTTCCACCTGGCAACCTTCATTCAACCCAGACTCAGGGCCTCCATTCCCTGTATGGCTCATGTTCCATGGGTCGAGTCAGGGGCTCAGGTGTTCCTCATCGACAAGGAATGACTCTCCAGGTTGGCTACTCTGGGTTCCTGAGCTTGGAGCACACATCAGGTGTGTCACCACACAGCGCCATTCTCAGAGTATACTTCAGTTATTGCTACCAGGTGTGTTTGCCACACGGGAAGGAGCTGCTGCTGTGCCTGCCTCTGTTCTCCACTAATTAACCAAGAGGTTTGGGAAGGGTAACAACTGTGTCAAGTGGTATGTGCCTGTAGTCCCAGCTATTTGAGAGGCTGAGGCGGGAGGATCTCTTGAGCCCAGGAACCAGGGATTTGAGACCAGACTGGGCAACATAGCAAGATCCTACATCTGAAAGCAACAAAAAAGCCCTCTGCAGAGTGCTGAAGTTTTGACTAACTGGGTCAGCTTCTACAGGTCCTGGTTCAACAGCAACTCTGTGTTGACAAATGGCCCCTCAGTGTCTTGTGATTTTGGCCTCTCTTGCTCCAGTGGCCTCAACCACGACCTCACAGGTCTCACCTTACCCCATTGTGGTTTTTTCCCTTTCCTTCCCTTACTGCTTTTTCTCAGCCTTCTCACTGAGCCCTCTTAGGTGGGGAACCTGTTTTTCCCTTGCTTCTCTTTTCTTACCCTTGGCTTCCAGGAACATAGAGCAGGCCTTGCTGGGGAATAGCAACTCTTAGATGTCCCTTATGAAATAAAATCCTATACTATATTCCAAGAGGCACAAAAGCCCACTGTTTTTCCTTATTCCTAGCAATCCCAGTATCCTTATTAAGTAAAACTGAAAGCTATTGTAACATTTGTTGAGTGCTGACTACGTATTGAGCACTGTTATATAAGCACCTTTTATGCTGTCATGGATGCTGTGCTGTGCCACCCAGTCTTGGGGACTGTGGTCATCATTCCCCAGGGTGTTAGTCTCTCCCAGGAATGCTCTTGACAAAGGGAGCTGCCTTATGATTAAGCTGTCTCCTTGGGCAGCTGTATGGAATGATGGTCTTTATGGGGTCACCAGGGCCTGTCCTCTTGCTTCAGTAGACAGTTCCAAAGGGCCAGCTGAGCTTCAGGCCATTCCCTGGAAGCCGCTGGGGTCTCTCTTGAAATGGCATGGCCTTCAACTCCTCCCTCTGTCCAAACCTGCTTCCTTTACTTGCTCTCAATTCTGAACGCTCTCCCCAGTAAACCCCCTGCACGCAAGCCTCTGCCTCAGAGTCTAGTTCGTAGGAACTCAAACTAAGAATTAATTTATTTGGTTCTCACAACCACCTTATGAAATAAGTTGTTCTCTTCCTAGAGACAAGGACATGGAGGCACAGAAAGGTTAAGCAGTTTGCCTAGTCTCCCATCAGTGACTGGCAGAGCCGTGACTGGAAACCTGAAAATCTAACTCTAGACCCTGTACTCTTACCCTCACATGCAGCCTCTTAATAGCAATCCCAAAGGGAACTGAGGGGTGTTGGGGGAGGATGTAATGCCTTTATGGGAAGGTGAGGAGAGAGGCAGGGCATTTATTACCTTTATCTCAGAGATGGAGACACTAAGGTAGCAACTGCTTAAACCCAGGATGGTCCACCAGTTATAGCTGTGACTGGATTCTAACCTTTTCGGGTGCAGGGTTGGGGGGGGGGCCGTGCGGGGAAGGGGAGGGGGTGCAACAGAAAAAGAATGATAAATTCACATTTGAATTTGGGAGTCAACACCTACTAACTGAACATCTTTGAGCAAGTTATTTAATATGAGTCTTAGGTTATGTGCCTGGCACATAGTAGGTGTTCAACAAAATCATCAACCCATCCCTGTCTGTCATCTCCAACTGTGATCTTGGGAAAGTTTCTTTAGCTTTCTGATTCTCACCTGTTTCAACTATAAAATGGAGATGATGATGAAGAAGAGCTTACTTAGGTCCGTGTCCATCGATCGGGGTAAGAGCCCCGTAAATGGTACTTATCGGTATAATCGGATGCTGTTTTGCCCCAGCGTGCACCCTGTGCGCCGTCCTTCAGGACCCAGCAGGCTCAGACTTGCCTGGGATCAAAGCCCCGCGTGCCTCCCGGACCCACCACCCCCATGCAAACCCTCCCAACACGACACCGCTGCGTGAGTTTCCTGCTGTTACTACAGGTCGGCGGGTTTTTTTCCCTAGGAAACTGGGTGCGCACGTCTCATCCCCGTGCCAATCCTCTTGCCGCTTCTCCTTCTCCACGCGGCGCCCTGCGGGCGCAGGGTGCAGCGCCGCGTGCTCCAAGATGCAGCGAAGCTGAGTCCGGCACGGTCTGGCTGCTGGCCCAGCCTCCGCCGTCTCGGCGCCCCGCCCCGCCCTCCGATTGGTCAGAGCGCCCCGCCCCGCCCCGCCCCTCCGAAGGGATAAACGCAGCGGCAGCGCAGCCTGGGCGCATGCAGGCTGCTAACCCCAACCCCAGCACACTAGCACCTGCTACTGCGCCTTTGCTTTCTCGCGCTCGAGGACCCTCCTGGAGCCCGCCACCATCCTGCCCACTACGTGCTGCCTTGCGCCCGCAGCCATGTGCCGCACCCTGGCCGCCTTCCCCAACACCTGCCTGGAGAGGTAAGGGGAGCTTGTCCAAATGCTTGTTGGAAGTCCCACCAACTTCTAGGGAGTGGAGCGGCAGGCCTGGGGACCTAGGTGGGCGCGGGTATGGGGCGCTAGAGACTTGAGAGGTAGAGGCGAACTTGATGCCACGTGCTCAGATTCCAGGAGCAGGGAGAAAGCAGGGGGAAGGGAAGCGAGGGCCTGCTGCTTGCTGCCATCCCCATCCTCTGACAAACTGCAGTCGTGCTCAGGTGACCTGCTGAAGAGCCGGCTGCAGGAAGGCCACGTTGACATTTCCAGGCAGAATGGAGCCTGCCCATTTCTTAAGCACTTGGTTTTCATTCCTCAGCCCAGAGCTAGGGGCATGGCCCCCTTTGCCCCTAGCAGGCAGGGAGATTTTTTTTTGTGGGGGGGGGGTCCCACTGTTGAGGGTGTGTCCATGTTTCAGAGAGCTACTCAACAGCTTCCAATTGTTACTGGCTGGCAAGGAAAAAGTAAAGATGAAGGCAGGAATCAGTTTCCACACAGTTCAGAAATACTTCTGAAAAGAATGCTGAGTTCTCTTCTGAATCAACAGGCATGAAGAGAGAGAGATCAGTGTGACTTTAGGATAAAGCCCATATATGCAGTGTGTGTATTACCCAGAAAGTGTAAGACCCACCACCGCATAGCTCAGACGGTGCTGTCGTCGTTTTGGGGTTGATGATGCTGTGAAGAGAAGCACATTTGGGCCCTGGGAACAACCAACAGTTCCCAGGAACTCTTGAGGCTAAAGTTTCAGTGGGGCCGCCCAGAACTCTTCTGGGATCCACAAACCTCTCCACACTGGCTGAGCAAATGAGAACCCTTTCACGTTTGTGATTTGTTTTCCAGAGCCAAAGAGTTCAAGACACGTCTGGGGATCTTTCTTCACAAATCAGATCTGGGCTCCAATACTGGGAGTATTGGCAAATTCGAGTGGAGCAGTAAACACGGCAAAGAGAAGTAAGTGTTGCTGACCAGCCCAGGGTTCCTAGTGGGAAGGGAGCGGGGAAAAGGAGGAGGGAAGTTGTCACGAGGAGGGAAATGCAAGGAGAAGCCAGGACATGCTAAGTGGACCTCGGCATCCCCTCTCTAGAGATTTTAGCGGGACTTGTCGCTGGTCTGTTATGACTACTTGGCTCATGGGTGAGTGGGTAGGTGGCTCCAGGGCTCCAAGTCCATCCACAGATGAGGGCACACAGGGCATGAATGTCTAGTTACCAGACTCTCCCACCTGGGCGTTCATTGCACATACGTCCGGGGCTAGGACGGTGTCCAAGACTGCTTGAAGTTTTTATTAATGACTCTAGCATGCGCCTTGCCTAGAAACCCTTTCATACTGGCTATCAACAGTACCAAACTCTGGAGTTATGTGTAGATGTCATCTCTATGAGCCCCAGTTTCCTTGGGGAGGTATACAAAACAAATCTTTGAGAGTCAGGGGAATCGAAATAACTTTGGGCAGAGAAGAGACAGCCTTAGAGATATTGACTGAGGACTAAGGAGTCCCTAACTTTGATTTCTGGTTGCTGAATTGCTCTCTAGAAAACACAGTGCTTACCCTAAGTCCAACTAAGAGTTTGAGGTGTCAGCTTCAACAATCACCAAGCAAGTCTTTGTGTGAATTTTACTCAACTTTCCATCAGAGTTCTGGCTAGAATTTGTGCTATGCTTTACTTTGTTGATTTTTTTTCTTACTTTCTTTTTTTTCCTTTTTCTTTTAGTAGAAACTTCTCAGAAGATGTGCTGGGGTGGAGAGAGTCGTTCGACCTGTTGCTGAGCAGTAAAAGTGAGTAGGAGCCTTTTGTGTCTGTCTGTGGGTGGCACGTGGGTACTCACGTGCTTTGGAGCCAGGCCCAGGACTGCTGAAAGCTTGGGCGGAATAATAGTAGTAGTAATAATAATAATAATGACCCCTAGTGTGCCAGCCTCTATTCAACGTACAAAGGCAGGTCCTTTGTTCAAGAAAATTATGTTTAAAAATAGGGCCATTAAGTGAAATTGCTGTCCTTTCTTTAGTTGCCTTCTGTCCCTTGTCTGACCTGTTTCCTCCTTTCTCCCACAACCCAGATGGAGTGGCTGCTTTCCACGCTTTCCTGAAGACCGAGTTCAGCGAAGAGAACCTGGAGTTCTGGCTAGCCTGTGAGGAGTTCAAGAAGATCCGATCAGCTACCAAACTGGCCTCCAGGGCACACCGGATCTTCGAGGAGTTCATATGCAGCGAGGCCCCTAAAGAGGTTAGAGCCCCGCCATGCATATGAATCTGCACCACCCTGCCTGCTCCTTCCCCTCTGAGAGTCTGGGCTAGTGGGGAGGAAGGTGTAGAAATAGAAGGGCCTTACTTGACACAGGGGTGAGTGGGCTTCTGTGGCCAGAGACTAGGAAAGCCAGACTCAATGCCACTCCTGGGTCTTCACCCTGTGACTCATGATGGGGCAAGATGGGTTGGCAGGATTTTTGGCTTCAGTCCATACCCACCTTTATAAACCCGTCCATTTTTAAAGGCTCAAAACACTCACCAACTGGAGAGAGAAGGTTAGCACGAGGACCTTACATAACCTGGCTCAGTCCCCAGGCTGACCTGCCTGAGGCTTGCAGGTCTGTGGTCTGTGATTTTTTTCTAAGTCTACTTCCCTCCTGGCCACTACGCACGGTGGCTGCATTCGATAAAGAACACAGCGCCACCTGGTGGAGAGATCAGAGTAATGCCTTACTTTTGTACCTTGTTTTTGTTTTCTGACCACTGATCGCTTCCACATAATTCGGTAAAGGTATTTTAAGCCCCAGTTATATTCAAGACACTTACAGTCGCTGTCTATGTCACAGTTAACTAAACAAAGTTCCTTACCTAGTGGAATTATATTTGAATGGGGGAAGATGCCAATAACGAACTAGACAAATATACGCCAGGGGATGAGCTTTGCACTCATAAAAACACAACAGGAAATGAGAGGCAGGGAGTCCCAGAGGTAGGGCCTGGGAGGAGTAAGGTTTTCCATTCTGCAAAGGGAAGTCAGGAGGGGGCTGTTTGACATGGTGACAACAGAGACATAGAAGAATTCAGGGAGGGAAGATCATTCTAACACAGGAAGCAGCAAATGCAGTCACAGATGAGGAAGCAGGCCTCTACAGAGCAGGCAGGAGCAGGAGATGATGTCAGACGGGAGGCAGGTGGCCAGTGTGGCCTCTGGGAGCCCAGTGGGCCCAGAAAGCTCTTTGGCACTTCCTCTGAAAGACAGGAGGAGACAACAGAGGTGTCTCTAAAGTGAGCTGGGTTTTAAAAGGCTCACTGTAGCTGCTGAGCAGAGAACGGACCATGGGGGTGGGGGTGGGTGGGGGGGGCGAGGTAGCAGAGGGACCAGGTAGGAGGCCCCAGTGCAAATCCCAGGAGAGCTGAGAGTGACTTGAAGTCGGGTTGCTTTAGAAGAAAGGGTGAAGGGGGTTGCATTTGTATACATTCCCAATAGAGCCTCATGTTCATTCTGTTAGTTCGGAGCGACTGGAGGACAGACACTGGGTTAGATGTGGGGACATGCCCAGAGCTGAAAAGCTAGTTAGTGATCAGCTCAGGAGCCCCTGCTTCCTGATACAGTATCTGATGCTCTTTCCGATGCCTGGCCCGCCGCTGTCCTCCCTCAGCATTGCCCACCCTCCTCCCCAACTCATCTGTGCATGACTCCTTCCTGCAGGTCAACATTGACCATGAGACCCGCGAGCTAACGAGGATGAACCTGCAGGCTGCCACGGCCACGTGCTTCGACACGGCTCAGGGGAAGACACATACCCTGATGGAGAAGGACTCCTATCCACGCTTCCTGAAGTCACCTGCTTACCGGGACCTGGCTGCCCAAGCCTCAGCCGCCTCTGCCCCTCCGTCTAGCTGCAGCCTGGCCGAGCCCTCACACACCTGAGTCTCCATGGCAGTGAGGAAGCCAGCCGGGAAGAGAGGTTGAGTCACCCATCCCTGAGGTGGCTGCCCCTGTGTGGGAGGCAGGTTCTGCAAAGCAAGTGCAAGAGGACAAAAGAAAAAAAAAGCACTCCAGCAGCCTGTTTGGAAAACAGCAGCCTCTCCTTCAGATACTGTGGGACCCATGCCAGAGAGGGGCTGCCACCTCCAGGACCTGTGAATAAGGGCTAATGATGAGGGCTGGTGGGGATCTCTGCGGGAAAAGGTGGTGCAGGGGTTAGCACCGGCTCTTGTTCTCACCGGAGAAGGAAGTGTCCCTCCTAACACTCCTGCGTGTCAGTCCGGCCTTGCAGTTACATCAGGGCCAGCACGCTTATGAGTTGTTTATACCTCAAACACTGGCCCGTGAGCCCTTTCCAAGTCAGTGGAGAGCCCTGAAAGGAGGCTCCCTTGAATCTGTCCCGGTGCTCTGGGTGGCCCCCTGCAGGTGGCCCTGACCCTGTGTTGCAGCAGGGGCCAGCTGTGAGCAGGCCCGTGCCGGGGGCCTCTTGCTGGATGCCCTCTCTGAGCCCTGGGCTGCCCTTGGAGGCAGGGCCCAGGCGAAGACAGTGTGGAGGCCTCAGGGAGTGGCTTTTCAGCTCTCATGCCTCGCAGCATGGAACGAGACAGAAAAGGATCTTAGGAGACAAATCTCTTGGCAGTCCCTGAGAGTCCTGCTGAAATCGAGCCAGTGTGTTTTGTGGGTATGAGAACAGGCAAAAGCAGATGCCCTGAGATTGAAGGGAGCCTCGTGTTTCTTTCCTGCCGACGTGACATGCACCATTGAAGTAGGCAGAGGTGGCACAGGACCATGGCGCCCTCGGACAGAGCGCAGAAGCTGCGGGGAGAGGCTGCTTGGAACCGCGGGACTGTGGGAAGTCAGAACCTGCTTGTCACCTCAGGGCATCACCGAATACACATTTCGTGATGGGAATCCTGCAGCAGAGCCCAGGCTGGGGAGGTGAATTACCCAGGGCAGCCCCCTTGTGGCCCAGGATAATCAACGCTCTTCTCTCTGCACCCTAGCTCCTCCAGGAGATTACTTAAGTGTATTGTATCGCTGGTTTTGTGCGATTGTCGTAGCGTGTTGTTTTTGTTATTTTGGTGCTGTTATTTATTATTGTAATTTCAGTTTGCCTCTACTGGAGAATCTCAGCAGGGGCTGCAGCCTGACTGTCTCCCTCTCTCCACCAGACTCTACCTCTGAATGTGCTGGGAACCTCTTGGAGCCTGTCAGGAACTCCTCAGTGTTTAAATATTTATTTATTGTGACAAATGGAGCTGGTTTCCTAGATATGAATGATGTTTGCAATCCCCACTTTCCTGTTTCAGCATGTTATATTCTTATAAAATAAAAACAAAAGTCAAATATGACATCCTGTCTCCAAGTGCTGTGTGGGACGGGAAGAGGGGAAGTGCCGGGAAGAGGGGAAGTGCCGGGGAGAGCTCTGGAGAGGAGCTGGCTTTGGGAATTCCACAGAACAGGCAGAAGCAGTGGGAGGGCTCAGTGTTCACCTGGGACCTGCCAGAGTCAAGAGAAGGGGATAGGTCCTAATGAGGGCTATTATGTTCAGTGACTCTTTAAGCTCATGACAGCCCAGCTTGTGTTGGGCTGTTGTGTGGATTGGACCAGGCTCAGCCCACTGTCATTTCAGAGCCCATATCTTTTGCCCACCTGACTGGGACTCAGCAGGAGCCATTCCCAATTCTGCCTATAACAGTGCAGGGGTCAGTGCCCCTTGGTCAAGTAGCAGGGCACCATCGGGGTCACTTTTGTAGCATTTTTACTTTTAAAAGTAATTTGTTATTACATCCAATGACAAATATTTCACAATTTATGTTCAAGAAATTATTATTCTTGTATAATTTCATCGAAGTATCTGAGATGAGGCACATTGAAGCCACTCTATACATGAGGCTGCTCCATTCCGTGGGCCTAGGGAATAAGGGTTGAGCTGTGCACGAAAGAATTTGGGGATAGGGAGACAGGCGTGATGGCTCCTGCCTGTGAGCACTGAGGGAGGGAGGCTGTGAAGGTGGATCACTTAAGCCCAGGAGTTCAAGACCAGCAAAGTCAAACATTAGCAGACGAGGTGGCACATGCCTGTTGTTCCAGCTACTTGGGAGGCTGAGGTAGGAAGATGGCTTGAGCTGGGGAGGTCAAGGCTGCAGTGAGCTGAGATCACTCTACTGCACTCCAGCCTGGGGGACAGAGTGAGACCCTGGGGGCAGGTGTGCAAGCATCGAAATCTGTTCTTCCTCTGCCAATTGGCTGCGTGCTCTCCTTTTCCATCCTATGAGTCTCTCTCATTTTTGTCTCATTACTACTACTTAAATTTTTTCCCTTCCCTCTTGAATGACCTGTTTCTATACAGATCTAGACCTGACATGGACCTTTATTTCTCCCATGTTGGTAGTCTGAGTAAAGCGATGGGACTTCAGGAACGTGGGGTAGAACACACCATCTAATCACATCTTAAGCACAGATCTAAGGAGTGATTCTGTGGACACCGGGGCAGGCCCTGCCCTCTGTTAGTCCTTACAGCAGCTCTGTGGAGTGGATCTGAACTCTATCATCCAGATGAGGAAACAAGCTCTGAGAGGGAAGGACATGCTGGGGGCAGCTGGCCAGTGAGTGGCAGAGCAGGTGCCTGAACTCAGTTATACCATGGGGGAGTCCAGTCTGTGAAAGATGATGGGTGGAGGAATATGACGGATGGGAGGATGGAGCAGAGGACCCAGGGAGACAGGGAGGTACTAACACTTGCCCTTTCCCACCACTTTCCTTCCATTTCCATGTCTTTAACATGCACGTATCGAGTGCATCAAAATCCCACGGACCCAAATGGGTGGGTCCAGCTTCTCCACAGGCTCAGGAGACTTCCTTAGAGGACTCTCTCACCCTCTTCAATCTGGGATACCACAATTTCGCGGCGGGTCTCCCTGCCCCAGCCTCTCCCTGTGCTGATTCATTTTCCAAGCTGTGCCAGTCTTCAGCTCTAATGCACAGATCTGAGCTCTCCGTGGCTATATTAAAACCCTTCAGTGGTTCACTTTGACTCTAAGATAAAGTCCAGCTTTAATCATGACGCACAAGGGGCTCTCTGACCTGACCCAAGTCCCTCTCCAGCCGCATCTCCTGCCTGGACGGCCTTCACTGTCAAGCTCTTTCCTTCTCATTTTTTGTGTGGCTGCACATGCTGTTCTGTCTGCTTAGAACACCTCTTCCTCCTCGTTTTTTAGAAAATATTGGGGGTTGAGCAGTGAGGAGGAGAATGTCAACATTCAAAATTCAGCAAAAACGTCTTCTCCTCCATGAAGCCTTCCCAGATATCCCCGTACAGAGTTAACCGCTCCCAACTTGCATGATTCTAAAACACACTGTCCTTACTTTCATTGTAGCACGTGTGGACTTTCTCCGTAACTTCTCTCTTCACCACTCTTGCTGTCCCATTACACCAAACTCTTCAGGGTCAGGGTCATATTATTCACCTTGGTGAGAGGGGGCAGAACAGGGCACAGCAAAGCTGTGGAGTCGGAACATTGGGTTGAAATCCTGGCCGTTCTGACAGAGCAAGATTGATGTAATAAATACATAGTTTAACAAATCAACCTAACAAAAATGTATAAAACCATTACACGGGTACAAAAAATATATATTAAACCTTTATGAAGGTTAAAATATTTTATTCCATTTCATTAAAAAAAAACACCTAAGACATTTCACAGTATTTTTAAATTTTATTTATTTATTTATTTTGAGACGGAGTTTCGCTGTTGTTACCCAGACTGGAGTGCAATGGCACAATCTCGGCTCACGGCAACCTCCACCTTCTGGGTTCAGGCAATTCTCCTGCCTCAGCCTCCCAAGTAGCTGGGATTACAGGCGCGCACCACCATGCCCAGCCAATGTTTGTATTTTTAGTAGAGACGGGGTTTCACCTTGTTGACCAGGATGGTATACTATAATTTTGAGATGGAGTCTCTATCTGATTTCCAGTACTTAGCACAGTGCCTTGTATACAGTAGGCATTAGTCAAGTCAAAAAGTCTTTAGACTTTTAGAAATGGCAGGATCAGAATTTGAACTCAGGATTCTAAATCTACTTTTTTTTTTTTTTAGTATAGCTGCTTCAATACCATATTTCGTCTGACGTTTAGAGCGTTCCAGAATTTCAGCTAATGAAATGGAAGGCTGGAGGCATTAAGTAAGCCAGTGTTTTACAGGGACCGTGGGATTCCTGCAAACCCAGGTCAGCCAACGCTGTTTTCAAATACGTGCCCTGTGACTGTGCAAGGCCGCTCGTCTTTCACCCTCTACTGCCTCACTGTGGCCATGGCAGGCAATGCAAGCTTTTAAAGTGGCTTCTTCCTTTGGAATTATACATCCAATGGCTTTAATTGGTTTCACTACAGTTTCATTTATGAATGCACTTTAATAAATGTGAAATTTTAATAGAAATGAGAATTATTAATATCACTACTAAAGCAGCCCAGCAAATACAGGAGTTAAGCCAAGATTTCTTTAGTTTATAGAGATGAAATTATCTTTAAAAACGGAAGCTGGAAGGTAGAGAGAAAAAAGGTGTCAGGACCTATTACCGTGCTGATGCAGAGTAATTTGCTGTCACGAGTCCTTTAAATTGTTCCAGTTATTCAAATTGCTTTAAGGAAGAAAAGAAAGATTTGAAATTTAAATAACTGAGGCGTGCTCCTAAGGGTAAGAGAAACACACCGGTTAAGTGCTGGACAATGGAGCTGGAGACCACATCCTTTAGAAAGATGTTTCTTGATTTACAATGTTGGTGATTTTCTTCTTTCTGTCTTTCCTTCCTTCCTTCCTTCTCTCTTTCTGAGATGGAGTCTTGTTCTGTCACCCAGGCTGTAGTGCTCTGGAGCTATCTCAGTTCACTGCAACCTCCGCCTCCCAGGTTCAAGCAATTCTCCTTCCTGGGCCTCCCGAGTAGCTGAGAATACAGGCAGGCACCACCATGCTCAGCTAATTTATTTTGTATTTTAGTAGAGACAGGGTTTCACCATGTTGCCCAGGCTGGTCTTGAACTCCTGAGCTCTGGCAATCCACGGCCTTGGCCTCCCAAAGTGCTCAGATTATAGGCGTGAGCCACCGCGCCCGGCCAATGTTGGTGATTTTCAAGCTTTGATCTGTAACCTGAATGATTTAGTCTTTCAGAAAAGTGATAGTGTGTGGATTAATCTTGTATTTGTAATGGGATCCCACTTAAGGGGCAGTTTCATGCTGGGGAGTAGAATTGCCTTAGCTCAGTTCATGTCATGGTTCCAAGGGGCAGCCTCACAGGCTGCATGGTATATCCTAACCGTAGAGTCAGCAGGCTCGGAAGTCAGCAGCTGGATTCAGTTCCACGTCTGCTGCTTGTCAGCTGAGTAAACAGCAGCACATTACTCAATTTCTCAGAACCTCACTTTTTCCTGTAAAATGTGAATAACAATAATATTGGCTTCATAGGACTTTGGTGATGACAATGAGAACATCTGCAGAAAATATTTATCACAGCACATGTGATAAGTGTTCAAAAATGGTGGCTGCTTGCATGGGGCAGGCACTGTTCTAAGTCCTTCACATATGTTAGTTTCTGTAATCCTCATTACACTGCTATGAGTTAGCCATTATTATCATCCTCATTTTACAGACACAGAAACCAAGGCTTACAAAGTTTAAGCAAATTGCCCAAGAGCTAGAAGTAGCTATTGCTGTGTATCATCCAACCTTTGTTTTCTTTATTTTCTCTTTCCCTTTCTCTTTCTCCTTCCTTCCTTCCTTCTTCTTTCTTTCTTTCTTTCTTTTTCTTTCCTTCTTTCTTTCTTTCTCTCTCTCTCTCTCTCTCTCTCTCCCCCCCCCTTCTTTCGACAAGTCTCATTCTGCCACCCAGGCTGCAGCGCAATGATCAGTTCAACTCCATTGTCTTCTCACCGAGATCTAAGAAGGGCTTTTGTTAAGTAAAATACAATTTATTCCTAAGCTTAGAGAAAATCTCTGCAGTCTCAGGGGTCTTTCTTGTCAAAAGAAGGAAAGATTAATAATTCTAACATCTTGAGTGTGGGAAGGAGGGAGCTGGAGGGAAAGCGGGAGCTATCCTTTCACTTTGCCTTGGCCTTGGTTTCTCTCTCTATGTTCCCAGCCTGGAATTCCCGTCCACTGCTGGAAGGGGTCTCCTCTGTTCTTGGTGATTCCATCTTCAGAGTCTGGGCCTCTGAACACAGCAGCGACTGAGGTCTCTTTGTGGACAGACTGATCTCTCCTGCCAGGACTGTTGTCAGACTCCATCTGTGTCTTGGGGCACCCTCCTTGGTACTCCCAGCTCCCATGGAGCAAAACAATTCTGCAGAATGCAGCAATGAGTAGATGATGTTATCCCATGACTGCGGTAGAACAAGACAAACTAAGGCCACTTCTTAGTGAGGGCTGAACACGAAGCGAAGAAAAGACGGCGTGCCGCCACAAAAGTAACCAACACGCCTCTCCTGGGTGACATGAGCCACTGCTGTGTCTTTAGCAGTGACAGTGTAACTACGCTTCGTTCCCCGTGATTCCTGGATGATCACAATGAAGGCAGCAAAGTGCCCTGCTTGCCGGCACCACTCAGCTGAGAACAGACCTCTATTTCCTTAAACCCTCCCTCAAATCACCTGACATAAAGCCCAAACCCTGTAAGTATCCTGCTTCCCTCTTAGAAGATATTCTGGGGCTGGGTGCAATGGCTCCCACTTACAATCTCAGTGCTTTGGGAGCACAAAGCTGGAGGATTGCTCGAGGTCAAAACTAGCTTGGACAACACAGTGGGAACCTATCTCTACAAAAAAAAATTAAAAAATTAGTTGGGCATGGTGGCACATGCCTTATGATGGGTCCTAGTCACTTGGGAGGCTGAGGCAGGAGGTTCACCTGAGCCCAGGAGGTTGAGGCTGCAGTGAGCTATATGATTATAGCCGCACTCCAGCCGCCGCACTCCAGCCTGGGTGACACGGCAAGATCCTGTCTCTTAAAAAAAAGAAATCAGCCTGGCCGACATGGTGAAACCCCGTCTCTACTAAAAATGAAAAATCAGCTGGGCATGTTGGTGCATATTTGTGATCCCAGCTACTTGGGAGGCTGAGGCACAAGAGTCACTTGCACCTGGGAGGTGGAGGTTAGAGTGAGCTGAGATCACACCACTGCACTCTAGCCTCAATGACACAGTGAGATTCCGTCTCAAAAAAACAAACAAACTACCAGAAAAAAAGGGGAAACTGTTTCTCTGCGATGTTCAGTGATACAGATCAAATACTTAGAGCAAGTTACTTAACCACGTTATGCTTCAGTTTCCTCATCTGCAAAATGGGGACAAAAACAGTACCTATGTCATAAGGATAAGATTAAGTAATTTAACATATGCAACGTGCTCAGAACAGTTCCTGGACCCTGTTGAAGAGCTCTGTAAATGTCTGTCATTAACAACATTGTCCACATCTTCACCACTCTTACTACTATCGTTAGTTCCGTAGCAAAGCAGCATGGGCCAGGGCGTAGAGGTAGAAGCCTATGACATAAGGTGATGGAGAACGGGAGGCTAGCACTGATCATGCACGAGAAGTAGGGACAGGCCGGGACTGTACTGTGACCTGAAATCATGATTTATTGGGTTTTTCAACTGTTTATGATCCATTTCTGCTTGTTAAGACGCAAAGTCCAAGAAGAACTTCATGAGGAACCTGTGTGGTAGATCACTCTATGCCAGACACACAGAATAGTCACTAGTTACACAGTCAGCGCTCAACCTTTTTTTATGAGATAAAGTCTCACTCTGTTACCCAGGCTGGAGTGTAGTGGCACTATCTCGGCTCACTGCAACCTCCACCTCCCAGGTTCAAGCAATTCTCCTGCCTCAGCCTCCTGAGTAGCTGGGATTACAGGTGCACACCACCATGCCTGGCTACTTTTTGTATTTTTGGTAGAGACAGGGCTTCACTATGTTGGCCAGGCTGGTCTTGAACTCCTCAACTCAGGCTATCCGTCTGCCTTGGCCTCCTCAAGTACTGGGATTACAGTCCAGTGCCCACAGACTAAGTATTAATTAAACGAATACTGGGTTAAGGATTTTGAACTGTGTCCTGGAAATGATGGTGAGTCAGTGATGCAGGGTGGGACAGTGGGAGAGGGACTAGGAAGCAAGTCATCAGTCTCTTGCTATACATGATGACGAGGGCCTGACTCATCATTCCTCTGCAGATGAAAGCAAGGAACTCGGTGTTGGGATGAGGATGAGGGGTGGCCTCCAGGTGGTGGTGCCATTTGTGGAGATGGAAAAAATAAGATGGGCAGACAGGAAAAGATGAGTGTTTCCATTTGACACATGTTCAAGATTTTGGTCTAAAGCTCAGCAGAGAGGCTGGGGCTAGAGAGCGGGGTCTGGGAGTCCTCGGTGTGTAAGGGCTGGCAGAGGCCTCCGGTCTGCATGGCGTGGCACAGGTGGTTGTCACGTGACCACGCACTACTTGCTGTCCACAAGCTCAGGGCTTTGTCTCCCCAGAAAGACTGGGTATTCTTTGGGGATGGGAACACTTTCCACTGCGGCATGACGTACACAGTACACAGCTCAGTGCTAGGAAGATGGTCAAGAACAGAACTTGTAGAGCAGAAAGGAACCTTCAAAACCTTCTTGCAGGAGAGAACTGAGGCCTGACATGGTTGAATCACATGTCTGAGTTCACTCAGCTAAGCAGGCACAGAGCTAGCTGTAGGACCAGGTCTCCAGGTGCCCTTCTGAGGAGGCCACACTGCCTCAGGGCTGTGAACTGAGTGAGCTGGGACAGGTCACAGGGCCCGGGCTTCACGCTTACTTAACTTCCGTGAGCCTCAGTTTCATAATCAACAAGATTCTCAGGAGTTAACTGGGACCTGCTGCCTGTAAAGCATTGTGTCTGGCACACAGTAGGTGCTCAATATGGGTTTACTTTCTTCACATATTGAGCACACAGTAGGTGCTCAATATGTCTTTTACATTCCTTTCTTCCAAGAAGACCAGGAATTGCAATGATAAAGAAAGGATGCAAGAGTGATGGATGGAGCTGGCTGCTCCCACCTGTAAGGTTGCAAGACTGAGAGGTGAGCCACATGACCTGGGGCATCACATTCCTCATCAGCAGACCATAAGTGGTCATTGCTTTCCTCCAGAAAGTGTGCAAGCAGAAGCTCGGCTCCTGTTTTTCTCCTCTTCCACAATCCTCACTCCTTTCCAGGCTCCACCCTCCTGGCTCAGTGACGCAGCAGGAGGAAACGGCTCAGGTTGCAATCAGTCTTCCAGGCACAGCGGCTGGCAAAGGAATAATGGAGATGCCTGAGTTGAGAAGGTAAGGCAGGCAGAAGGAGGGAAATCAGAAAATCTCGAGAAGTCGATCTTGAAGAATTACTGGGCTTTGGGGACTGGAGAGGCTGGGGGCGGGAGGACTTGGGATGTGGGAGGAGAGCTCCTAGCCGTTGGCTACCCCGAGATATCTTCCTCCAGAGCCCTTCCAAGGTTCTGTCACAATCCACGCATCGTTTATCCGTGTCCCTGGTGTCTCAGGCATCTCTGGTCGCGTAGAGAAAATGAAATTGAAAGCAGAACTGTCTGTTGCAATACGTCCGCTGGCGCGCCTCCTCTCAGCTCTGATGTGTCACTCAGCGCTTCCTTGACTTCTCCTTCTCGGCTTTGTTCATGCCAGCCCCCCTCACATCTGACTGTAACCGGGACTGTCTACACAAACCCTTGTTTGAAGTGTTTGTGTTGCACGATTAATTAAACCTCTAAGAGGCTAATCAATTAACCTCCGAGGCTTTGAAACTGTCAAGAGTGGTGATTGCTGAAAAAGGGTTACTTTGTGAATTCTGTAGCAGCTGCAGTTATTTAAATATTCAGGTAACAGTTTTGGGCTGTCTGATGACTGCATGGAATCTGTAATTCTCAGATCTGATTGACAGTTGGACGAAATTGATAGCTGCCAGTTGCCTCTTTCTGTAGTAGCTATATGCACATGCGTAGGGAGAACAGAATCCATTAAGCAGTTTATTTTTTCATAAAAGGATATAATTAGCTTTAACATTTATTGAGTGCCTAATATTTGTAACACACTGTACTTTAATGTACTTTACACACATGACTGTATTTATTTTTGTCCCCATTTCAGGAAATAGAAAATTGAGATTCAACAATCTAAGGTTACAGGAAGTAATAGTAAAAAATTACACAGCCACAAGCTCCAACTTAGATCTCTCTAAGGTCAGAGTACAAGCTCTTTTCACTACTGCAGATGTTCCTTGACTTAGGATGGGGTTATATACAGATAAACCCATCCTAAATGGAAAATATTGTAAGTCAAAAGTGCATTTAATACCCCAATCTACTGAACGTGATAGCTTATCCATCCTGGCTTACTTTAAATGGGCTCAGAACACTTACATTAGGCTACAGCTGAACAAAATCACTTAGCTCGAAGCTTATTTTATAATAAAGTGTTCAATGTCTCATGTATTTATCAAATACTATGCTGAAAGTAAAAAACAGAATGATTGTATGTGTACTTCTACTGAATGTTTATTGCTTTTCTACCACTGCAAAGTCAACAATGGTAAGTTGAATCATCATAAGTCAGATATTGTCTGTACTTTAAATAGGGGCACACGGTTGTACAAAGAGGACATGCTCAGAGTCAGCAAATGCAGTGACCAACGCTTCCGGTGACATAAGAAATGCAAAGGGAAAAAGACCATGAAATGTATTTTTCCTATTGAATGAGGGTTTTTCTTGTTTTTATTGATAAATAGTTGGTATACATATTTTCAGGGTCTTTTTTTTTTTAAAGCCAGCTATCTCTGGTAAGAATATATTTATATGACATTGAGAACAATTTGTTAATATAGGTTAAAAATCCTAAATACAATCATATCTTTTGAATAGTCATTGAATTCTTTGAGGTCTATCATACAAAATCTATCATAAGAAAATAAACTAAAATAAGCTGAATTAGCTGCAACATCATTTAGAATTATTTAAAAATTTTAATTTTAGGAAACGCTTTAGAACTTTTTTTTTCTTTTTGAGATGGAATTTCACTCTTGTCGCCCAGGCTGGAGTGCAATGGCACGATCTGAGCTCACTGCAACCTCCATCTCCTGGGTTCAAGTGATTCTCCTGCCTTAGCCTCCTGAGTAGCTGGGATTACAGGCATGCGCCACCACACCTGGCTAATTTTGTATTTTTAGTAAGATGGGGTTTCTCCATGTTGGTCAGGCTGGTCTCGAACTCCCGACATTAGGTGATCTGCCCACCTTGGCCTCCCAAAGTGTTGGGATTACAGGAGTGAGCCACCGCGCCCGGCTAAAACTTATTTTTGAAAACCACTCAGTGATAGAGAAATAAAACAATTGTATGATTTCATATTATGCCGCCATGAACAACATTTTACAAGACTTTGCAATAATATAGGAAATAACTTATAGTATGGCATTAAATGAAAGGAAGCCCGGGTGCGGGGGCTCAAGCCTGTAATCCCAGCACTTTGGGAGGCTGAGGCGGGTGGATCATGAGGTCAAGAGATCGAGACCATCCTGGTCAACATGGTGAAACCCCGTCTCTACTAAAAATACAAAAAATTAGCTGGGCATGGTGGTGCATGCCTGTAATCCCAACCACTCAGGAGGCTGAGGCAGGAGAATTGCCTGAACCCAGGAGGTGGAGTTTGCGGTGGGCCGAGATCGTGCCATTGCACTCCAGCCTGGGTAACAAGAGCGAAACTCCGTCTCAAAAAAAAAAAAAAAAAAAAATTAGATAAAATAAATGAAAGGAAGTAGGATACAAAGTTACTTACAGAGTATAATTCCAAAAGTCTTAAAAACTCTGTAGAAATACACTAAAATATTAACATTGGCTGTTTCTGGGCATTTGGACTAGAGAAATAATTTTATAATTTTGAATTTACATATATTTATAATATTCTGTAATGTAAAAGTTTTATAAGAAATAGATATATTTAGAAAAAAATACTAGTATAATTAATTTCTCTGATTCAAGTGTTTTCTCCCTATTGTAAAATTACAAAGCACCTCTCTTCATCCCCAGGTGGAATGTCAGAAGACTGAGAATCTCGTGCCTTGCTCATGCTGCTGCTCTGTTGCCAGAAAATCCCACTTTACACTCAAAGCTTCTTCGATTAAGTGCAAGGAGATAAGTTTGCATTTTCTCCGAAAAAAGGCAAAAACTGGCAGCAGGTGGCATTTACCGTCATGGAGACTGGGGATCATAACAACCTCCAGGGGGAACCGACATCCTCCGGCAGTAGAAGAGCTACAGTGGAAGACGATCACTTGCTGATTGAAGCTGTTCAAAAGGAAGATGTTGGCCTGGTCCGGCAATTGCTGGAAGGCGGGGCCAACGTTAATTTCCAGGAAGAGGAAGGGGGCTGGACAGCTCTGCATAACGCAGTACAAATGGGCAGGGAGGACATTGTGAAGCTTCTGCTTCTTCATGGTGCTGACCCTGTTCTGAGGAAGAAGAATGGGGCCACCCCCTTCATCATTGCAGCCATTGAGGGGAACGTGAAGCTGCTGGAACTTTTTCTTTCTAAAGGAGCAGATGTCAACGAGTGTGATTTTTACGGCTTCACAGCCTTCATGGAAGCCGCTGCGTATGGTAAGATCAGAGCCCTACAATTCCTTCATGAGAGAGGAGCAAATGTGAATTTGAGGCGAAAGACAAGGGAGGATCAAGAGCGGCTGAAGAAAGGAGGGGCCACAGCTCTCATGGACGCTGCTGAAGAAGGCCACGAAGAGGTCTTGAGGATTCTCCTTGATGAGATGGGGGCAGATGTCAATGCCTGTGACAATATGGGCAGAAATGCCTTGATCCGTGCTCTCCTGAGCTCTCGCAATAGGAATGTGGAGGCGACTACACGCCTGCTGCTGGACCACGGGGCTGATGTCAATGTGAGGGGAGAAAAAGGGAAGACGCCCCTGATCCTGGCAGTGGAGAAGAAGCACTTGGGGTTGGTGCAGAGGCTTCTGGAGGAAGAGCACATAGAGATCGATGACACGGACAGTGAAGGCAAGACGGCGCTGCTGCTTGCTGTTGAACTCACACTGAAGGAAATCGCTGAGTTGCTGTGCAGCCGTGGAGCCAGTACGGATTGTGGGGATCTGGTTATGATAGCGAGGCGGAATTATGACAGTTCCCTTGTGAAGTTTCTTCTCCATCATGGAGCCAAAGAACATTTTCACCCTCCTGCCGAAGACTGGAAGCCTCAGAGCTCACGCTGGGGGGCAGCCCTGAAGAATCTCCACAGAATATACCGCCCCATGATTGGCAAACTCAAGTTCTTTATTGATGATAAGTACAAAATTGCTGATACTTCGGAAGGGGGCGTCTACCTGGGGTTCTATGAGAAGCAGGAAGTAGCTGTGAAGACGTTCTGTGAGGGGAGTACA
The DNA here is from genome assembly GCF_049354715.1 of Callithrix jacchus. Classification (NCBI taxonomy): domain Eukaryota; kingdom Metazoa; phylum Chordata; class Mammalia; order Primates; family Cebidae; genus Callithrix; species Callithrix jacchus. The sequence goes on along the minus strand of NC_133519.1, from coordinate 40,785,599 downwards.
CGTGCGCGGCAGGAAGTGTCTTGTCTGCAAAGCAGCCGAGAGAACAGTAACTTGGTGACCTTCTATGGGAGTGAGAGCCACAGGGGCCACTTGTTTGTGTGTGTCACCCTTTGTGAGCAGACTCTGGAAGCGTATTTCGATGTGCACAGAGGGGAAGCTGTGGACAATGAAGAAGATGTGTTTGCCCGAAATGTCCTGTCATCTATATTTAAGGCTGTCCAAGAACTACACTTGTCCTGTGGATACACCCACCAGGACCTGCAACCACAAAACATCTTAATAAGTGAGTCCCCAATCCTCAATTCTCTCTTAGCAACTCTGAGGTCTTTCTTTACAAAAGGAAAATCTTTTCCTTGCAGAGAGGAAAGGACTAGAGTAAATGTGGATTATTCAATTTGAGGATCATTACAACACATTCATAATTACAGGGCAGTGTCTCCTGCTACCAATCATACTGGGTTCTCTTAGTCTACATGGAGGTTGGCAGATGCCAATAGAATACCAGGCTAGCTTTATGCTTCCACTGGCACAATAAACTGATGAAGGCATTTCATGGATCAAACTAGCTCCAGAAATTTGAGACTCCTAGAGGTGAGTTCCTTCAGACTTACTGGCAAAACTGAGGTCAGAACTGAGGCTGTCAGGACAAGATATGACATAGTGAGGACACAGACCCCAAGGCAGAACAAGTTAGAATCCACTGGTCCAAGCCAAGCAAAGGAAAGAAAAATAACATTGAGGGAAACAAGCAGAGGTGACCGTAAATCCCCAGGAAGCAGTCCGGGGCAGTGGAACAAGCCAGGGCTTTGGCGATGATTCGGGTGGCTTGAAGCCAGCCTCAGCAGTGTGTAGCTTTATAATCTCAGACAAGTCACTCGATACTGTGAGCCTCAGTTTCCTCACTTGAGGCTGATAATGCCTCCTTCATAAGTTTGCTATGAGGACTACGTGCGATGATGAAGTAGTAAGTCATTCGGTGTATCACAGGTGCTCAAGAAAGGCTGTTCTCGCCTAAAGGTTTAAGCAGAATACGCACCCGATCCATAGACATGCACTGAGATTTAAGCTCGGTGTGAGGGAACAGCTCCTTTACAAATCTGTGCTTTTGGACACAGGAATTGCATGAATGAGGAGCTGCTTAAATTTATCCTCATCCCTTCCTATCCATTGGCCTGGAAAAAATAAAATGTGAGTGCTGCTCTTGACAGATACCTAAGAGATAAATACAGTGTTGCACATGGCGGTGTTTTGAGGGGTGAATGGCAATACAGATATAAGGTTTATTATTGCCTTCCACAGAGATGATGATTTGTACAGCATGTTACATGTTTACATAAATCAACTGACTCTCACTTTATGGAGAATGAGTATTTTCAGTGTGCCTCTGCAAACTTTTCTTTAGATTCTAAGAATGCTGTTTACCTGGCAGATTTTGATCAGAGCCTCAAGTGGACTGGAGATCCACAGGAAGCCAAGAGGGATCTGGAGGTAAGTTCTACAATCCAGTTTACCTTTCTTCTTTTGGCTTCCATATTCTTTCATGTATTAGTCAGTGTTCTCTAGAGGGACAGAACTAATAGGATATATGTATATATGAAACGGAGTAAGGAGAATTGATTCACAGGATCACAAGATAAAGTCCCACAATAGGTGGGCTGCAAGCTGGCGAACAAGGGAGCCAGTGGTGGATCAGTCTGAGTACCAAAACCTCAGAAGTAGGGAAGCCGACAGTGCAGTCTTCAGAGTCTGTGGCCAAAGACTACAGAGCCCCTGGCAAACCACTGGTGTCAGTCCAGGAGTCCATAAGCTGGAGAACTTGGATACTGATGTTTGAGGGTAGGAAGCATCCAGCACGGGAGAAAGATGAAGGCCAGAAGACTTAGCAAGTCGTCTGCTCTTTCATTTTCTGCCTGCTTTATTTTAGCCATGCTGGCAGCTGATTAGATGGTGCCCACCTGGACTGAAGGTGGGTCTGCCTCTACCAGTCCACTGGCTCAAATGTTAATCTCCTTTGGCAGTATCCTTACAGACACACCCGGGAACAATACTTTGCATTCTTCACCTCAGTCAAGTTGACCCTCAATATTAACCATCACAGTTCATTACCTTATTTCCTATAGGCAATAGGAGGGCATTCTATTTTTTTTAAAATTGTGCTTTAAGTTCTGGGGTACATGTGTAGAACGTGCAGGTTTGTTACATAGGTATACATGTGCCATGGTGGTTTGCTGCATCCATCCCCCTGTCATCTACATTAGGTATTTCTCCTAATGCTATCTCTCCCCAATCCCCCCACCCCCTGCTGTCCCTCCCCTAGCCCCCTACCTCCGACAGGCCCTGGTGTGTGATGTTCCCCTCCCTGTGTCCATGTGTTCTCATTGTTCAAGATTCATTTACGAGTGAGAACATTCAGTGTTTGGTTTTCTGTTCTTGTGTTAGTTAGTTTGCTGAAAATGATGGTTTCCAGCTTCATCCACATCACTGCCAAGGATGTGAACTCACCCTTTTCTTCTGACTGCATAGTATTCCATGGTGTATACGTGCCACATTATCTTTATCCAGTCTATCATTGATGGGCATTTGGGTTGGTTCCAAGTCTTTGCTGTTGTGCTGAAATAAACATATGTGTGCATGTGTCATTATAATAGAATGATTTATAATCCTTTGGGTGTATACCCAGTAATGTGATTGCTGGGTCAAATGGTATTTATATTTCTAGATCCTTGAGGAATCATCACATTGCCTTCCACAATGGTTGACCTAATTTACACTCCCACCAACAGTGTAAAAGCATTCCTATTTCTCCACATCCTCTCCAGCATCTGTTGTCTCCTGATTTTTTAATGATCGCCATTCTAACTGGCATGAGATGGTATCTAAATGTGGTTTTGATTTGCATTTCTCTAATGACCAGTGATGACGAGCTTTTTTTCATATGTTGGCTATATGTACTGTTCATATCCTTCACCCACTTTTTGTCGGGATTGTTTGTTTTTTTCTTGTTTGTGTAAGTTCTCTGTAGATTCTGGATATGAGTCATTTGTCAGATGGGTAGATTGCAAAAAATTTTTTCCATTCTGTTGGTTGCTGATTCACTCTAATGAAAGTTTTGTTTATTGTGCAGAAGCTCTTGAGTTTAATTAGATCCCATTTGTCTATTTTGGCTTTTGTTGCCATTGCTTTTGGTATTTTAGTCATGAAGTCCTTGCCTATGCCTATGTCCTGAATGTTATTGCCTAGATTTTCTTCTAGGGTTTTTATGGTGTTAGGTCTTATGTTTAAATGTTTAATCCAATCTGGAGTTAATTTTTGTATAAGGTGTGAGGAAGGGATCCAGTTTCAGCTTTCTGCATATGGCTAGCTAGTTTTCCCAACACCATTTATTAAATAGGAAATACTTTCCCCATTACTTGTTTTTGTCAGGTTGGTCAAAGATTAGATAGTTCTAGATGTGTGGTGTTATTTCTGAGGACTCTGTTCTGTTCCATTGGTTTATATTACTGTTTTGGTACCAGTACCATGCTGTTTTGATTACTGTACCCTTGTAGTATAATTTGAAGTCAGGTAGCATGGTGCCTCCAGCTTTTTTTTTTTTTTTTTGCTTAGGATTGTCTTGGCTATGTGGGCTCTTTTTTGGTTCCATATGAAGTTTAAAGAGTTTTTCTCCAATTCTGTGAATTGAGATGGGGATAGTTTGATGGGATTAGCATTGGATTTATAAATTACTTTGGGCAATATGACCATTTTCACTTCCTAACCATGAGCATGGAATGTTTTTCCATCTGTTTGTGTCCTCTCTTATTTCCTTAAGAAGTGGTTTGTAGTTCTCCTTGAAGAGGTTCTTCACATCCCTTGTTAGTTGTATCCATAGGTATTTTAATCTCTTTGTAACAGTTGTGAATGGGAGTTCACTCATGATTTGGCTGTCTGTCTGTTATTGGTATATAGGAATGCTTGTGATTTTTGCACATTGATTTTGTATCCTGAGATTTTGCTGAAGTTGCTAATCAGCTTAAGGAGATTTTGGGCTGAGACAATGGGGTCTTCTAAATATACAATCATGTCATCTGCAAATAGAGACAATTTGACTTCCTCTTTTTCTAATTGAATATGCTTTATTTCTTTTTCTTGCCTGATTGCCCTGTCCAGAAGTTTCAATACTATGTTGAATAGGAGTGGTGAGAGAGGGCATACTTGTCTTGTGCTAGTTTTCAAAGGGAATGCTTCCAGTTTTTGACCATTCAGTATGATATTGGCTGTAGGTTTGTCATAAATAGCTCTTATTATTATGAGATACATTCCATCAATACCTAGTTTATTGAGAGTTTTTAGCATAAAGTGCCGTTGAATTTTGTCAAAGGTCTTCTCTGCATCTATTGAGATAATCATGTGGTTTTTCTCTTCGGTTCTGTTTATGTGATGAATTACATTTATAAATTTGCGTGTGTTGAACCAGTCTTGCATCCCCAGGATGAAGCTGATTTGATGGTGATAGATAAGCTTTTTGATGTGCTGTTGGATTTGGTTTGCCAGTATGTTATAGAGGATTTTTGCATCAATGTTCATCATGGATATTGGCCTGAAATTTTCTCTTTTAGTTGTGTCTCTGCCAGGTTTTGGTATCAGGATGATGTTGGTCTCATAAAATGCATTAGAGAGGATTTCCTTTTTTTGTATTGTTTGGAATAGTTTCAGAAGGAATTGTACCAGCTCCTCTTTGTACCTCTGGTAGACTTTGGCTGTGAACCAGTCTGGTCCTGAACTTTTTTTGGTTGGTAGGCTATTAATAGCTACCTCAATTTCAGACCTTGTTATTGGTCTATTTAGAGATTCAACTTTTCCTGGTTTATTCTTGGAAGGGAGAGTAAGTGTCCAGGAATGTATTCATTTCTCCTAGATTTACTGGTTTATTTGCATAGAGGTGTTTGTAGTAATCTCTGATGGTAGTTTGTATTTCTGTGGGATCTGTGGTAATATCCTCCTTATCATTTTTATTGCATCTATTCACTTCTTCTCTCTTATCTTTTTTGTTACTCTGGCAAGCGGTCTATTTTGTTGATCTTTTAAAAAAAACAGTTCCTAGATTTATTCATTTTTTGAAGGATTTTTTGTGTCTTTATCTCCTTCAGTTCTGTTCTGATTTTAGTTATTTCTTGTCTTCTGTTAGCTTTTGAATTTGTTTGTTCTTGCTCCTCTAGTTCTTTTAATCATGATGGTAGAGTGTCAATTTTAGATCTTTCCTCGCTTCTCTTGTGGGTTCTTAGTGCTACAAATTTCCCTCTAGACACTGCTTTAAATGTGTCCCAGATATTCTGGTATGTTGTGTCTTTGTTCTCATTGGTTTCAAAGAAAGTTTATTTCTGCCTTCATTTCATTATTTATCCGGTAGTCATTCAGGAGCAGGTTGTTCAGTTTCTGTGTAGTTGTATGGTTTTGAGTGAGTTTCCTAATCCTGAGTTCTAATTTGATTGCACTGTGGTCTGAGAGACTGTTTGTTATGATTTCCATTCATCTGAATTTGCTGAGGAGTGATCTTCTAATTATGTGGTCAGTTTTAGAATAAGTGTGATGTGGTGCTAAGAAGAATATATATTCTGTGGATTTGGGGTGGAGAGTTCTGTAGATGTCTATTAGGTCCACTTGGTCCAGATCTGAGTTCAAGTCCTGGATATCCTTGTTAATTTTCTGTCTCGTTGATCTGTCTAGTATTGATAGTAGGGTGTTAAAGTCTCCCACTATTATTGTGTGGGAGTCTAAGTCTCTTTGTAGGTCATAAAGAACTTGCTTTATGTGTCTGGGTGTTCCTGTATTTAGTGCCTATGTATTTAGGATAGTTAACTCTTGTGGTTGCATTGATCCCCTTTACCATTATGTAATGCCCTTCTTTGTCTCTTTTGATCTTTATTAGTTCAAGGTCTGTTTATCAGAGACTAGGATTGCAACCCTTGCTTTTTTTTTTCTCTCTCCTTTTGCTTGGTAAATCTTCTTCCATCCCTTTGTTTTGAGCCTATGTGTGTCTTTGCATGTGAGATCGGTTTCCTGAATACAGTACATGGATGTGTCTTGACCCTTTATCCAATTTGCCAATCTGTGTCTTTTGATTGGGGCATTTAGCTCATTTACATTTAAGGTAAATATTGTTATATGTGAATTTGATCCTGCCATTTTGATGCTAACTGGTTGCTTTGCCTTTTAGTTGATGCAGTTTCTTCATTGCGTCAATGCTCTTTACCATTTGGTGCATTTTTGTGGTGGCTGGTATTGGTTGTTTCTTTCCATGTTTAGTGCTTCCTTCAGGAGCTCTTGTAAGGCAGGCCTGGTGGTGATGATATCTCTCAGCAGTTGCTTGTCCATAAAAGATTTTATTTCTCCTTTGCTTATGAAGCTTAGTTTGGCTGTATATGAAATTCTGAGTTGAAAATTCTTTTCTTTAAGAATATTGAATATCGGCCCCCACTCTCTTCTGGCTTGTAGGGTTTCATTTCTGCTGAGAGATCTGCTGTGAGTCTGATGGGCTTCCCTTTGTGGCTAATCTGACCTTTCTCTCTGGCTGCCCTTAGCATTTTTTCCTTCATTTCAACCCCGGTGAATCTGACTATTATGTGCCTTGGGGTTGCTCTTCTTGAGGAATATCTTTGTGGTGTTCTCTGTATTTCCTGAATTTGAATGTTGGCCTGCCTTGCTAGGTTGGGGACATTCTCCTGGATAATATCCTGAAGAGTGTTTTCCAACTTGGTTTCATTCTCCTCATCACATTCAGGTACACCAATCAAATGTAGATTTGGTCTTTTCACAAAATCCCATATTTCTTGAAGGCTTTGTTAATTTCTTTTCACTCTTTTTTTTCTCTAATTTTGCCTTCTCACTTTATTTCGTTGAGCTGATCTTCAATCTCTAATATCCTTTCTTTTACTTAATCAATTTGGCTATTGAAAATGGTGTATGCTTCACAAAGTACTCGTGCTATGTTTTTCAGCTCCATCATGTTGTTTATGTTCTTCTCTCTGCTGGTTATCCCAGTTAGCATTTCATCTAACTTTTTTTCAAGGTTCTTAGTGTCCTAGCATTGGGTTAGAATATGCTCCTTTAGCTCGGAGAAGTTTGTTATTACCCACCTTCTGAAGCCTGCTTCTGACAATTTGTCAAACTCATTCTCCATCCAGTTTTGTTCCCTTGCTGGTGAGAAGTTGTGATCCCTTGGAGGAGAAGAGGCATTCTGGTTTTTGGTGATTTTAGCCTTTTTGTGTTGGTTTCTTCCCATCTTTGTGGATTTCTTTACCTTTTGTCGTTGAAGTTGGTGACTTTTGGATGGGGTATCTGACTGGATGTCTTTTCTGTTGATATTGAAGCTATTTCTTTCAAACAGTCAGGCCCCTCTGCTGCAGGTCTGCTGGAGTTTGCTGGAGGTCCACTCCAGACTCTGCTTGCCAGAGAATCACCCACAGGGGGTGCAGAACAGCAAAGATTGCTGCCTGTTCCTTCCTCTGGTAGCTTCATCCCAGAAGGGTACCTGCCAGATTTCAGCCAGGCATTCTATTTTAACCAGGAAAAAAAGAACATTCTATTTTAACCAGGAAGAAAAGAGCATTCTATTTTAACCAGGAAAAAAAGAACTGACTCACATGTTAATCTTTGGCAACACCCTCACAGACACACCCAGGAGCAATACTTTGCCTCCTTCAACCCAATCAAGTGACACTCAGTATTAACCATCACCTTATTTCCTATAAGCAATTAGAGGGCATTCTATTTTAACCAGGAAAAAAAGAACGTTCGAGACTTTCTCCATCTTCCTCACTGTCCTGACTCCCCTGCAGACCATGGCATTTCCCTGGGGCTCTCCCACAGCAGAGCTTTCAAAATTACAAGGGGAAGGCGCAACAGCTTGGGTCAGTGTGGAGCTGGCCATCGTTGTGGCCCCTTACTATATCTCTTTGAATCCCTCTTCTTCCACTACCTTAATAAGTAAATAAATTGAGGGTGCCACGTCACTTCTCCAAATACCTCCAGGAGGCAATTTCAAATATCTCCAATATTCGTCAAGGGGTTATTTTTCTACCTAAGAACAAAGTAAGTGAAGTTTCTTTCCCCACAAACAGAAACTCATGGGCTACACTCTGAAGAAGACTGGATACTAAGGTTCTCTGAAAACTACTGGGAGGAGTGAGGTCAGTTCTGTTTGAAGAACCTAAAAGCTTGGCCAAAAAGATTAAGACTCTGAAATAGCTGTTGCTCCTTAGAGGACATGGAGATTGGCCTGTGTGGACCAAAGCCCCCAGGCTGATTCTGACCCTGTCAGAGTAGTTCTTTCCTGGAGAGTTTTCCAGGGTGCTGCACTTTCAACCCACTGGGCAAGAGCTCTCCATCCATATGTCTGGCCTCCTGGTTTGGTGGCACCAGATTTCAGCTCCTTCCTTGACTCATGGCTAGTGCAAAGAGTTCTTTAGGCAAACTTCTGCTTTCCTTTCCTCCTGGCCGTGGCCTAACCTCTGGGGTCATCACTGTGCCTCTCCTGGCCTGGACTGGCTCTTTTATTTGCCGCATGACGTAGCCCCAGACCCAAAGTCCCAGTTCCCAGCCAGGCTTCCAGTTCTCCCTTTGTTTAAAGCATTCTCCCTTTGCCCAATTTATCTATATTCTGTCCATACATTTAAGGCCCAGCTATAATCCCTCTTCCTCCAAGCAGTCTGCCCTGACAACTGTGACTCATACTTACCTTTTGCTCTTCTTCGTAAAACTAAGTGCTGTGGGCTATATACTACCTTGGAGAGGTCTCTATGCACAAATCTGTGTCTTCTCTCCCTAAGAAGCCTACAAACTCCTTGAAATTTCTCCTGTCATCTTCTGTTTGTTAATATCCTGCACCACTCCTTCCAAGCTTATCCAAATAATTCATAAGCACCTTTGGCTTGATTTACGGCTTTTGTGCAGGATCTTGGACGGCTGGTTCTCTATGTGGTAAAGAAGGGAAGCATCCCATTTGAGGAACTGAAGGCTCAAAGTAATGAAGAGGTGGTTCAACTTTCTCCAGATGAAGAAACTAAGGACCTTGTTAATCGTCTCTTCCACCCTGGGGCACATGTGAGGGACTGTCTGAGTGACCCCTCACATGTGCCCTTCGGGGACTATCTGAATGACCTGCTAGGTCATCCCTTCTTTTGGACTTGGGAGAGGTAAGTACAGTTTTGAGCAGATGTCGCATGCCTGCAGGATGGAGAGGGTGAGGTGGTGCAGACAGACGTCCAGGGTGTAAATCAGCAGACCCAGGCTCTTTTTCAGCTTGGCATTTACTGGCTGTGTGTCCTTGGAGAGATGATTTAACCTCTCTGTAGTCTGCTTTTCATTTCTGAGGAATAAGGGATGGAGGGGAGGAAAGAGATCCTTGCCTCCTCCATCATGCGGAATTTTTGAATACATGTTTTGGTTGTATTATTTTGGTTAAAACCCAAAATATGGCCAGACATGGTGGCTCATGCCTGTAAATCCCAGCACTTTGGGAGGCTTAGGTGGGTGGATCACAAGATCAGGAGTTCTAGACCAGCCTGGTCAGCATGGTGAAACCACGTCTCTACTAAAAAGAAAAAAATTAGCTTGGCATGGTGGCAGGTGCCTGTAATACCAGATATTCAGGAGGCTGAGGCAGGAGAATTGGTTGAACCCAGGAGGCGGAAGTTGCAGTGAGCTGAGATCATACCACTGCACTCCAGCCTGGGTGGCAGAGTGAGACTCCATCTCAAAACCGCCCCCACAAAAAACAAAAAACCTCACAAAAGGCCAAAAAAAAAAAAAAAAACCCAGAATCCACCCAAATCTAAAGTTTCCTTTTCTCTGGAAAGAGTGGGAGGAATGGGATGATCATGATCATTTAGTCTTCTTCAGCCGCTATAGGACACTTCGGAACGTGGGAAATGAATCTGACATAAAAAAACCAAAACCTGGAAGCGAGATCCTCAAACTGCTGGAACCTGGGCCATCTGAACCTCCCACAAGTTTTGACAAGTGGACGACTAAGGTATGAACAATTCCTATGGTGCAGGGATTATCCCAGGAATAAGAATCCGTGTAAAGTTTTATGTTAGTTTTTCTAACTTAGTTTATACCAGTGGTGGCCAACCAGAGGCTGAAAGAGGTGATTTTGCCTCCTGCCCCCCATCCCTAGCCCTCTAGGCTCCCTGCCAGAGTATCTGCTCCCCCTTTTAGAGTCTGGCCTTCTATCTCTCCCATCCAGACTTACACACCCCTGATAGACTGTTATTCAGACTCCCCCTGGATGGCCTTATCCCAGCCCACCAGCCTTTCTTCACACTTGGCTGATAATTCTATTACCATTGTAACAAGAGCATCCGAGTAAATAGAGTTTAATCCAAGGGAAATGCTTCACCATGGGGCATATCAGTCCAGGTACAGCCTGGCTGCCTCCACTGCCTGTGAACAGCCCAGCTCTCAGGATCCACACACAGACCTACGTTCTACCAGGAGAAATAGTCTATGAAGAAAAGACAATCTTTCAAATTGCTCTCTTTAAGAAAAGTTCCACCTAACTTGCATTAAGAACTCTACAAAATTATTCACCATCTCATTCATCTAGTCAGTACTAACAGAACTTTCATTATTAATTAACAAAAATCTATACAATACCAATTATGTGTTAGGCCTATGCGAGGCCTTGAGCATACAAAGCAGAATACAGTGTATCCCTGTGGAGCTGAGAAGCCCATGGAAATGATGCTGTGGGATGTGTGCTTGGCATCCCAGGTACATGTGCAAAGCACTGTGGGAGAATCCATAATCTTCAGGTCTTGGAAACCAACAGCTTCCTTTCCTAGGCCTGTCCTGGGACTCTGCTTCTCCTGATTCTTGTTTTGCTTTCCTTCCCTCACTGGTCTCTAGACCTCACATCACACTCATAATTACTGGCCATTTTTCTTGCTAACCTGAAATTCCATGAAGGCAGACACTACTCATTGTCTTGCCAGTTATTGCATCCCTGGCATGGAGTAGATGTGCCATGACTCTTTACTAAACGAATGTCTATAAAACGTTGGCTAACACTTTAACTTGTAGAAACAGAGACATTTGAAAGCAGCTATGATAGTGATAGCTAATGATTATGTAGTGCTTGATCATGTAGCAGCCTTAGTTCTGGAGACTTTACACGAGTCACTGCATTAAATCCTATCACAACTTCAGAGACAATCTATATTTTGCAGATGGGCAAGCGGAGGCACAGAAAAATAACTTTTTCAATTACACAGAACCAGTAAGGGGTGCACCAGGATTTGAAGCCGGGAAGGACGGCTGCAGAGGCCGTATCCATATGCTCAAGCCACACCACTACACAAAGCTATGACGGTGTCAAGTCCAGCAGCTCATTTAATCAACAAGGAAATGGAGGCTCAGAGACCACACTCAAATTATGCATGCCTGGACAGTCAGAGATTGGCAGAGCTGGAAAGAGAAACTCGTTCTTTTATTTCCCAATTTATTGGTTCTTTTCCCTAAATTCCATGGACTTATATTGAATTTTGATAGACTTCAAGTTTTACCTTTCAATTCCCGTTTCATACTTTGTTTTTCTGTCGACTTGCCCATTTTCATGGTCACACAATTAATTTTGTCAGCACAGGCCCGGAGCCCCAGTTTTCCAGCTTGAATGAGTGTATTGGTTCTCAACTTGCCCCATCCTGCCATACGTACGTGCTTGGGATTTCTCAGGGGTGCTCTGCACAGAGTGCACCGGGCCAGTGTCAGCAGCATCCTCACCAGCATTGCTCTTTTCATCACTTACTCTTCCTAAGTGACCCGCTGGATTCATGACTGTCGCACCTTGATCTCGTAGCCCAAACTCTTTCTAAATATGAGAGCCATCTATGGCTCTGTATCTATGAGGGTGACAAAGAAAGAGGATGACATTACTATGATATGAAGGGACTTAACCTGGACACCTGCAGGCAAGGAGAAACAAGTAACCTTGTCCAAAATACAAATTTAAGGAGGTACAAATACAGTTTTGTTACACAGATATATTATGTAGTGGTAAAGTTGGGCTTTTAGTGCAACCATTACCTAAATAATGTACATTGTACCCATTAAGTAATTTCTCATCCCTCCCCCTCCTCCAACCCCCCCCACCTCTCCGAGTCTCCACTGTCTATTATTACACTCTGTACATCCATGTGTGCACGTTACTGAGCTCCCACTTACAAGTGAGAATGTGTGATATTTGACTTTCTGCTTGTGAGTTATTTCACTTAAGAAAATGGCCTCTAGTTCCATCCATGTGTCCACAAAAGACATGATTTCATTCTTCCTTTTTGTGGCTGAAATATATATATAAAACATTCATTTTTTACATAGAAAACATTTTCTTTATCCAATCATCTGTTGATGAACACTTAGGTGGATTCCACATCTTTGCTAGTGTGAATAGTACAGTAATAGACATATGAGTGCAGATATGTTTTTTATATAAAATTTCTTGGGGCGAGTGCAGTGGCTCACACCTGTAATCCCAGCACTTTGGGTGGCTGAGATGAGTAGATCACTTGAGGTCAGGAGTTTGAGACCAGCCTGGGCCAACATGGTGAAACCCTGTCTCTGCTAAAAATACAAAACTTAGCTAAGCATTGTGGCACATGTCTGTAATCCCAGCTACTTGGGAGGATGAGGCACAAGAATTGCTTCAGCCTGTGAAGCAGAAGCTGCAGTGAGCTGAGATAGTGTCACTGCACCCCACTCTGGGTGATAGAGTGGGACTCTGTCTCAAGAAAAGAAAAACCACAAAGAAAAGGAACAGATTCTTTTGGTAGATATTCAGTAGTGAGATTGCTGGATCAAATGGCAGTTCTATTTTTTGTTCTTTGAGAAATCTCCTTACTGTCTTTCTTACAGGTTGTACTAATTTGCATTCCCACCAGCAGTGTATAAGCATTCTCTTTTCTCCGCATCCTCACCAACATCTGTTATTTTTGACTTTTTAATAGCAGCCATTCTAACTAGTATAAGGTGATATCTCGTGGGGTTTTAATTTGCCTTTCTCTGATGATTAGTGATGTCCAGCATTTTTTCATATGCTTTTTGGCCATTTGTATGTCTTCTTTTGAGAAATGTCTATTCAGGTCATTTTAAATGGGGTTATTATTTTTATTTTTCTTATTTTATTGTTGAGTTATTTGAGTTCCTTGTAAATTCTGGATATTAGTTCTCTGATGGATGCATAGTTTGCAAATATTTTTTCCCATGCTGCAAGTTGTCTGTTCATTCTGTTTATTTCTTTTGCTGTGCAGAAGTTTTTAGTTCAATTAAACCCCATTTATCTCTTGATTTTCATTGCTTATGCTTTTGAGGTCTTAGTCATGAATTCTTTGCCTAGACCAATGTCCAGAAGAGTTTTTCCTAGGTTTTCTGCTAATATTTTTATAGTTTCAGGTCTTACATTTAAGTCTTTACTCCATTTTGAGTTGATTTTTGTATGCAGTGAGAGATAGAGGTCTGGTTTTAATCTTCTGCACATGACACTCTAATTTTCCCAGCACCACTTATTGAATAGGGTATGCATATGCTTTTGCCGACTTTGTCAAAGATCAGCTGGTCATGGACATGTGGCTTTATTTGTGGGTTCTCTATTCTGTTCCATTGATCTATGTGTCTATTTCTATACCAGTATTGTGCTGTTTTGGTTATCTTAGCCTTGCAGAATAATCGGAGGTATATCATACACAATGTGATGTCTCTAACTTTCTTCTCTTTCCTTAGGATGGCTGTGGCTATTTGGGCTCTTTTTTTTGGTTTCATATGAATTTTAGCATTTTTTTTTTCTAATTCTGTGAAAAATGATGTTAGTATTTTGATGAAGATTGTGTTGAATCTATAGATTGCTTTGGGCAGGATGGTCACTTTAACAATATTAATTATTCCTTTTGGAAATATACCTAAGAAAACAAAATAATAATAATAATAAACACTCACTTTGGCCATGGTTGCCAGGCCTGGTTTCAGTCTGAATAGCCCTTTTTAAGAAAGAAATGTAATCAAGTATGAATTTGAAAGGGTGGCCACAGGATAAAAATATTGTGTAGTATAATGAGCAAATTTCCTAGTACAGTAGTCAGAGTTTTTAACCATATTTTAATATATTTAATTTCTTATGAAAACAATTTACTTGGAAAATACAGACACAAATTTGAACATACTTATAATCTTACATCCAGACAAAATTATATATTTTTTCAATTAAAAAAATTTTTTAATTTTTTTGAGATGGAGTCTTGCTCTGTTGCTGAGGCTGGAGTGCAGTGGTGTGATCTCAGCTCACTGCAACTTCTGCCTCTTAGGTTCAAGCGACTCTCCTGCCTCAGTCTCCCAGGTAGCTGGTATTACGGGGGCACCAACACACCTGGCTAATTTTTGTATTTTTAGTAGAAACCAGGTTGCACCATGTTGGCCAGGCTGGTCTCGAACTCTGGATCTCAGGTGATCCGCCCATCTCGGACTCCCAAAGTACTGGGATTACAGGTGTGAGCCACCACGCCCAGACTAGACACAGTTATAGTTAGCATTTTGGTATACAGCGTTTACTTCCATTTTTCTACTATTTTGCCTTATGAATTAGTTGGTAATTATAGAATATATGAATAGATTCAAATTTATATTTTGTCTTTTGGTATTAATATTCCATCAGGATTTATTTTGTGTTGCTACCATATTTTTGTGTTTTTTTAGATTAATAAATATGTTATGAAAGAAATGAATATGTTTTATAAAAAGAGAAGAAAAAATTGCTACGAGAACACTGTGGGTGATCTGCTGAAGTTCATCCGGAATTTGGGAGAACACATTAATGAAGAAAATAATAAAAAGTAAGCATCGTTTTCATTCCTATACCTTATATGTGGAATGAGAACAATTTAAAAAATCCAGTTCTAGTTTCATATCTGTGATGGAAAAAAGAAAATTCATTTTGATGAAAGAAAAGTAATTCCTTCCCTCTGTAAAGGGCTCTTTCACAATGGCCTTACAACTGAGGAGGGGCATGTCCAGCAGGCTCTCGTCTTCCTTGTCATTTTTTTGTTGGAAAAATGGTAAAGGAAATTTAACAGGACCTAGTGACTCCCTTGTGTGAAGTAACACAGGAGACTGGATGGCTGGATAAAGTGAATGTAGAGTTATATGTGTCTAAAAATAGCCCCCATGATTAGATCAGCTTTTGCTGCCAAAAGTGTTAGCTGCAAACACAAAATACCTGGCAGTTCAGGGCTCTTCTGGATTTTGAAATTGTAGGTAGAGGATTGTGGCATTGCATTATTTCCATTGTGTGAATGAACAATTTAAAGTTCAGAAAAACTGTGGCCAAAGGTTGCACAATGAGTTGAAGAGTGAGGGGAGGAGTCTTGCTCTGTCAGATTCCAAAGTCCTTATTCATTCTGTTAGACATCAAGAGAGCAAAGAGATCATCAGGGCTATATGCTGTGAAGTGGGAAGAATAATTTGGGGCAAGCAATGTTGAACCGTTGGTGTTTTATTTCAGGATAAAATTAAAAATTGGAGATCCTTCCTGGTATTTTCAGAAGACATTTCCAGATCTGGTGATCTATGTCTATGCCAAACTGCAGAACACAGAATATGGAAAGCATTTCCCCCACACCCACAGTCCAAACAAGCCTCAGTGTGATGGAGCTGGCGGGGCCGGTGGGCTGGCCAGCCCTGGGTGCTGATAAACTGAGTTGTTGGAGTTCAGGGAGCTGCTTATCAGCTGTAGAGTCCTTGGAAAGTCACAACGCTCTGGGTCTTTTAACTCACCAGCCTGCTTGTGAGGTATGAGTTGCATAGCTGATATGTCAGTCCCTGGCACAGTGTATTCCACATTCTGTAACAAAAGCAGTATATGCCCAGACTGCACCAGTCCATAAGCTTTACCCACTAACTGGGAGGCCATTCTGCTAAGATTCCTTTTGTCACTTGCACCAAAAGAATGAGTGCCTTGACCCCTAATGCTGCATATGTTACAATTCTCTCATTTAATTTTCCCAACGATCTTGCAAAACAGGGATTGTTATCCCCATTTAAGAAATGAGGAACCTGAGACTCAAAGAGTGTGAGCTACTGGCCCAAGATTATTCAATTTATACAGAGCACTGTATAAATGGATGTGGTATTGTTGGTACTTCTCATTTGGGCACCTTAAAACTTAACTATCAGCTGGGGCTCTTCTGGATAAGGCCCAAAACATATATAGGGACTTCAGGAAGCTCATTCATTCATTCAATATTTATTGAGCACTGGGCGCATGAATTCCATTCCTTCTAGAACCAACTGCATTGGTTTTCCATGACCTCAAGGCAGTAGTTTTCAACTGGGGGCAATTTTGCCCCTCAGAGAGCATTTGGCAGTGTCTGAAGAAGTTTTTGGTGTCACAGCTTTGTGGCGGGCATGCTATGGCAGTTAGTGGGTAAAGACCAGGGATGCTGCCAAACCTACATTGCACGGGACAGCCTCTGCAACAAATTATCCAGACCCAAATATCAATGGTGCTGAGGGTGAGAAAGCCTGCCTTAAGGGGCTAGGATGCTTTTGAACTAGCTCAGAGCCCAGTACCGTGGAGTATGTGGACTACCCCACAGAGGAAGAACTCAGATTTGTTTACTCTGACTGGATATGTAGTGATGGAATTCCTTCCAGTGTCAGCCCCTCAGGCCGATGGCGATCTTTTCTTGACTTCGTATCTTCACTGTCAAGCAAAAAGTCTGTCAAGTGGGAATATTCAATAAATATGCACTGAATGATGAATGGACTGTCTTTGTACGTGAATAATAATACTGCCTTGCATTTTCCAGGTGCTTTATAATGTATACATTACATCTGTATATTTTATTTCATTTAATTTTCAAAACAATCCTTTAAGGTCAACTTCACTATCCTGTTTTGCTCATGAGGAAACTAAGGTTAGAAGCATTTTGATTTACTCTAGGACATATAGCTGGGAAGTATTTCTATCTTGATTTGAACAGATTTTCTGGTGTTAAGTCTGGCGTTCTTTCCATGACTCATTGTGGTGATTTAGATGGAGCTCTGTAATGGGAATAAAACAGTACCTTTAAGTTCTTTCTGAAAAGGAGGTGTCTAGCAATGGATAACTAGATATCACTGAATGAAATTAAATGTTGGTTAGGAACACATTTAAGGCTTAAAAAATATGTTATGAGCAGCAAGATTGCTTTAACTTTTAAAATGAAGCTTTGGTTGTCTGATTTGTAATGAGTACCTGGATATGTCAATCAAAATGCCCACCTGTGGAGCTTACTCAATAAAACTTTAAATCATCTTATTTAGTCTGATTTTCTTTAAGCGGCATTTCCACTTAAGGGAGTGGTGAGATCTGCAATAGAAAATGCTTCCTAAACAATACCTGGGTAAGTTTTAAGAAAGGACGTCCTGCTCTCTGAAAATGGGAAAAGGAGCTATTTTTGCCTCTCTGGTTATTCTGGAAAGACGTGGGCCTGGCGTGCAGGGAGAGAGAGAATTCCCCACTGTTTGGATTCTCTGAGTTTCCGTTGACACTTCTCTACAAACATTTCTCGTTCAGTGGTCGTCACCGCAAACATTTCATTGAGCATGTAGTTCATACCAGGTCCTGCGTTAGGCAGGCCGATTCTGTGCCCAGGCTTGCCAAGCAGAGGAGGCAGCTGTATAGAGGAGACAGGAGGTTGCCCACCCAGAATGCACCAGACAAGCAACACAGGTGAGAGCATGATGGTGATACTCAGAAAGCTACAACTCATTGAGCTCGTACTCTTTCCGAGAGCCTTATACTTTCCAGCAATACCCATGATGATGCCATGAGTTGCGGTTATTGCCAGCTTATAGAAGAAACAACTGATGCTCAGAAACAAGTGGTAAGTTGCCCAAGTTCACTTCCAAGTAAGTGGAAGAGCCAGGATGCGAACCCAGGTCAGTGAGTCCACAGGGTGTGGTCTTTCTGGAGTGTCACAGACAGTGATTCCAGGCAGGCTGGACTGGCCACTGTTCAGATATATCAGGGCACTCATCCAGTTCTCTCCATGGAAGCCTGGTGCCAAATCCACCTGTCTCATCAAGGTTGATTCCCTGTCTTCATCAACCTAACAATTTAATTAGGTTAAATTGCGCAGTGGCTCATGCCTGTAATCCCAGCACTTTGGGAGGCCAAGGTGAGCAGATCGCTTAAGTCCTGGAATTTGAGACCAGCCTAGGCAACATGAAAAAACCCCATCTCTACAAAAAAATACAAAAAATTAGCCGAGTGTGGGTAGCACGTGCCTGTAGTCCCAGCTACTTGGGAGGCTGAGGTGGCAGCATTGCATGAACCCAGGTGGTGGAGGCTGCAGGGTGCTGTGATTGTGCCACTGCACTCCAGCCTGGGTGACAGAGAGGGATTCCGTCTCAAAAAAAAAATATCAGATTGGGTCACGTCCCTGCTTAAAGCCCTCCAATGGCTTCCCATTGCAGCTGGAAGAAAATCCAAACAATTTCACATATGTGACCTGGCGAAGTCCACAACTTGGTGCTCACTGCCCTACACTCGCCTGTCTTGTAGGCTTAACCTCGCCACAGTGGCCTAATCTCTGCTCCCAGGAATGCTGAGACCACTGCCTGCTCAGGGCCACTGGTTTTTCAGTTCCCTCTGCCTACAGTTTTGTCCTGGCAGACTTTGTGTGCTGGTCCCTTCCCATCTTCTAGGCCTCTGTTATAATGTCACTTCCTAGTTGGGGCTTTCTTACCCAAAGTTGTCCCCAACTCTTATTTTAAAATCAACATTATGGCAATAATCACTATCAGAAATAATCAAATTTACTTGTTTCAAAAAAAATCTTTTTATCCCTCAACATGATGTAAACATATGTTCTATCATGTGATGCTCTCTTATTTGCCATCTGATACTACCCTCACATCTAGCTCAGTGCCTGGAACAAAGCAGGTTTCAGTAAATATTAATTGAGTGGAGAAGCAAATACTTCTGTGATTGCAACATATCACTGAGTCATAATGATCTAGAAGTTATAAGCCTGTACATTCTTTCTTCAAAATGTGTGCATCTTGAAGGTCATTTTTTCATTGCGTTTGGCATGAAACAGCAACTCAATACAGTCTGAGACACTGAATTAGTTGATTGCCCCCTCCTAGGAGGCTCTGGTGTATTAATATGAGTCTCTCAATGAATGAAGAGCCTTAAGACCCTAGTCAAAAATATCTGGCATCATAGCAGGAGGTACGGAAGATACTTGTTTATTTTCTGGTATCTCTCACATTATTTCACTCAGGCATTTCCCCTAGAACAGCAGCTCTTAGGTCCTTCACACCCCCTGGTCTGTGGAGCACCCAGAAAGTCCCCTAGCCAGGCTCACGGACACACAGTCAGTGGTTCCTCCCCGCAGCCCAGCTCTTAGATGACATTTCGTTCTTATGGTTACCACCATACTCTTGCTGGGGATAAAAGTTCTATACCCATATGCTTTACTCAGCAGGTGGTGGCATTTACCTGCCTCTCCAATAGGCCTGGGAGGGCAGAGGTCATATCCCAGTTCCTCACATGGTGCCTGGTGTATTATAAGTGTGTTGTGTCTAAGTTATAAGAAACTCCTTGAATTCGCTGGAATTGCTTTTTGGTGGGTCTTTGCTGGAACTGCAGTCTGGGAGAGAGGTGAGTCCTGGAGCTGACCTCTGGGGCAGTTCTTCCATTCTCTACCCCATCAGCTTTAGGATGCAGTGGGCTTTCAAGATGATTTGGGAAGGAGACCCTGGGAAATTCAGCTTTCTTTTTTCCTTTCTGATTTTCTCTCAGGCTTGCCTAAGTGCCTAGTACAGTGCCTAGCACATACTACACACTCCGTTTTACTTGTTGCTGTTCTTAATTCCTGCAATAGACTGAATTGTGTCCCTCCTAAGTTCATACGTTGAAGCCCTAACCCCTCAATGTGTTAGTATTTAAAGACAGGGTCTTTGGGAGGTAATTGGTGTTGGATGAGCTCATGAGGATAGTGCCCTCATGTTGGGATTAATGACCTATAAGAAGAGAGAGAGCTCTCCTTTCTCACTGCTTTATGAGCACACAGAGAAGTGTCCATCTGCAAGCCACAATGAGAGCCTTCGCCAGGAACTCAATGGCCCAAGGTGACTACGGCGATCACCTGGCACGTAATAGGCTTGCAGCAAATGTTTATGCTCCTCTGCTCTTCTATCACATGAACAGAGTTTTATTTTTTTAAAGGATGTTTTGCATCAACTCCATAGTGTTTTTCATGTAACCTTTTCATTGCTTTATGGCCTGTTTGCTTAGACTAAGACCAAAAGATGGGGCCAGGAGTGGTGGCTTACATCTGTAATCCCTGCATTTTGGGAGGCTGAGGCAGGAGATCACTTGATATCAGGAGTTCAAGACCAGCCTGGGCAACATGATGAAACCCTGTATCTGCTAAAAATGAAAAAAAAAAAAAAAAAATTAGCCAGACCTGGTGGCATGTGCCTGTGGTCCCAGCTACTCGAGAGGCTAAGATGGGAGGACAGCTTGACCCCAGGAGGCAGAGGTTGCAGTGCCCAGAGATCGGGCCACTGGACTCCAGCCTGGGCAGCAGAGCCAGACTCCGTCTCAAAAAAAAAAGAAAAGACCCAAACATGGTACTAACAACAGGAGAGAAGTGGGTGGGGAAAAAGCAAACGAATTGGAATTTTTGAGGCTCTAGAACATCATTCACAGGATTATGTGTTGATAACATGTATTTTAAACATATATTTATATTTAATATTATCTATTAATAATATTTATTCAAAAATAATAACATTACTATGTTGGCCACTAATATTGGCCTATAAAAATTTAACACAGGAATCTTGAAGATTTGATGTCCACAGAAGGCGTGAAACCAAAGCATGAGAAATATAAACACAGAGAATTTCATTCTTTCTGCTCACTGAAAATTCTTTCTTGAAAATCAAGTCTTTCAAAAAATATATTTTGTGAAACTGAAATAATCGGCAAGGATTTTGTTTAGCTCTTTTAACAGAGACCAAATGACAGTGACTCAGACAAGGTGGAAGATTGTGTGTTTTTCATGTTAGAGCCTCAGCTGCTCAGCAGACCAGGAAGTAGGAAGTTCTGTGAACGAATCACACCAAACTCCCTGCCCTCGTGAGGTGGGGGCAGGGTGGGGTGGAGAAGGAAACCAACATCCATAAAGACAGAGGGTACTAAAGGGTGACAGCAAGCAGGAAGAAGGTTAAGCAGGGTAAGAGTTGGTCGTCAAGGAGAGTAGATTAAATTTAAAGATGGGGGCCAGGTGGACCACCTCAAGAGGGAGCCTACCAGGTGCAACTAGAAGGAAGCAGAAGAGCAAGCTGTGGAGGGATTTGAGGGAAAGCAAGCAGAGGGGATGGGCAGTTAGTTCAGAGGCCCTGGCCCTGTTCACACCTGAGCTGTCTGAGGAGCACAAAAGCGTGGCTGCCATACACAGGGTGAGCAAAGGCCAGCAAGAAGTTTGGGTTTTTCCTGAGATGGGAAGCCTGCGAGGGACTGTGGCAGAGAAGTGGCATGATGGGACTTAACACTTAAAAGAACCACGCTGGCTCCTCTGTGAACAGAAAGCAGAGGGCAAGGGTAAAAACAAGGAGATCAGTTAGGAGACTTAAATAGTTTGTGCAAAGACTTTAGTAGGCGACCCTGGGTGACGGCAGCGAGGGTGACTTCAAGTGGGCGGGCAGACTGTGGATGTATTTTGAAGGTAGAACCAGCAGGATTGGCTGACAGGGTGAGATACGGTGTGAGAGAGAGACGAGTCCAGGACAGTCATCAGCATTTGGGCCCGAGTGACTGGAGGAGTGGGGCTGATATTGAATGGGGTGGAAAGGCTTCCAGAGGAGCAGGGTTAGAGCGAAGTCCAAGAGTTTCACCTGAAACATGCCAAATGTGACATTCCTAGTAGACATTTAAGTGGAGATGTCATGTAGGGTCGGATGTGCGGATCAGGAGTTCGGGGAGATTGGCTGGGGAGAAATATGTGGGTCATCCAATGATGGTATTAAAGGCCTTGCAATGAGAAATGATTATTGAGAGAATGAGTGTGGGAAGAAGGTAACAAGGAGGAAGAGTAAGAGGAGGTCAGGTGGTCACTTCTATCACTTTTGCCTATATTCCTTTGGGCAGAACTCAGCTGCATGTCTTTACCCAGCTGCAAGGGAGGATGGGGAATGAAGTTTCTACTTGGGTGACCAGGGGCGCAGCTAAAATGTAGGGGGTTCTATTACTAAAAATAAGAAGAGGAGAAGGGAAATAAGACGAGGAACAGTTAGCAATGGCTTCCAACTTGATGTTTTTATGATGCATCTAAGGAACAAAAAGTGAGATGTGAGTGCTGAGTCCCTGCAGGTGAAGGGAGGAGCGGGGAGGGAAGGGGAGAGGAAGGCATCCTCTGGGCGCCTTTAGGAAGGGAGAGGGCGGCTGTGTGCAAAACTTTAATTACCTCTGGGTTTAATTTCCAAATTTCTTTGACAGATGACCCCTGCTAAAGCAGATGCTCCCCTGTTCCCTGCTGGGACCTGGTCCCAACCCCAGTACTAGCCCCAGTGGTGAGTATTCAAATTCCCAGGCCCATCCCATTTTGGTTGGAGGTGTGGGGAGTGGGGGCGGGGAGAGGGCCTGTTGCTGGATCAAACATAGGATGTTGAGTTAATTTGAATTTTAGGTAAGTAACAGATAACTTTTTTAGTGTCAGCTAAATATGTCCCGTGCAATATCTGGGCATACTTATACTAAAAAAAGTACTCATTTCTTATCTGAAATTCACATTTAACTCGGTGCCTGTACTTTTATTTGCTAAGTCTGGCAGTCCTACATCTCTTCAATCTTTCCTTTTGTTTCCCCCTACTGTTCCCATTTCCACCTACCCAAACCCATTTTTGGGCACAAATATAATTCTTGAAAAAAAATGACTAGCATAGACTCTCTGATTTTCCTTTGACATTTAAGCGAATTTTTCAGTCTTTGTGAACAGAATCTTCACATGACACCAGGAAGCATCACATATTTTGAAGCCACTGACATCTTCCTGCTCCGTTACTTTGCCTGTAGAATGAGGCTTACAATTCCTATCCCTGCTGTCACATAGTAAGTGTGTAACAAAGGCTCACTAATATTTTAAAAGTATGTATATCAGGGGCTCAGGGTGTGCATGTAGAGGGCATGGAAAGAAGTCCCATTACTCCCCATTAATAATAAACATATAATGCACAGATATCCTCCAAAGGATACATGTGCATCAGTAATTAAATGGATCTTGTGGGGTTTTGTTGTTTTTTGTTTTGTTTTGGGACAGGGGCTCACTCTGTCGCCCAGGCTGGAGTGCAGTGGTGTGATCTCTGTTCACAGCAGCCTCGACCTCCCAGGCTCAGGTGACCCTCCCACCTCAGCCTCCCATGCAGCTGGGACTTGTGATGTCATGTTCATTCTGCCCTAAAGGATCCTGTAACTTGTTGGAGAAAATACCTTTAGAATCTTCCCAGGAATAAGTTATTCACTGTACCACTCTTGACCAACCACTTCCTTCATGTCCTGGGAAGTTTAGGGAAAAGACAGAAAGAGGGAAAGCAACAAAAGCCTCCCACCCTCCTCTGCTCCTGGCCTTATGCTGTGCTCTTGGACTACATTATATGAAGTCAGTTTTCAGACAACCCGATGAGGTAGATATCATCAGCTCTATTTCACATACAGTGTTGGGAGTCAGCGAGGGTAAGTAATTTGCTGATGATCACGAAGTTGCTAGGAGCAGAGATGGGATTTAAACAAGACTGCCTCATGGAAAACTGTGAACTCTGAAGAAAGGGCAGCAGGGCCTCCTGGTCTGGACTCTGTTGGTATAGGAGGGCCCACGTGTCAAAGCCACTGGGTGGGACTGGCTGGCTTGGGTCTTCATCTGGGAAGAGAAGTATTATATCCATGAATCCTTTGGATTGGACATGGCCTTGGGAGCAACTTATCACTTTCCCTGTGCTTTTTTACTTAAGAGGATGACAGGCCCACAGATTGTGAATTTACTCCTTTATTCTGGCTAATGACCTGCAGCCCTGGAGGTGTATGGCTGAGAGCCGGCACCCTGAGGTCCTGCACACATGAGCCGCCTCCTCCTCTGGACGACACTTGGATCAGTTGGAGGCTCTCTAAATGAGGGACAGATGTCTTTTCATACTTCTGTAGAAAGAGGGGAGAATTTATGTCACTCTCTGACGTGTATCAGAAAAGGCTTCTCTGAAGGTGAAGGCAGAGCTCAGTCACTCTTGCTCTTTCTGCTTTCCTCTTTAGTCTGAATGGGTTGTATGAGCTTCCTAAAACACAAAGAGTTCTTAAAAAATCAAGATTTACTCGCATAAAAAAAAATTCATGAAGACAATAGCATTTGCTATTTCTTCTTTCTTGTGGCAGTCAAAACTATAATTGATAGTTGAACTGATTTTCCGTTAATTGCACAGTCTAACTGACTATAAGGTCAGTGAAAGCAGGAAATTCACGGTCTGTTTTCTCCACTGCATTCCCAGCACCCAGCACAATTCATCTTCATGCATTCAATATGTATTTATGAGGCAACCATTATCTGCATGTCACTGTGCTAGGTATGGGGAAAAATAGTTCTTGGTCTATTCTAGGTACAAATCAAAATAGGACTTGGTATCTGCCCTACAAAAGCAAGTAGTCTCATAGATGAGACACGTACATGAATAAGTATCTTAGGGAGAGGAAAAAATGTGTCTCAGAAACAAAGAGGAGAGAGTAAGTGGCGAAAGGAGAATCAGGAGTTGTCACAGTGTGATGTCTGCACAATGGAGAAGAAAGGGGAGGACCCTTTAGACAATCACAGTGTTGCTGGAGAATGGAGTATATGAAAGAGAGAGAGGAAGAAGATGAACCTGAAACCTGGACTGAGGTCATATTAGCAACGGCCTTGTATGTCCCGCAAAGGAGTTGAGTCTTTTTCAACCAGGTGAGGAAGGGGAATAAAGGCTTTCATGCGGAGGAAATAAGCAGGTTGGATTTGTTCTCAGTGTGGGATGAAGCAGAATGTGTTGGCTGTGTGTGGAGAGGGAGGTGTGGTGATGTCACAGGGCCAGTGATGGGGACGAGGGCCTGAAGAAGGCAGTGCCAGTAGGACAGAAAGGAAGGTCTGGATGCCAGCGACATGTCCAGAGCAGAGTGGCAGAAGTTCCCGTTCCTGCAGGTAAAATATGGGAGGGGAGGCAGAAGAATGAGTTGAGGATGGTTCTAAGTTTTCTAGCTTGGAAGATGAGGTTGACTGGAGAAGAGAAATAAAGGGGCCGAAATTGATTTGGGATACATTAAATTTGTGCTGTGGATCCTGTTAGAATGGCAAATTTACAGTGGATCCTACTGGACAAGAAGCTAGGGGCTAGGGATCTCAAGCGAATGGGAGAGTGCATTGTAAGAAGATAGTTGAACAGAAGAGCCACAGGGGGCACTGATATTTAAGGAAGAAGCAGAAGAAATGTGAAGAAGAATGAGAAAGAATAGTCAGAGATATGACAAGAGAAAGAAAAAATGGGTTTCCCAAGTCTCTAGAAGGCAGTAATCGCATCAGAGGCCCAGACTGTGAGTTCATACATTCTTTTCTAAGGAAGGTGTCTAGAACTGTGGCAGGCAGAATATCTGTTGACCTCCCTAGGATAGCCACACTTTAAACTCTAGAACCTGTGAGTATGTGACTTTCCACAGCAAAAGGAAGGTGGTGGGTGGAACTAAGGCTAAGGACCTTAAAACAGAGACATTATTCTGGATTATCTGGGTGGGCTCTTGAAAGGGAGTTGGGAGGCAGAAGAGGGAGCCAGAGAGATGCGATGCTAGAAGAAGCAGGAGAAATTCAAAGAACGGGCAGGACTTGACCCATCATTGCTAGCTTTAAAGACAGCGGAAGGAGGCCCTGAGCCAAGGAATGCAGGTGGCCTCTCGGAAGCTGGGAATGGCTCTCAGCTGACAGCCAGCAAGGAAGTGATACTGCAGTCCTACACCTACAAGGACTGAATTCTGCCAACAACCTGAATGAGTCAGGAAACAGATCCTCCCCCACAGCCTCCAGAGAGGAACACAGCCTTCCTGTCACCCTGATGTTAGCTTGAGTCCCAGGTCAGACTTCTGACCCACAGATTTGTAAAATAATAGTTTGTGTTGTTTTAAGTCACTAAATTTCTGGGAACTTGTTATTGTAGCAAAATGAAACGACAGGAACTGCAGTGGGTCAGATTCCTCACCTGGCCTTTTCCTTAGATGGCAGTGGCCTCTGGATCTATCGTTGGGACTCCTTTTCATCCCCTCCCATGTTTTTTGTTCAAACTAGACCCAGGACCAAAACCATTTTTAAGGGCAAAAAAATAATAATTAAAGCAAAGATTGCAATTTGTTGGGTTATGAGTCAATCTTGTCCCCAGCTAAGTTTTGTTTTAACTGTAATATTACAAAATTTTAAAATTTCTTTCCCCTCCCTCCCTCCCTCCCTCCCATCCATCCATCCATCCATCCATCCATCCATCCATCCATCCATCCTCTTCTAAGTAGAAGCTCTGGCAACACTAGGTTGGCTGGCTTGAGCAGACTGTCTCTGTCCCCTCTGGGACATGTTCTCTGGTTAGCTGCAGTCTCTACCACTCCCTCTTTTCTCTCATGGGCTGCTTTACTCATGTATATACCTTGCCTGTATTCTGCAGGTGACTGACTTAGTGACACTAGCCTAACTGGCATGAGAACATGTTCGATCTGGGATCTCTGAAGGGAGTATGCAAGAAACTGAAAAAAGCAATCAGCAAGACTTAATAAAAGAGAAGATGTTTTCCAGCTCAGGGTTGCTTTTTATCATGAAGCCTTTTAAATAAGACGTTTGTGTGTTTGCATACCTGCACATGAGTATACCCATGGTGAATGTGGAGAGAAAGATAATTAAGAAACAGGAAGACAGGGCAAAGATCCAAGTTAAATGTGTCAGGAAAACTACCTTTCTTTTCCTTAAGGGACCCGTCTACTGCCAACACGCAGGTTCAGCCATGCCCCACTCCAGTGCCAGTGTATTTCAGTATGTGGCCATGAGTCAGTGTTTTACTAGGTCCTCGTCAGTCACCTTGTTGCTGGCCTGACATCCTCCCTAGTCTCATGCATAAGGCTTGTGACTTGTTCCTTTTTGAGGAAGCGCTTCCCTGTTACCTCAATTCTAGTAACTGAACTCTTCTGTATTCCTTACCTGGGATCTTGCCTTAGTTTTTTGCCTGATTTTTAGGAACTGGGACTTTGTCTCATGCCCACTCTTCCTTCTATTAATCACAGTGCTGTTCTAAAGCTCTAGCCCTGTTAGGGAAGGGAAGCCTCATGCCCTTTCGTCCAGGTCTTCCTGTCTTGCTGGGCCTTCTCCCAGGGGCCCAGGGAGGTCTCCACACCTGGCCTTCTTTCAGCGTCCTCTAGAATCATGTCTGCCTACAGTTTTCCTGGATCTCCTGCAAGCACAGCCCCACCAGGTGACCTCAGAGTCTCAGGTGTTCATGAGCTCTGCTCTAACATCACCTTTTTCATCCTTGTGAAAAGTCTGGGAAATAAAAAACATTGACACAACAGGAAGCTTTGGATGCAAATGTGAAAGCGTTCTCCAAAAAGCTTTCCAGTCCTTTCCTGTTGTGTAACCCACAGAGATGACAAGCCAACCTGTCCTCAGCTACCTCAGCTGGGGGCTTGTTCAGGAAATTCTGAATCATTTTATTTCTGATTTTTTTTTTCAAAGGAGAGAAAATAGGCCTATTCATTTAAAATTGTGACAATAGTTCAGGGCTTTAGCTCGAAACCTTTAAAGTTTTTTTTTTTTTAAATCTGGTAGTTGGCAAATGAACAGAACTCTCAGGAAGAACAATTCCTTTTGTGCATGAAAAGTTGTGTAAATGGTTGGCATGGAACAAGAATGGGACAAAACATCAGAAGTGTGTTCCAGCCCAGATACTGCCATTTACTGCCTAGTCATCTTAAGAAAGTCACTTACCTTCTCTATGCTTTAAAAATAAATGATTTCCGACGTGGCACCCACAGCGTTGTTGTGAGGACTTCCTGAGACAATGGTGTGAGTCACTGTCCAAATGGGAGGCCCTACCATTAAAAGGTGCCATCTGTCCCTGTTGATAATTATAGCACCTTGTTCCTGACTGCATTCAGCGATCTCGACATCCATTTTTCATGGGATTCTTTAACAATCTGAGCCAGGATCTGCGCAAGGCCATGAAGCTGCAGAGCGAGACCTAGAGCCCAGGTCTCCTGACCCAGCCCACTGTGGAAAGAAGCACTTCCTCTCATGCTCTGCCCAAGTCTTACCCACTGCAGTCTGGTCCTGCCATATCTGGGCCGTTACCCCATTACCCTTCTTCATCATTCCTGGGGAAGATGGCACTAGGGCCTTTCATTTTTGACCAGAGAAGGTTCTGTCAGTGTTAGGAGGCCTCTGAGCAATGATCTGCCTCTGTTGGGGGTCTGGCTTACTTACTTCTTCTCTTTTTTGATGTAGGATAATTTCTGTCTAAAGGGAGAGAGAAGAGCCAGTTATCACAGTGATGATGCAGTAATTGAAGTTGCATTCTCTACTGGTTTGTCACTGTCATTTCCTTTAGGAACGGTAATAGCCAAAACTGAAACCTTTGGGCTTCAGAATGGGTCTTCTCACATTCTTAGTCTCACCTTCTTCCCCAAGATCTTACATGCTCTAAGTCATGCATTGCTTTTCCAGTGTAAAGAGCCTCAAAGTATCTGGTTTGTCTTCTGGGCACTGGCACCAGCAAATAATACCTGGGCAGCTCCAAGTCCCTGTTGGAAGGACAGGTCTGGAAGCAAGCCTGAGAAGTGACTTGGCTGGCGAGTACACCAGGCCTGTCATTCAGAGGCTGCTGTCTACCACTTTGGCCCTCAAACAACCCGTTGGCACTCCTCAGCTATGGTTTTCATGACCCCCGAGGTTCTTCCAAAGCCCAAACTTAGCATCAGTTTCACTTGGAAGCTTGTACAGAAGTGAGTTAGCCTGAAGCAGATTTTAACAGATTTAAGTCCCTTCTGTTCTTGTTGCCAATATCCTGCCAAGCAGAAGAACAGATCTTCTTTCTTTCCTACCTTACGCACCCTGCCCTAAACAGCTGGAATATTCAGGAAGCTGGCAATAAAAGACCATTGAATAAAGAAAATGCAGGACATACACACAATATAATACTAATCAGTCATAAAAAGGTAAACTCATGTATTTTGCAGCAACATGGATGGAACTGGAGACCATTATCTTAAGTGAAATAACTCAGAAATGGAAAGTCAAATATTCCATGTTCTCAGTTATAAGTGGGAGGTAAATAATAATTACACCTGGGCACAGACAGCAAAATAATAGACAATGGAGACGTGGAAGGGTTGGGAGAGTGAGAGGTGGGTAAGGGATGAGAAATTACCTAATGGGTACAGTGTACAGTATTTGGATGATGGCTACACTAAAACCCCAGACTTCGTTACTCCCCGATATATCCATGTAACGAAACTGCACTTGAACTCCTTAAACCTAAAAATATTAACAAATACAAATACAAGATCCTCTGGGACGCTTCCACCAGCAGCAGTGTTCTACCGAAAAGTGGGTCAGAAACTCCAACTTCTTAAAAGTGCCTGTCCTAGTTGGAGGTGAGAAACACAGAGAAACCCCTCCTTAATTTCCCTCCAGATGCAGCAAGCTCTATTTCTAGGTTCTGCATGCTGAGAAGAGGCAGGGTTCGAGGCTAGTCTCTAGAAAGTCTATCCCCTCTCCCATTGCATGCTTGGACGTAGCAGGTCTGAACTGAAGAAGATTTCCGGCTCATGCCTACCCCTGGACAGGATACAGCTGCATGGCAGATATCATGAGTCTTGGCTGAATAAGGCTGCTTGATGAAGCTAAAGAGAAATACAGAGAAAAACTGCTTCAGAACTCATGGCACAGACACAGTCACTGATAGGCCTCCAGCCTGGGGGGGGCGGTGACGCCGGGGAGGGCTTCTAGGGACACCTCCAGGGCAGGGGTTGGAAATTGAAGGTAAAGTGGGCCTGTGCCAGGGATATTTGGGAGACCTGGTTTCTATGCTGCAATTTGTGTGTTTGTGTGTGTCCCACGAGACCTTTCATCTGGACACAAAGGCCATGACGTCAATCACATAGATCCAGGGAGGTAAAATAGATTAGGCCAGGTGAACACTAGAATCACAGGACTTCAGAGCTGCTTGGACCCTATGGATCACAGGTAATGTTCCATAGTGGCCTCCCCCATTAAGCAATGAGGAAACACGTACAAATGGGCAGGTCAGGTTTGCTGGCATTTCATGCTTGTGAGAAGCAGAAAAGCAGTATTTCCAACCTCTTTCCCTAACAGAAGCTGGCAGTTGGGATAGAAAGGGAAAGTTTGTTGGGAGAGACCATGTGGAAACAAAGGCAGGGTTAGTGCATGGGAGTGGGGTTGATTCCTTGAGACTGAAGATGGGGAAGGAAAAGAATATAATATGGCCTCAGTATGGGAGGTTAGAACTGCACAGTTTGTGACAGGGAAGAGATTCATAGCGGGAGCCCACATGAAGCAGGAGGTATGGTGTGTTCAAACCAGCAGTTGGTCCCAGTGTGAGGCGGAAGTAACAGTTAGGACATTATCATAGTCTCTTTTTTTTTGTGAGACAGAGTTTCACTCTTGTTACCCAGGCTGGAGTGCAATGGCGTGATCTCGACTCACCGCAACCTCCGCCTCCTGGGTTCAGGCAATTCTCCTGCCTCAGCCTCCTGAGTAGCTGGGATTACAGGCACGCGCCACCGTGCCCAGCTAATTTTTTTGTATTTTTAGTAGAGACGGGGTTTCACCATGTTGACCAGGATGGTCTCATTCTCTTGACCTCGTGATCCACCCGCCTCGGCCTCCCAAAGTGCTGGGATTACAGGCGTGAGCCACCGCTCCCGGCCATCATAGTCTCTTACTAAAGATCACACATCATGCCTGGAAATGGGAAGACGAGTCAGCAGAGATAGAGAGAAGCTTAAGGTACCTGCCTTCCCGGGTTACAAAAAAAGAGGAAGATATGATTATTCAGACGAAAGTTGCTCACAGAGGCATGGAAGGAGGTCAGGAGACTCAGTTTTCACCTCCTCTCTGTCGCCTGCAAGCTGTGTGATCTTCAGTTAGTTACTTCACATTTTGGGGGTCTCAGTCTCCTTATGGTCAATAAGGGGATTGGCCACCCTGGTTTTAAAGTCACCCTCTGATTGAGTAGTAAACTTTTGCTAACAGTGGGGATCCAATTCCAACTCACAATTTTGAGCTGAACTTATTGCTTCCCGTTGAGGGTGCAACCACTCAATACCTCTGAGCAAGGTGAACCTTAAGATGGCATTGTCTCCTGGGGAAGGACAAAAACAAGCATTAAAAACACTTGCAACAACTGCTTATTTACTGAAATAAATCTTTCTAAGTAAGCAATAAAGCTCTTGTTTAACTTTATATTAGAAAATGTTAATGCTAAAAATTATCTCCATCTAAACCTTTGTAACTGAGAAGCTGTGGTTTGAACGTTGCCTCCAAAACTCATGTTACAATTTAATTGCCATAGAGATGGTATCAAGAGGTAAGACTTTTAAAAAGTGATGAGGCCACGAGGGGTCTGCCCTCATGAGTGGATTAATGCCATTATCATGGGAGTGGGTTTGTTAAAGGGTGAGTTCAGCAGCCTCTTGTTTTCTCTCACACTCTCTTGCCCTTCTGCCTTCCACCAGGGGGTGATACAGCATAAAGCCCTTTGCCAGATGTCAGCGTCAAGCTCTTGGACTTCCCAGTCCCCTGATTCATGAGCCAAATAAATTTATTTTCTTTATAAGCTACCCAATGTGAGATATTTTTGTCTTAGCAACGCAAAACGGACTGAGACATGAGATCAGGGGCATGAGGCTGAGAGGGAAACACCATGCTCAAGGTCTCTCAGCTTGTACATGATGCCTCTCCAGGTATGGAACCCTGATCCCTTGATTCAGGTGATCCTGCTTGCTTTCTCCCTCCTTTTGATATTAGAATAAATGCAGGGATTTACTTCCCTGAAGCTCAGCCATAGGAAATGAGCCACGAGCTGGAAGCTGAATAAGTAGTGGTACTCACTCCTCAGAATGGATATTGTTTGCTTGCCCTGCTTACCTGCATCTCTGTCCTTTTCCTAGTCTTATTCTCCTCTTTCTTCACTCCCACCCCCATCCTAAACAAGTACATCCCACAACCCCTGCCACAAGGACACATTACCCACGTACGGACAAGATTGCTGATTTTTGTCTGCTGATGAGGCATTTTGCAAGGCAGATAATAGGGTATTGAGGAATGTTCTGGATCACTGGGGTGACTGCAGCCAGAAAGGTCGGCGATTTCCTTTCTACTGAGGCGAGGAACCCCTCAGAGGGGCAGGAGTTGGGCTCCACAGCCAGCCAGTTGCTTCTCTGACTGTTCAAAGGGTTTTAGGTCTCAAGGGAACTCATTTGCACTACAAGAAGAGGGTGGGAGTTGGCCTGGGAGAATGGGGAGGTACCTGGGAAACGTGGACAAAAGAATCAAGCAGGTTTGAGCTAAATCAAGAGAATGTTCAGCTCCGTTATGGGGCAGTTAGTTGCTGTTTGTAATACGCTTATTACAAATAGTTGCACAAATAGTTGCTGTTTGTGTCCTATCTCCATACTTTGTTCTGTTTCTGTTCCCAGATTCACAGACCTGTTTTCTTTGGTTTTCAGAACTTTCCCCCAAAAGACACCCAGTCTTGTCCTCACCAGCCACTGCCCTGTTCACCATCCCCTTCCTTGTGAAAATTCCCCTTTGCTCAAGTACCAGTCACAGCTGCGTGACAGAGATATATGCTGAGAAATGTGTCCTTAGGTGATTCTGTGGTTGTGTGAATATCATAGAATGTCCTTACACAAACCAAATGGCAGAGCCTGCTACACACCCAGGCTTCATGGAATAGCCTGTTGCTGGTAGCTTACAAACCTACATAGTATGTTACTACACTGAATGCTGTTGCAATTGTGACACCATGGTGTTTGTGCCTCTAAACATATCTACACATGGGAAAAGTGCAGTAAAAATACAGGGTTCTAATTTTATGGGACTACCATTGTGTATCTGGTTTGTTATGGATTGAAACTTCATTATGTGGTACATGACTGTGTGTGTCTGTATATATGTATATATGCACATATTTACTTATTTTTTACAAATTTGTTCATAAGTAAATATGTGCTTTTATACATCAGCTTTTTACATAAATATGTCTGCTTTCATGGAAATTACATATGCATAAAGATATATATTTATCACATTAAAATGATATATACAGTTTTTAATGTTGTCACTTAATGCTATAAAATAAATGCTTTCTTAATGGGAGGGTTTAATGGAGATAAGCAGGAGGCTTCTTAAGCAGCAGAAAAACAGGTCATCCTCTCCATGTACCCTCAGCGTAGATGCAATGAGCAGGCACAGAGGCATCCGGGAGCTACTGCTAGTGACAGATAACTCACGCTTTACCCTGAGTGCTCCGTCTCCCTGAGGGCCACGTAAGAGAGCTGTCCCGCTCCAGCAGGCACCCTCGGGGAAGTTGAAGTTGGCCCCTTGGGCCCTTGCTTTCTCTTCACAAGTCTCAGTTGCTAGAGAATGGGGCTGTGAGTCGTGGTGGAGCTTACCTCCACTCCACAAGGAATACTTGTTCACAGATTTAGGAGGGCTTTTTCTGTCCTTGAACTTCTTCCTCCTATGCTGTAAGTAAGAGCGGGTCACCTTCCAGAAACAAAACCTGTGGGAAGAATGGCTCCTGGTCACAGGCGGGAACCCCCAGTGGAGGGGGCTGGAGCACTGAGCACAGGGGAAATGGGGCTAAGCCAGTCCTCGGAGAATGTGGGTGTCTGACAGAGAAGAGGAGAGCATCCTGGCCTCGGGTACTACTGCCAGTGGCCTTTTTTCTGAGGCCTCCTCTTTGTCCAGACCTGGCTCCAGTGAGGTCCTGGCATGGGCAGTTTGTTGGGACTTCTTTCTGGAATACCACCGGTGAATGGAGCCTGTAAAGAGCCTGCTAGCCCCAGGCCTAGGGTGAGGCTAACCCCTGGGGTGCACCCCAGCATCAGACTCTGACATCCCTATCTGACCCCACCTGGCATGGCCAGAGGGCCTGAAAGGCTTTTGCTCCGGTCCTCAATCCTGGTTTCCACCCTGCCCCTTACTGAGAGCCTTGCCCACCTCACTCTATTCCCAGCAGGCCCTTCCCTGGAATAGACCTGGTTTCTCATGTGAACTCAGATTTATGTCCTCTTTATGACCTGAAAACTGTTGTTCTCTAGAAGCTTGTGCAACACACACCATCTCTTTTTACCTGGCTCCAAACCCCTTGTTATCCCTACCCTCAGCCAGTCCTTGGATTAGACCTTGGAGGTCAATCTTGGCTAAGACTGAATTTATTTTCTATGGCACTTTGTCTCTGGTGGCTTTGCTTGCTGTCCTCCTCCCCTCTCCTTGAGAGACAGTCTGTTCTATCCCAGTAGGCTCTTCCCATTTCACTTGCTGAACTGGGTCTCCTTCCCCTCATGGACCTACCAGTATACCACACATGCATTATTTATGGTGATGAGAGACGAGGAGACCTTTTTTCTAATGCTGGTTTTACCACTTACCTAGTGATCCTAGACAAATCCCTCAACCACTCTGAACCTCGGTCTCCTCATCGGTAAAATAGAGATAATAATACTCCTTCCCACCCACTGCATACGGTTTGGGAGGAGTATTTAAGGTAATATATGTAAACACAGTTTGTATAATATAAATTTCTTTATAAGTATGTAGGAAAGTAGGTAAAGAAACTGCAGGAGGAACAGGAATTCAAAGCCTCCCTAAAGCATGTCTGATATTTCTTCTTTTTTTTTTTTTTTTGAGATGTAGTTTCGCTCTTGTTACCCAGGCTGGAGTGCAATGGCGCGATCTCGGCTCACCGCAACCTCCGCCTCCTGGGTTCAGGCAATTCTCCTGCCTCAGCCTCCTGAGTAGCTGAGATTACAGGCACACGCCACCATGCCCAGCTAATTTTTGTATTTTTAGTAGAGACGGGGTTTCACCATGTTGACCAGGATGGTCTCGATCTCTTGACCTCGTGATCCACCCACCTCGGCCTCCCAAAGTGCTGGGATTACAGGTGTGAGCCACCGCGCCCGGCCTGCATGTCTGATTTTTCTAAGCACTTAGGAGACAGCTGAACACTGGCTCATTCAAGAGGAGCATATATTTCCCAGAGATTCCCACTCCCTCCAAAAGTCTCCAGGTGAATGTCTATTGAGTCCTTGCCTGGAGAACTAGAATTAAGTGCTGGACAACATTTGATGTTCAAAAAGCCAAACTGCTTGTTTTGAACTTAGATTTTTGTACTTCTCTAGGTTCTGTATTAATAATTTACTGTCTTAGGGATTTTAACATAAGGGTTAGCGATTGCTAAGCAATTTCACACTTATATTTTAATAAAGTAACTATTTTTTTGGTGGAAGATGGGAACTCCTAAGTGTCCAAGCCACATGATAATCTGAGTGTCCTGAATAGCTTTGCCTGGGAACATTTCAGCCCCGTGTCCTCTGGTCACCACCACCCAAGGCACTGGCATTCACCATGTGGAAGACATGAGCTGGGACTCTGGCAGACCACAGGAATAAGCAAGCAGCTGAGAGGGCTCAGGCCAGACCTCCACGGGACAGGTTAGGAACCAGTGGGCCACAGACTGCATTCGGCCACAAAGTATCTGCAGATAGTTTGCTGGTTTTGGTTTTGGTTTTTGGCCTTCACAGGCTCTTCACCGGGTTTTCGTTTTGTTAGTTGCCACATTTGCCACTTTAACCTTGAGAGAGAGGACATAAAAATTTCAGTTTCTAGCTCCTCTTAATAATCGGAGCATCTAGCAACTGTGCCCCCTCAGTGGTAATTATGGGAGTTTGGGCAGAACAGAGCAAAACACTTCCGGCTTCCTTCCTTCATGCAGCTCCTTAAGCACATGTGCTTGTGTTGGTCTTGACAGAATTTCTCCCCAAGTGGCTGTGGTTCACTCTTACCCTCTGGCGAGAAACTCAGGCCTAAGAAAACCTCACATTCTTACTCCAAGCAAGCACAGAAAGAAGAGAGGTGGGAAACCAGGTGTTTGGGTTCTCAGTTTTACTCTGATTCTGTCTGTGGATTCAGTGTTTGGTGTTCTGTGTGAGGGATGGAGTGAGGGGAGTAAGATAAGAAAACATCATCTTAGCTCCCCCTAGAAACTGGAAACTACGAAACAGAGGGCTAGAGGAAGACAGAAAACTCTTTCCAAGATAAGTGTGTTTTCCTGACCTGGCAGTCATTGAGTAAGGGGAAATAGTTACCTTTTCCAGAAGTACATAATGATGGGGAAGACAGACATGATAGCCCCGTGGAAGATGCTTCGATCTAGGTAGCCCTCTGTGATGGCAGCAAGGATGGCATCCTTCTGGGATTCAGAGACATTCACCTACCCACAGAGTGGGAGCCTGTCACTGGCAGGCCCCCAGAACCCCATGACCGCCCCCTCTCCAGAAGGCAGAAGCTTTTGATGGAGTTGCTAGATAAAGGATATTGGGTTCGCTGGGACTTACAAGGTGCCTGACAATTAGTTTTCTAATTGTCCTTATGGGGGACATGCTTCTTGGCGAAAGGCCAGAGTGGAGTGCGAGTCTCTCTTACCCTCAGCTTTGGAGGGATGTCAGAGTTCAGGAAGAGCTTTTGGATAATGTTAATTTTGGACCGCATTAGGACCACATCATTCTTGTTGTATACCCGGTTGACCTGCAGCACCTGGGCTGAACTCACCAGATCATTAAATCTAAAAAAAAAAAAATGTTAAGAAGGAAATCAGGAGGAGAAGATGAAAACAGTGACTAAGAAGGCACTCAGCCTAGACTTACTTCTGGCCCCAAAAAGGCAAGGCCAGTTCTAGGCCAGGTTGTGAATTCCTTTACCACAAACCCTCTTATTCATCCCATCCTCCCTTCTTTACCTATTCTGGCCCAGCAGCATTTTCAGTTCTAATGACTTCAAGACCTAAGGGCTATCTTGCTCTTCCCTCTCCCGTGCAGACCTGAGGCAGGCCCTGATTTGCAGGCAGGTTCCAGTGCTGCAGAGCACTTTAGGCAATGAGAGGAGGTTTGGACTCAATTCCAGTGGTAATGGGAAGCCAGTAGAACTTTTTAGGCAGGAGAATGATCTAGTCTGGCTTATGTTTTTAGTAGGACACGCTGGTTGCTATACAGAGAAGAGTTTGCAGAGGTCAAGTGAGGAAGAAGAGGCAATGTGGTGGGAATTGGAGCAGCAGCAGGCAAGGCTGTTCACTCTGACTAGTATCTATTTCCCTCTGCTCTTCCCTTACCTCCCCTACCTACTTTATTATTTGACTAACCCCTACTCTACCTTCAAAATTTAGCTTAGATGACCCAAGAATTTTGGGTATCCCAAGAAACCATACCTGAGGACTTACAGCTGTCTAAGTGCTCTTCCTGTGCCTGACTCTCCCATAGCACCTATCATCCTGAGACATTTCCTAACTTTTATTTCTGTCTTTTCTGCCACACTCATTAGTTTGTGGAACCTTAGAAGTACAGAACACCTCTTAGTTGTTTTTGTATCTACAATGTCAAATCCAGTGTTCAATAAAGAGTAAACGATCAACAAGCATTTGTGGAAATGAGCTAAATCCATCACTGGGGTGCAGGAGAAGATCTCTTAGCCAAACTCTTCTAACTGATGTATGAGTTACCAGGTGCCTATATTTTTGAAAGACACACTGACTGATACCCACGACATGTTGACTGCATAGATTAGTGGGACATCTTTAGTACACTCTCACCTTTCTCTAACTAGTTGAGGTGAATGTGTACCAGGAGTGTGTTTCTTTCCAAATGTCATCCCTTCTGTAAAGATAATTAGTAACTATAATTGCCATGATAAGTAACTCGTGAAAACTGATAAAATATGAACATAAAAGAAAAGTTGTTATTTATAAAAAAACAAATTAGAATGTTTTGGAAATTCTAATGAAGGCAAGCAGCTTTAAAAAAAGTGCTGTCGGTCGGGTGCAGTGGCTCATGCCTGTAATCCCAGCACTTTGGGAAGCCAAGGCAGGCAGATCACGAGGTCAGGAGATTGATACCATCCTGGCCAATATGGTAAAATCCTGTCTTTACTACAAAACTTAGCTGGGTATGGTGGCATGTATATGTAGTCCCAGCTGCTTGGGAGGCGGAAGCAGGAGAATTGCTTGAACCTAGGAAGTGGAGGTTGCAGAGAGACAAGGTTGTACCACTGCCCTCCAGCCTGAGGAGAGAGCAAGACTCCATCTCAAAAAATAAAAAATAAAAAAAAGCACAAAAATCCAGAAGGATTAAATTGCTTCACAGTAATCTTTGAATTCTGTTCCACTTTAAAGAAATCAGAATTCAAATCAGTAGACAGACACTTTAGCTTCCGAAATGTTACCATGGAAGCAAGTTGGCTTCATTCCCCCATATGGAAACTCAAAACAAACAGTACTGAGGTTATTACCAGCAACACCTCAGAATTCAAATATGGTGAGACAGAGGAGAAAAAAGTAAAATTACTTCAAAAGATCAAATCTAAATATTATTGGTGTTTGAGAGGGAGTTGAGCAAGAGCAAGGAAGAGAAAACTTATTCAAAACAGTAACAGAAAACATCCTAACACTTGACAAAGACATACATGTTCAGGTACAGGAAATCCAGAGAACATCAAATAAATTCGACCCAAATAACACTACCCCATGTACTATAGCAATCGCCTCTTAAAGGTTAAGGACAAACAGAGAATCCTAAAAGCAGCAAAAGAAGAAAATAACATATAAAAAACTCCAATTCATCTGGCAACAGACTTCTCAATGGAAACCATAAAGGCCAGGAGAAAACGAGAAAACATTTTCAAAGTGCCAAAAAAAAAAAAACCCCCACCATCCAAGAGTTCTATATCCCACAAAGCTATCTTTCAACTATGAAGGAGAGATAGCCTTTCCTAGACAAGCAAAAGCTGAGAGAATTCATGACCAACAGACATGTCTTACAAGAAATGCTAAAGAGAGTTCTTTAATCTGAAAGAAAATGAGACTAACGCACTTTGGGAGGCCGAGGCGGGTGGATGATGAGGTCAAGAGATCGAGACCATCCTGGTCAACATGGTGAAACCCCGTCTCTACTAAAAATACAAAAAATTAGCTGGGCATGGTGGCGTGTGCCTGTAATCTCAGCTACTCAGGAGGCTGAGGCAGGAGAATTGCCTGTTCCCAGGAGGCAGAGGTTACGGTGAGCCAAGATCGTGCCATTGCACTCCAGCCTGGGTACCAAGAGCAAAACTCCGTCTCAAAAAAAAAAAAAAAAAAAAAAAAAAAAAAATGAGACTCACATGCAAGAAGAAACATGTGAAGCTATAAAATCATTGGTAAAAGTGCACAGACCAACCCAGAATATTCTAATATAGTATTTGTGGTGTGCAGTTCACTCATAATCCTGGTGTAAAGTCTAAAAGACAAATTTGCCGGGCACGGTGGCTCACGCCTGTAATCCCAGCACTTTGGGAGGCCAAGGCGGGTGGATCACGAGGTCAAGAGATCGAGACCACCCTGGTCAACATGGTGAAACCCCGTCTCTATTAAAAATACAAAAAATCAGCTGGGCATGGTGGCGCGTGCCTGTAATCCCAGCTACTCAGGAGGCTGAGGCGGGAGAATTGCCTGAACCCAGGAGGCGGAGGTTGTGGTGAGCTGATATCGCGCCATTGCACTCCAGCCTGGGTAACAAGAGTGAAACTGCATCTCAAAAAAAAAAAAAAAAAAAAAAAAAGACAAATTTATCAGAAACAGCAATAGCTAAAGCAATCTGATAAGAGATAAACAATATAAAATATGCAGATTGAGACAAGATGTCCAAATGTTGAGAGGATGGAGTTAAAGTATAGAGGTTCATTTTACTTTTTTCTTTGTTTTTATTCTTTTCTTTCTGATGTATGGTAAGTTGTCATCTCTTTAAAGTAATTTGTTATATCCACAAAATACTTTTGGTAAGCCTCATAGTAACCACAATACAGAAACCTATAATAGTTACACTAAAAATAAAAAGCAATGCATTAAAATGTACTACTAGAGAAAATTACTTAATCACAAAGAAGACAGTAAGAAAGGAAAAGAGGAGTTCAAAAACAACCAGAAAATAAGCAACAAAATGGCAGTAGTCAGTTCTTACTTATTAACAAGAATGTTGAATGTAAATAGACTCAATTCTCCAATTAAAAGATGTACAGTGGCTGGATGACAAGAAACAAGACCCAACTACATGCTACTTACAAGAAACCCACTTCGCCTAGGAAAACACACATATACTGGAAGTGAAGGGATGGAAAAGATATCCTATGTCAGTAGAAACAAACAAAAAATACCAGGATAGCTATAGTTATATCAGAAAAAATAGGATACAAGTTGAAGACTCTAAAAAGAGACAGAGTCACTATATAATGATAAAAGGGCCAATTCAGTAAGAGAATATAAAAATTATAAATATCTATGCATCCAACATGAGAACACCCAAGTATGTGAAGCAAACGTTAAAAGATCTAAAAGGAGAGAAGGATTGCAATACAATAACAGGAGATTTCAATGCCCCACTCTTAGTAATGGACTGATCATGCAGACAGAAAATCACTAACAAAATTGTAGTTAAGCTTCACACCACAACAAATAGGCCCAACTGACGTTGACAGAACATTTCACCCAACTGCTACAGACCCACTCTTAGTAATGGACTGATCATGCAGACAGAAAATCAACAACAAAATTGTAGTTAAGCTTCACACCACAACAAATAGGCCTAACTGACGTTGACAGAACATTTCACCCAACTGCTACAGACCCACTCTT
Organism: Callithrix jacchus; assembly: GCF_049354715.1. Taxonomy (NCBI): domain Eukaryota; kingdom Metazoa; phylum Chordata; class Mammalia; order Primates; family Cebidae; genus Callithrix; species Callithrix jacchus. The sequence goes on along the minus strand of NC_133519.1, from coordinate 40,744,586 downwards.
AGTAATGGACTGATCATGCAGACAGAAAATCAGCAACAAAATTGTAGTTAAGCTTCACACCACAACAAATAGGCCCAACTGACGTTGACAGAACATTTCACCCAACTGCTACAGACCCACTCTTAGTAATGGACTGATCATGCAGACAGAAAATCAGCAACAAAATTGTAGTTAAGCTTCACACCACAACAAATAGGCCCAACTGACGTTGACAGAACATTTCACCCAACTGCTACAGAATACACAGTCTTTTCATCAGCACATGGAACATTTTCCAAGCTAGACCACAGAACAAGTCTCAACAAATTTCCAAAAGTATAAATAGATTCAAGCATCCTGTCTGACCATGATGGAAAAAAACTAGAAATCAATACCAAGTGAAACCTTGAAACTGTACAATATGTGGAAATTAAACAACATGCTCCTGAATGACCAATGGGTCAATGAAGAAATGAAGAAAATTAAAAAACTTATTGAAACGAATGAAGACGGAAATAAATCAGCATGGTGCTGGCATAAACACAGAAATATAGAACAATGGAACAGAATAGACAATTCAGATATAAATCTATGCCTTTGTAGCCAACTCACTTTTGACAGAGGTGGCAAGAATGTACAATGGGGGAAAGAACCACCTCTTCAATGAATGGTGCTGGGGAAACTAAATGTCCTTATGCAGCAGAATGAAATTGGACCCCTATCTCTCACCATACACAAAAATCAAATAAAAATGTTTAACACGTTTAGACTTAACTCTGAAACTACGGGAAGAAAACACTGGGGAAACATGGCAGGACACTGGTTTGGGCAAAGGTTTTTGTGTAAGCAGCACAGGCAACCAAAGCAAAAATGCACAAATGGGATCACATCAAGCTAAAAAGCTTCTGCACAGCAAAGGAAAAAATCAACAAAATAAAGAGACAACTCACAGAATGTGAGAAAATATTTGCAAACTATCTATCAAACAACAGATAGAATATATAAGGAGTTCAAACATCTCAATTATAGAAAACCCAAATAATCTGATTTTTAAAATACACAAAAGATCTAGACAGACATTTCTCAAAAGAAGACATAAAAATGCCCAAATGGCATATGAAAAACTGCTAACATCACAAATCATGAGAGAAACACAAGCCAAAACCGCAATGAGATATCATCTTACCCTAGTTAAAATGGCTATTATCAAAAAGACACGGACACTGGTGAGCATGTGTAGAAAGGGGAAACCTTGTACCTGGTTGGTGGAAACATAAATTAGTACAGCCATTGTGGAAAACAGTATGGAGCTTCCTCAAAAAGCTAAGAACAGAACTTCCATGTGATCCAGCAATCCTAATACTGGGTATATGTGCAAAGGAAAGGAAATCAGTGTGTTGAAGAGATACTTGCACTCCCATGTTTACTGTAGCACTGTTCACAATAGCCAGAATATGGAATCAACCTAAGTGTCCACCGACGGATGAATGGTTAAAGAAAATGTGCTGTATACAGATACACAGCAAAGTAGTGTTCCACCACAGAAAAGCAGGAAATCCTGTCATTTGCAGCAACACGGGTGGAGCTGTATTTCACTTATGTTAAGTGAAATAAGCCAAACACAGAAAGACACATCACGTGTTTTCACCCATATGTGGGAGCTAAAAAAGGGGATCTCAAGTCGTTACCAGAAGCTGGGAAGGGTAGGGGGTGGGGGATGAAGACAGTTTGATCAAGGGGTACAAATACACAGTTAGATAGAAGAAATAAGACCTAAGTTTATGTATCAATTAAAAAAATAACTAGCAGACAGCTTTTGGGGTATAGTTTATGCAAGAAAAATATATAGACCTCCCATTGTGGATTGACTTTGTTTGGCTTTATATAAAAAATTTGACAGGTGAATTAATGTACATTAATAAGACTTAACTTAAAAATATCTCTTTAATGTCATACACACACACACACACACACACACACACACACACACACACACACACACAATTTATATTATAATTCCTGGCTTTAGCTGAAGAATATTGGTACCATGGTGTTACATAATAGGACTTTTTCACATTTATAAATAATAAAGAAAAACATGCTGCCTTTTCTGGGACTAAGTAACTGCATTTTAACATTGGAATTTCTGGAATACTGAAGAGCTCTTAGGACCCCAAGAAAAGAAAGATGGAAATCAACTGAGTGACAGCATTCCGCAGGATTGTCAGAAAGAGGGACTCCTACTGGGCAGGGCTGAAATCACCGCGTCTCTTACAGATCAAGCCAGTTTTTGCTGGGCAGTACTAAGGATGAAAAGTCATTCTCAGGGCAGAAGAAGGGGAGGTGGGAAACTTACTTTTCCATTTCAGAAAAGAAATATAGATCATTGATCACAAAGTTGACAGTGATAATCCTGTGTCCAAATATACGGCGCTTTACGAGGGTCGATTCTCCGTTCTCTTGGTCTGCGCTCCGGGTGCTTGCGGTGGGTGGAGCTGGACGGCCCAAGGTGCTGTGTGGTGAGGTGAAATCTGAGAGAGAAAGAAGAAGGAAGTACAATCTTGTTTGAGCAAGTCACTCTCATCCTCAACCTGGGCATAACAAAAACGAAGAAAGGAGACTGTCCATCTACCCTATTGGCCTATTGAAATAGTCACTTTCTGCCATTGGGCTCAACCTTTTACTCGGACTTGAAGGACTGCTGAAAAAGCCATCAACTCAGGTAGTATGACACACACACAACATAAGTCATCTGAGCACTGAAGGTGCTCATCTAATAGAAATGTAATCCCACTATAGTTACACTAATGCCCAAGGTTTCTGCTGAGGCTGTGAAAATGAAACATGCAGATGTGACCTTCCAAATGGAGTGTGTAGCACCAATGATGCTTACTCACGTTTTATCAGGAAGTAGTTTACGAGCAAATGAGAAAAGCAGCACAAAGCAAAAGTCAAAATATCGTGAGTAAAGACGTTTATTAAGGAAACTGAGGGTAGAAAGCTAGAGTAAAGGAGAGCACAAGAGGCACTGAAAGATGTGGATTCTGTGTCAGAAAAATAAAATGCTTCTTTTAGAAGTTTATCGACTAGATTATAGCCAAAGAAATCTATTCATAGGGATTCAGGTCTGAGAAAAGAACAGGTTTGGGCTGGATCTGACAAATAGACCTTGGTTAGTTATCTGGCTGGGTTTCAGAAAAATGTCTAATCTGGCTCTAGAATTTACCATTCTTTCTGTAAATCCTTTATTCTGGAGTGCTGTTCAGGATTTACTCAAGCTGGTGTGGTGCTCCCTATGGTGTAGGTAGGATTCCTTTTGGTGCAGTGTTTATGCAGAATCGGAGGGTAGGCCAGGCGTGGTGGCTCACACCTGTAATCCCAGCACTTTGGGAGGCCAAGGGGGCAGATCATGAGGTCAGGAGTTCGAGACCATCCTTGCCAACATGGTGAAACCCCGTCTCTACTAAAAATACAAAAAAAAAAAAAAAAAAAAAAAATTAGCCTGGAGTGGTGGTGTTCGCCTATAATCCCAACTACTCGGGAGGCTGAGGCAGGAGAATTGCTTGAACCCTGGAGGTGGAGGTTGCAGTGAGCCCAGTGTCACTGAATTCCAGCCTGGTGACAGAGTGAGACTCCATCTCAAAAACAAAACAAAACAAAACAGAATGGGAGGGTAACTAGAAGATTCCATAAATACCTCACACTTGTTATGTCCCAGACGCTGTGCCAGACCCTAGGGTTGCCATATTGCATAAGACATAAGGTCCCTCTCCTACTGTCTTTCAATCTTTCTCTCTTAGACTTGAGTTTGAAGTGAAAAAAGTCTAGCTAATAGTGGAAATTGATATGATGGTTAGGGATTCTAGGAAATAGGGTGACAAATTCACCCAATTAACCTGGAAGCCATTGGATGCCTGTAAACTGGCTTTGATGGTAGAAGGGGAGACCTAATTTGTATTATTCACCGATTTCAATAGTAAATATTTTCACTGTACTACATTTTAAGCTACTGACGCTGATTAGGTAGCTCACAAAATTTCAGAATATTTAACAGCTGGCTCTCACTAACCAGTCTGAGCAGCTCCAACTCATTACTACCTGGGAGTCATATTTGACTTCTTTCTCTTTCCACATCCAATTAGTCACCAAATACTGTTGGTTCTGCTTTCTGAATATATTTCAAATAGATCTACTGTTGGTCCTTCTTGCAGTGACCTTCGTTCACAGCATCATCATCTTTCACTTGTTGCAAAAACCACGTAAGTGTTCTTGGGGTCAGGACTAGGGTCAGGACCTACTAAGGTGACGGAGGTGCCTAGGACACATTTTAAGGAAGCGTTTACTATCAAAGTGGTACAAGTGTGGAGTTGCCATGTGTATGAGCCTGAGGGTCAGTGCCTCCTTAATTTATGTGTGTTATATGCCTTTCTTGCCTCAGCCTAGTTCCTGCCCTGACTGTGCTTCCTACTCTTAATTTTGCTTTTGTGTAGTATATTCCCTACATTATAGTCAGGAGGATCATTCTCACTTGGCTACTGTTACTAATCTGTTGAAACTTTTGTTTTTCAGAGGGAGTTTTTGCTCTGTCTCCCAGGCTGGAATGCAGTGGTGTGATCTCAGCTCACTGCAACCTCCGCCTCCTGGTTCAAGCAATTCTCCTGTTTCAGCCTCCTGAATAGCTGGGATTACAGGTGCACATCACCATGCCTGGCTAATTTTTGTATTTTTGATAGAGACAGAGTTTCACCATATTAGTCAGGCTGGTCTCGAACTCCTGACCTTTGGTGGTACACCCACCTTGCCTCCAAAAGTACTGGGATTACAGGTGTGAGCCACCATGCCCAGCCTGCTGAAACTTTTTTATTAGAATGCTCACTTTTGTCTAAGATAGAGTACTAAGGAATTCTCCCTCCAGAAACAATTTTTAAAAGTCAGGCAAAATATATTGAAACAGTTTTTAAGACACTATCAGAGAATTAAGGACAGTGATCACTGAATTTGGGAAAAATGAGTGAGCTCTACTCTTGCCCCACTTTACCACCTTGAGGTAGGATCCATTCCATAGTCAGGGAGGGAAAACCCAGACCAAATTCCGTGGACTCTCTAAATTGAGAAGATGAACGTGAGAGTCCAGTGAGATCAATGTGGCTAGAATTCACAAGATGGAGTTCAAAGAGGAGAGGGAGAAACTGGAAATCTGCAGAGGTTCCCTCAAGTACTCAGCAGAGTGCTGACCCGCTCAAGATATGAGGAAACCACCCAAAGCTTGAGGGTAGGGGGATCTGAAAGCATTAAAGAACTGTCCTTGATGCTCACACAGAACCGGAAATAGTGCCTGCTTCCACCAGGAGACTAGAAAAACTTATAATTTATGAGGAACTTGGTAGAATACCCAGGAAGGTTTTACCTCAGTAGTGGAGAATAACTAGCTATGCAAATGACATGGCTTTCAATTCACTTAACCAATCATAAAAGGAAGACCCAAAAGAATAAAACTAGTTTTGAGTAACTTAACTGCATCTCACAACAAAGTTCAGGCATATTTTATAGGAATATAAAAACATCCAACACCTGAAAAGATATAATTTACAGTGTCTGGAAACCTATTTTAAGGTTCTTATACTATGGATTGAATATCCTTTATCTGAAATGCTTGGGACCAGAAGTGTTTCAGATTTGGATTTTTGGAATATCTGCATATATACAATGAGACATTTTGGGGATGAGACCCAAATCTAAACACGAAATTTATTTATGTTTGAATACTCCTTATGCATATAGCCTGAAGGTAATTTCATCTACACCTTGGGGACACTGCACAAATTGTGTATTGTGCCCCTCCCTGCATTTTCACTGCAACCTGTTACATGAGGTTAGGTGCAAAATTTTTTATTTGTGGTAGATTTTGGAGTATTTTGGATTTTGGATCTTCAAAAGACACTAAGTAAAAAATGAAAGAGCAAGCCATCAACTAAGAGAAAATAATTTCAAAGTATGTCCCTCAAAGAATATATCTAGATTATATAAAGAATTCTTACAACTCAATAATAACACAACAGAGTTTTTTTTTAAAATGGGCAAGAGATACAGACAGACACTTCACTAAAAAATGCACCATATGTATGGCAATTTATATGGTGTGGCTGTGTCTTCACCCAAATCTCACCTTGAATTCCTACATGTTGTGGGAGAGGCCCAGTGGGAGGTAACTGAATCATGGAGGGCAGGTCTTTCCTGTGCTGTTCTCAAGATAGTGAGTAAGTCTCATGAGATCTGATGGTTTTAAAAGGGGGAGTTTCCCTGCATAAGCTCTCTCTTTGCCTGCTGCCATCCATATAAGATGTGACTTGCTCCTCCTTGCCTTCTTCCATGATTGTGAGGCCTCCCTAGCCACATGGAACTGTCAGTCCATTAAAACCTCTTTTTCTTCCCTGTGTTGGGTATGTCTTTATCAGCAGTGTGAAAATGGACTAATACAGCAAGCAAGCACATAAACACATACTCAACATCATTAGTCATAACAAAATAAAAATTAAACTAAAACAAGATACCATTACAGACCCTCTAGAATGGCTAAAATTAAAAAGACAGATAATACCACAGGTTAGTGAGGATGGGGAACAATGGAAACTTTCCTACACTGGTGGTGAAAATGCAAAAGTGGTACAATCACTTTGGAAAACAGTTTGGCCATTTCTTATAAAGTTAACATATACTTACCACATAACTCAGCACTTCCTCTTTTAAATATTTACCCAAAAGAAATAATATATATCCACACAAATACTTGAATATTCATAGCAGTGTAATTCATAATAGCACCAAAGTGGAATCAACCCAAGTATGTACCAATTGGTGAATGTGTAAACAAAGGATGCTATGGTACAATGGAATACTACCCAGTGATAAAAAGGAATGAGCTACTGATATATGCAATAGCATAGAGGAATCCCAAAAGCATCAGGCTATGTAAAAGAAGCTGGTCACAAAGGACTATTGCATGCATGCAGTACTTACTGCATGATTCCATTTATATTAAATTCTTTAAGAGACTAAGCTGTAGTGATAGAAGCAGGTCAGCTGTTGCCAGACCAGAGAGCAGTAGTGGAAGGGGGAGGGTGTTGATTGAAAAGATGCATAAAGGAATTTCTTGTGGTGAAGCAAGTATTCTATATCATGATTGCAAAGGTAGTTACATTAATCAAATTGCACAATTAAAATTAGTGAATTTTACTGTATAAAAATTGTAGCTTAAAAAGCTATTCTAAAAAGTAATTTAAAAATAAATGGGAAGAAAAGAAAACAAAGTAGCAAGAATGCATAACTCCCGAGAATTTTTGTTCAAAAGGGAAACAGACAAATGTACCAGATAATTGGAGGGGAATGTAGAATCAGGGATTCATTTTTAGTTGAGAGGTACTATGCCATATTTGGTGCCGAGTGAATAATCCAGTAGAAAAAAATAAAAATGATGCAGGAGAATATGCAAAAATGACTGGATGAATGCCCTTGAGTAGATGAGGGCCTGGATGCTTCCTTAAGAGCAAGGTCAGGCAGTCTATTCAGTGACCAGAGCATGTGAATACAGGGCAGGCAGACAGGTGATTCAGTGGAGGGAAGCTGTAAAACTCTTCTGATTGCTTCTGTTTTCTCAGATACTAAACACACACACACTCTGGCATAAGAAAATCAGTGAGATTAAAAATTCAGTGGAGGTTCCAATGGGAATCAAAGTTTGTTTGAGGCAGGAAACTACAGAAAGAGTATGAAAACACATGTACGCTTTAAAAGGCAACGGTAAAATAAACGCTTGTGTTGAAGATAGGGGTTGCATCAAGATAGGAGTGCAGTGGTGTGCTCTAAGCTCACTGCAACCTCTGCCTCCTGGATTCAAGTGATGGGTAAAGGGGGAGTTCTATTGAAGAGGGACATCAGGTGTCATCTGAGTTATGCCATTTTCTATTTCTTGGTTTGGATGATGGGTATTCATACAGTCACTTATAAGTATGCTATATTTTAAATAAAAACTTAGACCAGTGTCAGGCTGAGTGTCATAAGCTCTTCCCTGCATCTAAGGGGAACCGGAAGTTGTGTAGACTTCCTATTGAATTGGGTAAGTACAGGTCTTGCGTTCTAACATAATACTGGGGAAGGGAGGAGTCAAAGAATGATGAAACAGGACTTCCTACCAGTTGGGGGCATGAGGGCTTGAGCTGGTTTATTTAAAAAAAAAAAAGCAACAAAAGCGCTAGAGCTATTTTTTTTTTTTTTTGAGATGGAGTCTCGCTCTATCACCCAGACTGAAGCACAGTGGCATCCCAAGTTGCTGGGATTACAGGCACACACCACCATGCTCAGCTAATTTTTGTATTTTAGTAGAGATGGAGTTTTATCATGTTAACTAGGCTGGTCTCAAACTCCTGACCTTAAGTGATTCACCCACCTTGGCCTCCCAAAGTGCTGGGATTACAGGCATAAGCCACTGTGCCCGGCCTGCTAAAACTATTCTTAAAGCCAAAATGTTTGGTTTTGAAGCAGTTCATAAAATACATATACAAACATTTTTCAAATTAAAATAAGTAACATTAAAATACCAATAGAAAAATAGACGAAGGGCATAAACAGTTAAAAAAAGAATACAAGTGACCAGTAAATAAAGATGCTCAATTACTAAAGTAATATAAATGAGAATAGAATACCTGGCCCATTATTTTTCATTTACCAGGTTGGCAGTTTTAAAAAATGTATAACATACTGTGTTGATGAGAATGTGAGGAACCAGACACTAGTTTATATGGTTGGCAAGAGTTTAAATTAGTGCAGTGTTTTTGGAGGGCGAAAATTTAACTGTTTTTAACCATTTACCCATCACTCCCATTTTAAAGAATTTATTTCATAGAAACACACAATTGCAAGAGATGTATGTTTTGCAGCATTGCTTAAGTGAAAGTTAGAACAACTCACATGTCATCAAGAGAGCCATGATTTGTCACTGTCAGTCTTTCAAGTCTCATCTCAAGCACTTTCCCCATCTCATGAATCTCTAGTCCGACTGGCCTGATGGTAGTTTCTGAATTGCACCATCCTCTTTTTTATTTTATGATTCTGAGCATACCTAGAAATCACTCTCCTCCCATCCCATCTACCTAACTTGGTCATTCCTGAAAACTCAACTGTATGTCATTTTCTGGGAAAAATTTTCTCTGGCCCTCCTGCCTTGACTAATAGAGTCTCCCTGCAATTATCATTGGGATCACTCATCACAATTATATAATAATAGCAATAACACTAGCTAACCCTCTTATAGCATGTACTATTGCCAAGAACAGTTCTAATAACTCTGTGAAATAGAAACAATTCCCATTCCTATTCTACAGACAAGAAAATGGAGGTACGAGGTAACTTTCTCAAGGTCCTTCAGCTAGAGAACGGCAGATTCAAATCCAGGCACTCTGGCTCCAGCCTCTGTGGCTTGCGTTTTCTGTTTGAAATCTGCAGGTACACAGGGCAGACCCTCTGCTGCAGGCTCCCTATTGTTCACGACTGTATCTCCAGCATCTGGCAAACTGCCTGCCATGTAGTGGATTCTCCAAAAGTGTGTTAAATGAAGGAATTAATTAGTGAAGCAGTTGAATTAATCCATATAATGGACACTTTATGGCAGTCAAAAACAAGGCAGATATACGTGTACTGACAAAACGATGTCCACGATACATTGTTGAGCAAAAAAAAAAAAAAAAAAAAAGCGAGTTACAAATCAGATATATGGCCTCAATTTTGCGGGAAAAGTAATATACAGAAAAATAATGAGGAGGCAGGTTCACAAGTATTAACAATGTCATCTCTGGAGGGATGTTCACTTCTATACTATATATTCCTGTAATTTTTATTACCTCTTTATTAATAGCATGTGTTAATTTTATAAGCAGAAACATTTTGAAAATAATTTTTAAAGAGCAAATTCAAAAACATAAGGCAGTTATTTTGTAAATATGAGATTTGGCAATGCCTTAGGTTAGTTATTTCCTATCCTTGCTGGCTCCTTAAGCAGAGGCCTCGGGGCTTGCATCCTCTCTAGGCAGGCCTGGGCTTGGCTTTGCACACAGGACCTGGGCATTTTTGCTAGACTCCAGGCTGCTGCAGACATGACACAAAGCAATAAGCTTCTTATGTGGGCTGACCCTGATGGCTAAAATATCAACAGGGAGTGGGGCAAATATAGAAATGACTTACTTTCCTTGCTATTTTGCATTTCCTGGTGAAGATAGTCTTCAAATTCCTGGCGCTTACTAGGATTCGACATAAATCTGCGGTACTTGCAAAAGCTCCTGATAAAGCTGATCATCCTCAGCCAGCCTTTCTTCTGGGGAAAGAAAGAGGAGTATAACGTGTTCCTTAGTATAGCTGCTGTTCTCCGAGAGTCTACCTTATGCCAAAGCTTGGCGTTCATTACATTGTATAATCTGCCCCAAATTAAGTAGCTGGTGGGTGAAAGATTCTAGCCTCAACAGTCATGGCCGTAGCCATTTGTTCATGCTCCTCCTACCACAGCCTTTCAACAGTGAAGATGTGAGATGCTGTGATTAAGAGAGGGCGCATGAGAGCTAAAAACTGGAAGAAAACGAGAACAGAAATAAAGAACCGAAGGCTCAGGCAAATTTTGAAACATTGAAGGAATAAGGAAATGAACATTACTAAGCATTTAAAAAAGAAAATATAATTTTTTTTTTGAGACGGAGTTTCGCTCTTGTTACCCAGGCTGGAGTGCAATGGCGCGTTCTCGGCTCACTACAACCTCCGCCTCCTGGGTTCGGGCAATTCTCCTGCCTCAGCCTCCTGAGTAGCTGGGATTATAATTACTTCTACCCACTCATACACCTCCTCTCTCTCTCTCTCTCTCTCTCTCTCTCTCTCTCTCATGCACACACACACACACACACACCCCACATACATGAATTTTGTAAGTTTCTTCATCTGTTTCTAAATAGGTACCCAGGAACCACTGTACATTTTATTTGTCCTTCAAGAAATTGATACCTAGAGCCAGAAAGACCTTTGTTGGTTAAGTAGTTCAGTTGTTTCAGTCTGCAGGGAGGGAAACAACGTAAGCATGGCTTTAGACAGAAAGCAGTGAAGTACAAAAAGCACTGAATTTGGGATCAAAAAGTGCTTTGAGTCTTGAGTCTGAAGCTTAGCTTCTCAGAACCTCATTGTGTAATTTGTGTCAAGTTACTTAACCTGTGTCTCAGTGTCTCCATGTGTAAGACAGAAACAATAGCCTTCAGGGTTGCAGTGAGACTTGGTGGTTATCTACGTAAACCCCAAAGCAGTGCTTGGCAAAGAGTAGGCATTCAGTACATGTTGGTTTCCTTTCATCTTATTTTCTAAGAACAACTGGAAGGCCTGAAATTAAACCAAGTGCACTGGTTCTGGGTAAAGTATTCTTTTTAGTAGTCTATATGACCATTCATGGTGCCCTGACATGGAGTTTATTCATATATGGAGAAAATACAGAGGAGAGAGGAGGGAGCAATACATTTTCATCCCTGGAGTACTGGATCAATGGGCTTAGGCATTATTTTCCAAGTTATCTTGGAATGATCTTTGGAGTCAGACAGAGCTGGGCTAAAATTCTTCCGATGCTGACCAGCCTCTAAAACACATGGAGCAACTGATTCTCTAAGGGGACATGTATTGTCTTTCTTTTTTTTTGTTCTCATACCACATAGAGACTTTCCTGAGTAACATTCCTTTTCCTCGTTCTTCCTTTTTTCTGTCCTCCCATAGGAGAAAGAATGAGCTAGATAGTTTGAAAGAAGGAAATGGTGCGCTTTGTTCTCAGCTCTTTGCATTCTCTCTCTGGTTTGTTTGTCTGCAGGATGCCTTTTTTAAGCTCGGCTTTTGATATACAGTAAGAGATTCACCCTGGAAAGTGGGGGTGTAAGTTGTTCTGTTAGACCAGTGACTGGGTTTGTAAATTTAATTTGGATGCAGAGGACCAGCCTCTTTGCTTCACTGCCAAGCCATGTCCTCCACACTAACTTTCAACTAGAAGAGCTCCATGTGTCCGGTCCCTGTACCTATTACTCAGTTGATTCTAATCACAGGTAGAGAAGAGAGGTACTTCCTTAAATTCCTAGTATAACAATTTCTCTGAGTCTCAGATTCCTCCTTTGCAAAATGGGGATTTAAAAACCTACCCCTAAGACAATGATTTTCTTGTCTCCAGTGTCTTGTTCCACTTTCTTCTGCACTAACCTGGGATTCCTGTAGGAAAGCTGACACTCTCTTTGAGGGTTTCCTAGATGAACGTTGTACTTCACTTCGTACGTCCACCTCCTGAGGGCGAGGTGGGAACAGGTCTTGATATTCTTTAAACCTGCCAGAAGGAGATCAGGAATATCAAACAGGACAAAAACTTGGCACATAAAAGATAACAGTCCAGGCAAACCTACGGCAGCTTCCGGAGGAAGTCTCAGTGGTAATTGGGGAATGATGAAATACTAAAAAATTATCTTCTTACTATATCAGACCTTTGTTAGTGTCAGCCTAACCTTCCTGATCAACACTATTGTTTATTAATGCAAATAAACAGAAACGTGTGTGTGTGTGTGTGTGTGTGTGTGTGTGTGTGTGGTAGACAGGTAGGAGAGTTCAAGATGAGTTTGACTTTTTATTTTGTAGAGAGGCTCTAGCAATGAGTTATGAAAATGGATTATGAAACCCCAAGGAGCAACTCCAGAAGAATTCTTTCTTTCACTGAGTATACTTACCACTTTTCTTCTATAGATTTCATAATATGTCCCTGGAGCTCTAATACTTTGGTCACGGTGACATGATGCATGCGAGCGATTTCTTTTATGATAGGGGCATCATACTGCAGCATTTCTTCTAGAAAATGCAAGAGAGAAAAGAAGCCGTAATCCTGGTCTGCCATTTCTGAGACAGCTGGTGGTTTTTTCATCCTGAGTCTCACCACACCCATTCTCAATCTGGCTAAACTCTGAGTCCTCCACAGTTTGTTAGAAAATCTCCAAAGCATATTTGAAATGTGATGTGCAAACCCATTTGTAAACCAAATTCTTTTCCTCATTTGGTTTTATTCAAATTTCGAAGATACGTGCTTAAGAGGAAAGAAATTTTTAAAGGACTTATTTCTGCAGCTGGTTTGAAAATTTGGATTTAGAGAGAAAGCAGAAGAGGAAAGGATTACAGTTAAATTGCTGGGCAGATAGGGCATCCAAGATTTCAGATAAGTATTGTGAGGGTAATATGGTTCTTCAGGTATTCGGACTGTTGTGTTCATTGATGAGACTTGAAAATAATCAAGGATAGGATCTGGACACTCTTCCTCTTCTAGCTTATTCAAAATATTGTACAGAACTCAACATCCACAGATTCAACAAATAAATAATGCTTATGAATAAATATTTGTTAATTTGACCTATTTTTCTATATTCACAAAAATTTATTTCCTTATCTTGGTTTACTAAAAGCAAAAACCAAACATACAAAAATACCATCTGCGACAAAATAGGAGGCTCTCTCTTCATCGCAACTTCAGCTGTTGGCCAACAAGACTTTATTTACCATATTTATCCTCCCAACTTAGGAAACAAAATAAGACACAACTTCAAAAACAAAGATTTTTCAGGCACACAGTTCTCCTTCCCAGTACAACTGTCTTCACAATTCACGGGTGGCAGACACGCCACCTTTGCAGACAGCTAACTTTTGCTTTTTGTATCTAACTTCACCCTAGTTGGTTTAATGGCCAAATGACTTGAATTTGAATTCAAGTTCTATGAAGTGTACAAGCTAGTTAACCTCTCTGTGTTTCCCTTTCTTCATTAGTCTAGTGGAGATGCCTGTCCCTATATTTCAGGGATTAAATAAAATTCTGGTTTTAGAATTAAATAAAATTAAATGAGAGGATACATGTGAAAGTATCTTGCTCTTGGCTTCCTTTACTAGTGATATGATTTGACTCTGTGTCTCCACCCAAATCTCACCTTGAATTGTAATAATTCCCACATGTCAAGGGCAGGACCAGGTGGAGATAACTGAATCATGGGGGTGGTTTCCCCCACACACTTCTCATGATAGTGGGTGAGTTCTCATGAGATATGATGGTTTTACAAGGGCTTCACCCTTCCCTGGGCACTCATTCTCTCTCTTGCCACCCTGTGAAGAGGTGCCCTCCACCATGACTGAAAGTTTGCTGAGGCCTTCCCAGCCATGTGGAACTGAGTCAATTAAACCTCTTTTCTTTATAAATGACCAGTCCCAGGCAATTCTTCATAGCAGTGTGAGAATGGACTAATACAGTAAATTGGTACTGGGAGGTGAGCTGTACCCTGCAAAGCCACAGGGATGGAGCTGCCCAAGGCTGTGGAAGCCCACTTGTTGTATCAGTGTGACCTGGGTGTGAGACAAGAAGTCAAAGGAAATCATTTTGGAACTTTAAGGTTCGGTGACTGCCCTACTGGATTTCGGACCTGCATGGGGACTGAGCCCCTTTGTTTGGGCCAATTTCTCCCATTTGGAATGGGTGTATTAATGCAATGCCTGTTATCTCCATTATATCTGGGAAGTAACTAACTTGCTTTTGATTTTACAGGGTCATAGGCAGAAGGGACTTGCCTTATCTCAGACGAGACTTTGGACTTGGACTTTGGGTTAGTGCTGGAATGAATTAACACTTTGGGGGAATGTGGGAAGGGCATGATTGTGTTTTGAAATGTGAGGACATGAGATTTGGGAGGGGCCGGGTGGATGACATCATCTGGCTCTATGTCCCCACCCAAATGTCATCCCGAATTGTAATAATCCCCATGTGTCAAGGGCAGGTGAAGATAATTGAATGATGGGGGTGGTTTCCCCCATGCTGTTCTCGTGACAGTGAATTTTCAAGAGATCTGATAGTTCTACAAGGGGCTTCCTCCTTCATTTGGCACTCATTTTCTCTCTTGCCACACTGAAGAGGTGCCTTCTGCCATGATCGTAAGTTTCCTGAGGTTTTCCCAGACATGTGGAACTGTGAGTCAATCTTTTGTCTCTTTTCTTTATAAATTACCATTCTCAGGTATTTCTTCAATAGCAGTGTGAGGACAGACTAATACAACTCATATTAAGACTTTGGATTTATTATTACTCTTCTCTGCTTTTGCCCTCCCTCTTAATCTTTGTCTCAATACTGCCCCATGTGGCTGTCACTCTGTACTGCTGTCTCTGGGGCCTCACATAAGACAGGTTATTTCCCAGGCTATTCTCCTAAGACACTGAAGGGAGAAGGAAAACAGGATCAGAAGAGGACGCATACCAGGAGAGAGACGGCCATGGAAGAAAGTCTTGATTACTTTTTCTATGAGAGACTTGCAAGTCTTTTCATTGGTCTCTATACTGATCTTCTGTACAGCTATCAGGAATTGCAATGGGCTTCCAGCATTCCGTTCTTCGAGAAACTCCCCGAAGAACTCCAAGTGCTGTGTATTTAAGAGGACTTCTGCCAAGTTTCTGGAAAACAAGAAACCATCTTTGGTAGAGAGAAAGGAATGATGACTATGGATTCTGTCTCAATTAGAAAATGGGGAAGTGCATTGCCCAGGCTGTAGGGCCCTCAGCCATGTGTGAAGAGCACTGTGGATGAATTGGTTAAATCTGTCTGTCTCTTTGGTGATAAACTTGAACTTTTATGAACCCTTTCTAAGTTTGGTCCAATATCTTCCTTCCTAATGGAAGATGAAGGAAAATATTTTAATGGGTACGATTTTTTCAAGGGGATTCTCTTTTCACATTACGGATTCAGAACAACTCCTAATTGGCACTTATTTCTGTGAGGCAGGGCATGATTAGCAGTTTTTGATTAATGTTTCTAAATTTCCTTTGCTGGTTTCTTCTTTCACTGCCCCTTGAATAAAGGTGCCCCTAATGTTTCATCCTCAGTCCTCTATTCTTTTGCCTTATGGGTTTTTCTCAGTAATCTGTGCCTCCTCTGGGGTTTCAATGTTTATTGATAGGAGGAAGTGATTTCCAATTTTATTGATGGGTGAAACTACATCTCCAGTTCCTGTGTTCTCCACTTTTAAATTTGAACTGCCCATGAAACCTCATCTTTATGTCATAGTTATTATTTAAACCTCTCTACACACACACCTACATCTTGACCAACTTGCTCTTCCTTTATACACCTATTTCATTATGATGTTAACCATAGATTTTTAACAGATGCCCTTTATCAGGATGAGATAGTTCCCTTCTATTCTTATCTTATTGAGAATTTCAAAAATCACAAATATGTGCTGGACGTTGTAAAAGGCTTTTTTTCTGCATCAGTTGAGATAACCATGTGAATTTCTCCCCCTTGTGTCATTAGTATGGTATAATAACTGCTTTTTGCATTCCTTGTATTCCTAGGATAAATTCCACTTGGTAACCCAGACTGGAGAACAGTGACATGAACACAGCTCACTGCAGCCTTGACCTCCCAGGCTCAAGTGATTCCCCCTGACCTCAGCCTCCAAGTAGCCGTAACTACAGGCGTGCACCATCGTGCCCAGCTAATAATGTTTGTATTATTATTATTTTTTTTGTAGAGATGGAGTTTCACTATGTTGCCCAGGCTTGTGTTAAACTCCTGAGCTCAAGCAATCTGCCCACCTTGGCTTCTCATAGTGCTGAGATTAGAGGCACGAGCCACCAAGCCTGGCCACTGATCTTTTTTTATGTATTGCTGGATTTCATTTGCAAATATTGTATTGAAGGTTTTTGTACCTAGAAACTAGAGGGAGTATTGGTCTGTGGTTTTCTTTTCTTATTACGTCTTTGGTCTGGCTTTGGGATCAGGATAATACTGCCCTCAAAGAATAAGGTGGCAAGTGTTTCTTCTTTCTCTGTTTCCTCAAAGAGGTCATGGAATATTGACATTACTTAGCCTTTAAATATTTCATAGAATTCCGCAGTGAAGCTGTCTCTGCCTGGGTGTTTCTATGTGAGAAAACTTTAAATTATTAATTCGATTCTTTTCTTATTATAGATTTATTCACATGTTCTACTTTTCCTTGAAAAGTAGCTAGCTTACTTCAGAATTTACTTCATAAATTCTAGAAATTTATGTATTCTATCTAAGTTGCCTAATTTGTTTCTTGCATTTCCTTAAAATCATATTAATTTCTGCAGGGCAGAATTTATGCTCTTTAAATCCAGATGTTGATTATCTGTGTCATCTTATTTCCCTTGGTCACTATATCTTACAATTTAACAATTGTATTGATCTTTATAAAAAACTAACTTATTTGCCTAGATTTCCTGTGTTTTTCTCTTTTTTATCTATACATTAATAGTTATTATTTATTTCCTTTCAATTTAGTTTGAATATATAATTTCAGTACCTTTGGTATCATTGTTTCTGATGTGAAATAAACATTAATCTTGCTGTAGTTCCCTTGAATATGATACATCCTTTTTCTCCTGCAGCGCTCAAGATTTTTCTGTCTTTATCTTTCAACAGTTTGATTATGATGTGTCTTTGTGTGGATCTCTATGATTCTTCTGTCAACTTACATCTGTTATTGATTGCCTCTAGTCAATTTTTCATTTTAGTTATGTACTTTTCAATGCTAGGTTTTTTGTTGTATTTTATAATTTCTATCTCATTATTGATATTCTCTATTTGATTAATCATTGCCAGAATACCTTCCTTTAATTCATTTTTTTTTTTGAGACAGAGTCTTGCTCTGTTGCCCAGGCTGTAGCACAGTGGTGTGATCTAGACTCACTGCAATCTCTGCCTCCAGGGGTTCAAGCGATTTTTCTGTCTCAGCCTCTTGGGTAGCTGAGACTACAGGTGCGTACCACCATACCCGGCTAATTCTTGTATTTTTAGTAGAGATGGGGTTTCCTCATATTGGCCAGGCTGGTCTTGAACTCCTGACCTCATGATCCACCCTCCTCGGCCTCCCAAAGTGCTGGGATTACAGGTGTGAGCCACTGTGCCCAGCCTTCCTTTAATTCTTTAGACATGGTTTTCTTTAGTTTGTTGAACCTACTGCTTGGAAGTCTTTGGTCCAACATCTGAATCACCCTAGAGAGAGTTTCTATTGACTGCCTTTATTCTCCCTGT
This sequence comes from Callithrix jacchus, assembly GCF_049354715.1. Lineage (NCBI taxonomy): Eukaryota > Metazoa > Chordata > Mammalia > Primates > Cebidae > Callithrix > Callithrix jacchus. Next base: position 40,726,486 of record NC_133519.1, on the reverse strand, counting down.
GGATGGGGCATACTTTCCTGGGATTTTTCTTTGTGTGTGTGTGTCTTATAATTTTTTGTCTAAAGTTGAATTTGGGATAATATATTATCACAACTCTGGATTCTGAATTTACACCCCACCCCCCATCCACCAAAGATTGCTGCTGTTGATGGTTTCGTTTGCTTTTTTTACATTTTGTTTTCTGTTAAATGACTTATGTGGGCTAGCTCTGTAGAATATATTTCCCCTGAAGTGTGTGGCTACTAAAGTGTCCGCTCAGTTGTTTCTCGTTTTAATACGTATTTTTCTTTTTACACTAGTTTTCAGTGCTTCATTATCAGCCAATGATAAACAGATAATTGGGCTTCTCTTCAGTCTGTCTTGAGCATCTGCACAGCATTTGCACAGTCCCTTGGGAATATCTTGCTCCCAGATTTTTCTTTTATACTTTTGGCTGTTTTACCTTTTTTTAATACTTTTGGCTGTTTTACCTTTTATACTTTTGGCTGTTTTACCGCTTGCCCAACTAGTACCACTGCCTTAAGTGGGTGTGAGAGTGGTCTCCTGGTTGTTTGCCACAGGGATGGCTATTGGTTTTGCTGGTCATTGGCTTTTTTGTGGCGCTCCAAACCGTATCACTTTCTTCGGCTGGCAGCAAGATGGCTGGTACTCATGGCTGTCCAGCTTGCTGTGATGCGGGTGATTACAAGTAAAATGCCACAGGTGACACTGTTCTTACTGAGGTCTGGTTGTTTTCTTGGATAAACAGTTTTTTTTTTTTTTTTGAGACGGAGTTTCGCTCTTGTTACCCAGGCTGGAGTGCAATGGTGCAATCTCGGCTCACCACAACCTCCGCCACCTGGGTTCAGGCAATTTTCCTACCTCAGCCTCCTGAGTAGCTGGGATTACAGGCACGCGCCACCACGCCCAGCTAATTTTTGTATTTTTAGTAGAGATGGGGTTTCACCATGTTGACCAGGATGGTCTCGATCTGTTGACCTCGTGATCCACCCGCCTCGGCCTCCCAAAGTGCTGGGATTACAGGCTTGAGCCACTGTGCCTGGCCCGATAAACAGTTTTTGATTTGTTAGATGCCTTTAGTTAGTTGACAGAGTTCTGAAATTCTTTTTGACAGGTTTTCCCAGCTTTGCTTTTATGGAGTGACTACTTACAAAGTTCTTGCTCTACCATTCCAGAAATCGAATCCCTTCCTTCATTGTTTTGTACATCTGCATTCTCCCTTCCATTTCGCTTCCACAGTTTACTCAGATCTTTATTGTTTGCCCAAATGACTGCAAAGACTTTCCAACTATGATTTCTGCCTTCAACCGCTGGATGTCTGACTCCTTATATTCTCATGTCTGTCAGAGTAATAGTTTAAAAATCCACATAACAGATACTTCCGCCACCCACTGCTCCGACAAACCCCGAAGAATCCTCACTGCCATTTAAACAATGCAAGTTCCTTAATAATCTACCCAAGACCTTTCTCTAATTATTTGGTCTCAATCTGGCTTTTTAATTTTATGTTTTATGTCCCTTCGCCGCATGCACTGTGTACTTCAACACCACTGGACTATTTTCAAGTCTTTGAATATTACGTTTATATTCATGAGTTTATAGCTTTGTGTTGCATCTTCATCTTTGAGTAGGGTTTATCCCTACCCACAAAATACTCCAATTTCTTTGCAATTGAATTTACACATGCAGTTCTGGGCATCTTCTGATATTCTAACTTTTCCCAATCCTCACTCTAAATTTCTCTCTCCTTTCACTGTATTTCCATACCAATCGGCTAATATTTTATCATACCATTTTAAAGTCAGCCTTGCATTTTCTTTAGTTACCTAATTTGATTAAGGGTAAGGACTATGTCTTATTTTTGTATCATTAGAATTCACAGAGTGTCTAGAATACAGTACATGATCAGTAGCCATTTACTTGTTGAATAAGAGACAGGGACAAGGTTTAAGAGGATCGCAGCTGTGATTTCCCTGAGCTATTCTGCTTGGTCTTAACCGAAGTCATGAAACTAGACGATATGACCCTGATGCGTCTTCTAGAACTTAATTTTCTTACAGATATGTGATTTAAGACTTCTGTGATATTCATGCTTAACTAAATTAGAAAATAAATATATCTATAGACATAATGGAGAGCAGTGACTAGGACAAATTGGAAAAGCAAAAGGGACAAATGATTGAACCTCAGAGAATAATTTCAGTTGCCTAAAGGGAGCAAGATCTATTTAGAGTGCTTGGAAGAGACAAAGACTTGTCACCCTCAATGAATATCATCAGTAAATGAAAACATTCTTGTCTGGGTACAAGTGCCTATAATCTCAGCACTTTGGAAGGCTGGGATGGGAAGATCACTTGAGCCCAGAGTTTGAGACCAATCTAGGTAACATGGAAAGACCCAGTCTGTACAAAAAAAAAAAAAAAAAAAAAAGTCAGGCATGGCAGCATGTACTTGTAGTCCCAGATACTTAAGAGGCTGAAGTGGGTAGATCACTTGAGCCCAGGGAGGTTGAGCTACAGTGAGGTGTGATGGAGCCACTGCACTCTAGCCGGGATAAAAAAAAGTGAGATCCTGTCTCAAGAAAAAAATTAATTAAAAAAAAGTTTTTGTGGGAGTTTTTTCTATGCAAAATATTCTGTGGACATTTTGATTAACATATTTATATGTTCTTCTATAGCCTCATCATCTAGAAGAGGACCTTTCATATAGCTAGCCATTACAGATAGTAGAAAATAACTGAATAAATAAAAATACATAAGTAACTGAATGGTATGACCTACAAGAAAATTATACTCAAGTTAAGAAGTTGGAAAACATACCTAAAAAGTAAAGATCAGTAGAAAGTAGTACATATAAGTGCCTGATATTGTACCTCAGACATTTAGGGTTTCAGACGAGAAGAAAGTCACAGCAGATGTAATATTTGGAGAACTTTTTTTTTTTGAGACAGAGTTTCGCTGTTGTTACCCAGACTGGAGTGCAATGGCATGATCTTGGCTCACCGCAACCTCTGCCTTCTGGGTTCAAGCAATTCTCCTGCCTCAGCCTCCCAAGTAGCTGGGACTACAGGCACGCACCACCATGCCCAGCTAATTTTTGTATTTTTAGTAGAGACGGGGTTTCACCTTGTTGACCAGGATGGTCTTGATCTCTTGACCTTGTGATCCACCCGCCTCGGCCTCCCAGAGTGCTGGGATTACAGGCGTGAGCCACCGTGCCTGGCCCTGGAGAACTTTTTATGTATAGGTGGCACTCATGCTAATGTACATGGAAACAAAGGTGGGTGGGCCCTCCTGAAAGAAGAGGCCACAGGGTCTTTGCCTAGTTGTGGGACCTTACCAGAGGCCGATTCTCAGATTTGTTATAAGTGGAGAGAGACAAGAAGTAAGAAACCATTTAGGAGGCTACTACAGCAGTACCTAACCCAGAAAACACAAGTAGGCAAAGAAACACATACAAAGATGTTTATCGTGATGCTATTTAGAGCAGTTAAAAAATGAAAGGCGATGCAAAGTCTATGTAAGTTCTACCACACTCAGGGAAGGAGCAGACCTGCATATACTGGCGTGAGATGTCTATGACAGTTTAAGTTTAAAAAGTTATTATATAGGCCGGGTGCGGTGGCTCAAGCCTGTAATCCCAGCACTTTGGGAGGCTGAGGTGGGTGGATCACGAGGTCAACAGATCGAGACCATCCTGGTCAACATGGTGAAACCCCGTCTCTACTTAAAATACAAAAATTAGCTGGGCGTGGTGGCGCGTGCCTGTAATCTCAGCTACTCAGGAGGCTGAGGCAGGAGAACTGCCTGAACCCAGGAGGCAGAGGTTGCGGTGAGCCGAGATCGCGCCATTGCACTCCAGCCTGGGTAACAAGAGCGAAACTCCGTCTCAAAAAAAAAAAAAAAAAAGTTATTATATAATATATATGTAGCATAGTGCTAAGATTTAAACTATGAAGAGTGTCTGTGCCTATATGTATTGTATGTAGAAAAGGGTCTGAAAACCTACGCATAGAAAGATAAGGTTGGTATTAGCCATGTTGAGATTTTTCAAAAATCTGTGCCTGAAGATGCTGCTGTAGCCAGGTTCTATATCTTACCTGGGTCTCGTTGATGGTTTAGTTACACTAGTTTTTTTGAGGAAGGACATTTTCCTGTTTGAGTGTGAAACTCTCTTTTGTTTCTCGATAATTTCCATTGCAAAATCTAAAAAAGAAAATCACTAAGTTGGAGAACACTATATTATAAGCAATGAAAAGGGAAAAAGTAGCAAAAACATTTTTCAGACATTAAGTTCATGTAAAAAAAAAAAAAAAAAAACCTGTCTCCCCATAAGCTGCCATCTCAGGTCATTCGTGTTAAGAACAGACGTAAGGATGACTGACACCCCTGACATGAACATCAGTCCAGGTTATGTTATCTAAGTATGTTGGCCTTTAGATCTAATGCCCACCTTCCTCAGCAAGATTGCCTCTCTCCCCGTTACATTGGTTAACACCAAGTGTCAGGCCTCCTTCAATCAGCTGCTTTTACTAGACCAAATTCCACGTGACATTCCATCTTCCTTGACACTTCCATTGTCCTATCTTAAACCTTTCCATGTGTTCCCTGGAATTCCTGCTTTGCAAAAAGCTAACTTTCACAGATTCTTGACTTCTTCTTTAAGAGTTCCCTCCATCTTCTTGTTTTAATAAAAACCATTTTCTTTCCCAAGGACACTGCTTCGCCATGTAAGCTTCTCAAATGATACTCTAGTACACTATACAAGTTCAGAATGGGTGTCTGGTTCCCTATTGCCATTTAGAAATCATTATTGCCTGTAATATATCAAAACATCATTATTGTCTGGGCACAGTAGCTCATGCCTATAATCCCAGCACTTTGAGAAGCCAAAGTGGGAGGATCACTTGAGGCCAGGAGATTAAAACCAGTCTTGACAACACAGTGAGAGCCCATCTCTACAAAAAAAAATTAAAATTAACTGGGTGTGGTGGTATGCACCTGTGGGCCTAGCTACTTGGAAGGCTGAGGTGAGATCAGTTGAGCTTAGGAGTTTGAGGCTACGGTGAGCTATGATCACACCATTGCATTCTAGCCTGGGCAACAGAGCAAGACTCTGTCTATGAAAATGATTTTAAATAATAAAAACAAATCAAACATTATGATTGAAGAACAATCGATTTCGTGAATCTCCGTATTGTAAGAGCCCTTTGAGGTTAATGCTGTAGAAGAAAACAGAAACTATGAACTCATCAAGGGCAGAGATGGTGTATTACTCATCTGACTTACAGAAGTGAGAACATGACCTAGTTATATAGTCAATGTTTTAAAATGTGTTTTAAATACAATATACCCATATAGAAAATGTTTGTGTAGTTTGGCAATACTTTTTCCAAAAGCAATCAAAAAGAATGAAAAGAAATTGGATCTAAACAAATGCAACTGAGTAAGAAAAAATAAAATATAGACTATGGAAGATCAGATATAAAATTTAAAAAAAAGCAAAACAAAAACCCTCCCAATACAAAAGACCTAGAAATACTGGATAAAAATAATATACTTTCAAAGTGAAAATAAATGTATAAAAAATTAAGACAAAGCAAAATCAATACATAGAGATTAGAAACAAAGAGGATGCTAAAATCCAGGAATGTCAGTTTATATCAGAACTTTAGCCACCCTAGAGGCATTTACAGTATTAAAGTCACAATGGGACACAAGACAAAGCCATAGAGCTTTAGAAAATGGGCAAAACACCGGGCATTGCTTTTATTCTTAAGACATATGACAATTATGTAAACAAATTGCTACTGGGGAATTTAGTAGAGCGTTTTGGCAGATTCTCAGGGGAGAAGGGGGCAAAAATTACAAAACAGCACAGGAGACGAGGCCCTGATAAACACCCTGATCTTTCAATTGGGACTCCAAAGAATAAAGAAAACAAGAAATAGCTGATCATCAAAGGGAATGAGAACTAGCTTTGAAATAACTTAATCCCTGAGTAAATTAAAGTTATCTAGATGCTACTAGTTTAGTGCATGTTGGAAGTAAAAATCCTCTCTGGAGGAAAATAACTTCATCCAGAGGTTCAAATTGGCTCTACAGATTTTCACCAATGATGTTCATAAATCAATCAGAAATAAACAGATATTTTAAAAGACTTTACTAAAAATCAAGGGGGGAAGTGGCACTTGAAATAAGCAAAGAAAATTCAAACATGAACTTTAAAGTGACTATTAAAATAGTTCAAGTAATTTTCAGACAGAAAGGAAAATATCAAAATAGACAATATTACAAAAAAATAAGAATGCTAGAAATAAAAAGTTTAATGATTACAATTTTTAAAAGTCATAGCTAGTAGATGAGTTAAATGACAAATTACAAAACTAAAGAGAAAATTGTTGAACTAGGAGTTAGATACAAAGGACATAACCAGACTGAAACATACAGGGGGAAAAATAAAAAATACAGAAAAAGTATATGAAATATAGTGAAAATGTGAAAAATATGTGTAATAAGATTATAAAAAGAGACAGAATGGAGTAGTAAAATACTTAAAGAGATAATAATAAAAAAATTCCCTAAACTGACAAAGGATATCTAGTCCAGAAGTTCCAAAGCTACAAGCAGCATAAAACCTGAGGCATATTATAGTAAGGTTATACAAAAGCAAAGACAAAGATAAAATGTGAGGTGGGGGAAAAAAACAAGGGAAAAAAGAGAACAATTTTCTTCTACTAAGCAATGTCAATAAACATGGACAGGTGACTCCTCAAAGTGAACTAAGGAAGCCAACATACAATGAGATAACATTTTCAAAGTATTAATAGAAGAGAACTCCAAGAAGAATTCTATATCCAGAAACGATATTCTTCAGAAATAAAAGCAAAATAAAGACATTTTTCAATGAACATGAAAGGAAATATCAAATGGCATTCTTTTTTTTTTTTTTTTTTTTGAGACTGAGTTTAGCTCTTGTTACCCAGGCTGGAGTGCAATGGCGCAATCTCGGCTCACTGCAACCTCCGCCTCCTGGGTTCAGGCAATTCTCCTGTCTCAGCCTCCTGAGTAGCTGGGATTACAGGCACACACCACCATGCCCAGATTTTTTTGTATTCTTAGTAGAGACAGTGTTTCACCATGTTGACCAGGATGGTCTCGATCTCTTGACCTTGTGATCCACCCGCCTCGGCCTCCCAAAGTGCTGGGATTACAGGCGTGAAAAAAAAATTCTAGATGGCAGCTTGGGGAGCAAAAATCAATGAAAAGGAAAGAAAAAGGTAAATATATGAGTTAGCCTAAACAAATATTGAATCATTAAAAAAATACATTTTCAGTAGGAATACTGATTTACATTAAATTTTAATGTGTCAAGGATGCATTTGGAAATCTATATGGTAAAAACTAAAAGAATAGAAAAAATATAGAAATTATTGACCTATTCCCCCCATCTTAATCTAAAAGAAAAACAAAAGCAAAGGAAAAAAATATATAGAACAGAAGGGACAAATAAAAAATAGTAACACAGAGTACCAAAATGACAGCATGGAAGGATGCTGGCTTCAATCCTCACCCACCACAACCCATAAAACCAAAAACAAATGTACAACGCTGAGGTTATTGCCAGAAATATCCTGGAACTCAAATATATTATGAGACAGTTCCCAGGGATGCAGAGAAGTGAACAAAAACTCTGAGCAGATGTTAAGAGAATTGGACTTCCACATCTGAGATACCCCTCCCTGCATTCTGCCCAACACCAAGTACACGGAAAAATTTCTGCCAACTTGCTGTTTCTACAATGGAAAAAGTGATATTGAGGTTTCAAAACAGCTTCTCCACTATCTTGGGTTTCCTGGCAGGGGAAGCATCTTCATGGGAAAAATTAAGAGTGCCTGAAGTGAAATTTGTTTTTGAGGACAGGCAAAGGGAGGAGGTGGGACTACCATACCCAGTTCTGGAAACTCTGATCTATAAAGTAGTCAATGGAGACATCAAATGAGAGTGATTGTCAGCAACACCACACTCTAGGAGGTTTGTTCCACAGGTCCCATGGGCAGAAACCCCTAGCTAGCCTTCCCACATTGCCAGGATCCCTTTGGGATCTCCTCCATTTGGGAAAACCAGTGCTCCCGTCCTTTACTAGAACAAGCAATTCTTAGGTTAAGGTGCCACCTAGAGCTGAAAAAGAGGCAGTGACCTAGCAGACCAGCTTGGGCGAAATGGTGAGACATCAACTCTATTAAAAAAAAGTTTAGCTGAGTATAGTGATGCTTGCCTGTAGTCCCAGCTACTTGGGAGGCAGAGGCAGGAGGATCACTTGAGCTCAGGAAGTTGAGGCTGCAGTGAGCCATGTTGGCACCACTGCACTCTAGTCTGGGTGACAGAGCAAAACTCTGTATCAAAACAAATGACAACAACAAAACTCTAAGCAAATATATTCAATAGAAAACAAAACAAGCCAGACAGAGAAGAGCGAAATAAATAATCCTTTAATGCAAAGACACATATGTAGACCCACAAGAAACAAGAGCAAACAGAACCACAATCTTCCCAAATGGACCAAAACAAGGAATCTGAAACTAACACTAAGGAGACAGTGACTTGTGAACTCTCTGACCAAGAATTCAAAATAGTATTTTCAAGGAGACTCCGTGATCTCCAAGATAACACAGAAAAACAATTCAGAAATCCACTGAAGAAATTTAACAAAGAAGTTGAAATAATAAAAGAAATTAAACAGAAATCTGGAACTTAGAAATACATTCACTGAGCTGAAAAATTCATTAGAGGCTCTCAACAGCAAAATGGATCAAGGAGAGGAACAAAATAGTGAGCTCGAAGTCAGTCTATTTTAAAATACACAGTCAGAGGAGAAAAAAGAAAAAAAATGTAAAAATCAACAAAGGTTGCCTACAAGAGATAGAAAGTTATCTTAAAAGAGAAAATTGAATTACTGGTGTTTAGAGGGAATTGAGCAAGAGCAAGGGATAGAAAATGTATTCAAAAAACAATAATAATAGAAAACTTTCCAAAACTCAAGAAAGAGATAAATATCCAGGTACAGGAAGGTCAGAGAACACCTGACCCAAATAAGACTACCCCAAGGACTATAATAATCAAACACCTGAAAATCAAGGACAAAGAAAAAAATACTAAAATACAGAAATAGAAAAGAAGCAAATAGCATACAAAGGACTTCCAGTTCATCTAGTAACAGACTTCTCAATAGAAATCATGTAGGCCAGGAGGGAGCTGAACAACACTTTCAGAGTGCTGAAAGAAAAACACTGCCATGCAAGAATACTGTATCCAGAAAAGTTATCCTTTAAATGTAAAGAAGAGGTCAAGTCTTCCCTAGACAAACAAAAGCTGAGAGAATTCACCAACACTAGACTCCTTTTACAAGAAGTGCTAAGGGGAATTATTTGATCTGAAAGAAAAAAACACTAACATGAAAAGAAAATTTAAAAAGCAAATAAATAAAAACTTATTTATGAAACCCACTGATATAATTAAGTACACAGACAAACCCAGAATACTCTAATACTATAATTATGATGTTCGACCCACTCATAACTTAGTATGAAGCCTAAAGGACAAAGCTATCAAAAATGATAATAGCTACAGAAACTGTTAAAAAGTAAGCAATATGTAAATTAAGATAGCTGAAATCAACATGTCAGAGGGATAAAGTGTAAAAGCTTTTTAAAAATATTTTCCTTATTTTTATTCTTTTCTTTATCATCTAAGATAAAGGTCTTCATAAAATAACATATCTAAGATGTTTTTTTATAAGCCATATGGTAACCAGAATGCAAAATCTATAATACATTCACTAAAAATGAAATGCAACAAATTAAAGCATAATACAAGAGAAAATCACTTCACCACAAAAAAAGATATAGCAAGAAAGGAGTTATAAAACAACCAGAAAATAAGCAACAAAATGGCAATAGTAAGTCCTTACTGATCATAACACTGAATGTACTTGAACTCAATCCTGCAATTAAAAGGTGTAGAGTGGGCCGGGCGCGGTGCCTCACGCCTGTAATCCCAGCACTTTGGGAGGCTGAGGCGGGTGGATCACGAGGTCAAGAGATCGAGACCATCCTGGTCAACATGGTGAAACCCCGTCTCTACTAAAAATACAAAAAATTAGCTGGGCATGGTGGCACGCGCCTGTAATCCCAGCTACTCAGGAGGCTGAGGCAGGAGAATTGCCTGAACCCAGGAGGCGGAGGTTGCGGTGAGCCGAGATCACGCCATTGCACTCCAGTCCGGGTGAAAAGAGCGAAACTCCATCTCAAAAAAAAAAAAAAAAAAAAAAAGGTGTAGAGTGGCTGAGTGGATAAAGAAACAAAACCCAACTATATGCTGCCTATAAGAAATTCACTTCACCCGTACAAGTGATATGGATAGGAGATGGAGACTGGAAATACTGGGTAGAAGAGGGCAGTTCCCCAGCAAAGGCCCCACTCCCAAGCCTGGAAACCCAGGACCCTAAATGGGAACAGGCATTTGTTTTTGTGCCCAAATGTTGCCTTTTGCCCCACTGTGCCTGTCTGTCTTGTACTCATGTAAACCCCAAACCCCAGACTTCATGAGCTGATGGGCAAACAGAAGAGCAGAGGAGCAGGAGAGCAGCATGGCAGAGAAGGAGAGAAGAGAAGGAGTGTCTGAATGTAGAGATGAATTCGGCTGGGGACAGTCAGAGGGGAGATCGGCCATGGGACAGCCAAACTCCAGGAGAAGATCATCTGCCCACTCCATCCCTTTTTCAGCTTCCCATTCATCTTTCTGAGAGCTACCTCCATTGCCCAATACAATCTCTGCATTCATCATCCTTTAAGTCCACGTGTGACCTGATTCTTCCTGGACACTGGACAAGAACCTGGGTACCAGGAGGGCACTGAGCTGGTTAACACTTAAGCCATCTATGAATGGCAGAGCTAAAATAGCACTGTGGCACACCAAATGGGGCTTTGAGAATCAAGGCACCCATCCCTAGAAGCTACCATGCGGCTGGAGCCCAAAAGTGTTTGCCCTGGCTCCTGCACCTGTCGGTCTGAATGCTCCCCCTCCCATAAGGAGTTTGAGCATGTGGTGGCCAAACAGACAAGCCACACTCCTGTCACACATCCTATGAGGAGGGTCAGGGAACTCTCCTGTTTCATCTAGGGTCTTCCCCCGGATCCAGAAGGGTAAGTACAGATACAGAACTGTTGGATCTGCCTTTTTCCCAAGACCCTGACACCTCTCTCTTTGCTGTGGGTAAAAGGAATATTGGCTGTTTCCCTTTCAGGGAGGTCTAGCTGTCGCATGGGACCAGAGGAAAGCCCTGGGGCAACCAAAGGCATCTTTTGTTGCCAGAGGACCCCAAGTCTGAACTCCATCAGCCAAGATACCCAGACTTTGCTGTGGTATCTCTTCTTTCACGGTTTGAAATGGCTCCTATCTCTTCTTTTATAATGTTAAAGATTTTGCTACAGACTGTGGCAATGACATTAAATATAATGTCCCAGCCATCAGAGTTGCAATTCAGAATCATGTGGTTACCCTTTGGTGAGATCCAGAACTCCACCCCATGGCCACAGGATCCTACGCACAGTGGGTCCCCTCCTTATCCCCTCCCCTTCTCTCTAGGACACCTGAGCGAGTCTGCAGCATGCATGAGCAGCACCCAGTGGCCACGTGGGGTGGGTGCCTGTAATCCCAGCTACTCAGGAGGCTGAGGTGGAAGAATCATTTGACCACAGGAGGCAGAGGCTGAAGTGAGTCAAGATCATGCCATTGCATTCCAGCCTGGGCAACAAAGCAAAACTGTGTCTCAAAAATAAGGAAGGCAGGCAGTCAGGCAGGAAGGCAGGCAGGCAGGAAGGAAGGAAGGAAAGACAAGACCCCACCGCCTTCTTGGAGAGGCTAAGAGGAGCCTTGGTAAAGCACACCTCTCTATCTCCTGATTCTGTTGAGTGACAGGTAAGCCCAAAGGATAAATTTATTACTCAGTCAGCCCCTGACACCAGGAAGAAGTTGCAGAAATGGGCCCTGGGACTGGATAGTACTTTGGAGGACCTCCTGAAAGTGGCTGCCTTGGTCTTTTACAATAAACATAGGGGGACACAAGAAAGAGGCAGAAGCTTTAAGGGCCACCATGCAAGTCCACAAACCCCAGAATTCCTAAGGTGCACCTGTTAACTGCCACAGATGTGGCAAGCACAGCTATCTCTCTTCTAAACTTTAACTGCTCCCATACAAGGTTCAGTTTCTTTCACTAGGGTAAAACAACTTGGGGTACAAGTTCTTAGTATATTTCACTTCTTATTTCTGTAATCTTTGGCATTAGATTCTTTCCTTGCATAATATACATGTTTAACCCATCGATACTTAACCTTGTAAAACTTGTGTTTTTCTCTCTCACCTAGGCCATCAAACTCCAAATGGTCAGGCAACCAGAGCCTTGGATGATGGCTTCTTTCTGCCAGAGACCCTTAGATAGACCTGGGAGGACTCTGACTTCTGTTTTCCCTAAAACAATGCCCCCATCAGCAGGAAGTAGCTAAGACTGGCCGTTGTCCATATTCTAATACAGTTAGATGTTCCTCTTCAGAGTGGGATAATGATATGGACAGAAGACAGGGAAATACTGGGTAGCAGAGGGCAGTTCCCTGGCAAAGGCCCCACCCCTAGGCCTAGAAACCCACTACCCCAAATGGGAACAGGCATTCCTGTTTTTTGTGCCCAAATGTTGCCTTTTGGTCTGCCATGCCTGGCCCCCATATTGTGCCCATATATTCCCCAAACCCTAGGCTCCATGAGCAGATGGGCAAACAAAAGAGCAGAGGAGCAGGAGAGCAGCACGGCAGAGGAGAGATGAAAAGGGGCATCAGAACGTTGAGAAGAGTTTGAGAAGAGTTTGGATGGAGACAGACAGAAGATCAGCCATGGGACAGCCAAACTTCAGGGGAAGATCATCTCCCCACTCCATCCCTTTTCAGCTCCCTATCCATCCTGCTGAGAGCTACCTTCATCACCCAGTACAATTTCTGCATTCACCATCCTTCAAATACGTGTCACTGTACTCTTTGGATGCCAGACAAGAACCCAGGTACTGAGGGCATTGAGATGTTAACACTTAAGCTGTCTGTGGATGGAAGAGCTAAAAGAGCACTATGGTATGCCCACTGGGGCTTTGAGAATTACAGGAATCCACCCCTAGACGCTACTGTGGGGCTGGAGCCCAAAAGCGCCTGCACCTGCCTGCCTGCCTGGTTCTCCTCCTGTAACGGGTTTGAGCATGCAGCAGCCAAACAGATGAGCCACACCCTCATTGCACAAGGGGGGGTCATGGAACTCTCCCAATCACAGATACAGACTGAAAGTGCGGGGTGGAAAAAGATATTCCATATAAGCAGGAATAAAGAGGCAAGAATAACTATACTTACATCAGATATAAGAGACAACAAATCAAAGACTGTAAAAAGAGACAAAGAGAGTCATCATATAGTAATAAAGAGGCCAGCTTAGCAAGAAATTAAAACAATGATAAATATCTATGTGCCTAACACCTGAGCATCAAAGTACATAAAAGCAAACATTACTAGATACAAAGGGAGGGAAAGACCGCAATACAGTAACAGCAGTGTTAGAACTGAAAAACAAATCCGGCAAAGTTTCAGGATACAAAGTCAACATACAAAAATGAGTAGCATTTATATACACCAAGAGTGAACCATCCGAAAAATAAAAAGCAATCCCATTTACCATAGCTACGAAATATAAAATAAATAGGAATCAATTTAACCAAAGAAATGAAAGATCTATACAAGAAAAATGGCAAAACGCTGATGAAAGCAACAAGAAAGAAGATATAAACAAATGGAAAGATACTCCATGCTCATGGTTTGGAAGAATTAATACTGTTGAAATGACAGTACTATCCAGAGCAATTTATAGATTCATCCCATCGAAACACCAATGACATTCTTCAGAGAAGTTTTTTTTTAATCCTGTAATTTATATGAAATCACAAAAGACCCCCAAATAGCCAAAGCAATCCTAAGCAAAAAGGACAAAGCTAGAAGCATCGTACTACCTGGTTTCAAAAGTTTCTACAAAACTATAGTAACCAAATTAGCACCACAAAAACACACACATAGTCTACGGGACAGAATACAGAGCCCAGATATAAGTCCATGCCTTTACAGCACACTCATCTCCAACAAATGTGGTCTCTTCAAAGAAACTGAGGTACGCAAAAAAAACAAAACAAAACAAACAAACAAACAAACAAATATATATATATACACGTACATATATAGATACATATATAGATATAGATACATATATAGATACGTATATATAGATATAGAAATGTATATAGATATAGATACGTATATATATAGAAACGTATATAGATATAGATATGTATCTCTCTCTATATAGATATATATATAAAGAGAGAGATATATATATAGAGATAGAGAGATACATATCTATCAATCTATCTCTATATATAGAGATACGTATCTATCTATCTATCTATCTATCTATCTATCTATCTATCTATCTATCTATCTATGGCCCATTCACAGAAAAAAAGAACCAATGAAAATTGTCCATGAGAAGTCCAGCCATTGTACTTACTAGTCTTTAAATCAATTGTCTCAGACATGCTCAAAGAACTAAAGGAAACCATGAACAAAGAAAGTCACAAAAACCCGTAGAATGATGTCTCACAAAGAGAATATCAATAAAGAGAAATTGGCTGGGTGCAGTGGCTCACACCTGTAATCCCAGTACTTTGGAAGGCTGTAGGCAGGTGGATCACCTGAGGTCAGGAGTTCGAGACCAGTCTGGCCAACATGGTGAAACCCTGTCTCTACTAAAAATACAAAAATTAGCTGGCTGTGGTGGCATGTACCTACATTGCCAACTACTTGGGAGGCTGAGGCAGTGGAATCACTTGAACCTTGGAGGCAGAGGGTGCAGTGAGCTGAGACTGCGACACTGCACTCCAGCCTGGGTGACAGAGTGAGACTTCATCTCAAAAAAAAAAAAAAGAAAGAAAAAGAAAAAGAGAAATTATAAAAGGAAACCAAATAAAAATTCTGGGGCTGAAAAGTATGATAGCTTTGTTTTTTAAAACTTTTAATTTTTGTGGGTGCTTAAGTATATATATTTATGGGGTACATGAGATGTTTTGATACAGGTATGCAATGTATAATTATTACATCATGGAAGATGGGGTATCCATCCTCTCAAGCATTCATACTTTGTGTTGTGAACAATTTAATTATGTTATTTTAAAATGTACAATTAAATTATTATTAACAATATCACTCTGTTGTGCTATCAATACTAGGCCTTATTCATTCAAACTACTTTTTTGTACCCATTAGCCATTCTTACCTCCCCCTTGCCAGCCTACACAACTGCCTCCCCACCCCACAACTACCCTTCCTAGCCACTGGTAACCATCCTTCTACTCTCTATCCCATGGGTTCAATTGTTTTGATCTTTAGATCACACAAATACGTGAAAACATGTGATGTTTATCTTTCTGTGCCTGGTTTATTTCACTTAATATAATGACCTCCAGTTCCATCCATGTTGTTGCAAATGACTGAATCTCATTTTTTTACAATGGCTGAATAGTACTGCATTGTGTATAGGACCACATTTTCCTTATCCATTCATTTGTTGAGGGACATGTGGGTTGCTTTGAAATCTTGGCTATCGTGGCAGTGCTGCAACACACGGGGGAGTGCAGATAATGCTTTGAGAGTCGATTTCCTTCTTTCTGGGTGTATACCCAGCAGTGGGGTTGCTGGATCACATGGTAGCTCCATTTTCAGTTTTTTGAGGAACCTCCAAACTGTTCTCCATAGTGATTGTATTAATTCGTATCCCCACCGACAGTGTACAAGGTTCCCTTTTCTCCACATCCTCGCCAGCATTTGTTATTGCTTGTCTTTTGGATATAAGCCATTTTTACTGGGGTGAGATGACATCATATTGTAGTTTCAATCTGCATTTCTCTGATCAATGATGTTGGGCACCTTGAAAAGTATATTAATTTTGAGCTAAAGGGAAATAAAAACATCACATGCCAAAACCTATGGGATGCAGTGAAAGCATTGCTCAGAAAGAAACTCATAGTTATAAGTGTAGATACTAAAAAAGGAAGAGAAGTAAATAATCTAGTCTCACAGGTTCAGGAACTAGATAAAGAAGAACATGCTAAATCTGTTTTTATTGTTAATTTTTAGAGATGGGGTCTCACTCTGTTGCCTAGGCTGGAGTACTGTGGTGTGATCGTGGCTCACTGCAGGCTCACCTTCCTAGGCTCAAGCAATTCTCCCACTTCAGCCTCACAAGTAGCTGGGACTAAGGGCATGTGCCATTGTGCCTAGTTAATTTTTTTCTTTCTTTTTTTTTTTGATACAGAGTTTTGCTCTTGTTGCCAGGCTGGAGGGCAATGGCTCAATCTCGGCTCATTACAGCCTCCACCTCCCAGGTTCAAGCAATTCTCCTGCCTCAGCCTCCTGAGTAGCTGGGATTACAGGCATGCGCCATCAAGCCTGGCTAATTTTTTTATACTTTTAGTAGAGACAGCATTTCTCCATGTTGGTTAGGCTGGTCTCAAACTCCCAACCTCAGATGATCTGCCTGCCTCGGCCTCTTAAAGTGCTGGATTACAGGTGTGAGACACCATGCCCAGCATGCCTGGTTAATTTTTAAATTTTTTTGTGGAGTCAGGGTCTCATTATGGTGCTCAGACTGGTCTCAAACTCCTAGGTTCAAGGTATCCTCCTGCCTCGGCCTCCCAAAGTGCTGGGATTACAGGTATAAGCCACTGCACCTGCCCAGGTTAAATCTAAAACTAGCAGAAGAACGGAAATAATAAAGACTAGAGTGGAGGTAGACAAAATAGAGTAGAAGCATTTACTCTCTGAGAGCAACAGAGACCATCAACAAAAACAGTAGCTTTTTCTTTTGAAAAGATAACTACATTGACAAACATTTAGCTAAACTTATTAACAAAAAAGGGAAAATAATTATATTATTAACATCTGAAATAAAAGTGAAGACATTACTACCAACCTTACAGAAATAAACAGGATTATAAGAGACTACTATAAACAATTTTATTGCAACAAATTAGGTAATCTAAATAAACAAATTTCAAGAAATGTACAAACTTCTAAAACTGACCCAAGAAGGAACAAACAGTTTGAATGGGAGATTGAACCAACAATCAAAAACCATCCAACAAAAGAAAGCCCTGACGACTTCACCGGTAACATTTAAAGAAGAGATAACATTAATTCTCCTTAAACTCTGCCAGAATATTGAAGAGGAGGAGATGCTTCCTTAACTCACTGTAAGGTCGGCATGATCCTGATACTAAATCAGACAAACACAACCCACAAAAGCTATGGAACAACATTCCTGATGGATATAGATGCAAAAATGCTCAATACAATGTGAACCTATCAAATCCAGTAGAAAATTAAGATGGTTATACATCATGGCCAGGCGCAGCAGCTCACACCTGTAATCCCAACACTTTGGGAGGCAGAGCCAGACCTCAAGATCACTTGAGGTTAGGAGTTCGAGACCATCCTGGACAACATGGTGAAACCCTATCTGTACTAAAAATTAGCCAGGTGTCATGGCAAACACCTGTAATCCCAGGTACTTGGGAGGCTGAGGCAGGAGCAGGAGAATTGCATCCTGAACATGATAAAGGGCAAAGTCACAGGAAATATTATACTCAATGGTGAAAGACTGAAAGCTTTCCCCCTCAGCTCAGGAAGAAGACAAGGATACCTTGTTTCACTGTTTCTCTTTAGCACTGTACTGGAAGTTCTAGCCAGAGCACTTAGGCAAGAAAAGAAAAGAAAAAACGTCCACATTAGGAAGGAACAAGCAAAGCTATTTTATTCAGAGATGACATGATCCAATATATAGAAAATCCCAAAGAATCCAAAAAACACTACTAAACCTAGTAAACAAATTCAATAAGTTTTAGGTTACAAGTTCAGCATGCAATATTCAGTTGTCTTTCTATATACTAACAATGAATAATCTGAAATGAAATAAAAATAGTTCCACTTATAATAGCATCAGAAAGAATGAACTACTTATAAATGTAATTGTGGAAATGTAAAACTTATAAACTAAAAATTATAATTTTTCAAATCCATACCTACCAATACATTAACGTTGAATGTAAATGGGCTAAATGCCCCAATTAAAAGGCACAGAGTGGCAAGCTGGATAAACAAGCAAGACCCACTGTTCACTGTCTTCAAGAGAATCATCTCACATGCAATGACACCCACAGGCTCAAAGAAAAGGGATGGAGAAAAATCTACCAAGCAAATGGAAAACAAACAAACAAAAAGGCAGGGGGTGCTATTCTAATTTCAGACAAAACAGTCTTTAAATCAACAACAATCAAAAAAGACAAAGAAAGGCATTACACAACGGTAAAGGTTCAATTCAACAAGACTTAACTATCCTAAATATATATATATGCACCCAATACAGGAGCACCCACATCGTAAAAACAGGTTCTTAGAGACCTGCAAAGAGACTTAAACAATTACACAATTAACAGTGGGAGACTTCAACACCCCACTGACGGTGTTAGACCATTGAGGCAGAAAACTAACAAAGATATTCCAGAAGTGACTCAACACTTGACCCAAATGGATCTAACTGACATCCACAGAACTCTTCACCCCAAAACAACAGAACATACATTCTTCTCATCTGCACATGGTACATACTCTAAAACTGGCCACATAAGGGACAAGTGCTGTGGCTCATGCCTGTAATTTTAGCACTTTGGGAGGCTGAGGGGGGCAGATAGCCTGAAATCTGAGTTTGAGAGCAGCCTGGCCAACATGGTGAAACCCTGTCTCTACTAAAAATACAAAAATTAGCCCAGCACGGTGGTGGATGCTTGTAATTGCTGTTCTCCAGGAGGCTGAGGCCGGAGAATTGCTTGAACTCAGGAGGTAGAGGTTGCAGTGAGCTGAGATCATGCCATTGCACTCCAGGCTGGGCAACAAGAGTGAGACTCCATCCCCACTCCCACCCCCCCACAAAAAAACTGCCCACATAATCAGCCATAAAACAACTCAGTAAATTAAAAAAAAATGAATTTATACCAACCATTTATTAGCCCATGACACAATAAAAATAGAAATCACTAAGAAAATCACTAAGATCACTCAAAACCATACAATTAAATGGAAATTAAACAACCTGCTTCTGAATGACTTCTGGGTAAACAATAACACTGAGGCAGAAATCAAGAAATTCTTTGAAACCAATGAGAGCAAAGATACAACATACCAGAATCTCTGGGACACACACATTCTTTAGCTCTATCCACTAAACAGATCTGATTGCAGAGACACCGCAGTAGCAATGAATTAAGCTAGTTTCGGAGCTTGGCTTTTAAGCATCATTCTCTAAGAAAAGGAACCAGGCTCTTAGAATAATGGCTAATTCTAGAGCTGGCGCAGGGAAAGTATAAGATGCACCTGGGAGACATATACAAGAAAGCAAGAACATGCTCAACAGACATTTCAAAAGGAGACAAAAGCCAGCTTGAAATGGGTGCCACTTAACAAACTGGGGAAAATTTGAGCACTAAAATAATAATAGTAATGAATTATAACCCATTGAATTAAAAAATGAGTTCATACAGATATAAAGAAACAACTACCATGAAAGAGGCACTAAACCAAGCAGACACCATGACACCCTGCCAGGTGATGCCAGCAAATCTCTGTCATGAGCCACTCCAGTGCTGGCACAGTGTTGGAGGCTATGTACAGAGCAACAGCATGTGCCCCATGTTTGCACACCGAACACTTAAGTTGCTGGCAACAGAGACAAATGCAGAGCCCCCAATATATTAATATCCCTAACAAAACCCAGCCACTTGGTGACAAACTGATTACACTGAACCCCTTCTACTCTGGAAGGAACAGCAACTCATTGTGACTGGAACTAATATGTATCTTACCTGCAAGGTCTCAGACAGCATCAACATATGGGGGCTTAAAAATGATTGATCCCTCAGTGGGATCTCCCATAACATTGCCTCTGTCCAAGGGATACACTTTATAGCAAAGGAGGTGTGGCAATGGTCAGTGGGTTCCATGAAGATGAGGTCTACTGGTTCTATTTCCCTTGAGAGCTGCTGGCTTGATAGAGTGAAGGAGCCACTTTTAGAAGGCATAGCTGTGAAAGCAGCTTGGAGCTACCGGAATGCTGGGGGAGAATGATGATGCCTTGGGAAAATGAGGCATCATCCTCCAGGATAAATCAAAGACCATTATAAAGTGTGTTTTCTGTGGTAGAATACATGGGTCCAGGTACCAAAGAAAGAAAGCAGTGTTCAGTTTAACAGCAGTATCAGTGACTTACTCGGGTAAATTCGTCGTCTTTCTACCTGTAGGTCTAGACCAGTGCTGTCCAATAAAAGTACAATGTGAGTCCCATATATCATTTAAAATTTTCCAGTGGTCACATTGAAAAAGTCAAAAAGAAAAGGGTGAAATGCATTTTAATAATGTTTTTAACTTACCTACATGTACCAGTCACATTTCAAGTGCTCAGTGGCCACATGGGGCTAGTGGCTCCTGTACTGGACAGTGCCAGTCTAGAGACCCTGGTTCCTGGAGGCAGAATGCTTCTACTCAAGGAAATAGTAGGTATTCAATCGCTTTAAGCTCCTTATGCCAAGAAGCCAGCAGGCAAGCAAAGGTGTCACTGTATTGATAGGGTAATTGATCCTAATAGTAAAGATCACGTAACATAACAGGGATAGTGGAGAATCCACCTGCCACTCTTTGTATTCTCTAGCCCAGTGTGTATGATAAGCTGACAAGTGGAGCAGCCACAGCCTGAGAAGTCATGATGACTGGGGGCTCAGATATCTCAGAGATGAGAGTCTAGTAAGACCCCAAGACCAACAGAGGCACTAGCTGAGCACAAAAGAAATCTAGGATGGGGAGCAGGAGAGGAAGAAGAGGAGTATTAGCAACGGTCTTCAGATAAGGTAGAGTAATGTGAGCCAGCCTTTCTCAAATACATTTCCCAGGACAAGAAACCGTCAGATTCCTGGAGGAGCTACTCCAAGGTGAGGTGAAATTTCTATACAAAGCAAATGGACAGTAGTGGGTGGTACTGGGTACTTCCTAGAACCTCCCTTCAGGGCCAAAGCACTCATTTCCCTAGATGTCTGAGTGTTGGCTGCTGATGACCCAGAGATGAGGCCCCTTCTGAGAGTTGCTCCAGCCACAGGAAACTGCCTGGCTATAAACCCTAGGTTATATCCTCCCAGGGGCATTCACATCCCCTGTAGGTCAATGTGGAAGACCTAAAGCCCACATTAAATTTCTTACCTCATTGAGGGACAACTCTGAAGGGCCATCCTATCAACACAGTTTCTTATGGCACCTGCTGAGGCCCGTTGTGATTGCCTCACAGTTGAGTATCTATCTCTGCCCAGTCCTGCCTTCCTCACTCTCTTATAGGTATTATTCCCAAGGCGACAAACCTCCCTTCAAAAATCTCAGCCTCCAGGTAACTTGACAGAGATGAATCCACATTATTGAAAACCCCAGAGTGATAACTAGGTAAGAAAGTAGAAATGAACCACCTTAACCGTCATCACTTCATTCATTAAGAATTACATCTTACTTTCATGATGTCCTTCTATGGCTTTGTAGGAGAAATAAGACATAGTCATTACCCCCTAACCACTTCTCCGTTTACAACAAAGCATGGTTCCTCTTTTGGCTTTTGTTCCTTAAGTTTAGACATTTTCTCTTAGATTTCAAAAAACCAAGTTGCCTCGTCTGTCCCTGATTTTAAACACTTGCCGCTTTTAGGTGCTTTCTCACAGTACATTTTGTAGTCATTGCTGATCTTCTCTATGGCCATCTTTGGATTCTTGTAGCAGAGTTCCTCAAAGGACATTTTAGTTATGTCTGTGAAGTAAGGAGAAACAGAGGTACAGTCTGCGTGTCCAAAGTCTATGTTCAGATTCATATACTTTTGTTGAAGGTATTGCCTTTAAAATGTCATGTAAAGAGGCCAAGGGCCAGGCGCGGTGGCTCACGCCTGTAATCCCAGCACTTTGAGAGGCTGACGTGGGTGGATCACGAGGTCAAGAGATTGAGACCATCCTGGTCAACATGGTGAAACCCCGTCTCTACTAAAAATACAAAAAAATTAGCTGGGCATGGTGGCGTGTGCCTGTGATCCCAGCTACTCAGGAGGCTGAGGCAGGAGAATTGCCTGAACCCAGGAGGTGGAGGTTGCGGTGAGCTGAGATCGTGCCATTGCACTCCAGCCTGGGTAACAAGAGCGAAACTCCGTCTGAAAAAAAAAAAAAAGAGGCCAAAAATGTCTTAATGGGATGCTTGCAGAAATAATACAAATTCTCTAAGCTAAATTATAAACAAGGGAATAAGCCTTCTCTCCCTTCCAGAATAAGAAGATCCTCTCCTTCTTAGGGAAAACTGACCCATGGAGATTATTTGCCTGGGGGTAGCCAAGGTATGACTTGAAAGAGCTACTAATTTTTAATTTATGTTTGAAAAGGAACTCATACAAACAAATGGAGACTCCTTCAAAGCATCCATCTGTTGAGGGGTTGAGTAGAAATGTATTTGTTTTTGTTTTTTTGCAGAGATGGGGTTTCACCATGTTGCCCAGGATGGTCTTGAACTCCTAGGTTCTAGTGATACTCCTGCCTTGGCCTCCCAAATGTCGGGATTAAAGACATGACACCACACCTACAAATGTATTTCAAACATTCTACTATTGTCTCAAAAAAAGCTGAAGAACCTAAGAACAAGAAATGGCAAAGAACATGCTATGCTGTTTTCCCTTTCTCAGCTCTGACTTTGGGAGTAACTTCCAGGATTAACTTACGTGTCTGAATATTACCAATAGTTGCAAACCATTGTCCTTTGGAGTAGATTTTTTTTCCCAGAACCAGGCATATATCATCTTACGTTATGCATAATGAATTGAGAGGGAATACCCTTTCGTATCCAGAAGGTGGTGAGACAATGAGGCTGAGATAGCAAGAGTAGTTTTAACAGTGATCTGGATAACAGAAGCAGAATAGTAGTACCTTACTTCCTACTGGGGAGAAATATTCATTTGGATGTTGAGTTCTGGGATTTAGAGTATATCTAAATGCACAGAGTTCTCCTGGAACTCTCTAGGCAGGAAAGTTATTTCTAGACTATTTGAGTCTAGAAAGAGTACTGGGGTGTGGACCCATGAATGTGAGTTATTCTTATGTCATCATCATCATCATGTGTAATCAAGGGGAATTTGACCATAAGTGTTAAGAGCAGTGGATTGTTTCTGCAGTGGATCCAGGTTTCTAGTCCTGTATCAATTCCTCCCTTGCTGAGCAGCCTTTGGCAAGCCTTTTCACCTTTCTGGAAGTCATGTTTTCCTGCATAAAAGATGATAGTGGCCAGGTGTGGTGGCTCACTCCTGTAATCCCAGCACTTTGGGAGGCTGAGGCAGGAGGATCACTTGAGGTCAGGAGTTTGAGGCCAGCCTGGCCAACATGATGAAAACTCATCTTTACTAAAATACAAAAATTAGTCAGGTGTTGTGGCAAGTGCCTGTAATCCCAGCCACTAGGGAGGCTGAGGCAGGAGAATCACTCGAACCCAGGAGGCTGAAGTTGTGGTGAGCAGACCGTCATTGCACACCAGCCTGGGCAACAAGAGAAAGACTCATCTCAAAAAAGAAAGAGAGAGAGTATTCTAACTCTGCTACTCTGAGAGTTTAGGGTACAGCTGGAGACACCAGCCTACCTGGGATTCAGGGCCCTGACCTGACCAAATGCAAAGAAGGCTCTTTTTTAGGCCAGACTTGTGCTCCCCAAAAGCAGAGATAGAGGAAGTAATGATGTGTGCTTTGGAGAGGGACAAGGAACTGCTATAAGGTGTGGTTCACATTCTTTCTAGCTATCCCTGGTACCCCATAGCCACCAAGGTAATGCCCATCTCCCAATATGTGTGTGGTGAAATTTACCAGCCATCTTTTCTTCTACTTCTGTTTTGATTCCTGGGAAAGAATCTAAGATCCTCAGGTTTTAGAGAGGGTGGAATCTCTATGGGTAAAAAAGAGGGCCTATGCATGCTAGATTTAAATAATTCATGCCCAAGCATGGCTCCAAGGGGCAAGTATCCAGGGCATCTTGATTTATATAGAGAGTCCATAATAAAGTTTTAAAAAAGAGCTGGATGTTACATTCTTTTGGCAATCTAACAAGTACCATTTACTTAGCACCTGCTTGTTACTATATTACCTCTAATCCTAAATAAATTAGGGGCCATTATCTCCATTACGTAGATGAAAAAATTAGGTTCAGAGAGATGGAGTAACTTGCCCGAGCTCACAGAACATATGAATGGTACAACTGAATTTTCAAAGCTTTTGCTTACTCTTTACCTGTGTTTTTCAAAGGGTCATGACTCATTAGTATACCAAAAAATAAATGGTGACATTGCCAGCTTTTGCATGACATGAAATAGGATAGAATAAAAAATGTTGGAGTACAACATCTCATGCAATAAGGGCAAGTATTGCTTTGGAAATTTTTGTTTCCATATATACGTGCACATGTATACACAACTATATGTTTAAGGGATTATGAAGACAAACATATTTATTGTGGATCAAAGTTTGAGAAATATGCAGTGTTCCAACTGTCTCCATATAGATAATTAAAGCAGTATGTTCAATATGCATAATAATGACTAACATTTACAGTGCTGAACTCCTGAGATCATTCATAGATTGTCTCGGGTCACCTGTACAAGTTTGTTATCATTCTTGTTTTACAGTTGAGAAAACTGGGCTTAAAGAGAGGTTAAATACATTGCTCACGTATACAAGTCAGTGGGACAGCAAGGGTGTAACCCCAGACTTCTGGGACAGCAAAGCCTTTTGCTCCCAATGACGCCTCTCCTCCGCCTGGGTGGGCTGGTGTGTTACGTTAGGGAAGCGGGTAACTATAATCTATGTTCACAGAAATGCGCTTGGATTCTATTCTGGAGGAAATGTGGTGAGGTGGAACATGCTTATCAGATGTACGAAATGCAGTTATTCAGCATCAGCTGTAGTATTGCTTTGGTGAGCAAGAGTCTAGCTAAAGCTGAGAGATCTGGCTCCCTCAGATCCAGCTAGGAGCTCTACAGTCTGTCTGCATTCAAATCCTGACTGCAACTTACTCTGTGACCCTGGGGAGGTCACATCTCTGTGCCTCAGTGACTTAGTACTTACCTCATAGGTTATTTTGATGATCAAATAAGGTAATCTCTGCATTGCATAGTGCTGACACTTAGTAAATAACCCATAAAGGTTAAATAATGTTTTCCAGTTGCCTATATGCAAAGGTCAAAAAAATGACAGTGACTGCTCTGACCTGTTAGAAACACGGGAGACGCCAGCTCCACCTGGAGAGACCCTCCTCGTTTCAGGTCCTCCGTAGCTATCTTTCGCCACTGCTTAGAGTCCATTTCCTTCATGTCAGCCAAAGCCTGGCTTAACTCCAAAGACTGCTGAATCCTCTTATAAAGAAGAACGCTCTCTTCTTTGCCTATAAATTCTTTTTTATGCCGTCTGGAGCTGATGAACTTGTTCTGTGTCTAAAAGAAGAGGGTGAAGGGAAGACCACATTTGTTACAGGAACTAGACCAGAAGCAATAGTTCTGTAGTATCTCAGTGCTCCATGCCTCCCTGTAACACGGTCTTACGCAGGTTGTTTTCCATTGTTAAGAACCATTGCTCCTTTAGACGCCAACCCCCACCCCCTTCTAATCAAACTCATTTTCTATAAGGGAGAAATTTTCTATGTCAAAATTTTCAAAGTCATCTTATGCACCCAGTCCTTTTCCTTGAGAGGTTTAGCTTTAGAACAACAGGGACCATGCCAATCTTTGGTTGACTCTAGGAAAAAGAACAATTTCATTTACTTTAACACATAAGCTTTTAAAACAGAAAGTACTCTTCCTTTTTCCCTCATCCTCATGATTCCTTCCCAACCCGAAGTCCTTCCTACTGTAAAAATGAGAAACCAGTAGTCCTCTTCATCCAGGGATTTATCATACCAGGGACGGAGCATCTGAAAGCCAAACACAGCATATGCATTAGGAGGTGGATGAGCAGCTTGCCGCATCTCTCCTTCTTATGTTCACCTAGGAGCAGAGTAGGCTGAAGATTCTGGGTTCTGTAATCTGGAGGTCTAATGGAACAGCAAACATTAGCTATGACCAACTAGGTGGCGTTCCTTTATCTCTGAATGGAGCAGCTACCACAGCTTTTCTCTAAGTCTCAGAATACTAAGTATTTATTTAAGAAGAGAGACGATAAATAATTTACAGAACCATTACTTAACATCTGCATATTATTTCATTCTTTTCCAAAGTAATATCTCATTTTTTTTCTCAAAATGGCCCTGAAAACCAAGCATTTCTCTTTGGTGTATCTACTCATGTCTCCCACTTGAAGACCTTATGATTTTGTGAAGAACATTTTATTACATTAAAACAAAAACAAAACCTATGAGTTAGGGCTTAGCTAGATATATTAATCCATACTCTAGTTTCATTCATTCATTCATGTGACAAATGCTTTATGAGTGCCTCCTATGTGTCAGGCACTTTACGAATTGCTGGCAACACTGAGATCAGCAAGCTGCAAGTGTTGTTACAAGGAGCTCAACTTCCAGCATGAACGGCAACATAACACATGCACTCATAGAGGTATTAACAAAGCTTCTGATTCAGTCAGGGAAATCCAGGAAGAATTCATAACGGTAAAGAGGTTTGCTCTAATGTGCACCTTGCAGGGTAAGTAGGAACTCACCATAGGGAAGTTGAGTAAAGATCAGCCCAGCCACTACAAAGAGCTTAAGCAAAGGCATGGAGATGGGAAAGATGTTTGGGAATGATGAGACTCCAGTGTGGGCTGAAATGTAGCATTCATGTGAAGAGCTCAGGAATGGGGAAGTGGCAGGAGAGAAAGCAGGGAAGCGTTGGAATTATATATGAGGGACTTGAATGCCTTGCTGAGTAATCTGGGGATTACTTTGTAGGCAATGAATTGATGGTAATTTTTAAGAATGTAAGATTATCTCTGCCAACTGCCTCAATCATGTAGCCAAAAGGTGAGTTTAGGGATATAAATTTTGGTAGTTTTAACAAATCTCCTTGGCCCCTGGGAAACTTGAGTGAAGTATACTCCTGAGACAATTCAGTTCAATGATTGAATCTGAACAATATGTAACATAATGTTACTTGTTAACAAATAAACTGCAAATATATATTAAATATGAGTAATAAACAAGCATGTGTGAAATGAATATCCTATTAACATCCCTTTTAGTTTAAAAGATTTATGACTCAGGCCAGGTTCTGTGGCTATTCTCCATTTCATGTATTTCTTCTCTAATCTTTATCCTCTTTTTCCTTCTGATAAGTTTCGGTTTACTTCTCTTTTTCTGGTTCTGTAAGGTGTAAACGTAAGTGGTTTATTTGAGATCCTTCTTTTTTTTTTGAGAGAGAGAGAGTTTCGCTCTTGTTACCCAGGCTGGAGTGCAATGGCACGATCTCGGCTCACCGCAACCTCCGCCTCCTGGGTTCAGGCAATTCTCCTGCCTCAGCCTCCTGAGTAGCTGGGATTACAGGCACGCGCCACCACGCCCAGCTGAGTTTTGTATTTTTAGTAGAGACGGGGTTTCACCTTGTTGACCAGGATGGTCCCGATCTCTTGACCTGGTGATCCACCCGCCTCAGCCTCCCAAAGTGCTGGGATTACAGGCTTGAGCCACAGCCCCCGACTTGAGATTTTTCTTTTTAAGATAGGACTGATTGCTATAAGTATCCAACTTAGTACTGCTTTTGCTGCATCCCATGAGTTTTGGTATGTTGTTTTTATTTTCATTTATCTGAAGTATTTTTGACTGCCCTTTTTGATTTTTTTGAGCCGTTAGTTGTTTCAAAATATGTTATTTAATTCTATGTTTTTATAAATGTCCCCATTTTCTATTCTTGATTTCTAGTTTCATTCCATTGTACTTGATTAAAAAGTATTTGTAGTATTATCTCATTTTACTATTTTAGAAACAGGGTCTCATTCTTTCACCCAGGCTGGAGTGAAGTGGTGTGATCACAGGTCACTGTAACCTTGAACTCCTGGACTTAAGTGATCCTCCCACCTGAGCCTCCCAAGCAGCTGGGACTACAAACCTGTGCCACCACATCTGGCTATAGAATGTTTTTAATCTTAAATTGGTTAAGACCTTTTTGTGACCTAGCACATGATCTATTCCGGAGAATATTCATGTCCACCTGAGAAGAGTAATTATTCTGTTGCTGTTGAGTAGAAAGTTCTGTATATGACTGTTAGGTCAGTGATTTATGAGGTTGTTCAGTTCTGCTGTTTCTTTATTCATTTTCTATCTGTGTAATGTACCCATTATGAAGAGTGGGGCGTTGAAGTCTTCTATTAAAGCAACACAATAATAATAGAAGATTAAGTTCTTCCTTCAGATCTGTCAATGTTTGCTTAATGTATTTAGATGATGATGTTGGATGCATACGTACTTATAACTGCTACATCTTCCTATTAAATTGACCCTTTGTCATTATATAATAACCTCCATTGGCTTTTGTGACAGCTTTTGACTTAAATCCTATCTTATCTGATCTAGTATAGCCACATATGCTTTTTTTGGGTTATCACTGCCATCAAATATCTTTCTTCAACCTTTCACTTTCAGCCTATCTGTGTTCTTAAATCTATCATGAGTCTCTTGTATTGTTGGGTCTTGTGTTTCTATACATTTATCTACTCAATGGCTTTTCACTGGGGAGTTAAAACGATTCACACTTAAAGTAATTATTGTTAGGTAGACTTACTGTTGCCATTTTGTAAATTGTTTTCTGTCTGTTTTGTAGTTATCTTCTTCCCTCTCTTTCTCTATTGCTGTCCTTCCTTTGTAATTTATTTATTTATTTATTTTGGTAGTGATATGCTTTATTTTCTTTTTATCTTTTAGGTATCTACTGTACATTTTTTTGTGGTTACCATGAACCTCGCATTAAACATTTTATACTCATAAATCTGTTTTAAGCTGATAACAACTTCAATTGCATACAAAGTTCTACACTTTTCACCCTGCTTGCTACAGTTTACATAATTGATGTCTTGATGTCAGCTTTTGCTTTTTTATATATTTTGTTTTTATTAACTAATTTCTGTGATTATAATTATTCTTACAACTTTGTCTTAATACTAGTGTTAAAAGCGATTTATATACCTTCATCATATTACAATACTATGTGTTTGTCATTATATCTACCTTTAGCAGTGATATTTATACTTTCTTATGCTTTTTTGTTGTTATTTAGCACCTTTTAATTTCACCTCATTTTTGAAGTTCCTGTAGTACTTCTTGTAAGGCAGTATTGCTTTGTAGTGGTGACAAACTGAGATTTTGTTTGGGAAAGTTTTTTATTTTTATTTTTATTTTTTACTTCTTCACTCTCAAAAGATAATTTATCTGGGTAAAGAATTCTTAATTGGCAGTTTTCCTTTTCTTTCTTTCAGCATCTTGAATATATCATCCCACTGTCTTCCAGACTATAAGGTTTCTGCTGAGGAATCGTCTGGTAGTCTTTTCAAGTCTCCCTTGTGTATTAGAAGTCACTTTTCCCTTGTATCTTTCAAAATTCTTTGTCTTTGACTTTTAAAAATTTATTTCTAATCTGTCTGAGTCTGAAACTCTTTAGGTTCAGCCTATTTGGAGATCTTTGAGTTTCAGAAATCTAGATGTCCTGTTCCCTCATATTTGTGAAGTTTCTAGCCATTATTTCTTTAAATTTCTTTCTATCCCTTTCTCTCTCTCTTCTCCTTCTGAGATGTCTATGTGTATATTGGTTCACTTGATGGTGTCCCATAAGTCCTATAGGCTTTCTTTGGTGTTTTTAAACCTTTTTATTTCTCAAATGACCTGTCTTTGAGTTCATTTATTTCTTCTGCTTAAAACATAAATCTGTTTTAAGCTGATAACAACTTCAGTTGCTTTTAGCCTTTGAAGCCTAATCAAGTCTGCTGTTGAAGCTCTTTGTCAAATGTTTTCAGTTTGGTCATTATATTTGTCAGCTTAAGGATTTCTGTTAGGCTCTTTTATGTTTTTTATTTTTTATTAAACTTCTAATTTGATTGATGCATTTTTTTCTGATTTTGTTCAGTTGTTTGCCTGTGTTTTCATATCACTTATTGAGCTTCTCTAAGATGATTATTTTGGCTGGGCATGGTGGCTCACTCCTGTAATACCAGCACTTTGGGAAGCCAAGGTGGGAGAATATAGCATAAGGCCAGGAGTTTGAGGCTGCAGTGAGCTATGGTCCTGCCACTGCATTCCAGCCTGGGTGACAGAGTGAGACCCTGTCTCTTAAAAAAGAGGATTATTTTGTTGAAAAGTTTGGAAATCCTTTATAAAAAGAAAAAGGAAAAACATTTTTAAAAAACATGTTATTTTGAATTATTTCGTCAAGCAGTTTATGAATCTCCATTTCTTCAGGGTCAGATAGTGAAATGTTATTAATTTCCTTTGCTGATATTACATGTACCTGATTTTTCATGACCCTTGTATCCTTGCATTGCTGTGTGTACACTTGAAGGAACAGTCACCTCTTCCAGTCTTCACAGGATGGTTTTGGCACACACATAAATGCCTTTGCCAATTAGCCAGTCAGAGATTCTGGGCTGGTTAGCTGGTGATGTTTATAAGCAAACCTATTGTTGGGTTCCATGAGTAAGATCATTGTGTCTATGGGTGGGCAGAGCTGGAGCTGTACCTGTAGGCAGATGGAGCTAGAGCCTGGTTCAAAGGCTGTGGAGCTGCCTCAAGGTCTGCAGGTGGTTTGGGTTATAGCTGAGTCCACAGGCGGTCAGGGATAAAGCTGGGGCTGCTAGCAGTGTGAAAACCCCATTGAATGTGGCTGTCTCTAGGTCTGTGGGTGGACAGGGCTGCCTCAGAGTCTATCATCAGGTCTGGGGTCAGCAGGCCTGTTATCAGGGTGTGGTTCCTGCTGGATCTCTGAGCAGGCATTTCCTCTGTGACTGCAGTTGAGCAATGTGGAGCTGGGTCACAGGGCTGTTTCCATGTCAAATGAGACCCAAAGGCATTAGGCCTGTTAACAAGGTTTTAGGCAGGCATAGTTTCTACTAGGACCATAGAAGGGTAGGTCTGGTGGCAAAATTATGGACAGATGATTCTGAAGCTGAGTCCACAGGAGATGAGGCTGATGATCCTGATTGACAAGCCTGCTACTGGAGGCATGAGACTGCCTTTTCAAAGCAGCTTTCCTTGATCTTGAACTCCGCTGGGGTGGTGCAGCCTCCAACTTGGGTCTCAAAGCTCATCAAAAGGCACTTTTGTCTGTGTATAGTTGGCAAGTCCATGTTTCTATGGGTGAACAAAAGCTGGGGACCTCCTATTTCACCATATTGCTGATGTTACTCTGAGTATGGATGTATTTGGTGATATGTGCTAAGGAGAAAAATAAAACGGGAGTGTGCTTGAAATTTTACATCAAATGACCAAGGAAGTCCTCACTGAAAAAGTGACTCTTTAATGGAGACCTGAGGGAGTGAGAGACTAAGCCATGCAGATATCCGTATGTTACACAGAACAGCCAAGCTGGCAGTGTGCCGGCATAGTGGGTGATGAGCATGGGGTGGGGGTGGAATAGTAGATGAAGCCAGAGAGGAGAGGTGGAGTGCATACATGTAGGGCCTTGCTAGATTTATTAGGAACTTTGGATTTTACTGAAAGAAAAATTGCTTCATTGAGACAGCCATCTGTTTTCATGGTCCTCACTCATTTCCTGTTAAATTACACTATGTTTTGAGAGAATCACTGTGGTTGGTATGGAAATGAGTTGATGAGGGACAGGGTAGACACAGAGGCATCAGTTAGAAGACCATTGTAATATTACAGGTAAGAGGACAGGAGGTGGGTGGTAGTGGTGGTAACAAGGGTGGAAAGGAGTGGTCACTCTGGATTTCTTAAGGTAGTGCCAACAGGGTTTGCCAACAGACTAGACATGGGTGTAAGACAAAGAGGGGAGTCAAGAATGATATAAAAATGTTTAGTCTGACTAACTGTTATAGGCCAGTCTTCCCTATGTACAAATATCTTCAGTATCTTTCCACCAGGTAAAAGTATTTGCTGTGAGATTCTGATCCAAGAAGCACAATCTCTGTCTGAATCTCTGTCCTAAAATGCTTCCACAGAGACCTCTGGGCTTTAACTAATCAAAACTTGAGCAAAGGAGCACTTTGGCTGTGGATCCACTAGACAGATCTGTTCTGACACTACCTCACTTACAACTCTGGATAATTATGAGATACTGGAAATCATGCTAGACTTAGAGCCAAAAACTCCGGGATTCTGATCCTGGATTATCTACTAGCTAGCTACATGGCTTTAGGATAATTCACTTACTCTCTGTGTGACTCACTTCCCCTATCTGTACTAGAGAAGCAACAATGCTACTCCGTCTGCCTCCTGCGAGTGCTAAGAAGCATGAAGGAGACAATGTGTGTGAATGTGCTTTATAAGGTAAATATGTTATAATCTGATGCTTTTATCCATTTGCTCCTCCAGATCTACTCTCTACTCTTCTCCAACCTGTTTGTGCCTTGGAAGATTAACCTGTATGAGCCACATCAATCAGTTCCCTTGTCCTCTGTTTGGGTTCATCAGATGAGGTGTCCTCACAGGAGATGGGAAAGCAGGAGCAGAGTAACCTTGGGGTATCTATTTTTCCAATGCCTCCAAGCTAGATCACTGTGAATTAGTTACATCCCTCAACTGATGGTTACAGCTTCTGCCAAGTAAGTGTCCCACTCCATATGGCTCTTTCTCTCCTGGTTCTAGTAATTTCTTCCTGTCCCCAGTTCTTCATACCTAGGAATGATAAAGGAGCCCTGCCCTTACTGACCTTGTGCTGTTACACTATCCCTGTGGTTTCCCTACTGCACCACCCATTCCTTTGTGAGTAGTCCCTCTTATTTTTCTCTCATCTGTTACCTAACTTGACTTTGCCATTTGCCTTCTGCTAAGAACTTGATGATACAATAGCTACGTGATGGGCTTCCCTTCCTGTGAGTCTTCAGAATATTCCATTGCTTTTAGCCAATGTTTTGAGATGAAAATAAATTCATCCTAACTGAACATTGCCTTGATGGCTGGTCTAGTAAAGGGAGCTTGCTTTTCAATACGTAATGTTCATAACAGAAATTAAAAACTTTCCTCATGGAACACTCTGAAGTTCATGGTTTGCAGAGGCTTCGTATAAAAGGAAGATGAAGAAGGAATGGATATCAACACTCCCCACCTCTATTCTACTTTAGAGTTTTTGGCTGATTTGGGGGAAGTTGCAAAATTTGTGCCTTAAGACAGCGGTCCCCAACCTTTCGGCACCAGGGACCAGTTTTGGGAAGACAACTTTTCCATGAACTGGGGGCTGGGGAGATGATTTCGGGATGCAACTGTTCCACCTCACATAATCAGGCATTAGATTCTCACAAGAAGCATGCAACCCAGAGCCCTTACACGCACAGTTCACAATACTGTTTGCACTCAAATGCTACCACTGATCTGACAGAAGATGGAGCTCAGGCAGTAATGCTTGCTCACCCTCTGTTCACCTTCTGCTGTGCGGCCCAGTTCCTAACAGGCTGGGGGCTGTACAGATCTGTGGCCCAGGGCCTGGGGACCCCTGCCTTAAGAGATCAACCAACTCTTCAATATCTGAGGGTTTATGTGGGTAATTATAGAATTAACTTAGTATAGATGACCAGATGGGATTTTTAGTTCAGTTTTGACCTAACTTGCCAGATACTAACTCATTTCTGTGAGGCAAGGCCTACCTTGCAAATCTCCTTCTGGGCTTTAGAAATCCAGGGGATCACATCTCCAGAAGGCAAGAGTTCCTTCAGGCCCTGAATGGTTTGGGATTTGAGTGGTAAGCATGGACCAATCTGCTCATTCAGGTGGAGCTCGCAGATTCTGTCACCCAGCAAGTGACGAAAGACTGTATTCCCATTCTTCTTCTTATTCACAAGGACACTGAGGAAATGGTGCAGGTCCTGCCAGAGGTCAAGAAGTTGGGTCTCCACTTTCAAATTCAGCTTTTTCAGGTAGTCCCGGAAAGGGTTCCCTGCACAGGCATCAGCACACAAGGCCAAGTGGGTGTATCCTAAGGAGAAGCCTTGCTTGATGGCCTTCTGAATTGTCATCTTGAAGGAGGGGTTGACCATGGGGGTGACAGTCCTCAGGTGGGTAGAGACCTTTGTCTCAAAGAGACCCTCCATGTGAAGGTGGCTGTTGGCTTTATCCTTTACACTGGATGTTTTTGCACAATGCGTTTCCTTTTCCAGGGAACTGATTCTTGTTCCCTTTGAAGAAGACGTTTTCAGGGAAGGCATTTGTATAACCACCTTCTCTTCAGAACATGTGTCCCGTAGGGGCATACTGATAGTATCTGGCTTGATGTCCATTTCCAGAGACCAAGAGTCAGGATCTACCAATTGCCACATCTTCCTCTTGGCTTTCCTGCATGAGTACTGCTTCTGAAAGTGGTGGCACTTCTTGATGCTCATGTTCAGAGGAAGTCCTCCTACGTGGGTGTAGCAAACGCTGTATAATTGAGTCTCATACTCCTGCATCAGACCATGGCATGCTTCCTCCTTGGCCATGGTCATCTTGCTGTGGGTGTAAAAGTTGGGAAGCCAGTAGCTCTGCAGTTTGAACAGAGCCACTGTCTGCATGTGCCTCAGGATCTCCCTCCTGGTAGTTGACTTGTTGGGATGCCAGATGGAGAGGTTCAGGAGGGATTCTGGAAATAATACAGAAAAATAATGTGATGACGGCAGTGAAGATGATGATGGAGAGGGTTTTGAATGTCTTTGTGTATAGCATTAAGTTCCTCACACAATCCTGGAGCGTGAATAGTTAAAATATATAGTCGACACGTTTTCATGGTTTTCTCAGCACACAGTGATCCCTTTATCTTCTTTCCCAAGCCATGTTATGGGATTACTTTTTAGACTATTAAATGTTATTTTAAAGAAAAGCAAAAGCACAAGAAAAATGTTTAAGAATAAGAGACATCTACATTGAACAGGATTTTTGATGAACAATTTAGGACTGGATAAGTAGCACTAGCCCTGATTTTAATGCCATCAATTCTCAATCATCTGTGGGAATAGAGAGGAGTGTGACGAATCCAAACAGTGCATCTTTTGGAACACATTCGTATTTGAGTTAGGAATGCCTCCTCATTTAATCAACAAACAAATATAAATAAATCTTGCATTCTAGAGAAGGAGTTGGCAAACTTTTTATGTAAAGGGCCAGATGGTCAATATTTTGGCTTTGTAAACCACATAACATTTCCTTCTTTTTTATAAAGCCCCACCCTAAACTAGGGTTTAGGCCTGGATGAAAAACAATCTTAGCTCACAGGCCACATATACTGCATTTGGCCAGTGGGCTGCAGTTTCTTCTAGAGAATCCCAATTAAAAAAATAAAATCACAAAAGTATGTAGGCTCAAATGTTACAGGTGCTTTTCAAGTATCCTGCCCCAATTCCTCCTCCCTCCCTTCCAGCCAGCCTTCATTGGTGGGTTTGAAAGAGGCAAGTACCAGCTTAAGGACAATGGTGTCTTTCAATACTTTCCTGTTTAAGGGTTGCAGGTGCCACTAGCATCTCTGATACATAAAAGATGGAGAGAAGGTGGGGTTTCCTGCAAAGAAGGAGACTAAGAATTCTCAGACACTGAATTTCTTTTTTGTTGTTGCATTCCCCAAGAATATACTTTATAATTCTTACTGATGTTCATGTTGCAGAGGGTTACTACCCTGGAGCCCTCCTGCAGATGAGTGGCCCTCAGCATGAGAAGAAGGGACAGGTAGTGGTCTCTCACTTCCAGGTCCATCTCATCTATGCTCAGGATCTTCTCAGCAAGAATCCAGAAATCCACCAGTTCTTCACCTACAGATGAGATAGAAGAGGCACAGAGCTGTACCCTGGTTTTGCCTCTTTGGTGGTTGCATCTGGGTGAATCAGCTGACATCCCCCACCAGCCTGTTCCACTGCAGCAATCATCATTCCTGGTAATTGGTTCAAGGTATCATCTCTAGAAAAGTTCTACTGTGGGAGGCATGGGGAGAAGAGACTTAATGCATGGGAATCCGTTGGGTTTTTGTTGCTGGCGTTAGAAGAACCATTACTAGGGAAAACTGAAAGACTCTGGGGTGGATTATGAAATATTTAAATTTTGTCCAAAAAAATGAAATTGGGAGAAAAAAAATTTTCTAGATCATGGACTGAGAGTGGCCTGCAGAAGGACACTGGAGGCAAAAGATGCCAAGACTACATTCCCTTTATTGAACACTTTTCCAGGGCCAAATTCTGAGTGACAAAGTGAAAGATGTAATCCATTTAGTTCTTCCCTACCTGCTCCCTGGACATCCAGGATTTTACCCTTAAAACTAGGGTTTAGGCCCCTGGATGAAACTTAATGTTGAGCTGGAGTGTCAGCCAGGACCAGATGCCAGCCTCCCAGCACCCAGCACCCAGCAATTAGCCAGACCCAACGGAACAGGAGGCAGTGTTTCCAACACTCCTACTATGGGGATTTGTTTACTTGTTCCTTGTCTGTCTCCCCGCCAAAGTGGCAGCTTTGTGAAGAAGGGACTTATGGCTCTTGTTCACCTTTGTAACCCAACCTACCAGCACAGTGGCTGCCACATAGCGGTGCTTAATGATACTGCTAAATGAATGAATGAATAAATGAGTAAAAGGGATTCTGATTGCTTTTCCTTTAACCTATACTATAGACCTCAGTCTCCAAAGATTATTATCCAAACCACATTATTGAACGTTTTTATATTGAACAGTTATATTCACATATAACTGTTAACTGGGGCTTAGGGCAACCTGAAAACTATTAGGAACTTGAAAACGCCCCAGGAACAACCCCAAGAACCCACCTGCGCTGCCTGTGAGGTAGGAACAGAAGCGCCACATCCCTCTGACCCCGCCAATGCATTTCTGGAGTAGCCACTGGTCTGCCTTTTTCCATCTCATCATCTTGGCTGCCAGGAAAAGTTCACCATAAGAGAGAGAATGAACTTTGACCCTGGCCCCTCTCCCAGCCAGACCCGCATTTGTTTAGTGTGGTGAGGACAAATTGTGACCACTTAGATGAAGAGGGTCCAGATCATGTGGTGCTTCTGAAGCTAGGCACCAGACCGTTTGGTAACATGTGTTAACATGGCAGGGACACACAAGCATCACGCAATTCACAGCTCAAAAACACCCTCCAACCAGCACCACCACCAATTACATTTTAAGAGGCTCACTCTGGCTTCTATGAGCAAGAGAGCAAGAGCAAAAGCAAAGAGACTAATTAAGAGATGATTTTATTAACTAGGTGAGACATTATGGTGGCTTAAACCACATGACAGTAATGAAGGTGGTGAAATCTGTTTGATTCCAGATTAGGCAATTTTACTATGTTCTCCGGCCACCATTAAGTTTCTCATTTCTGGCTACAGTGAGATAAATGGCCCAGTCCATCTGATTCCCGCATATTTCTCTAGATACCAATTTTTCAGGCTAAGGTTTTACCTACTGCCATACCATGAGCTGGGCTATGCACATATCTATAAATTCAGCCAATATTTGTATCTTGCTATGGGACTGACAGGCATAAGATTATTATGAAGTGTGACTTCCTATATTTCTCCACACGTACACAAACAGACATGCATACCAATGCTTACCTCCTTCTGGGGACTTAATGAAACTGAGGAGCTCCTGACAAAGAATGTAATGGAAACACAAGTTTGTTTTACAGAAGAAAGGTAATCGGTATTTTTCCAACCAGGTCAATAATCCTTTGTATTTGGCAATCTAGATTCAAAGCAAAATAGAAACAAAAAAACTAAATGAAACTGAACTGCTAAGAAATACAACTTAGTAAGGGGCAGCTGATCGCCTCACACTTGCAATGTCTAGCCAAAGAAGAGGTGTGTTGATTAAAAATAATTTCTATAAACCTGGAAGCTGGACTTAAAAAAAGAAGCATCAAAGAGGAGGAGACTTGCAAAGAAGCAAATGGATCATTAGAAAATGACATCGTGATCTTTCATGAAAAAAAATTCTTTCTTATTCCTGAAGTTGTTATAGAAAAAAATCTAAGTCTTGCTTGACAGAAGAAAAGCCAAAAATATTTGTGTCTGTGGTGTCAGATCGTAACTCTATTCAACTTGCTTCTTTGTAAACACATTCATAATTTCTGACAAGCTCCTACCCCCTATCAATTGTACAACATGTACAAAAACAGATTCACACATAGCAGCATTCAGGATACAGGATGGATTCCTGAGGGATCATGCCACAGAGAAAGAGTTTTTTTCAGCTTTCAGGGTTATCCTTGGGAAATTAAATATAAGAGTCAGCATAGAAGGCCAGAATAGAAGGCCTGCCACCACTCATGCCTGTAATCCCAGCAATTTGGGAGGCCAAGGCCGGTAGATTACCTAAGGTCAGTAGTTCAAGACCAGGCTGACCAACATAGAGAAACCCCATCCCTACTAAAAATACAAAATGTTAGCTGGGTGTGGCGGTGCATGCCTGTAATCCCTGGATTATGCCTGTATTACTTGGGAGGCTGAGGCAGGAGAATCACTTGAACCTGGGAGCCGGAGGTTGCGGTGAGCCAAGATTGTGCCATTGCACTCCAACCTGGGCAACAAAAGCGAAACTCCATCTCAAAAAAAAAAAAAAAAAAGTCAAAATAGAATGTCTCTTCTCAGCTATCCAGAGCTCAGAGAGAACAAAACCTTGTTGTTATCAGGTTTAGAGCGGTCTTTCTGATCCTATATGCCCCCTTGTAGGGCACGTGGAAGCCATTGGTAAGTCTAAGGTCTACATAGTAGAAAAGGAGAACAGGAGTGGGGAAAGGGAAAAATAAGACAGGAAAAAAGGCATAAAGAGAAGAAATTGAGAGAAAAATATGCCTTTGGAGAAGAATAGTTGAGTAGTCATTAGAAATTGCAGAAAAGCATCTTATCTTGATCTGTGTCTGATAACACATATGGATAATAATTACGTGGCCCATGGGCTGCCCCTTCCCACCCCACACCCACTACAGACGTTGCCAGCCAATTCCCAGAGTCTTTCTTGCTTAGATGTGCCCTGTTCTCAGCACAGTGTCCCAGGTGTCTAACCTATCACAGGGGTGAGAATCCCATTTGCTAACTATGGACTGTGGAAAGAATTCACCAGCAATTGCTTGCACAAGAGGTGAAAAATGTAAAAAGGAGAAATGTCTACTTGGTTTGATGCTGTTTGTTCTACTCCTCTCTTTATAGTTTCTCCTATAGTTATTCTGTGTGCCTCATCTTTTTCTCCCTCTCCCAATTCACATTTTGAATAGTTCCCTTATGCCTGGCACCATGGGTCTTGCCTGTAATTCCAGCAATTTGAGAGGCTGAGGTGGGTGAATTACTTGAGCTCAGTAGCTTGAGATCAGCCTGGGCAACACGGTGAAACTCCATCTCTACCAAAAATACAAAAATTCGCTGGGTATGGTGGCAGGTGCCTGTGTGGTCCCAGCTACTTGGGAGGCTAAGGTGGAAGGATTGCTTGAGCCAGGGAAGCAAAGGTTGCAGTGAGCCAAGATCACACCATTACACTGCAGCCTAGGTGACAGTGAGACCCCAAGTCAAAAACAAACACAAATTAACAACAAAAATATAGCTTCCTCATCCTCCCCACCCTAAACCCTCTACCTCTGAAGAATTTTACTCACCAAGTTACAAGGTATTTCTGGCCACAAGCTCCACTGTGAATTTTCAACAGTATAAAATGGCATCTGACCAAAAACCTGCAAAAGAAAGCTAGGAAACGTCAAGAGAGTAGAGATTGTCTTCATGCATATGACACAGCCCATCTGCAGCCACAGGGGAAGAGAGGTTCCACTGCTCTTTTATTTCAAGGAACATTAATTTTTAAATTTATTCTGCTGTATCAACTTGCCCCGCACACACGCGCAAAAGCCCTAAAGAGATTGAACTGCAAGATTCATTTATCTTTTGACTCCACCAGCCCACCATGTCAGTCTGACCATCTCCCCAAGACGAACAGCCCCACACTGTTGTTAGTCTATGGCCCTCTTCCCTTGATCCCATCTGTCCCTTGCCCTCGGCTGTGAGGTGTTGAAGGAAGGTGATGGTGCTGTCTGCATCTTACGATTAGAAGTTTGTAAAGGAGACTCAGTCCTTAGGGGTCTCTCTCTGCTCTGCACTCAGTGTGTGAGTAACACAACATGCCCTGACTGGTGTGGTAAGCTGCCTTTAAGGAGTGGTGATAGGACTGTGAAGGTGTGCGATTATGTGGGAGTGGTGTTCGGAAGCAGTTCCACTACCCGACATTTGCACCATAGAGGGCAGAGGTTAATGTGGAAAACACATCAGGCCTGGGGCCAGCAGACCTGGTCAGCTCCTAGAACTGCCCCAGATTCACTGTGTAATCTGAGGCAAATCTTTTAACTTTTTTTATTTTTTGAGAAGGAGTCTCGCTCTGTCATCCAGGCTGGAGTACAGCGGTGCCATCTCAGCTCACTGCAACCTTCACCTCCTAGGTTGAAGCAATTCTCCTGCCTCAGCCACCTGAGGCGCTGGGATTACAGGTGCATGCTGCCATGCCTGGCTAATTGTTTGTATTTTTAGTAGAAATGGGTTTCACCATGTTCCCCAGGCTGGTCTCAAACTCCTGAGCTCAGGCAATCCACCCACCTCAGCCTCCCAAAGTGCTAGAATTACTGATGTGAGCCACCACTCCCAGCCTTTTTTTTTTTTTTTTTTTTGAGATGGAGTCTCACTCTGTCACCTGGGCTGGAACGTAGGAACACAATCTAAGCTGACTGCAACCTCCGCCTCTCAGGTTCAAGCAATCCTCCTGCCTCAGCCTCCCCAGTAGCTGGGATTACAGGTGTGCGCCACTGCACCTGAATAATTTTTATATTTTTAGCAGTGACAAGATTCACCATGTTGGCCAGGTTGGGCTCGAATTCTTGACCTCAAGTGATTGGCCTGCCTCTACCTCCCAAAGTGCTGGGATTACAGCAAATCATTTAACTTTTGAGATCCATTGGTAAAAAGGGAACACTTCCTACGTCACATGGTGACTATGGGAATTGAGTGGTAGAAGTTTGTAAACTTAAGGAGTATTCAACATGAGCCACTACTGCCGTCTCTCTTTATAGACCACAGCTGCCTAAGTGGTCAGAATGTTCTTATAATCTTGGCTGGAACACCCCTCCCCACATCACTCTGTTTCTAGGACCTTACTGTGAGCTGTTTTAATTATGCTGGCGAATTGACTGATTAATGTGTTTTAAGATTACTTTTCGGCCAGGTGTGGTGGCTCATGCCTGTAATCCCAGTCCTTTGGAAGGCCGAGGTGGGTGGATCACCTGAGGTTAGGAGTTTGAGACCAGCCTGGCCAACATGGTGAAACCCTGTCTCTACTAAAAACACAAAAATTAGCAGGCGCTGTGGTGCACACCTGTAGCCCCAGCTACTTGGGAGGTTGAGGCAGGAGAATTGCTTGAACCTGGGAGATGGAGATTGCAGGGAGCCGAGATTCCATCACTGCACTCCATCCTGGGCAACAAGAGTGAAACTCTGTCTCAAAAAAGAAAAAAAAAGATTACTTCTGAAACTTTCATATTAAGACAGTGGCAGAGACAATAGTAAGAGTGATAAACACACAAAAACCACTCTCGGAGAGGCCTCTTCCTTATCCCGGTTTTAATTCCATTTCCTGGCACCACCATCCATCCATGCACCCAAGCCTGTTACCCTTGCTTCCTTCCTTCCTGTTGCTCCTCGCCCAACATTTATAGTGACATGGTCCTATATTTTGTTTTGTTAACAATCTCCTCTCTGTATCCCATCCTCCTCTTCCCTTTCCCCTTTGGCCCTCATTACTTCCCACTAGATGACTGAAACAGCCTCGTAACTGCTTTCCCTTCCTCCATTAAGGTCTCCTGCCCACCCATTGGCCAAACCTCTGCAAGATAGTTTTCCCAAATGAAAGCCTGAAGATGCTATTCCTTTACTTCAAATCCTTCCATGGCTCTCTCGTGACTTAAGGTAATGTCCAAACTCCTGGGCATGGTTTGCCTGATCTCCAGCGCTTGGCGCGGCTGCCTGGGCAGCTTATCTCTTGTGGCGTCTCACCCTCACAACCTTCCTGAGTTACTTACAATTTCCCCCAAAGCGTCAAAGGATTGCATTCTTTGGTGCCTTTACTTTCTCTATTCTGTGTAAGGCTTTTTCTTTTCTTTTTTTTTTTTGGGGGGGGAAGGCAGGAAGGGAGGGAAGAAGGACGGTAGGGAGGAAGGAAGGGATGAAGGAAGGAAGGAAGGGAGGAAGCGGCGAGGGAGGGAGGGAGGGAAGGGAAGGAAGGAAATCAAGCAATGAGAGAAACATTGCCGACCTGGATGTAGAAGTTTACAAGTTGATTTCTTTTTA
Source organism: Callithrix jacchus (assembly GCF_049354715.1). NCBI lineage: Eukaryota > Metazoa > Chordata > Mammalia > Primates > Cebidae > Callithrix > Callithrix jacchus. The sequence goes on along the minus strand of NC_133519.1, from coordinate 40,683,786 downwards.
TTTGAGAGAAGGAAAGAAAAAAAAATAAGTAAAGGAGAGGAAGAAAGAGGAAGAAAAAGAGGGAGAGTAAATGGAAATATTGCTTTATTTTGAAAAAAATTGGGTATTAATGATGGCCAATCAATGTTTCATTTAAACTTATGGGTAGGTGTGATGTGGTATTGACAAGAATGTATATTTTGTGTATTTGAAGTGGAGAGCTCTATAAATATTTATTAAGTTTACTTGTTCTGGATCTGAGTTCAAGTCCTTGATATCCTTATTAATATTCTGTCTCATTGAATCTAAGTCTCATATCTGGGTGTTAGGATCGTTAGCTCTTATTGTTGCATTGATCCTTTTATCACTATATCTTTGTTGCTTTAAAATCTATTTTATCCGATACGAGAATTGCAACTCCTGCTTTTTATTTATTTATTATTTATTTTTGCTCTCCATTTGGTTGGTAAATCTTTCTCCATCCCTTTGTTTTGAGTCTTTGTGTATCCTTGCATGTGAAACAGGTCTGGATGTAACATGCCGTTGGGTTTTGGCTGTGTCTTTTGATTGGGGGATTTAGTCAATTTAAGTTTAGGGTTACTGCCATTTGATGTTGACTGGCTGTTTTATCCATTGGTTGGTGTAAATTCTTCTTTATATTGGTGCTCTTTACTTTTTGGTATATTTTTAGAAAGGCTAATACTGGTTGTTTCTTTTGTGTGTAATGCTTCTTTCAGAAGCTCTTGTAAAGCAGGCCTGGTGGTAATAAAATCTCTGAGTTCTTGCTTGTTCATAAAATATTTTATTTTTCCTTCAGTTGTGAAGCTTAGTTTGGCTGGATATGAAATTCTGGGCTGAGGGTTCTGTTCTTTGAGGATGTTGAATATTGGCCCCCACTCTCTTCTGGCTTGTAGAGTTTCTGCTGAGAGATCTGCTGTAAGTCTGATAGGCTTGCCTTTGTGGGTTACCTGACCTTTCTCTCTGGCTGCCCTTAGTATTTTCTCCTTGGTTTCAACCCTGGTGAATCTAACGATTATGTGCCTTGGGGTTGCTCTTCTTGAGGAATATCTTTGTGGTGTTCTCTGTATTACCTGGGGTTGAATGTTGACCTGCTTTGCTAGTTTAGGAAAATTTTCCTGAATAATATCCTGAAGGGTATTTTCCAGCTTGGATTCATTCTCTCCGTTGCATTCAGGTACACCTATCAAACGTAAATTTGGTCTTTTCACATAGTCCCACATTTCTTGGAGACTTTGCTCATTCCTTTTTATCCTTTTTTCTCTAATATTTTCTTCACGTTTTATTTCATTAAGTTGGACTTTGACCTCTGATATCCCTTCTTCTGCTTGAACAATTCGAGTGTTTAAACCTGTGCATACTTCTCAGAGTTCCTGTATTGTATTCTTCAGTTCCATTAATTCACTCATACTCCTCTCTAAGTTGTCTATTCTCAATAGGATTTCATCAAACCTTTTTTCAAAGTTCCTAGTTTCTTTACGTTGGGCTACAACATGTTCTTTTAACTCACCGAAGTTTGTTATTATCCATTCCCTGAAGAGTGATTCTGTTATTGGGATGCGCTCGTTCTCCATCAAGCCTTGTTCCATTGTTGATGTGGAACTGTGATCATCTTTAGAGGGAGAGGTGTTCTGACTTTGAGTGTTCTCAGCCTTTTTACGCTGGTTTCTTCTCGTCATTGTAAATTTATCCTCCTGTCGTCTTTGAAATTACCAACTTTCAGATTAGGTCTCTTGAGTGGACGTCCAGGTTGTTAGTTCCCAGGGCCAGAGCAGCGGCGTTAAAACTAATGGTGCTTTTCTGCCCAGGATTCTCCTGTCTGGCTTCCTTCTTGTGTTCGTAGTAGGCAACTCTACCTTCCCGGGACTCCAAACCTCGGTCAGAAGGGGAACCGGTCCCGTTTACTCTGCGCCAAGCACTGCTGTGCCTAGGTGCTGTCACAGCCACTGTGCTGGGCTCTGGTGTCCTGCTGGGAGGACCTGTGCGGGTCCTCCGAACCTGTTTACTCTGCTCCGAGAGCTGTCGCGCTGGTGCCGGCGGAACCACTGCGCCGGCCACGAGAGTCGCACTGGCAACCCGTGTGTTTCCTCCACTGGGGGATCTTCTGCTCCGTGAGCGACCAGAATTTGTCTGAAAGTGTGGCGTCCTCTAGTTCTCCGCACCTTCCCTGAGAGCTGCAATCTCGGGATGTTAGCGATCGGCCATCTTGGATCGTTCTCCTTTGCTTTTCTTATTGCTCACTCCCTAGTCTTTTGTTTCCTCCTATTTTTATTCTTTTTTTTTTTTTAATTTGAGATGGAGTCTTGCTCAGTGGCTCAGGCTGGAGTGCAGTGGTGCAATCTCAGTTCACTGCAACCTCCGCCTCCTGGGCTCAAGTGATTCTTGTGCCTCAGCCTTCCAAGCAGCTGGGATTACAGGTGTGCACCACCACACCTGGCTAATTATTGTATTTTTGGTAGAGATGGGGTTTCACTATTTTGGCTAGGCTGGTCTCGAACTCCCGACCTCAGGTAATCCTCCCCACCTCGGCCTCCCAAAGTGCTGGGATTGCCAGCGTGAGCCACGCCTCTTCCTATTTCTTTATGCATCTTTTTCTCCTCACCTTCTGCTTCCAGTTAACTGTCAAGTGCCTCCTTGTCTTTTAATATTTGGCTTGTGTCAGCTTTTCCTGAATCTTCCAGGTAGGGATGATCTCTTTCTCTCATGAGTACTGTACTCCTACTGCCTCCTAAAAAGTTCTGTCATGTCACCCAGACCGTCAATAAATATCTCTCACACTAGACTGGGAATTCCATAGGACAGGGATGCTGTCATTAATATGTGTGTCTCCAATCCTAAGCCCAGGCCAGGGGTTGGCACAAAGTAATCACCCAATAACCATTTGTGGGATACACAGGATGTTTTTCCTACTTGTCTGAAATTTTGCCTTTTACTATACACCATCTCATGGGAAAGGTGCATCAAGAGGAGCCACAATTCATAAGGCACCAGTGTTAAATTGTCACCAAGGATTTAAACAAGAAAAGATTCAGGAGAAGTCCAGGTTTGGGTTTAAGAATACTTTGATGTTTGAGATTTGTTTTAGTTGCATAGATTAAGGAAATAGATAGGCTTGTTCCAGTCAACAACAATTTCTATGTGCTAAACACCCGATAAAGGGAGTAGAGCAGAATAAATAATCCTCAGTCCTTGTCCTGCAGGAATTCACTGTCTCATAATCAGCTGGGGACACACACACACACACACACACACACACACACACACACCTCAAGAGAGTTGCAAAGTGCCAAAGGGCTCAGAAGCAGAGAAGTTTCCATCAGGAGGTTCCAATTGTGAGGACCTAGGACTTCCTTCAGGAGAATAGAATTTAAGCAGAGATTTGAGGAATATTTAAGACTTTTGTAGGTGGAACTATGGGAAAGGTATCCCTGGCAGAAAACAAACACAGCCCAAGGAGAGGTTCAGAGGTGGGGGAATGCCAGGTGTGCCCAGTGAGGGTAGAGCCCCTGTCACTAGAGCACTGGGTATCAGCAGAGGGTGTGATAGGAAGTCACTTTGGACAGGCAAAGGCAACTAAGGAGGCTGGGGATTTAAGATTTGATGACATCAACAATGGGAAGCTTTTTGGAGATTTTAGAGGCGGTTCTGGTTCACGTTTATTTGCTCAAATTAAAAGAGTTTTTGTTTTTAAGAAGAAATTTAGTAAAACCCAAAATAATGACAAACAAAAAAAAATCACTCAGCTCTGTGAGATTCACTATTCAGCTGCTAATGAAATATTTGTATTTAAATCTGAGAATGCTTACCGGGAGAGAAAGAAATGTGTTGAAAAAGTCGGCAAAGATTTCATCCTCCAGCAGAATTATAAGATTTGTAGACCTGATTATCTCTATATGGAGAGAGAGAAATAAAAAAATTAAAAAAAAAAGATGAACCAGAATTGCATTCAGGTTGAGAAAATGATCAAATGGATCATTTCACATGGCCAAATCTCAGCATGAGGACAGCCTTTAGGGCCATCCAATTCAATCCCTCCCCTTCTCCAGGACTCTCTTTTTCAATATCGTTCTGCTTAAAGACTCCCAGCTGTGGGGAGCTCACTGATGCACAGGGATGCCCATTCCATTTATGAAGAAGATGAAATGGTTAGAAAAATTTCTTTTTTCCTACTGTGACTGAGTTCTTTTACCTTGTTTCTGTAAAAATTATGCCCTCTGAAGCTTGAAAGAATCTACTTAAGTCCCCTTAAAAGGGACGGTCCTTTCAGTATTTATAAAGACATCACAGACGTCTGCTCACCTCCAACCCTGCTGGCTAGTCACTAAGCAATTCTTCAACCCATTACTCATACGGCCTTCTCTTCATCTGGTTCTCTCATTGGCTGGAGTGCTGCCCATAATTGAAACACTGCAGATGCTTCCCAGAGCAGAACATAAGAGAACTCTTGCCTAGGTTGCTTCTGATGCTAGTGCAATGGGGCCTGAAGTGGGGTTAGCTTTGGGGGCTCTCACATCACACTATTAACCCCATTATGCTTTTACTTATATAGTCACTTTTCAGAAACCCAGGGGCAGGAATTTACATTTATTTCAGTCAAATTTCTACTTGGTACGTTTGGTCCAACGTTAAAGCCTGTCAAGAGCTTTCTTGAATATTAATTTGATCATACAACGTATTTATTAATTCTACTGTCTATGCTCCTTAGAGCAGAAAGTTCAGCTAGAGAATAATAAACTAATCTTTTTATCAATGGCCCAACATCACTTCATCATACCCAAAGTTCATAATAAAAGACTGAAAAATGGGTGCAAATATTATGTCCTAAGCTCATGTTTCAGTCGAATCTGATGAGGATAGTGCCACACATACTCACAAACAGGTAGTTATGATAACATAAGAAACCTAAACAATCATTTTTCCTGATGACACTGGGTGATTATTGGCTTCATATGATAGAATTAGAAACTCTTGGCCTGGTATGGTGGCTCACGCCTGTAATCCCAGCACTTTGGGAGGCTGAGGAGGGTGGATCACAAGGTCGGGAGTTTGAGACCAGCCTGGACAACATGGTGAAACTCCGTTTCCACTAAAGATACAGAAAATTGGCCAGGCATGGTGATGTGTGCCTGTAATCCCAATTACTCTGGAGGCTGAGGCCGGAGAAGTGCTTGCACCCAGGAGGCAGAGGTTGCAGTGGGCCAAGATCACGCCACTGCACTCCAGCCTGGGCGACAGAGTGAGACTCCATCTCAAAAAAGAAAAAGAAAAGAAACCCAGACAATCAAACATTGCTGTGAGTGACAGAGCTGGCATCAGCACTTGCTCTCTGTTCGCAGACATCTTTTTTCTTGCTGTTATGTGTTATGTGTGTTTTATCTGTACCCCTCCCAAGCCCTCTGCTCTTCTTTTTTCTAAGCAGTCCTTGATTTATTTAATCTATTCCACATGGATCATTTCAAAATCTGTGTTTTCAGTCCAGACTTCTGTCCATGGCTGGTTTGTTTTTGTTTGTTTGTTTGAGACAGAGTCTCGCCCTGTCGCCCAGGCTGGAGTGCAGTGGTATGATCTCAGCTCACTGCAGCCTCCACCTTCTGGGTTCAAGTGATTCTCCTGCCTCAGCCTCCCAAGTAGCTAGAATTACAGGTGTCTGCCACCATGCCTGGCTAATATTTTGTATCTTTAGTAGAGATGGGTTTCACCATGTCAGCCAGGCTGGTCTCAAACTCTTGACCTTGTGATCTGCCTGCCTCAGCCTCCCAAAGTGCTGGGATTACAGGCGTGAGCCACAGCACCTAGCTCTGGTTTTAAATATACATGAGCTATGGGACAGTTCTACACGCACATCCATCAAGCACTTTCATCTCAACATGTGCAATGTGTCCAGGCCTCCCAGCCTGCAACTTTTCCTACATTCCTGGTCCCAGTTACTGGAATAATCATTTATTAAAATATCTAATCCAGAAAGCTGAGACTCTTCTCTATGTCTCTGTCTCTGCCCCTGTCTCTCACTCTCACTCTTGCTCTTGCTTTCTTGTTCTCTCTCTTTCCCCTCCACGCCCCCTACATGCAATGGGGGACCATGCTATATGGTTTCTCTTTGTACCTATCTCTTGAATCTGTCTTCTCCTCTCCATCCATGAAGTTACTGTTCCATTACAGCCCTCTACACTCTCACCTAGACTACTGCATCAGCTTCTTAAATCATCTCCCTAGCTTCTACCTCTTGCCCTTCCAAGCACCCTCCACATACTGCCACCATTATCTGTTGATATTATTATTGTTAAAGTCTTTTGAAATCTCCTCTATGTCTTAGAAGGTAAAGCCCAAACTCCTTAGTATAGTATCTGAGGCTTTACCCCACTTGGCTTTTGATCTTCCTCCCAGCCTCATCTCCTGCCTCTCTGCACACTCTGCCTCCTGTTTGCAAGCGAAGCGAGGCATTACTGAGAGTACCTGCAGCTGCTAGGTACTCTCACTTCAAACCTCCATGCCTTTGTGTCCATATTACATTGCTTAAAATGTTTTCTCAAGCATAGTCAGCTTCACAGATTAATAGTCATCCTTTAAGAACTGGGTTACGTATAATCGTGGTGAACCAAGAATGGTAGAATCTACCGCAATGGCAGAATTCATCACGGTCTCCCTACACCATCGTGTACATCCTCCATCGTTACACTTAGCAAGTTTTATTGTTTTTATCCACTGAAATATCTGTCTTTCTCATCAGACTGAGCTTGTGAGAGGAGGGACTTCGTTTTTGACCTTTCTTCCTCTAGACTCTAAAATTGTTTTTACAGTGTCTAAATTCTGTAAATGTAGAATAAATTGTTCTTTCAAAAGATAATCTTCAATCTTTTTTTTTTTTTGCCAAAGTATCACTCTGTCACCCAGGCTGGAGTGCAGTGACATGATCTCGGCTCACTGCAACATCTGACTCCCAGATTCAAGCAATTCTTGTACCTCAACCTCTCAAGTAGCTGGGATTACAGGCATGCACCACCACACCTGGCTAATTTCTGTATTTTCAGTAGAGACTGGGTTTCACCATATTGGCCAGGCTGGTCTCAAACTTCTGACCTCAGATGATCCACCTGCCTCAGTCTCCCAAATTGCCGGGATTACAGGGGTGAGTCAGTGCTCCCAGCTGATGATCTTCAATCTTTTGGACTTTTGTTTATCAGTCATAGAGTCTAACAAGGACTTGTTGAATGAATACATTACTGAGCCCATCTGAAAACAGAAAAGTGGGGTTTGGCAGAAATTCCCTAGTGATTGTTTTTCACAGCTACACACACTGCTGGTGTCAAGGGGCTTGCCTATTCTAGGGCTTGCCATTGACAGGACAGTCTTAAGGAGATATAAAAACGAGGCTCTGAACGTCCTTCCCTTCCTCGTCCTCCCATTTCTCCATTCTTGTTTTTCCTTCTTACCTGTTCTGCCTTCAAACTTCCTAATAATTTGAGAAGGCTTTTAGCACCAGTTTCACGTCGTAATAATATTGACTTGGCAACAAATGAAATCACTGCATAATCTCAAACCCCATACCAGTCTTCTCTCTGGAGAAGAGATGGCCCAATCCACAGTTTACTTTCTCCCTCTTGCCTTAGTTGTCTTATGAATAAGGCCCTGTCCTATCCTCAAAGATCTGGTGGCAAAAGATAGGAGGAAGGGGAAGAAGAAGGAGAAGGAAAACAAAAGCATGAATAACACAAAAGTCACATATGGTGCCCTTGAGTTGCTCAGATCTATTAATAATTGGGAAGATGAACGTTTGCCTTATTTAAGGGACTCAAGGCCTTGGAGACATCCCTCACAGAGACTCACCAGCACTGTTCATGTTGCTCTTTCTGACACAGTGATTTGTTAGGGGCAGAATTATCTCCAAGTCAACAGAACTTGATCCCTTGTGAACACATAATGACACCTTCTCTAAGGGGTTCCAGATTCTGTCAGGCAGTGACCTCCTTACCTCTGGTGTAGACCTTAATCTGAAGATAATAAGTTTTTATCTCACCTAATCTGCTGAATCCCCTTGGACACACAAGACTCCTCCTCTACTTAAGCCTTTAGTTCATAGTATTTCATTTGACAAGTTCTTTATAATTGTGCCCAAGATCTCTTGTCTCCTCCGTCCTCTCCCATGCTAGGGTGACTTTTGCGTTGATAAACTCAGCTCCTACGAGTCTTGTAAGTGATTACATTTGATGTGATTTTAATAAGCAATATCACCCGGATATTCAGCCCATTTAAAATATCAACCTCCATGGCTTGAGCCCAGGAGTTCAAGGCTACTGTGAGCTATGACCACACCACTGAACTTCAGCTTGGGCAGCAGAGTGAAACCCCATCTTTAATAAATTAAAATTAAAACACTGGCCTCCAAGAGGCTTGAATTCCCTTCCTCTGAAGGCTCTTCAGACACTTGGTTTTCTCATTAAACAACTTTTTGTTTTTCCTGCTCTTCCCTAATAGGAAGTAAATGTTAAGATGAAAGACCAACAGCCCTATACCCCTTAAAAATTTAGCCAAGAATTACTGAGAATAGAATTCTTCAGTATCACACCCAGAGAAGGATTAAAGAATTTAAAAGTCTTGGGATTGTAGGGAAGTTTGTATAATGTCTAAAAGACCTTCCCATGGGGGTGGGGGGAAAACTGGAAACTGGAAGGATTATTGCTAATAATGAATTGTCAACAAATCACTTATATTTGAAAAAGTGCATACTTTCTTTAGCACATATAAAGACCAAATACTGCATTTTAAAGTGATTTTAGTGAGCAATTCTTTCTTTACATCTTGATGTTTTATGTATCGCGAGATGAGTTTGTAGCTTACCCTACTTTTTCAATCCATTATCAATTACCTTATTCATCAGTTTAACATACACACATCTTAAGAGAGTTCAGGGTGAAGCACTGCATGGTTCTACAATATCATATTATTCCTTGAATTATGAATTATTTTGCAAAATAAATAGAGTTGTGGTCTCCTCCTAAAATAATGGCATATACGGTAGTCATATATACCCACATTCCTTAAGACGGAATGCTTTCAGACTGTTTTCAATCCAGCTGTGTGCACCTACTCTTGAGTCCTAATTGCTGCCCCACCATCTTTCCCACAGCTCAAAAAGGCTGACTACTGAAGTCGTTAACAACCCAATGCGGTCACTCTAAAAACGGTAGGGATAAAAAGCCAGTATCACTGGCCAAAGCTTGAACTGTATAACGGTTAGATCCCTGACCCTTTCATGACCTTCTAGTTCCCCAAAGAAAATGGCATCAGATGTCTCCCAAATGTGTGGTAATAAGAGTTACCTTACTGATAGGGTTGTTGTTAAAAACCTAAATTGCCAGGGCCTTCCCCTGGCAATTCTGATTTAGAAGAAATGGGGCTCAGGAATCTGTGTATTTTCCAAGTGCCCTGGATAAGTATCATCAGGCAAATATAGAAAATATTGGGGCCAAGATACAGTGCCTCACATCTATAATCCCAGCACTTTGGGAGGCCAAGTTGGGTGGATCACTTGAGTATGGGAGTTCGAGACCAGCCTGGCCAACATGGGAAACCTTGTCTCCACTGAAAATACAAAAAAATTAGCCAGGTATGGTGGTGTGCACCTATAATCCCAGGGACTCAGGAGGCTGAGGCATGAGAATTGCTTGAATCTGGGAGGCGGAGTTCGCAGTGAGCTGAGATCACCCCACTACACTCCAGCCTGGGCAATAGATCTGGTATGCAAAACTCTGGGCATTTATTTTATCCAAGTGCACAGTTACCCTGGAAATGATAGCAGGTCTCTTTGGCAAAAATTAGGAAGAATATTCACGGTAAATACTTGCAAAATATTGCAAGATTCTTCATAATGGGTAAAATGCTTTTTCATTTCAGTGCTACTAGGTCTGACTCAGGGCTGAAAATTGGATGAGGGGCCTGATTCTCTACCATGACAGCTCATTTTAGGCTCCTGCTCATTTATTCATTCACTCAACAAATATTTATTGGGCATGTCTATGTGACACAAACTCTTCTAGGTGTTTGGGATGCATCATTGAATGAAACAGTCTAAAATCCTTGCCATCACAGAGCTTATACTCTCCAGTAGAATGTTATTGAATGACCACACATTTTTTACGGAACTCCTTGATCAATAACCACCACAAAGAATCTGTGGGTTAGATCATTCAGATAACCACACAGGCTGAGCTGCCTATTAGAATAACCACTCTTGTTTTGTTTTTGGTGGCTAACATGCCCTCCAATTAGAAATCAGAGCCAATTTCAACTACAGCACATCTTTTTCAGCATTTGTGGTTGTCCTCATTGTGCCACTACTGCTCACACCTGCTCTAGTGAGTGAGTGTTGTCATAGGCCCCGCCATGCATAATCTCTCACTGCTCCTGAGCTTCTGAGTTTTCCTTCAAGATGAAAAGTGTTGGGCTGGTCATGGTGGCTCACGCCTGTAATCCTAGCATTTGGGAGACCAAGGCAGTTGGATCACTTGAGTTCAGGAGTTTGAGACCAGCCTGGGCAACACAGTGAGATCCCATCTCTATTAAAAAATGATTTTTAAAATTAAATGTGTATATATATTATATTTAATTATATATTATATATTTACTTTAAAAATTAAATGTATATATATTATATATTTACAATTTAAATGTATATATATTATACATTTAATTTTTAAAATGAAATGTACATTGCGGGGCACAGTGGCTCATGCCTGTAATCCCAACACTTTGGGAGGCCAAGGAGGGCAGATCACCTGAGGTCAGAAGTTTGAGACCAACCTGACCAACATGGAGAAATCCCATCTCTGCTAAAAATACAAAATTAGCTGGCCGTGTTGGTGCATAGTTGTAATCCCAGCTACTCAGGAGGCTGAGGCAGGAGAATCACTTGAACCCAGGAGACAGTGGAGATTGTGGTGAGCCGAGATCATGACACTGCACTCCAGCCTGGGCAACAAGAGCGAAACTTCATTTCAAAAAAATATTAAATATACATTATATATAATTAAATATAAATTTAGAAATATAAATATATACATAAAGAAAAGTTCTGGGTGGAGGATCTGATTGCTGAGTCTAGGACAGGTGCTCATGTCCTTACTGCCAGGCCCAGGAGAGGAACTGTCTGGCTCCCCTGGGCATCCATGAGGAGACAGTCCCTTCAAGACTCACACAATAATTTTTCACTCCAAATAGGAAAGATGGTCAGAGAGTGAATGACCAAAGGGTTTTGAGATACACACACATACCTCTATGTTAACTGAATTCTGTGCTTAGTCATATGCACCTAAGTTTAACAGGAAAAAGAACTACATGATGTTTTACTGGGTGCTTGGACAATACTTGCTTATATACTTTTCCTGCTCTTCTCTTTATCTCTCTGTCACTTTGCTTAAATGGGTCACTCAATACCTGATGGAGAGCGAGTGCCCTTTCCAGGCTCATGTAAACATGGTGCCCTCTGCTGCACAGTGGTGAACATTACATTTTTCTTCCCAAAACTCCACTCTGTAATTTGAAGGTTTTGTTTCTGTTTTTCCCCAAACATAATCTTCAGTTTGTTTTGCTTTCCAAAGTCATTAGGATGACTGCCAGAGTGCTCACACCTGCAGTGACATGAGGCGTACAGAAAGGCCCTTATCATCCAAACAGTAGGTCTGTCTATTCCACCATCGTATCTGGCCTTACCCGTAATTCTCTGTGGCTTTGTAGGCCCCTGCTAATATTATTTTACCTGGAAGATACATGCTGTGAGATATAATATTTGGAGGCAATCATTTACTACAAGAGATGAATTTATTAGTATTTAACAAGGCTTTGAAAGTACTCAAAATGGAACCAGCCTAAGAGTTAATAAGCAGTTTTGGTATTTCTTCAGCTTTCATTTCTGTGGAGAAATAGTATCTTGAAATACTAATATTTGGGTTTTGCTTCCCAACCCTTGTATATGACTTTTCCTCAGTTTAGTCAAAGATACTGCATCAAGATGAGGTCAGATTATAATAGCAAAAACTAAGTCAATTTTAGGTTAAAAAATATAAAATATGCTTTTAATATCAAAAACAGCGAGGCGTCTCCAGGCATGGTGGCTCACAGCTATAATCCCAGCACTTTGAAGGGCTAAGGCTAGTGGGTCACTTGAGCCCGGGAGTTCAAGACGAGCCTGGGCAACGTGGCAAGACCCAGTTTTTACAAAAATCAAAAAGAAAGAAAATTAGCTGGGCATGGTGGTGCCACTTATAACCCAGTTACTGGGGTGGGTTGAAGGGGAGCTGAGGTGGGAGAATTGCTTGAGCCAGGGAGGTCGAGGCTACAGTGAGCTGAGATGGCGCCACCGCACTCCAGCCTGGGTGACAGCAAAAAAAAAAAAAAAAAAAAAAAAGTCGGGGGAAGGCCGGAGTGAAGTAGAAAACAACTTTGCATTATCAATGGAAAAGCATGTACAGAGGAGCAGATTCCCTGCCCCCTCAACCTCAAGGGTACTAGAGGAGGCTCAACAGAGCTAGAGGAAGGAGGAGCTGCAAGGCAAATGTATCCAAGGTTGTGGGGGAGAAACGAGGGGCTGGGAGCCAGAGGTGGCAACCAGGAAAAGGGCAGAACCTATAGGGGACACTGCAGAGCTCCACTGGTCCCCAGGACCAGAGAGAAGCACAGAAGCTGAACTGCACCTGAGGCCTATTTTGTTTCTGTACGAGGGACCCCTGCCCATCTCCAGTGAGGAGCAGCATTGCTGTCTGATCATCCCAGTGATGCTGGTGTTCGCTTTCTTTGGAAGCTGCCTGCTGGTCACGCGGTGAACGTGCGGCACATGCAGGCCATCCCACGATCTGTGATGTGGCTGAGCCCCCTCTAAATGACATTGGGAAGGACGCTCCACCCCCACAATAACTCAGAATGCCCATCAACTCCCAAAACCAGGGGGTAAAGGTCCCTGACAACCAAACAACTCATGCCTGCTGCACCTTCACTTTTGACTGAGAACAAGGAAGAGTAGGGCCAGAACCAAAAGATGCATTTGTTCTAGGAACCAAAACAAGAAGGATGATAACTCTCTAGAATCCCTGCCCCCGCCCTCCTCTGTCCTAACTGGATGCTTTAGTCTTGACCGGAGTGAGGGAAGCTTGACAGATTCTTCATGCTTTCTTCATGAAGGCACTCTTTGTAAGCCCCCAATAACTTTACTCGGAGTTCTACCCTCCTTGACAACCAGCTATAGCATTACGTGACATAGCTAAATAATCTAGCTACCTTAAGCCACTTTCTTAATCCTTATCACTCACCTCTAAACCTCCCTGATAAGACATTTGTGAGGATTTAAAAAAATATATGCAGCATAAATAAGCCATTGGACTTTATTATACACAAGAACCAGAAAGGAGTGGTTCCAGTTGAGTCTACTCCTTGGAAATCAGTAAGACATGTACAGAGCAGTGGGCTGAAAGACCCGAAAGAAGAAGTGCCAGACTCTACACTCGAGGAGACTGGGCTGAAGAAAGTCTGGAAGCGGATGAGCCTTTGAGCCCTCACTACGTGCAGCGTGTTGCTTTGCTCTATTAAACCCTGTAGAGGGCGGGGCACAATGACTCACACCTGTAATTCCAGCATTTTGGGAGGCAGAGGCAGGCAGATCACTTGAGCCCAGGAGCTCGAGACCAGCTGGGGCAACATAGGGAAAACTCATCTCTACAAAAAATAAAAAATGAGCTGGGCATGGCATGATGGCTTGCACCTGCAGACCTAGCTACTCGGGAGGCTGAGGCGGGAAGACTGCTTGAGCCCGGGAGACTGAGGCTGCCATGAGTGATTACTGCATCACTGCACTCCAACTGGGCAGCTGAGTGAGAACCTGTCTAAAAAGAAAAAAACCCAAAAATCCTGCAAAAGAAGGTAGCTTCAAGGGTCTGATGTTTTATTTGATAAATCACAAAGCAATCAAAGGAAAGACCTCAGGAACATTCTAGGAGCTCTCTAGAGTCAAAAAACAGTCTCTTAAATATGAGCATTGAAGAGGTCCAGACAAAGAAAGAATGAGGAGGTGGTTATTATCATGGGTACATTCTTATGTACTAAATATAACTAGTGGTAGACATTCTATGTGCTGGGTGAAGGATATTTATAAAAAGGCCTAAAGGCAGGATATCATGAATTTATTTTAATGTTCTCATGGGAGGAGAACGAGGGATGTGGAGATGTGTGGGGCATGCAGATTACTGTTGCTGGAATTGAGGAGAGAGCGGAGGGGAAGGAAATACTTGGGGAGCTGAGAGTGAGGGTCATAGCTGCATGTCTTGTTTCATTCTCCCGTCCTCTGCACACTGTTCAGGAAATGAGACTGAGAGAACCTAATGGAAAGGGGGCTTTGCCTGTCCCAGAGAAGTCTGACGCCTCATGACGGCACGCCTCTGAAGGAAGGATGCAGGATTCTCCTGTCTGGAAGCTCCACCTCCCACAACGTCTCATCCAGATGTCCTGCTGTATGCAGATGATAGAGAACCAATTGCGGCACATCCAGGTTCAGGCCTTAACAAAAATGTAGCAATAGCACCAAAAGGAGAAGCCGTAGATCCAGATCATCAAAATGGCACTGAAGATCACATGCCAGCAGAAGAAGGTGGTGACAAACATAATGTCATTTCTGTCATCATCCATCCATTGATAGCCAGAGATTGGTTTGAACAGCATGAAGCCTATGTGCATTAGCCAAGAGCCTGTGACCGTACACAGAAAGGCTTTCATGATCCAGATCAGTGGCTTGTTGGGAGCCCACAGCTCTGCGGTCACCACCAGAGTCAGCAGGAGCATGGCCTGTGTGAGCAGCACGTGAGACTGAAGCTCCACTCCTTCTGTGTCCTGCAGGTGAGACACCATCAGGGGCAGAAATACGAACATGCCCAGAGCTTGGGCACCTTGCTCCAGGGCAGCACATCTCTTGGGCAACAGGTTCTGGCTCACCACATCTACACACCCACTCAGCAAGAAAGTCATATAGAGAGTGAGATGCTGCCACTGTTTGCGGAACATGAAGTTTCTCTGATGATACATCTTGCTGATAAGTACGAACTGTCTAGGAACGCTGTGCAACTCTTGGGCTACTAAAACACAGGCGCTCAGTATCTTCAGCAACCCAATGTAGTTTATTTGCCGTAGCTTTGCCCATCTTCCTTTGCTCCAGGGATGGCGTGGTGGATACTGGACAGGGTGATTGCATATCAAGGCTCTGGAGACAAGTTGTGCATGATAAAGTCCATAGAAGAAGAAAGACAGCCCTGGGTACAGATGACCCTCGAAGCCTCCCATTGAACTGAAAGTAGGTCTGGTCAAAGGCAGAAGCAAAAGGCTCAGGAATGGCCATTCACTCAGGGCCACCTCAGGCTCTAGAATGTGGAGGGAGCCTCCTGAGGCTTACTTATATTCTCTATCCAGCCCACTGAATCCACATACAGAAGGGAAATGGATTTGGAGGAGGTCCAAACCTCAAGTGATCCGCCTACCTTGATCAGGTAGGGTGGGTGTCATGGTTTCTGTCTGGTCTTCTGCTCCGGTTCATTGGTAATCAGCTAACCATTGACAAACAATAAAATAAGCATTTTTTCCAGCATAACGCTTGAGTGTCTGCTATTCTCAGAGACTCTAGTAGAGGGTCTCCCCGCTTGCCTCTCCTCCCACTAGCCCTTGACCCCATTACTACCTTCCTTACCTCCCTCCTGTACTAGTCTGTTCAGGCTGCTATAACAAAATACCATAAACTTGTGGCTTATAAACACCAGAAATTTGGCTAGAAGCAGTGACTCATGCCTGTAATTCCAGCATTTTGGGAGGCTGAGGCGGGAGGATTGCTTGAGCCCAGGAGTTCAAGACCAGCCTGGGTAACATGGTGAGACTTCATTTCTACCAATTAAAAAAAATTATTTGAAAATTAGCTGGGTGCAGTGGTGTGCACATGTAGTCTCAGCTATTCTGGAGGCTGAGGCAGAAGGATCCTTTTATCCCAGGAGGTAAGGCTGTAGAGAACCATGATCGAATCTTGTGGCCTTTCATTAGTCTTACAAAGGTAGTTTCAGGCCGGGCACAGTGGCTCATGCTTGTAATTCCAGTGTTTTGGGAGGCCGAGGCAGGTGGATCACTTAAGGTCAGGAGTTTGAGACCAGCCTGGCCAACATGGTTAAACCCCACCTCTACTAAAAATATAAAAATTAGCCAGGTGTGATGGCATGTGCCTGTAATCCCAGCTACTATGGAGGCCGAGGCAGGAGAATCACTTGAACCCAGGAGATGGAGGTTGCAGTGAGCAAAGATCATGCCACTGCATTCCAGCCTGGGCAGCTGAGCAAGAGTCCATGTCAAAACAACAACAATAACAAGTTATTTATCTTCTCTAAGACTCAATCGCCTCACATGTAAATGAGGAATTATGGGGATTCCACAAAATATTGTATTTTAAAGCAAGTTATAAATATAAATACCTAGCCAGGCTTGGTGGTGTGTGCCTGTAGTCCCAGCTACTTAAGAGGCTGAGGTGGGAGGACTGTTTGAGTTCAAGACTCCAGCCTGGGCGACAGAGTGAGACTCTATCTCAAAAACAGAACAAAACAAATGCCAAAACCTAAATAAATAAATAAATCATTTTATATGGAATCTATGCATTGTATTATATTACATTATATGCTAGCTATATTACATGTATAAGAAGTACATATAAAATAAATATATTAAATAAATAAAAACTTTGTTCATCTCAGGACTGAATGAGGCCAGTAAAGCTAATTTCTTCCAAATTCCTCTTTTATTTATTTATTTATTTTTTTTTTACAGATGAAGAAGCTGAAGCCCACAGAGAAGTGACTCACAGGATGTCACATGGTTAGCAGGTTAGTTGGTAACAAAATATATGCTGAGATGCTCAGTCACAAGGCAGCTGTCAACAAGAAATACAAGAACACCCCACCTAGCTCAGCACCAGGCACAAAAGTTAAGTGGGCCAGGGCTGTCACTGCAGCCTTCAAGAGCCCTTCCTCCCAGGGAGCCCACAGATTCACGGGAGAGCCCAGCACTCGGGCAGGCCTACGGGCTGGATCTTGCTGTTCGGTCCCACACTGTCTAACCTCTCGGTAATATTGCCAGGAGTAGAGACCAGAACTCGGGGACAAGGAGAGTCAGCACCAAAGAACAGCAACCATCTCTGCACAAGTGTCTCACATGAACAGACACCCA
Organism: Callithrix jacchus; assembly: GCF_049354715.1. Lineage (NCBI taxonomy): Eukaryota > Metazoa > Chordata > Mammalia > Primates > Cebidae > Callithrix > Callithrix jacchus. The sequence continues at coordinate 40,666,560 of NC_133519.1, read as the reverse complement.
GTGCTATGTTGTATAAATCCTGAAGTCTAGAACACAACTGAAAAAAGCTTGAAGCAAATCTCCAATTGTTTTGAAAGCAGAAGGGAAGAGGCTGGTCAACATGGGGTCCAGAAACACAGATATTTAAAAGTGAGAATTTATCTGACTTCATCCAGTACTGGCCAAAGAGAAAGATGTTATTTGGGAGAAAAAAAGCAATTATTACAGAAGTGAAATCTTTTTGGAGAAGAGACACTTTGTCTAGCTTTTCCTTTACCTGCTGTATTTTTCCTGTGCATTCACCCAGTATCTATATTCTGAGTCCATGTTCACCAGGAGGTACTAATTAAGGAACCCTGATCCCAGAGCACAAGGAAGAGGAAAGTGTGGATGGGTGTGTGCGTGCTTGTGTGGGTGGTGTGCATGGGGGATGGGGGTCTTCCAAGCAGGCATGAGTATGTCAGGCATGGAAAAACATCTCCTTCAATGTTAATGAACAAATAGGCCTTCTGGTTTATCTATTAGTGTCAGTCAGTCCTTCAGAACCCTGATCAAATGATACAATTGAGTTTCTGGATCTGTAAAGCTGAGGTTTGGGTGCTGCCCAGATTTATCCTGCTTTCTGTGATCCCCACATCCCCACCCCTCTTTCTGCCATTTTAGCTACAACAGTATCTAATACTGTTCACATCACTTACTTGCAAAACATGTGGGAATGTGAGAGGCGGTCTGGCTGCTGCAGCTGCAGAGAGAATTGGAACCTCTGGCTAAAGCGGTCATGGTTTTCCATATTACCTTAATGAGCAGAAAGACTGGGTCTATATGCTAAAGAAATTCGACCCTATGGGACATCAGACTTGCTCAGCCCATATTGTTCTGTTTTATTTTTTTACTTGGAATTCCAAAATCAAGCTCAAGCCATCCTCCTGGATTCTCCCCAAATAACAAACACTCGTGACACCGAAGCACCATTAAGAAATGCTTCAAGACGGTCCTGACCTAACCTCAGAGGCTCTGTAACTAAAGTCTTCAATCTGTGAGCCATGAGGTCTTTTCACCAGCCATGCCCTTTGGAATCTATTCTTATCAAGGTCTTTGACCATGCTGTGTGAGGCAATCATGGTAGCATCCCCCATAAAGGGAACAAATTTGACTCTTTTCTTCATATCTTAAATTACTACCAGGTTACTAAAGATAAAATGGGCCTGGTGCAGTGGCTCATGTCTACAATCCCAGCAGTTAGGGAGTGTGAAGCAGAAGGATTGCTTGAAGCCAATAGTCCAATAGTTCAAGACCAGCCTGGACAAAAAAAGCAAAGCCCCATCTCTATAAAAATAAAATAAATAAAAATTAAAAATTAGCCAGGTATGGTTATACTAGCCTGTAGTCCTAGGAGACTGAGGTAGGAGGATCCCTTGAGCCCAGGAGTTCAAGGCTGCTGTGAGCCATGATCCTGCCACTGAACTCCAGCCTGGGTGACGGTGAAACCCAGTCTCAATAAATAAATAAATTAATAAAGATAAAAATAAAATAACTTGAAAGAAAATAAATTACATATTTATGTGTAAAAGGAACACCCCAGAAACCTTAACCTACTCCACTGCAAATTCAACAAATATTTCTTAACCACCTATAATCAGCCAGATCCTGTGCTAAAAGCTGGCATTACAAAGACACATAAAATATGTTATTCAGCCTTAAGGAATTGAAAAGCAGTAACTTTTGATTCCTTAAGGCTGGGTAACATATTTTACGTATCTTTGTAATAGCAGCTTTCAAAGTGCGGTCCATGGGCTACCAGTGTCCCCGGGGAACTTGTTAGAAATGTAGAAGCCCAGGCCCCATCCCAGACCTACAGAATCTGAATTTCCATTTTACCAAATCCCTAGTTGATCCGTATGTATATAAAGTTTGAAAAGGACTGATTAGCAGAAAACACTGAACTAAAATAATCTTGTATTAAATTTTATAATGGTGGTGTTTAAAAAGAGAGTGCAATGGGAACACAGAGGAGGATGTGGTTAATTTTGGGGGAGGGGGAAGTTGGGGAAATCCCTACTGAGCCGTAGACATTTGCATTTAAGTTGAACAGGTCAACAACTTGGGGGTGCGGAGCAGGTGAGGGTAGGAGCATTCTGGTTGGGAGGTGGGAGGTAGGCCTCCTGGAGAGCCAGCCTAGGACAGAGGGAACAAGATCTCACCCAGGGATGTCAGTGCCACGCTCCCCTTAGCACTGACACAGATGAGGCTCTGGAGTCTCTCATGATCCTTGTCCCCAGACTTCCAGACTAGGAGCTGATCAGTGTGTGGACAGAGAGAGGGCTCTTCCCAGCTCCTCACTCTCAATGACCTGCCAGGCATGAGGGGCTGATGTTTGCAGCCGGCAAAGGATGCCGAATCTCAGATCTCGTGCCAGGCCACCTGGCCCCTGGCAGTAACTCTGCAGAGCGACCTTGGTAAGAAGTAGATGCACGGATTCCCGTAGATTCCCGGCAGCCCAAACAGCCTCTGGGGAGAGGGCTTTCATTCAGATTGTGAGGAAAGTTGACTCTGGAGAAATCAGAGAAGTTATGAAAAATAATGAAAAGAGTTTGGTTAGGAGTCCCAGCTTGGCACCTTGCTGTATCTTTAAGGAAGTCTTTGGGCCTTCACTGTAAAATGAGGATGGACCAGATGATTCCCAAGTCTTTTCTAGCCCTGATAGCCTACGATTCTGGCAGCTTCCAGACAGTTTTAAGAAAGGTCTGCCATTTCCCCCTTTTTCAAACTACTTTGATTCTCCTGGAATTCACTTCTCAGTGGCAAAATAAAACATTCTTGGGGACACAATCTTCCCACAAATCAAAAGGGCAGAGTCTGGGTTGGATTGTCCATCAGCATTATACTTAGGGAATATACATATACAGTGATTAATGATGAAATAGGTATTAAACATCAACTATGTATTTTGCTTCTCAGCTGAGTGGGACATTCAAGAAGCAGAAGCTTGAGTTCTGGCCAAAAATAATCTCACATATATTTGGAGAAATACAACACATTAGTGTAAGAGCCAAGGGATATGTTCCCTGTGGCCTTCCCGAAGAGTCGCTGAAAAACCACTGACAAGATGCAGATTAATAGCAGGGCATACAAATTTATTCACTGTGTATACACGAGGAGAATCAGAGAGTGACTGTCCACCTCCCAGCGGGGTTCAGAAGCCTATATACCATCCTGGCAAAACAGGTTATGGGAGCAGAGAGAAGAGCCATCCGTTGAGGATCACTCTGTGGAAGAGCTACTGTTTGCCCTTCCAGGGCAAGGACTGGGTCTCATTCATCATTCTCTTTCTCTTTTCCCCTGTCTCCCCCAACACCAAGGTGGATGAATGGATCAGGCAACAAAGATTAACTGGTACATTATCTTGTGAAAAAGCCTGTTCAGGTGTGGTTACTTCTTGGTCTTACAGGGAGGGAAAGGAGAAACAATTGTTTCTCTTGGGTCTGGATCTCAGGGAGATAAAGGTTTAGGGAAAGACAGCCGGGTGGGGAGGACAGAGAGACCTTGAGGCTCCTTCCTTCAGCATGTCCAAGTGCCATCTTGTAGGTATCGGCTTTCCAGCCAATGCTAGTAAAGAAGAAAGCAGTATATAATTCCGTAATAAAATGTTCTATGAATGATAATTGTTAACATTTCACAGTGCTGAACACTTTATAGGGATTACTTCATTTACTCCCTACAGATCTATAAGGTAAATCATTTAGGATGTTTTTGACTATAAATAATACAAGACCCTAAGCAGTAAAACATTTATTTTCTCATGTAGCAAGAACTCTAGAGGCAGTACAGAGTCTGAGCTGCATAATTCAGTGGCTGAACAAAGTCATCAGGGATCCAGGTTACTTTTAGGCTTTCTCTCTGTCATTCTCATTGACCTTATCCTCAGATTAGCAACCACGGTGGTTTCGAGATGGCTGCCACACTTCCGGTTACCTCATCCTCACAAACGTCCAGGGGCAGAAAAGAGACTTTATTCTATAAATATATATCTGTATCTATATACTAGATAATATATTTCTTTACTTTCTTTACATTCTTTATATTTATGACAAGGGAGGACTTCGTTCAGAGACCCTGCAGCAGAATCTTTCTCACACGTCCCTAACTAGACCTTGATTTCCCACCCACACCTCAATTTATCACCATGGGAGAAAAGGGGCATGCCCATGATTGACTGGGCTCAGTCTGCTTCAGTCTCTGCAGCCACACGAGCATCCAGGCCTACCTCCTTTGATGTATAGGAGAGGAAGGAGGATAGATTACAAAAAAAAAGGCCACACACAGCATAATCTCTGCATTTTGGGAGCCCAAGACAGGAGAATAGCTTGCAGCCATAAAAGGGAACAAGACTATATCCTTTGCAGGGACTGGGATGGAGCTGGAGGCCATTATCCTCAGCAAACTGACACAAGAACAGAAAACCAAACACTGCATCGTCTCACTCATAGGCGGGTGTTGAACAATGAGAACACATGGACACAGGGAGGGGAGCATCACACACTGAGGTCTGTTGGGGGGTGGGGGACTGGGGAGGGACAGCAAGGGATGGGTAGGTTGGGGAAGGATAACATTGGGAGAAATGCCTAATGTAGATAATGGAGGGATGGAGGCAGCAAACCACCATGGCCTGTGTGTACCTATGCAACAGTGCTGCAAGATCTGCACATGTACCTCAGAACTCAAAGTACAATTAAAAAAAATTTTTTTAATAGTGGACCACAGTGCCACACACTTGTAGTCCCAGCTACTCCAGCGGCTACTGGGAGGGTCACTTGGGCCCAGGAGTTCAAGGCTGCAGTGAGCTGAGATTGCTCGACTGCACGCTAGTCTGGGTAACCCCGTCTCTAAACAAAATGAAATGGGGATTCTGTAGGAAGAAAGAAGAGGCACATGGCTATTAAGAAGGCAGACAATTATTTTCATTTTATCGTTCAAGAAACTGAGGTTTTGAGAATTTAAGTAACTTGTTCAGGGTTGTACAACTTGTAAGAAGTAGAGTTGGGATTCAAAAGAAGCCCATACCCTGGAATATTCCAGATGAGGTCCAACATCACCTTGTCCTGCAGCTCTCCTGACCCTGACCCCCAAGCCATTCTCTATTCCAGGGTCACAAGGCTCGCCTGCACCCCTGAACACTCCTGCACATCTACTGTTTGCCCCTCCAGGGCAGGGACTGGGTCTCATTCATGGTTCTCTTTCTGTCTGTCCCTTCCCCCCACCACCAACACCATGCTTATTTGCTTTTTTAAAATAAGTCTCCATCTACCTTCCTCACTGGATTTTCCTTCTCAGAACAGAGTACATCTCCTTTCTTTTGCCTCCTCCTCCCCCTGGACACTGCCTAGAACTTAGCCTTAATACCTGGGAAATATTCAACATAACGAAGGGCTCAGACTTTGGACCGACAGGCCAAAGTTTCAATTCTAGCCCTGCTACTGCCTGGCCATGTGGCTTCTGGCAAATGACTTAATTTACCTAAACTGTAATCTTCTTATCCACAAAATTAAGAAATTTACTACACAGGGTTATGGGTAAGAATTGAATGAGATAATGTGAGTTTAGCATAGCCCTGAATAAATAAGAGTTATTACAGTGTCTTTAATTAACTAAATAATAAAAATGAAAAGTATGTGGCAGTCTGCAAGGTGCTTGCACATACACTATCTAGTCTGATGCTTATAAAAGCTGTGTTACATGAAGGATGGTCTCTACCTGTGACTACTCGGACGACTGAGCGTGAGCGAGTTTCAGAGCCTTGCCTCTTTCAGACTGCTCTGTCACTTCCTGGGGTGCTACTCTCCTTCCGTGTGTGTACGTGTCGCTGACCCTCCTTGTTGGGATTGCCTCTGTTACTGGTTCAATTGCGTTCTCCCCAAAATCCATATGTGGAAACCTCTAGAACCCTATTTGGAAAAAGTATCATTGCAGATGTAATTATCTAAGTTAAGGGGAGGGTATACTGAAGTAGCTGGACCCCTGATCCAATGCAACTGGCATCTTTACAAAAAGAGAAAATGAGAATGCAGACATAACACAGAAAGACTGCTATAACACAGGTGGAATGAAGGCAGAGACATGGGTGATGCTTATAAGCCAAGGAATGTCAAAGATTGCCCACAAACCACTAGAAGCGGAGGAAGAGGCCTGGAACAGATTCTCCCTCACAACCTTCGGAAAGAACCAATTCCGCTGCCACCTTGATCTCAGAATCCTAGCTTCTAGAACACGAGAAGGTAACTTTCTGCTGTTTAAGCCACTCTATTTGAGGGTCTTTGCGACAGCAAGCTAACATAGTCTCCTTAGGCAGGGGGCTCTTCAGCCAGGATTGCGTTTTCCTTTGCAAGCCTCATATCTGCTTGTGCTGGACATGACTGGATTTTACTAATCCAGTACCAGACTGTACATTAATATCTCAGTTTGGGATGTATGCACTCCTGGTACATGGAGTGTGAATTTGGAGAGGTTTCAGATACTCATGGGAGCTTTGTTTTATTTTCTGCCTGGAGCTCTTAGCAGAGAGTAGTTTCTTTGCTCCCTCTTGAGCTGGTGGGAGGAGTTCATCCAGCCTCCCTTACACAGAAGGGGCCCCATTTCCAAATTTCCTAATCCAGCTGTTATGCAGAGTCTGAGCTTTAGTCCCTTAAGATCATATCTCCTGTCCCCCTTTTTGTATGGAAACCTCAGCTATTGGGGCTTATATCTGGGGCCAGTCTCACCCTGCCAGCCACAGGACCAACTCATTTATGAACTGGTGTTCTAGCTATGAGCCACATTTTATAGTTCATCCCCTGGGAATTTTGGTTTTCTTCTTTAGATATTGACTAAAAAGATTTTTTTAAATGCTGCATCTTATTTATTTTATCCAGCATGTCTTTTTCTGCAGGTTTGGGAAGTGGGGGGCTAAATTAGTCTGCCATGTTGCTGAAAATGAAAGTCCTTGGAGTAGGTATTAGAGAGAAGTCCGTTTTCTAGAGAAAGTAAGGGCGTTTGAGTCAGGGCAGTTCCACATGTAGGTGGGTGTTTTGCTTTCTTCTTAGGACATGGTTCAGTCAAGCCATTGTAGGCATGTGGTAGGGAGGAGGTTTTCCACAATATGGAAAGAACTGCTCCTGGAGGCTACTGTTTCTCCCACAGAAGGGTCCTAAGTGTGACTCCCTCCTCCTTCTCCTTCTCATCAGGAACCTGTAATACTCAGGAAAAAGCAGAGAACATTGCTGGACTAGAATAGATTTCCAGGCCACCTGAAAAGGATTTCCACTTCTCCTCTCCTTGGAAGGAGAGACATAAGAGAGTCAAGTACAGAAAATTCAAACTACCTAAGTCAAGGTTAGAGCATGAGAAATCGCCCACTAAACCCTTTTCAGACCATAATTAAGAGCACCGGCCCACTCTCATTAGCATTATTTCCATCGTGGACTCACACCCGTAAGAGACAGCCCAATTTCTCAGGTGAGGGAAACAGATGAGGGACTGCAGCTTTAAGGCTCTGAGAACATGAAATTCCTCCTAAATGGTCTCACGAGTCCCCCTGCATCAACAAGATTTGGTACTGAGATGCTTCAGCCAAGTATTAATAGTTAGCCAGCCCAGAATGTTCTAGAATAGCCTTGTGCCACACCACATTGAAAGTCAGGCCTGGACCCTGAATATGCCACTGCCAGAGGAAACCTGCTTGAGTTTCCCATCAAGAGAAGCGAGAACTTCCATAGTACCCAGAGTAACAAGGTAGTTACTGGGGTCATTCTGAAAGCTGACTCAGGTGCATCAAAATAACTCTTACATTTGAATGGTCATAAGAATCAACAGCTCGGCTACGTGAACATCAGGCAAGAGGGAACACAGCTTTTTTTCCCGGATTTTTTGCCTATGCAGATGTAAAAATTATACATAAACATTTTCACACACTCTGAACAGAAGTAATGTCACTCATTTCTCTTTTTTCTTTTCGTTTCTTTTTTTTTTTTTTTTTTGGAGGCGGAGTCTCGCTCTGTCACCCAGGCTGGATTGCACAGTCTCGGCTCACTGCAGAGTCTGCCTCCTGGGTTCAAGGGATTCTCATGCCGCAGCCTCCTGAGTAGCTGGGATTACAGGAGTGTGCCACCATGCCTGGCTCATTTTTGTAATTTTGGTGGATGTGAGGTTTCACCATATTGGCCAGGCTGGTCTCCAACTCCTGGGCTCAAGCAATCTATCCTGCTTAGCCTCTCGGAGTGCTGAGATTACAGGCGTGAACTACGGTGTCTGGCCATGTCACTCATTTCTAAAATGAAAACACTGGCTTCAGGCCCCGAGACTGTCAGGAAATGGACCCTTCATCATCCACCTCCATTTCTCCTTTTCTCTAAGAACCCCACGGCTAATGCAGTCTCAAAATCTATTGAATAGCCAGCTATTCTCAGAAAAGGGAGGCTGAGGTGGGAGCATTGCTTGAGTCTGGGAAGTCAGGCTGCAGTGAGCTGTGATTGTTCCATGGCACTCCAGCCTGGGCATTAGAGCAAGACCCTGTCTCAAAAAAAATCATATGTAATATACCGTGCCACTTATACTTTGATGGCATCATAGCCATTTCTGCTCAATTTTTATTTATTTATTTTTGAAATATTCATTTAAAGTTAAGTTTTTGGTGACTCATTTTATTACACCAGAAAATGAGGTATCATGACTTTGAGATTTGAATCTTCTGCTAGTCCTCTGAGCTTAATAATGGTTATGCACACAAATCGCTTTTCAGTGACAATGAAACCTCAGTTTACCTGCCATCAAATGGTTTAGAAACCTGGAATGAAAACAGTTTTTGACTGAGTAGTGCTCTTGTTATTGCTATGGTAACAAGCCCCACCTCTGTTCCCCTCCACCTCTCACCCTCATCTACCACAGGGAACTGACTCCATAGCTCCCTAGTGCTGTAACCTACTGAAATAAAGGGGCTGCCATAGCTTAGTCCCTGTTCAAGCCAGCAGGGGCTTTTTAAGGAGGACAGCTCTCTAAGCGACCACATTCTCCCTTGGGCCACCTCCAACCCCAGTGCTCCTTGCGAGGGCCTCAGGGCTTTCTGTCCCAGTGGATTCCATCAGCTCCTGCTGTTTCCTCTGAGGTCTTGCTCAGAATGAGTGATTGCATCTACTGCCAGCCAAACCCCCAGTCTTGTGCCCTTCCCAGTGTCTGGGATTTCTTGCTGGGCTGGACTGCTGCTTGCTTTTTAACCTCCTAAAACCCCAAAGGTCCATCCTGACCCTTCTTGAATAGTTTGAGTATTGTACCACCAGAAGGGGCTTGCATTTAGAGGAAAACAAAACACACAAAAAAACTGTCTTCTCTCCTGGGTGACTAGGAGGATCCAGATTTCAGGAACACAAAGGCCTATTTGCCACCCTTTTGGTATAGCGAGGACAAGAACTTTCGTTCCTTCTTTCTTTTTCTTTTTCAGTTTTCCAGTTTTTTTAAATTAAGTTTTTGGCCAGGTGCAGTGGTTCACGCCTATAATCCCAGCACTTTGAGAAGTCGAGGGAGGTGAATCACCTGAGGTCAGGAGTTCGAGACCAGCCTGGCCAACATGGTGAAGCCTCGTCTCCACTAAAAATACCAAAATTAGCTGGAAGTGGTGGCGGGCACCTGTAATCCCAGCTACTCGGGGGCTGAAGTAGGAGAATTGCTTGAATTGGGAAGGCAGAGGTTGCAGTGATGCAAGACAGTGCCACTACACTCCAGCCTGGGTGAGAGAGGGAGATCTTGTCTCAAATAATAATAATAATTTTATTATTTTTTAAAAAGTATCATATATAGGCTAGCCATGGTCACTCACACCTGTAATCCCAGCACTTTGGGAAGCCAAGATGGGAGGATGACTTGAGCCCAGGAGTTCAAGACTAGCCTGAGCAACATGGCAAGACCCCATCTCTACAAAAAATAAAAAACTAGCTGGGTGTGGTGGTGCATACCTGTAGCCCCACCAACTTAGGAGGCTGAGGTGGGAGCATTGCTTGAATCTGGGAAGTCAGGCTGCAGTGAGCTGTGATTGTTCCACGGCACTCCAGCCTGGGCATTAGAGCAAGACCCTGTCTCAAAAAAAATCATATGTAATATACCGCGCCACTTATACTTTGATGGCATCATAGCCATTTCTGCTCAAGTTTTATTTATTTATTTTTGAAATATTCATTTAAAGTTAAGTTTTTGGTGACTCATTTTATTACACCAGAAAATGAGTATCATGACTTTGAGATTTGAATCTTCTGCTAAGTCCTCTGAGCTTAATAATGGTTATGTACACAAATCACTTTTCAGTGACAATGAAACCTCAGTTTACCTGCCAGCAAATGGTTTAGAAACCTGGAATGAGTGTGTTGAACTATCGCTGCCATCTTTGATAAAGTATTTTGAACTTACTTAACTTTTCATTGTTTATGGCTCACTCACTGTCCCACATCATACAGGAGCACCATGGGTGGTGGGGGGAGAATGCACGGAGAGTGCTGTGGTTATTTACACTTTGCCCCAAACTGTTCTGCTTGTCAGAGTTTATTCTCTTGTCAGACTCCTGTTAATGCCAATTTTCTTCTTATATTAGTATGTTTCTTATAATCTCCTATTATGTAGGGCATGAATCAGCTGGGCAAACTGGTTAACGTTGTGTCTAAAGAAAGACAATTGGCTCTGAGTGAAGTGGCTCTCTGCATAATTTTCACTGCCTGAAACTTTAGAACGTTGATTCTAGCTGAAGTTTTTGAGGGTGGTCTTTTGTTCTTTCATTTGTTTGTTTTGTTTTTGTGAAACAGAGTCTTGCTCTGTTGCCCAGGCTGGAGTGCAGTGGGGAGATCTTGGCTAACTGCAACCTCCGCCTCCTGGATTCAAGTGATTCTCCTGCCTCAGCTTCCCGAGTAGCTGAAATTACAGGTGCGTGCCACCACACCCAGCTAATTTTGTATTTTTAGTAGAGATGGGTCTTTGCCATGTTGGCCAGGGTGGTCTCGAACTCCTGACCTCAGGTAATCTGCCCACTTTGGCCTCCCAAAGTGCTGGGATTGCAGGTGTGAGCCACCATGCCTGGCCTGTCCTTTCTTGAACATTCTTTATATTTTGGATACTTGAAGTTTCTTATATATGATTTTTTGAAGGAAAGCGGAGTGCAGCTGAATGTGGATTCGCAAAGATTCCACAATAACACCTAATTCCATGCACAAAAGTGTCAGTCGGCACCCTTTCATATTTCCTTCCCGTGTGACATCTAATATTGCCCGTCCTCTCCTCTCTAGGCATTCATGCTGGCAGCATATTGTAATGAAAAAATTGGCTTTCAAAGTTGGACCACCTAGTTGGATTCCTAATTGTTCTTACTACATGAAGTTGGAAGTAGCTACTCTGAACCTCAAAAATCATCATCTATTTTAAAAGAGTTATAATTCTTCTTAATTATTAGGATGTTGTGAAAATTGAAAGTTATAAAGCGAGTAGAAGTATTTTCTAAAAATATTATCGATACCCAAGGCAACATTTTCACATGTTCATGTTTTATCTACTTTGTTCTTTCTTTTAAATCTATTTATCTATTTTATTCTTTAAGCTTTCAGTGCTACTTTGCCAAGGTTTATCGTGAGTTACTCTGTGACAGATGCTAAGTTAGGTTTTTTGTTTTGTTTTTTTTGAGACGGAGTTTCGCTCTTGTTACCCAGGCTGGAGTGCAATGGCGCGATCTCGGCTCACCGCAACCTCCGCCTCCTGGGTTCAGGCAATTCTCCTGCCTCAGCCTCCTGAGTAGCTGGGATTACAGGCACGCGCCACCATGCCCAGCTAATTTTTTGTATTTTTAGTAGAGACGGGGTTTCACCATGTTGACCAGGATGGTCTCGATCTCTTGACCTCGTGGTCCACCCGCCTCGGCCTCCCAAAGTGCTGGGATTACAGGCGTGAGCCACCGCGCCCGGCCCTAAGTTAGATTTTATATGTTTTTTCTCATTTAATCTCACAAAAAATTCTAATTTATACTAATAAGAATGCCAATTAGTATCTTCATTTTGAGAATGAGGAAACTGAAGCTTAGAAAGGCTAAGTAACCCAAATTCATGCAGTTAATACATGTTACTGCCAGGGTTTAAGTTCAGGCAGACCAATTCCAGGCCCCAGCCCCAAGTCTCCACACAATGACAGAATTCAGATATCTTGGCTAGGGGTGTTGGGGCTGGGGATCAGGGAAAGTGAAGGGGTGATTAGGGGATGAAATTTGCAAAGGCCCCTCAGATCCCACCCCAGAGGCAGCCCTGGCTGCTGGTTCCCATCGTCAGCCTTCAGAGTTCCACTTTGAGAGGAATTCAAATGCCCTTCTAGAAGGCAGTGTCAGACTTTCTTCCCTCACAGGGCATGGTGGGTTTCTATGCCTGCCCATATATAGCTGACACTGCAACTTCTCTATGGCAAACGAAACAAGCAAGGCCATAGCACTTGGAGAAACATATGTGATGTCTGGATAATCCCAGCCAGGGCTTCAGACCTCCTTCACAGCCCAGCTACTAACAAGCCTTCAGATTTTTCATTTGCAATAACAACTTGTATCTTTAGATATTTCATTTCAAGTCAAACAGGTTTATTTGAAAAGAAAAGTAAAAAACAATTAATAATCCAATAGAAAGCTGTAGTTTTGAGCTGCTGATAGAGCCAAAAGTCACCAGTTTACAAATATTGTCTTTGCCTACTTGTTCCCTCTGTCCATGCACCTGCCCAGCCTCTCTGTATCGAAAGCCCCAAGATCAAAGTAGGCTTTACTCCTGGAATGCAAGATTGACTAAACACACAAATCAATAAGCATGATTCACCACATAATGAGAATTGAAAACAAAATCCATATGATCATCTCAGTAGATGCAGAAAAACTTTCAATAAAATCCAACACTGCTTCATGGTTATGAGCCCTTAACAAAGTAGCCATTAAAGGAATATGTCTCAAAATAATAAGCTGTCTCTGAACTTAAAGCCAACATTGTACTCAATGGGCAAAAGCTGGAAGCATTCCCCTTGAGAAGAGGAGCAAGACAAGGATGCCCACTCTCATCACTCCTATTCAACATGGTACTTTTCATCTCCTCAATCACTCCTTCTATGTACTTCCCATAGTACATAGAAGTCCCAGCCAGAGCAATCAGGCAAGAGAGAGAAATAAAAGACATTCAAATAGGTAAAGAAGTCAAATTATGTCTCTTCACTGATAATATGAATCCATACCTAGAAAACACCAAAGATTATGCCAAAAGGCTCCTAGAACTAATAAACCAAGTTAGTAAAGTTTCAAGATATAAAATCAGTGTAAAAAATCAGTAGCATTTCTACACACCAATAATAATTAAGCTGATAGTCAAATCAAGAACACAATTCCATTTACAATATCCACATACACAAAAAATACCTAGGAATATGTCTAACCAAGGAGGTAAAAGATCTCTACAAGGAGAACTACAAAACATTGCTGAAATAAATCACAAACAAATGTAAAAACATTCCATGCTCGTGAATTGGAATAATCGATATTATTAAGATGGTCATAGCAATCTACAGATTCCAAGGCTATTTCTATCAAACTACAATGTCATTTTCCACAGAATTAGAAAAAAAATTCAGCCAGGCACAGTGGCTCATGCCTGTAATCCCAGCACTTTCAGAGGTTGAGGAAGGAGGATCATGTGACCCAGAAGTTCAAGACCAGCGTGGGCAACATAGCGAGACCTTATCTCTATTAAAAATTTTAAAACTGAAAAACGTATTCTAAAATTCATATGGAACCAAAAAGAGCCCAAATAGCCAAAGCAAAATGAACAAAGCTGGAGGCATCACATTACCTGACTTCAAGTTATACTACAAGGCTGTAGTAACCAAAACAGACACAGAGACCAATGGAACAGAATAGTGAACCCAGGTATAAAGCCACACAGCTGCAATCACCTGAGCTTTAACAAAGCTGACAAAAATTTGCAATGGGAAAAGGACTTCTTATTTAATAAATGGTGCCGGGATAGTTGGCTAGCCATATGCAGATGAATGAGACTGGACCCCTACCTTTCACCAGATACAAAAATTAACTCAAGATGGATTAAAGATTTAGATGTAAGACCTCAAACTATAAAAGTCCTAGAAAAAAACCCAGGAAATATGATTATGGATATTGGCCTTGGCAAATAATTCCTAAGTCCTCAAAATCAATGACAACAAAATAAAAAATTGACAAGTGAGACCTAATTAAATTAAAGAGCTACTGCCCAGCAAAATGAATTATCAACAGAGTAAACAGACAACCTAAAGAATGGGAGAAAATATTTACAAACTATGCACCCGACAAAGGTCTAATATCCAGAATCTACAAGGAAGTTAAACAATTCAGCAAGCAGGCTGGGCATTGTGGCTCATGACTGTAATCCCAGCACTTTGGAGGCTGAGGTGGACAGATCACTTGAGGTCAGGTGTTCAAGATCAGCCTGGCTAGCATGCTGCAACCCTGTCCCTACTAAAAATACAAAAAAATTAGCTGGGCATGGTGGTTCACACCTGTAATCCCAGCTACTCAGGAGGCTGAGGCAGGAGAATTGCTTGAACCTGAAAGGCAGAGGTTTCAGTGAGCCTAGATTGCACCACTGCACTCCAGTCTGGGTGACAGAGTGAGACCTCTGTCTCAAAAAGAAAAAAAAAAATTCAACAGGCAAAAATATAACCCCATCAAAAAGTGGACAAAGGACACATACAGACACTTTCCAAAAGACAACATACATGCAGCCAACAAACATAAAAAAATGCTCAGTGTCACTAATCATCAGAGAAATGCAAATCAAAATCACAATGAGATACCATCTCACACCAGTCAGAATGGCTATTGTTGAAAACTAAAAAAAAAATAACAGATGCTGGTGATGCTGCAGAGAAAAGGGAACCCTTATACACTGCTGGGAATGTGAGTTCAGCCACTGTGGAAAGCAGTTTGGAGATTTCTCAAAGAACTTAAAACAGAGCTACCACTTGACCCAGCAATCCCACTGGGGATATAGCCATAAGAAAATAAATCATTCTACCAAAAACACGCATGCCATTCACAATAGCAAAGAGATGGAATGAACTTTGGTGCCCATTGGTGTGGATTGGAAAAAGAAAATGTGGTACATAAACACTGTGGAATACTACACAGCCATAAAAAGAATGAAATAATGTCCTTTGTAGCAACATGGGTGCAGCTAGAAGCCATTATCCTAAGCTAATTAATGCATGAGCAGAAAAACCAAATACCATATGTTTTCACTTTTAAGTAGGAGCTAAACACAGGGAATTCATGGACATGAAGATGGAAACAACAGACAATGAGGACTACTAGAAGTGGGAGGAAGATAGGGAGACAGAGGCTGGAAAACTGCCTATTGGGTACTATGCTCACTCCCTGGGTGACAGGATCATTCGTACCCTAAGCCTCAGTGTCACACAGTATACCCACGTAACTAACCTGCACATATACCCCCGAATCTAAAAGCTCAAACAGAATCCCCAAAATCAAAAAGAATATTGAGTCATAGTCTGAAGAATTCTGAAATGATAGCATCCTCCTGTTAGAGCTTTCCTGATCACCTGAACCATATGAACAAAACAGGATTGTGGAAGAGAAGACTATCATCTGCAGCCAAGTGGACTTCGCCACACAGAATCGTCAAGTTTAGGCCAGAAAACATCACTGCTCCTCCCTCAGTTCTCCACTTGCCCCATCAGTTCACAACTGGCCAGAACAGGATGATATTTTAAAAAATTAACATTGGTGATAAACATTCTTCTTAGGCAACAAACACTGGCGATAGTTAATTCCCATAATCAGCATCATTCTTATTTGACATGTAAAGAAATCAAGATTCAGGAACTCCTCAAAGGCCATGCAGCCAGGAGATGGAACTGGGATTCAAAGCCAGGTCCAGCTGGGGCCAAAGCCTGGTTTGCTCATGGCTGTGCCATACTCAGTGCCTCTAGGATCCATCCTCACCACTCTATCCTCTGGGTAAATGGACTTCACCAACATGTGGCCAACCTCAATACTGTATGTGACAAGATGAGTTACTGTGCCTCTGACATGCTCAATAAGGTCTGAGTTTTCACCCAGATCCATGGAAATGGGAGAGGGGCCATTAAGGCATACATGCTTCTGTTTGAGAAAGCAGAGCTTGCTTCTCACAGCCAGATGAAAGGACAGTGCCTGGCTTTCTGCACGGTATGTTGTAAAGCCGCATCCAATGCACTCACTGAGGAGGACCCTTTCTCCCCAGCCCACTCTTAAATGCCTAAAGCACACTTCTATTTCTTTTTTTTTAATTGCGTTTTAGGTTTTGGGGTACATGTGCAGAACATGCAAGATAGTTGCATAGGTACACACATGGCAGTGTGTTTTGCTGCCTTCCACCCCTTCACCCACATTTGGTATTTCTCCCCATGCTATCCCTCCCCAGCTCCCCCCGCCCCGCTGTCCCTCCCCTATTCCCCTCAATAGACCCCAATGTGTAGTGCTCCCTTCCCTGTGTCCATGTGTTCTCATTGTTCATCACCCTCCTATGAGTGAGAATATGCGGTGTTTCATTTTCTGTTCTTGTGTCAGTTTGCTGAGAATGATGTTCTCCAGATTTATCCATGTCCCTACAAAGGACATGAACTCATCATTTTTGATGGCTGCATAATATTTCATGGTGTACAGTCCAGTCTATCATCGATGGGCATTTGGGTTGGTTCCAGGTCTTTGCTGTTTCTTATTACTCTTTATCCCCAGGATTTTACTCCCATGACTGCCCCAACGCAGAGAAGAAACTGCAGGTGCATGCACTTCTCATTAGACCGTCCGGAGCACGAGTTGTAATCTGCTCCATTTCAACACTTGGAACAGAAGCACAGCACAGAAAAATAGAACTACTGCTACATTCCCGTTATGTCCCTGACTGCTCGAGACCTCTGGCTTGTTTGTTATTGATCAGACCCAACATAAACACCACAATGAGGCCTTCAAGGTCTTCTGTCTGCTGCCTCTCCAGGTCCCTCTATTCAAGCCTTCTGGTCCTCCTACCCCTTCGACTCCCCTTGTACCACACACCCTTCCCCCTGGCAACTTTGACAAGCAAGCTGCTTCTCCCCAAACCCCTCTCCCTCCCATTGTGCCTTGGCTTATGCATAAAACACCCTTTCACCTCTATGTTCCTCCTCTAACACCATCATTTCTTTGACACTCAAATGAAAAGATGCCAAGAAGGCTTTTCTGACTGGCCCCTACAACTGCGGTCCTTTTTACTGACACTTATTCAGTAGGCCAACAGTTACTGGGCACCTCCTATGGATCATGAAGCTCCTCTTTGGGCAACATTTACTGAGCCTTTTTTATGTGCTAGGCACCAAGCGCCTTGCATACCACCTTATTTATCTGCTCCTCTTTACAGGAAATCTCCTCAGATACGTTGTTCATACTATTTCTCAATTCCTGTCTTCCATGCTGTTTGAACCAACTTCAAACAGAGTCTTGACCCCACCTTTCCAGTGAAATTGTTCAGGGTGGGTAATGATTTCTACACGGCTAAACCCA
Source organism: Callithrix jacchus (assembly GCF_049354715.1). NCBI lineage: Eukaryota > Metazoa > Chordata > Mammalia > Primates > Cebidae > Callithrix > Callithrix jacchus. The sequence continues at coordinate 40,648,976 of NC_133519.1, read as the reverse complement.
GTGGTCAATTTTCAATCCTCTTCCTCAATCTCTCAACAATATTTGATACAAGCATCTGACTATGTGCCATTTTAATGAAGAAGTATTATTTAAGAGAAGAGAATGTTCAAGAAAAGATTTTTCTTCATCTTTCACCTTATGAAATAAAGGCCAAATAAGTACATTTTCAACAAAATTGCTATAATTGTATCAGTTATAAATGGAGTCTGATATAACTGCAGTGATTCAAACAGCTAATGTTTCTGCTAGAAATGTGTTTACCCCAGTGTTGAATAAGTTTTGATAGAATTCTGAACAAAACAAAGTACAATGTTCCTTTGATTTAAATGACTTAATTTTAAGTGCATATTAAGCTGTACTAAGAATATTTTGTAGAGTAGAGACAGGGTACAGGCTCAGAAATTATAGGGGTTTTCCCTGTAAACCCAGCACTTTGGGAGGCCGAGGCAGGTGGGTCACTTGAGGTCAGGATTTCAAGACCAGCCTGGCCAATATGGTTGAAACCCAGTCTCTATCAAAAAATACAAAAATTAGCCGGGCATGATGGCACGCACCTGTCTGTAGTCCCAGCTACTAGGAAGGGTGAGGTGGAAGAATCGCTTGAACCCGGAAGGCAGAGGTTGCAGTGAGCTGAGATCACGTCACTGCAGACCAGATTGAGAAACAGAGTAAAGACCCTGTCTCGAAAAACAGAACATAAAAAAAATTATGGTTTTTTTCCCCCATTTACTTAATGCTGGTAAGTTAAGTAAATGCTTACCAGAACATTCCAAACTTGTGTGGGGCATGAGATAATTCATTCTGCTTGACAGTCTCTTACTCATTGTGGAATATCTAATATACCTGGCCCTGGCCCATGAAATGACAGTGGCACTGTCAGTCATTGTGAGAAAACAAAAATGCCCTTTAAAATCTCCACAGTGCTCCTTAGGAAGGTGATACTTTGATGAGAGACAATTCCCCACAGATCTGTCTCATTTCGGCAAGGCTCATGAGCAGAGCCACTGACTGGCTTTATTCTGAACTGTCTTTTCAAGGATACTTGTATAGCAAACAGCTTTGAGACACGGAAAGAGTGGATCCATTGGAGCAGAAGGTAGCATGTTTCCTGCTTGTTGGAAAAGCTTCAGGCCTCCTAAGCCTGGGTTTCTTTCCTCTCCTGCGACCCACTGCATGGGCATCTTCTGCACTCTTCATGCTGCTTGAGGAATTGAGACCCTGGGGTCTGGGGTAGCCAAATGCAGACACTCTGCCTGCTGCCGTTGCTTCAGTAAAGCAACTCTCTGTGAGCTGAGAGTTGTATCTTCTGCAGCATCCGGGAACCAGTGGCAGGCTAACTTGTTAGCTTGTGAACTGGAGAAAAATCCCTTCATAGTTCTTCCTACCTACTCCACTGAAAGTCCCCAGAACTATATGCTAACTCTCAAATCTATCTGCACTCTCTTCCTGACCTTCCCTTGAACTCCAGACTCTTATAGCCAACCACGGCCATCAATACTTAAACATCACTAAGGCATCTCAAACTTTTTATTTTATTATTTTTTATCACTCCTACTATTCTGAACATCTCAAACTTTAGATGCCCCAAGTAAATGCCCAGTTTTTTCCCACAATTCTTTTCTCCCCAAGGGTATGCCTTTGATGAAAGCTGTCACTGTTCTTTACCAGCTCCTAAACTGTAACTGTTGGCTCTTGTCTTTGGGGCTCAGCCGGCTCCTAATGGCATGGTAGATGACATAGCCGTGGCTAGCAAAGTGAGCTCAGCCCATCTCAGTGCAAGCTGGAAGCAGTTTTACCTCTGGCCCCACAAACCTGCCCTATGGAATTCATTTTCTTTGCTCCTGGACAAAAACCTCACTCACTCAGATAACGAAGGTCCATTCCAGTATAGTCATCAAATAATTCATCCCAACTCAAGGTACTCTCTAAACTATAAACATCTGGCCAACTTCAAACTCCCCTCCCCTTGTTGGGCTGCTTCAGGCTAAGGAGCCTGCAGAGGTTCGAGGTGGCTGTGACAGGGCCTTGGTCAGCTTCTCCCTTCCTAGCGTCACCTCCTACCCACTCCCCGGGACCCAGGGAGGAGAGACTGGGGAAACAGCACAGTCCTCTGTGGCTGATGCATTTGTTCATGTCCTCTGAGTCATCTCTCTTCAGATGTGTCTCTGTGGCTGCTGCAGAGATCCTGAGATCAAGCACTGAGGCACCCCTGATGTCTACAACGCCCCTCTTCCAGATAGTGAAATAGAAAGCAGGGCTTCTACTCCCCCTCCAAGGCCAAAGGCCTCTTCTATCCCTCCAGGGTGTCTTCTGAGGAAAGAACCCGTGAAGATCCCAATGCTGCCAGCTTCCCTGGGGTTCACATGTATACCCTGCAGACAACTGCCACTGCCCTTCTCCCGGGTGTGTGTCCAGCTCCCACTCTGAGCCTCTACTCCCTCTGACCAGGCAGGCACAGCCCCACATGAGGGGTAGACACACCCTCTCTGTTCCTCAGACCCCAAAGAACACACACCTGCTCTCCCAGAGCATCCCTGAAGCCTTTCTCATGTGGCTGAAGGGCAGGCGTGGGCACCCCTCATCTTTCCCACTATCAGGGGAACGGTGGGCTACAGAGAATGCACAGGACACTGACAGTTCTCAGAAGACAAGCCCCCCTTGTCAACCTCTTCCCAACTTCTATTCCTTGCATGGGCTGAAGCTGGGAATCACCACAGGCTGATGGCAGCACTGACTCTCACCTCCATTTCAAACTCCTGCAAAGGTGCTCCAGCATCACCCCTTGGAGTGACAGTGTGACTTCCCACCAATACTTTCGTTACTAGCTTCTGCTGAAACTCAGAGACAAGAGGATTGGCTACTGTGAAGATCTTGTTTCAAGTGTTTGTTGAAATGAATACCAAAAATAGAGAATGACAAGCTACAGCTCCAAAGAAGGTCTGCTCCCGAGCCATGCCCAGAAGACCAGTGCTGCCAAGAACAGAGCATTTGATGAATTCTTAAGCAGCTTGCTGGGAACATCTTCAGACTGGGGAAGCAGGGACAGAAATGCCTTTGGAAAATGAGTGATTTGAGAATGTAGATGTGGCAGGACACTGGGGAAAAATGATCACACCACCTGGGAGGTTGTAACAAGGAGGGGAACAGTGAGGGCATTCAGCCTGGAGGTTCCAGTCCAGAACTCATTCTCCAGGACACTGAGGTCCTTTTATGACAAAAAGGAACTGCCCCCGCTGGGAGTGGCCTCTGGCAGTCCCAAACCTCTTTACTTAGGTATCAGTACTTCTCAACTTCTATCTCCAAGTGTATTATTTAAAAATAAATAAATAGGCATCTGTATTGATCCCCCTCTTCTTTTTGCCCCAAAATTCCATATCCCAGTAGAAAGTCTCAGAGATCTGCTTCTTACCAGCTTAAGGACTAGAATAAAGATGTGAAAGACACTAACCACCACTGTTTGAGCACATACGATGATCTGCTTCTCTAGCCTATTACCATACAAATCATTTGACCTTTGCAATTCTTCTGAGGAGTGGATGGACCCAGCTTCATTTAACTTATAGGGAAAATGAGGCTCAGATTGATTGAGACAGTTTCCCATGAAAACACAGATGGAGGAAACAGGGTGGGTACAACTTGCTTCTCCCAGAACATTCCCTGGACTTTCCTGCCAGTGCATACATACACTGTATGTTCCAACTAAAGGGCCACCTTTTTTTCCTGACATAGCTGGACTACAGGCGTGCATCACCACACTTGCCTGGCTAACTTTTTATCTATATTTTTGTAGAGACAGGGTCTCACTATGTTGCCCAGTTGGCCTCAAACTCCTGGGGTCAGGTGATCCTCCTGCCCCAGCCTCCCAAATTGCTGAGATTACAGGTAAGAGCCACTGCACCAGACCTCCATTATTCTTAAAAGAGCAACTCTCACCTAACTCCTGCATCTGGCCGTCTCAGATGACTCCAGGGTGGGAACAAGCTCATCGTCCTGTATCAGATGGAACTTTGTGCCTCTTTTATGACATATCATAGTCTTCTCCCAATGTGGCTGCCTGTGTACATCTTATTTCCTCTCCTAGAATGTGAAATCCTTAAGAGCAGTTACAGTGTCTTATTCAACTGGGTATGACCCAAAGAATTTCATAGAAGCATTAGAGAAGTTTCTTGCTCACAGTAGGTGTTTGACACATGTTTGTTGCATGAGATACACAGAGGCATTGCAAAAGGTGAAATATCAGATATGCTGGTACCACAGCCCCTTGTTTGCAGCTCAGATGAACTAGATCTGAGGGTTCGCTGTCATCAAAAGCAAACGCTGGTCAATTGCCAGAGGGCATCTACCCCATCCTGGCTTCTGCTTCAAAGTTTCTCCTAAGTCCCAGCCGCAGCTCTCTTGATCTTTCCCTATTTGCTCATTAAAGTTAATTGGGGACATGAAAAGATCCAGAACCAAATATTTCATTAAGGCCAGGTCTTAATGCAGCAACTGCAGACGAAACAGGTAAAAATAGGGCAGAGGTTCTGAGTGTGAGACCAGCAAATGTGGCACCTGTTTAACCCTCAGGCTCTCTGTTCAGGGACTGATATCTTCAGTCAGCCTGGGGGAGGCTGAGAATATCAAGGGAACACAATTATGTCTCTTTATAGAAATATTTTAAAAATTAAAGGAGCTCCCCAGTTCCGCTGCTTGAGGTATCACAGAAATAACAGGCCGGGCACAGCGGCTCACACCTGTAATCCCAGCACTTTGGGAGGCCAAGGCCGGCTGATCACTTCAGGTCAGGAGTTCGAGACCCACCTGGACAGCATGGTGAAACCCCATCTCTAGTACATAGACAAAAATTAGTCAGGTGTGGTGGCACACGCTTGTAGTCCCAGCTATTTGGGGGGGCTGAGGCAGAAGAATCAGTTGAACCCAGGAGGTAGAGGTTGCAGTGAGCCGAGATCACTCCACTGCACTCCAGCCTAGGCCACAGAGTGAGAACCTGAAGATAACAAAGAAAGAAAGAGAGAAAGAAGAGAGAAAGAAAGAAAAGAGAAGAAGAGAAAAGAAGAGAAAGAAGGAAGGAAGAAAGAAAGACAATTTCTGTAAAAAGTCTGGTCTGCAGTCCTGGGAATGGACTAAGATACCAATTATCAATATCAGCTACCATTTTCTGAGTTCTTATGAGGATTGTGATAGTATTTTTACATAAATTATGTCTTCTAATCTATACAGTAACAGTAATCCCCTGAAGTGAGAGAGGTTAAGCTATTGGACTGAGCTCTTATAACTACTGAATGGCAGAAAACGTGGCAAAGGTTGAGGTTTCAACCACGGCAGAGTAGTCCTAGAGTCCGTACCAGCAACCACCACCTCACCCTGTTGCTGCTGCTGCTTCTTTTTTTTTTTTTTTAGATGGAGTGTCTCTGTCTGTCACACAGTGGTATGATCTTAGCTCACTGCAACCTCCGCCTCCCAGGTTCAAGCAATTCTCCTGCCTCAGCCTCCTGAGTAGCTGGGATTACAGGCAGGTGCCCACCACCATGCCTGGCTAATGTTTGTATTTTTAGTAGAGATGGGGTGGGTTTCACCATGTTGGCCAGCTGGTCTCGAACTCCTGACCTCAAGTGATCCACCCGCCTCGGCCTCCCAAAGTGCTGGGATTACAGGCATGAGCCACTGCGCCTGGCTACCCTGTTGCTTCTTAGGGTATCTCAAAATGTTTTTGTCTTTCTTAACATGGAGAAAAGACATTAGCCTATAACTGCTGCATTTGGGAGTCCTGCTCTGTGTGAGGTGCCAGTGAGGTAAGGCCTTGATGTTAACTAAATCTCATATATATAATTCATTTATTTGAGGAACAAAAGAGTAGAGGCTTCACATGAACTATTGGTGCCATGAGAAACCAAGGATATCTGTGCCTGTTATATGCCTATATGGTATGTCAAGGTTCTTATGATCCAATGGGGTTGTTTGCAAAGTTTTAAAAAGCTGGAGCTGGAGGAGTGAGGAAGGCTGAAAACATAGGGACATCTCAGGCTTCTCTAACTGAGATGACTTCAATTCTAACACACTTATCTTTGTTTTAGGAGAAATTTTAATTCTAGTAAATGTAAATTACTCATTCCTATGGAATTCTTTTTAAAGGAAGAACTGGGGTCCAAAATATATCAGTAAGTCTAAATACATTAATGATCACAATAAATTTAAGTATCTTAAGTTTCCTTGTCAAAGTAACACAGATTTTCTGAATAGCCCTAACTATAGTGTCAAACTAGGATTTAAAAGACAGAGTCTTAAACTAAAGGGGCACAAAAAGGCTGAAAAATAGGCATTAAAATATACTAGATAAATAATAAAAGAAAGCACATGCTATAATGCTAATATCTGACAAAAGAAAATGAGATGAGAAGCATTAACAATTAAGAGTGACAAAGATATTTTCTTTCCATTGTATTCAATTCACCAAGAATTGAATATAAAATATAAGTTATGAATCTTAACGCATTGACAATGTGGCATTTTATTTATATGTATATAAATATATGCATTAAATAAATGCTGATAGAAATAAAGAGAAATAATACAGAGCCATGGTCAAAGAATATAATAATATATTCATTTCAGAAATAAGGCTATCATACATAAAATTAATATTAATTATTTTTAAATTAATTTTGAAGATTTGAATTAATTATTTTGAAAATTTGAATACTGCTTAAGGAACATTTATTAAGGAAAAAATACGTTCCCCTGCTCACTACCACCCCGCCCAAAGCAGAAATAACATCAACATAGAAAGAACGGTAAAAGAAAACAAAACAATTTGTTTGGAAATTAAGACATTCTTCTAGGTAACTTTTGTGTTAAAGAAAAAGTAAAAATTAAAATGAAAAAACTAATAAGAATTGAATGTTAACTCCATATATCAGAAGCTCTAGAATGCAGACAGAGTAGAATTAGAAGAAAAAGGAAATCTCTTCTAAACCCTCCAGGGACTATGATTAAGGGGTGGCTGAGCTAGTTGTCCCTTATAGGTTCCCCTAACATTACCAATTCCCCTTAGCCTTCAGAATTCTTAAACTAGAGTGGCATTATCCAATGTAGTAGCCACTAGCCCTATGTGCTAAATTTAAATTAATTATAGTAAAATAAAATAAAATAAAATTCAGTGTCTTAGCTGTTCTGGCCACATTTTAAGTACTCAATAGCCACAGGGGGCTAGAAGTTATTGCATTGGACAGCACAAACCATACGAATTCATTGTAGAAATAGAAAGTTCTGTTTGGCAGTGCTTCTCTAGGGTTTACCGGGAACTTCCGAAATGTCAATTCCACTGACTGCAGGCCACCTCTGAGTCCATGTTTCAATGGGCCAACCTAGCAAACTGTACATACTACTTCTATGTGCTCAAGCCAACACATCAAATTCAGAATCTCAGGGAAGTAAACTCATATTGATAAATGTGGTTCAGTCAGCTCTTCAATTTTACTTCGCATGGTCAAACAGCTTTAGGATTCATTCATATCCATGCTCCCCAAACTCTGACCAAAACTGATTGATAACATCTCATAATTATTTTAGTGTATCAGTTTCCTCTCCTACCTCAGACCAGGTCTTGTACATCCTTATTTGGGATTTACTCTTGTGGTCCTGGAGGTAATTAGAGAAGTGGGAGTGGATCCTATAGAGATCAGTATCCCATGGGGCTGACATTCTCCCAGGCTCAGTCATTGAAAGGTGTTTATACAGAGGAAGTGCTCTTTCTGGTGGGAAGGGGGATTTCCTCAGTTAAAAAAAAAGAGGTCATAGGGAATTAAGGAGTTCAAAGTTTTCAGCCTGTCCAGGCACGATGGCTCACGCCTGTAATCCCAGAATTTTTGGAGGCTGATTTGGGTGGATCACCTGAGTCAGGAGTTCAAGACCAGACTGGCCAACACAGTGAAACCCCATCTCTACTAAAAATACAAAAATTAGCTAAGCATGGTGGTGCTGGCCTGTAGTCCCAGCTACTCAGGAGGCTGAGGTAGGAGGATATCTTGAGCCTGGGCGGTAGAGGTTGCAGTGAACTGAGATTGTGCCACTGTACCCCAGCCTGGGTGACAGAGTGAGACCCTGTCTCAAAAAAACATAAAGCAAAGTTTTTAGCCTCACCTGTTTCTCCCTCTCATATCTCAGGATGTCATTCCTTCTCCCACTAGTGCACTTAACTTAGTCTTAGAGACTGGCATGGACAAGCATTTAATTGGCTCTGCCACTGTACAAGCCACATAATACAGCACTTGATGTTATCATTGCCATATCTGCCCTGCAACCAGAAGAAATGAGGGATTCCTTCAAAGCTGGCATAAAAGTGTTTCATCTTCCACCCATCTTCTGAATGGGGTACTTAAGGCCTTCAGTTTTTCTTTTCCCTCTGTACGCTCTCTTGGACAGCACTGTCCAATACAACTTTCGGCAGTGATAAAAGTGTTCTCTACCTGTGCTGGCCTAGAATATAGCAGTCACTAGCCACACGCGGGTTTTGAGTAATTGAAATGTGGCTCATGTGACTGAAGAACTGAATTTTACATTTTATTTCGTTTCAATAATCTTAATTTTAATGTAAATAGACACATGTAGTTAGTGGCTACCAGACACATGTATCTAGGGTGCCAAAAGGAGTTAGCTGACCCAAAATTTGTGTAATCACTATTGTCACCATCTTACCAATTTTTCAAAGCCACTTCCTCTTCCACCCCCCTGCCCTCACTTGCACTTCCGCCCATGCAATGACGGTGTAATTGTGATGCCTCTGTAATTTAGAGATGAAATGCCTCCTTTTCCCTGGCAAGGAGGTTATCTATGTATTTTTCAAGTGTGAGAGCAACCTCGTCCCAGAATTCTCTCTTGAGGGCCACTCTTGAGGCCACCCTGGACATCTGTTACTCTATCAATCATTGATCCAGAATTGCACACTCAAATGGGATAAAACTGTTAAGTGTTAACTAAAGGAGCCATTTAAAACAATCTTGGCAGGGACGCTAACATACCCAAGGGTTAGCAACAGTGAAGAGCCATTAACCACACCTACGCACAGGGAAGCTGCTGACCAGACCTGAGGGTTAGCTCTAGCTATTGGAGCTGGCCTCCTGCTGGAGCTGGGGCCCTCTGTAGGTGATGCCAACAGCCTCTGCACTCAGCAGAGAGGCTACCTGGGAACGGCTACGTCATACCCACCTTCCTCCTGCTCACCACCCTCCTTCTTTCTTCCTGTGCCTTCCTTTAACAAACCTGACAAGAAACCAGAGTGTGAAGAAGGTTGTCACTGCCATCCGTAAAGAGCAGCCTCCGGAGGCATAGAGGGTGGGTAAGCGTGGAGGGTAATTCTAGAGCAGCAAACAAACACTTCTCTGTTTATGCTATTACAGTAGCTCACCCATGTTTGAACTATTAAGAAAAACGTCTGCACAGATGAGGCCTGGACTCTGACCTTGTGTTGACTCCCCATAGAAATGCCACCTGTGAGTTTCTGATGAAGGCAGCTGGTTTTCCATCTCCTGGAGCTGTTTCCTAATGAGACAAAATGAATTATAAACATTAATGATGACAAATACAGTGAGGAAAACTTAAGCAACCAAAGTGGGACAAATTAAAAAGGTGATTTTGAAAGAATCTTACAGTAAAACATAGTAATGGGTAGTTTCTCTTTTTTTATTATAGTTTAAGTTGTGGGGTACATGTGCAGTTTGTGCAGGATTGTTACATAGGTATTCACATGCCATGGTGGTCTGCTGCCTCCATCCCCAGTAATGGGAAGTTTTCTATGACATGTCCAGAGATGATTCCTTGTACCTTCCCCACAAAAAAATATTGTTATTAAAATCCTCTAAGATGCATTCTACACATCACTCAGCATGACACTCTCTAATTCTAAATAATTCTTTCATATAGGTTTGTATATTTAGTGTGTATGTGTACTATACTTTTAGTGATATTGTAATCTCTGCGAGGACAAGATTATGTCATCACAATTAGTAAATTCATCTTTACTGGATTCCTGAGGACCTTCTTGCTCACTGGAGCATTTCATGATGCTAGACACAGTGGTAAAGGCTGTGCTTGGGGCCCCTTGGGGCCCCTTGGGACTAGGGAATGGTGCTTTGGGGAGAGAGGCATAGGGGGAATCTCACTATGGAGTAAACAGGCCACAAAGGACCTCCTCAGCTCTTTTGGTCAGTCTGAGTTTCCCCAACAAAACAGATTTCCTGGTACTCTGTGTTCAGACTCTGGAGCTGTCTGGCAGTTCTGCTAATCATTCACCACCTTTGGCTTCTTTCTCAGCTACTGTGGGCAGTGTCTGGTTTGAGATGGGTGATTACTATCTTCAAAGTCCTGAGATTAGGATGTTCATGGTTAAATGAACAACACATAGCCTTGATGCCTGGCCAAGGAGGGGGACTGGACACCACAGACAGAAGTTTATTTGGGGCTATTTGTTCTGCATCCACATCATTTTAAGCCTCAAACATCTGGTGTTCTAGTACACACTTCTGCCCTCTGCCTCCTCTGACTGTGGACACCCCTGTTCCAGTTGTCAGGAGTTAAACAGGGTATATTTCCAGTTCAAATGATTCTCCTGCCACAGCCTCCCAAGTAGCTGGGATTACAGGAACTTGCGACCATGCCCAGCTAGTTTTAGTGTTTTTAATAGAGATGGGGTTTCACCACGTTGGCTAGGCTGGTCTCAAAATCCTGACCTCAAGATCTGCCTGCCCTGGCCTCCCAAAGTGCTGGGATTACAGGCTTGAGCCACTGCGCCCGGCCGAGTAAGGAGTCTTAAAGGATGCATGAGGGTTTGTGAGTAACCTAGGCCTTCTCTGGATAATCTCTGTGCTCAGGTACCTCTCTCCTCCTATTCTGAGCATTGAACAGGGGCAGAAGGAAGCAAGCCATGAGAGAGAGGGACAAGCATGACCAGAAGGTCCTCAAGGGCCCCAAGGCAGAGCTTCTGAGACCAGAAATTCCCACAGGTGCATCCTAAAAAATATTTATTTTTCTACTTTGGCAGAACTCAATTAGTTACCAGTGTACTAGAATGAAATGCAGCAATGAGACCTACCTCACTAAAAACCTAGGCTCCTATCCAGAATTTTCCATCCTGTGGGAGCAGTGGGCAGAAGGAGATGATAAAAAGAGGTAGAACTTAGCTCTCTCTACACAGCCCAAAACTCCAGGGGCCTGAGACAAGATGCATCTAATTCTCCTTGTTTCTTGGGTTATGTCTAATTACTGGGCTCTTTCCCCTTATTTATCATCTGGGCTCTCACTTTTTTATTGCCATTCTTGAATACACTCATGGTAAGTAATTCCTTATTGGTCTTATCAAGTCATTCCTATCTTAGTTCTAAACTGCTAAGGAAATCTCTGATAATTACTGAATTTCTCCCAACATCTCATAAAATATGTCTTGCAGCTGATATACCTGCATTTGCAGAAACATATTCAAATTAAATGTGCTCCCCTCCAAAAAAAAATCCCCAAATTATTTTTAACAAAATTCAGCAAACCCATTATAAAGAATATCCGAGAAAGAAACACTGAGAACAGTGGGGTCCTTTCTTCCCCAGAAGAAAAAAAATGAAGATGAATATTGTCCATTATGAAATTAATTCAAAAATTAAAATAGTGTGGTATAGGAGAAAGCAAGTGCCACAGGTTCATGAATCAAAATAGTATAGCTTAATAGAGGCTCTAAGAACAGAAATATGGAATGTGAGAATTAAATACATATTATATATGGTTTCTTCAATCAATGTGAGGATAACCGGCTTTTTATTTATAAAAACAACACCTTTGTTTGAAGGTGTAGACAGGTTTGTTCCTCACAGACGCTCTGCTGTAGAATACGCTGCGCAGCTCTCTCCTAGCTTCCTCTGACTGCTGGTAACCTTCGGCACTCCTTGGCTTATGCCTGCATCACTCCCATGTACGCCTCCATCTTCACACTGTCTTCTCCTGTATCTTTGTACGTTTAATCTGCTTCTGCTTTTCTCTTATAAGGACGCCTGCCACTGCCTTTAAGGCTCACCCCAAATCCGAGGTAAGCTCATCTGGAGGTCCTTAACTTAAATTATATCTGCAAATACTCTTTTCCAAGTAGGATCACATCCAAAGGTTCTAGGGGTTAGGACTTGGACCTATCCTTTTGGGTGCCACCATTCAACTCATTATCCTTTCATATAAAAAAGTATCATGTCTCATGTCCCACCTCCCTTTGGGGCCTAGAGGCAGTTAACAGCTCTGACAATTACTCAAGTGTCCCTTATGGGCTCCTTATACTCGGTCCATATCTGTACAAAGAAAAGTACATTTATTTATTTATTATTTATTTTTTGAGACAGAGTCTTGCTCTGTCACCCAGGCTGGAGTGCAATGGTGCCAACTTGGCTTACTGCAACCTCCATCCCCCAGGTTCAAGCAATTCTCCTGCCTCAGCCTCCTGAGTAGCTGGGATTACAGGTTCCTGCCAACACACCCAGCTAATTTTTTGTATTTTTAATAGAGATGGGGTTTCATCATGTTGGCCAGGCTGCTCTTGAACTCCTAACCTCAGATGATATACCTGCCTCAGCCGCATAAAGTGTTGGGATTGGCAGGCAGGAGCCACTGTGCCTGGCCCAGAAGAACCTTTATTAAACCCTCTTTAAACTATCCCAACTTGGGTTTCCATCTATTTCTCATTGAAACCTACCTAAAAGACCAGTGGAGGAATTACACTGCAGGCCAGAACATTAGAAAGAATTCACCTTCAGATGTTGGGAAGGGTGAAGAAAGAAAACGTTCACTGGTAAATTTCACGAAAGTGAAGATCCAATGAAGGACACTTATTTTTAAGCATGTGATCAATAGATGAAGAAAATTTTTCACCTCCAATCAAAATGACCAAGGGATTAATTAATATGTTTAGGAATTCTAAAGAGCTACTATTTTCAAGGAACTATGCAAGGTTTGACAATAAAATAATGAGAAAAACACATAACAAAGTACATAATTATATTGCAACTATGGTAATGGATGAAAAGGATAATTAGATGGTGTGGGAAGTAGAATTCTAAGATGTTCCCAAGATTCCTGCCTTTGGTATACACATCCAGGTGAATCCTCTACCCTTGAGTGTTGCTTGGACAGTTAATATAAGGAAATACCAATTCTTTGCTTAGTTACTAATCAGTTGACTTTGAATTAATCAAGAGGAAGACTGTCCTGGGTAGGCCTGAGCTAGTCAGATGAGCCTATCAGAAGAAGGTGAATCATCAAGGATTCACTCCTGCTGGCCTGGAAGAAAACTCATAGTCATGTGATTTATCTATGAAAGCTACGTGCCAAGCACTGAGAGCAACGTCTAGAGCAGAAGACTCAGTTAACTGGATTCCTGACCCACGGAAACTGTGAAATGGGAAGTTTTCATTCTGTATGCTACTAAATTTGTGTTAATTTGTTACAAAGAAATAGGAAACTAATGAAGGTGGGTTAAACTTTAGTAAAGGTTTATCTAGAGCCCTCAGCAGTAGAAAACACTATATAGTGCTGAGACCTGTGGCCCTGTAACTGAAAGATTGTATCCAAAATGAAGAAGGCGTACAAAGAAGAGCCAGAACCATTCTTACCAAAACGATTCCAAAAAACCCAGGAGGAGGGATCCCTTCCTAACTCATTCTACAAATCCAGTATTACCTTAATACCAAAACCAGGCGAGGATACAACAAAAACAAAAAGAAAATTACAGGCTAATATACCTGATGAACACAGACGCAAAAGTTCTCAACAAAATGCTAGCAAACGAGATGCAGCAACATATGGAAAAGTTAATTTACTATGATAAATTGGGCTTTATTCCAGGGATGCAAGGATGGTTTAACATACAGAAATCAATAAATGTGATCCACCACATAAACAGAACTAAGAACAAAAATCATATGATTATCTCAATAGATGCAGAAAAAACATTTGATAAAATCCAACATCCATTCATGATAAACACCCTAAAAAAAAAAAAAAAAACTGCCTGGGCACTGTGGCGCATGGCTGTAATCCCAGCACTTTGGAGGCTGAGGTGGGTGGATCACCTGAGGTTGAGAGTTCAAGACCAGCCTAGTCAACATGGTGAAACCCCATCTCTATTACAAAAATTAGCCAGGTGTGGTGGCACACAGCTGTAATTCCAGCAACTCAGTAGGCTAAGGCAGGAGACTCACTTGAACTTGGGAGGCAGCGGTTGCAGTGATGCAAGATTGCACCATTGCACTCCAGCCTAGGCAACAGAGTGAAACTCTGACTCAAAACAAAAACAAACAGACAAAAACTAAGCATGAACAGAACATATGTAAAAACATTAAGAGCTAGTTACGACAAACCCACAGCGAATATCATAACAAATGGGGAGAAGTTAAAAGCATTTCCCCTAGGAACTGGAATAAGAAAAGGCTGTCCACTCTTACCTCTACTGTTCAACCAAGTACTGGAAGTCCTAGCCAGAGCTATCGGGCAAGAGAAAGAAATAAAAGAGAAAGTCAAGTTATCTGTTCACTGTATACACAGAAAACCCTAAAGACTCCTAGACCTGATTAATAACCTCAGTAGTGTCAAGATACAAAATCAATGCACAAAAATCGGTAGCATTTCTATACCTTTAAAATGTTTAAGCTGGGAAACAAATAAAGAATTAAATTCCAGCCGGGCATGGTGGCTCATGCCTGTAATCCCAGCACTTTGAGAGGCTGAGGCAAGTGGATCACTTGGGTCAGGAGTTGGAAACCAGCCTGGCCAACGTGGTAAAACCCCGTCTCCACTGAAAATATAAAACAGTTAGCCTGGAGTGGTGGTGGGCAACTAGAAGCCCAGCAACTTGGGAGGCTGAGGCAGAAGAACTGCTTGAACTCAGGAGGTGGAGGTTGCGGTGAGCCGAGGGACAGGCTGCTACACTCCAGCCGGGGTGACAGACAGAGCAAGGCTCTGTCTCAAAAAAAAAAAATTCCTTTCATTTGCTATAGCCACACACAAAAAGTAAAAACTAGGAATACATTTGACAAAGGAGGTGAAAGATCTCCACAAAGAAAACTACAAAATGCTGACAAAATAAATGGTAGAAGACACAAATAAATAGAGAAACTTCCCATACTCATGTACTGGAAGAATCAATATGGTTAAAAAGACCATATTACTGAAAGCAATCTATAGATTCAGGGCAATTCTTATCAAATTACCAAATTTCACAGAATTAGAAAAGCAATTATACTGCAAAGTAAAGTAACTAAAACAGCAAGGTATTGGTACAAAAATAGATCATGGTACAGATCATGGTACAGAAATAAAGCCAGATCATGGTACAGAAATGTACAAGGTATTGGTACAAAAATAGATCATGGTACAGAAATAAAGCCACATACCAACAACCAATTGATTTTCAATAAAGTGGAGAAAAACAAAGAATGCAGGAGAGAGAGAGACCCTATTCAATAAATGGTGCTGGGTAAACTGGCTAGCTATATGCAGAAGAATGAAACTGGACCCCTATCACTCACTATATACAAAATTTAAAAGGAAATGGATTAAAGACATAAATGTAAGGCCTGAAACTATATACATATATTAAAAAAACTCAGAAGGAAACCTAAGAAAAATTACTCTGGACATCAGCTTAGCCAAAGAATTTATGATAAAGACTCCAAAAGCAAATGCGACAAAAACATAAATAGACAAATGGGACTTAAACAAAGATGCTTTTGCACAGCAAAATAAATCATCAACAAGGTAAACAGACAACCTACATAATGGGAGAAAAGATTTACAAATTTTGCCTCCAACAAAGGATTAATATCTAGAATCTACAGGAAACTAAATTCAAGAAGAAAAAAATAAACAATCCCATTAAAAACTAGGCCAAGGACATTAACAGACATTTCTCAAAAGAAGAAATAAAAGTGGCCAACAAGCACCTGAAAAAATGATTAGCATCAATAATCATCAGAGAAATGCACATTAAAACCTCACTGAGATACCAACTCTCACCAGTCAGAATGGCTTTCATTAAAATATCAAAAAAAAAGCCCACAGATGTTTTATTTTATTTGATTTATATTATTATTATTATTGAGACAGTGTCTGACCTTGTCACCCAGGGTGCAGTACAGGGATATGAACACAGCTTACTGTAGCCTAGAAATCCTGGGCTCAAGTGGCTTTCCTTGCCTCAGTCTCCTTAGTAACTGGGACCACAGGTGGGTATCACTACACAAGGTAATTTTTAAATTTTTTGTAGAAGCGAGGTCTCACCTTGTTGCCCAAAGCCAGTCTTGAATCCTACACTTAAGCGATCCTTCCACCTTGGCCTCCCAAAGTGCTGGGTTTACAAGTGTGAGCCACCTCACCTGGCCAAAAAATAACAGATATTGGTAGGAATGTGGAGAAAAGGAAACACTTGTACACTGCTGGTGGGAATGTAAATTAGTTCAACTTCTATGGAAAACACTATGGAGATATTTCGAAGAACTAAAAATAGAACTGTCATTCAACACAGCAATCCCACTGCTGGCTATCTACCCAAAGGAAAATAAATGATTATATAAAAAGACACCTACACTCACATGTTTATTGCAGCAGTATTTAAAAAAGCAAAGTCACGGATTCAACCTAAATGTCCACAACAGTTGATTGGAAAATGTGGTATATATACACCATGGGATACTACGCAGCCATAAAAAAGAGCAAAATCATGTCCTTTGCAGCAACATAGATGGAGTTGGAGGCCATTATCCTAAGTAAACTGACACAGAAGCAGAAAATAAAATATTGGATGTTCTCAATTACAAGTGGGAGCTTTCTCCATCTTTATGTCCATGTATACTATTGTTATTAAACAAATGATACTCATGGACATAAAGATAGAGAAAATGGACTCTGAGCACTCCAAGAGATGGGAGGGAGGGAGACAGCATTGAAAAATTACCTACTGGGTACAATGTCCAATATGAGGTGATGGGTACATTAGGAGCTCAACCCCCACCAGATGCATGTTATACCGACGTCCAACGTAACAAACCAGTACCCCCAATATAAAATTAAAATAATAAAGTGAAGTAGATACTGTTGAGAAGCGGTTGCTTCACAGCCATTTACTTCTTGTGCTCTGGGTCTATAATCATATGGAAGCCTTTGTGAATTTAGGTTCCTGGACCCCAGAAAGCAGGTGACTTAGGGCTCATAAGTATTGTAGAACTGAGATAGTGAAAGCAGAGGAGAGGATTGGGTGGGAATAATTAGCTTAACTCATCAGGCAGCTGGTCATAATTGATGGCCAGGAGTTTCGGTTACATGAGCTTCCTGTGGTCCTCTCAGGAAATGGTAGACAGCATGTATTAACTAACTGATTTAAAGACATAAACCCTTCAATCTTATTGGCTTAACACCATAGAAGGTTATTAATCCCTATACATAAAGTTGAATGCCAGCATTCCTGGTCGGCAGGAATAGTCTTTCAGAAGCCAGACTCCACCCATCCTCTGTCTTTGCCCTTGTGCAGAGCCTCCCTTGAAGTGGAATGCAGCACTTCTACACACTGGCTCAAGCTCAGTCTCTGAGAGGCTGGGAAATGTAGTCCCTGCCTAGGCAGTCCCCTTCCACAGCTCTACCTGTCGGGCAGGAGTGAGACTTCTTGATGGTCACATAGGTGTATTTCCCAGATGAAATTTGAAGTTTAGAGGGATTCCCAAACTGCAGAATGAATAATCTTGAACAAAAGGAAGCAAAGTTTAACCCCTAACTTGAAGATGCATATTATGGTTTGGAAGAGAAATGATCTTGGAAAAACATTCGGGGAGCTTGAGTTCTGTTGTCACCCACGGGTTGAGTCCATAACATGGTCATAAGGGAAGATATAGGGAATAACAGAGGTAGAGGCTGGGTGTGGTGGCTCACCTGTAAACCCAGCACTTTGGGAGGCCAAGGGGTTGCGAATCACTTGAGGTCAGGCATTCAAGACCAGCCTGGCCAACATGGTGAAACCCCGTCTTTACTGAAAACACAAAAATTAGCTGGTATGGTGGCACATGCCTCTAGTGCCAGTTACTCAGGAACCTGAGGCAGAAAAATTGCTTGAATCTGGGAGGCAAATGTTGCAGTGAGCTGAAAATGCACCACTGCACTCCAGCCTGGGCAACAGAGTGAGACTCCATCTCAAAAAAAAAAAGAAAAGAAAAAGAAGAAGAAGAAATAACAGTGGTAGGGTAAGTGCTTCCACTTTGCAAACATTTCCATAAGAAAAAATGTTTGCAGTTATTGAAATGTGCTAGTTGAAAAGCACCTGAAACCAGTTATACAAATAGTGAAAACTAAGTCACGGTTATGGGATGGAGGTATAAAGCTCACCTTATACACAATTTTAGAGAGAAAAATTGTGAGCTAGTGGTCCAGGTGAAATCAAGGATGTGACTTTCGAACTAAAATATTCGAATGTTGTCTTCCATTTCTTTTATTTTTTCTCTGTCTTTTCTTTTTCTTTTCTGATTTATTTTTTTTACTGTGCCTCCACCTGAGTGCCTGGGCCAGTGGTCCAGGTGCAGGCAGCAGAAAGTTTTCCAGCTCTTATAAGCCTTCTTTTGGTAAGTCAGTGACAACCAAGGCTTATAAGCCCTTATGAACCCAAGGCTTAGTAACCCTTACTTGAAATAAGATGAAAGTTTGAAACATAAGCAGATGACCTTGTTCTCTGACCTTGTTCTGATTTCTCTGAACCCACTCTCTGTATGGACCTCTCAAGCCTCCAGCCTTCTGACCTTCTTTTCCTAAGGCGCACTTGGCCTTGCAGATGATGGCCCTCCTAAACAGAGTTAAATCAAAATATGCCTTTGAAAAACACCGTAGTCTGTGGGAAAAATCCCACAGTCATTAAGAAGTTTATAGTGTGGTGCTCTGATCAAACTTCTACCTCTTCAATGAACTGCCATTTCTGATCAAACTTCTACCTCTTCAATGAACTGCTTCTTTCACTAAAACTTTAAAATGTATATTTCAACAGGTCATTCGATCCCGTCCAATATCTGTGCAATCCAACATGGTAGCCATTAATCACATGTGGCTATTGAGGACTTGGAATATGGCTTGTCTGAATTGAGATGGGCTGTAAGTATAAAGTATACACTGGAGTTTGAAGATTCTGTATGAAATAAGAAATATAAAATGCTTCATTCAGGCTGGGCATGGTGGTTTATGCCTGTAATCCCAGCACTTTGGAAGGCTAAGATGGGCAGATCAATGGAGGCCAAGAGTTTGAGACCAGCCTGGGCAACATAAGGAGACCCTATCTCTGCAAAAAAATTTAAAAATTGGTAGGGTATGGTGGTATGTACCTGTCATCCTAGCTACACAAGAGGCTGAGGCCTGAGAATAGCTTCAACCCAGGAGTTTGAGGCTTCAGAGAGCTGTGTTTGCACCCCTGCACTCCAGCTTGAGTGACGAGTGAGACCCTGTCTCTTAAAAACAAAACTTGCGGCTCATGCCTGTAATCCAAGTGCTTTGGGAGGCTGATGTGGGTGAATCACTGGAGGCCAGGAGTTCAAGATCAGCCTGGCCAACATGGTGAAACCCCATCTGTACTAAAAACACAAAAATTACCCAGGCATAGTGGCACAGACCTGTAATCCCAGCGCTTTGGAGGATGAAGCATGAGAATTGCTTGAACCTAGGAGGCGGAGGTTGCAGTGAGCCAAGATCATGCCACTGCACTTCAGCCTGGGTGGCAGAAAAAGACTCCATCTCAAAAAAAAAAAAAAAGAGAGATTCATAACTTTTATATTAATTATATTTTGAAATAGTATTTTTGATATATTGGGTCAAATCTCATTAAAATTAATTTCACCTTTTTTTACTTATTTAATGTGGGTGTTGGAAAATTTAAATTTACATGTGATGTTTGATTTCTACGAAATAGAAGTAGTTTAAAAAGTAGTCTAAATTGTTCCCTGGTGTGTGTGTAGTGGTGTTATGCCTTCAGCTAAACAGTAAGCTCTTAGAGGGAAAGAATTTATCTTATGTACTCCTTCATAAGCTGCAGCCTCAGCTTATGTCTTATATATACACCTTTATAAGCTGCACCCTCAGAAGGGCCCACAGCAGTTAGGAAATGCATGTTTATTGGGTTCCTGAGGACCTTTTGAGTACTCTGGCATTTCATGATGCCAGACCAGGGGCAGTGGTTGTACCTGGGGTCCCTTGGGCATGTGGGGTGGCAGGTGGGGAGGCAGGTCTTGGGGGAGTTTCACCAAGAAGCAACTGGACCAGGAGGGACCTCTTGGGCGCCCACAGTCAACTGAGTTTTGGAAACTCAGTTTCCCACTGTTTAGGAAAAACTTTTAAACTGATTTTCCTCTGCTCTCATACCACAGCATTCAACACAGAAGACTTCTGTAAGCAAATGCAGGGGAGTTTTCCTTCACACACACCAAGTGGCAGACATCAGCAGGGTGTTGTTAATTCAATTCCAACACTGTCTACCTGAAGATAGTGTCAGATCACCCAGGATGAGGGCTGAATCCCCAAAACTGTCCCTGGACACCAGTTGCAAGTGCGGGCTTCCAGAACTTCTGATGACCAACTTTAAGTTTGGGTTCTCACAACCCTCCCTTTGGATTTGATTAATTTGCAAGAGTAGCTCACAGAGCTTAAAGAAACACACTTGCCAAGTTACTATAAAGCATACTGCAAAGAATATAGATGAAGAGATGCGTAGCGTAGGGTATGGGGGAAGGGCACAGAGCTTTCATGCCCTCCATACGTGTGTCACCCTCCAGGAACCTCCACCTGCTCAGCTACCTACAAGCTCTCCCAACCCTTCTTTGGCCTTTGGGCCATTTTTTTTTGAGATAGAGTCTTGCTCTGTTGCCCAGGCTAGAGTGCAGTGGTGCGATCTCTCCTCACTGCAACCTCCACCTCCTGGGTTCAAGAGATTCCCCTGCCTTAGCTTCTCAAGTATCGGGGATTATAGGCGTGCACCACCACAACAGGCTAATTTTTGTATTTTTAGTAGAGATGGGGTTTCACCATGTTGGCCAGGCTGAGGTCATTTCTGACCTCAAGTGATCCGCCTGCCTCAGCATCCCAAAGTGCTGGGATTACAGGTGTGAGCCACCGCGCCCAACCCTTTGGGCCTATTAAGGAGACTTCATTCACTGTCCATGAATGATGCATGTCATGTCAAATTGTGATTGGACAAAAAAGTTATGATCGAAACCCAGCAAGCCCTGTCTGTTCAGATTCTTCTGGTCTCTCCATGCAGCATTCCATCCTTCACAGTAGGGGGAGGACCCTCTGTGGAATGAAGGTCTTATGACCTGCAACAAGATTAGAGTCCTGCCTTGGGCAAGTGAAAGAAGGGGAGGGGAAGGTTAGAGGGAGATTTTTCTGTTTCCTGAGGTCTGCTTCTGATGCCTGAAGTGTCCCCAGCATTATGACAAAAGACCGCAACAAGGGTTAAGGGAGATATGAGCTAGGAACCATGGACAAAAACCAACTTGTATATAATCATAGTATCACACCCATGAAACAGCTTTCCAGGTGCTTCGTAGCCACAGACTCTGGAGCTGTCTGGCAGTTCTGCTAATCATTCACCACCTGTGGGTACTTGCTCAGCTGCTTGTGGGCAGTGTCTGGTTTGGAATGGCCAATTCCTATCTTCAAAGTCCTGGGATCAGGATGTTCATGTTTTAATGAACTATAGGCAGCCTTGATGTCTGGCCAAGGTGGAGGACTAAACATCCCAGACATACTGTACGTGGGGCTACATGCCCTGCATTCATCCCACTTCCAACCTCCCATTGCGGTTGAGTCAGTGCTGCTGTTGTCCCTCCTCTTCCGACCATTCATGCCCAGTTTGCAGCTGCCAGGAGCAGCTGTGCAAATGAGTGTGGGAGCCGGAATAAGCTCTGCTACTCCTGCCTCGTGTGGACCACGGAGCTGAGGTTCAAGAAGCAATATTGAGTGATCATTGTGACAGATGCCAATACTGCCCCCCAAACACCAAAAAAGAGTGACCAAATGCAATTACGCTTGAGGCCTGAACACCAGGGCTCCTGGAGGAGCAACAGACTGCCTGCTTCTCCCAGGACAAACCCAAGAACCAAGGAGAGTCCCTGGGGTTCTCTTCTTTGAGATTCACTTCAAAAGAATCACTCTCAGATTTTCCCTTTAAATCTCCCTTTCTCAGGCTCAGAGGGCTGTTACCCAATACCTAGAACTCTGTCTTCCTAGGTGCATTAGACACTCGTCAAGCAATCACAGAGAAAGGAAGCTGGTGACTATTTCACATTAAAATATCAGTGGCCAATACCAGCTCACTGGGCTGATTCCTCTCAATGAATCTCCATTTTCAGGATTCTTCCCTTTTTGTATCAGATAGGGATGGCTGGTAGAAGCAGAGCTATGGGATATGGATGGCTGATAGAAACCAGACCTTACACATTTGTGGGATCTGGTGACAACATCTATGGAAAGCTGTTGCCTCACTGCTGTATCAGAGACCTGAAGTCATTTCAGGTTGAGGTGGCAGCAGTCAGCAAGAACCATGTTCTATGAAGAAGGAAAGAGCAAAGAGAAATCAAAGCCAAAACCTACCAGGACAAACTGGAGCCCGTGTCTTCCTCTCCCTGTCTCATACTTCAATGGCAGGCAACCTGCAGAAGCAACTGGCACCCTTCACACCTCGGAGTAGCTCTAGGCCTGGCTGTTGCTCATCTAGGAGGGAAGCCCGCAGATCAGTGACACATGCATGAGCTACCACGGTACCTGGCACCCTACTCCTTCAGAGTATTCTTAGGTTGCTGCTCCACTTCTGCCTTCAGATTCTCATGTAAATTCCACCAGTAGCCAAACCTACTTTGGAACCACATTGGGAAGAAAATTCTGGGAAACGTGGTTGAAGCTTAGCTATGTGGACACTACTACAAAATCACCACATCCTCTAAAATCAATACCCAGGGTGGGTGGCTTTTCAGAGTCATCTCCTGGCCAGTAGACATTTTGAAGTGGTGGTGGTTGGGGGAATGCAAGCGGGTAATGGGGAGATGCTGAAGGGGGCTTTCTTGGAGGTCTTCAAGATGGGTCTATCACAGATAAGTAGAAAAGCCAGATAGGTGCTAAATATATGATATATCCAAATGTTCAAAAGTATGTATCCATAAAGAAAATGTCTGACCTCACAACTGGACCAAAATGATGTGTGAGAATGCTGAAGCACAACCAAGAGTGAATGAGTGTCCAGGCTTTTGCTGGGCACCATCATGGCAACCCACTCCATTTTCCTCTCCTTTCCGCCTCTGAGCTCTGGGCAGGACAGGAGAAAGGAAGCCATGGAATACAGGGACTGCTATACCCAGAACCACCTCAAGGGCTGTAAAAGGGTCCCCTGAAAGCCCATTCACCAGCTTCGCCTTCAGAGTGTAAGTTGAGTTCGTTCCCAATGTACCAGAATGGAATGGAACAATAGGCCATATTCCACCGAATGTGTAGGCTTGTCTTGAGACACATTTCCTCTCTGTGGGGAAGTGGTGGGTGTGGTGAGATGATAAAATAGGTGGAAGGCAGGTCTTTCCAAAGCCCAGAACCTGAAGTGGCTGCATAAAGTGAGGCTGTACATGAGTTTTGCACGTCTCTCCTTCGGTGGACAGATTGAAGGTTCCATGGGAACCTTTATTGGTCATGTGTATCCAGGGCTGTTTCTGTTCTTACATGGACTGTATCAGGCAGTAGTAATCTCCAAAGCTGTAATATTCAGTGACTCTCTCCTGTATCCATCTCCTCCCAGGAGTAAGGGAAGATGTGCCAGGCTATGGAAAATATCCTATGGAGGTCTGTTGAAGATGGTGACTGGCTGCCTCTTGACAGTTTATGAGGTCAGCTGCGTTAAAGGAGGGCTGATATTGATGAACAGGGAACTGCCACCAACGTTCATGTACCCCAAAGAGTGGCAGCACCTCACCATGTTCATCCTCCTCACTCTCAATGGCTGTGTGGACTTTGTGAGCAAGAACGTGCTGCCTCAGAGGTGTGTGGGCCTAGAAAAAGGTACCCTGGTCCTGATTATCTATGAGCTCCTGCTGCTGATGGTGTCACATGTTAAAGAATCGGAAGGGGTGGAGCTGCACGTGCACTCTCTGCTCATCCTGGTGGTGTTCCTGCTGTTGCTGGTGTTCACTGCAGAGCTGTGGGCTCCCAACATGCCTCATCTCCAGCTGATGGAGACCTTTCTGATCCTGATGATGGGCTCCTGGCTGATACAGGCGGGCTTTATTCTATACAGACCTGTCTCTGGCTACCCATGGCAGGACGACGACATCAGTGACATCATGTTTGTCACCACCTTCTTCTGCTGGCATGTGATGATCGATGCCTTGTGCCTGTTGGGAATCTATGGCTTCTCTTCCTTTTGGCATCGTTGTTACACTCCCAGCTTAAAGCTGACGGGGCCCAAGGAAGCTCCGTATTACGCAAGCCCTCCAGGACCCCTCTACAAGTTGCTGCAGGAAGTGGAGCAGTCAGAGAAAGAGGACCAGGTCCTCCTTTTTTCAAAGAGCTCCCCCGAGACAGGGCCTACAGTGGCTGGCACATCATCCACCTCGCCTTCCTCCTGTGGGCTCCTCAGCCACGAGCATGGCACCCTCCTTGGTGAAGGTAACGGCCTTGAAGGCTAGCAGTCGGTCCCATCTGCTGATGCATTTTCTTTTCTTTTCTTTTCTTTTTATTTTTGAGACAGAGTCTTGCTCTGTTGCCCAAGGTGGAGTGCAATGGCACAGTCTCGGCTCACTGCAACCTCCGCCTCCTGGGTTCAAGCGATTTTCTGCTTCAGCCTCCCGAATAGCTGAGATTACAGGTGTCCGCCACCATGTCCGTGCTAGTGCATTTTCTATCCCTGAGACTGTAATTACTGAGAAGATACTGAGGGAGGGATTGAGAGAGACGATAATGAGATTTGGGGGAGGGAGGAAAAAGGACCAGGAGAACAAATTAGTGAGCAAGAAAAGCCGCTGGGGAAGAGACCTCAACAAAAGGAAGGAAGGGCTGTGGAGGGAGGAGAACAGGGTCTGGCAGTTATGCTGTCACTAGTGGCTTCATCAGCCACGAGGGATTGCCTCTTACCTGAAGGAATGAAGACTTCTCACAGCTCAGAACTGGAACTATTCAAGTCCCATCTTGATAAAGAAAAGTGGGTACTTGCTGTGTTCACCAACGTGGTGCCACTGTGTGGAGGTGGCATGCCAGAATTTATAATTAATTCATACAGGCTGAAATTATGCTCGTTTTGCCTCCTCCTCTCCCCCTAGCTTTCAAGAATTGGCTTCATTTCAAATTTTACATATAAAGTGAGACTTTTAAAATAACTTAATAACATTTCAAATTTCCATAGTTCAAATTTTTATAGAATTCAAATGCTTGGTGCTTTCCTGACTTCTCATATTATCACTCTCACTCCAGCCCAAACTTTCCTGTTTCACCATGACCACCTTGCACATGCAATTCTTGAGTCTGCTAATTTCTTTTCTTTGCAAATCACAGCCAGTCATCCTGCAGTCACATATTTACCATGTTCTTAGATTCCCAGTGGCTGGCACTGGGAATAAACCTACATCCACCTCCCACCACATCGAGTATCCCCAAGTCAGCCTTCTCCAAGAACTCTTATTGATTCCCTTGTTTTGGAACGCTTAGGCACTTACATTTAATCTGCCCCATTATTGTGCTCACACGGGTGACACACTTTCTTTTATACTACCTGAAATCACCTTCCTTCAGGAAGTTTTCTTCATGCACTAAAGTACAGGCTTCTGAAGGGAAAAGACTTTGCCTTATCCAAGTTACAAAATTTCCTATGTATACCCCAGCTATGGATCACGGTTGATGTTCAATAAAGGCTTCTTTGCTTCCAGAGTCTTCCCAATCCTGTTTCTTCTAAATGTGCTGTGGAGAGGGAGGGGGTTTTGTGAAACTGTCTGGGTGACAACAGTCCTGAACCTTGAGTCATTACCTTAGTAATGGACCCACTCTCTTCCTTGTTTTGGGGGATAATAAAATCCAGTAACTTGTTCCTGTAGTTGACTCTGTTATTGTTTTGTAATCCTCACAAATGTTTCTATAAGGAATCTCCAGAAAACTGAGACTCCAGCAGGATGGCTTGCCCAAGTCCCACAGCTGGTATGAGGCAAGACAGGAACGTAAATGCAGGTGTGTCTGATGCAAGCGTGACTGTGACCTCTGGGACAATGACTTTGCTAATGGCAATGGAAAAGGGAGTTATCTCAAAATGAAATAAATAAAATTGTGAAATAAAGAAGAAAGAAAGATGGCTGGGCTCTGTGGCTTACAGCTATAATCCCAGCACTTTTCGAGGCCAAGGTGGACGGATCCCTTGAGGTCGGGCGTTCGAGACCAGCTTCACCAACATGGTAAAACTCTGTCTCTACCAAAAACACAAAAATTAGCCAGGCGTGGTAGCATACACCTGTAATTTCAGGTACTTAGGAGGCTGAGGCAGGAGAATCACTTGAACCTGGGAGGTAGAGGTTGCAGTGAGCTGAGATTGTACCACTGCACTATAGTCTGCATAACAGAGCAAGACTATGTCGAGAGAGAGAGAGAGAGAGAGAGAGAGAGAGAGAGAGAGAGAGAAAGTAAGCCAGCCAGCCAGAAAGCTCACGTAAAGCAAACAGCACAGTGTAAACAGCCTAGACCTCCCTTAGGAGTGTGTTTATATAACACTTTCTGTTCCCAGTGAGACCCTCAATCTCCCCTGGGGGGTGAGAATCTGGCAGACTCCCAACTTCTGGCTGGGTGTTATATTTTTGGGCTCAGATGCAAAGTGAGGGCTGGGGATAAGACCTGTTTGTGACCAAGGCTTCTAACGTTTGCCATTTCCCCTTTACTCTTGGTTCCTACACTCTTTTCAATTACCTTTCTCCGGGAGCCTTCCTTTTCTCTTTACCTCTCTTACACACTAACAGGAGATGATGAAAACGCACAAACACTTAGCTGCCTGTTTCCTGTCATGAGGCCTAATTCCATAACAACAAACCTCTGGTAATCAAGTGATACTCCCCAACATCAAGTGATACCCCCCTCAAATATTTAGTGTAGGCAATAAGCCTGCCTGTTATTAACTTACTATTGTTACGATGTAACAGAAAGGTCCTCCCCCTAAAGGTACTCAAGAAAAAACTCAAAACACTTGGGGAGAAGTCTGTCATTCTCACAGAATTCCACCAGAGGGCACTAGGTTCACACCACCCTGGCCAAGCCTCTGGCTCTCCAACCCCACTAAACCAGTCTCCCCAGTTGGCTTTAAAAGAAGTGGGAGAGGAGAAAGGACAGGGAAAATGCAGAACCAGACTAAGAATTGCCCAAGCATCCAGAAAACATACCCTAGACTGTTTATTTCCCGTTAAAATTTGGCAAGTGAATGTGAAATAAACAGGGATCCAAATTAACTAATGGGGTGGGAGGGGAGGGAGGAATCGCTGAGGATCCCATCGAGGGTTTCTTTGGAAATGGTATCAACTAAAGCACGTACTCTGATCTAAATAGTTTTTTGATGAGAATGCTAAGTTCCTCAATTTTTGAATTAGCTTCAGTAATGTTCTAATCAATCCACAGAACAAAGATGTGTATGGTGTCAATTGAGAATAAAGGACAAAATCTATCTACAAAAACCCCAGATTCACAAAACAATAAAACTAGAGGCAGATTATCAGATGTGCAAAATGATCTCTGAAGAGTCCTTCAAAGAGTGTTTTTTTTTTTTTTTTTTTTTCAGTAATCTAGTTATTCACAAAGAAAAGATATACTGAGTGTCTGTTAGACACAAGTCACTGGGTAAGCTTACCCAGGATTGAGAAGTGAATGGTTGGTCCCTGTCCTCTGCACCTTCCTCAGTGAGGATGGTAGGAAATCCAGTATTTTAGAGATGGTGGCCTAGGAACACATCACCCAGAGACCAAAAAGACTAAAGGGAGGGGAGCAGAAAAAGAACAGCACCTTGAAAGCACATTGCTCTAAAATACTGCCTAATGTGACTTCAAGTTACTACGAGTTATCTAGGCCTCAGTTCCTCATCTTTAAGACAGAATGATGTGAAGATCTCATTCTAGAATGGTATGGCTTTAATTTTCTCAATAGGACAGATCTCCCCAACTTGTTAACTAAGATGAACTTGATTCTTCCCAACTTTCCAAGTAGTTTCTGTTAAAGACATGATTCAGGGTAGAGCTCAAACAGACCCAAACCCTCCGGCCTCACATGCAGTTTGGGAACTGAAGTGCTCCTTGATTGAGCTCAGCAGGCATACAACAAAACTCAAATCAGGCTAGAGATATGGCTGAGAACTTCCAATTTCTTGTCTTGAACCAAAAAATATCAAACGATCAAAGACGATAAAGAACAATTCCTCCATTCTGAGTGCTAGTTATTGAACTGAAGTACAATGTAGTCTCCTCTGATTATATCAAGTGAAATGTGAAAGTTTGGCCAACTGCAGCTTCTCCCTAAACTACGGTTTAAGAATAATGCTATCAACTTCCAGAGCTGTTTCTTTTCTTCTTCGTTTTTATTATAATTATTTTGATTTGGTTTAAGATTCTACTATGGTCCATTCTTTTGGAAAGAACTGGTGTTGGTTTATTACATAATAATAATTTTTAAAAGAATATTTTACAATTCTGGGTTGGGTTTCCAGGGTGTTCCCCAACCCTGAGTCTCAATTGTGCCTCTTTAACATGATTTAAAGGTCGCATTGAATGCCTGCTGAAATCATTCATACACAGGGAAAACTCCATTTCCTAAACAGGAAGGGTTTGGGTCAATGTGAGCCCTACCCTAAATTTTGTGTCTAATGAGTATAAGGGAATCACATAGGCCCTGAGAAGGCATTCCAGATCGCTTCACACTTGCAAAGTGAGAATGGACCCTTTAAAAGACAGAGAAAGGGCCAGGTGCAGTGGCTGATGCCTGCAATCCCAACACTTTGGGAGGCTGAGGTGGGTAGATCACAAGGTCAGGAGCTTGAGGCCAGCCTGGCCAATATGGTGAAACCCCATCTCTACTAAAAATAGAAAAAAATCAGATGGGCTTGGTGGCGCATGCCTGTGATCCCAGCTATTCAGGAGGTTGAGGCAGGAAAATTGCTTGAACCCAAGAGGCGGAGGTTGCAGTGAGCTGAGACTGAGCTACTGCACTCCAGCCTGTGCAACAGAGCGAGACTCCATCTCAAAAAAAAAAAAAAAAAAAAAAAGACAGAGAAAGAAGCTGTGAGGAGAAAGAACTCACAGGTAAAGTCCAACTTTCCTAGTAGTTTCCAACAGAGTTAAAATTTTGGATAGAGCAAAACCCTAACACAAAGCCTTTGTTTCAGGCAACGGAACAACATTGAAGGAATACTTTTAATCTTGGGCTATTTCTGCAGATTTTGAACAAAATCTTTCCCTGTAATATTGCTCTCCCACTCCACCCACCCATTGGACATGGCAATTCTACTCTAAGAGAGAAAAACAGCACTTCAAAGCACATGCAATGGAACCCCTTGTCAGCTTCCATACGGTGTGTACCGAGAAACAGAACAGTTCATGGGTTCAAGCATTCTAATGCTCTTTTTATGGAGGAGGTGAAGAATGGGGGTGGGTGGCAATTTAGGGAAGAAGGAGAAAGAGAAGAAAGGGCAGCAGACACAGCAGAGTCAAACTGGATAAAACAGCCCATTTTACTTTTAACTTCTCTAAAAGTACAGTCTGGGTTTCTGCGGGTAAACCAGTTAAAGGGTTTTCTTCTGCTTTTTCTTCTCGCATATGCCTAAACCTCCCTGGTCAGTTCTTGGACTCATCTGGGCCCACATTTCGTCAGTTTAAGTAAATGTGGGGCTGACCAAGGAGGACAAGGCCTGTTGTTCACCCCTGAAAGAGTCAGTGGTCGTGTATTATGTTCCTAACCCTTACAAAGCACGCCCCTGGTCACATGAACGGATCAAAGCAAATCCATTTCCATTCTCGGAAAAGCAGCTCAAAGCACATGTTCTCTTGATGGTGCCGCTGTCACTTCTGTGTGGTTAACAAATATCATTTATTGAACACTCGCTCTGGACACTACTGGGGAATATGACAATGAATAAACTGCTTGATGAGGTCAAGACATCGAGCAAGGGAAGCAGGCACTCAAATGGCAGAAATACTACAGCCTGCAGAACTGCACTGGTGCCTTGCCATTCTGTCCTCTGTCTGCCATCCCCATCTCGGGTGCTGGCGGTGCGTGCAGCAGAGGCTTATGGTTTGGTAGTTTGGTATCTGGAGATTACTAATACCATCTTTTAAAATAAAAACATCAGTTTTCTCCTCCTTTGCTCCCCTTCCTCAACCATTTAAACCCACGACTTTACAGAAAGAAATGAAGACAGCTCACTCTGTTATCAAGTTTTAAGTCCACTTTGATAGAACGAATGGTAAAGCATTACACTGAGTCAGAAAGTTGTATTCAAAAGTCGCTATGGGGAAAGAAAGAATCCAACCACCTCAGGCCAAGATTATCTTGGCCTGCGATAATTATAATGGATGTTTTCTAAACATTTACGAAGCACCAGGTACTACCCAATCTCTTCTCATGTGCTATCACGATTAAACCTTTTATCAGGTAACGATTATTATCCCTATTTTATTATAGACAAAGTAACAGGATTCATGTGGCTAAGTGATTTGGCCAACACAAAGCTGGCATGAAGGGAAAGCCCAGATTTGAACCTAGATTTGCCTGGCCTGAAGCTGTGCCTTTAGTTACCACGATGTAATACTTCAGGGTGCAGCACAGAACTTTAACAAGGACTTTGTAAGGCACCTGACGCAGTCCAAAATGTCACCAGTCTGAAACATACCAAAAACCCGTTTGAGACGAATGCTGCATCTGTCATTTAAAAGCACGACAGTGTTGTACAGCCTTAAAGGAAAGGGATGTTGACCCAAGAAGCCAAGTTATGTGTGTGTGGTGGCAGGCAACATTTCTTTTCCATATTTGTGGTAGAAAACATAACCAAAAGAACAGACTTCTTCCTTTCCTCTTCCAAAGGCACTGGAAACATGAATTACTGGTCTTTAAACGGAAAGAAGCAATAAAGGCTGGACACCATCAGGTTGATTTCCGGCACTAAAAATAGAATGATGGAGTAATAGCAGTATCTACCTACCTACCTACCTATGTTGTCTCTACGTACACACGTATTGTGCGTCTGTTGACAAACATCCATTTCAAGACTGCGTTCACATACACATTTTCCCCACCATCACGAGGTTGAGAGGAGGAGTGGTACGTATTCCCATTTCCCAGATTAACAAGAAGCTACACTTGAAAAAGCGAAACTAGGGAGCATACGTTTAAAGGAATTTCTAAATTTTTGACAATCCCTGGACTTCGAAGGGGGCAAGTGAAGATCTCGATTTCCTTTCAGCTGCTCAGGGGCAGTTTGCACACAGAATTTCAAATCTAGCGGGGGCTCAAAGTTCATTTTAGAAGACCGCTTTATTTTGTAGATGAGGAAACCTGGGCCCCCGGAGAGACCTGCCTAGGTCTGGCCAGCGGTAATGGGACAGGTCTCCAGACTTAGTTTCTACCCACCTCCAGAATCCTCTCTGTGAAATTAGAGAAACACAGCACGTTGATTTCCAATGTGAAATTGCAGAGTTCTGTTCATTTTTCTAGACCCAAGAGGGCCAGGGCCGGCGGCTCTTCCAGGCCTTGGGAACCCGAGTCTGTCCCCAGGGCGGAGCGGCAGCCGCGCTCGCTCAGGCCGGCCCAGGGCTCCCCCGGGTCCCGCGCTCCCTCTCAAACTAACCCCTGCCCGCGGGAAGCGGGGCTCGGAAGCTCCCTCGCAACAAAAGGCAAAATTCGGTTTCCCTTGTTCCGCATGTCTACAGGGAGCTCTCCTCATAAAACTACTCCCCGTGAAGGCGGCAGGGCGGAGGCCCAGGGAGCCTCGGGACCCCGGGGTGGGGGCCGTAGGACCGGCACCCGGCGGGCCAGCGGGCAGCGGGAGACGGCTTCTCTGCCCGGCAGCAGCTCACACCTCCGCCCCCCGCCCTCCGCCTGCCCGGTTCCGTTCCCCTCCCCCACGCCCCTTTCTCTTTCTTTCTTTCCCTGCTCGCCGGCCCCCACCCCAGCGGCGCCCGCCGGGCTCCTCGCCCAATGGCCGCCGGGCCCCGGAACGCATCAGCTGATCCGTCCGGGCTCTCGGCCGCTGGGAGCCAATCAGGGCACCGGGGCGGCCCCGGGCCGCGGATAAAGGGTGCGGGGCCGCGGGTGGCACAGCGGAGTCGAGAGTGGGAGAAGAGCGGAGCGCGTGAGCAGCGCAGTGGCCTCCTCTCCTCTCCTCACCTCGCTCTCGCGGCCTGCCTGCCTTTCCCCGCCCGCCTGCTCGGCACCCAGGTAAGCCCCCTGGACGGCCGGGGGCACCCGCACGACACGCGCCGTCCCTGCCGCCCCGCGAGGCGCGCCGCCCAGCCTCTCTTTTCGGCTCGGTCCGGCCGCCTGCCCGTCCAGTCCCAGCTCTGCGCCGCGGCCTCTGCTGCCCGGGCCTGGGGTCCGGCGCGAGCGCTCCTCCCGCGTGCTTCCGCCGCCGGTGGCCGGGGCCCGTCGGAGCTGGCGCTGGTGGGGCGCGCCCTTGGCGCGGCTCTGGGAAGGGCGGGGTGACTTGTTTTGATCTTCTTCTCACTACTTGAGGCCGAAGCGCCGCCCCTGGAGGCCGTTGGGCCGGCCCGCGCCCTGGGCTCGCGGCGGTGCTCTCCCCTGCGGAGAGAACAGGGCGCTCGGTGGGCACGGGCGCCTCGCCGCCTTAATCGTGGTGGCGCTTTCGGAGCAATTGTCGTGGTTCCGGCGATAGTTGAGACGCCTCGATTGCGGCGTGTAACGGTGAGCGTTGTTTGCGCGGCCGGCTCCCGCCTCGGGGTCTCGGGGGTCTTCCAGTGTGACCGAACAATGGAGAGCCCGGGCCTCCGCGCCGTCGGTAGAGACTTCGGACCCGGCGGAGACAGCAGCCGCGCGCGCGCGCGTTCCCTCCAGCCTGCGCCCCACCCTCCCCCGGACCCCCTACTCCTCCGCGGTGTGGTATGGTCCCCTCCGTGCGGCCCTGAGATCCGGACTGGGGCCTAAGGGGCGGGGCGCCCACTTTAGGGACATTTCAGTGGGAAGGGCCTGCTCTCAAAGTGGATTATTCCAACTCCCTTGGGGGCGGGAAGTGGGGATCCTCCCCCAGCCGCAAGTCCACGAAGAAAGCAACGGATGAAGATGATGAAGACGAGGAGTCAGACTCTTCCGGGTCGCCCTCTAACTGCTTCGGCTTCATCGCCTACTCCGTGAACACCGGGGAGAAATCTCGAGTCAAGATTAAGACCTTAACCCAACCTGCCCATTCCGGCACCTCCGGGGCCGGCAGCTCTCGGTCCCCTTCTCCATCGCCCTCGCCCAGAAAGATCCGGTGCTTGGACCAGCTAGAGTCTGAGAAAGAGGAGAGGCTCAAATCCCTCTCCAGAAAAAGGAGAGCTAAAGAGGGCAAACCCAACGATATGCTTGACTTTCTGAGGCTGGGGTGAGTGAGGGGGCAGGGAGGACGACCCCAGAGCTGATGGCAGCTGCAGAAACGGCTAAAAACTTCGGAATTCCATTACCCCCATATAAAGTTGGCACCGCGGCAAGTTTTATCCAACCCAGCTCCCGGAAAAAAGCGAGATCCAAAACTGAGGCTTAGGACAAAGTGTGCACGATATTGGTGGAGGTAACAGGTTAGAGAGGAGAAATTGCAAGAAATTGGGTTGTAGCTTTTTTTTTTTTTTTGGCAGATTCTCACTCTGTCACCCAGGCTGGAGTGCAGTGGTGCAATCTCGGCTTGTTGCTACGTCCACCTCCTGGGTTCAGGAAATTCTCCTGCCTCAGCCTCCCGAGTAGCTGGGATTAAAGGTGTGCGCCACCACGCCTGGCTAATTTTTGTATTTATAGTAGAGACGTGGTTTCATAATGTTGGCTAGGCTGGTCTCGAACTCCAGACCTCAGGTGATCCTCCTGCCTCAGTCGGTAGTAGCTTTTAGCGGGAGCTGAAGGGATCAGGGATGGAGATGGGAAGTGGGATTTGGCCGGCTGAGTCATCTAGAGGCAGTATTGGGGTGTTGGTCTCCCCCAAGGGGAAGGGTGGGGAGGCTGTCGGAGGGAAGAAGCAGTTAGGTTTTCAGCTGGGCAAACATGGACGGTTGCCCATAGAAACTTTGCCACTGTACTTCAGAATGTTGCCTTAGTCGTTGGAGGAAAACAATGTGTTCCCTTTCTAGCCACCCTGGCCACAGAGGGAGGCGGGAGGGAGAGAACGTTTCCTCCTGTGTTGAGGCTGCTGTGGCTTCAGAGGTTTTGTGGTAGTGGCTGGCAGTTTTAAGCATGCCTCCTGGCTTTTGACATTCCAGATCTTTTGAATTTAGAAGTGGGAATTTTCTGACTACTTGAAGTTTTCTAGTGGAATTCCATGTAGCATTGTGATTCTCGCCTATTTTCTTAAGTGAGACTTTGTGAGACCTGTGGAAATTATGGCAGCATGCTTCTTAGAATCTGGCTTGAGTCAGCTTATATTGTAGGAAACTGCTAGCCTTTTAAAAAAATATATTGTAACCTTGTTTCATCTTCAAATTTAAACGTGTAGTGGGTTTTCTTTTATTGGTGAGGAGTGCTGGGTCTCAGTTAAGACCACAGCTAGGATGAAAGGCAAAGAGAAAATGCAAACAAATCGTGAAAGAGAAGCCTTTTCTGTGGCTGGATTTTGCTTGTATGGGAAGAAGTTCTATGTTTTGTAAACTTTTTGTATTGGTTTTTGTTTCCCCTGATACTTAGTATTTGGATAGTTTATGGTGTTACCTCAGCTACACTGAAGGAATACACCTTAGTCCTCACAAGTGCAGGTTCTGGCATGGAAGCCTTCGATCTGCAGTAGCTTATGTGGCACTCAGGCCTCTGAGCTCAGGGGTGCAGAGGCATTAAGAGTTACTACTGGCCGGGCGCGGTGGCTCAGACCTGTAATCCCAGCACTCTGGGAGGCTGAGGTGGGTGGATCACGAGGTCAAGAGATCGAGACCATTCTGGTCAACATGGTGAAACCCCGTCTCTACTAAAATTACAAAAAAAAAAAAAAATTAGCTGGGCACGGTGGCGCGTGCCTGTAATCCCAGCTACTCAGGAGGCTGAGGCAGGAGAATTGCCTGAACCCAGGAGGCGGAGGTTGCGGTGAGCCGAGATTGCGCCATTGCACTGCAGCCTGGGTAACAAGAGTGAAACTCCATCTCAAAAAAAAAAAAAAAAAGAAGAGTTACTACCAAGGGCCTGATCTTTTCTTTAAAAGGCGTCTGTTATAATTGCTTCAGAAGGTGGTCATGAGTTTTACAGCCTATTATAAGGGAGATTGTTGCCTGCTATAAAACTAATCCCCCTGAAAGAGTGAGTAAACATAACCCTCTGCATGTTGACTTCCACAGGGCAAGGAGTTGGCACTTACGCTCTGACTTTTGATTCAGTCATCCCTCTTGAGCCATTTTTATAAGGGATCAGTTTGGAGTGGGAGTTAACAATTTTTTTTTTCTCTCCAGAACACCTTCCACCATGACCACCTCAGCAAGTTCCCACCTAAACAAAGGCATCAAGCAGGTGTACATGTCCCTGCCTCAGGGCGAGAAAGTCCAGGCCATGTATATCTGGATCGATGGTACTGGAGAAGGACTGCGCTGCAAGACTCGGACCCTGGACAGTGAGCCCAAGTGTGTGGAAGGTGAGACAGCACTGCAGAGTGGAGCACACGTTGGGTGGGATCTGCGGAGGGGTGGGCGTCAGCCTTCGACCCAGCCTCTGGATTAGGCTTCTTTATTCTGTTTGTAAAGCTTTTGTAAGGCAGAGCTTTTCAGGCTTTCTTCAGTCAGCATTAAGCTCCTACACTGCCTCAAAGCTGGGCAACAATGGAACCCTTTATTTAAATGGAATTGTGCATGTAGGCCAGTGTACTGAAGAAAAGCTAAGTCTGGTTTGTGGAGAGTTGGCCGGGGAGACTTAGAGACTGCCACCCTGGGCATCCCCACTTACCTGGCTCTAAGGCACCCTCGGAAAACCACTGCTCTAACCTGAGAATGCCATCTAGTTTATAAACTCTTAGAAAACTGTGCTTAATGCTCTTATCACTGGGTTTCTAGATGTGAAGCAAGTGATCTAAAATGGTTTTTAAATAGGACTAATTTTTAGTTGATGCTCCTTTTGGATATTCTTAAACTGTCTAATTGCCAACTATAGGAGCTGGCAACTGTAGGAGCTACAGTTAGATTATTGTGACCTTAATTTTTTTAGTCTAGGACAAGCCATAGTCCTCCCTCTTCTGAAGAGGGGCCAAAGGAAAGTATCACCTCTTAACCTAGTTGAGGATAGCTTGCTTTTCCTTTTTGAATGAGTGAATGCTCATAATATAAAGCCTATTTTGTGTACTTGCTATGTGGCAGATACTGCACAGATACTGAAGATAAAAAGTGAGAGTCTGGTCTCTCCTTCTGAGAACTCGGTCAGCTAGAGAGACAAAACAGCCTTTAAAAGAGAGTGGGAAAGGTGGACAGGTGATAAGGAGCATCCTTGAGTAAGTCATCCTGCTAGTTGTCTGTTGCCTCACATAAAAACAAGGACATAACTTGCTAGAACACAGTAGGAGAATTAGGAGGAGGAAGTGATACGTTGCCTAATGGAAGAATCAGAATCCTTCACTATCTCAGTATTTTAAGTGACTGATACAATGGTAGTGATGGCAGAATGCTTCAGTTTGTCTCCTGGAAGACATTTAGGAAGGGAATGTCGGAGGGATTTTTCCTAAGGAAGTGATGCAATGGTTTTACTTGGAACTTAGATAGGAAGGGCTGTAGGATCAGGTACAGGTGCCAGGGTATACATGTTAATGATGGTATTTAGGCCTTAGTGACTTCCTGGAAAAGAGATCTTTAGAGATGGGAAAGCGAGTGAAGGGCTGGCTGTATTTACATTTCTTGAAAAGCTGTACATTTTAAATTTAATTTTCCCTCTTTTTACCCCAGAGTTGCCTGAGTGGAATTTCGATGGCTCTAGTACTTTACAGTCTGAAGGCTCCAACAGTGACATGTATCTCGTGCCTGCGGCCATGTTTCGGGACCCTTTCCGTAAGGACCCTAACAAGTTGGTGCTGTGTGAAGTTTTCAAGTACAATCGAAAGCCTGCAGGTATGTATAGCGCAGCTGTGGATGCACCCCCCCCCACCCCAATCTGTGAATGCTGTGAAGGGGAGGGAGAAGACATTCTGGAATCAGTATTGGGAAGGCTAGGCTATTTCAGGACTATTTTAAGAAGCTGAGTGATTGGGTGTTCATCTCTTCCTCAATGTCCGCTTTGAGGAAGAGATAATATGCCCCATCTTTCTGTGGTCTCCTCTGTTACGTAAAATAGCGTTGGATTCATCCAGATCTATTTCCCAGTGCAGTCCCCAGTGACAGCCCTCCTGCCTGGAATGTAGGCCAGGACACCTGTAAACCAATGGACAAATGATTCTCAAAAATTACAGAATGGCTCCAAGTGCCTGAGAAATGAAGAATCCGTCTGATAACCAGAAGCAGCTGTCTTGTGATTAAAGGGTTAAGTGCCTCTGGCATTTAGTGCTTGGGAGGTGGCCAGATGCAGATAAGGTGAAAGTTGCCCTGTTCTAATTCCACTCCCATGTGCCTTGCTTGTAATTGAGTTTAGTTAAAACTGAAGTCTTCCAGAGTCTTCCTACAGATGTGCGTTAACACCTTCTCTCATTTTTCTGACTCAGTGACTCAGGGATCTCAAGGGCTTACACTTGGTCAGTTCAGCCTGTAATGCACACCTCAGTTGTATAGAATCCAAGGACTGTTTTCCCATCAGCATTGGGATTTAGCACCTATGTCTTTAGATCCCTGATGACATATTATTGACTCTTTTTCTAGAGACCAATTTGAGGCACACCTGTAAACGGATAATGGACATGGTGAGCAATCAGCACCCCTGGTTTGGCATGGAGCAGGAATATACTCTCATGGGGACAGATGGGCACCCCTTTGGTTGGCCTTCCAATGGCTTCCCGGGACCCCAGGGTAAGTCTTCTTGGGTTAGAGGTGAAATTCCCAGAAGTGTCTAACTGTCCAGGAAGGCCCCTTCCCAGGGATCGGAATGACTTTCTGAAACAAGCAGCAAAATAATATAGTAAAGGTGTAACAGCCCTCACATCACCAAAATCCAAAAGTGGATATAAATGTATAAAGCAAGGTTTCAGAGGGACCCGTTGGCTCCACTGAAGCTGTGGTGAAGAGGACCTCCCCTACTGCCCCTCCCCTGCACTCTGCCCTCTGCCCCCAGCGGTAGATGAAGACAAGGATAGTGATTCAGGAGGGCAAGTCTGAAGAGCCTTCTTATCTCTGACTTTGGGATTCTCTGAATTTCCTGACTCTTAGCGTTTTGTTTTGATGCTTTTTCGGTAGGTCCATATTACTGCGGTGTGGGAGCAGACAGAGCCTACGGCAGGGACATTGTGGAGGCCCATTACCGTGCCTGCTTGTATGCTGGAGTCAAGATTGCGGGGACTAATGCCGAGGTCATGCCTGCCCAGGTAAATAGAGCTCTAATCCATCATTGAAGAAGGGTAGGTAGGTGCACACAGGACTTTAGCTAGTAAGGGCTACTGATAACACCACTCCCTAACCCAAAACCTAAGAGTGGGGTTGGAGTAGAGGTGAGAACAGGTTTAGGAGCTTCTGAGTTGGAGTGAGCAGTTGGCTTTGTTTTAATGGTCAAACTTCTTGCTTCTAGTGGGAATTTCAAATTGGACCCTGCGAAGGAATCAGCATGGGAGATCATCTCTGGGTGGCCCGTTTCATCTTGCATCGTGTATGTGAAGACTTTGGAGTGATAGCAACCTTTGATCCTAAGCCCATTCCTGGGAACTGGAATGGTGCGGGCTGCCATACCAACTTTAGCACCAAGGCCATGCGGGAGGAGAATGGTCTGAAGTGAGTACCTTCTGCTGGGGCCATCTTTAGTCTCCTGTGGCAGAAAACTTGAGAAGGGGCTTAACCAATCTCTCAGCAAAGTCTCCTTTGCAGGATGACTTGCAAATTTTTGCCAGGGATGAGTAAGCTTGACTTTCCCAGTCTGGACATACCTTAGCTGTTGACGCTTACCTTCAAATCCTCTCATTTTGTTCCTATTTGAAAAATACCAAATAATACTTCTGATTCACAGTGATAAATAATTAACAATTATTTGTTATAATGTGTATAATGATATGTATGTCACATATCATTACATAAGTATTGATATAAATATGTAGTAATATATATGATATATGTGACATAAAAAGAATTAAGCATGGTGACAGGGAAAAGTTGACAAATTCATGTACTTGAAAATCTTTAAGAACTAAATTAGTAACAAGACAGGCATATGGATAAGCTTATGAGCGGGAGAAAGTTTAAATGATTAGTCTTTTCAACAAATAGTAACTTTCTACTGCTTGTTGGGCTCAATTCTCAGCACTGAGACACACAGGTAAGACGACGAAGCCACAGCCCTCATGAAGTATTTGTTACACTGGTTTCATACATTTTGGTGCATTTCACTCTTGGCTCCATACCTGCTCCTGCCCTGAAGGGCCTGTTTCCTGGAGACAAGGTTGGACTTCCCTCTTTTCTGTTTCCTCTAGGTACATTGAGGAGGCCATCGAGAAACTAAGCAAGCGGCACCAGTACCACATCCGTGCCTATGATCCCAAGGGAGGCCTGGACAATGCCCGACGCCTAACTGGATTCCACGAAACCTCCAACATCAACGACTTCTCTGCTGGTGTAGCCAATCGTAGCGCCAGCATACGCATTCCCCGGACTGTCGGCCAGGAGAAGAAGGGTTACTTTGAAGACCGTCGCCCCTCTGCCAACTGCGACCCCTTTTCGGTGACGGAAGCCCTCATCCGCACGTGTCTTCTCAATGAAACCGGCGATGAGCCCTTCCAGTACAAAAACTAAGTGGACTAGACCTCCAGCTGTCGAGCCCCTCCTAGTTCTTCATCCCACTCCAACTCTTCCCCCCTAGTTGTCCCAATTGTAACTTGAAGGGTGGAATATCAAGGTCTTTTTTTTCCTTGTGCCCATTTAATCTTGCTTTCTTTGTTCGGCTGGGATAGAGGGGTCAAGTTAATAATTTCTTCACACCCACCCTCCTTTTTTTCCCTATCACTGAAGCTTTTTAGTGCATTAGTGGGGAGGAAAGAGGGGAAACATAACCACTGCTTCCATTTAATGGGGTGCACCTGTCCAATAGGCATAGCTGTCCAGACAGAGCAGGTTTGCAAGAGGGAGACTTCAAGGTAGCTGAAACGGGAAGACCTGGGTTACTCGAGTTAGGTTGGGACTTGCCCTCGTGGTGGAAACTTTTCTTAAGATTATAACCAACTTTTCTGTTGAAAGTGGGAATTAGGAGAGAAGGTAGGGGTTGGAATCAGGGCGAATGGCCTTGGTCTCTTGTTTGTGGGACTAGCCTGGCTTGGGACTAAATGCCCTGCTCTGAACACAAAGCTCAGTAAGCTGATGGATATCCCTACCTTGAAAGAAGAAAAGGTTCTTATTGCTTGG
The DNA here is from genome assembly GCF_049354715.1 of Callithrix jacchus. Taxonomy (NCBI): domain Eukaryota; kingdom Metazoa; phylum Chordata; class Mammalia; order Primates; family Cebidae; genus Callithrix; species Callithrix jacchus. The sequence goes on along the minus strand of NC_133519.1, from coordinate 40,608,276 downwards.
TCCTTGATTTATTACACAAAGCAGAATAGTATTTTTATATTTAAATGTAAAGACAAAAAATTATATATATGGTTTGTGGACAATGTGTGTTTTGCTAAATGAAAAAACCAGGTCACAGGGGTACCACACTTGAAGCAGAGAGTCTGGATTAGAAATTAAATATCTCCTTTTGAGTAGGGAGTGAGGGAAGTGGTTCTTAGAAAGATGGTGATCTGCGGGTTAGGCCCTCAAGACCACTTTAGGGTTTCTGTCCTGCCCACCCTCTGGAGAAGGTGGACACTGGTTAACGTGACAAATGTTACTAGCAGTCTACTTGCTGTCCGTGACTGGTTTAAAAGACACTTGTCCACATGGGTTAGAGATAAGAGTTGGCTGGTCAACTTGAGCATGTTACTGACAGAGGGGGTATTGGGGTTATTTTCTGGTAGAAATAGCATGTCACTAAAGCAGGCCTTTTGATATTAAATTTTTTAAAAAGCAAAATTACAGAAGTTTAGAGTTTAATCAAATTTGTAGGGTTTCTAGGTAATTTTTACAGAATTGCTTGTTGCTTCAGCTGTCCCCTGCCTCTGCTCTTGGTGGAGACGGGGACGGCGCTGGAGCCAAAACGCTTGTAATTTTGTATCCTGGTGTCTTCCTCCCAGTGTGAAATCTTCCATCTCTTTGTTAAGACTGCTGAGAAATTATTTTTTTCTTTTGTAATAAGAAACAAACTCCACCTTTATTCCTTTACTTCCCCTACCATTTTCTGGTTCTTGTGTTGGCTGAGGCAGGCCAGCTGTGACTTTCTCTTGCCATGACGACTTCTAATTGCCATGTACAGTATGTTCAAAGTCAAGTAACTCCTCATTGTAAACAAACTCTGTAACTGCCCAGAGCAGCACTTATAAATCAGCCTAACCTAAGATCTCTGTGACGTGTTTGTGGTTCTTTTGAATCCCTATGTGCCATTATATTCCTTTATTTCCTGTCAGAAAGGGGAGCGTTTTCCAAGTTTGTTTTTTTTAAGAGCCAAAATAAGCTCAAGTTGAGTTTTTAAACGTTGAGTGATGTTGCTGACCAGCCCTTTCCTGGACCTCTCTAACTTGGGTATTTGTGGGATTTCTGGGATTAAGTTTTTCACCTAAACTTAATATTACACATCTTGGCATTTCCTAGGTAGAGTTTTTTTGTAGGGTACAACCCCCACTCTGCCTTGCTGTGTTCTCCTGAGTTTGGTTTTGGCTTTACCATAACATTGTTTTGACCATTCCTGACCTAAGACACAACAGCCTGAAGTACTTAATGTATGATTAACTGGCTTCACAATTCCTACTTTCTGCCTGCTGTCAGTGATTCATTTAAATAACAAATATTAACTCTCCTCCTACCCTGGCTGAGGAGCCTTACAAGGCTGGCCATGCCCTCGGTATGGGCTTCTCCTTGGGTGTTTCTTTCCTTGTGGAAGAGCAGGGCACTGCTTGTGATTCAAAAGCTCTGGGTTGTCACCTAGGCCTTTGTCCCTTGCTCTATCTTGGACTGTGTACTTGGAAGTTCTTCCACCTTATTCTTGCCAATTCTAACCTTAATTTCTCATGAGGTTGGGTAAAAGCTCCCTCCAGTTCCCATGATGCTGTGCACATACCTAGCAAAAAGCAGTTATTCGAGACATTGGCATGCAATATTAATATCACTAATACTACTAATAAGAGTAATGTGGGCAATAGTGATTGTTTTTAAAAGGCAGTATGCTCTATCAGTTCGAGGCATCTATGATAGTTTTTAGAGATGACACGAGTTCTTCTGGTGTGGGTGTGTATTTTACACTAGTCAAGTAATCCTAGATACTCATGGTTTCCTTAAGAAAGTTGGCTCCTGATATGATTGAATATTCAAAGTAGAGTCATCCACCTGTTAGTTTGCTGGCGTGGGCCTGGTTTGCACCTGTTGTTTCAGCATGGTTATCGAGTACCCTCCTTCATCCTTAGCATTTTCCTGAATTCGTTGTTAAATGATGCAGTTACTCTTACTTCCAGTGAGTCTCTACTTCCACCTCCCCACCTGAAGTTGTCTTGCCTTTGCTTGGTCACCCTTACCAAGATACATTAGCTAGTGTATCCTACACAGTGTAAGCACTAAACTGAAAAGGCAGTGATCTGAGCTCTTTGGATTTTGTTCTTTGTCATCAATTCTCTGACAAAACGATGGCATGAGAAGGAATTTTAAATTCACAGGATCAGAATCTAGGTGGAAACAACCAGCATATTTGTTTCTCCACCCTCTCACCTAGAGTTTGCTTTGACCTACAGGTCACAGTGCAATCCCTGTGTATTTCTAAGGTGTTTTTTATAGTTCACTTGCAGACACCCAGGTTATGTGATAACTTTTATCAGTGACAGAGTATACAGAATAATGACCAAGCTTTCAACCTTAAAGAGCCGGGCCAGTATTTACAAGAGGAGGTCTCCATTAACTCCTTAAACATGAGTTCCCCTATATCCTCTTGCCAGGTACTAGAACAACGACTAAGTGACAGCACAAGCCATAGGGAATTTAGAAGAATTCCATGGATGGGTGCTGTGAGGGCCTTTTGTTGTTGCTGAGAGGGAGTCTTACTCGCTCAGGCTGGAGTGCAATGGCACAGTCTTGGCTCAGCGCAACCTCCACCTCCTGGGTTGAAGCGATTCTCCTGCCTCAGCCTCCCAAGTAGCTGGGACTACAGGTGTGCACCACCGTGCCCGGCTAATTTTTGTATTTTTAGTAGAGACGGGATTTCACCATGTTGGCCAGGCTGGTCTTGAATTCCTGACCTCCTGATGCACCTGCCTCGGCATCCCAAAATGCAGGGATTACAGGTGTGAGCCGCTGTGCCTGGCCAATAAATTATTTTTAAGTATTAGTTTTGTGAGCTTTATGAGATCTTTGTTATCTGACTGTGTTTTAACTTTGGCCATGACAGCAAGACAAAGGTCCATTTTACTGAGCTTAAAAAGAATCAAGGCCAGGGGCAGTGGCTCATGCCTATAATCCCAACACTTTATGAGGCTGCAGCGAGAGGATCTCTTGAGCCCAGGAGTTTGAGACCAGCCTAGGCAACATAGTGAGGTCCAGTCTCTACAAAAAAAATTCTTTTTAATTGCATGCCTGTAGTCTCAGCTATCAGGAGGCTGAGATGGGAGGATCGCTCGAGCCCAGGAAGTTGAAGCTGCAGTGAGCTTCAATTGCACCACTGCCCTCCAGCCTGGGTGACAGAGTGAGACCTTGCCTAAACAACAGTAACAACAAAAATAAACCCCAGAAAACAAATTGAAAATGTTGATTATTTTTGCTACAGACATTATGGTAGGACTTAAAACTTTGTGGGAGTGTATTGTGGAAAATAATGATTACTTACTCAATTAATTCTGGTTGTAATCAGGCTACCACGAGCCCCATGTTGCTTTAAGAGTTATAACTGCTGAGCACAGTGGCTCATTCCTGTCATCCCAGAGCTTTGGGAGGCCAAGGCAGGCAGATCAACCTGAGATCAGAAGTTCGAAACCAGCCGGACCAACATGGTGAAATCCCATGTCTACTAAGTACAAAACGTTAACCAGGTGTGGTGGTGCATGCATGCAATCCCAGCTACTTGGAAGGCTGAGGCAGGAGAATCACTTGAACCTGAGAGGTGGAGGTTGTAGTGAGCCAAGATTGTACCATTTCACTCCAGCCAGGGCAACAAGAGCAAAACTCCATCTCAAAAAAAAAAAAGTTGTAACTGGGGACAAGCATGATGGCACATGCCTGTAATCACAGCACTTTGAGAAGCCAAGGGCGGTGGATCACTTGAGCTCAGAAATTTGAGACCACCCTGGGCAACATGACGAAACCCTATCTCTACAGAAAGTATGAAAAATTAGCTGGGCATGATGGCATGCACCTGTAGTCCTGGCTACCTGGGAGGCTGAGGTGGGAGGATTGCTTGAACCCAGATGGTTGAAGCCGCAGTGAGCCATAGTTGTGCCACTGCACTCCAGCCTGGGCAACAGAATGAGACCCTGTCTCAAAAAACTGAAAACATAACTGATGTCAACTGGCAGTTTAGGCTGGTAGTGGTGGCTCATGCCTATAATCCTAGCACTTTGGGAGACTGAGGCAGGTAGATCACCAGAGGTCAGGAGTTTGAGACCAGCCTGGGCAATATGGTGAAACCTTGTCTCTACTAAAAATACAAAAATTAGCAGAGTGTGGTGGTGGGCGCCTGTAATCCCATCTACTCGGGAGGCTGAGGAAGGAGAATCCCTTGAGCCAGGCAGGCGGAGGTTGCAGTGACTGGGCAACAGAGCAAGACTCCATCTCTAAATAAATAAAGTGGCAGGTCATCATTTAACTCCAAGACTCTGGGTACATTTCTACTGTAAATAATCTGAGCTGATTAGAGCCCTGCCATTTCTACTTCAGGCCAGGCACGGTGGCTCATGCCTGTATCCCATCACTGTGGGAGGCTAAGTTGGGCAGATCACTTGAGGTCAGAAGTTCAAGACCAGCCTGTCCAACAAGGTAAAACCCCATCTCTACTAAAAATAAAGAAATTAGCTGGACGTGGTGGTGGTCGCCTGGAATCTCAGCTACTTGGCAGGCTGAGGCAGGAGAATCACTTGAGCCCAAAAGGCAGAGGTTGCAGTCAGCCGAGATTGCACCACTGCACTCCAGCCTAGGCAAGAGAGTGTGACTCCATCTCACACATGCACACAAGCAAATAAAAAATTTGATTTCTTTTCACAATATGAAGATGGATGTTCATACACATGCATAATCTAAAAGTATGCCATATTTGTGAGACTATGCATATCTGTACACATTAGATATGCAATATAAGCACAATACATATGCCTTTTGCCCAAGATACAGCATCTTATAAAGGAGGCAAGAATTTAGGAATATATGTTCCAGAAACAGTACACGAGAATTTGCCGAGCTGAGAAAGTTGTCACTAGGAATGGGGAGTGGTGAGATGTAGAAGGTGTAATTGTGCTTAAAGTTCTGCTGCCAACTCTTTCCAATTAATCACCCACTCTTCCATGCTTCATGGACAGGAGGATGTCAGGTGCTGTCAGTAACGACTCCGTCTTTGTGCATGATTGACTGCCTGGAGCCCCTCTGGTATAGGGGAGTGATATCCTACTCATGTTACAGAGGGAGTGTCCACACAGTTCCTCTTGTCATTTGATGAGTTAATTTTGAGGGGCCTCGTACCTGAGCAAGTTGTCCTCTTTTTGATGGATTTCTGATTGAGTTACCTGCATTGTCTTGAGACTGCAGGCTGTCTCCCCCACTATACAGCAGAGTCAGCAGATCTATTAGTTAAACTCCAGTGGTCACTCAGTCACTAAATCTATCCTCTGTGCTGAAGCCTTTCCATATTCACCTTTCAATAAAGGTTTAGAATAACCCCTTCTCTCTGACTCTATTTTACTCCTCCATTGACATTAAATTGAATAGGCATTTAAGATATGAATAAAATGAATAATCAAATGAAATGGGCATCAAATAGGCACTATTTTGGTGTGTTGGGGAAAGCAAATGTATGAGGAGTGGTCAAGTGAACGGTCAAGTCTCTCTTATAACCCTCCTCTTACAGCTAAAGGTTGTCACTGGCAGCACCAAATGGAGTGGGACTTCTGGGCCCGTTGCTATGTATCCCAGTTGATTCTCAAATGATTTTGGTAACTGTTTAAATAATCTACAGAATGAAATACAACATCACATTGTAAGAGGAGAGGGAAAAGGATTTTTTTTTTTCTTTTTGGAAGAAGTGAACTCTTGCCTGGACTCTGGGAAAGAACCTGTGATCTAATTAGCTAAATTTAGAGAGACAGTACAGTAAGAGAACGCACTTTTCCAGAGCTTCCCTTGCAAGAGAAGACCCATCACCCAAAACAATCCACCACCAGGCTCATTCCTAGGTAAGTCTAAGATTCTGAAACTATCAACCTGTTAACGCTTTTTTTTATTTTGAGATAGAGTTTCACTCTTGTTACCCAGGCTGGAGTGCAATGGCACAATCTTGGCTCACCACAACCTCCGCCTCCTGGGTTCAAGCAATTCTCCTGCCTCAGCCTCCCAAGTAGCTGGGACTACAGGCATGCGCCATCATGCCCAGCTAATTTTTGTATTTTTTAGTAGAGACAGGGTTTCACCATGTTGACCAGGATGGTCTCGATTTCTTGACCTTGTGATCCACCCGCCTCGGCCTCCCAAAGTGCTAGAATTATGGCATGAGCCACCGTGCCCTGCCAACATTTTCATATAAATACTCATATGGCCTAGCACTTAGCCAAGGAAGCCTTCAATAAATGTTATTTGAATTACATTATCAGAGAAAGGTCACTACTGTGTCACTGGCTAAAGAAAGTAGGTAGAAGGAAGGCTGGGGTGTGAGGCCTATTAATCATAGCATTAATCATAGGTGTTATTGGTTTGTGTATGAGCTGCCCCACTCCTGCATTTCATAACTTAGAAATATCCTCCTCTCCCTCATGTCAAATGCAGGGCCTTCGGGGTGGGCATCTGAAATGCTATATCCTGGAAGCTGCTGAGTCTTCCAGGTTCTTCCCTTCTCTTGGAAGAGGTTGGTTGGAAATATACTTAGAGGATCTGTGTCATTAAATGGTTCACTCCTCCAGGAACTGACACCATTCTTTACAAAATCAGCCTGAGATAAGCTATGACACCCCCAAAATTCTTTCCAAATTTAGAATCTTATGCTGTGAAGCATCACACCCGAAGCTGAAGTTAAGCAGTTTGGGGTTAAACGTGCTATCATGGAGGGTAAAGAGCTCCTCCAACTTACGATGTGTTATTTGTCGTCAAGTTTCTCAGCTGAAGTCAGTGGTGGAGCATGGAAAAAGATGAACAAGCCATTTTTGTTTTGTTTTGTTTTGAGACAGAGTCTTGTTCTGTCGCCTAGGCTGGGGTGCAGTGGTGCAATCTTGGCTCACTGGAACCCTGCCTCAAGGCTTCGAGTGATTCTCCTGCCTCAGCCTCTGGAGTAGCTGGGATTACAGATGTGCACCACTTACACTCAGCTAATTTTTGCTTTTTTCTTTGAGGTGAAGTCTTGCTGTGTCACCCAGGCTAGAGTACAGTGGTGTGATTTCAGCTCACTGCAACCTCGGCCTTGTGGAGGTTGCTGTACTGCCTTGGATTCTCCTGCCTCGGCCTCCTGAGTAGCTGGGATTACAGACACCTGCCACTGTGCTCAGCTAATTTTCGTGTTTTTAGTAGAGATGGGGTTTCATCATCCTGGCCAGGCTCATCTTTAGCTCCTGACCTCGTGATCCACCCGCCTTGGCCTCCTAAAGTGCTGGGATTACAGGTGTGAGCCACTGCGTCCGGCCAATTTTTTCATTTTTAGTAGACACAGGGTTTCACCATGTTGGCCAGGCTGGTCTTGATCGCCTGACCTCCGGTGATTCACCCACCTTAGTCTTCCAAAGTGCTGGGATTACAGGTGTGAGCCACTACACGTGGCCCATATTTTAACACAGCATGGTGGTTTTGTGGAGGGGTAGGCGGGGGATATGAGGCAGCATTTTATATTAGTAGTGATAGGAATATCTAATCATAAAATGATTTAGCATACATTTCTTTCAGGTTGGGAAGAACCATTTCTCTCTGTTCCAGGGCTCCAGCTTCTGCACTTCAGGAGTCCTCAAGCTATATAACCATCATCCTCGGGTAGCTCAGCCCAGCACTCTCTATGCCTGAGGGTTTATACATCATTTGAAAGCATCCTGAGTGTACTATCTATTGCTGCATAATAACCCCAAAATGTAGCAGCTTAAAGTAAGAAATATTTATTATCATATAGAGTTTCCAAGGATCAGGAGTCTGGGAGCGACTTAGCTGAGGGCTTCTGCATTGAGGTTTCCTAGAGGGTTGCAGCCAAACTGAGGGCTACAGTCTCTGAAGACCTGACTGGGCTCGGTTCCCTGCCATTTGGGCCTCTTCACAGTGCTGCCCAGGCCATGCTTTCTCCCAGAGCGAGTGATCCAAAGAAGAAAATGAGAGAGAGAAGCCACAGTTCCTTTATAAGCTAATCTTGGAAGGGACATTCCATTACTTTTATCATACTTCATTTGCTAAAAATGAATCACTAAATTTCATCTACATTCAAGAGTAAGGGAAAGCTCCATTTCTTGAAGGAAGAAGTATCAGAGAATTTGTGGAACTATCTTTAAATACCACCACGAGCAGTTTGGCCCTGAGACAACAGACAAAGTTAAAGTGCATTATCCTAGGGAGGAAGGATTTGGGTTTCCTTTGACTCCTTTAATGTTGTAAGTCCTTTAGTGATACCCTCTTGGCTGGGTGTGGTCGTTCACGTCTGTAATCCCAGCACTTTGGGAGGCCAAGGTGTAATCCCAATCACTTGAGCCAAGGAGTTTGAGGGTAGCCTGGCCAACATAGTGAGATCCCATCTCCACAAAAATTAAAACTGGGCTGGGCATGGTAGTCCCAGCTACCTAGGAGGCTGAGGCAGGAGGATGGCTTCAGCCTGGTAGATGGAGACTTCAGTGAGCTGTGATCAAACCACTGTACTCCAGTCTGGGGAACAGAGTGAGACTGTGTCTCAAAGAAAAAAAATATTGGCTGGGCATGGTGGCTCATACCTGTAATCCCAGCACACTGGGAGGCTGAGGCAGGCGGATCACCTGAGGTCAGGAATTAAAGACCAGAGTGCCAACGTAGTGAAACCTCATCTCTACTAAAAATATAAAAATTAGCTGGGCATGGTGTCAGGTGCCTGTAATCTCAGCTACTCAGGAGGCTGAAGCAGGAGAATCACTTGAACACAGGAGGTAGAGGTTGCGGTGAGCCAAGATAGTGCCACTGTACTCCAGCCTGGGTGACAGAGTGAGACTCTCTCAAAAGAAAAAAAAAAAAAAAAAGAAAATTTGGCTAAGTTAGTCTCAAGACAGATCTGAAGTTTGGTACACATGGAACATGTAAGCCCTCTTCAGCTGATCCTCCCCATAAAAAAGCCCAGGAGTGCCACATACCAGTATTTTCTTTTCATGCTGGATTTCACCCAGCCTGGCATGGGAGGCAGCAGGTTATTTTGCTTTTGCTTTCATAAGCCGTGTTATGTAACTAACATCTTGAACAATGACGCCGAGCCAACTTAGAGGTCACAGCAGAAGGGGAGGGGAATGGGGAGGAGAACAAAGAAACAGAGAATTAGGAAGGAGAGAGAAAGACGGGAGAAGTGGGAGAGAGAGAGAGAAAAAAATGGAGGTGAGACTGGAGACAGAGTGAGACTATGTCATTTCTACTGCCTGCTCTTCTGTTCTTAGGCTCTAGTGGACAGGATATGCTACCTGAAAAGTTCTTCTTCCCTCATTTTAGCTGGGCATCAGGTCTTCGACTCACACTCTTGGGGAGAGCTAGCTGAGTGCCAGCATCCTGCAGGAATCCCTGGTGGAGGCAGCAGCTGCCTGGCATGGTGTGGCACTGATCCTTCTCGGTGGAAGGCAAACAGGCACGAATGACCTAGTCTCCATCCACCCCGCCTTCATCACGACTCCACGCTGACTATGTGAGTCTGGAGGCTGGTGAGTGGGGAAAGAGACTGGAGGCCTGAGGCCTTTCTCTTATTCTGTATTTCAGAAGAATATAACCCACTATTTAATGTTCTAAGTATATAAAGAATCTTTTCCCACCAGTACATGCTCAATGGAAATTTCATCGGCAGTTCATACTCAAACATGTTGGTGTATGAATTTCTTTTTTTTTTTTGAGACTGAGTTTCGCTCTTTTTTGCATAGGCTGGAGTGCAGTGGTGCGATCTTGGCTCACTGCAACCTCTGCCTCCCAGGTTCAAGTGATTCTCCTGCCTCAACCTCCCAAGTAGCTGGGATTACAGGTGCATGCCACTCCACTCAGCACATTTTTGTAATTTTAGTAGAGACGGGGTTTCACCATGTTGGTCAGGCTGGTCTCAAACTCCTGACCTCAGGGATCCACCTGCCTGAGCCTCCCAAAGTTTTGGGATTACAGGTGTGAGCCACTGTGCCTGGCTTGAATTTGAATCCTAGAATCTCAGAATCGAAAGTCATCCTAGGTCAGTCACCTTAAACTGATTTTTGGTTATTCTCCTCTTAGACATTCTGGTTAAGACATATAAACAAGCCAGGTTAAGACATATAAACAAGTTCATGTCTGTAATCCCAGCACTTTGGGAGGCTGAGGCAGGTGAATCATTAGGTGAGGAATTTCAGCATAGCCTGACCAACATGGTGAAACCCCATCTCTACTAAAAATACAAAAATTAGCTGGACATGGTGGTGCACATCTGTAATCCCAGCTACTCAGGAGGCTGAGGCAGGAAAATAACTTGAATCCCGGAGGCAGAGGTTGTAGTGAGCTGAGATTGTGTCTCTGCACTCCAGGCTGGGTGACGGAGCAAGACTCCCTCTTGAAAAAAAAAAGAAAGAAAGAAGAAGAAGATGAAGAAGAAAAGAAGATGAAGGAGGAGGAGGAGGAGGAGGAGGAAGAGGAGGAGGAGGAGGAGGAGGAGGAGGAGGAGGAGGAGGAGGAGGAGGAGGAGAAAAGACATATAAACAAATCAGTCACAGATATTCTCTCTTGAAAATATGCTTTAAATATAATTTCGGAGTGTTCGAAGTCTCCCTGAACTTAATCAGGGACTGGGGTTAAGAACTCCTGTCCCCAGGTCACTCTGTTTAGCCTCTGATGTTTAGGAATCCTTTGTACAGAATCTTTTGCTATATAGTGCTGTACTATTAGGTAGTCATCAAATATATGCTCTAAAGAAGCCCTTTCCATTTATGAAATGCTTAATGATTTTCTTTATGATGAGGTCATATTTGTCTCTATGTAGCATTTGCCATTATTCTGATTCTGCCCTCTGAATCTATACAGACCAAGGCTGATGACTCTTTCACATGACAATCCTTGAGAGAATTGAAGATAGGACTCCATCTTCACTGGGAACAGTGGCTCATGCCTGTAATCCCAGCATTTTGGGAGGCTAAGGCAGAAGGAGACCAGCCTGAGTAACATAGTAAGACCTCCATAAAAACAATAAAAATTAAAATGAACTAGGTGAGGTGGTGCACACCTTTAGTGTCAGCTACTCAGGAGGCTGACGGGGGAGGATTGCTTGAGCTCAGGAGATTGAGGTTGCCTGAGTGACATCAGCCTGAGTGACAGAGTGAGATCCTGTCTCAACAACAACAAAAAAGATCTCTCACCAGCCAGCTCAGCTCTCATTGCTCTAGATATTCTCTGGATTGTCAGCCCAGTCATTTAAAAGGCCAGTTCTCTACAGCTAAGCAGATGCCTCTTCAGAAGTTAGACCCATGAGACCAGACTTAGGGAACTATTCTCTGGATTATCAATCCAGACAACAGTCTACTCATGGCTGTTTTGTTTTTATGTCTTAACAATAATGTCAAAAAGGAGAATAACACAAAATAAGTTTAGGGTGACTGACCTAGGATGACTGATAATCAACTATATGATGGATAATCTCTGAGTTATCAATCCAGAGAAGATTTAGAAGAATGAAAGCTGAGCTGGCTGGTGAAAGGTCTGTTTTTGTTGTTGACACAGAATCTTTTCTGAATAAGCATCAGAAGAAGCAGATGCCTATTCAGAAGACACCAAATTTCTAATTAACATAAAAATTTCACTGACTTTTCGGAAGTCTTACATGCCTATTCCTCTGCAGTCTTATTAAAATCCTGAAAGAAGGGATACCTTGCTCTTAAACCTAGCATCTATCCACTTGTACTCTTGATTTTGGGGACATCATAAGGATCTAAAGTTTATTCTGATTACATTCCATCTTGCTGATTTGGTACATCTTTTCCAGACCGTTGTGATCTTCTTGAATTTATCTTGGTTCTTTCTCTTTGAGTTACTGATAGATTATTTAACTGCATTATTATAAATTCTTCAATAAGTAAATGAAAAAGCTGAATGGGGGCACAGGTCAATAGAACATTCTGCTGCAAAACTTCAAAAGTCTTCTTTTCAGGTTGCAATCAATTCCTTCATCAATGCTCTAGGAATAGCGATTGTTTCAACAGATACCACCTATGTAACTTTCCTGTATCCAGTTCGTTCTGTAAGCTTGTTTAGTTTGCTCACAAGAGATTTTTTTCAAATATCTTGCTGAAATTGACACATTATGTCAAAATTAAATATTGTCCTTATCTGTGAGTCTAGAGACGTTATTTGAAAAAGAAAATCTAACCATGTTGTCATAACTCTCTCATTAGCCTATTTGTTCATCATGATCACAGTTTTTGTTTCTGATTACCACTTGAAACTTTGCTCTAATGAATTTTCTATAATTTTGTCAGTATTATAAAACTTGCCAGTCTCATTATCAAAATTGTATTTTAAGAAATGTAGGCTGGGGGCAGTGGCTCACGTCTGTAATCCCAGCACTTTGGGAGGCTGAGGCGGGTGGATCACTTGAGCCCCGAGCTTGAGACCAGCCTGGGTGACATAGTAAAACCCCAACTTTACTAAAAAATACAAAAATGAGTTGGACATGGTGGCACGCCTCTAGTCCCAACTACTCGGGAGGCTGAGGACCACTTGAATCCAGGAGGCAGAGGCTGTAGTGAGCCAAGATCGTTCCATGAACTCCAGCCTGGGAGTCAGTCTCGAAAGAAAGAGAGAAATAAATAAATAAATAACAAATAAATAAATGTGGGCAAAGAAAGAAGGGAAGGAAGAGAAATAATAAATGTGGGTAACATTAGAACAAAAGAAAGAAAGAAATGTGGGAAACATTAGAAAGAAATTAAATCAATGTGGGCACCATTCACCCAGTATATAGTACGCTTCTGCTCTGAACGTTTCCGCATGTTTACTGACAATGGTTGCAGGATCCCATTCGCAGGTATTTCTCTTTTTCCCTAGCCCTGGAGGGCCTCATTCCCTGGACCCAAGGTTAGTAGGATTTTTGCTTCTTTGCCTCAAGGGAGGATTGGGTCACTGGGTGGAAATGCAAGGCTGCTGTAAGGCCACCTCTCTGATAGTCTCAGTGAAGCCCAAACACTAAATCTTATGGGGAATGGGAGAGGGGGCTACCCAAGAAAGGGACCCCTTGAGAATCCTTGAAGGAAATACTCCCCAAGACAGAAAAGAAATTGACATTGCTTGGGGGAAGAGGGGATGCTGGGAAGGTGAGAGATCTTTTTTTTTTCCTGAGACATAATTCTCCTCTGTCGCCCAGGCTGGAGTGAATGGCATGATCTCGGCTCACTGCAATTTCCGCCTCCCAGGTTCAAGCAGTTATCATGCTTCAGTCTCCCGAGCAGCTGGGGTTACAGATGCGCACCACCACACCCGGCTAATTTTTTTGTATTTTTAGTAGAGATGGGGTTTCACCATGTTGGCCAGGCTTGTCTTGAACTCCTGACCTAGTGATCCACCTGCCTCGGCCTCCCAAAGTGCTGGGATTACAGGTGTGAGCCACCGCACCCGGCCTCAAGAGGACTTTTTAAGAAATGGAATTGCACAATAACTCTATGAGGTGGTGTTACTATTACTATCCCCATTTTTATTATTATTTTATTATTATTATTATCTTTGAGACTGAGTCCTGCTCTATCACCCAGGCTGGAGAGCAGCAGCGCAATCTTGGCTCACGGCAATTTCTGCCTCCCAGGTTCAAGCGATTCTCGTACCTCAGCCTCCCCAGTAGTTGGAATTACAGGCAACCATCACCATGATTGGCTAATTTTTGTATTTATGGCAGATATGGGGTTTTGCCATGCTGGCCAGGCTTGTGGCAAACTCCTGACCTCAAGTGATCCGCCTGCCTCGGCCTCCCAAAGTGCTGGGATTACAGGCATGAGCCACTGTGCTAGGCCTTACTATCTCCATTTTATAGCGAAGAAAATTGAGGAATTTAAAGGTTAAATGACTTGCCAATGACCACACACTGGTAAGAAGCAGTCAGGATCTGATCCCAGGAAGTCTGACCCCACAATGAGCTAGGACTTGGAGTCCTTTTTTCTCATCTTTAAAATGACAGTGAAAACTGCCCTATGTATATACACCGCAGGAATGTGACAACAATGTGTGTTTATTTTAGTTACAAGAGTTACGGATCTCTTTGGAGTGCTGAGCAAAGTCTTGATTTTGGACTCCAAGGACCTATGATCACCCTCCATCTGGAGGGCAATGGCGTGATCTCGGCTCACTGCAACCTCCACCCCCCAGGTTCAAGTGATTCTCCTGCCTCAGCCTCCCTAGAAGCTGGGATTACAGGTACCCACCACAGCACCTGGCTAATTTTTGTATTTTTAGTAGAGACAGGGTTTCACCATGTTGGCCAGGCTGGTCTCGAACTCCTGACCTCAAGTAATCTGCCCACCTCACACCCAGCACAAAAAAGCTTTCCTGACCCACATAGTGAAAACCCAGTGAGGCTCAGGGAGAGCATCAAGAGATCCAGTGGAGTCAAGGTAGCATTTAAAATAGCTCCATGCAAACTCCTGACTTGGGAGGTTCAAAATAAGACTGGCCCTTGGAGTTTTAGTTCCTTAGTGACTTTTGTTCAAAAATATGTTTTCTTTTCTTTTCTCTCTCTCTCTCTCTTTTTTTTCACTTTGTCACTCAGGCTGGAGTACAGTGGCACAATCAAGGCTCACTGCAGCCTCAACCTTCTGAGCTCGTTATCCTCCCATAGCAACCTCCTGAGTAGCCAGGACCACAGGTGTGCACCACCATGCCTGGCTAATTTTCAATTTTTTGTAGAGATGGGCATCTCACTTTGTTGCCCAGGCTGGTCTCAAACTGCTTGACTCAAGCAATCTGCCTGCTTTGGCCTCCCAAAGAGCTGAGATTACAGATATGAGCCACAGTGCCTGGCCTAAGGGTTTGCTTTCTTTTCTCCTAGAAATTAAGCTCCAAAAGTAAAGACACAACTTCTTCCATTTCATTTAAATTCTAACTTTCTCCCAGCTCCTTTAAAGCATGTCTGTGTGGAAGGCAACTTTTGCATAAAAGGAAAAATAAACAAATAAGAGACTTAAAAACAAGTTTTGGGTCTGGGCATTGGTTTTGCCAGATACAATTTAGGTAGAGAGAGGCTCCAAACCTTTCTGGCAAGTTTAAATCACTGGCGGCCTCTCGGATATGGTTAACGTAAATTGGGACAACTTTTGGGGAGGGTAGTTTTACAATTTTGATCATGATTTCCAATGTACCTGTCATTTTGACCTAGGAACTCTCCTTCCGGGAATGTATCCATAGATGTACTTGCATATGTGCACGAAGACATAAGTACAGGAAAGTTCATCACCTCCTGTTTATGTTAGCAAACTACTGGAAGAAACAACTGATTAGATAATATGGCCCATCTATTTATAAATATGCAGTTGTGAACAAGAATGAAACAGATCTATGTGCACTGGTAAGGAAATTGAAGCTATGCTGTTCAGTGAAAAAAAACAGGTGCAAAACAGCATACTGAATCCCACCATTCGTGTGTGTGTATATATGCAAGTATGTCAAAGTGCACGCGCGTGTACACACACACACACGCACACACACACACACTCACTCACTCCAGATGCGTATGCTATCCCTGGAAAGTCTACAATTACTGATATCAGTGACTTATTCTAGGGAGGGAACTTGGAGGAAGGGTTAGGAGAGAATTGTTTGTTTTCCTTCAAGCTTAAAGCTTTTTTTTTTTTTTTTTTTTTTTTAGAAAACAAAACAAAACAAAACATGCACTTATGATCTTTCCATAGGATCATGAGATCTTGTGAAAAGATTTCAATGCAGGAGCAGTATCTGATCTGTTGACTTTGGGCAAGTCACTTAATCTGAGATTCTGTTTCATCATCTATAAAATGGTGATAGGGAAGTACAGCCTTCAGGATGAAGTGAGGCTGCCACATTTACCTGACAAAGCACACTGTACAGAACTAGCAGACATCCAACAAATGCTTGTTGGTCTCCCTTTTCGTCCCCCGGAGCCAGTGGAGCATCAGCTCTCATGGCTTGGGTTTCCTTTCTGAGGCCAGGAAAGTTGCTGTGGACGCTGTAGCTATTTAAGTGACTGACCTTTCCTTCTAGGGCTCAGGACACCTCTACCTTAGGCTGGTGGTGACTAAGGTTACTGATGACAGACGCTGCTGGGGGTGTGTCGGGAGGTGGGGCAGGGTGGGACTGTGCATTCATCAGATACATATGATCCACTGGCTCACCGGCTCTGCAACTTTCTCTTGATAGAGATGCCTGACTGGAGACAGGTGGTCTCAGAGAAGATAGAAATGGCAGGGCTCTTGGCTCCAAGTCCCTGCCTCTTCTTGGCCTGAAGTCGCAGCCCTCTCCTGAGGGTAATAGGGCTTTGTCAGAGGAGCAGGGTTGGCCTTCCAGAGGACAGGATAGAAAAACTGATAAGAGTGTTTCATTGCTGGGTATGGTGGCTCACACCTGTAATCCCAGCACTTTGGGAGGCTGAGGTGGGCAGATCACTGGAGGTCAGGAGTTCGAGATCAGCCTGGCCAACATGGTGAAACCCTATCTCTACTAAAAATACAAAAATAAGGTGGGCATGGTGGTGTGCATCTGTAGTCTCAGTTACTCAGGAGGCTGAGGCAAGAGAACTGCTTGAACCTGGGAGGCAGAGGTTGCAGTGAGCTCAGATTGGGCCATTTCACTCCAGCTTGGGTGACAGAGAGAGCGTCCGTCTCAAAAAGAGGCACTTAAGAGGCACTTAAGAGGCACTGACAGTGTATCATTATCACCTGGTTTCTTCAAGCCCAGTGACACCACCAAGGGAAGGTCTAGGGGACTTTAACCCCCATCATGATCTTCATCAGTTCCACTCATCCTCATCCCCATCATACAATCTACACACACTGTGCTTGCCAACTCTAGAGAGTAAACTCACGCTACCATGGCTTACTGGAAAACAAGTGCTTCCTAGAGTTAAGCTCAACCTGCTCAAGGTTGAACCTCTGAACTGCTTTCTACAAAGTTTTATGGAAACATTGTTCTGGTATGAGAAGCCACTCACACAGAGCTCCCTTTGATCCTTATAGCTTTTATTTATGAAAAGCTTTCGGCCGGGCGTGGTGGCTCACGCCTGTAATCCCAGCACTTTGGGAGGCCAAGGCGGGTAGATCACGAGGTCAAGAGATCGAGACCATCCTGGTCAACATGGTGAAACCCTGTCTCTACTGAAAATACAAAAATTAGCTGGGCATGGTGGCGCACGCCTGTAGTCCCAGCTACTTGGGAGGCTGAGGCAGGAGAATTGCTTGAACCCAGGGGGCAGAGGTTGCGGTGAGCCGAGATCGTGCCATTGCACTCCAGCCTGGGTAACAAGAGTGAAACTCCATCTCAAAAAAAAAAGGAAAGCTTTCACAAAGTGTGATGGGTCAGCTTGGCTGGGCCATGATGCCCAGATATTTGGTCAAACTTTACTCTGGATGTTTCTTTCTTTCTTTCTTTCTTTTTTTTTTTTTTGAGATGGAGTTTCGCTCTTGTCCCCCAGGCTGGAGTGCAATGGTGTGATCTCAGCTAACTCCGCCTCCCAGGTTCAATCGATTCTCCTGCCTCAGCCTGAGTAGCTGGAATTACAGGCACCTGCCACCATGCCCAGCTAATCTGTGTATTTTTAGTAGAGACGGGTTTCACCATGTTGGCTAGCCTTGTCTTGAACTCCTGACCTCAGGTGATCCACCTGCCTCGGCCTCCCAAAGTGCTGGGATTACAGCTGTGAGCCACTGGTATAGCCTACTCTGGGTATTTCTGAGAAGGTGGTTTTAGATGAGATTAACATTTAAATAAGTGAACTCCAAGTAAAGCATTTACCCTTCCTAATGTGAGTGGGCCTTATACAATCCGTTGAAAATATTAGTACAAAAGACTTACAACAAAGACTTAGAACAAAAGATTTGCTCCCTTGAGCAAGAAGAAATTCTGCCTGCAGAATGCTTTTTGGACTCAAAGTGCAACTCTTCCCTGAGTCTCAGCCTGTTGGCCTGCCCCATCAGATTTCAGACTCCCCAGACTTCCACAATTGCATGAACCAATGCCTTAAAATAAATTTCTCTCTTTCTTGTTTTCTCTCTTTCATTTTACCTATTTATGCAGATATAGATAATCTCACTGGTTCTATTTCTCTGAAGAACCCTAAATACAGGGAGTATAATTTTGTCCTATGATCAAATAAAACCTAATTAGATTATTTTTATCAATTATCTTACCGAAGTCAAAATAAAGAAGAAACATGCATTGAAAAAGCTGGCAGAAATATATTAAATGTTAAAATTAAATGGTGGGCCAATGGCTGATTTTCCCATTTTTTTTTTTTTCCCAGAAAAAGGAAGGCTCCTACATTTTCTAAATGTTTAGTAATGAGAATGTATTTTTTTTTCTTTTTACTTTTTTATAGAGACAGGGTCTTACTCTGTTTCCCAGGCTTGAGGGCAATGGTGCAATCACAGCTCACTGCTGCCTTGACTTCCTGGGCTCAAGAGATTGTTATACCCAGGCGAGTTAGATAGAACAGCGCCACGCTCTGAGTTTCAAATTATGAGTCCTTTATTTTTAGCTGGCCACTGAGAGACAGCTAACACTCAAAATTCTCTCGGCCACAAGGAAGGGGCTGGATTCCTTTTTATACCTTGCTTAAGGTAGGAGAAGGGGAACCTAGCAGGAGCAGAGTTTACAGAATCAGAATAAGCAAGTTAGATAAGGGGGCTGGTAACTAGGAGGCAGGAGGTTCTCATGATTGTTGATTTTTAAGGAGGGTATACACATGTGGTTCCCATGATTGCTGGTTACCAAGGTGGGTATTCGATACTTGTCATATAATCAATCAAGGGGGGGGCATTCACAATGGCAAGTGGGCTTGACAAGCAGGCTATGGTTACAAAGGTTGTATGTTTCTATAGTTCTAAGTACAGCATGACCCAGCACAGTAGCAAGACCCAGGTATGCACTTAAGGGAGGAGTGGCAGGAGGGGTGAGGTGGAGGTCAGGATGGAGTCTGTCTGGCTCTCAGCAGAATGGAGTCTGTCTGGCTAACAGAGGGTAGGTTAGTACAAGATCCTTCAGCCTCAGCCTTCTGAGTAGTCAGGACTATAGGCACGTACCACTACAGCCGTCTGCTTTTTAAATTTTCTGTAAGAGGCTGGGTTCCACAATGTTCCCCAAGCTTGTCTTAAACTCCTGGGCTCAACAGGTCCTCCGGCCTTGGCCTCCCAAAGCGTTGGGATTACAGGCATGAGCCACTGTGCCCAGCTGAGAATGTATTGCTTTATAATGAAAACATTTAAATTAAATTTCTTAATAGGTAGTTTTACTACAAAGTGGAATTTCAAAGTAAAAATAAACTTCAAAGTAAAACAACGATAACAACAGTGAGTTTGCAAATATAGCTTCAGATAAAATACTCCAGGTTTCCCCTTCAACGAGACGCTGCCACAAAACCCCCTCTTTTTTGCTGTGGCTCAAGCTTTTCCTGAGCACTCAGGCTGTGTGTCTCCGTAGAGTCAGATATGACAAACAATCTCTGGGGCCAGCTTGGTGCCGTGCTTGGGTTAGGGGCACTTACCCTCAGCTAGATTCCATCTGATTCCCACAATGCCTCTGCGAGGGAAGTAGGTTATCCTCACTTAAGTAACAAGGGAACTCAGGTTCCAGGAACTATTGTGATTTGCTCAAGGCCACACAGCTGGGTAAGAGGCAGAGCCAGGATTTCAGCTCTGGTTTTCTAACTCCAGCCTCGGTGCTCTTGCCTGCACATCATGGCTGCCTGTCATGGGGTCCCGGACCCGAGGGAGGGCAGCATGAAGGTCTGGTTCATTCTAGACCAGCTTTTATGTTGGACAGAGAAAGATGGAGAAAAATGTACATGTTCAAAATTGCTTTCTTAAAAATTTTAAATTTCTCCAAAAAAGATAAATGGTTTTGTTTGTTTGGTTGGTTGTTTTAGATATGGGGCCTCACTGTTGCTCAGGCTGGGGTGCAGTGCAGTGACTGTTCATGGGCATGATCATTGCACACTACAGCCTTGAACTCCTGGGCTCGAGCAATCCTCCTGCTTCAGCCTCCCGAGCAGCTGAGACAACAGGGATGCACGTGATGAAAATTTTGCATACCACTTCTTGGGGCTCATTGTCCCCACCTCACCAAGCATCCATAAACCCCCACATTATAGTTCCTGCTAACTAAGAGAAGGGGAGATTTGGCTACTTCACCCTCTCTCCCTCTCCCTTGCACTCAGCAGATGCTGTAGACCCTGACTCCTTAGCTCATGCTCACATCCTTCCTGGTTCCCATGGTGTTCACACAAAAATCTGCATCTCCCTTTTGTTCTTTCTCTTTCATTATTTTCACACCTAAGAAAACTATCTTTCTCACCTGCCCCCATCAGAACGCAGGAGCAAGGCAAGGATGACCTGTTGACCCTGAGAGGAGGAGGTGGGAATAGAGGAGCGTTGGGGGTTGGTGGGAGTAAGTAGCTTGGGACAATGGAGACAAAGGGCTAAGGGATGAAAAAGCAGTAACATTAAGAGCACAGACTCTCTGAAGGCAGGATTATGTGTGTTCAAATCTCAGCTCTGCCCCTTAGTGTCTGTATGAATTACTTACTCTGACATTAGTATGTCAGAGTATCTACCACACAGGGTTAATGTAAAAATCAAATGAATTAATGGTATAAAAAGTAAATTTCCTGTGTACGCAGTCCATGTTTACTTTTATAATCCCTAAACTAGCTGTGTAACTTGGGCAACTTACTTCCTCTCTCTGACCTTCAGTTTTCTCATTGACAAAGGGTCTGGACACAAGCGTTTTCACTTTCAAGTTCAAGTCTTCTGACTTCCTTTTAGTCATTGGAGAATACACCCAAGTTTCTATCCAAGCGCTGGCTCTATAGACAGCTGCCTATGGAGTGTAGTTTAAATGGGCACATTGCCCTTGCCACTTGGCATCTACCATTATAACTTTATGCTTTTGGAAATTACAAATGTTTCAGATTTTTAAGAGTGTCCAGGCTGGGAATGGTGGCTTACACCTGTAATCCCGGCCCTTTGGGAGTCTAAGGCAGGCAGATCACTTAAGGCCAGGAGTTCGAGACCAGCCTGGGTGGACCTAGTGAAACACCATCTCTACTAAAGTAAAAAAATTATCCTGGTGTAGTGATGTGCACCTGAAGTCCTGGGTCCTCAGGAGACAGGCAGGAGGGTCCCTTGAGCTCAGAATTTGAGGCTGCAGTAGCCATGTTAGTGTCTCTGCACTCCAGCCTGGGTGACAGTGAGACCTTGTCTCGCAGGAAAAACAAAACAAAACAAAACAAAACATAAACGGTGTCCAGTAAAGTTTATATCCCCTGGGAGGTCCTAAAAGTAAAAAAGATGGAAGGACACTAACAGCAAAAAAGAGGCAATAGGTCCCCTGGGAGGTGACTGAGGGGCATGACTGCAGCCTGTCACAACCTAAAATTCCCACTCAGCTTGCTCCTTTGGTCTTCCCAGACACTTCTGTGGTCTAGACAGGCTTATCTTCCTTTTTTCCTTGACTCCATCACTTATCAAACTATTACCATTTATATATATTTTCTGATCACTGCCAGATTTTAAGAAAGAATGGCTAACCCCAGCCTCCTCCACTCCCCAGCCAGCTGGTCACAGACCCAACCTCCCTGCCTCTCTGAAAAGCTTGGCCCAGTTTTCTTCTCAAAATCTCCTTCCCCTTAATGTCAGTGACCTGGCACTCTTTTCTCTTCTGACTGCTTCTTTTTTTTTTTTATTTTTTGAGACAGAGTCTTGCTGTCACCCAGGCAAGACTGGTGCAGTGGTACAATCTCAGCTCACTGCAACCTCTGCCTCCCAGGTTCAAGCTGTTCTTCTGCCTTAGCCTCCCAAGTAGCTGGGACTATAGGTGTGCACCACTGTGCCCAGCTAATTTTGTATTTTTAGTAGAGATGGGGTTTCACTGTGTTGGCTAGGCTGGGTCTCGAGCTCCTGATCTCACGATCCACCCGCCTTGGCCTCCCAAAGTACTGGGATTACAGGCGTGAGCCATCGTGCCCGGCGCTTTTGACTTTCAAACAGCCTCTAACTCTAGTCTAGCTAAGCCCAGGCCCAAAGGGTGGTGAGGCTCTGGGAATCACATCAGAGGATACTTGTCCCATCCAAAAATATCAAGATTGCCTTGGGGAAATGTGACTCTCATAGAGGTTAGACATCACGATTCCATTTTGAGTGTGCGTGCCATTTTTCTTTTTCTTTCTTCCAAGCTCTGTTCCTGCACCCATCCCAACTCTACTCTTCTGCTTTTTAAACAAGTGTTCAGGGAGCTGCCCAGGCAGGTTCAAAATAAACAGCTGCCAAGAGCACTGCTCCCTCCTTCTGGCCCACTTGCTGGTGCTATAAGTAGAATGGGATCTATACTGGAGTCAAGCTGCCTAGCCGGCCGTTCTGCTGCCCTACTCTTGCCTAGGGGGATCTTAGGGGGATCTGAAGCCCCATAAATCCCCTGGCTCCATTTAACGATTCCCTGTGTCTTTGAGGACTGTGTCTGGTGGCTGGCACACGCCCTGGGCTCAGGGGATCCTAGGGGAAGTCAGGGTGGAGCAGCAATTCCTTCCTATTTTCAAAGCCAGGCTAGGTAGGCTAATCCTTCCTAAGGATGAGGCTCTCTAGAGCCCAGTGAAATTTTTGTCAGCATGGAATGAAAACTGACTGTGGGTGTAACAAAAAATAGGTTTGTTTTTCTCATGTGACAAGGTCAGGAGTAGCTGCCAGGGCTCTGCCACAGCACCCAGATGTCATGATGTTCAAACTTTAAAAAAAAGTGTTTTTAAATCTTTCCTTCCAGATTGCTCAGCAGAACTTTTTTTTTCTCCAAACTTTTCTTTTTTTTGAGATAGTCTTGCACTGTCGCCTGGGGCTGGAGTGCAGTGGTGCCATCTCAGCTCACTGCAACCTCCGCCTCCTGGGTTCAAGCTGTTATCTTCCCTCAGCCTCCCGAGTAGCTGGGATTACAGGCACCCGCCACAACACCCAGCTAATTTGTTGTTTTTGGTAGAGACAAGGTTTCAATATGTTGGCCTGGCTGGTCTCGAACTGCTGACCTCAGGTGATCCATCCGCCTTGGCCTCACAAAGTGTTGGGATTACAGGCATAGGTCACTGCGCCTGGCCCTTCAAACTCTTTGTATGTTTTTACTTCACCATCCTTAGTAAGTGGCTCTTGTTCTTATAGTCTACAGATGCCTTTTGAATCTCCAGAATCATTTCTGTATCTAGGCAAGAAAAACGCATGAGTAGTAAAGGGCAAAAGGCCACGTGGCACTTACTAGCTGAGGTTGCCCCCACACTCATTGCTTTTTTTCTTCTGCCTCTATAATTACAGAAAAGGTCTACCCCTTTAACAAGCCCTTTCCTGGATGCAGCCCCAGTTTGCATCTCATTGGCCAGAACTGTCCCCTGGTTGCCCTAACATGTAAATGAGGCTGAGGGTTTTGACACAGGGACTTTACCACTGAACACCAAATCGGGGTTCTCTTAGAGAAAAGGAAAGGGAAAATGGATATTTTGTACGTACTTAGCCCTGTCTGCCATAAATAGGCCTTAAGTCTTGTCCTGTCACTGCTGGAGTGCAGTGGCACAATCTCTGTTCACTGCACACTCTGCCTCCTACGTTCAAGTGATTTTCCTGCCTCAGCCTCCTGAGTAGCTGGGATTTCAGATGCCTGCTGCCACGCCCGGCTAATTTTTCATATTTTTGGTAGGGATGGAGTTTCACCATGTTGGCCTGGCTGGTCTCAAACTCCTGACCTCAAGTGATCTGCCTGCCTTGGCCTCCCAAAGTGCTGGGATTACAGGTGTGAGCCACTGTGCCCGGCCAAAAAGGACTTTTTCCACAGTACCCACTATCAAGTTCACAAATATTTCCAAGCCCTGACTCTACCACTGTAGATCATCCGTGTTCTCTCTATATTTGGGCAATACAGCATCATAGTTAAGCTTGGACTCCAGAGTCAGAAATGTGTTCAAATCCCTATTCTATTACCCATTACCTTTGTGAGATTGCTCAAGTCACTCAAGGCCTCAGCTTTCATGCCTATAAAGTGAGGATAACAACTGTTCCTACCTCCTGTGGTTGTCGTCAGGATTAAACAGTTTAATAAATATATAGTACATG
Organism: Callithrix jacchus; assembly: GCF_049354715.1. NCBI lineage: Eukaryota > Metazoa > Chordata > Mammalia > Primates > Cebidae > Callithrix > Callithrix jacchus. Next base: position 40,584,091 of record NC_133519.1, on the reverse strand, counting down.
CTCTATAAGAACTCGACAAATATTAGCTATTGTTCAGTTCCTGTACAGATCGTACTGAACACATCTCATTTGAGACTGTGGCTCCTTGAGCAAGGTTGCTACTTCCTTCTCTCCTCTTCCACTTTTAGTATAGAAAACAACGATTTTTCTTTTCTTTTTTTTTTTTTTTGAGACGGAGTTTCGCTCTTGTTACCCAGGCTGGAGTGCAATGGCGCGATCTCGGCTCACCGCAACCTCCGCCTCCTGGATTCAGGCAATTCTCCTGCCTCAGCCTCCTGAGTAGCTGGGATTACAGGCATGCGCCACCGTGCCCAGCTAATATTTTGTATTTTTAGTAGAGACGGTGTTTCGCCATGTTGACCAGGATGATCTCGATCTCTGGACCTCGTGATCCACCCGCCTTGGCCTCCCAAACTACACAAGTGAGACAGAAACTCACTTGCCTTGTAAAAGTTTAAAACATTACAGAAAAGACTAAAGTTCTCTTTGCAATCCTACCCCTTCACCATCCCTTTTCCCACCCCTGGAAGTACACATTGTTACCAATTTATTGTTTTCCTTCCCACCGCTTCCTATGTATTTAATATGCAGATATATACCCACAGAAAATCTGAAGTTAGTTTTTTCACCTCCTCTGTGGACATCAAGTTTTTTAAAAATGTCAGTTTTTGTCTTTACTAAAAAATACAAAAATTAGCTGGGCATGGTGGCGCGCTCCTGCAGTCCCAGTGACTCGGGAGGCTGAGGCAGGAGAATTGCCTGAACCCAGGAGGCGGAGGTTGCGGTGAGCCGAGATCGCACCATTGCACTCCAGCCTGGGTAACGAGCGAAACTCCGTCTCAAAAAAAAAGTCACTTTTATCATATTGTTTGAGCCACCCTCTAACTTCCTTTTAAAAAAAATTCAAGCATATAGCTTGGCAACTGTGGATAGTAAAAAACACTCGGTTTCCCAGGTTGCCTTTACTTTGCCCAGACTGCTTTCTGGTATTTTCTAGTATGGATATACAATACCACCGGTTATTCAGCCGATTCCCTATTAACTGACAAATAGGTCATTTTCAGTGTATGCTACTGTGGAATAACTGCACAAAGAGTATCTGTATACCTTCGCCTCTGATGCCTGTGTGGACACCAAAATGGAACGGCTGGGTTTCAGAATGTGAGCATTTAAAATTTTTAAGATGTTGCCAAATAATCCTCTCCTCCCACCCAGAGATAGCTGTACCTAAGAATGTGTCTTTTTTTCACCTTCAACTCAGGAATAGTTTGGGTCTAGCAGCCTATGCTCAATAAATGTTTGTTGAATTGCACACCGCACCAAGATTTTGTTTGGAGATTACATAGGGAATTTGCTGTCCCAAAGTCTCCTTAGACTGTGTTCTGTGTTTGAAAATTCAGCTGAGCCTAATGTTATCTCCCTCTAACAGTATACTCTTTCCTGTCCCTTAGGTCAGGGAGAACAAATCTAATTCCTGTTTCACATGATGTGCCCAGCCTGTAACAGACTGAAATTCCTACCTTTCCCCTACTACCCTCATGTTTAATTTTTCAAGGTTTTTGTGAAGATAAAGGAGATAATCTTTGTGAAAGCAGTATGAGCTCTGTTCAAGGCCGGAGTGTAAGTGTAGCACCAGTATGTCCCAAGTTTTTAGGACACATTTCTCTCCCTCCCTCCCTCCTTTCTTTCCTTTCTTTTTTTCTTTCTTCTTTCTTTCTTTCTTTCTTTCTTTCTTTCTTTCTTTCTTTCCTCCCTCCCTCCTTTCTTTCCTTTCTTTTTTTCTTTCTTCTTTCTTTCCTTCTTTCTTTCTTTCTTTCCTTCCTTCCTTCCTTTCTTTCTTTTTTCTTTTTTTCCTTCCTTTCTTCTTTCTTTTCTATTTCTTCCTTCCTTTTTTTCTCTCTCTCTTTCTCTCCTCTCCTCTCTTTCTCTCCCCTCCCCTCCCTTTCCTTCTTCTTTCCCTTCCCCTTCCACTTCCCCTTCCCCTTCCCCTTCCTCTTCCCCTTCCCTGAAGAAGCTTCACTCTTGTTGCCCAGGCTGGAGTGCAGTGGCATGATTTTGGCTCATGGCAACCTCTGTCTCAGCCTCTCGAGTAGCTGGGATTACAGGTACGCACCACCATGCCCAGCTAATTTTTTAGATTTGTAGTAGAAACAGGGTTCCACCAAGTTGGCTAGGCTGGTCTCAAACTTCTGACCTCAGATGATCCACCCACCTCGGCCTCCCAAAGTGCTGGGATTATAGGTGTGAGTCACCACGCCTGGCCCAAGGACAGATTACTTTCTATGTGATTATATATATATATATTATAATATATATAATTTTGGTAAGTGGGAATTGCTATATGTGTATGTATATGTAGATAAAGATATAAATAAAGACATACATACATATGCTACTTTCTTGTTATTTAAATATTTTATAGAAATAAATCCATTAATCAGAAAAACAACTCATAGTTTTGAAGTTTTTAATTTTTAATTTTTTAAAATTTTTTATGAGATGGAGTCTTGCTCTGTAGCCCAGGCTGGAGTGCAGTGGCACAATCTCTGCTCACTGCAACCTCCACCTCCTGGGTTCGAGCTATTATCTTCTCTCAGCCTCCCAAGTAGCTGGGATTACAGGTGTCCACCACCATGTCCGGCTAACTTTTGTATTTTTTTAAGTAGACGTGGGGGTTTCACTATGTTGGCCAGGCTGGTCTCGAACCCCTGACCTGAAATGATCAGGCAGCCTTGGCCTCCCAAAGTGCTGGGGTTAGAGCCATGAGCCACCATGCCCATCCCCCATGGTTTTAATTTAGATTTTATGAACTCCGCCATGCCCATCCCCCATGGAGTTCATAAAATCTAATCACTGCAGGCAGGGCCTGAAATGCACAGTGAAGGCTGCCTTCTGGGAAAGCAGTGGTGACCTCTTTCCTTTGGCTCTTCTCAAATTGCTGTAGATTTTATTTGTTTATTTTGTAATCTTTTTTGCCTGGGAGCATAGATTCAAGTTTCCCTGAGTATACACTGCCTTGATTTTACATACCTGCGTATACGAATATTTGCACATTTTCATGATTAAGAAAGCTATTAGTTTTCTGAATCCTGTCTTCTGTTTTCACTTTACAAGGCGTTTCTTACCTTACCCAGACTTCACTCCAGGGGTTTCAGCATATTGGCATACTGGGGCATAACTTTTGGCTCTGGGCTGTCCTGAGGCTGCTCAGCAGCATCCTTGGCCTTTACCGACTAAATGCCAACAGCATTCCCCTCCCCATATGAAGGCACGGACATGGCTCACTGCAGCCTTGACCTCCGGGGTTCAAGTGACCCTCCTGCCTTGGCTTCCTTGTAGCTGGGACCACAGGTGCATGCCACCACACTCAGCTTTTTTTTTTTAATTTAAATTTTTTGTAGAGACAGGGTCCCACTATGTTGCCCAGGCTGGTCTCAGACTTCTGGGGCTCAAGTCAGTTAATTTTTTCAAAAATTATTTACCTTTTTAAATTTTCTTTTTCTCTTTTTATGTTTAGTTCTAAATATGGACTCTGTTTGGTAAGGTCAACTAATTTTTTGATCATTTGTATGTAGAGATGGGCCCTCACTTTGTTGCCCAGGTTGGTCTGGAACTCCCAGCTCAAGCAGTCCTTCTGCCTCAGCCTCCCGAAGGGCTGGGATTACGTGTGTGGGCCACCATGCTATGCTTTCCCAACTTCCATTTTACTAATCAAATATGTCTGCAGACATTGTCAGGTGCTTTTAGGAAGCAGTCTCCCCACCTTGAGAAATACTGCTGCAGCCTTAGAGCAAAAGAAGGAAAGATAGAAACACCTCACAGTCTACTAGCTAATATACAAACAGGAAGAGCTGTTAGACTGAAGTATGCTTCTGTTTCATTTTCCATTCCAGACCCAAGTACTTGTTGATTTAACCAAGAAGCTCTAACTTACTAGTTTAAAGAAGATTTGAGAATACAGGTGGAAGCCAAAGGATAATGAATTAATTTGTTAATTCCTCTTTCCAACCAGTGACCTTGGTTGATACTTCTTAGCAGTCACATTTCTCAAGTGCTGTTTGTCTTTCTACCTTTGACCTTTCTCCTGTATTTTGTGAGTCAATGCCTTGTTTTCCATTAAATGTCTCAAATTTAACTTTATGAAGTTGAAACTTTTTTTATATGTGACAAATTTATATCCAAGCCTTGATTAATTTCTGAATCAAAAGTTCCATTTCCTTTTCAGTGTTCCTCAGAATGTGCAGTCAGCTTTAGAGCTGGCCACTGGCTTTGGATGAGAACGTGGAGGAGGAGCATGAAAGAGTGTCTTCTGTCGTCCTTCTTGAGAGCCAACTCATTCTTCTTTGCAGAGGGAAGAATAGAAGAGAATTTCCCAGCCTAGGGCATAAACATGCTGTCAGGTGCCTGGAAATCCTGCTTGGCTGTCAAAGACAGGTTCACTTGCCTGCTCTTGTGTGAGGTTCCTGAACCTGAGCAAAACAAGTCTGTCTCATCTTTTCTTTCTGACAATGTTTCACAACTGCCTGACATCATGTTGAAGTGGGGACACACGTCCCCTTTTAACCTGGTCCCTCCATTTGTCTGTGAGCACCTATGGGCATTAACTTTTTTATATGTATCCCTGGAATCCCCAGTGCCCACGATGGCAGCTGGCACATACTAACTGTTAAATAAATGTAATTTTGTTTGGATTGGTTAAATCTTTGAACCTTTTCCTCCCAAACCTTATGACTGCTTTAGAAATATTTATCGTTTCTTCCTTTTGGAGTTCATGTCTTTGGAATATTCCTTCCACATCCAGAGATCAGCTGTGTTAAGATGAATTTCTCACGATTATGATCATCATCATCATCAGTATCATATTAATAAGTATCTCTTATGTGCCAGGCACTTTACACATAATCTTACCCAATATTTTGCAATTACATTGCAAAGCAGGCATTCTTATACCCACTTCTCAGCTGAGTTAGAAAGCTGAAGCTCAGAGAGGTTGAGTAACTTACCCAAGGTCACCAAATAATAAGCAAACTAGAACATAAAATCAGATCTCTAATTTCTAAAGATCTGCCCTTTCCACTGTGTCATTCCAGTATGTCATGCAGGGGAGTCTCAGGGGAAGCTCCAATGTAGAGTAAAAGCTGTGGGCAAAGACAGTTTTGTTTTCTTCCCTGACAGGCGTTCAAACCCCCAGTGGTTGCTTAGATTTCCCGTTAGGGTTGGATGGACATGCCTGGAAAATTAGGCATGTGTTTGCAGTGATGCAGGGACCCCTCAGAAGGGTCGCCCGGTGTAGTAAGAATTCTCTGGCATGGTCCAACCTCATTTCCTCCTGTCCGGTAGGTCATACCTCTGGGATTGTGCAAGGAAGGGAACATCTGAGGCAAAGCCAGCAGGAGAATGTGGAGTGGGGCAAGCCCGGAGAACATCAAAGCTCTACCAGACCTTTCTCATGCTGACTGCTGAGTGACCTCTTGAGCAATTCCTTTTGTAGATTTTTTCCACTCTTTTGCTCTCAGTGTGCATTGGATAGAGTGACTAAGGCAATTTTGAGAAGCGAGCACTACTAATAATTACACTGGGACGTCAGATGCCAACTAGAACTTTCCTGGGGAGACCAGGATGTATAATCTCCCTATTTTGGAAGTCCTGTTTTCATGACTTCTCAGAAACCCAGAGTGCAAATGTCTGAGACCCTTTGGGTTTTTGTTTGTTTTGTTTTGAGACAGAGTCTCACTTTGTTGCCCAGGCTGGAATATGGTGGCACAGTTTCAGCTCACTGCAACCTCCACCTCTGGGGTTCAAGGGATTCTCATGCTTCAGCCTTTGGAGTATGGGATTACCAGACCTAGTTAACTTTTGTATTTTTAATAGAGATGGGGTTTTGCCATGTTGGCCAGGCTGGTCTTGAACTCCTGACCTCAAGCAATCTGCCTGCCTCAGCCTCCCAAAGTGTGGGGATTACAGGCATAAGCCACCACACCTGGCTTGCTGAGACCCTTTGAACAGGCTGTGAGACCTCACAAGGCAGTACAAATTGATGCGGCCTTTCCCAAGCTGGATAGCTTTGGATAAGCCATGCAATCTGTCTGCACTCAGTTTCCTCATCTGTAAAATGGGTACAGTGGTATGTATCTCAGGGGCTCATATGAACAATGAAATATAATGTATACAGTGTCTAGTATATAGCAGTCACTTTCTTAGCTGGACTGGGGGACCCCAGCAGCTACTGGTGGTGATGAGGATCACCGGATATTGGTCCAGGTTCAGGAAAACTCTGGAAACCCTGAGAGAGATGCTTTCAGTTTTCGATTCCTATGATTTGAGGATTCTTGGCTTACTCTCAGTTAATCAACATGGACCCTACTCATTCTGACCCCCCAAGGAGTATGTACCCACTAGATGTCAATAAGCAGCAGCGGGAGAGGTGGGAAGAAGAGAAGGAAGGGCTCTGACATGTGCTTCTTGGACTTCCCTGGAGACGGGTGGTGGTGGAGAAAGCCTGACATAGTCCAGCCATGGCAACGTGGGAGAATATGGGAGCTAATCTTGGTTGCTGTGTTTGCAATTTCCAGCCAAACGGAGCCAGCCAAAGAGAAACTGAAGGAAAGAGCTAGGCACCTTTCGTTCAGGGCTGGAAAAACCCTCAATTTTTGCTCATTTTTCTTTGGTGGGGGATTGGGCTGGCAACAGGCTTTCAACCTCCTGACTGGACAATGATTCTTTGGACATCCAAGTTTAGGGAGCATTTTCCAAGACTTATTAGAGTTTAGGAGAAAATGCTTGGTGCAAGTCCCCCTCTTAAAGTGGCCTCCGCCTTAGGCTTCCTTGTCCTCAGGGAAGGGGAGAAAGGGGCCTGCCTGCCTGCGATTCACTAGGTCTGCTCAGAAGGTAAGATTGTTGAGCCCTGTGCTTGCTTGCTCAGTCTTGGTTAGTTATGCTGGAACAGCTAGAAGACGGGCAATGTGACGTCTGTTCCCTGAGACCTCGCCGGGAACACCAAGTAAGTAACAGGCAGGCCTTCCAAAGGGGCAAAAACACAACTGGCCTTACAGGCCTCCCATGAGGTTAGCATATAGCTGGGTCTGGGCTGGTGCCAGCAGGGAGATTGTCAGGCGAAGCGGTGCGTTCTCCTCTTCTCCCCTACCTTTGAGACTCTTCCCGACTCTTCCGAGGCCTGCAGTTGTTTTCAGCCCTCCTTGCTTCTCTTTGCCATTCCAGTGGGAGGAGCAGCTGATGTGCTGAAATACTAGAAGACACATGGCTGGGTGCTATTTCTGGCCTGGGCTGAACTCAGAAGTCCTAGAAAGAATGTTTCTGACACTGTTTGCCTTCCGAGAATCCGTGAAGCCCAGGGACAAACACTGCCTGGCTCTGTACTCACTCAGCCCAATGGGCTTGCCAGCCATGGCATCCAGAGGGGCTGGAGCAGGGGGGGTAATGAACACGGTGACACTGCATGGAAAAACCCCCGGTGGCTGGCTCAGAGCACACTGCACCCTTGGCCACTTCTTTGATTCATTCATGCATTTATTAAGCAGTTGTACCCATCAGAGATTCTTCTAGCTGCTTGATACATATAAGAGAACAAAACCAACAATATTTCTGCTTTCAAGGATTTCATGTTCTCCCCAGGGGAAGGCAGATAATAAAAAAATGAGCATAACAAATAAGTAAAATTTTGTTTTTTGAGACAGTCTCGCTCGGTCGCCCAGGCTGTAGTACATACAGGGGCGCAATCTTGGCTCATTACAACCTCCGCCTCCTGGGTTTAAGTGATTCTCCTGCCTCAGCCTTCCAAGTAGCTGGGATTACAGGCACATGGCACTGCACCTGGCTAATTTTTGTATTTTTAGTAGAGATGGGGTTTTATCATGTTGGCCAGGCTGGTCTTGAACACCTGACCTCAAGTGATCCACCCGCCTCAGCATCCCAAAGTGCTGGGATTACAGGCATGACCCACCACACCCAACCTAAAATGTTTAATATGTTAAAAGGCATTAAATGTTAAGGAAACAAAGAGAAAGCAGAATGGAATAAAGTAAAGGGAATCTGTGCTGGATGGGAAGATGGAGTCTCACTCTCTTGTCCAGGCTGACGTCATTGACCTAGAGATCGGCAAAGATGTGAAGGAAGTGGTTAACTTAGCCAGGCTCAAGCTGGGGGAAGAGTGATCAGGGCAGGCGAAACTGCTAAAGCAAAGGCCCAGAGATGGGAAGATGTGTGCTACATCAAGGAACAGCACAGAAGCCAGTGTAGCTACAGCAGAGGGAGCAAAGAGGAGAAAAGTAGGAGGAGCTTCCGAGAGGTGATGGGCACTGAGGAAATTGTGGATCATACGGTGCCCTGTTTTGGCTTCTACTTTGAGTGAAATGGGGATTCATTTCAAGATTTTTGAATGGAGAAGCAGCATGCTCTGACATTTTTGGAAAGAATCACTCTGAAAGATGGCAACGGCAATGTTAGCCTAGTTTTTAGATATTTCTGAATCCTCACATAAAAACAGAAACTAGAATGAGAACCAGGGCTGGGATCCATGGCTCACGCCGGCAATCCCAGCACTTTTGGAGGCCATGGTAGAAGGATCACTTGAGCCCAGGATCTCGAGACAAGCCAGGGCAATATGATGAAGACTCACCTCTACAAAAAATACAGTAAGTGTGGCGGCACGTGCCTGTAGTCCCAACTACTTGGGAGGTTGAGGCAGGAGGACTGCTTGAGCCTGGGAGGTCAAGGCTTCAGTGAATCAAGAAGGTGCCACTGTGTGCCCCCACACCCCAAAAATATAAAAAATAAAAAACAGAATGAGAGTGAAAACCCTTGAACAACATTTAGCACAAAACTAGGTGATGAAGTATTTTTATGAACCCCAAACCAGAAGTGAATAGAAACAGATCACTTATAGCCACAAGACCTGGACAGGTATCAGCATCAAGGCAGAGGAAAGGGGCAGGGTATTTGGTGGGCCTGAGAACAAGAGAGTCACAAAATAGCCAATAGTTATTGTATGGAAAGCACAGGAGGCCAGTCTTGAGACACACTCCACTGGCAGGTGGTGCAAAGGCCGGCAGCAAGGCCTGCAGGTAGGGGCTGGAGTGCAGTCCCCAGACCTGGGGAGCTGATCATCACAGGAATCCTGGACACTGCCTCACCTGAGGAGGAACTGCTGGGTGTGGATTGAAGAAAAAGCAAAACAGCACAATAGAGAAACAGAAAGAGGTCAGAGCAAAGGGGTGGAAGAGAACAGAACCCGGAAATCTCAGAAAGCAAGCCCTATGGGCTTTTGTTTGGTTTTATTTTTCAATATGACCCAAAAACAATAAAGGAGGAAGCTCTGGGAAATTAGAGAAGCTATGTGAATCAAAGCTCCTTCTAACGGTTCTAGAAAATTTAATTCCCATAACAATGAGCAATAGAAATGTATCAAATTCAAATTTAAACAGAAAGTTTACAAGGAAAAAATAATAGTAATATCCCCGCAGATTATGAAATCATGCCAGGAAGACATGCTGAGAGAAAAAATCCAGAAATATCCAAAAGACCTGATCAAAATAATAGTGTTCTCTTTTTCAAAACGAAGTAAAAGACACTAAGAAAATTTCTTAAACTAGCTGGGCATGTTGGTGCACCTGTAGTCCCAGCTACTCAGGAACAGGGCTGAGGCAGGAGGATCATTTGAGCCTCAGAGTTGTAGAAAACAGCAGACAAAAACTCAAGAAATAGAGTTTTTGAGGTGACAAAACTCAGGAAATAGAAAGAAAAGGAAAAAAATCAAAATAAAGATCAAACTAGAATGAACACCAAACCAAAAACACAACAGGTACAGCTTAACAGAAACAGAAAGTCAAAAGGCAGAGAATTATAAGAATCAAAAAGGAATGAAGAAAGAGTAAAAAGGATTTGAGAGAAAATGACAAATATTTAGGTCAGGCAAAAAGATTCGATGTAAAGATAATGAGAATTCTGAAGAAGAAACTGAAGGAAAGAAACAGAATGAATACCCAACGCTATAACTCAAGAAAACTTTCCTGTCTCAGCTACTCAGGAGGCTGAGAGGAGAGGAAAGCCTGAGTGCAAGAAGTTGAGGCTGAAGTGAGCTGTGATGGTCCCACCGCACCCCAGCCGGGTGACAGGACGAGATGCTGTCTTAGAAAACAAAAAACAAAAAGTTAAAGAGAAAACTCTCTTAAACTGCAAAAAATGATAGGAAAAATACACACACACACACACACATTTTGACACGGGGTCTCACTCTTGTTGCCCAGGCTGGAGTTAATAGCATGATCTTGGCTCACTGCAACTTCCACTTCCTGGGTTCAAGCGATTCTCCAGCCTCAAGGAAAAGATGTGAAGCTACATGTTGCAAGAGTATATAATGTGCTTGAGAATAAACATATTTTAATAAAGTTTTTGACATGTGAACTTTAGGATCATGAAAAGAAAGCCAAAAACATATATTAATAAAGTTTTTAGACTTTAAAGGAAATGAAAGAAGCCATTTGGAATCTCAGTAGAAAGAGCATGTTACTTGTAAGGGAAAGCAAATTCGTTTATCATCAGACTTTTCAACAATAATGCTTTATGAGCAAAGGGAGTAACATATTTAAGGTATTCAAGGGAGGAAACTGTAAACTAAAGATTTTAAATCCAGCCAAACTTAACCTTAAAGCAGAAAGGGCACTGACAAATTCATCAGCATGTAAGAAGAACTCAAGGAATATTGCTCCCACGAGCCCTTCTTAGGGAATTTCCTAAACAATATTCATTAGACAACCAAAATTACTTGAGAACAATCAGCATAGAGATGGTTGATGAGCATTAAATAGATAGTTACCTGTAGAATTAGATTAACTCAGGGTTGAAAGGCAGAGGGTATAGTATATGTGACAGTTATATGCTCTGACAATGCAAATTTAGTATAACCAGAGAATGGGTTTAGGATCAGCAAATAACTTTGTTCTGTTTTCAATAATCATAATAATTTGTGGTAGTATTAAAAGGGTAATTCTGAGACTATTGTACTTATACTGCAGGATAAAGCACATGAGGAACGGTAGAATATTCTATTATCCTTATGTCCTTGAAAAACAGGATTTTCAGAATTTGAATCAGAAATACCAGCCCTGAATTTGAATTGGAAACATCACTATAAGCTCGTGAAGTATTTCATCTTATATGTACATTTTCTCTCTACCCTGTCCATTACAATCGGCCAAGAAACATTCCAGGCATGAGTTACAGAATATTCAAGATGAGCCCGAAACACCTTTTCATACCACAAAGAGTTATCCAAGATTATGAATTGGTTTTCTAGGGCTATTATAAGTGCCACAAATGGGGTGTTTAAAACAACAGAAGGCCGGGCGCTGTGGCTCACGCCTGTAATCCTAGCACTTTGGGAGGCCGAGGTGGGTGGATCACCTGAGGTCAGGAGTTCAAGACAAGCCTGGCCATCATAGTGAAACCCTATCTTAAAAACAAAAAAACAACAGAAAATAGGCTGGGCGCAGTGGCTCATGCCTGTAATCCCAGCACTTTGGGAGGCCAAGACGGGCGGATCACCAGAGGTCAGGAGTTTGAGATCAGCCTAGCCAACATGGTGAAACCCTGTCTCTACTAAAAGTACAAAAATAAGCCGGGTGTGGTGGTGCACATCTGTAGTCCCAGGTACTCAAGAGGCTGAGAATCCCTTGAACCGGGAGGTAGAGGTTGCAGTGAGCTGAGATCATGCCATTGCACTCCAGCCTGGGTGACAGAGTGAGCCTCCGCCTAAAAACAAACAAACAGAACCACCACCAGCAAAAGCCCAGAAATGTATTCCCCTACAGGCCTGGAGACTAGAAATCTAGGATGTAAAATCAAGGTGTTGGCAAGGTTGTCCCCTCTGGAAGCTCTAAAGAAGAATCTGTTTCATGCCCTTCTCCTAGCTCCTGGAGGTTGTTGGCAATGCTTGGCTTTAGCTTGTAGATGCATCACCCTAATCACTCCCTCTATTGTTACATGACAAATGCCCCTTTTCTTTTTTTCTGAGGTGGACTCCCGCTCTGTCCAGGCTGGAGTGCAGTGGCACAATCTTGGTTCACTGCAATCTCTGCTTCCCAGGTTCAAGCGATTCTCCAGCCTCAGCTACCTGAGTAGCTGGGATTACAGGAGCATGCCTCCAGACCCAGCTAATTTTTGTATTTTGAGTTGAGACAGGGTTTTGCCATGTTGGCCAGACTGTTCTGGAATGCCAGACCTCAGGTGGTCCGCCCACCTCCACCTCTCAAAGTGCTGGGATTACAGACATAAACCACCGTGCCCAACCCCACTTCTTATAAGTACACCAGTCATATTGGATTTAGGGTCCACCTGAATCCAATATGACTTTTTCCTAATTTCATTACATCTGCAAAGACCCTATTTCAAATAAAATCAGTCACAGTCTCCAGGTGGACAGGAGTCTTGGGAAAGCCTATCCAATTTAGTATGAACTGCTAAGGTCAGGTCAAAAGAACGAAAGAATCTCACCTGGCTCACCGGGTCTGGGCGGCATTCCATGACCCAGATTGTGCTCCCCATCCTGGTTTATCTATCCTTCGTCTCATTTTCTTAAGCCCTCGTTTCCCGCTAGTTTTATCTGTTAGATGACATAAAACCCATTAATGTTGATGATGGTTGAACAGGAGCTATTTAGACATGGTCCGCTTACACTTTTACAAATGTATATTAAGCCATAACTGAGAGGAGGAAATCACGAAGCATTATCTGGCACTCGGCAGACGTGGGGGACCTCTCTGTTATGCAGGAAGCCCAATGCGCTGCCAAAGAAGAAGGCTCTCTCCGTTCTCGCCCTAGGAATGAGGTCCTGATGGTCACCCGCCGGCTGCAGAGCACTTGCTCTAGTTGGATCTTACCCATACCTCTCTCGGCTTCTCTTAGCCTCTGGAGGTTGAGCTCAGTTCCCTAAGAGCTTGCAGTCATCACATTCTAGACACTGAGCACTGAGAGATCAGCCCAGGGTAAAGGGGAAAGGGGCACGGAGTCCAACATCTGAAGGATTTTTCAGGATAGAGGCTCTGAGTCCTAAGGTTTGAATCAGCTTATTAACACAGTGGGTCTCACGCACTCCCAATCAAGGTCAGTCTGGGCCCAGGGTTCAAAGTCATGGACTTTGCGTGAGGAGAACTCATTGCCCTCCATAATTTCTGTATCATGTCTCAGAGAAAGGAGAGCAAAAGAATCTGGGCATCTGGTGACGAAAAATGGCCTGTATTTTCTGTCTTCTTCTTCTATTTTTTTTTGTGTGACAGAATCTTGCTCTGTTGCTCAGGCTGGAGTGCAGTGGTGTGATCCTGGCTCACTGCAACCTCTGCCTCCCGGGTTCCAGTGATTCTCTTGCCCCAGCCTCACAAGTAGCTGGGATTACAGGTGCCTGCCACCATGCCCGCGTAATTGTTTGTATTTTTAGTAGAGATGGTGTTTCGCCATGTGGGCCAGGCTGGTCTCGAACTCCTGACCTCTGGTAATTTGCTCACCTCGGCCTCCCAAAGTGTTGAGATTACAGGTGTGAGCCACCATACTCAGCCTGTATTTTCTCCCCTCCCGCTTTGGCATTCAGCCTTGCTTTTCTCAGTCCCACTGTGCATAGAGCTCAGCATCCACCTGACAGACCCTCCTGTCAATGGACAAGAAGGCGTGTCCAGCCAGGGAGCCCTGGGCTGGGAGTAGTGAATGCCTTCATTCTAGCTCCAGCCTTACACTAAGCAAACAATCTATTTTCAGTCCCCAAAAGTCATCTTTGGCCTCTGTAAAAAAAAAAAAAAAAAAAAAAAAAAAAGGGATGTTAGAATATCTGTCCCCTAGGGGTGACCTATTTGTGTCACAAGATTTTCAGTGCTGGCTTCTTCTCTTCCTCCTTTTTCCCTGAAGATGCCCAAGAGGCAGGCATGGACTTATTATGGGCATACATTCTTTACATAACAGGACTTTTATTTCAGATCCCTGGTGGCCCTCAGAGTCTCCATGATCCCTTTGAAATTGTAGGAACATTTGAAAAACATCTTTTTTTCTCCCTCGGACGGTTTGGCTATAGCTTTAATTAGATTCAAATTCTTTTTGTGTTGGTGAGACCAAAAAGAGTCAATAAAAACAACACTGTTCTTTTATTATCCCTACAAGATAAAACATAATCTCCTTTTCACTTTCTGCTACCTTTCTCTCACGATTTTATTTAAAAATAATTTTAACATTTCCAGCTGTTAACGTAACTGAGCCAGGCATGGTGGTGTGTGCCTAGAATCTCAGCTACTCAGGAGGCTGAGGCAGGAGGATCACTTAAGCCCGAGGGGTCAAGGCATGAGAGCACCACTGCACTCCAGCCTGGGTGGCAGAGCAAGACCCCATCTCAAAAACAAAAACAAGCACACAAACAAAACCCCAATACACTTACAAGTATTTGTCCAGGGCTTTTGAGTATCCAAAGATCTCAATCATCTTTAGATTTCAGAAACCCTGTGAAGTTACATGCTATGATCACCCTGTTTCCCAGAGGGGAAAACAGGTTCAAGAAGGCATGTAGGGCTGGGTGCGGTGGCTCACGCCTGTGATCCCAGCATTTTGGGAGGCTGAGGTGGGTAGATCACTTGACGTCAAGAGTTCACGATTAGCCTGACCAACATAGCGAACCCTGTCTCTACTAAAAACGTAAAAATCAGCCAGGTGTGGTGGTGTGCACCTGTAGTCTCAGCTACTCAGGAGGCGGAGGCAGAAGAATCCCTTGAACCCGGGAGGTGGAGGTTGCAGTGAAGATTGTGCCACTGCACTCCACAGAGTGAGACTCTGTCTCAAAGAAAGAAAAGGATGACCCAGGGTGATCTAGAATTCCGACTAAGTCTCTCCCTCTAAAGAAGAGAGCACTTCTCACTCTGTGCAGAGCAGAACTAACACAACAACCTGTCACTTCCTTTGTACCAAGAGGCTGAGAAATTGTCTGCACATTAAAAAATAAATCCATGAAAGCAACAGTTTTTGGATGGAAAAGGAGGGCTTATTTTATTTGTAGACAACTTTGGGCCATCTTACCAAAGTATGTGTGGAGTTGTGGGGGTACAGGGGGTGCTTTTTGGAAGTGATTGAAAAGCTAAGGAAGGAAAAAAAGAAGGGTGTCCCCTTTCCACGAAATCCCAGGAAAGTTTCCTGCCACGGCCTCATTTTCATCTGTGAACGGTCATGTCTGAAAGGAGCTTTGCAGACAAGTTCAAACGGCTGCCCACTCACATTTTTCTAGCCCACAGACTGTTTCCCTACCCAACAAATGTCATTCCAATGTCACTGCGATTGCTATCTCTGTGGCAGGAACAATACCCTGAAGACAAATCTTAGTCCGGGAGTTCAGGTTGTTACTAAGTCTCTTACTCATGTGCCACTCGAGCTTCTTTCCACTTGGCTATTTAACATTCCCAAGCCTTGAGGACAGGGTGCATGAGAATTGTGTAATACCGATTCAAAGCTGATGTTCTGTATTGCTCTCTTTAATCTGTATCTGTAATCTCTAGGGGCTCTGCCATGTCAGGTACCCTCTCACAGTCTCCCGAGTCCACAGCGACTTCCTGGTACAGAGAGACACAGCTTCAGGGTCCTCAAAACCGCCTCCAATCCCCTCCTGAGACCCCCAGACTAGCCCCTTTCCTCCCTGCTCCTGTTGCCTGAGCCTGATGTACAAACACGTGGAATCCATCTTGTTATGTAAGCTTCCTGGTCGCTGAGCTGCGTGACTCAGCGCCGAGATGGTCCCCGACTTTCCCAGCCTCGGGCAACGTGCTAGCCCGCACCAGGTCAGTGGCAAACTGGAATGAAAAACTAGGCCTGCTAATGGGGTCCAGCTGAGTGGCCGTCGTTTCCCAGTGGAGTCTGGTGAGCCCAGCAAGCCCATGGGAACCGAGCTCTCGTAAACTGACCCATGGGTGGAATTCTCCATCTCCCTTGCTCATATCCTTTTACCTTCCCTTCTCAGCTTCCGCTGAGGATCACAGGAGGTTGACATTCAGCAACTCTTTGCTCTGGGGCTGCTACCTTCTGGGTCCCTGTTAGGGACTGAATGTTTGTGTCCCCTCCAAATTCGTATGTTAAAGCCCTAACTAGCAATGCGATGGTGTTGGCTGGCGGGACCTTTGGGAGGTGATTTGGTTTAGATAAGGTTCTGAAGGTGAGGCCCCATGATGGGATTAGTGCCCTCGATGAGGATAAAACACACAGCCGCAGAGGAAGATATATAGTGTGACAAGGCAGCCATCTGCAATCAGGAAGAGGGCCCTCGCTGTAACCTGACCATGCTGGCCCCTGGTCTCGGACTTCTCACCTCCAGAACTGTGGGAAATAAAGTCTGTTGTTCGAGCTGCCCAGCCCATATTTTGTGGTAGCAGCCGGAGCAGACTAAGGCAGTCCCACTGACCCACGCTCTGGGCTCACCTCTGGGCTCTGACCCACCTCTGGGCTCTGGCGAGGCTCAGGTAGGAAGTGATGCTGGTGTAAGAGGATATGCTCATAGGTTTCAGCTCCATGTGAATACAAATTCTGTCTCCTCAGCTTGAGGTTCCCATCACGGAGTAGGAAATCCATGGGTTGGGGACACTGCGTATAGAGAGGACAGACTGGCTGATTCTGGTCTCTTGCTGTCTCTCATTTCACGCCCCTGCAGGTAAGTGATTGTTTTTCCTTTCCCTTCCAGAACAGGGACAGGTGCTCGCATCCTCCTGACTATGGGAGTAGGAGCTAGAAAGCCCCGGATTCTAGCACAGGTTTTGCCACTAACCTGGCGCTCGGGGTTAGGCAGCTCACGCTTTCTCTCTGTGCCTCAGGGACTCATCTGACTCACCTGCTTTAGAATTGCAACTCGTTCCATTCATTAATGGAACCGGCTTTTCCTGGTGGTCGGGTATGGTGCTAGACAAGATGGCGGTAATTCCTGTCCTCATGGAGCCTGCGTTCCAGAGCGGGGAGACAGTCAACGAGGAAACAGGTAACATAACCACCAACTATGCTGCATGCTCTGAGGGAGATAAGCAGAATGATGAAACAGATTAACTTGGAGGAGGTGATATTTATTTAAAAGACTTAGGCTGGGCACAGTGGCTCATGCCTGTAATCCCAGCACTTTGGGAGGCCGAGGCAGGTGGATCACTTGAGGTCAGGAGTTTAAGACCAGCCTAACCAACATGGTGAAACTCTGCCTCTACTAAAAATACAAAAATTAGCCTGGTGTGGTGGTCGGTGCCTGTAATCCCAGCTACTCGGGAGGTTGAGGCAGGAGAATTGCTTGAACCTGGGAGGCGGAGGTTGCAGTGAGCCGAGACTGTGTCACTGCACTCCAGCCTGGGCAACAGAGTGAGAAAAGCTTTCCAGGCTGAATTAGCTTATAGAAGCAAAAATACTTGAAAAACTATACAGTGTAACCCAGATAGCCAGCTTCATCTAAGTAAAAGTGCCTTCATTCTCTTCAGCTTTGCTGCATTCTTTGATTAGAGCTTAGAATTGGCACAGCTGCTTAGCACCTGGAAAGCAGTGTTAGGGACCATCAAGTCACACAAGAGGCCAACTCTAAGGCTCTTGATGAGCAGTTGTGGTGGAAAGGTGGGTGGACTAAGTGTTCTGTTCTCTTTGAGGACCTGACGATCCAATCTATGCAGAGAAACACTTTACCTCCCAAGTCTCGCGTCCCCGCATGCTTCAGTCCTTTGTTAATCCTTCTTTCAACATTCAACTGCCATTTATGGAGCACCTGCTAAGAGATAGGGAGCCTCCCCTCCTCTGAGCAGGAACTTAGGAAGTGATGCCGTCCTCCCCATGTCACAGGCCTGGCAGAGGCCACACCCCCTCTTGTTCAAATTTGGGCCCATGTTGGCTATGGTCCACTTCACTTGCTGTTTTGCTCTCCAGCTAGATCTCTTTGGGGAGCTAGAGGGGTCATCTGGGGATCCCAATGTTTACCACACATGTTTTCTCTCTGGAAAAATGTCTAGAGATGTGTGGAGTGGACATGCAGCGAATCTCCCTCAGGGAATCCCAGTGGCAAACTTCATGGACTGACCAGCTGAGGAATTGGCAAGCTTGGGCTGGTGCTGATCTCTGGACACCTCTTCTTAGAGCCAAGAGCACTGGACAGAGGCCACAGTATCAGGGTTTCCACTTGCTAAGCATGGAGCCTGATCTATAGTCCTACATCTCAGTTGTGCTGCCCCTTAGGCTCTGACATTCTATAACCATGCGACTTTAAGGGGACAGTGGCTTGCTTTCTTTTCTTTCTTTCTTTCTTTTTTTTTTTTTTTTTTTTTTGAGACTGAATTTTGCTCTATCTCCCAGGCTAGATACAGTGGAGTGATCTCAGCTCACTGCAACCTCTACCTTCTGGGTTCAAGTGATTCTTGTCTCAGCCTCCTGAGTAGCTTGGATTACATGCAACTGCCACCATGCCCAGCTAATTTTTGTATTTCTGTAGAGATGGGGTTTCACCATGTTGGCCAGGCTGGTCTTGAACTTCTGACCTCAGGCGATCCGCCCGCCTTGGCCTCCCAAAGTGCTAGGATTGTGCTGGTGAGCCACTGCACCTGGCCAGGACAGTGGCTTTCAAACTTCAGTGGGCCTCAGCGTTTTTTAAAAGCTTGTGAAAATGCAGATTCTTGAACCTTAGCTCATTGGATGGGCTATGTGAGATCTGCACCTTCCAGACTAATGTACTCTGTCCTCTCTCTCATCCGCCAATACCCTTGAGCCTTTGTCCTCTCAGGGGCTTTGACATTGCTGTCATTCTTGTCTGAATGCTTTTTTTCTGGCTCCTTAAAAAGATGCCTCGTTCTGCTTTTTCAGGTCTCAGCTCAGATGTCACCTCCTCTGAGCAGCTCTTACGGACGTCTCTATTTAAATTGTTCTCCCTCCTTCATTTTGTCTAGCACCCTAACGTGAATGATCTCATTGATGTGTTTGTTTATTGTTTAGTTCCTTTGGCTAAGGACCTCATCTGTCTGGAACACTACTCTAGCCCCAGTCTGTAGCAAATATTTGCAGAATGAATAAATGAAAATATGAAAGAGGATTTCTCAAGGCCAGGGGCTCTCAAGCTTTAACATGCAACGGAGTTACCTGGAACGCTTTTAAAAACAAGGTTGCTCAATCTTTGTTCTCAGAGTTTCAGATTCTTATTATCTGGGAGTAGGGAAGTGCTAACAAGTTTCCAGGTGCCGCTGATGCTTCTTGTCTGGGAATTGCACTTTGAGAGCCACAGCACAAAATTAAAACCCCATCTGTATCCCATTAAAGCCTATCCACTGGTGAGCTGTAGAGAGGAGCCCAAGAGGGGGAAGTTAAAATCCGTTGGTCTTAAAGGTACTTGGAAAAAGTAATTGGCTCCAGGACAATGCTAAGGTCTCTGTCCTCTTGAAGATCTTGTGTTTCTGAGATAAAAGACTGTTTTTTTTTCCTCCTCGCCCCCAACTTTTTTTTTTTGTAGAGATGGGGCCTCATTATATTGCCCAGACTGGTCTCAAACTCCTGGTCTCAAGAGATCCTGCCTGGGCCTTCTAATACGTTGAGATTATAGGTATGAGTCACCACATCCAGCCCAAAGGCTGCTTTTCTGATGAGGAAACTGTAGTGGACGAGTAAGTTTATTCTTCCTTAGCTACCAGAATAAGAAAAGCTTAGAAAATGGTTCTGAGGCTCCCAAACTGAACTTCCAACAGATTCTCAAATTGTAGTCGAGGTGACCTGTGTTTCTAAATCAACTCCTGCTTCACAATTCCAAAAGAGTCATTAATAAATCAGAGATTAGAATATGGGAAAAGAAGAAATTCTTTTTTTTATTGCATTTTAGGTTTTGCAGTACATGTGCAGAGCATGCAAGATAGTTGCATAGGTACACACATGGCAGTGTGTTTTGCTGCCTTCCCCCACTTCAGCCACATTTGGCATTTCTCCCCAGGCTATCCCTCCCCAGCTCTGAACCCCCCCACCCCCCGCCGCCCGTTGTCCCTAGAAATTCATACCTTTATCCAATTATAGCTTTTCCCAGAGTATAAAGAATATTAGTTCCATAATTAACAGCAAGATGAAAGAGTTCCATGGGCCAGTGAAGTTCAGTGACGCTGAAAGCCGTATCCACTCCTTGGAGGCTCATGGTACATACCTGCAAATTCTCATAGTCTGGAAATCAGTTTAAAATTGTTGAGTTCCATCCTGGGTAACATAGTGAGACCCTGCCTCTACAAATATTCAAAAAGTAGCTGGACATAGTGGTGAGCACCTGTAGTTCCAGCTACTTGGGAGGCTGAGGCAAGAGGATTGCTTGACCCAAGGAAGTTGAGGCTTCAGGGAACCATGATTGTGCCACAGCACTCAGCGTGGTAAACAGAGTGAGTCCCTCAGGAAAAAAAAAAAAAAGATTGTTAAGCTCCATCTCTTTTCTTTCTTTTTTTGAGATAAGATCTTACTCTGTCACCCAGGCGGGAGTGCAGTGGCACGATCACAGATCACTACAGCCTTGACCTCCCCAGGTTTAGGTGATCCTCCTACCTCAGCCTCCAAGTAGCTGAGATTTTTTTATTTTGTAGAAACAGGGTTTCACCATGCTGCCTGGACTGCTCTCGAACCGCTGAACTGCAGTGACCCACTGCCTCAGCCTTCCAAAGTGTTGGGATTACAGGCGTGAGCCCTAAACTGTCTTTTGACATAAAACCAAAGAGCATTTTTGCTCATAACACATATTCTGAGGCACGTATTTAGAGAAGCACTGCCTTTGGGGATCTTTTCTCTTTAAAGGGAGAAATGTTGTTTTGTTCTGGATGGAAACTTCATGTAAACATAAAAAAAACACTCTGATCGACACACGTGTGCACGCACACACACACACACACACACACACACAGCCTTAATCCCCAGATAGGCAGGAAAGAAAATATCCGGAATGACTATTCCAGTTCTCGTCCCTTCCAGATGTGAAGCTGCCCTGAGGTGTGTGACATGGGATGTTGTCTCTACCTGGGTGGGGACCTGAGGCTGCTCTTTCACTGGGCGGTTAGAGTGAGGGGAGGAGGAAGCTCTGGGGGTGAGTGATAGGCAGCCAGGAAAGTGATGGCTAGGGGAATACAGAGTGGAATTTTCCCCTGGAAATCCTTTTGAACTGAAGCGGATTTGAATGTTGCACCCATGGTCACCTAGATCCTGGGGCTAAATGATTTTTCTCTTCATTTTCCAGTAATAATTAACATTGCTGTAGTGATCACAGGCAGTTCGGAGACACTTTGTCTGGCTGTAATGATGGAAACAAGAAGGAAACCCCTCCCCAAACCCCTGAGGAAAACTTGCTTTTTTCTTCTGACAGTTGGTGGAAGAGGGGACCCTGAAACTTTCCTGCATTGGCAAGGACCATTCTGCCTTTTCTTAAACACATTTCAGCTGGGTGTGGTGGCTCATGCCTGTAATCCCAGCACTTTGGGAGGCTGAACCTGGTGGATCACCTGAGGTCAGGAGTTCAAGACCAGCCTGGCCAACATGGTGAAACCCGTCTCTACTAAAAATACAAAGATAAGCTGGGTGTGGTGGTGCACATCTGTATGCTCTGCTACTCGGGAGGCTGAGACAGGAGAATTGCTTGAACCTGGAAGGTGGAGGTTGCAGTGGGCCGAGATCGTGACACTGAACTCCAGCCTGGGTGAGAGAGTGAGACTCTGTCTCAAAATAAATAAATAAAAATAAATAAAATAAAACACTTTTCAGGGTCCTATATTCTCATATTCTTTTGGCAAAATACTTATTTTGGGTAAATGAATGTTTTCATTAATCATCCTAGCGACACTCCAGGATGGTTTTAGATTAGGAAACAGAGGCTGAGAAGCCAGGAAATCTTTCTGGGGCAGGAGCAGGGAAGAATGTGGTGTCTTGTTTTCTAGCTCACTGGAGACCTCTGAGCCTCCAGGCAAGTTGTCAGTGGCATCCTGCATTTCACCTGAATATACAAGTTGGATTTGATAACCAGCTGAGGCCAGAGTCAGGGCCATGGAATAGAATGCCTCTCACACAGCCCCTTGCATTGCGGAGGAGCCTCTTCATTCCTGTCCCAGCAGTCCAGCAACTCTAAAAAAGCATGGCTTTGTGTTCTGTGGTTTTAATTTTGTTGATTTCTAAAGGCTTTTCTCTCTCCATCCTTCCTTTCCTCTCTTCTTGTCTCCCAAGGAAAAAGGAAACAATAACAAAATATGACTACATTTGAGAGAGGTAACAACAGAAAGCCATCAGAATCTGCATCTGGGAGTGAAGAGAGAGCTTTCTTTTCCATGACACAGTGCACATGCCATAGAATGCCCAAACAATGAGGGACCTCAGGGATTATCCTACCCACCTGTTACAAGAAGGTGGAGGCCCAAAGTTAAGGTCTTGCACAGGACCCTTTTTTTTTTTTTTTTTTTTTTTAAAGACAGAGTTTCGCTCTTGTTACCCAGGCTGGAGTGCAATGGCGCGATCTCGGCTCACTGCAACTTCCGCCTCCTGGGTTCAGGCAATTCTCCTGCCTCAGCCTCCTGAGTAGCTGGGATTACAGGTGCCTGCCACCACGCCTGGCTAAGTTTTTGTATTTTTAGTAGAGATGGGGTTTCGCCATGTTGGCCAGGTTGGTCTCCAACTCCTGACCTCATGTGATCTGCCCACCTCGGCCTCCCAAAGTGCTGGGATTACAGGTGGAGCCGCTACACCTGGCCGGCTTGATGTTTTTCTGAGCACTCACCTGAATTAGTTTGGAAATGTCTGAGGCTCCTATAATGGAGAAAGAGTGAAACTGAGCAAGCTGTGCCATAACGCCCTGGTGAAACCTAGCAGATGCTGACATCACTGGAAGCCCCTATATATAACTCCAACTCTCAATTCTCTGTCACTTCTTTACTCCTCCTGAGGTGGAAATCAAAACTCTTCTGGTATTATTCTGACTTGCCATTTAAGTTTAAATTCTGGGTCTCTCTGCCAAGCTGTGAAAAATTGTCTTCGAAAGGCTGGCCGCCATGTAATTCAGGGCCTGTGGCTGCAACAACGCCCACCCATCTAGTTCCTCCTTCAGGGAGTTTCAGATCATTGGATGCTATGGAGCCATTGATGAGAGTATGGTAATGTCTGTTCTGGATACTTTATTTCTTATTCTGGTAACAGGCTTTTTCTTTTTCTTTCTTTTTTTTTTTTTTTTTTGAGACTGAGGCTTGCTCTGTTGCCTAGGCTGGAGTGCAGTCGTGCAATCTTGGCTCACCACAATCTCCACCTTCCAGGTTCAAGCCATTCTCAGCCTCCCGAGTAGCTGGAACTACAGGCGCACACCACCACGCCTGGTTAATTTTTGTATTTTTAGTAGATATGGGGTTTCACTATGTTGGCCAGGCTGATCTCAAACTCCTCACCTCGTGATCCACCTGCCTCGGCCTTCCAAAGTGCTGGGATTACAAGCGTGAGCTGCCACACCCAGCTGGCTTTTTCTATAATATAAACTTTATTTTTTCCTGACTGGCAAAATAATCAAGTATCAATTTTTTGTCAATCACATTCTTTGTTCGTTTGTTTGTTTGTTTTTTTTTCTTTTTTTTTTGAGACAGAGTCTTGCTCTGTTGCCCAGGCTGGAGTACAATGCCGTGTTCTTGGCTCACTGCAACCTCTGCCTTCCAGGCTCAAGCGATTCTCGTGCCTTGGCCTCCCTAGTACTGGGACTGCAGGTGTGTGCCACCATGCCTGGCTAATTTTTGTGGAGATGGGGTTTAGCCATGTTGCTGAGGCTGGTCTTGAACTCCTGGGCTCAACTCCTGCCTCGGTCTCTCAAAGTGCGAGAATTAGAGGGGTAAGCCCACTGCACCTGGCCTCACATTCTTAAAATTATTGTGTGTTGACAGTAATTGGCTGCAAATTGGACTTGTGACTACATTAACAAAAATAATCTTTCATGTAGCATATAGGGGTAGAGTGACAGGGAGGGCAGGAAGCAAACAAGAAACAAGAACAGGACAGAGAGAGAGAGGGAAATCTGTACGCTGAAGAGTGTGTTGCTGTTCGCATCTCTAAGATCTTGGCCAAGTCCGCAACTAATTATGTGTGTTGCTTTCTCTGGATCCTCGGTGACAATTTGAGCTATGAATAAGAGTTAGAAAGAACAGGACACTGTATTTTCCAGAGTAGAATTATAAAGACATGTTTTACAGCTCTCGGTTCGTGCTTTCCCTCAGCTCGACTCCCCCAACCAGGGATCTGTGTCTGGGCTCAAGCTCACCGTATGGCAAGGCGCATTTCCCAGGGGCCTCACATGGGAGTGATCCCCACAGATTCCCTCAGTCTCAGAGTGAAGCCCCATCACTGAACTCACACTGTGGAGAATACAATTTGACACCTCCTTCAGGCACAGCCACTGCAAGCGGCTGCCATCAAGAACCTAATGTTACTCTGAAAATAAGGACCATCAAGTCCTAGGGTTGGGAGGATCTTGGAGGCCATCTTGTCCCTTTTCTACCTTCTAGCTCTTGAGCAATAAGAGAACCGGGAGCAGTGAGGGATGGGAGGGGACAGGGATGGGGAGCTCCTGCCTCTTTGTCTCAAATATCCCAGAAATAAGGATGCAAGCCCTGACACCAAGATGCTATCAACCTATTCTAGTGTTTAGTTTTATGAACCCCCAGTGCATGGAAGAGAGTGATTAATATAATCAAGAGCACATCAGGTGGTGCCTGGCACCATGCCAAGCACTTACACATCTCACCTCATTTACTACAACAGCCCCATGAGGGCAGGCACTTCATTTTACAGATAAAGAGACCCACACATATAAAGGTGAGTAAGTTACTCTAGACTTAGCAAGTGGCAGAGCTGGGGTTCAAACTCAAGTTTGTCTGATTTTGCACCTCAACCTTTTTTTTTTGATATAGGGTTCTATGTTGCCCTGGCTGGTCTTGATCTCCTGGGTTCAAGCGCTCACCCTGCCTCAGCCTCCCCAGTAGCTGGAACTATAGGTGCATACCACCACGCCAAGCTCCCATACCTCCAACTCTTATTATTCTGCTCTGCTATTTGCAAGAAATAAAATGGTTATTTTTATGTGCTGTATAATTGGTTTTGACTTAAAAGCCAAAAGGCATTTCTCTCGAAAGTAATAAGTTCATAAATAGGGTTGCTGGGTTTAGGGAATAAAAATACAGGGCACCCAGTATCGTTACATTTCAGAGAGACAACAAATAATTGTTTAGTTTTTGTGTCTCAAATATTTTTAGCATAACTATGTCCAAAATATTACATAAGACATACTTAAAACTAAAAATAAAATTATTATTTATTTGATATTCAAATTTCCTGGTCATCCTGTATCTTATCTGGCATCTGTATTCACAATGAATGAGACCAAGTTGGTAAGTTTAGTCCCTTTGTAAGCCACAGTGTTGCTCTGTCCCATGGCTGATGACTCTCTAGTGGGAACCTCTTCATCTCAGGCCTCTGTAAACACTTCAATCCATCCCTCAACGTCATTTTTTCCCCCCTGTTCTGAGCTATTTGTGTATTCCACATTCTACTACTTCATTGGTTATATGTGTTAAGTACCTTCTCCCAGTTTGTGTCTAGACTTTTCACTTTCTTTTCTTTTTTTTCGCCTTTTTTTCAGCATCTGATATGGTTTGGCTGTGTCCTCACCCAAATCTCATCTTAAACTCACCTTGAATTCCCACATGTCGTGGGAGGGACCTGGTGGGAGATAATTGAATCATGGTGGTAGTGGTGGTGGTGGAGGTGGTGGTGGGTGGGGGGGGTCTTTCCCGTGCTGTTCTTGTGATAGTGAATAAATCTCACGAGCTCTGATTGTTTGAAAAAGGGGAGTTTCCCTGCATAAGCTCTCTTCTTTTGTCTATCACTGCGTGATGTGCCTCTCACCTTCCGCCATGATTGTGAGGCCTCCCCAGCCACGTGGAATTGTAAGGGCAATAAACCTCTTTCTTTTGTAAGTTGCCCAGTACCGGGTGTGTCTTTGTCAGCGGCATGAAAAGGGACTAATACAGCATCTAAAATGTTTTAATAAGAGGGTAGGCTCAGTGTTTGTTTTTGTAGCGCCGCTGGCTGGTGGGTCCATGGCACACTGGAAATTTTGGCCCTTGGAACACACATAGGGTTTGGTGTGGCTGTGGGCAATTCCCAGTGTAAATGCCAGTGTCCCTATGGGCCCTTTTGAGGACCAGAAAGCAGGATGGTGCCACAGCCCTTGGGGGAGTTGGGGCTAGCTGCTCCAAGGTGTGGATCTTGCCCCAGCCTTGGGGATGCGGGTGGGGCCCACCTTTACTCTGGGCACCTCCTGAGCCCGCATGACCGCAGCTGTAGCCTGAAACCACAGCCGTTTTGTTTTCTGGGCCAGGAAGCTTCATCTTCCGATCAGGATCACAGGTGGCCAGTACCTATGGCGACTCATAAAAAGCCTCTTCAGCATACCCTGGCTGAAGGTGGGCAGCCTGACCGCAGTAGGTAGATGTCCTGCAGTTGGGCTCCCTGTGCCCAGCCCTTCTGTGCTTGCTGTGGTGGATGTCGACTCCCACGATGGCGCCTCCTGAACTGCCAGGAAGAAACCATTTGACTTTCTTTCTTTTTTTTTTTTTGAGATGGGGTTTCGCTCTTGTTACCCAGGCTGGAGTGCAATGGCGCGATCTCGGCTCACCGCAACCTCTGCCTCCCTGGTTCAAGCGATTCTCCTGCCTCAGCCTCTCTCCCGAGTGACTGGGATTATAGGCACATGCCACCACACTCAGCTTATTTTTGTATTTTTAGTGGAGATGGAGTTTCACCATGTTGGCCAGGGGAGTCTCAATCTCCTGACCTTGTGATCCTTAGCTTCCCAAAGCACTGGGATTACAGGTGTGAGCCACCCCACCCAGGCACATTCACTTCCTTTAACAATCTCCTGAAAACACATTATCTTCATTTGTGGATAAATTTATCAGTGTTTTCATTTATTATTCATTTATTAATTTTGAGAGAAGGTCTGGCTTTTTTCCTGTCTGAAATGCAGGGGCGTGATGTCAGTCACTCCAGCCTCCACCTCCCAGGTTCAAACAGTTCTCCCACTTCAGCCTCCCGAGTAGCTGGGACTGTAGGTGTGCATCACCATGACAAGCTAATTTTTTGTATGTTTTGTAGATAAGGGTCTTTCCACATTGCCCAGGTTGGTCTTGAACTCCTGGCCTCAAGCAAATGTTTTCCTTTATAGTTAGTACATTTGTGTCTTCTTTAAGAAATTTAGCCGGGCATGGTGGCTCATGCCCTATAATCCCAGCACTTTGGAAGGCTGAGGTGGGCAGATCACTTGAGGCCAGGAGTTCAAGACCAGCCTGGCCAACATAGGGAAACCCTGTCTCCACTAAAAATATTTAAAAAATTAGCTGCATGGTGGTGCACGCTTGTAATCCCAGCTGCTTGGGTGGCTGAGGCATGAGAATCAATTGCATCTTGGAGGCAGAAGTGGTAGTGAGCCAAGATCACGCCACTGAAATCCACCTGGGTGACAGAATTAAAAAAAATTCTTCCCTATTCTATGAATATAGATGTCTTCTCTTATGATTTCATTATGATTTTTTTTGTTTTAATTTTTGTATTTAAGTCTTTTTTTGTTTTGAGATGGAGTTTTGCTCTGTCACCCAGGTTGGAGTGCGGTAGTATGATCTGGGCTCGCTGCAACCTCTGCCTCCCAGGTTCAAGTGATTCTCCTACCTCAACCTCCTGAGTAGCTGGGATTACGAGCACCCAAGACCACACATGGCTAATTATTTTCGTATTTTTAGTAAAGGCAGGGCTTCACCATGTTGGCCAGGCTGGTCTCAAACTCCTGACCTCAAGTGATCCACCCACCTCCCGGCCTCCCAAAGTGCTGGGATTACAGGCATGAGCCACCACGGT
This sequence comes from Callithrix jacchus, assembly GCF_049354715.1. Classification (NCBI taxonomy): domain Eukaryota; kingdom Metazoa; phylum Chordata; class Mammalia; order Primates; family Cebidae; genus Callithrix; species Callithrix jacchus. Next base: position 40,556,179 of record NC_133519.1, on the reverse strand, counting down.
CTTTAATCTGCCTAGTATTTATGCTTGTGTGAAATACGTTGTTGGGTCCTCCATTGTTCCAGCACTATTTATGAGTGGGCCATCTCCTTGCTGATCAACAATTAAAAAAAAAAACTTAAAAAAATATGGAATGCTGAGTTTACAGCGAGCTGTGATTGTGACACTGCATTCCGACCTGAACAACAAAGTGAGAGTCTGTCTCTTACAAAAAATAAAAAAAGAAAGAACTCTTCCTGAATTGGAGTGTCCTCCTGGTTAAGGGGCCATGCTAATTTTCTCTGGATAGTTCCGATGTTAGTGTATGTGCTAGTGAAGTAAGCACTAATCAACGATTTTAATATTTCTTTCTGTGACTGTTCCCACTGCTGGACTGTGAGCTACTTTTATATCTGTATTACTAGAGTGTAGCATGTAGAATTTGCCTCTGAGTGGGCTAAATAATTGTTGAACTATGTTCTTTTTTTTTTTTTTTTTTTGTCACCCAGGCTGGAATACAGTGGTGCAATCTTGGCTCACTGGAACCTCTGCCTCCTGGGTTTAAGTGATTCTTGTGCCTCAGCCTGCTGAGTGGCTAAGATTACAGGCATGCACCACCACACTTGGCTAATTTTTGTATTTTTAGTAGGGACAGAGTTTCATCATGTTGACCAGGCTGGTCTTGAACTCCTGTCTCAGGGGATCCACTCACCTCAGCCTGCCAAAGTGCTGGTATTATAGGTATGAGCCACTGTGCCTGGCCTGAATTATGTTCTTAATCCTGGGCACCATCTTGCAAAAATCTGTTAATATAAATTAAGTAGAGTCTTAAGCATGGGAAAATTTCTGCTTATGAAGAATTTTATCTAAAGTAGCTGTTGAATTTACTAAATGAGTTGCTGAGTCTCTTGTTATTGGAATAATAATTGTATTAGTCAGTTCTCGTGTCACTATAAAGAAATACCTGAGACTAGGCCAGGTGCGGTGGTTCATGCCTAGAATCCCAGCATTTCAGGAGCCTGGGAGGTGGGTGGATCACCTGAGGTCAGGAGTTCGAGACCAGCCTGACCAACATGGCGAAGCTCCATCTCTACTAAAAATACAAAAATTAGCCAGGCATAGTGGTGGGTGCCTGTAATCCCAGCTACTCAGGAGGCTGAGGCAGGAGAATTGCTTGAACCCAGGAGGTGGAGGCTGCAGTGAGCCGAGATGGTGCCATTGCACTCCAGCCTGGGTGACAGAGCAAAACTCTGTCTCAAAAAAAAAAAAAAAAAAAAAAAAAAGGAAAGAAATACCTGAGTGAAAATGGATAATTTATAAAGAAAAGAAATTAAGTTGGCTCACAGTTCTGCCAGCTGTACAGGAAGTGTAGAGGTTTCTGCTTCTGGGGAGGCCTCGGGAAACTTACAATCATGGTGGAAGGCAAAGGGAAAGCAGCATGTCTTACATGGCCAGAGCAGGAGGAAGAGAGGGTGGGTCGGGGATGCCACTCATCTTTAAACAACCAGATTGCTGGATAACTCACTCACTCACTCTCCTAAGAACAGCTCCAAGGGGATGGCGCTAAACCATTCATGAGAAACTGCCCCTGTGCCCCAATCACCTCCCACCAGGCTCCATCTCCAACACTGGGGATTACAATTGAACATGAGATTTGGGTGGGGACACAGATCCAAACTGTATTGACAATAATATTTCAATAATAATTTGATAGATACCGTTCACCGAAATTAGACCAAGACCAGGCCAGGCTTTACTCATATCCTCACTTTCTATCCTCACACGGCACAGTCGGGAAGAAAATGTCAGCATCACTATTTGCAGAGGAGGAAGCGATGGCTCATGGTGACCTGGTGTGCTGGAAGTTACACAGACAGGAGGCAGGCTGGGCTGATGAGCAGCTCTGTAATGACAGCTCAGAAAGCCTCCAACACAAATTTGGCCTCATTCTGCCTCTCTAGCATCACAAGATGCTAAACCAGATGTCTAGAAATAGGGCACAGCTCTCCAGCTAGGACATTTCTATACAGGACCTGTAGTCTCTATAACCAAAAGGGACCCCAGGTGAGAGTCTACATGTAAAGGTTAGTGGGGCTTACATTTTGGCTCAACTCCAGAAGAAACTTTCTAAACTAGAACTGTTTGAATTGGAAATACTCCCAGCAGTGTAGAAGCTTCATACCTGTCTTTCTCCAGCTGGACCTGCTCTCCACAGATCTCATTTCCAGGTCTCCATTCTCCCGTTGTCCTGAGGTCCCCAGTTGTCTCAGAGCCTCTGTATCTTGGGGTCTGAGTATTCCATAAACATTGCTTGAGCCCCTCTTAGTTGTCAGGTACTGTACCAGGTGCCGACCTGCAGACATGGATAAAAGAGAGTTATCCTCAGGATGGTCTGCTGAGGCAGAGAGATTCATTAACATGATTTTATTATAACCTGGTAAATCTTAAGATGTGCACTGGCTCCTATAGAAGCCCAGAGGAGGGCCCTGGGCCTAACCGGAGGATGTCTGGAAAAGATGCCTTTTGAGATGAATGTCTTTTGAAGGATGAGGAGATGTAAGTCAGGCAAAGAAAGGCCATGGTGATAGGCCTGGGGGTGGTGGAGACCCCTTGCCACTCTAAGAACCAAAGAGTAGTGGCCGGATGCAGCGGCTCAAGCCTGTGATCCCAGCACTTTGGGAGGCCAAGGTAGACAGATCACCTGAGGTCAGGAATTCGAGACCAGCCTGGCCAACATGGTGAAATCCTGTCTCTACTAAAAATACAAAAATTAGCCAGGCGTGGTGGTGAGCACCTGTAATCTCAGCTACCAGGGAGGCTGAGGCAGGAGAATCACTTGAACCTGAAAAGCGGAGGTTGTAGTGAGCCAAGATTATGCCACTACACTCCAGCCTGGGTGACAAGAGTGAGGCTCAGTCTCAAAAAGAGAAAGAGAAAAAAGAACCCATGAGTATTCTTGAATCCCAGCATAGACTGCTTTTCTATTCCTCAGCTTTTCCTTTTCCCTTTCCCTTCTCCCTGGTGCTTTTCTCAATCTTTTCCCTGGGTATAGGAAGCCTTGGCGTTCTCCCATTATCTGTACTTCTTACCTGTCTCCAGAAAGTCACTTATCTCTTGGCCTCCTTTTAAGACTGAGTCTCACTCTGTCACCCAGGCTGGAGTACAGTGTCATGATCTCAGCTCACTGCAAGCTCTGCTTCCTGGGTTCAAGTGATTCTCCTGCCTCAGTCTCCTGAGTAGCTGGGACTACAGGCGTGTGCCACCACGTGGCTAATTTTTGTATTTTTAGTAGAGACGGGGTTTTACTATGTTGATCTCGAACTCCTGACCTCAGGTGATACATCCGCCTCAGCCTCCCAAAGGGCTGGGATTACAGGCGTGAGCCACTGAGCTCTGCTTTGACCTCTGTTTCATTCTAATTATGTGCTGGGGTCTAAAAGTCCATTGTAAGGCAAACTCTCAAAGATAGTAACTCAGGAACAGTGGCGGTGGAGAAGGCTGCAGACCCAGCATCTGCAGTGCACAGTGGCCTGTGTGGAGCAGAGTGAGTGAACCGTAGGACTTGTGCACAGCAGGACTTGAGGCCCAGAAACCCCTGGGCTGCCTAAACACCACTGAACTCCTCCCCGGTGGCAACCAGGTGTGTGGAAAGAGCTTTCATGCCAGAAAGACCTGGAGTTAAATTCTGGCCCTAGTTTCTAGCTTCTCCACAGGAAGTTACTTTCCTTGTCGGAGTCTCCATTTTCTTATCTGTAAAACTGGTAGGAAATTAGTGTCCTTCAGGCTTGCTCTAGGATTAAACAAGATGGCCCATGGAAAGGCCTACCAGGGAGGTGCTCAATAAATGTCTCTTTGTCTAGGTTTCTTTGTATGAAAGAACTGACTAGAAGAAAATACTCCAAGGCAATCAATACTTTCTCCCAAATCATTAGAATACATTTAGAAAATCTGCACTTAAAATCTTATTTGTGGTGGCTAGGCACAATGGCTCATGCCTATAATCCAGCACTTTGGGAGGCTGATGCAGGGGAATCACTTGAGGTCAGGAGTTCAAGACCAGCCTGGCCAACACAGTGAAACTCTGTCTCTACTGAAAATATAGAAATTAGCCAGATGTGGTGATGCATGCCTGTAATCCCAGCTACTGAGGACGATGAGGCAGGAGAATCACTTGAACCTGAGAGGCAGAGGTTGCAGTGAGCCAAAATTGCCCCACTGTACTCCAGCCTGGGGGAGAGTGAGACTTCATCTCAAATAATAATTATTTGTGGAATTATCTGTAGAAAACATAAGCCTAGAGATATTTCTGGGATCAGAGAGTGGGAGGATTTAAAATGTTTTTTAATTCTCACTATTTGCCCAGGCTGGTCTCAAACTCCTGGCCTCCGGTGATCCTTCCACTTTAGCCTCCCAGAGTGATGGGATTACAGGTGAGAGACACCATCCCTGACCCAAAAAGTAGGTGGATTTTGGAGGCAACTGGACTTGAGAATTTTTTTTCCAGCAAATACTGGAAAAGATCATCTGAGAGATGAATATTGGCCATCAGCCCACTACACCTTCTGAGGGATATTCTAAGCACCACGTATCTGACTCTGTCTCACTGTCCTTATACTATTGAGAGTCCTTTCTGTTATCTTACTTACAGTTTCTTGTGTTTCAGCATAAGTCATGCTCTCTTCTCATTGCAAGGGAGCACTGCTATAAAATAGACATTTTAACTACATAGCAACATCCTGTTTCATCTGAAGCTCTGTCGCTGCTTCATTTGCCTGGTGTACAAGGTAGGGTACTGTATTATGTATGGAATGCTGGGCCTAGGCCAGACCTCTTCAATCACATGAGGAAGCAGGCTCAGAGAAGTCCATTACCTAGCCAGTAAGGCATGAGAGCTGAGTTCGAACTCAAGTTTTTTGAGTCCTAAATCTAGAGTTTTTTCCTCTTCCCTTTCACTGAAGGGGTCCTTTCACTGGTCACATGTCTGGAAGTCACCCAGACCCTTTCATATGTGTCTAAGAGCCAATGTCAGTTGTTTTATCCTGTGAGTTAGAAGACCCAAGAATCCCAGTCTTCAGCCTCTTCAGAATTGCTCCTTTGGGCTGGGCATCGTGACTCATGCCTGTAATCCTATTTTGAAAAGTCAAGGTGGAGGATTGCTCGAGGTCAGGAGTTTGAGACAAGCCTGGGCAACAGAGGGAAACCCAGTCTCTTCCAAAAACTAAAAATAAATAAATAAGGATTTCTTCCATGGAAATGACAGCAAAGCTTTTGTTTATGTGCTTTTTAGGGATAGTAGATACCACTGGTGAAGCAGGGATGTCTTTTGCAAACTGGGGCCTTTGCATGAGAAGATTCAATTATAGATAGATATAAAAGTGTAATATATATGTATAAATGATATAATTACATATATTTTGTATAATAGTATATATCTGAATACATGTATTTTGGGGGTAAGGTAAGAATCATAACTTCCACCAATTTTTTTTTGTTTTGTTTTGACATTAAGTCTTAGTCTGTTGCCCAGGCAGGAGTGCAGTGGTGCGATCTCAGTTCACTACAACCTCCACCTCCCAGGTTCAAGCGATTCTCCTACCTCAGTCTCCTGAATAGCTGGGACTACAGGTGCTTGCCACCATGCCCAGCTAATTTTTGTATTTTTAGTAGAGATGGGATTTCACCATGTTGGTCAGGCTGGCCTTGAACTCCTGACCTCAGGTGATCCACCTCCCTTGGTTTCCCAAAGTGCTGGGATAACAGGTGTGAGCCACCGCGCCCAGCCACTTCTACCGATTTATTAAAAAGCGGTCTAGGACTTGAAAAAGCCTGAGTCATTCATTCATTCAACAATTTTTTTTTTAATGCTTATCATATGTAAGGCACTCTACTAAGGTCAGAGAATGTAATGGAAATACAGAAATAAAATACACGTTCCTACCCTCATAGCACTGACATTCTAGTGAGAGAACTAAATGATAATAAACAAATAACAAAATAACACATAAAATGTCACCTTAAGACAGACTGCAAAAAAAAAAAAAAAAAAAGAACAAGCTAAGAACTACTGATCGGACTAGAGTTTGTATTTCTCTCTGGATTTTATATTTGTACTTTCCTTCTGAGAGAGTCAAATTCCTCTAAAAACACACCCAATTTAACTTCTCAGTTTTAATTTAAAGGATAAGTAAGTCTCTAAGTCCTCCAAACCTCCTCCACTTCAATGTTTTCTTTTCTTTTTTGAGATGGAGTCTCACTTGGTCGCCCAGGCTGGGCACTGTGTTGGCTCACTGCAACCTCCGTCTCCCGGGTTCAAGCAATTCTCCTGCCACCAGCTGGGATTACAGGCTCCCAAAACCACGCCCAGCTAATTTTTATATTTTTAGTAGAGACAAGGTTTCACCATTTTGTCAGATTGGTCTCAAACTCCTGACCTTAGGTGATCCACACGCCTCAGCCTCCCAAAATGCTGGGATTACAGGTGGGAGCCACCGAGCCTGGCCAAGGGGTGGTTTTATCTACTCGCTCTTGAATAGCTGAAAGCTGCTTTCCTCCCTGCCTCCCAGGCAGGCAGACAGCATAATTCCCGGTCTCTAGGAATGACAGGTCTGTTTGCCCTGCATGTGCAATGTGGTTTCCCGTTGCAGAATCTCCCTCCCTGTAGATTGCAGCTGCTGCTGTGCAAGACTGAATGATCTGAAAGACTCAGAAAAAAAGACCACCAAGACGTACCAGCGAATTTTTAAGATTTGTGAACTGTCACGATATTGTTCAGAATTGTATCAGAGATGAAATCTTTGCTTATTGCTAAGTGAATTTTTCATATGTGCATATGTTTTCTTCAAATGCAAGTGATTTACACAACCCCCCATCTGCAATCCTTAACACACTCACAGAATGATGCAGGTTAGGCAACTAGAATTCTGTTTTTTTGTTGACCCCCCGCCCCCGCCCCCACCACACCTATTTTTGTTTTTTGTTTGTTTTCAGAGATCTCACTCTGTCTCCAGGTTGGAATGCAGTGGTGCAATCTCGGCTCACTGCAGCCTCTGCCTCCCAGGTTCTAGCAATTCTCATGCTTCAGTCTCCTAAGTAGCTGGGAATATAGGCACACATCATTACACCCGGCTAATTTTTGTATTTTTAGTAGAGCTAGTGTTTAACCATGTTGGCAGGCTGGTCTCGAACTCATGACCTTAAGTAGTCTGCTCGCCTCAGCCACCCAAAGTGCTGAGATTATAGGCGTGAGCCACTGCGCCTGGCCACTGTACTTGTTTTTGAATTGGTTGGTCTAAGTTCATCTATGAAAGTGGGCAGTAAAAAGAAGGGGTGACCTGTCAAAAGTCTTAACAACTCAAAGAAAACAAAAAATAAAAGAAAGTCCTGGCCAGGTGCGGTGGCTCACGCCTATAATCCCAGCACTTTGGGAGGCCGAGGCGGGTGGATCACGAGGTCAAGAGATCGAGACCATCCTGGTCAACATCGTGAAACCCCGTCTCTACTTTAGTATAATTTTTATACTAAAAGTATAAAATTAAAAAGTATACTAAAAGTATACTTTTATACTAAAAGTATAAAATTTTATACTAAAAGTATACTTTTATACTAAAAGTATAAAATTTTATACTAAAAGTATAAAAATTAGCTGGGCATGGTGGCACGTGCCTATAGTCCCAGCTACTCGGTAAGCTGAGGCAGGAGAATCGCTTGAACCAAGGAGGCGGAGGTTGCGGTGAGCCGAGATCGTGCCATTGCACTCCAGCCTGGGTAACAAGAGCAAAACTCCGTCTCAAAAAAAAAAAAAAAAAAAAGAAAGAAAGAAAAGAAAGTACAACTCAATGGCAGAGCTGACATTCAAATCTAAGACACCTGATCTCTAGATCTCTGCTCTTCAGGCACCAGATTAAATCCTGACTCAGATCATACCTGTTATGTGCATACAACATTATCAGAATGCTGTGGGGCTCCAGCCTATTAGAATTTTCTGTTTTAGCTGGGGGTGGAGACTCATGCCTCTCAGTATTTTCCAGCCTGAGGTGAGAGGATCTCTTGAGCCCAGGCGTTCCAGGCTGCAGTGAACTATACGACAGTGCCACTATACTCCGGCTAGGGTGACAGAATGAGACCCAGTCTCTAAAAAATAAAGAATTAAATTTAAAACATGAATTTTCTGCCAGGTGCTGTGGCTACTCAATGCCTGTAATCCCAACACTTTGGGAGGCCACAGTGGGAGGATCACTTGAGCCCAGGAGTACAGGACCAGCCTGGACAGCATAGTGAGACCCTATCTCTCCCTGCAAAAAAAAAAAAAAAAATTAGCTATGCATGGGAATATGTCCCTGTAGTCCCAGCTACTCAAGAGGCTGAGGAAGGAGGATCGCTTGAGTCTGGGAGTTTGAGGCTCCAGTGAGTTGTGGTCATGCCGCTGCACTCTAGCTGGGCCACGGACTGAGATCCTGTCTCTGGTTTGTTGCTATTGTTTTCTTTTGAGACAGAGTCTCTCTGATAACCCTGTCTCTTAAAAACCTTTTTTCCCCCGTCCTTACTAATTTTAGGGAAAGTGTCACACCATCGACGGAAAGGCCAGTTCTGATTTAGAAAAAATAAATCTTTCGGTTAAATATGATGTAGGGTGCAGGCATTTGTAGGCGTTTCCCTGAGTCGGTTTGCTGTGACCTTACCGGTTTTGAGTTGGAACTGCACCACTTCACAGACAAAGGAAGCGAAGCACGTTGCCGCACTTCCAAGTTTTCAAAACAGTGTTTAAAAATTGCATTGTTTTTATTATTTTAAACTCTGTTTAAAAAGACTAAAATGTTCTTTCTAAAGAGGCCTCTGAATGTGTTGCTAATTTTGTAGAGGGGCTTAGGTTTTGCAACCAATAAAAAAAGCTGCTATCAGATATGATTTAAAAAATATGAAAATGCAGTTCTAACACTTTGGACCACAAGCACAAATAAGTGACACTTAAAAAGAAGACGATGGTGAAGGCCATGGACATCACCTGGAAAGATAATGACTGACATGACTCACGGTGAGATACCATCAGATTCCCAGGGCAGTGTCTGGAGTCCCAGTGGTTGTCTGAGGGGGTCTGAATTGGTTTGAACTCAGCTGTTGACTTCTCTCTTTCATAACCTTTCTTCCCATATCCATCTTCAGTTAGCTTCTCCCTCCCATTCCTTAATATATTGGATTCGATGAGGAGATGACATTCCCTTCCTCGGAGAGTCTCTTTGGGGATAGGCTTCAGGTCATGGTATTCCAGCATTTAGGCTGCACGGCAGCCGCCCAGTGAAGACATGGGAAAGTACCAGTAAAGAAAATGGGCCTGAACTGGAGAGACAGTCCAGCTTCCTTCCCAGGGAGCCGTCGGATATTTACAGAGCCAGGCCCAGGGTACGTGCCCATTGCCGAGGTTTTGTGGCCCAATCTGGTGCACATTAGAGGCTTTATCTTTCCATCTCCTGAGTCCGTGCGGCATTGGTTCCTGGCCTAGGAGAGACCGAAAGCCAAACCAAACGGGACTTTTCTTCCTTTGGAGTTATTGTGAGCCAGCCAATTCCAGGATTTAAGCTCAGGCTTGTTAGGCTTTAGTTCTTCTGGGAAATGCCATCTGTTCGGAGAACAGATTTCTGGGCAGCAAAAGTGCTGTTAATTATATTCTAGTGTAGTTGCTGAATGGCAAGATTCCTATTACCCTTCACCCTGGGGGCAGGGAGAAGGGGTCAGGATCAGGCGTTTGCCTGATTCACCGTCTTTCTTGTACATTCTGCCTGTTGCCCCAGCTCACTGCCACACCCTCGCCCCTGCCACACACACCAGACCTCTCCTTTAGTTTTCAAGCCACTACACAATTGAGATGTTTGTGTGAATTTTCACATATAGGCTAATCTTTGTGTCAAGTGTGCAATTACGGCTCAGCATTTGTCTAGAGCAAACAAGGAAGTCCTGTTGGGAAATTCGTTCGTTAGGATCTTATGTCTGAAATCAGACAGGGGTTGTTTTTATAGTATATGCACACAGGCTTGCCTTCCTGAACTCTAAGGCTGAATTGCTGTTGGTTGGCACCCACCTCTAGAATAACTTTCTGCTCTTTCAATCAGTAGGACAAATTCACATGCTGACCGAGGCTGATCCACCTGTTGAGTGCTGGCAGTGATTTAAAGAGGACTACCTTCTCAGCGCTTCTTCGGCCCAGAGTCACAGGAACACTCTTCTCACCAATGTGGTCTGGGCAAGGGAACTTGCAAAATACTCACAGAGTTCAGGAGTCCACAGTCTCAGGCAGAAAGAGAAGAGATACATCTGCTGGTTAGAAATTCTGGAGACAAATTCTTGTCTAATGCCCAGGAAAACTGGTTTTCTGACCAGACTCAGGGAGACTGGAAACTCTTGGTATGTGGATGACAGAGGAGGGGGTTGGGGATAGAGAAGGGAGTAGAAATCCATGAGCTCAGGACAGAATCAGAGACGGTATCCTTGATTTCTCCCTCCTTCTTACCCCTCATAATCAATCTATTAGCAGGTCCTGTCAGTCCCACCTTCAAATGTCATTCCTTGATGTCATTCATTCACAGCTCCCCACCTTACTGTCATCACCTAGCCAGCCTCTGCGTCTCTCACCTGGTCAACCCCAGGACTGCCTCTGACTAGTTTCTGTGTATCTTCTCTTGCTGTATTCTAATTCATTCTCCAAGCAGAAGACAGGGAAATCTTTTTCAATTGCAAATTAGATCATGAGGCTTTCCTGCTGGCATCTCCTGGGCCACTCTCCTTTGTTCCTGGAATTCCATCAAGCCACCTACTATGGCCTACAGCTCCTGGTGTTTTGGTTCCTGCTCGCCTCTTCTAAGTCCTCTCATTCCTCTCTCCGACAGCCACGGTGCTCCAGTCACATGGCCTCCACTCTATTCCTGGCCAAGCATTTTGGTATTTTCTTTCTCCTCCTCCTCCTCCTCCTCCTCCCCCTGCTCTTCCTTTCTTTTTTTCAAACAGGGACTCACTCTGTTGCCTAGGACTGAGTTCAGTGCAGTGTCCTGATCACAGCTCACTGCAGCCTCAATCTCCCAGGCTCAAGAGATCCTGCCACCTCAGCCTCCTGAGTAGCTGGGACCACAGGTGTGTACCACCACACCTGGCTAATTTTTAAATTCTTTCTAGAGACAGGGTTTCACCATGTTACCCAGGCTGGTCTTGAACCCCTTAGCTCAAGCACCCCACCTGCCTAGGCCTCCCAAAGTTCTGGGATTACAGGTGTGAGCTACCACACTCAGCCTAATATGGATCATTTTAAACTCTCCTCAATATACATTAAATACTGTACTTGTGTTTGGACATGGTGGCTCATACCTGTAATCCCAGCACTTTGGGAGGCCAAGGCAGGAGGATTGCTTGAGCCCAGAAGTTCAAGACCAGCCTAGGCAACATGGCAAAACCCTATCTCCACCAAAAAAAAAAAAAAAAAAAAAAAAAATTACCCGGGCATGGTGGCATGTGCCTGTAGTCTCACCTACTTGGGAGGCTGAGGTGGGAGGATGGTTTGAGACTGGGAGGTGGAGTGAATCAAGATGGCATCACTGCACTCCAGCGTGGGTGACAGAGGCAAACCTTGTCTCAAAAAAAAAATACTGTACTTGTTTACTGAATGATTGTTTATTTGCCTCCACTTACCCTTTGAAATTTACCAAAGATTAGTGACTCTAGGATTATCAACTATTCTTTATTTCCTTGTTCCATCTGTTTTGAATCGGGAGAAAGACAAAGCAAAATGCAATCTCACCAACAGCAATATCAAGAAAAGAAATCCCTGAGCCATCCAGCCCTTAGCAGCAAGCCAAGGAAGGTAAACTGGGATTGGGAGCAAGTGGGTGTTAACCTTAGGTTGAATTAACAAGTGGGTGTTCCCAATCCCAGTTTACCTTCCTTGGCAGCAGCAGGAGGGATAAACAGCTTCAGTAGCCAAAGGTTTTCCCTTCGTCTTAGGAGGTGACATAAGTAGCTTTCCCAGAACTGTGTTGACACAAGCTGTACATTAAGGAAACAAGGCAGAAGGTCACCAGAGCCTGGTCTCACCCAGTCCTGCTGGAACTCTCTGGCATCATGTGGGCCAAGAAGCTGGAGGGGAAGTCTTCTCATCCTCCAGTCCACCTAAAAACATACCTTTCTGCTTGTGTGTTGGGGAAAAATTGCAGAACTTGTACTCAAAGCGTGGTGGTAGAAGGGAAATCACTGTGGGGTCATGAAACATCTCAATTTTTTTTTTTTCCCAGCTCTCCTTTTAAGGGCCTCTGGAGACAGAAGGGGATGAAAACTTCAGAGTAGGGAAAAGTAAAAACTCAGTAAACTCATTAGCTGGGCTCACCTAATTAATCTTGGTAGCCTGGGGCACAATTCAACCCAACAAAATTTACTTATCTGCAAAGACTTTAATAAGCTCTGAAGCCAGAGGCCCTGCCTCCATTGCTGTGGGTTGGGAGAGTTGGGCGGGGGTGGAGCGGGGAGAAGGAGCAAGGCTTGGGGCTGACTAGTTCTGGGGACAAAAGAGCCCTAGGCAGGAGGAGCTGGTCGTGACTTTGCTCCCTTCACTGACAGGAGTCTTCCATTCTAACCTACTTTCAGTACCACTTATTCATTCATTCAGCCATTCATTTATTCCACAAATATTAAGTTCGTACTATGCCCTCGGCCTTTGCTAGGGGTGTAAATGGACTACAGTGTTAAGCAAGACATGTAAGATCCCCAACTTCTTGAAATTTACATTCTAGCAATTAAAAAATAAACAAGAGCCCAGCATGGTAGTGGGCATCTGTAGTCACAGCTACTTGGGAGACTGAGGTGGAAGGATCACCTGAGCCCAGGAGTTCAAGACCAGCCTAGACAACACAGGGAGACCAAGTCTCTACAAAAAATAAATAAGTAAAAAATACAAAATAAATGAAGCACATGTAAACTGAGAGGTTCTGTGGAACAATGAAAACGGGTACCCACTGAGTAAAGACCTCTTTCAGGAAGCGACATTAAATCCAGTATCTGGAAGGAAGGATTCCTCATTGCTTCTTTCATGCTTTGGAGATTTTATGAGTACATTTCTCCATTCATCACATATCTAGTGGTTGAATAAAGATGAAATAATTAAAAAAAAATTTAGTGAGCACCTTTTACGGCAAACCCTCTGCTTGCTGGGCACTGCCAAAAGAAGATAAATGAGTCAGGGACCCTGCTCTAGAAAAAGTTATAACTGAGTGGCGAAGCCTGACAAGTCAAGAAAACACTTATGGAGGATCATGTGGCGCCGCTGAGCCAGATGGGCTCTAAGGCCATTCCTTTGTCTAAACGTTCTATTGTTCTCTTGTCAAATGCGTGTTAGCCAGTCATTCCTACTGCATGTCTAGTGCTTAGGGATGCCTGTCCTCTCCAAGGTTCTCTTAACCTAACTGTACATAAAAGGCTTGCATATGCGGCGTGTTAAGACTGTGGAAACCAGCACGTGCGGTAAATGATTCCTGTGTTCTCACTTCGGCACCTGTCTACCCCAGAGACCACTGAGGCTTTTAAGATCAATTAGGCCTAGCTCTTCTCCCTTAGCCATTTTTTTTGGATTTCATCTAGTTTATGGCAAAATATATGTACATTGCCTTTTTTTTTTTTTTTTTTTCAGGAATCTCTGAGAAGGTCTGGAATGAGGGTTCGGATACCATCTGTCTGTTATGTGCTTTGAAGGTGCCACTCCATCTGCGGGATTCAATTTACTTAAACTGAAGACTATTCTTCTGAGTTGAAGTGAGGAGAGGCATCAGTCACTAGAAAATTATTTGATCTCCTGGAAGCACAAAGCCCACCACGAGGTTGTCCTTGCCAGGGACTTCTAGAGGAGCTGACTGTCCTTCGAGAAACTACAAATAAGCATGAAAATCTGTAAGAAGGGAAGAGAGGCTCTTTCAGAGTGATCGGGTGAGTGAATCCTCCTCTTGCTCTTTTTCTCTCTTTTCCATAGCAATCTGCAATCCCAACCACCCCAATCCCCTGACATTTTGCTGAAATCACTTCCACTAAATTCCCAATGACCTCCAAATCCACTTATAACTATGAAACATCCGCATCTCTTGAAATTCTGTTTTCCTTTGCCTTTTGGGGACACCTCTCTTCCTTGACTCTTGTCCTGTATTTCTGGCTGATTATCTTTTAATGTTCACTTCCTTTCACTGCCCTTTAAAATGGGTGTTCCTGGCCAGGTACAGTAGCTCACGCTTGTAATCCTAGCACTTTGGGAGGCTGAGGCAGGCAGATCACGAGGTCAGGAAATGGAGACCATCCTGGCTAACACAGTGAAACCCTGTCTCTACTAAAAACACAAAAAATTAGTGGGGCGTGGTGGCACATGCCTGTAATCCCAGCTACTCAGGAGGCTGAGGCAGGAGAATCATTTGAACCCAGGAAGTGGAGGTTGCAGTGAACTGAGATTGTGCCACTGCACTCTAGTCTGGGCGACAGAGTGAAATGCTGCCTCAAAAAAAAAAAAAAAAAAAAGGTGTTCCTAGAAGGCCTTGGTTTTCTCCTTTACACACTCTATTCACAATCTGAATAGACTGTTCATCAATGGCCCCCAGATTGTGAATAGAGTGGTGAAGGAGAAACCAAAATCATGACTTCAGTTTCCATGTAGACATGGATTTCAGAACTGTGGGATGAGATCTCCAAAGTGTGTATCAAGCCTCTATCTCTCATCTGATTTTCAGACGCACGTCTTAAACTGCCTGCTAGACTTCCATTGGGTGAATTTAATTCCTAAACCACTTCTCCTGTTGCGCCAGTCTTGGAACCTGGTACTACCAAAAACCTAGAGGCTACTTAGACTTCTGTTCTCTGCTGTATCATTTATTCAATGGAAATATAGTGATGATCTTTTACTATATTCTAGGCACTGGGCCATGTACTGCAGGTACAGCCTCTGCCCCAAAGAGACTCATAATCCATCAGACAGGCAAACAATCAGAGAAACACAACGTATGGTGTAGTCAAAGGGGTAAGGACGTGAATAGAAGCGTGTACTAGATGCAAGACATAGAGAAAGCACAGCAGAAGGACTGACTAGGAGATGAATAGGAAGAAAGGCTTCGTTGAGGAGCTGAACCCTAGGATGGGCTGTGAAACACAGATGGGACCAGGCGCAGTGGTGCACGCCTAGAGTACCAGCTATTTGGGAGGTTGAGGTAGGAGGATTGCTTGAGCCCAAGAGTTACAGGATGTAATGGGCAATGATGGTGCCTGTGAATGGCCATTGCACTCCAGTGTGGGAAACATAGCAAAACACCATTACATCATCTCATAAATAAATAAATAAATAAATAAGAGAATGGAATTCCCATGACAAGCAGGGGAGGTGTGGTATTTTAGGCATTTCAGGCTTCATGTAAAAAGTATGAGTGCTTGTAACCAAATAACGTTTAACTAAAAAGTATTAGCAGTTTGTTATTGATGGAGTATAAAGTTTAAGGCAAGGGGAGACTTGACAGGAGATGAGCCCAAAGTAGTAGGTAGGGGACGAATCATAAGGGGTCTGTAAAATAATAATAGCTACAATTGGCTGGGCTCAGTGGCTCACATCGGTAGTCCTAGCACCTTGGGAGGCGGAGGCAGGCAGATCACTTGAGGCCAGGAATTTGAGAGCAGCCTGACTAACATGGTAAAACCCCATCTCTACTAAAAATATGAAAACTAGACAGGCGTGATAGTGCATGCCTGTAGTCCCAGCTACCCAACAGACTGAGACAGGAGAATCCCTTGAACCCTGGAGGTGGAGGTTGCAGTGAGCTGAGATTGCACAGAGTGAGACTCCATCTCAACAAAACAAAACAAAACAAAACACTAAATGTAACAGGCCCATAGAGGAAAAAGTATCTAGCGCAGGGTGAAGAAGTAGCCTGGACGCCATGAGTTGGGAGGGGAGAGGAGATGGCCTCTGCTGTGTGCAAGGTCAGAAACTAGGGTGAGGCTACCCTGGCCACAGATGGTGGTGGCAGCTTCCTCACTGCCTCCCACTTTGCCAATCGTCTCTCGCATCATCCGAATCTGACCTTGGCAGTTCCCTACTTAAAATCCTCCTGGGGACTCTTGCTGCCTTCAGGATGAGACCCAAATCTTCGTACTCTTTTGCTGGCCCACGAAGCCTTGTGTGGTGTCACTCTCCTATCCCTCTGCTTTTGTCTCCCACGTGTATCCATAGCCACACTGGTTTGTTGTCTCACACCTCTGTCTCTCCCAGGGTGCTGAAATTCCTGGCTGGAATGCCCTTCCTCTTGCCTGACTTCCTGATCCACCCCCCAGTCAGTGTGGCTCAAGTATCACCTCCTCCAGGGAGCTTTGAACGTCTCCAGGCTGAGCTAAAGGTCATCCCTCTTTTGTGTTCCTAGCATGCTATCTAATCTATGCATTTGTTATTATCGACTTCTGACGTGTTAGTTTCAACTCTTAGTCTGAATTCTTACTACTTGACCTTGGCCAAGTTACTTAACCTCTCAATTTACTGATCAAAAAGGGGATTAAAAAAAATGAGAGATGCAAATCAAAACCACATTGAGATACCATCTCACGCCAGTTAGAATGGCGATCATTAAAAAATCTGGAGACAACAGATGCTGGAGAGGATGTGGAGAAAAAGGAACACTTTTACACTGTTGGTGGGAGTGTAAATTAGTTCAACCATTGTAGAAGACAGTGTGGCGATTCCTCAAGGCCTTAGAAATAGAAATTCCATTTAACCCAGCAATCCCATTACTGGGTATATATCCAAAGGACTATAAATCGTTCTACTATAAGGACACATGCACACGAATGTTCATTGCAGCACTGTTTACAATAGCAAAGACCTGGAATCAACCAAAATGCCCATCGATGATAGACTGGATTGGGAAAATGTGGCACATATACACCATGGAATATTATGCAGCAATCAGAAATGATGAGTTTGTGTCGTTTGTAGGGACATGGATGAATCTGGAGAACATCATTCTCAGCAAACTGACACAAGAACAGAAAATGAAACACCGCATATTCTCACTCATAGGTGGGTGATGAAAAATGAGAACACATGGACACAGGGAGGGGAGTACTAAACACTGGGGGGAAAAGGGGAGGGCCAGTGGGAGGGGGAGGTGGGGAAGGATAGCCTGGGGAGAAATGCCAAATGTGGGTGAAGGGGAGAAAGGAAGCAAAACACACTGCCATGTGTGTACCTATGCAACTGTCTTGCATGTTCTGCACATGTACCCCCAAACCTAAAATGCAATAAAAAATTAAAAAAAAAAATTAAAAAAATTTTTTTAACGATGGGGTTTCACCCTGATGGCCAGGCTGGTCTTGAACTCCTGACCTCAGGTGATACACCCACCTCGGCCTCCCAAAGTGCTAGGATTACAGGCGGGAGCCACCACACCCAGCCTAAAAGGGGATTAAAAACAATATCTTCCTAAATGTGCTGCAAAGATTAAAGGTAATAAAAATGTGACGAAATGTGTTAAAGCCATATATTATATATTGTATATACTGTTATATATTAAACATGCATGTTCAGAGGCTTTGTACAATGTCTTGCACAGTTGAAGCACTACGTAAATGAAGCTTTTATTCTGGCTGTTCTCATCGATCATCCATACTAGGCTACAAGCCCCTTGAGGGTAGTGATATATTTACCTAGTATACTGCCTGACATCGGGTAAACATTCAGTAGATAGCGGGGTCTTCATCTCCCCCATGTTCTTCGTGCTTGCTTTACCACTTTAAGTGCTTTGTATTCACAAAGACTTGGTGAAACTATAACTCAATTCATTTTTTTTGCTTTTTCCTAATTAAGTAATCCTCCCTCTTCAGCCTCCGAGTAGCTGGGATTATAGGCGTGTGCTACTCAGGTGTAACACTACTCTTGGACTTTCTGAGTTTCAAAGAATGTGATAGCGTGGGAAAGGAGAAATTTGCATGGGGGAAGAAAATCCAGCTTTCTGAGACAGTCCCATAAAAGATGAGGAAAGATGAGGTTTTTCACTTTGGCTAGGTGCTTGGAGGCTGGGAGCCTTTATCTGAACAGAAGTATGTGCCTCGTCCTTGAAGATGGAGGCGACAGTCATTCCTTTTTACATTTTTATTGGAACACTTGGAAGTTCTGAGAATCATTTGTCAGATAAAGGTTCAGGTGAAGGGAGAGCTAGACTAGATGAAGTAATTATTGTGGGTATATTTTCTAAACCCCAAAGAGGACAAATGATGGCTCAAAAGAATTGTTTTTATCCTGATTTGTGATTTTTTTTTATATAGGAAGTTGTGCAAAGAGAAAAAACATTGAAATTGCATGAATGAATTATCTTTCTTGAACATAGACAAAAGAAACAAACGTAGTCAAAAATACTTTAGTGTTTATAATATTTTATGATAAAGAAGGGTGAATTCACCAGGTACACTGGCTCATGTCTGTCACAAAAAAATAAAAAATAAAAATAGGTCTGTCATGGTGGCTCATGTTTGTAATCCTAGCACTTTGAGAGGCTGAGGCAGGAGGATGACTTGAGCTCAGGAGTTCGCGACCAGCCCAGGCAATGTAGCAAAACCTCCATCTCTAAAAAAATCAAAATAGGCTGGATGCGGTGGCTCATGCCTGCAATCGCAGCACTTTGGAAGGCCGAGGCAGGTGGATCACTTGAGGTCAGGAGTTCAAGACCAGCCTGGCTAACATGGTGAAACCCCACCTCTACTAAAAATGCAAAAAATTAGCCAGGCATGGAAGTGTGTGCGTCTAATCCCAGTTACTTGGGAGGCTGAGGCAGGAGAATTGCTTGAATCCAGGAGGCAGAGGTTGTGGTGAGCTGAGATCGTGTGACTGCACTCCAGCCTGGATGACAGTGAGACTCCATCTCAAAATAAATAAATAAATTTAAAAAGGAAGGTTTAATTCAAGGTTTTTTTTGCCCACTTTTGCACTGAGCTATGTTTTTTTCTTACTGGTTTCTAAGAGTTCTTTAAGAATATTGGTTATAATTGCAAATAGATTCTCTCACTTAATGGCTTTATTTATTTATTTACTGAGACAGTGTCTCACTCTGTCACCAGGCTGGAGTGTGGTGGCACGATCTCAGCTCACTGCAACCTCCACCTCCTGGGTTTAAGCAATCCTCCTGCCTCAGCCTCCCAAGTAGCTGGGACTACAGGCACATGCCACTAGGCTTGGCTAATTTTTAAAATTTTTTTTGTAGAGATGGGGTTCCCACTACATTGCCCAGTCTGGTCTTGAACTCCTGGGCCCAAGTAATCCAACTACCTTGGCTTCCCAAAGTGTGGGGATTACAGGTCTGAGCCACCTTGCCCAGGCTTTTTAATTTTTTAATGGTATTCTTTGATGAAGAGAATATTTACTTATTGTTGTTTTTGTTTGAGACAGGGTTTTACTCTGTCACCTAGGCTGGAGTGCAGTGGTATGATCTTGGCTCACTGCAGCCTTACCTCCTGAGTTCAAATGATCCTCCCACTTCAGCCTTTGAATTAGCTGGGACTACAGGTGCACACCACTTCACCAGGCTAATTTTAAATTTATTTGTAGAGATGGGGTTTTGCCATGCTGCCCAGGCTGGTCTCAAACCCCTAGACTCAGGCAATTCTCCTGTGTCGACCTCTCAAAGTGCTGGGATTACAGGTGTGAGCCCCTGTGTCTGGCCCAGAATGGGTACATTTTAATGGAAGTCTACATCACTCTTTTTCTTTATGGATAGGGGTGTGTGTGTGTGTGTGTGTGTGTGTGTGTGTGTTCTATTTAAGAAGTCTTTTCCAGGTGCAGTGGCATGTGCCTGTATTTCCAGCAACTCTGGTGGCTGAGAGAGGAGAATTGCTTGAGCCTAGGGGTTTGAGGCCATAGTGTGCTGTGATTACACCTGTGTATAGCCACTGAACTCTAGCCTGGGCAATGTAGTGACATCCCATCACTTAAAAAAACAGAAATCTTTGCCTGTCCCAAGGTAATGATGATGGTCTATGTTTTCTTCTTGAAGCTCTATTGATAAAGATGTCTAGATGGCCAATAAACATATGAAAAAAATGCTCAACATCATTATTTATTAGGAAAATACCAAATACAAATGAAAACTATAAGAAGAGACTTCCATACAAGAACAGTTAAAAGGTACATAATATAACAACTTAGAATATCAAGAGTTGAACTGGTTGTAGAGCAACGGGAACTCTCGTATTCTGCTGGTGAGTAGGGAAATTGGAACAGCAGATTAGCACAATCACTTTGAAAACGTTTTGGGCAATATTTACTAAAGCTGAATATAAGCTTACCCTATGACTTAGTAATTTCATAGATAGGTGTGTAACCAACATAAATGTGTAGATATATGCACCGCAATGTGAAGTTTTTCACAGTTTTATTCATAGTAGCCCCAAATTGGCAACAATCCACATGTCCGTCAATAGTAGAATGGTGTGGCAGATACAGCCAATGGAATACTATACAGTAATGAAAAATAGCAAATTGTTAAATATAAAAGCATATATGACTCTAACTCACATAATGTTTAACAAAAATAGCCAGACACAAAATAGGACATACTGTATGATTGCATTTATATGAAGTTCAAGAAAAGAAAAGCCCCATTTATGGTAAAAGAATTCAGAATGCTGACTACCTTTGGTGGGAGTGGGGCCAGAGGTTGATCAGAACGGGGCAGAGGGCAGTGTATAAGGTGTAGATAATGTATATATTGATCTGAATGGCAGCTTTATGATTCTATATATTTGAAAAATATATCAATTATCATTCAAAGATTTGGACAATTCAATAAAAAAGTTCAGGGAAAAAATGTCAGTTAATAAAATACTGGAATTGTAACTCACCATTCATTTGCAATAGAAGTTGGTAGAGTATTGTTTTATTTTTTGCATGTCTGATAAACTCAGCTTACTTAAGGCATTGTGATGTTTGCCAGCTGGACTCATTCAGATGTTATTTGTAGGAATATTAGAATTGCTGTGACATGTCAATGATTTATGGGATCTAGGATATTTAAATTTGATATAGTTCCCAAAATACAAGGAGTAGGGTTAGGAGCTCTCTAAGATCCCTTCTAGTACTAACATATAATGACCGGTCTGAGATCAAATACATATTATTAATGGCATATATTGTAATAATTTCATTATAAAAGTAATGAGGTGTAAAAACCAGTTTGAAGTCATGTATAGTAATAATAGTATCATCCTCTGTTATAAAGGCACATTTTGAGTTTTGTTTTCAGGGCGCTTAATGTTCTAGTAAGAGGCTGGGTGCAGTGGCTCACGCCTGTAATCTCAGCACTTTGAGAAGCCAAGGCAGGTGAATCACCTGAGGTCAGGAGTTTGAGACCAGCCTGGCCAACATGGCAAAACCCCTGTCTCTACTAAATATACAAAAATTAGCTGGGAGTGGTGGCAGGCACCTGTAATCCCAGCTACTCAGGAGGCTGAGGCAGAATTGCTTGAACCCGGGAGGCGGAGGTTGCAGTGAGCCAAGACCAGGCCACTGCACTCCAGCCTGGGCAACAGAGCGAGACTTCATCTCAAAAAACAAAACAAAACAAAACATATATATATATATATATATATATATATATATATATATATATATATATTATATTCTAGTAGGAGAAATTGACCTTAAACAACTGACACGAGGCATATGAGCACTAGGAAATAAATACATGATCTGATTTAGGACTCTAACCAAGCCTAGGGAATTGAAAAGAGTTCCCTAAAGAAGCTGGTATCAAAACTGAGAGGAGTTCAAGGTTGCCAGATAAAGTGGGAAAATGGAGGCCTCTAGGGAGAGGATTTGTACATTTCAAAGCCACAAGGATAGAGAACAGCATGTTACTTTGTAAGAAAAAAAATACACTTGTTTGGACAAGACAATTGGAGAAGAGATCTAGCAGCTATTAGATGTGGAAGGTACTATTTGTTCCCACCAAGGATACTGGGCTTAATTCTAGGGCAAGGTAAAACCACTGGAGGTCTTAAGTAAATGCATTAATCATATTTGCATTATAAGAAAATGAAACTAGAATAGGAAAACTCTCTCTGTTAGTAGAACCTGGGGATAAGAAGTAGAGCTGGAACTAGAACCCAGCTCACCAGGGACCTGGTCCCACACTGCTCTAAATTCTCCACTCTTTATTGGTCTCAAGCTGAAGTAGGAAAGAAAGCTTGGTGTTAGAAGAGAAGCTTGAGAGGGCAGCCACCCCCTTTTCCTTCTTTGCTGGCACCGTGTCATTCACTGAAGAAAGAGGAGGACTGACTCCCTACGCAGACCCATGGCAGACCCCTTTACAGGGGAACCCATCCTGTGGGGATACGCGTTCCCCCCAGGGACTTTTCAATCTTTTTATTGATTTTCTCTAGAAACGCTTTTTTGGCGAGAACAAAAACCCTGCCAATCATGGGTTCCTGTAAGACTCTCCTGGAATTCTGTGAAAGGGTAAACGTGACCTTGGAGAGTTATGAAAATGGATTGGTCTATTTTCAGAACACAGCGTCCAGTGAATTGAAAGCAGAAGTATTTTCCTGTACAGACAATTAGTGTTTAAGAGGAGAGAGAGGAGAGAGAGAGAGAGAGAGAGAGAGAGAGAGAGAGAGAGAGAGAGAGAGAGAGAGAGAGAAACTAGGAAAGCAGACAATAGTTGGAGAAACGCCACTTTGGAAAGCGCAGGCTTTACTTCTTGTTTCTGTTTCTTCAAATCCACTGATGTCTGAACCCTTGTAAATTTCTCTCTGCTCCTATTGCTCTACCAAAATGTTTCCTGGCTGAGTCACCAATGACTCCTTTTTGCAAACCCAACAGCTTCTTTTGGGTGCCCATCAAAAACCAATCGTCTGTCTTGGAGGGCACTTTCGCTTTCCAGTTTGTTAACCCTATGCACTGAGTTCTGGAAGCAGGCCACTGACTTTTATAACTCTCCAAGGTGGCACCCTTTCACAGAATTCCAGGTGACCTTTATGGGATTCCATTCTTTGAGGGAGTTTGTGCGTTGTGGGTTTTTTGTTGTTGTTGTTTGTCTGTTTTGTTTTTGCTTTTAATTTTCTTGACCCTCTCCAGTGGCAGAGAAATTTCTGAAACTTCCTTCTCCAAGGCTCTGGAGATACCGTTCATTCTGGGTTGTCCTTTTTTCCCCATCTTTAGTTGGTTTCTCTTGCCTTGCACCCCATTAGTTGCTGGTATTCCCAACGGTTCTAATTGTAGATTTTTTTCTTCCACAGTTGCTGAATCCACACCTGGGTGATACCTGGGTCCTCTACTGTCATACATCATTTACTGAAAATTCTTAAATGTATATTTCTAGCTCCTTCATCTTCTGGGCTTTAGACCTAGTATCAGTAATTGCCTACTGGATTTCTTAACCTGGATGACTTAAAACATGTCATATGCCACAAGTCGAATACCAAATTAATTAAGCCCAGATATCTTTTTCACCCCCAAACTGCTACTCCTCCTCCATTTCCTGTCTCAGTTAATGGCACCAGTATTTGTCCAGGTACCCACTCCAGAAACCTGAGATCTATCCTCAGACTCTTTCCTTCCTTTCAGCTATGAATTCATATTGTGAAGTTTGATGAACTCCACATCCAAGACCTTTCTTCCCACCACAGTTTGCTATCACCCCCATCTCCCATGACATTCTTTTTTTTTTTTTTTTTTCGGAGACAGAATTTCGCTCTTGTTGCTCAGGCTGGAGTGCAGTGGCAAAATCTTGGCTCACTGCAACCTCCGCCTCCCGGGTTCAAGCGATTCTCCTGCGTCAGCCTCCCAAGTAGCTGGGACTACAGGCCTGCACCGCTATACCTGGCTAATTATGTGTTTTTAGTAGAGACAGGATTTCACCATGTTGATTAGGCTGGTTTTGAACTGCTGACCTCAAGTGATCCACCCACCTCTGCCTCCCAAAGTTCTGGTATCACAGGCATGAGCCACCATGTTTGGACATGTTTTAAATCCAGGTTTTCTGTGTGCCGGCACATCCCTCCACGTTGCTCCCAGTAATGATCGTCTTCAGGGCACACATATAATTGTCTCTCTCCTCTCTTTGAAAACTCTGCAAATACTCCATTACCTCCAGGATAAAGTGCCATCCCCTGAGGGTGGTATGGGGGCTCCTCCACAGCCCAGTCCCGGCCTGACTCCCAGTCTCTTTCTGAACCCCCTGCTGATTGAACGTGCCCTGCGCATCCTCCCGCCTCTCTGTTTTTGCTGTTGCTCTTTTCCACCAAGCATAAATCCTCGCTTCTCACCCAACCAACTTTCCCCACTCTTCGAAGCCTCCTAGGCCAAAGCTGTCCCCACTCTGTGACTTTTCCTGATGCTCCTCTTCAAAACCCAGTAGACTAAATTACTTTTTGTTCCCTCAGTACCTTGTTCATGTCTCTGTATAGGAATTATTGCATTATTTCATAACAACTTGCCTTTTCGTCTCTCCCTCTCTCAGGGACCTTTCCTCATTAACACATTACGGCAGTTCCAGAGCGCCTGGCATATAGCAAACACGCAATAATGTATGCATTTTAATGCTTCCTCGCTCTCTTCTATCTGGCCCCTTTCTAGTCAGCTGATGAAAGTGTGAACAAAACCCAGCTCATACTTTTTCCAGCGGAGCCAGTTCAAATGGACGCAGCAGGCCCTGAGAAGTAGTAGTAAGAATGAAAGATCAAGGCCTTGGAGAACAAAGAGCACATTGAGTTGCTTCAGGAAGGTTGACTGGGGTTGCACCACCCCCAAGTGATTGCTCAGAAAATAACAGTAATGCTTTAGAGCCTAATCTGGTCTTACACTTTCCAAAGTGGAGGCCAGCTGGTGTTAACAGCATCACGGCGAATGAGCCAAGCGGGGTGTGTGTGGGGTGTGTTTGTGTGAGTGTGTGTGTGCATGCTGCTGAGGGTTTTTCAGTGACTGAGGAGAAGGTGTTATCTCTGTTTGGAAGGTGGGAAGCAGGGCTGGAATTGGACTGCTAATCCTCTAATGCAAGGCTGACCAAACTTTTTTTTGTAAAAGGCCAGACAGTGGGTATTCTAGGTTTTGTGGGTCATACATCTGTGTTGTACCTGCTCCGCTCTGTCACTGCAGCGGAAAAGCAGTCTTTGAAGATACGTAAATGGATGACTGTGATTATGCTTCAGAGAAAGAAAACCCTCACTGATGGACATGGAGGTCTGAATTTCATATATTTTTCATGTGGCATGAAATGTTATTCTTGTTTTTGACTTTTCATACTCCAGTGATTAAAATATGTAGAAAAATATTAGCTCTTGGGTAAGTGGGCAGCAGGTAGGATTTGGCCTGCAGCCATGTCATTGTCAGGCCCCATGCTCTAATGCTAGTTCATCGCTACCTACCTGGAGGGGCTGGATTTGGTGCTGACTATGTGTCAGGCGCTGTGCTTCAGCACGGTGCATATGCCTGCTCATTTCTTTCTTTTTTAAATTCTACTGCATCTTCTCAGAACCTGTCATTCATTTCTTACAACTATGTGAGGGAGGAACTAGTTAGTGTCACTCGACTTTGCAAGTGATCAAACTGCTCACCCAGCTTGTAATTGTCCTTGTCAGCTTCAGCCCAGGTGTCTGGTTCTGAGCTGCGTGATCTCACCAGCACATCCAACCGCCTCCTACAGCAAAATATCATTGCCATGGAGCTCTCATGTGATGGGGTATGTGTTTCAAAAACACAGACGTTCTTATCCAAAAGAGGTCAATTTTCCAAAGGAAAAACTGGGGACAAGGAGGACCAAAGGACGGACATTGACATATCCAGCTGTGGGAAGATCGGCTCGGAATCCTTCCAGGATGTAATACACTTTTGGGAATTTGTTACTGAGTTCTTTTTCCAGAAATCTGGAGGAATGCAGATAGTCCTCTGACCCTCTTGAGAGACCTTCCCTCTCACTCCCCTTCCACCCCCCCACCCTCCACCAAAACACACACACACAAACACACAGTTCCTAGTTGTGCAGATTAAACTACTGTCCAGTGATTTATTTGGCATTAGTAGCTAAAGAACAGATGTCAACTTACTGCCACTTCCAGAGGGCCCTGCCAGGTGAGTGGAAAAGTGAGCAATTCTCCCAGTAGGAAGCACCCACAACCCTTTTGTGCCCGCGCTTTCCTCCCTGCTGCTTCCAGTTTCTTCTCCTTGGGCACCCACCCACTCTGAACCCAGCACTGAAGCTGGCTCAAGGCTCTGACACAGTGACAGTGTAAGAAGAGCCGGTGCTCCCAGCCACCCTCAGCAGTTCTGGGAAGTTTACTCCAAGCTTCGCTTCTCTCCAGCCCCAAATTTCCCCTTCTTCCCAGACCTCCTAAACTCATTCCCTTCAGAAACTGAGGCGTGAGTGTCACCCCAGGCAGCAGCAGCAGGCCCTGGGAGCTCAGTGCCTGGTGATGCAATGACTTTGGGGGTGGGGGTAGGAGCTGGTGGCCGTGAGGGAGACAGAGCAACAAAAGGCAGTTAAAAAGATCTGACAACCGGAAGGAAGGAAGGCTGGAGCTGGAGGAGCAGGCGGTGTCCCTGAGCTGATGAGAAAGCTGAGTTGCCTGGCTTTCTCCCAGTCCTTCTCTTCTGACCCTCAGGGGTCCCTGGAAATATGCGCAGGACTCGCTCTTTCTTTCCTTTCTCTCTCTCTTTCTTTTCTCTCTCTTTTTCTTTTTTTTCTTTCCCTTCCTCTCTCTCTCTCTTTCTCCTTCCCTTCCTCCCTCCCTCTCTGTCTCTCTCTTTTTTTTTTATTGCTAAGCTATCTCAAATACTTGCAGATCTTTCTTTCTCTCTCTCTCCCTCCCTGGGCCTCTCTTTCCTTCCTTCCCTTTCCTTCCCTTCCCTCTCTCCCTTCCCCCCTCCTCCCTCCCTCCTCCCTCCCTCCCTCCCTCCCTTCCTTCCTTCCTTCCTTCCTTCCTTCCTTCCTTCCTTCCTTCCTTCCTTTTGAGACAAAGTCTCGCTCCGGTGAGAAAGGGTGCAGTGGTGCAATCTCGGCTTACTGCCACCTCTGCCTCCCGGGTTCAAGTGGTTCTCCTGCCTCAAGCGATCCCTCCTGAATAGTTGGGATTACAGGCACCTGCCATCACACCCAGCTAATTTTTGCCTTTGTAGTAGAAATGGGGTTTCACCATGTTGGTCAGGATGGTCTTTATCTCCTGATCTTGTGATCTGCCCACCTCCACCTCCCAAAGTTCTGGGATTACGGGAGTGAGCCACCGCACCCGGCCTTCTTTCTTTCATCTCCCCCGCCTTCTCTTTTCTTTTCTTTTCTTTTTCTTTTTAGAGACAGAGTCTCACTCTCTTACCCTGGCTGGAGTGCAGTGGTGCAATCTTAGCTCACTGCAACCTTCGTCTCCTGGGTTCAAGCGATTCTCCTGCCTCAGCCTCCTGAATAGCTGGGACCGCAGGTGCCTGCCACCATGCCAAACTAATTTTCTTTCTTTTTTTTTTTTTTTTTTTGTTAGAGACGGGTTTTGCCATGTTGGCCAGGCTGGTCTCAAACTCCTGACCTTAAGTGATCTGCCCACCTGGGCCTCCCAAAGTGCTGGGATTACAGGTGTGAGCCACCACGCCCGGCCCAGGGTATTTCCAACACTTTCTCAGTAATCTCCTTTTTGGCTGCTTTGCCTTGTTCCCTTCCTGCTCCTCGAATCTTTTTGGAGCAAGCTCTAGGGGTGCATTGGGGTTAGGGCATAGTTGTGGAGCCGCTGGCCACAGGTCTGTCTCTGAGCTTGGTTTCTGCAGGCCCATATATGCCTGAGCCACCTCTCCCATAGGGCTTTAGCTCACTTTCTGCCCTTATATAAGAGTTATGGCCTTCGCCGGATCCTGTGCTGGACAACAGGAGGGAGGGCCTGTGCCGTGTGGTAGGAGGATCTGAGGGCCTTGGCACTCAGGTCACTCAGCTTTCATCTGGGCTTCCTGATGACACTGGGAGACAGGGCAAAGTGGTCTACATTTGAAAAACAAATTTAAAAAGTATTTATCCCAACCGTTACTAGAGTCGCATTTGCTCACAGTAAGATACTTGGACAGCAAAGAAATATACAGGAGAGGAGAAAGCAAAGATCACCTCTAACTCCAAACCTGGAGAAAACCTCTCCGGGCGTTCTGGTGTATTTCCTTCTCTCTTGTTCAATGCCCATCCTTATCTCTGTCTCTGCCTATAACACGTGGTGTCTATTTGATGTCCTGCTTCTCTCCCCACCCACATGGGCATTGTTTTCTGAGTATTTGCCATTAAAAATTCTTCCAAAGCAATGATCATTTAATGAATAGGAATTCACCTTCTAAGATTAAGATAGTGTTTTCATCTAGGAATTGGTATTGAATTAGTTTTCTTACCTAGGAATTAGTATTGAATTAGTATTGACAATATTAACATCCCCATTTAACACCCCCCACACCCACACGCACACGCACACGCTCATACACACACACACTTATACATGCACACACAGACACACATTCACACATGCGTACTTCTTCTGTCTGAAAGTTTATCAGGAAGGCAGGTAGATGACCAAGGCACAGGCTTTTTACATGAGATCTGTGGGGAGGATGTGGGCAGCAGGCTGGGGTAAGAGGTGGGCATGGAGTCATGGTTTACAACTGCTTGTTGCCCCTCTTGAAATTTCCACCCCTTGACCTGAGAGCTTCCTCTGGGATGGAGTGTGAACCAGTTACCTGACAGGTGGGACCAGGGCTCAAACCTATGTGGGTGGCAGGGTGAGGTGGCTCATGTCTGTAATCCCAGCTCTTTGGGAGGCTGAGGCAGGCAGATCACTTGAGGTCAGGAGTTTCAGACCAGCCTGGGCAACATGGTGAAATCCTGCTTCTGTTAAAAATACAAAACTTGGCTAGGTGTGGCGGTGTGTGCCTGTATCTCAGCTACTCCGGAGGCTGAGGCACGAGAATTGCTTAAACCTGGGGTGGGTGGAGCACGGGGGGCAGACAGAAGTTGCTGTAAGCTGAGATCTCGCCACTGCACTCCATCCTGGGCGACAGAGTGACACTCTGTCTCAAAAAAACAAACCAACCCTATGCGTATGTATATTTTGATGCTAAAGAAAGTAAAATGTGCTCTGTGAACAATAAAACTGGATAGGACAAGGGAGTTTTTTCTGTTTTCCTGAGAGTGCCAACATTGTGCTCCCACATCATTGTTTATATTCCAGATTCCGTGGGTTGCCCTTAATCTGGCACACACTCCAGAACAGCACGCACTGTCTCCCACAGTGGCCGAGGCCAGCATGGCCAATGTGTCCACTCTCCAGAGGCAGGACAGAGGTAGTATTTTGGGTTCTTTGGGACTAGCACAGGACAGGTGAGTGGAGTGTAGGTGGGGAGGGCAGCCAACAGTGGCTGTGAACCCACCTCAAAGAAATCTCACAAGAGGCTGGGCGCAGTGGCACTTTGGGAGGCTGAGGTGGGTGGTTCACGAGGTCAAGAGATAGAGACCATCCTGGTCAACATGGTGAAACCCCGCCTCTACTAAACATACAAAAATTAGCTGGGCATGGTGGCGTGCGCCGGTAGTCCCGGCAACTTGGGAGGCTGAGGCAGGAGAACTGCTTGAACCCAGGAGGCAGAGGTTGCAGTGAGCAGAGATAGCGCCACTGCACTCCAGCCTGGCGACTGACAGAGACTCCATCTAAAAAAAAAAAAAAAAAAAGAAGTCCCACAACGAGCTTCAAGGGAGTGTCCCAACAACGGCTCTAAGGGTCACGTTTCTCAGCTTTGGGGGTCAGCAGCCAGCGACTGAGACCACGGGAAGTAGGAAAGAAGTGAGTAGAAAAATGAGGGTGAAGATGAAGAAATAGGAGAAGGGCTGGATTACACAAGAAGTACCCTGTCATTCCGGGGCGTCCAGAAAATGAGGGAATCATCAGGGTTTTGGTGGGTTGGTTTGTTTTTTGATTGTTTGTCTTTTGAGATGAGGTCTTGCTCTGTCTCTCAGGCTGGAGCACAGTGGGACTGCTCATAGCTCACTGCAGCTGTCATCTGGGCTCAGGAGATCCTCCTGCTTCTGTCCGCTAAGTATCTAGAACTACAGGTGTGCACTATCACACGCAGCTAATTTTTAAATTTTTTCTTAGAGATGGGATCTCATTTTGTTGCCCAGGCTGGTCACAAGCTCCTGAAATTAAGCCACCCTCTTCCTACCTCAGCTTCCCATAGGCATGAGCCACTGTGCCCAGTTTGGGAACTGTCAGTATTTTTAAAAATAGGATTTAGTCTTTAATATTTTACAAAGAGCATCTATATATTGCCTGAGGGGCTGGGGAAGGTTGGGCAAAGGTAAAGCAAGGGAAGGTAATCCTTCTCCTTTCGTGATTAGGGCCTCAGTTATTTGTAGTAACGCAGGCTCAACAGGTCCTGAAAGGGCAGGAAGGAGATGGGAAAGGAGGAAAAAGAAAGAGAAAGATGGAAGATAAAAAAAGCTTAAAAGCTTGGTGTGGCTAATGCCTGTCATCCCAGCACTTCGGGAGGCCAAGGCAGGAGAACTGCTTGAGCCCAGGAGTTCAAGACCAGCCTGGGCAATATAGTGAGACTCTGCCTCAGAAAAAAAAAAAAAAAATTAAAAGAAGGAGAGAAAGAGAAGCAGGTATGAGCATCCATTGGCAAATATGTACTAAGTGTTACTATGTCTTAGACTGAATGCTAAGAACTGGGAATATAGAATTAAAACTTTCTGATCTACTGAGAGAGAGAGGAGGAGGAGGGGGAGGAAAGAAAGAGAAAGGAAGAAAGAGAGAGGAGGAGGAGGGGGAGGAAAGAAAGAGAAAGGAAGAAAGAAAGGAAGGAAAAGAAAGAGAGAGAGAAGGAAGGAAGGGAAGAAGCAAGAGGAGGAGAGGAATGAAAGCTTTCAGGCCCTGCCTTCAAGGAGCAGTATGCCACAGAAACTGTGTACAGACTGTCACTGTGTCACTGGGCTGCTGCCGACATGCCATGCCTTATGGTTGTTTGTTCTTCAGGAGGAAGTCCAGTCTCCACTGATACGTGTAATTTGTCTTAGAATGTTGGGCGGGACCACAACTCTGTAAGGCAAATTGAACAAATATCCTTTTTCTCCATTTAAATAGGCTATGGCATGTTTACCATTTATTCATTTCATTTCTTTTTTTTTTGAGACGGTGTTTCACCCTGCAGCGCAGGCTGAGGTGCGGTGGTGCAATCTCTGTTCACTGCACTCACCGGCCGACTCCTGGGTTCGAGTGATTCCCCTGCCTCAACCTTGGGAGTAGCTTGGGTTACAGGTGCACACCACCGCACTCAGCTACTTTTTGCATTTTTGTGGAGATGGGGTTTTGCCATGTTGGCCTGGCTGGTCTCAAACTCCTGTCCTCAAGTGATCTGCCTGCCTCGGCCTCCCAAAGTGCTGGGATTACAAGTATAAGCCACCACACCCGGCCTCTTTCATTTAATTTTCAAACCTTGAGGTTCTACCTTACTACTAAAGGCATGCTACAAAGGATGTATCTAACCATTTTTTTTTCTTGGCACTTTAAATAACAGGGACCCTTATGACAGCCTCTCTCTGAGGCATTAACTATCCTGGAAACAAGTTTGACCATAGATTAGATTAAGAAGGGAGGTCAAAACATTCCTGAATCACTTCTGGAGACGACGTGGTTTCAAAGTGAAACCCTGGGTTGCACATTGGGAACTGACATAGGGAGTCTGCTTGGAGCTTCCTTTTCCTGGCTTTGGTTGGTGTCCCAATGGCTTATTGCCTGATCAGGATCACTGAAGGTGTGTGACATGACTGAATCAATGCTCTGCACTGGCAACCAGCAGCCACCTGCATCACCAAAGACTTTTGGAACACTCTGCTGCTGTCGTGGAAGGCCCAGGTTACAGAGATAAAGAGAGTGTGTTCCCTGCCCTTGGGTTGCTTATAGCCCAAGAGAAGAAGCAGAGGCCGGGCACAGTGGTTTGCGCCTGTAATCCCAGCACTTTGGGAGGGTGAGGTGGGTGGATCACGAAATCAGGAAATGGAGACCATCCTGGCTAACAAGGTGAAAGCCCATCTCTACTAAAAATACAAAAAATTAGCTGGGCGTGGTGGCATGTGCCTGTAATCCCAGCTACTCAGGAGGCTGAGGCGGGAGAATTGCTTGAACCCAGGAGTCGGAGGTTTTAGTGAGCCGAAATGGTACCACCACACTCCAGCCTGGGCAACAGAGTGAGATGCCATCTCAAAATAAAAACAAAAAGAGAGAGAGGAAGCAGGGAGGTAAATAACTGATTGGAACTTGAAGCAAAATCAGATGAGTTCTAAACTCTGGAACAGGGACTGGGACCATGAGGACTCAGATGTGAGAGCACGTAATTTCCTTAACAGAAAATCGGATGGAGAGAATATTGATTTCAGCTGGGCCTTCAAGGCTATGTAAGATTGCACAGGTAGAAAAGATGGAAGGTGATTTTCCAGGCCAAGGGAATTGTAAGAGATTTGCACAGAAACATGAAAGCATGCAGCGGTTCCAGGAAAAGTAGCTCTTTGGAGGTGCTTGAAGGGAAGGAGACTG
Organism: Callithrix jacchus; assembly: GCF_049354715.1. Taxonomy (NCBI): domain Eukaryota; kingdom Metazoa; phylum Chordata; class Mammalia; order Primates; family Cebidae; genus Callithrix; species Callithrix jacchus. Next base: position 40,523,638 of record NC_133519.1, on the reverse strand, counting down.
CATGGAGTGATTAAGGAAAAGTCATGGACCAGGTGCGGTGGCTCACACCTGGAACCCCAGAACTTTGGGAGGCCGAGGCGAGTGGATCACCTGAGGTCAGGAGTTGGAGACCAGCCTGACCAACATAGTGAAACCTCATCTCTACTAAAAACACAAAAAATTAGCCAGGCGTGGTGGCAGGCACCTGTAATCCCTGCTACTCGGGAGGCTGAGGCAGGAGAATTGCTTGAACCCGGGAGGTGGACGTTGCAGTGAGCCAAGATCGTGCCACTGCACTCCAGCCTGGGCAACAAGAGCAAAGCTCTGTCTCAAAAATAAATAAATAAAGTAAAAGTCGTGGAAAGGGCATCTGAGAGACTCACAGGAGGAAACTACAGTGAGCTGCCTACAGACAGATGCTTAGGGAGGCAGTGCACGCGGCCCTGTATTCCAAGCAGGCACGCCAGAGTCTGCCTCTCCACTGTCTCGTGATTACTGACCGATGCTGAGCAACTTATTGAACCTCTTTGAACCTCGTTTTCTTACTATATAAGTTGAACATAATATATCTACCTTTTAGATGGGTGTTAAAGTGCTGAACAAGTGAAAACGACAGACCCTCAATCGATGTAACCCTCTTCTTTGACCTCTTCAGGCAGAAACATCATTGAGCATCAGCTGGTTTTCTGAATTGCCATTCATTGTCAACTGTACCATTCAAATATGCATATACCACCTTCTGTGCATTGGGCCCTATGCTAGATGCTGAAGGATGCAAAAAATGCAGGCTATCAAAGAGAGGATAATACAGTTGCGAGATGATAGGAGGAGAGATCAAAGGGGGAGTAAATGTCCTAGATAGCAACCCATCGGAGCCCTCACAAGGCCGCGCCCCATTCATGAACAGAGGAGCATCCAGACGGTGAGTGCTGTGCGTGATGTCCTGTGAGTTCAGAGTGCGGTGAGGTCACTGAGGGCCGGGATGCACTGGAACGGTTTCAAGGAACAGGAGAAAGGTGAGCCAGGGCTGGAAGCTAGTTAGCATCTGGAGAGCAGAATCACTGGAGGTGTGTGAAGTGACTGAAGGAAGAAGAGAGGAAAAGAATGATGTGTTAAGTGGCAAAGACCCAGCCATGGAGCAAGGTGAGCTTAGGGGAAGTCTGGTTTGACTGTGTAGGAGGAGACCCAGGAGAGGAGGCTGAGAAGGAGATTGGTGTCAGATTATGGAAATCTTTGGAGGTCGGGCTAAGGACTTCAATTTCCATAATAAGCAATGTGTTTTTCATTGTGTGCTCTAGGCACACAGGTCCACCTCCAACCCACACTCTGCATTTTTTAATGCCACTTATTCTGTAGTATGCATATATTGTACTATTTTCTCTATTGGATATATGTGTCATACTGTGCCATAAGGAAAACTATAAATTCCACAGGATAGGTCGCATGAAGTTTTCCTAAGCTGATGTGATTTAATGAGGTAGCAGATCTTGGAAGCTGGAGGTAAGGAAGGCTTAGGGATGTCCATGGAGAAGCCGGGAGAATACTGCTCTGATGGTTTGTAGGAAGTGTCTCCACCCTTGGTGCCTCTCCAAATGTTGATTTTAATGCTCTTAGAGTTTCCCTGATGGTTTGGACCTCGAGTTTGAACAATACCACTGTAGACCATATTTGATGTTATTTCCCATACGCTAATATCGGAATCCTGAAATATCCATTTGGCTGTGTCCCCACCTAAATCTCATCTTGAATTGTAACTCCCACAATTCCCACGTGTCATGGTGGGAGGTAATTAAATCATAGAGGTGAGTCTTTCCCGTGGTGGTCTTCTCGTGATAGTGAATGAGTCTCATGAGATCTGATAGTTTAAAAAATGGGCGTTTCCCTGCACAAGCTCTCTCTCTCTGCCTGCCACCATTTTGAAAGACATGACCTGCTCCTCCTTGCCTTCTGCCATGATTGTAAGGCCTCCCCAGCCATGTGGAACTTGTAAGTACATTAAACCTGTTTTTCTTCCCATTCTCAGCTATGTCTTTATCGGTAGTGTGAAAATAGACTAATACAAAGTAGAAGGGACATTTCTGCTGAAGGATCTTGGGTCCTTCCAGATTCTTTTAGATTTTGCCTGATCATACTTGACTCTCCCAAAGTCAAGTTTGATTGACTCCTTGACTCTCCCAAAACAAACCAACCAAAGTCTCATCAGCTAACGGTAGAACTGCTGTATGTTTGTAATTCCCTTGTTCTCTAGAGACCCCTGTGCTTTGATATTACCAGTTATCCTTTCTCAGCTTAACTCCAAAGAAGAAATCAACCAAAAACCTTGGGAATCCACTGACCAAGGGCAAAAGGCAAGAATGGTGCAGTACAAACATGGCCTGCCTGGATGTTTGATTTGGTTTAAAGAGTTACTAGGGATAGTATACTAACCTTTTATTTTGCAAGGACCTTTACTTTCCCGGTAAATAACTGTTTTTAAAGTAGCAGTTTCTCCATGTGACTGGGCAAACAGATCCTTAAAATAGATCTGACTCCTTTCTGTGGATCACCAGGGTGGCAGCAGTGACACCGGGGCCGTTTGTCCCAGTTGCATGCCAGGAAAATGGTCAAGCCATAGTGTCTGGGTTCCTTTTCTATCCAGGACACAGTCGTTGATCTCACTGCCTCTTGAAGCCATAGCCTGTGGTGGCCCTGACTACCACCAAAGAGTGGACTCCACACACAAGTGTCTGCAGCCCCAGGTGCTGAGAGAGACCCTCCCGGGGGGCATGCACAGGGACCGTCTTACTGGCCTGGAGTAGATCACTTCAGTTTCACAGACTCTTTTTAGCATGGTTCTCCATAGCAAGGGTGGCTAATGGAGAATAAGGGGCCTGGGAAGAGGCCATTCACAGTGGTTCCTACAAGGAACATGGTCAGTATCTCCCCTTCCCAGCAGGAGCCTGCTCCTGCATTTGGGGATCTGTCGCTAGTAGGTTGACTGGGTCATGCCAAGCCCTCAAGACCCTGGATGCTGACCATCCTCAGCCTGTTTTTCTCCCTGCTTCCTATGTATTTCCTACTGGAGTAAGACCAGCTTTTTACAGCTACCTCCCAAGTCAGACACACACAAGAACCGTGTGACAGTCTTCTCTACTGGCCTTCGTTCATGCTGTTCTTTCATCCTGATAAGTTCTTTTCTTTCTCCTGTATCCATTCAAATCCTTCCCACCCTTCAAAGTCCGGTATAAACCTACTCCCTCCTTAAAGCCTCCTCAGAAAGTTCCTGTTTGGCCCTGCTTCTTGTCTCATTTCATGTGGGCCAGTTTAGTTTCCCCATGTAGTTTGCAAGCCCCAGAAAGCAGAGGCCATGTTGGGTCCTTCCCGGGTGTCACCCACATCCCCTAAAACTCATTTCTTGTATCGCTTATCTCTCCTTTGTAGTTCACTTAAAAAAAAAAAAAAACAACAACAACAACAAGTTCCCCCCCCGTAAGTCACTGGGAATGGTGCTATTCACTTCCAAAATGCCCACAGCTACTGGCACAAAGCTGGCGATCAATACATGTTTGCTGATTGGATAATTTATCAATAGCCTATATTGAAGAGACAAAATAGTAACTAAAATGATAAAAGCTTGAGCACAGTCCGTGAATCTTACGTTGGATCCTTGAAAATGACCATGTCTAAACACATAATGGCCTTTCATGCAGTTCTCTTTCATTTAATGAGGGAGATTGACTCCAGCTTCTCTTATGTTCATTTACAACAATTCAAACTAGTACTCACTGTACTGGATCTTGATCATGAGATCTGAGGTCCTGCTCCTGGAGAAGAGAGTGGAAGATGCTTCATTAGTCACCAGCCAATCATTTCCCACTCAGCCCTAATAGGGAGTAAGCGTGACAGCTATGAGCAGTAGCCACAGGCTGTTCAGGGCAAGGGAAAACATAGGGAAAGAGATCCAAGGGATGTGAAGCTGGAGTGAAGGATTTCAGCTTTGAAAGGAGAGATTGATTGATTCTCAAACTACATACTGTGGCCAGAAGTGGCCTGAAGACTCACATGACCAGTTATGCAAGTGGCATAGCAGACACCAGAACACGATGAGACCTCCAAGGGAGGGAAGCCAGGCCAAAGCTCTCTCTGGGGAGCAGCCAAACCTTCAACAGTCATGGAACAAAGTCAGGAAAAGTCCCTGAGAGGAGCTAAATTTATCCAGGTTGCCTCTAGTGCTTGAGGGCATGAACTTAGGGGAAAAAAAAGAGCAAATGAGAAATAATTTATATGCCAGAGAGAGGAGAGAGAGAGAGAGAGACCAGAAAAGACAGACCAGTACCTATGGCTGATGGTTTGCAACAGCACAAGAGGGAGATCTCACTGATGTTGACCACCAGCAGCTGCCTAGCCATATCTCTGTGTGTGTATGTGTGTACGCGCGAGCGTGTGCGCACACACTGCTATGGGTGTATATCTGAGGACCTTTATACTAGGGATTTAGAGTGGACAGAAGATCAGGAACCACATCAAGCTTCCACTACCTCTGATGGCTCCTAGGCATGTAATATTTTCCTGGAGAGCTAGGTAAACAGCTGAGAGTTACAGAAGCATGCCAGCTCCTACCCAATGCTTGAAGAATGCAATACTCAGGGTACAATAGCTTGGTAACATAATGGTAGAATCCCACCTACTGATGGATCACAGAGAAAATGCTGAGATTGTTGTCAGCCTGGACAATGTTTCTAATTTGGAAGGAGTTGGAGGAAGCCGTGAGAATGCCCGCTCAAGGGTGGCTCTCAGTAAGTGGGCAAGAGGAAGCAGGAGGTGACGGAGCACTTGCTCAGTAGCTATTGGTAGTTTTTTGTAAATGCTCTCTTATTCAATCCTTTGAGGTAAGTATCAATTCCAATTTATAGATGACAACCCTGAGACTCATGGAGTTTACATAACCTTAGCAAGGTCACCCTGATAATAAGGATTGAAGTAAAGGTTCAAACTTAGTCTGCCTAGTTTCAAAGCCTGGGCTTTTTCTACCCTACTGCCATGGTTCCTAGCTCTATCTACGCCCATCAAGTCTAAAATCAGCCAGAGAGAACCACCAGGGAGAGCCTGGTGTAATCAGAACCTGTGAGTTCTTGGCTCATAAAACTCTGCATCCTGGACCAATCAAAAGATAACAATCAACCAACACCTTCCCTGGGCCAACCAACCACTTTCCTACTTGGAACTCCTTCCAAAGTGACATTTTTCTTAGAAAATATTTAATGAGATAAAAGGTGGCTGTTGTTGCATTTTCCCTTTGCTTTCAGATATGATAACCCTTCTGGTCATGTCCCAGTCTTCTTGGTCTTTGCCCTCAGCACTGTGAAAGTACATATTTGCCCAACCTTTATACTACATAGCTCTGAGCAGCACATGCTCTGATCTGGCTGAGTTCACTTGACAGAAGGGTGGGTGGCCTCCTACTGACCCTTTCAGGAAACACCTGTCCTCACCTGGCTCCCCTGGGGCCCATGCTGGTGGCAACTGTGCTGGGATGGGGGCAGAGTGTGCGGGAGCCATTTCTCCACAGGAAATCCAGAAACAGTCCCACCAACTTCTCCAGGATTAACTTTTAATGCCTTCAGCCTTGCTTAAATCTTCACACTTCCTTTTGTCACTTCAAGCATTAGCTACATGTAATTGTAACCCATGTCCCATGTTCAATACTCAGGAGGAAGGAGAAGCAATAAGAAACTCACACCTTGGTCCACTTCCTCAGAGACGAGCGTCCATTCTGGGAGTTCCCTGCATTCCTCCTTACTCTTCCCATCCTAAGGCTGGTGCTCCTTGGGACTTGGTCATCTTTTGTTCTCGGTGTGTTCATTCTCCCCAGGCAATCTCATCCTTTCTTATGGCAATGATCCTTAGATCTCCCTCTTCTCAGACCTCAGCACCCACCCGTCTACTAGAAACTTCCACTGAGAAGTTCCTCAGGACAAAATACATGCTCAATAACTCATTGCTGAATGTGTGGATGCTTTAAACCGGAAAAATGAGCAGCTCAGGCAGAAGTAAGCCTCTGACTTGTTGGATTTTATAGTTCCCCCTTTTTATTTTATTTTATTATTTTGTTACAGCTCTGTGAGGCAGTTGGGAGTGGCGGAAGCATCACAATCCTCAGGATTACAACTGTGTTTTGGTCCTAACTTCGCTCGAACATCTATTTATTTATTTCCTCCAGACGGAGTCTTGCTCTGTTGCCTAGGCTGGAGTGCAATCTCCGCTCACTGAAACCTCCGCTTCCTGGGTGCCTCAACCTCCTGAGTAGCTGTGATTACAGGTGTGCACCACCATGCCTGGCTAATGTTTTGTATATTTAGTAGAGACCAGGTTTCACCAGGTTGGCCAGCTTTGTCTTGAACTCCTGACTTCATGATCCACCCACCTTGGCCTCCCAGAGTGCTGGGATTCAGGCATGAGCCACCGTGCCTAGCCTTTAATATCTATTTCTATCAGTCTGTCTATCCGAAGGCTACAGGCAAAGCTCTGAGCTAGGCAGTATGGAGTCCCATCCAGGATTCTACATCCTGTTCTGTTGCAAAAGGGCTCGTAGCTTTCAGCAAGTCCCTTTGCCCCTCTGGATCTCCTGAGATAGTTGAATTGCTCAGCTGAATTATCTAAGACCCATCTAACACTTACCTTTCAGGGTGAAGCATTCTAACACCTCTGGGTAGAAGTGTTTGTCAGACTAACTTACAGTTTTTTTCTGGGAGGAGATACTATAAATCTCAGCAACTTGGCAGAGTTCATTCTGTTTTTCTACAGCTTTGTCCAGACTCTCTGAAGGAGGCTGGGAACTAGTTGCTGGTTTCAACACTGTCCAAAATTCAGACTTCTGTCATTGTAGCTGTCCACATAGCAGGCTTGAAAAGGAATGTGAAAATATCTGTCTCTACAGATGCCTGTGTTTGTCTAGCTTGTCTACTTTCTTTTCTTCTGATGCACAGACTTGCAGAGGCAGCTGCTGCCTGAATATACAGGCAGGAGTTTCTCTGCATGGATGACTGACTGTAGGGGCTGCCTCTACAGGTTGATAACTGCTTGACATGCCAGACACCAGAACCACGGCTCTAAGTGAATTGTTACCTTTCCAAGTATTCACCTCAGTAGGTATATAAGGATACTAGTGTTTGAGGAATACTATTTAATTATGATAGTAAATCCATTTATATTTTTTATTTTTTAAAAAATATTTTTCTTTAATTTTTTTTTTTAATAGAGATGGGGTTCTTGCGACGTTGATCTAGCTAGTCTCAAACTCCTGACCACAAGTGATCCTCCCACCTTAGCCACCCAGTGTGGCGCCTGGACCTTATTTAAATTTTAATAAAAGTGACATAGACCCTGAATGTAAACAAGTCAAATGTGCTAAAAACACTTCACTCAGCAGTCCTGTAGCCTCCTGACCTCCTCCTCCACATCCTGCCCCCCAGAGATACTTGCATTCAAATTCACTTCTTTCTAATGATATATACTTCCATATTTTATTTTATTATTATTTTTTTATTTTTTGAGATGGAGTCTTGCTCTTGTAACCCAGGCTGGAGTGCAATGGTGTGATCTTAGCTCACTGCAACCTCTGCCTCCTGCGTTCAAGCGATTCTCCTGCCTCAGTCTCCCATGTAGCTGCGATTACAGGCATCTGCCACCATGCCTGGCCAGTTTTTCTATTTTTAGTAAAGATGGGGTTTCACCATGTTAGCCAGGCTGGTCTCAAACTCCTGACCTCAGGGGATTCACCTGCTTTAGACTTCGAAAGTGCTGGGATTACAGGCGTGAGCCACCGCGCCCAGCCATACTTCCATACTTTAAAGACTATGCCCATACTGATGTTTAATAATTTGATATTGGCCGGGCGTGGTGGCTCACGCCTGTAATTCCAGCACTTTGGAAGGCTAAAGCAGGTGAATCACCTGAGGTCAGGAGTTTGAGACCAGCCTGGCTAACATGGTAAAACCCCATCTTTACTAAAAATACAAAGAAAATCAGCCGGGCGTGGTGGCATGCGCCTGTGGTCCCAGCTACTTGGGCAGCTGAGGCGGAAGAATCGCTTGAACCCAGGAGGCGGAGGTTGCAATGAGCTGAGATTGTGCCACTGCACTCCAGCCTGGTGACAGAGCAAGACTCTGCCTCCAAAAAAAAAGCAGATGAAATTATTAGACAGGGTCTCATTATGTTGGCCAGGCTGGAGTGCAGAGGCTACTCACAGGCATCAGGGTACACTACAACCGCAAACTCCTGGGCTCAAGCAACGCTCCTGCTTCAGCCTCTTGAGTAGGTAATACACAGTGAGCACCACTGTGCCTGGCTAACTTGACAGTATTTAACATTTTTATTATAGATGAGGTTTTAGATCTCTGTGGCTCCCTTTTTCTTTTCAATTGCTTCCAATTCCTCCTGCAGAGGAGTCAAATAGTATTCAGCATTTAGATTATTATTACTATAGATTGTTCATGCTAAGCCAAGTATTAGATTATAATTTCAATTTTTTGATAATTAATGATTGTCTGTTTACATCTTTTGTTTTCTTCTTGCTTTTCTTTTTCTCCCCTCCCCTCCCCTCCCCTCCCCTCCCCTTCCCTTCCCTGCCTTGCCTTTCCTCCCCTCCCTTCCCCTCCGCTCCCCTCCCCTTCCCTTCCTTGCCTTCTTCTTTTCTCTCTTTTTTGAGACAGGGTCTCAGGCTGTTGCCCAGGCTGGAGTGCAGTGGCACAATCACGGCTCACTGCAGCCTTGACCTCCTAGACTTACATGATCCTCCTACCTCAGCCTCTCAAGTAGCTGGGACTACAGGCATGCATCACACCTGGCTAATTTTTTGTATTTTTCGTAGAGATGAGGTTTTGCCATGTTGCCCAGGCTGGTCTGAAACTTTTGGCCTCAAGTGATATGCCTGCCTCAGCCTCCCAAAGTGCTGGTGTGAGCCACCATGTCCAGCCCTTACTTTTTTTTTTTTTTTTTAACCTATGACTAAATCCCTCTACCCCATTCGACATCCTCTCTGTATAAAGTTCCATGTGGTCAAAGCAGATGTCTGTGGAGGATGGAGATGTTTTTACATTCATCTTGAAGTCTTCTGTGTGTACAGCTCGAATTATTTCCCTGTAGACCTTTCCTCCAGGAGCTTCTGTCCTCTTGCCCCACTTTGGGTGGTCCTCCAGGCCTGTGGCAAAGCTGTCCTTGTGGGACTTCCCTTCACCATCATCCCAGGAATGGCCTTCATCTTTCTCTTACATTGCATCCCCTATTTCTTGCATCCCATGTCTTCTCTTTTCTTCGTTTACATTTTCATTTTGGTTTCCTTTTTCCTTTTGAGATGGAGTCTCACTCTGTTGCCCAGGCTGGAATTCAGTGGCACAATCTCGGCTCACTGCAACCTCTGCCTCCCACGCCCAAGAGATTCTCCTGCCTCAGCCTCCCAAGCAGCTGGGACCAGAGGCGCCTGCCACTATGCCTGGCTAATATTTTTTTGTATATTTAGTAGAGTCAGGGTTTCACCACGTTAGCCAGGATGGTCTCAATCTCCTGACCTTGTGATCTGCCAGCTACAGGCTCCCAAAATGCTGGGATTACAGGCGTGAGCCACCGTGCCCAATCTGGTTTTGTTTTATTTTCATTTGTCACAGTCTCTAGAAATCTCTAGTAAAGGATACATAGGAGGTAAATTTTTTAAAGTCTTGCTTGTATGAAAATGTCTGTGCAAACTTCCATCATAGGCTACCGCTAATGATATAAACTCACTTCTTATTTATCATCTCATTTGCTTTGCGTTATCCTTCCACATATACTGCTCCCTAGAAATGACACTCAGTAAGGCCACCAGTGACCTCTTTATTGTGAGACACAGTGGTGCCAATCAGCCCTGGCCATCCTCTCAACTGACTTGAGTCAGCCGATGGCATTTGATGCTGTTGATCATTTCCTCCTCCTTGAACTTCCCACTTTCCCTGGTCTTTGCAGTTTTACTCTCTACTCCCGCCTAGATTTCCTTCAGTCTTCCTGGGTACTTCTCATCAGGCTCCTTTTCCTGCCCAGTCCCTAAAATGCTGATTTTCTGCAGGTGCCATTTCAGGCTCTCTCCCCTCTCCCTCCACACATTCACCCTGGGTGACCTCATCCCCTCCCATGACTCTTCCCCCACATGAGCACTGATGATGCCCAGTTCCACCATCTCTGCTCCAGACTCATCTCATCAGCTGCCTTCTGGCAGTGTCTGTCTCCATTGATACTTCTCACTCAGCAGGTCCAAGGCTGAGCTCATCACTCTCGCTCCACTCCCCCTCCTCTTCCTGCATCCCTGTTCTCTGTAAGCACCATTGCCATCTACCTCATGGCACGAGCGTAAATCCTGAAACTTCCTCCTGGTGTTGGATTATCCAGCAAGTGCAAAAAAGCAGAGGCTTGAAACACCAAGGAAACAAACCCAGAGTGCCAAAAAATTATTTCTAAAGAATGTAGTGCTTTACACGCATGTTTACAGCAGCACAATTTGCTATTGCAAAAATGTGGAACCCACCCAAATACCCATCATTCAACTAGTGGATACATATATATGATGGAATGCCACGCAGCCATAAAAAAGAATGAATAAATGCAACCTGGATGGGTTTGGAGACTATTATTCTAAATGAAGTAACTCAGGAATGGAAAACCAAACATTGTATGTTCTCACTCATACGTGGAAGCTGAGCTATGAGGATGCCACAGCATAAGAATGACACCATGGACTTTGGGAACTCGGGGGAAAGGGTGGGAAGTGGGTGAGGGATAAAAGACTACAAGTTGAGTTCAGTGTGTACTGCTCCAGTGATGGGTGCACTAAAATTTCACAGATCACCACTAAAGAACTTATGTAACCGAACACCACCTGTTGGCCCAAAACCTATGGACATAAAAAATAATAAATGAAAGCTTAAACAAACATACAAGAATGTGGTGCTTTAAAAAAGCACCAAAAAGCCATCCTAGAAAAAACAAAGCTTTTGGCTTCCTTATTTTATGATCAGATAGTACTTTCCTTGTGGGTGTTGTATACAGGAGGGTGGGTGAACATAACCTTTCCAGGCTTAGAGCCACTGATGTTTCTTCTACAGCCTCGTCATCCTCAGCCACCCCTTCTCCATGCCCAGTTGGTTCCTAAGCCCTGTTGATTTTGCCTCATCGACAGCAGCTGAACCATCTCTAATGCTGTCTTAGGGCTTCTGGTGTGTCGGTGTCCTGGATTGCTATAGCGGCCTCTTGACTAGCTTTCCCTTCCCACCCATCTGTCACAGAGATGTCACCTGTTTCATGTCACTCTCCTTCCTAAAATCTTTTCCTTGCCACCTGGTAACTTCGAGAGAGGTTTCAACCCCTTAGCCTACCTCTCTGCTGCTATTCACATGCAGCCACCACTCCAGGCATCCTCATCTCTACCCCTCCCCAGCTGGGAAGGATCTGCGTGACAAGGGAGAGAAAAGGTGGGAGACTGTAATCCTGTATTCTCTAGGGAAGAAAGGAATTCTCCCCATTTCTCAAAAGCCTCCAGAGGAGAAATGATCAGATATACATAGAGTTCAGCCAAGAAGCATTTTCCTTCTGCCCTGGGCTTGCCTTTTGGTCATAGCTTTTGTCCTTAAAATGCAGGTAGATTTGTCACTGGGGCCACATGCAGAAGAGGGCCATTGTCTTCTCTCAATGTTCTGCTCAGTGAGAATATCTTCACGTCACCAGCCACGAGCAAGCCGGCTCAGCTGACACAGCTCATATCCTCTGTAAACAGGGCCTGGGAGAACGCTGTGTGTGCCTCCGGTCAGGAGCTCCGTGGCTGGGCCTTGGCGGGCAGAAGGGCATTACTCACTGGAGCCCCGTCCTCTCCCCAACAGTTTGCCCATTTTCACGGGGGGGGGGGGCTGAAAGGGGGATGGGGGGAGGGTGGGAGAACACAGGAGAGTGGAGCTGTTTGTTTTCTCCTTCCTGTTAACAATGCAACATCTGTTCCCCAGCCTGGCAGCTGGACCAAAGTGAATTGATGAGAGCATTCAAGCCTCTGGATGGGGGTGGGGAGTGGGAGAGGGAAGGAGGGAGGGCTGCCTCGAGGGCTGAAGCCTCCCTGAGCAATAACAATAGCAACAATCATGAGAGTATCTTCAACACCATTTGGCAGGAGGACTGTGGCCCACAGAGCCGGTGGAGCTGGGTAACTTGATGTTCCAGCAGAACATGTAATGTAACAAACGCACCGAACAGAGATCTGTGTGCTTTTTTTTTTTTTTTTCAAAGAATTGCCCAATTAAAGGGATAGTGTTTACCTGGTAAATATCTATTTTGGCTCATGCAGGGTGATAGAAAACATCTTTATTTACCTAAGAATGAATCTGAGAGAGGTGAAGCTGACAGAGGTAGAGTGACAGCAGAAAGGCAGAATGAGGGTTAAGGAGGCCTCAGTGAGGAGAAAGAGGGCCCGCCTCCTCCTGATGTCCTCCTGCCACCCTCCTGTTCCTTCTCGTTCATCTTTGGCTGCTTTCTTCTCAGCTCTGGTGTCTCCCGTTGGCGTGTGCAGGGTTCGGTCTCTCCTCCACCTGCCCTCACTCTCAGTGTTTTTGTCTAGTCTTATGGCTGTGGGATCCACCTAAATACTGAGCATTCCCAGTGAATACCCCTGACTCAGACCTGTCCCTTGAATGTCAGCTTCATGTATTCAACTGCACACTGACCATCTTCAACTGAGAATCTAAAGTCATTTCAAAGCTAAGCATCCCCAAATGAGCTTCTTGAGTCTTCCATTCTCCAAACTTGATCTTCCATAGTCTACCTCATCTCAGTGCATGACAACTTCGCTCATTCTTCCTTGACTGTTCTCTTAGTCTCATATCTCACAAAACACTGTAGGCAAAGGCTGTTATCTTCAAAATGCATCCCAGAACCCAGTCACTTCTCCCTGCCTCGATGACTTTGTTCCCTGTTCTAAGCCATCATCAGTTCCTTCCTAGTTTATTTCAACAGTTTCCCGACTACTCTGCTTCTGCCTTTGTGCTGTCTTCCTCTTGTCCAGCCTGTTCTCAACACGGCAGCCAGAGATCCTGCAAAACCGTGATTTCGATCGTGTTCCTACCCTGCTCAAAACCCTCATACGCTCCCCATCGCAGAGGAGAAGCCTGCGAGCTTCTCTCCAGTCTGGCCTCCCGCTCGCCCTCTGACTTCTCCCACTGCTAACTACTTCAGCTTGGCCGGCACCTTGTGTTTCTAGAACATGCCAGGCACTCCCAGCTCCAGACCTTTTCCTGGACGGCTCTTCTCTCAGATGTTTGCTTATCTTGCTTTTTATCTTTTTGTCTTCACCCCAGAATTCCCTACCTTCCTTTTTTGGTCTATTTTTCTCCATAATACTTGTCACATCTGAAAAGTCGCATCTCCCACTGATTTATTTGGTTTATTGCCTCTTCTCAGTGATGACTACACTCTGTGCGGGTGGGAAAGCATGTTGTTTTGAATTCTGCTGTTCCCCTGGCACTGGAACAGTGCTTGGCACACAGAAAGCACTCAACAAACATTTGATGAATGCATGAATTGATGAATAAACAAACAAACAAATGGATGCATGAATTCTGCTTTTGTTTCTGGCAGAATGGCTATGATATGGTTTGGCTCTCTGTCCCCACCCAAATCTCATCTTGAACTGTACTCCCATGATTTCCATGTGTTGCAGGAGGGACCCAGTGGGAGATAATGGAAACATGGGAGTGGTTTCCCCATACTGTTCTAATGGTAGTGAATAAGTCTCACAAGATCTGATGGTTTTATCACAGGTTTCTGCTTTTGTGTCTTCCTCATTCTCTCTTTGTCTGCTGCCATCCATGTAAGACGGGACTTGCTCCTCCCTGCCTTCCACCATGACTGTGAGGCTTCCCCAGCCACGTGGAGCTGTAAGTCCAATTAAACCTCTTTCTTTTGTAAATTGCCCAATCTAAGATATGTCTTTATTAGCGGCATAAAAATTGACTAATACAGTAGATTGGTACCAGTAGAGTGGGTCATTGCTGAAAAGATATTCAAAAATGTGGAAGTGACTTCAGACCTGGGTAACAGTCAGAGGTTGGAACAGTTTGGCGTGCTCAGGAAAAGACAGGAAAATGTGAAAAAGTTTCGAACTTCCTAAAGACTTGTTGAATGGCTTTGCCCAAAATGCTGATAGCAATACAGACAATAAGGTCCAGGCTGAGGTGGCCTCAGATGGAGATGAGGAACTTGCTGGGAACTGGAACAAAGGTGACTCTTGTTATGTTTTCAGCAAAGAGACTGGTGGCATTTTGCCCCTGCCCCAGAGATTTGTGGAACTTTGAACTTGAGGGAGATGATTTAGAGTATCTGGTGGCAGAAATTTCAAAGCAGTGAAGCATTCAAGAGGTGACTTGGGTGCTGTTATAAGCATTCAGTTTTAAAAGGAAAACAAGGCATAAAAGTTTGAAAAATTTGCAGCCTGATAATGTGATAGAAAGGAAAATCCCATTCTCTGAGAAGAAATTCAAGCTGGCTGCAGAAAGTTCCATAAGTAAAGTGGAGCTAAATGTTAATCCCCAAGACCATGGGGAATATGTCTCCAGGGCATGTCAGAGGTCTTCACTGCAGCTCCTCTTATTACAGGCCTGGAAGCCTAGGAGGAAAAGTGGTTTCTTGGGCTGGGCCCAGGGTCTCTGGTCTGTGTGCACCCTAGGGACTTGGTGCCCCATGTCCCAGCTACTCCAGCTATGGCTGAAAGGGGTCAATGTAGAGCCATAGCTTTAGATGGTAGTCTTGGCAGCTTCCATGAGGTGTTGAGCCTGTGGGTGCATAGAAGTCAAGAATTGAGGTTTGGGAACCTCTGCCTAGATTTCAAAAGCTACATGGAAATGCCTGGATGCCCAGGTAGAAGTTAGCTGCAGGGGTGGGGTCCTCATGGAGAACCTCTGCTAGAACAGTGCAGGAGGGAAATGTGGGGTTGGAGCCCCCACACAGAGTCCCTGTGGGGGCACTGCCTGGTGGAGCTGTGAGAACAGGGCTACTGTCCTTCAGACCCCAGAATGGTAGATCCACCGACAGCTTGCACTATGTGCCTGGAAAAGCCACAGACAGGTAATGCCAGCCCATGAAAGCAGCCAAGAACAAGGCTATTCCCTGAAAAGCCACAAGGGCAGAGCTGCCCAAAACTATGAGAGCCCACTTCTTGCATCAGTGTGACCTGGATGTAAGACATGGAGTCAAAGGAGATCATTAAGATTTGACTGCACCACTAGAATTTCAGACTTGCATGGGGCCTGTAACCCTTGTGTTTTGGCCAATTTCTCCCATTTGGAATGGCCATATTTACCCAATGCCTGTACCCTCATTATATCTAGGAAGTAACTAGATTACTTTCAATTTTACAGGCTCCTAGGAGGAAGAGATTTGCCTTATCTCAGATGAGACTTTAGACTCTGGACTTTTGAGTTAATGTTGAAGTGAGTTAAAACTTTAGGGGACTGTTGGGAAGGCATGATTAGTTTTGAAATGTGAGGATATGAGATTTGGCAGAGGCCAGGGGCAGAATGGTATGGTTTGGCTCTGTGACCCCAACCAGATCTCATCTTGAATTATACTTCCATAATTCTTGTGTATTATGTGAGGGACCCAGTGGGAGACAATTGAATCACAGGTGCAGTTTCCCCTGTACTGTCCTTGTGGTAGTGGATAGGTCTCATGAGATCTGAGGTTTTATCACAGGTTTCTGTTTTTGTGTTTTTCTCATTACGTCTTTGCCTGCTGCCATCCATGTGAGATGGGACATTTTCCTCTTTGCCTTCCACCATGATTGTGAAGCTTCCCCAGCCATGTAGAGCTATAAGTCCAATCAAACCTCTTTCTTTTGTAAATTTTCCAGTCTAGGGTATGTTTTTATCAGCAGAGTGAAAATGGACGAATACAGGCTAGATTGCTAGAGGTGCATCTTACACCCTCTGAACCAATGAGAAAGTGTAGAGTGCTTGTTTTGGGTACAGCATCTCTCTTCCCCTGAAAGAAGTGTGGGTTAGAAAGGCAAGGTAGGCTCTTCGGTCTCGGGGACCTATTATGGCTCTTGGGGAAAGGAATGTGGGGCTGCCCCCAGTAAAAGTCATAAACAAAGGCTCTGTTCCAATTCATGGAGCTCCCTCTGGTGCCTTTTTCAGATTGACTGCTATTAGGTACTCCTGGGAAAACGTAGTAGATTACAGATGAGAGTGACATGAGGACAGCTGTCACTCAGACACAGGAGAGAGATGAAGGATGGAAACTGTCAGGTTAGGGCCTGAACCCTATTCCTCAGCAGGCGGTCATGACCCTTTGCTCTGTAATCTCCCTCGAAGCTACGTGGGTCCTTAGAAGGTGGTGACCTTTCATATAACTTTGATTCTTGACTCGTCTCTTTCCATTCGTTAGGGACCAGGGCTGAAAGAAAGAATGCAACAGAGTGGCTTTTTCTTGGGTTAATCAAAGTGGCTTACACTTGTACAGTTTGCCAAGAACTTCCATATGCACTCCTTCAACATTGTCTGAGGGCCACTTATGTGCAAGGAAACTGCTAAGTATCAGTGATGCTAAAGACAGCTTTGATGCAGCACGATGGATGCTGTGAAATGTTGGTGTCATTAAAGCCACACCGAAGGAGGCAGCTTATTCCCTTTATGCAGGTTACGAGACAGATTTAGAGATTAAGTTGCTCAAGAATACATTAGAAGAGGCCAGGAGTAGTGGTTCATGGCTGTAATCCCAGCACTTTGGGAGGCTGAGGCAGGTGGATCACCTGAGGTCAGGAGTTTAAGACTAGCCGGGCCAACATGGTGAAACCCTATCTCTACTAAAAATACAAAAATTAGCTGGGTGTGGTGGCGGGAGCCTGCAATCCCAGCTACCCATGAGGCTAAGGCAGGAGAATCACTTGAACCAGAGAGGTGGAGGATGTAGTGAGCTGCAGTCTAGCCTGGGTGACAGAGTGAGACTCCATCTCAAAAAAAAATAAGAAAAGAAAAGAATAAATGAGGAGATTAGAAGAGCCCCAGGAAACAGATTTGACCCCAGATGTTCTGATGCCTAGTCCAGTGCTCTGACCTTTATGTTATATGCTATTCAAGGGTGCCTTCCTCAATCATTTTCTAAGCCTACACATAGTCACACTAGTGTATGGCTTTAGCTACCTGTTCCAAAAACACTAAGCAAAGAGGTGTGTGAGATTGTTTGTCCTGAAGTCCGCTTGCTGAGGTGGGAGATAGGACCCAGACATCCTTGAATAATCCCTTAGGTTTCTGTCACTTACAATTATCTCAACTCTGCCACTTGTGATTACCAGTGATGAATTTTTTTAACCTCTCTAGGCCTCAGGTTCTTCATTTGTAATATGGAGATCATAGTTCCTATATCAAAGGCTATTACAGCGCTTAATGAGCTTACAGGTATAAGGCACTGTGTTCGTTTGCAAGGGCTGTCTTAATGAAATACAGCAGATGGTGCGGCTTAAACAACAGAAACTTACGCACAAAATAAAAAGAAAAATAAACCAACAGAAATTTATTTCTCACAGTTCTGGAGCATAGAATTCCAAGATCAAAATGTCAAAAGGATTACTACCTTCTTTTTTTTGAGACAGAGTCTCACTCTGTCTCCCAGGCTGGAGTGCAATGGCACAATCTCTGCTCACTGCAACCTCTGCCTCCCGGGTTCAAGCGATTCTCCTGCCTCAGCCTCCAGAGTAGCTGGGACTACAGGCATGTGCCACCATGCCTGGCTAATTGTGAGCCACCTGCCTTGACCTCCCAAAGTACTGAGATTACAGATGTGAGGCACCACACCCAGCCTGGGTTAGTTTCTTCTGAGGCCTGTCTCCTTGAGTTTCAGATGGCTATCTTCTCACCGTGTTCATATGGTCCTTCCTGTGTGCACCCTTGACATGCCTTTGTGTGCCCTTATCTCTTCTTTTAAGGACACCAGGCAAACTGGATTAGGCCCACCCTGATGGCCACATTTTAACCTAACCATCCCTTTAAAGGCCCTGTCTTCAGATACAGTTATAGTCAGACAAGGTGGGCGTTAGGGTTTCAACATAGGAATGTTTGAGGGACACAATTCAGGCTGTAACAACAGCCTAACACAGAGCTTGGCATATAGTTTGTTAAATAAATAAATAAAAGGAAAACCTAACACTTCAATCAAATGTCTGTTCTCAGCCTGTACAGCTTCTTAGGGGTGGTTACCATGTGTGCACCATATTTCTCCCTCACAAATGCATCTCTCTCAAATGTCCACAATCGTTCCTAGTACTGTTATTTTTAAACTGCTGCATTTTAGAAGAGTCTAAATTTACTCACTTCATATCCTTGGTGATTTTCTAGAATGTAGAAATATCCTCTCTCAGCTTTTAGCTTTTCAGATGGAATGGCCCCCTGGCAGAGCAGAAATATCCTGGCTTGGGAGTCAGGAGATCTTGGTTCAAGCCTCGGTTCCACTGTAGCTTTGGGCAAGTCTTTTCAACTTTCTGGACTTCTGATTCTCCAGATAAAGACTGCAGGGAATGAATTAAGTGCTACAATTGAATAATCAGTGACCATTTCACAGAACATTGTAGATAAGAGCAAGGACTTTGGACCCAAGGCAGATATGGGTTTCACTCCCACCCCTGTTACTTTCTAGTTGGGGAGCTTTGGGCAAGTTACTTAACCTCTCTGAGCCCCAGTTCCTCTCTTGGACTTCTTTTCAAACAAAAAACAAAATGCGAATAACGGTACCTCCCTTCATAGGGTTGCAGTGAGGCTACGCTCTACTCCAGGTGTAGCAAGAGATTGGATTTGTTGGAAGAAAGAATGATGAGATTGGTTTTGTTTGAAGAAAGAATAATGTTCTCTTGTATTTTGATTTTTTTTTTTTTTTAACTAAAGTAGTACATTAGTCTCATGCTCTCTGTGGGTCATAAATAGATCAATTCAACAGCCGGGGTCAGGGATGGTGGCTCACACCTGTAATCCCAGCACTTTGGGAGTTCAAGGTGAGCGGATCACCTAAGGTTATGAGTTCAAGGCCAGCCTGGTGAACATGGTAAAACTCCATCTCTATTAAAAATAAAAAATATTATCCAGGCATGGTGATGGGAGCCTGTAATCCCAGCTACTTGAGAGGCTGAGGCAGAAGAATCGCTTGAACCTGGGAGGCAGAGGTTGCAGTGAGCCGATATTATGCCATGGCATTCCAGCCTGGACGACAAGAGCAAAAATCCATTTCAAAAAAAAAAAAAAAACTCAACAGGAGGGTGAATAGGCATACAACAGTGCGACTGCTCAGTTAAGGCCACCATTATAATCAGAATATGAAAATCAGTGTCTGCGAGTTTTTTTCCACTGCGTTTTATTATCATACTTTTTATAGCTTCTTATTATTGCAAAGCGTCAAATCACTTCTGTTAAAAGTTTTGTCTAACCTTCATTGCAGTATATAATATAAATTCATATGAAGAAGTAGTAATATTACCTTTGCAGTATTAAATCCATGTTCCTTTCAATCCATAGAACAAATGGAAAAATAGAAAAAGTGCTATACCCTCCTCCTTGTCAGTCAAGGCAAATCTTTAATTGAAACTTTTTATTGGTCCCTTCTCAAGGGCTGACAGATGTCTAACTCCTAAGTGTAAGTCACAAATCTCTCCTAATAGCTCTGGAGCTTACTGCAGGAGGATGTGGTCGACAGTGGTGGCGAGAAGGTACAGCCTCCTGAAAGTTAGTGACTCAACCTCAAACCAAAGGGATAACTGGTAGGTTTCAGTTGGGAGAACATTTTGAAGCTGCAGGTTTATTCCACTTCAGTTGTTTTTAAAACCAGAGGTTTTAATGCAGCTAAATGTTCTTTAAAAAG